>NC_091392.1:49126785-50366428 GCF_032191515.1 Phaenicophaeus curvirostris
AGACAGGATCTGGAGGCATCTGAGAACAGATGATGCCCACAGGAGTACTTCTTGAGGAGAAGTTGGTAGGACATTGCTGGAAATAAGACAGTAGTACACACGCGCGTAAAAATACTTGGTGCTTCACTAAGATGTCCTGCAGGATGTCTTGGTGCAAAAGGAAGTATCCAAAATGCTTATATGTGAAAAAGTGTGTACATTCTTAAGAATGTAGAGACTGTCCAACAACCTCTATTGAGATACAACTCACTGCTGCCATGAGTGGTGCAGTTGCAGGCCTGATCAGTAAGCACTCCTTGGAACTCAGGGTATCCTGAAGTCACTCAGACCCAAGATATTGGTTTTAAATCATTCCTAGATACCGTTTCTAAATCATTGACTTCAGCTAAATTGCCTGTATCTCCATAATCAGAAAGAATTTGTGCCCTTGTCAATATGACTTTAGAGGACTGCCAGGTTGTACTTTCTTCTCTTCAGTTAGTTTCCCAAAGATCTTACAAAGAAATAAGCTAAATTAATCACAGTTCATCAATTTGAAATCGGTGGTTTTATTAAGAGTTATTCTCGATTCCTGTTATAAGGAGTGTGAATAAATAAACATGTACTGAAGCATATGATGTTTATTTTCCACTTACCCTGGAAAATTTAAAACTAAAATGATGAAGTGGATCCATTACAGAAAAATAAAAAGCCTTAATTTAAACAAATAGGTAATCAGGTCAAAGCTGAAAGTGATTCCTACTTACCCCACTTACTAGTATCTTGACTGTCTACTTGTACATATAAGCAACAGGAGGATGCAATCTGTGATTAATGCAGCTGAGCAAAAAGTAGGCAGCAAAGATTTTCTGTTCCCAACAGAGAAAACTGAGGCACAGAGCTATAGAAGTAATCTGCACAAATAATGCAGTCTATTTTTTGCAATAAAGTCAACACAGAACTGACAATCAGGAATTCCCTGAATTGTATTCTCAGATACTTATTTGATATCTTCTATTGTTCGGGGAAACAAATTTTATTCATTTGAATGGGAATTTGGCACTAAACTGTCTTTAAAGGCTCTGGTGTCAGAATACTAAAAATTAAGTAGGCATCCACTTGGGATGCACTGAGAAGACTTGAAAGTCTTGAAGAAAATTGTTAGATTATGTAAACAAAAAATGCCAACAATAATATATTTCAATTGTACATGTTTATATGTATTAAAATTATCTCTGTACCACTTACAGAAACAGTCACTATTATTAGCTGTGGTGGATTCCATCTAAAATTAGTTCATGTACAAATAAAGGTTATTATTCACTTACAAAAAACAAGAAGTTAATAGGAAGTCGTGCTGTTAAAAAACAAAATGCAAACATTTTAGAACAAATTAAATACTCTAATGAAAATATACTTAAAGAATAAAAGACTCAAGATTTACTGTTTAGTAAATGGATTTACTGTAAGAATAAGCTTCAGGTTTGGGATTAGAATGATCTGAAAATGCTGAACACATTAAATATGACCTTTAAGCTTCAATTTCTTCTGTGGGAGTGTGAGGTTAATGAAATAGCTGAAAGATCATATTTGTAAGAAATCTGCCTGCTGGTGGAAGTAATGTTAGTCTAGCCAATGTTGTTAACATTCTCTACAGTCAGTGGGCTCTGAGGTCTGACACGTTATTTATTTGATGAAGTGTTTTATTCTTGAGCCCCATTTTTTTGTACTTTCTTTGTTTTCTTCCAGCTTTCCATGATTTTAAGTGCAAAAATAAAAATGTGACCTTTTGTTTAGACCAAAACTGTACATACAAAACCTGGAAAGCATTTGGACTGAGAGAAGAACTTGATGCTTAACACCTTACATTGTTTGGTGAGGGGTTTTTTTGTACCTGAACTGCAAGACAGGTATTAAACTTACTATGTTTGTGTACATAAAAATATTAGTTTGTCCTTTCTTGCATCACTCAATGTCGTAAAGATAATCTTTTCTCTGTAGTTTTTAGATTTATTTCTTCCTGTCAAATAAGTCTCTTCCAAATCCAACAAGTAATTTGCTTAATGAGTGAAGCTGTATCATTGAATAACATCCCTAAATAAGGAAGAATGAAATATCAAAACCATTAAAAAATAAAATCTTATTGTAAAGATTGATAGGGAAGTTGTTGATTCAAATCGGGTTTCACAATATTCCCCCAATAACATTCACTTATTTATTATTGCCTCTGACAAGAGGGCAGGTTGGCCAGGGATCTGAAGAGAGTCTAGTTAGATCTTTTCCTTATATCAAACACTCCCAAAATACTAAAACAGAGTGGAAGATGGATTCCTCTGTGCTCATTTTATCGCTGTTGGACAGGTCCTTTACTGAGTATTGACTTGCTGTGCACAGTCCCACATGAGCCCTGCAAGTCATCCTATCCCAGCTGAGGCCTTCGAGTCCAATGGTTCTCTTTGCTCAGCAGACCTCCGGGCTCTGCAGTGCCTCATCCTCCAAGCTTGTTGGTTTCTTTGTTTGCTTGTTTTCCATATTACCTACTGCATCTCATTCACTGCCTTCCCCTCCCTGTACTCTGCTCCTTACCATAACTCACTGATCCCAAAGAAGAAAACATCTTCCTCTTTCTGCCCCACTTCAAGACCAGCAGGCACACACGAACCAGGAGTCTCCCTCTCCATCTCCATCCCTCTGCTATGGGAACACATCCAGTGATGCACAATATACTACTTGCAAACAAACACATCAAACGTCACTACCTAAAGTCACTACCTAAAGTCACTACCTGAGCCATCTTAGAAAAGCAATAAGGATTACCAAACATTTTACTGATTTTAGGGGCTTTACTGATTTAACTGAGTGTGACAGTTTTTATCAGAACAAAGATTACTGGTAGTAGAAGTTGAGAAAGATGTAAAATACACAGAGTAAGTTCTTGTTACAGCAACTAAAGAGTGTAAAGTTCTCATTTCCCTTTCTTTGTCTGTTTGTATCTTCCTGTTTTCTTGTGCATCATAATTGCTCTTTAGCAGGATCTTTTCAATGTGTTATTCACCTCCCAGTGCTTTTTTATACACACAGAAATGCATTAAAAGAACATTAAAGATGTGTCAAAGACTTAAGACTGTCAGCATAAGCATTGCTTGTGCAGTTTTAATTTAGTCTCTTGTGTAAACACACTATGATGCAGCTGTTAATATTTTGCAAAGAACCTCTGCCTCAGTCAGTTCAGAAGATGGACAGAGCTTACCAAATGAGAAGCTAAATGATGTCTCATTTGTCCTCATTTATGCCACATAATTAAACTTAACTTTGGGTTTTATTCAAAAATATGAGATACCAAACAGCTCTAATGATGAATTCTTATACCCTACATGGCTGCTTCCATAAATGTATGACTACAGCTATGTATTTCCTTGAACTACATGCAAAACACCTCCATCCTATATGACCATTGGTGCACCTGCAGGGATAGTTTCTCCTGAACATCCATAAATAACTTATCCATGTTTGAATTTGACTTTCCACAATACTGTGGCAGAAACTGTCTAGAAGAGTCTCAATGATGGGCAGATTCAATCTAGGATCCTCATCAGCACAACAAAACACAGAAGTCACAGAATCATGGAATCATTTAGGTTGGAAATCACCTTTAAGGTCATAAAGTCCTACCATAAACCTAACACTGCTAAGTCCATATGCCCATCAGTTGAATTAGGCACAGCAAGAGCAGTCTAAGGAAAATATCCAGGATCATCCAAAATTCCTACCTGTAGAGCTCCTGTGACAATTAGTCAAATACTTTGATGTGAAGGTAGTTCTTAATTCAGTCAACCCCTTGGTATCAAGGTGGCCAATTTTCTTGTTCCAGTCCATTGCCTCAGATATACAGAAACATATACAGATATACAGAAACAAGCTGGGGACAGTAGGGCAAATTAATATTTTCAGTTTGCTGGGTATGCAAAAGGCACAGCCCTGATATTCAGCTCCACCACCATTATTCAACTATGTATTAAGTCTCATAGTCCAGGCCACAACTCACAAACATCAGTTGCTTTTTCTTTTGTGTTAGAAAGCAGATATGTTCTGGTGGGCAAAGCCTCTTCTTATTCCTGCTGCACTGTCTCCTGCAGGTTGTCCTTGTCCAAAGACAGTCCCTGATTTAGCTTTCTCAGCTCATTCTTCTCATATCTTTCAGTTGTCTCAATCTAGGAGTCTAAGGCGTTCATACCAATTCACATAGCAACTTCCCCATGTTTACACAGTTCACTTGAGATTAAGGTAAAACATCCCTCCCTTTGCCTGAAGTTACCCCCTTTGTCCATCAGTGCCTGGTATCTTAATTTTGCCTTAATTCTTCATAGGATTTTGGTCTGCTACCTAACAATTCCATTTCTCATTTTCATCCCCTGTTCCTAGTCTATTGTCCTTGAATCTCCCACACCTTCATAAAATCCTGACATGGACTACTAGTCTCAAATTTCTTATTCTAATCTACTTCTGCGGCCGTCTCAAACGTTTCCTTGGCTTGTATCAGAAATGGCATCTTGGCCAAGATCGGGCATCTTGGCTTGTATCAGAAATGGTGTGACCAGCAGGTCCAGGGAGATTATTCTCCACCTGTACTCGGCACTGGTGAGACGGCACCTCTTATACTGTGTTCAGTTCTGGGCCCCTCACCACAAGAAGGATGTTGAGGCTCTGGAGCGAGTCCAGAGAAGAGCAACAAAGCTGGTGAAAGGGCTGGAGAATGAGTCTTATGAGGAGGGGCTGAGGGAGCTGGGATTGTTTAGCCTGGAGAAGAGGAGGCTCAGGGGAGACCTCATTGCTCTCTACAACTACCTGAAAGGAGACTGTAGAGAGGAGGGAGCTGGCCTTTTCTCCCAAGTGACAGGGGACAGGATAAGGGGGAATGGCCTCAAGCTCTGCCAGGGGAGGTTCAGGCTGGACATCAGAAAAAAAAATTCACAGAAAGGGTCATTGGGCACTGGAACAGGCTGCCCAGGGAGGTGGTTGAGTCACCTTCCCTGGAGGTGTTTAAGAGACAGGGGGATGAGGTGCTCAGGGCATGGTTTAGTGTTTGATAGGAATGGTTGGACTCAATGATCTGGTGGGTCTTTTCCAACCTAGTGATTCTGTGATTTCCAGCATTTTTCTGGTTTTGAGTCAAGTCTCTCTCTCCTTACTACTGAGGAGGGCAGCAGTGGGAGAATTACAGCATGCTCACTGAGGACAGGCCCCTGCACTCCCCCAAAAGACCTAAGCAGCAGTGAGAGGTTGGTCAGGCTCAGCCCACACAGCTGTGGTAGAGACATACACAGATGGGAGCTGCAGCATCAGTATCCACCAGTCCTGCTACTGAGAGTGTGCAAGGGGAAATTTTTCAAAGGTCTGCCAGATTTAGGCAGTTTTTCTCAGGAATAGTGAAAGTCTTATTCTTGACAGAAGAGCTGGACCTGACCAACTTTTCAGCTCATGTGCCCAGACTCAGTTCATCTTATTACAAAGGTAGCAAAGTTTCTTACTGCAGTGAAAATTTACCCCTCTTCCCCTTCCTTTCATTCGCAGAAGCATTTAAAAAATTAATGTTAAAATTTGACAAACAAACTCAAACATTCTGGACCCAGAAGCTGGTAAGGGAAGTTCAGCCTTTACAGTCCGTGTTTGGCAAATTTAAAAGAAATTTAAAGCAGAGACCTGCAATAGGAAATGTCAAACAATGTGAATTATAGGCAGTCCTACTGATGCCTCCTGTACAAAATAAACCACAATAAATTGGCCTAGATTTCCACTTAGGTTTGCTTCTTGTTATTTTTAGCACTTTTTCTTATGCTCAAATCTCATAGACGCAGTAAAACTCACTTTGTATAGCTATGTGTATGCTTCTATTGAGAAAACCTGACTGTGGCAGTGGACCTGAGCATGAGTGGAACCTATAAAGCAACAGCAACCATTCCATACAGTAGAAACAGAGCAAACCAGTAGTACAGAAAGCTGCATAAAGGTCTTTCTATTCTCTCTGTGCGTGCTGTGCCATTGCCTGAAGAATGAGTCACTCCTGGCACCAGACAGGCCTATTGCCTCTTAGTACAATTCATTGCCTATGAACTACAGGTGCTATTTCTAGAGCAGTAGGAACTTTAATTTTGCTAAGGGTTTTATAATAGATTGATACAGGGACAATTTCAAACAAATGCTTTGTCATCCATTCCTATCTTTCTCTTTGGTTTTGGTTTTTTTTTTTTCTTGTCACGATAGAAGACTTCCACCTTTAATACAGGACTTACTGCTACCACAGGCATTGAGCTAAATTTACTGACTGTCCAAGCATAAATAAAGATCTTCCCATTCTTACTTCTGTTTCACAGATACATCTTTCTTTCTGGAACTCTCCTATACTGGGTTTTTCTTTCTTCCCTTCCTCAAGCATCCTCAGAAGACAAAAAATAATGTTACCTTTCCCTAATACCTATGAAATCTCTTTGCAGTCATTTCCACTGTAGTCCCAGTGGCGCCACTCTCTCTGCACACGTAATACTTTCAATCAGTGAGCAAATTCTCCAGCTGTGCTGTTTAGCATGATTGGAAGCAAGCTGATTAGTAACAGCAGCAACAGAAGTAATTAAAAAAGAAACAAGAAAGAATTAAAAAAAAAAACCTGCTTGGACAAAGATTTTTCCCTTAACATTTAACCTTTTTTCTTTCAGGAAGAAATTCAACATTTTTAAACTAAATGTTTGCCTACACACTTCCAGTGAATCCAAAATTCATCTTCTATGTACAAAGCACCTAGAAAAGAATAACTGTTACTAGATCTACTACATACAAACAAATGACAGATATGTGATGCTACCATTAATATATAAATATATCTTTTATGTTTCTTTAGCATTTTTTGAAGACCATCGCTTATTGCATGAAATATGTTGAGTAATCAGTCTTTATTTACAATCTTTGTTTCCATGCAGAGCACATCTTAAAGGACTGCAGAATAAACCAGATAAAAATATTAGTGACAGATAAAACAGAACTAACTAACTATATTTAACAAACATTTCCAGAAGACTGAAGTCCATGTAAATTATGAAAACAACATTTGATCAAACAGAGAGAAATCTTAAATTTTAATTTAAATGCATGAGCAGATGTGGCTGACCTAAAGTCATTGGAAACTATAACAACCAAAAAACCCAGCCTCCAAAATGAGGAGTTTGAAAGTTGAATTTTTTGCCATTTTCAGAGAGCTTGACTGAATTCCCTCAATTTGAAACCAAAGCCAAGGGAAGTAAATGAAAATATTTTTAAGAAGAACAGTAAAAATTGTACTGGGCAGTAAATGAGAAAGCAAGATGTTAGGAGAAAATACATAAAATCTCTTCCAGAATACATATATACACGCATATATATAAAAAGAGGATCCCTTGTAAAAACTATCAATTCTTTCCAAATACTGAAGATTTAATATCTGGATTCCTTACAATCACACATTTATTTCTAAAGATGCTCTGTACCATATTAACCTCATACACTTGCTATCCTTTCTGACATAAGCTGTAAAAGGAGTGACAGAACACAATGAGACATAAAATACAATATGCCCTTCAGGGGAAGGATCCTCTTGTTTCAGACAATAAAGGTAAATGTGCAAGAATGAACTGAAATGTGGCTGGAGCAACAGGGAAACCCAAGGTCCCAGTTCCTGAAAACTTGGTTCCTCTGATGTTTTAAACCAGGATGTATCTAAATTAAAAAAACATGAACATTGTTGAAAGAAGGTCATCTACCTTCCAGCTGAATGTTCTAGTCAGTGAGTTTGAACCTCTTTCTCCCTAATCTTTTGTCTCTGTTTACCTACATATTTTGCACTGCTCTTTATGCAGCACCAGACACGAGAAAGCCTGACTATCTTCTAGCTATCCCCCCCTTGTTGAGTTTTGAACAGAGCTTAAAACTTTGCAGGACAAGTATTTTCCAAAATGAGATCTCCCTGTTTCTTACCAAATGTTTTAGATACATATACACTAATAAATGAAATAGGGCTAGGGTAAAGACTTGAGCATTTGGACATAATTTTCCATACCAGTTAACTGGTAGCATATTCCCTAGCACCTTTTGATCCATATGTGGTTTCCAACAGTCAAAATAAATGAGACCATCTTTTTCTCTTCAGGAAAAATAAAAGAAGTTAGCCAAATAAATGTGTGCTATGATATGCCACATGCTCTTCCAGGGAAATCATTGTTCTAGACCATTTTACTTGGTAGCACATAGACAAAATCCCTCCATTGTCACTGTCACCTTAACAGAAATAGGTCCTGGCTTCCTAAGTCTCTTTCTCAATTCCAATTTCACAGACATACTGACTCTCACACAACTATCTTGGTCCACATCAAGACAGCGTTTTACATATATGTCTCTTTCTTGGGCTTCCTATTGGGAATTATGATCCAGGCATTTAATTTCTCTTATACAGCATGTAGGACACTTGGGCATTTACGCCCACGTTTTGAACTCAACTTCCTAAAGAGGTGGGTGACAAACTTTCATGTTTTCTATCAGCGAGCTTTCTGAAATGCTCACATACCTTTTTAATTCTCAGCCAATGTATGCTGCTAGTGAAGCCTGAGTGCTTGTAGCTTTGCTTCATTTCTCATCTACTGTCATTCTTCCCTTTCTAGGTTAATTCTTTCCACCTCTCATTTCACTTGCTAGTAGAAGCAGAATATCATCAGGCAGACATCACTGAGTGTTTGTTTTTCTCCCTTCACATTGGTTGGTTGCTGTTAACAAAATCCTCTCAGGGTAATTTGAGAAGTGTCTTTTTACATCACCTTTATGCTATCATACTCTGGGAATGAACTGTAAGACAGTAATAAATTCAGACAAGATTTCCCCCCTGCTAACAGATAGTACAACTGCTTGTTTGGCCCGGGGTGATATATACAAAATACCCCAAGAAATACTTACATAACAGAAAAAGAAGGACATATTCTAAAATCATCTGTTAAGGACAGGGAAAATGTGGAGCTGCCTTGGCTTACTTCGTGAGATGTCTATTTCTGTATGTGGGAGCTGAGAAATTATGGGAGCAGGAGGTCAGATATGACAGCCCTACCCCTATCCTGAGCTGACTACCCAGTAAGATACTCCTGAGTTGCCTGCTTTGAGGACAGAACCCCCTGCTTGTTAAGGCTGAGCATTGAGGGGTATGCATTGGTACTTGGCCAAATTAAATCAGACCTTATTCCCTTGAACCAGGTTTTCTTGCTCTACAGATTACCTTGCAAATAAGATCTGTCATTTTCAATACTCTTCTGTCTTCTTAACATTTTTGCCAACTGCGAGTTTCATCTGTGACGTCTTCAAGTTTCCTTCAAAGTCACACTGGCCTCCATCCAGGTCATCGATGATTCCCTATTTGCAGCTGTGGCTGCAAAACCTGCAGTCTCATTTACCAAATGGTTAACCTTTTAAATCTCTCCCAGTAACAGTAATATGTGGAACTTTTCATTGATCTCAAAACACTTCATAAAGAAGGTCATCCCTCATCATCATTTGTTTTCTTCTTCTTTACTGGCATTTGCCCAAGGTCACATGGAAGGAAATGGTAGAACTGGGAGAAAATACATCTCTCCTGAGTTCTTCTAGGTCTCCTCCCCACCAAAAAAAGGAAGAAATTAAGAAAAGCTGAGAGGTCTTTAATCTCTACCTGAAAAGTCACTCAGAGACATGCAAAAAGCAGCTGCATTAAAATAATGCCAGGGAAGGGTAAAGGCTCTAATTATAAATGATGCTCCTTTCAGAACCAGAGAGCTCTGACTAAGTCCTGTTACTATACAGCCATTGAAAATATTTCAGGTTTATGAGCTAGAGATGAGACTACTTGCTGTTCAGAATAACATTTATTTTTCAGCTGAAGTATTTTGCAGCCACATAGGTAAAAATCTATGAAGAAATTTGTCTCTTCATACTTCGATGATACGTAAAGAACATTAGAGTTAATTTATGTCTTCAGTTAGATGCAGTCCAGGATAGTGATATGTCCCTTAAGCATATAACATTAATGCAAATTGTACAGTCCTTTCTGGAAATATATCCTGTGGACTATAGGCAGATAGCTGAAAACTTGTATTAGCTAACACACAATTCCAGTCAAAGGGCTTGCCACCCAAATTCTTCTTTTCTTCATCATAATAACGTCTTACAAGGACATCTAAAGGTCTTACGAGGAGCGGCTGAGAGAGCTGGGGTTGTTTAGCCTGGAGAAGAGGAGGCTCAGGGGAGACCTCATTGCTCTCTACAACTACCTGAAAGGAGGTTGTAGAGAGGAGGGTGCTGGCCTCTTCTCCCAAGTGACAGGGGACAGGACAAGAGGGAATGGCCTCAAGCTCCGCCAGGGGAGGTTTAGGCTGGACATTAGGAAAAAATTCTTCACAGAAAGGGTCATTGGGCACTGGAACAGGCTGCCCAGGGAGGTGGTTGAGTCACCTTCCCTGGAGGTGTTTAAGGCACGGGTGGACAAGGTGCTAAGGGGCATGGTTTAGTGTTTGATAGGAATGGTTGGACTCGATGATCCTGTGGGTCTCTTCCAACCTGGTTATTCTGTGATTCTGTGATTCTGTAATTATTTTCCCAGGCATGAATGTGGTTTTGTCTCTGTTGTCTTGCTAATCATAGGAAAAAATGTTCCTGAGTTGAGGAAATGAGGTGGGACTGAGGGGGTGGAGATGCCCATGAATAAGAAATCGGGACTCTGGACCATCTGTTGTTAAAAGGGAGGAGAGAGAAATTGAGATTTATGCAGGATAATTTTAAGCCCTATCTCTAAATTTTGCTTGACGTTAAGACGTATTGTTAAGAAAAGACTCATCTTCCTGCAGTTAACGTCCATAATTTATTTTGGGGTTTGCACTGTTTCAGAATTGCTAAGCGACTCAGAGTCAGCAGATGACAGAAATTTCATCAGTCCATGCTGTACTCAAAACAGTGAAGTCACTGTTCCATTTTATCACACCATTATAAAAGACCTGAACTGTAATTAGGACTTGAGCCTGAGGAGCTCTCAAATGACTGGAAAAAGATAGATTTCATAACTTTTCATGTAATGCTTGGCATTGTTTTACCAGTCTTATTACACACATACTGGTGTATGTCAGTCCATCTCCACTGAAGCAAAAACAATTCTCAGAACATAAAAATGCATGAATACTAAAATACTGTAGTCCATTCTTGGTTTTCTTTCCAAGTAATAGGCTTACTTAATCTACATTTTAGTGATTGATGGACTTTTTCATCACTTCAAAACAATTAAATAATGCATCCCTTTCTCCATTTGTGATTTTTGGAACAACTATAGCCTTTATTCACTGTCTTTTCCATCTACTGTATATCCCAGCGACACGTTGGGATCACTACAGACACACAAAACTACAAAATTCCTCAGGGATACTCTCTAAACACCTAATACAGTCCTTTGTATTGCTCAGATAATTTCCCCAACAGGGCAGCCAGAATAATACAGGTTAGAAATGGAAGCTCCAAATTGTTCAACAACAATATTCCTTCATGTTAAAAGAAACAATAGTCAGTCTCTGAAGATTTCAAACCTGCCCTGAAACACCAGAAGGACGACAAAGAAATTCGTTAGAAAGGGAGGTGAATTCCTATACTGACTTAGTACAATGCATTAATATGTAAATTTCTTTACACAATGAAAACCAGGAACGATCTCTGCTCAAATTTCATTATCCTAGAAACAAAATGGCAGTATTTGTACCAGAATCCCTACCAAAAGTTAGGATTTCTGAAATCAAAACATTATCAACAATACTCAAGTTAGTCAGTTCCAAGCATATAGGAATATATAAACTGTGCACATGTGCATATATGCATGTGTGTGCAAGTGTGCTGTAATTAACAGAATTGAAAATTGCCAAGCAAATTCTATTCACTAAACTAGAACTGACCAAATGCATGCAACATTTTTGAGTGCCAAGTAAGACTAATTACAATACTCAGCTGGTTTCCAACAAATGAATGATCTTAACTGTTCATTTTTTAGCTGCCAGATAGAGTGAAGTGGAATAGTCTGTGCTATATAGTCTTTCTCATCTAGGGATGAGAAAAATCTCTAAAAAATCAGATTTGTGTTTGATTGTTTCTGACAAGAACATTTTGTACCTTCAAGCCACGTATATTTGTAATTTCAACTTTCAACTAAAGAAACTATTCTTCATTTGCCCAGCACTCTCCTAAGGTAAGGTTGCATTATATGCATTTTCCCAAAGGACACACTGGACCAGAAATTTAAGGTTACACTACCTTGTATTTAACTGGTGGTATCTAAGAGTCTCTGAGCTTTACCTTAACACCACAAATAGACCTGCTGAATTTTAGTGATATCAGGAAGAGCAATACAGTGTGAATAAGGTACTGATGGCTCCATGAGAGATTTGAGAACGGCTCACACTTCAGAAAGGGCTTGCAGCGCTACCTACTGTGTTTTGATCAGAAAATAGCAGGACCCAAAAGAGTTTAGCAAGGGCTATTCTGAAATTAGTGTTCTTAAGTTTGGAAGGAAGCATGGGGTTTTAACAGGCACAGCCAGCACTTCTGCTGAAGTGCCTTTTACGTCTGGCTAGCACCAGGGAGCCAGATTGTGATCCCTTGACGCAGCTGGACACCAGCTCTCATTGCATGTGGGCAATGACACCACATAGGGACTAAAGTGCAAATGAAGTTACTGCAGTCTGACTCTTTTGCTTGTATAATTAGGGTAATCAGAGAGAACAATACATTTGAAGTTGCAACTGCTGCTCCAGCCACATCCAGCTAATAGCTTGACATATCCACAAAACCAGCACGTGTCATGACATTTCAAGAAAAATAAGCAAACCCTGGGAACTCTTGAGAACAAGCCGCGTACATCTGTGTGTACGTGTGTGTATCCACTTCTAATTTGCATTTAAATAATTTTGCTAGTTATTTACTTATGTTTGCAATCCCTTTTCCCTCCTTCCACATACCAGCAGGATCTTGTTATGTAAGAGAAGTCAAAAAAATCTGGTTTTCACTGCTGGAGGCTGAGATGTATTCAAAGTTCTTCTATTTATGTCCTTATCACTAGATAAGGGCATCTGTAGAATTTACTCACCCCACAAACATGAAGGAATTAATCCACTAGGGATTTTACTGTGGTAGAGAACTGTAAGCCCAATGAGAATGAATGAAAGAATAAATGAATAATAATTATTCTGATATAGGTAGAGACAGAGAGCATACTAATTTCTTTGCATAAAAGGACTAAACATCTCTTAGCTATTCAAACAGAGAAATAAAACCCATAATGGTGAAGATCCCTGGACAGAAATGGGGGCTCTAACTTTTGAGTGTTTCAAGCACGGATTTAAGGGCAAAGTCTAGTTGGCTTTATATTTAAAGTGAAAGGAAAAGCTGAAAGACCTGTCAAAACAGTTCTCATATATATATTTTCTTTATTTCTATGACATCTAGTGCTAATATTGTAGCTCCAGAAGACTGATTTCATGCTTTCTGGTGAAATTTAAACTCTCTTTCCATTAAGTGTGGATCAGGGTATACACTTTTGCCACACATAGACTACCTGAAAGGCTATCTGAAAACCACCCCAAACCAAAAAAATTTCTGAGGATTTTCCCCTCCTTTCGTTTGTGAATAAATCATAGAATCACTAGATTGGAAAAGACCTTTGATATCATCAAGCCCAATCATACCTGTCCACTACTAAATCATATCCCTAAGCACTTCATCTACCCATCTTTTAAATACCTCCTGGCATGGTGACTCAACCACCTCCTTGAGTAGCCTGTGCCAGTGCTTGATAGTCCTTTCAGTGACGAAGTTTTTCCTAATGTCTGACCTGAACCTCCCCTGGCACGGCTTGAAGCCATTCCCTCTTATCCAATCACCTATCACTTGGGCGAAGAGACCAACACTCACCTCTCTACAACCTCCTTTCAGGTAGTTGTAGACAGTGATAAGGTCTCATGTCAATCTCCTCTTCGCCAGGCCAAACAACCCAGTTCCCTCAGCCACTCCTTGTAAGTCTTGTTCTCCAGCCCCTTCACCAGCTTCATTGCCCTTCTTTGGACACGCTCCAGAACATCAATGTCTTTCTTGCAGTGAGGGGCCCAAACCCAAACACAATATTCGAGGTCCAGCCTCTCCAGTGCTGAGTACAGGAGCAGAATCACTTCCCTGATCCTGCTGGCCATGGTGTTTCTTATACAAGCCAAGATGCTATTGCCCTTCTTGGCTACCTCGGCACACTGCCGGCTCGTGTTCAATCAGCTGTCAACCAACACCCTCAGGTCCTTCTCAGCCAGCAGCTTTCTAGCCACTCCTCCCCAAGCCTGTAGTGCTGCACAGGGTTTTTGTCTCACAAGTGCAGGACTCTGCACTTGGCCTTGTTAAACCTCATCTTGTTGGCCTCAGCCTGTTTAGATCCTGTTGCAGAGCCTCCCTACCCTCAAGCAGATCGAGATTTCCTCCCAGCTTAGTGTCATCTGTGAACTTACTAAGGGTACATTCAATCCCTTCATCCGTGTCATTGATAAGGATATTGAACAGGACTGGACCCAGCACCGAGCCCTAGAGGACACCACTTGTGACTGGTCTCCAAGTGGATTCAGTTCCATTTACCACAACTCTTTGGGCCCAGACATCCAGACATTTTTTTACCCAGCAGAGGGTGCACATGTCCAGGCCAGTCATAGCCAGTTTCTCAAGCAAAATACTGAAAACCAGTGTCAAAGGCTTTACTGAATTCCAAGTACACTACATTCACAGCCTTTTCCTCATCCATTAAGCAGGTCACTTTGTCATAAAAGGCAGGGAGGCTAGTTTGGCAGGACCTGTCTTTCATAAACCCGTGCTGACTGGGCCTGATCACCTGGTTGTCTTGCTTGTTGGGCTTTAGACCTTATGATTTTCTCTCTACATGATCTCACTTCATCCCTGTAGTCCTCCTGAGGTGCCTGCCCCTTCTTCTAAAACTCATATACTTTCCCCTTTTCTCCGATATCCACCCAGATCTCTCTGCTCAGCCAAGCAGGTTTTCTCCCCCACTGGCTCATTTTCTGGCACACAGGGACAGCCTGCTCCTACACCACCAGGATTCCCTTCTTAAAGAACATCCAGACCTCTTGGGCTCCCTTGCCCTTAAGGACTGCCTTCTGTGTAACTTTATCAACCAGCCTTCTGAACAGTCCAAAGTCCAAGCCCTCCAGAAATCCAAGGTGACCATTCTAATGATCCCTCTCCTTACTTCTAGAACTGAGGATTCTATCATCTCGTGATCGCTATGCCTCAGGCATCCTCCAATGGACACATCTCCCACAAGGCCTTCCCTGTTTGCAAACAACAGGTCCAGTGGGGCACCTTCCCTAGTCAGCTCATTTACTGGTTGTGTCAGGAAGTTTTCTTCCACTCACTGTATATACTCTGCTGTATATACTTCCAGCAGACATGTTGAAGTCTCCCATAAGGACAAGGGCTAGTGATTGCAAGACTTCTCTCAGTTGCCTGTAGAGTAACTCCTCAGCCTCTCCTTCCTATCTGGGTGGTTTATAGCAGACTCCCACCATAATATCTGCCTTATTAGGTACTCCACTGATTTTTACCCAAACACACTCAATCCTATAATTACCATCATTAAGCTCAAGGCTATCAAAACACTCTCTAACATAGAGGGCTACCTCAACACCTTTCCTTCCTTGCCTATCCTGCCTGAAGAGTTTATAGCCAGCCACAGCAGCACTCCAGTTATGCGAGTTATCCCACTAAATTTCTGTGATGGCAATTATATCATAGTTTTCTTGTCTTACAGTTACTTCTGGTTCCTCTTGTTTATTGCCCATGCTGCACGCATCGGTGTAGATGCACTTCAGCTGGGCTGTTAATCCCACTACACTCCTAAGGGGAATAGCCATATTTCCTAAGTGACTACTTGCTGAATTCTCTAACCTATCAGTAATCTTTACATTTATGCTGCCATTTGAAGTGCTATCCCCCACTTCCTTTGAGGTAGAAGACCAAAGGTCCTCACCAACACACCGTTCCTCAGACACTGGAGTATTATTCCCAGTTTTTTTCTATCAAGCTCGGTTTTCTCCCCCTCCCCCTTCACATCTAGTTTAAAGCTCTATACTGAGCCCTGCTAGCTTCTTGGTAAGTATCCTTTTGCCCCTTGGGGACAAATGCATCCAATTCTTCGACAGTAAGCCTGGCGCTGTGCCAGCCAACCCATGATCGAAGAACCCAATGTTTTGGTCCTCACACCAGGTTCAGAGCCAGGCGTTTATTTCTTGGCTCTTTCCATTTATTCCCTCATCACTCCCTGCAGTTGGAATGTCAGATGAAAACACTACCTGTGCCCCCGATCCCTTCAACATATACCCCAAGGCCCTGAAGTCCCTTTTAATTGCCTTCAGATTTCTTGTTTGGATTTCATTATTGCCTACTTAGAAAATAAATAGAGGATAATAATTTGTGGGCCTGACCAGGCCTATATCTCTAATGGCGTCCCCAGGTAGGCAGAAGACTTCTCTAGGTAATGGGTCTGGTCTGGAGATCAGCCTTCTCTTCCCTTCAGAAGGGTGTCTTCTATGACAATAACCCATCTTTCCTTCTTAACAGAGGTCGTTTTGATGGATAGCTTAGGGTGTCTTAAGCTAGGGAACGCTTCTAGGCTGTGAGATCCATCTTCCTCATTGAGGTTTGGTTCCACTTGCAGAGTTTCGTATTTATTGTGCAAGGGAACCTGGGAGACTGAGGCTGACACAGGGGAGACACGCCTACTGCACCTGGCAGGAACCTGCTGCCATTCCCCTCCATCTCCTAAATTTCTCTCCTCAGCTGACTGGAAGAGGATGAGGCACTCTCTGCCGCAGAAGGCATGCCTGCCTGCTGGGTATGAGACAGGGAGCATAGGGCATTATTCCAGTGGTCAATCTCCCATTCCAGCAACTGCCTTTTTGCCTCTATCTAGCACCCGGCCTCAGAACTTACTATCCCTGCCTCATTTATCGCCAGTTGAGCCATTACATGGTTTATAATGCCTGCCTTCAAGCAGGTTTTTGAAATTAGAGTAATTTCCTACACCAATAAACTCTGAAGTTTTCCTTTTGTTTCTCCCTATTCCCATACTGTGTGTTAAGATCACAAAATGTTTTATGCCAAGCGCGATTGAAATTTGTTTCCTTATGCCATCTGGTGGATATAGGTTGTAAATGCACAACAGCTTGTTTTTGACGTATTCCGGTGCTCTCAAGATGTTTCTGCAAGACAAAAATTACTCTGGAAGAACTTTAGATAATGTAAAAATTATGTATGACTCACATAAACTGCATGCTATATTTTCATTTCCTGTGAAAACAGAGGAACACAAAAGTTAATTTTTCACCATAAATAAACAATTTTAAAGCAGGGTGAAAATTTGTTTTGTAGTTTGCAGATAATTCTGTATTTTGAGAACTGTTATATTTACTTCATGGGTTTTCCCCCTAATATTACTCCAGTGAAACAGCTTTATAATGAATCAAAAGTGGCTGATGATTTCAGGAAAACTTTGCAAAAGTATAGTAGAGTTACTCCTCTAGTAAAAGCAAAATTTATTGTTTTTCTTAGACACTTCAGAAAATTCCATGTAGAAGAATGTCAGACAACTAAGTAAATGACTACTTTATTAAAAGAATTTTTGAAGAACCTCATTGAAATATTTTGTTTGAAGTCACTACTACTAATAAAGAAAAAGTTATTTTTCAGGCTAAAGATATTTTTTTCATCTACTGCTGTATTTATTTTTGCATATGGGTAACGTGACTTACTCCAATTAAACTAATCACATATTGTTTGTTAATCTCTAGTGCTCCCCACAAAACTATCATTCCATTATTTTTATGGATGGAAATTCTTATTATTGGTCATAAAGTCATGAAGCTTATTTTCTAATAACAGAAGGGAAAGAGTCAAAATTAATTACTTAGAGTACAAGAAAATAATCCTTCAGGATTTTATTGGGGCTGGGAGGGTGGAATTTTCCCCTTGTTCATTACTCAGGTGATAATCCCAATTAATGTTGATAAAGAAGTTCAAATTTACCCTGTAAATAAAGTGATAACAAATCAATTTACATTATAGCACTTTCAATGTTAAAATTCAAGAGAGATGAGAGACCTTAGAATGCAGTTCTCATTGAACTTACTTATTTTCCAATAAAGTTTAAAATATTCAACTAAAGTTTGTTGAAAACACCTCTGTTCAGAATACAAGCCTGCTGTGGATCAAACCCTGGGTTCTTTCAACATGTCATGAGTCTATTGGGAGAAAAAGTTGCATCTAGTTTGGATTTAGCCTTGGGTTTCAAAGCCTAGACAACTGTTACACTGACAGTCTCTCATTTCTGTGCATTGAAGTCTGCTTAACAATTAACAAAGAATTAATTTACCAACTGTGTCTAATTTAGCTTTTGTGCTTAATTTCTAGGATTAAATTAAAAGCAGATGGCCCCTGAGTGGTAAAATGATCATAAATTAGTCATATATTGAAATTAACATAGCAAAATATAAAAATGAAACTGAAGTACATTCATCGCGGTGCCCTGCTTTTTATAAAAGTTAGCATGATGGTGCATGCAATTGAGCAACTTTACACTACAGATCTGGAGCCCTAAAACTCCATCTGTCCAGAGAGTCACCTCTGACATGGGGTACTTTTCTGCAGAAATATACGTAAGGATTTTCTGTTCTTAATTGTGTACTCCATTAAAAAGACAGGACAAATATTAAGATTTAGACATGTGCTCAAGCTCACAATGCAGTTTAGGGGAATAAGACCAATGAATTCAGTGAGATTTAGTAATTTTCTTTCTGTACCCTATATGTTCTCATTCTCTCACCTCCCTCAGCTCCACATGTAGTCAGCAAAGAGCTTCTTATCTCAGCTTGGAAAAGCAATCATACCCTGAAAACTGAATTTAAGGAAAAGCTATTTTAATTCTCATTCTTTTTCCTAGAAAATCTGTTTGAGGTGAAGGTTCCCCTCTTGGGCTTTCTGCCTAAGATTTTGGCATAAGACAGAGAGATTTCCTTACTCTACATGTACTTCTCATAAACAAGAGTTGGAACTCTTCTTACCTATGCAAGTCTCACCTCTAGCCTTTATGAATAAATGGGAATTGTATAAATATGAAGACATGGAAACAATATAGACCAAAACCCCTCTGCTTGTTTAAGCCATGTTAAAGGCATGATGCAGCCTAAGTAACACACATTAATTAATTAACTAATTCATTTATAAGATAGGTAGGAAAGAGGGCTAAAAGGAGCACACTGATATTGTTTTTTCCCCTGAGGAATAACAAGAACCTTCAAATGTTTCTGATTTAGCTCTCCTATTTGGAAGGGCTGAGAAGTAACTTCAATCTCTTTCATCTCATCCATCCTCTCCTCCTCCCATGATACAGTAACCACAAAACAGTTCTTCAAGAAAGCTGTGCCTACAAGTAGAAAGCAAAGTGTGCACATAAATGAAGACAATCCATTTGGAGCTGATTTATTGCTGTCCTCAAGGCTTTTGTTCGAAGGACTCCTTCTGACTGTGGAGAAAATAAAATAGCATTAGGATCCTGAAATTATGTCAGAATTAACCCTTTGACCTCAAGTTCTCTTTGTCCTGCTGCCTGACCTACATAATAAAAATGTTTTCCTAACAAAAAGTTTTTCTACTTTATGCATGAAAAATAAAATGCATCACTGGGTATTACACTGATGCATCAGCTGTGTGGCAAGAGAAAGCCTATGTCACAGCACACCAAACACTGGTGCAGTGTTGCTTGCTTTTACTTGTGCAAATGGTAAGTAGAAACAATGTTTTTTTCCTTTATATTCCCAGACTTCCTACATTTCAGAAAAAGATGGAAAAAAGTAAAACCTTCTTTTTGCCACAGCACAGCTTCCACCATCCATGGCAGTCATCTTCTGTTAAACTGATTTATCCATTTGCCTCTTTCCCACTGCAAATCTAGGAATTTTTGTAATTGATTATAAAAACATTTGTGCTGGCATAGAGTAGCACATAGGGGCCTCAGTGACACATAGTGTTACGTTTCCTGTCCTGTATTTAGACATTTTTGCTCCCATTCCCCTTCACATCTGTCTTTACATAATTTGAAACCAGAGGGCTCAGCACTAACATAAATACATCACAGCCTGCCGTGTCAGCTTTGCTCAGCTTGTCCTGTATGCTAGACCAGATGAATGGAAAGCTGACCTTCTGAGATCAGAGTCCAAGCCCCACCAAGAGGAATCTCCAATTCACAGAAAAATGAGGGAAGGCATATAAGAAAGTAGGAAGCCTACAAAAAAAATCTATAAATAATGATTCATCTCCAAAATCAACAGTCAATAAATTCAGCTGACCTGGAAATAATATTTTTTAAAAGCAGAGAATGGATTGCACATGAGCTCTGAGCACATTTTATAATCCTGCAATACGAGGTCCAACATAAAAAAAAAAAAATAAAAGAGAGACTAAGCCTATAGCTCGAGAGTGAAGAGTGGAAAGGGAGAGACAAATAGTTGGTTATAGAACGTGTTCTAACCCATCACAGTGAGACAAGGCTCAACCTGATCGCTTCACTCAGTACAGATGGACAGGTATTCATATACGGACATTTTCTTATGCTCAGTAGGAAAACTTCAGTGTGCAAGAGTGAACAGCAAGTTAACATCAAGTTTCTTGTGAAAGTGAAGAAACCTGTGATGGAAACTTTTCAGTTATGACTGAAGCTTATGGTGAAGAGATCCCAAAGATTAAGTCAGTGTTCAAAGGCTCCCATTTTTTGTTGGTAGAAGTTGTGAAAGCAAAAATAAGAGATTCTCAATGGCCTTTCAGAAAGTCATCTGTGGAATTGCTTTGAACGTTGGCAGCATTGTATGCAGCTATGTGTCAAATCAGAAGGGAACTATTTTGAAGGTTATCATAATTGATTTTCTTAATTTGTGAAGTTAAAAGAGTTATAGGCACTGTCTTATTTTTTTCTGTGTTGGATCTCATACACCTGAAGTCCCTTTCTTATTTAACAAAACATGCTGCAACACTGCATATAGGACTCCATATTATCATGAATATACAATAACTATATTTGGCATCTTTTAGTAATCATAAACCTATGATGTACTGTAACTATATTTTTATGATTAAATGTTGTTGTGAAGAGTAATTGCAGTAATTATTTTTCGTTTTAAAAGATCATCATCTGACAGTGAAAACCTCCTCAAATTAGAGATAAACCCACAGACGCAAATTAAATGAAACAAGTCCTTCTGGTGAACCTCACTTGAACATACAAAAGGCTCTTTTCTATGGTTTGGTATATGGTTTTTTTGTGAAGCCTTTCCCTGTTTTGTGGTGTTTTTTTGGTTTTTTGTTTGTTTGGGTTTTTTTGCTAGTGGGGTGGGGAAGGATGTTGGACTTCGGCTGCAATTGTCTGTTTGTTTTTTTAATTCTTGTGCATGTCTTCTCTGCCTACATCCACCATGTAACATGCAACAGCCCAAACATCACAAGTTAAAAGCAGGTGTGTCTCTTGAGCTTGTTCAAAATCTACTTTGGGAAATGTTGTAGTGTCAGAGGTAAGCTTTCATAGGAGACTCTACTGAAATATTAGCAAGACCTAATCCCTTCGTCTGGATTGAAAAGAGCAGATAAAATCTGTTATCTCCTTGGTAAATCAAGAATCGTAGAATAAATGGAGAGAGAGAGAGATAATAAACTAGAGTGGTTTTCAGATTACACAAGCCACAATTAAGTGGGACTTAGTAAAGAGATTCCAGGATCTCCAAGAAAGATGCAGCAAGCATGAACTATCAACAAGTATCAAATAAATGTAAAACTGTTAGGAAATGGGGAAAAAAATCAAACATTTAAAAACTCCAGGGGAAAGATCAACAGAGTGAGTTGCTTACCGCCAGTGAGAGGTAGCATTAACTACATTCTTATGGCACACTGAGAATTATTTAGAGCATTTTAAGTTAGCAAGACAATGTGATTGAACAGGGGAAAAAAAGTCTGCCTGATTCGTATATTTTGTCTTGAAAATTATGCAATTTTCCAAGACAATGACTGTTTCTATTTAGTTCTGCTAAGGTATTACCACTAATGAACCATTATGAAAGCCAAGTTTTATTTGCTGTAATTGGACTGATGCAGTACAGTCTGCCAAAGAATAGATGACAACAGGCAGTGTTTGATGAACCAGTGCTTTAGTAATGTAGGAAATTGTTCTCACCATCTAATTTCAGGCAACTTATTCAGGTACTGAGTGGCATTAGACAAGCTAATGCTGATCCCAGCCCACTGGGATCATAGTCTCCAAATCCTAGCACCTAGCATAAGAGAGACTAAGCAAGCCACTTTGCTCGAGAAGGCAGTAACAAGATAGGGTGAAAGAGCTAAACCTCATTAGCAGGTTGCTCTTAGGACCAAGGGACCCTCTGACACCGGACAGAAGGAATACCTGCACCTCGGAAGGTTACCCTTTCTAGGAAAGTACAAGAGGCTACATGAGAAAGCTATATGAGGATGTATGAAGCCACATTTGTGTCCCTGCCAGCTGGCCACATTTGAGATGCTTGGGAAGAGACAGGTACCATATTTTTCAGAGGCTTCATCTGGAAGTCTGGAAGCTCTTGCTGCTCAAAGAGAAGTGAAGACAGAAGGATGCAGACCATGATAAACTCTTCAGCTCCAAATGGTCTCTGATTACACATCCTTCACAAAGTAGTTTTGCTTTCCCATGTACCACTGTTAATTAAGGAAATTGAACACTTCAGAGGATGCAGGTTCCAAACTTCTTCAAAGCAGATATTTCCACAAGAAAGAAACCAGGCCATGGGTCTTCTGCATGACTGAAAAACTGTGCTGCAGGCTCTCAGCATCCTTCCTGGCACCAGAAATCTTTCATTTCTTTCTGAATGACTTCACCACCACTGCAGGAGTGGTGCTGCCTCCCTTACCCCATCCTGCTCAATCTGCCCACACAAATGCAGCTTGCTTTTAGCATTTCTCAGCTACCCACAGAGGAAAAGTGACAGATTTGAACTCCATCTGTGAGAGATGGACACAGACTTCAAGCCTTAGGCTCTTGGTATGAAAATACTGGCCTCACTGCTGCAGCAGGGGGAGAAATCCTGCTCAGCTTTTTCAGGAAATGGCACGTAACTCTTCAGTTGTGCTTGGGTTCAGGTCTGCAGCAGTAGCCCTGGGTCAGGTGCCCATGCTTTGAAGAGAATTTCAGACAAACCCCTGTGTTTGTGCTTAGCCTGTACTCAGCCTGCAGTTTTAGGCTGGCAACCTAGACACTATTGCTCCTGAGGCCATCTATGCATTTTATGTAAAGTAGATACTTATATATGTCTACATAGATATCAATATATATATGCATACACATAAGTCAATAGTCAGTTTCCATCGCCTCTACCTCTTACTAAAAATGTAAAACCAAATAAAACTAACTCCTCTCCCATCCTTCTGGGCACTTCTTGATTTCCATTTCTAAATCTGACAACAAAACAGGTGGTGGAGAAATTGCATCCCCACAAGTTTCCTGAAAACATGATGTTGGTATATCTGACAGGCTAAGGGAAAGATGACTAACCCAGCGGTCTATAAAGTACCGGCTAATGCGAACACCGATGGAAGCCTTAAACAATAAGGAAGTCTTACCTGGACTTTGTATCCTATTAGACATAGAGACTCATCTAGAAATCAGGAAGATACTGGGACATTGGTGCTGCCATTTCCTCTACTAACAGCGCAGCTTGTTTGATGTTGCTCTGCAGAGGTACAAGGCAAGCCCCGCTTGCTCTGCAGGAAACTTTTTGTCCTTCTTAGGTGTTGGATCACATGTCAGAGCTCAACTTGATCCTAGTTAGTAGATCTAGACCTTGTTGGACTATTGATTGTTCCACATGTGCAGACATGGTTGAATTCACTTCTCAGAAGGAAGAATTAGTATTGCCTTTATCTGCAACATGAATGATGCAGAACAACTTGAAAGAATTGAATGTTTAAAAGCCAGAATCATGTAAGGACAGTCCTAATGAAAACTTTGTGTATCAATATTTTACACTTGAAATGTGCGAACACTGAACGACTTTTAATTCATGAATTTTCATAAATATTAGATTATTCTAAATGCATTCATCATGCAAGGTATCTGCCATTTATGCACGGCTTAAAGCTGGAGTGCTTCTCAAGATCATCTTCATTTGCTAAAATTAGACTTTGATTTTGTTCTGACTTCTCTGACTCCTTCTTTCTTCTGCATTTCTCACAAAAAAAAACAAAACAAAAAACCAAACATATTCAATCCCACTAATTTACACAACACAGAGAGCAACCATTGCAAAATAATGAATTTTGCAAATTCATCCTTTGATGAACAATCAGAAACAGAAGAAAGTATCACACATTGTTGAGTGTACAAATACACAGACGAGTGCCTTTTCATTTTCATTTTTCCTGGTCAAACTGGAAGTTTAATAAGTAAATGCAATATTTTCTGTAGTTTGTGAGAAAACCTAATAAATATTTTCATTGTACTCTGTCATAGGAAAGTCCAAATAACAGATCTTTGCTTAAAAGCAGGGATAAAGCTGGGATTTTTTTTCCACAAATTATACAAAATAAAGCCTTTTCCTGTTGTTCTGAAATGAAATGGGTTTGGCTCTAAAGCACAAGGCTTAAATGCTTTTCTAACTGAAAATAAGACTATTTTGATGCATAAATATTTCAGACCTTGATCCAAATAACACATCTGCATTTGTTAAAAGAAAATTAAGCAAGTTTCCGTCAACCTCTGTCTATCAGAAAATTTATGAAAAAGCAGCTATGTCAGAACTGTTTCAACTTCCATTATGTCTGTGGAAAGAAAGAAGTATTTCTGGGGCATGATCACAGGTCTGATAAATCACTTTTCTGTCTGTTTCTTTCCATTGAATCTAAAGGCTGGCTGTTGTGAATGTGATAGGCTCTGGTATAGATATCAACATTGGAGGTGGCAGAAACTATAAAGAAAAATTCTGGATCCAACTCTTTCCCAGCTCCTATCTACTTCTAGATCACGTTGTCTGAGTGGTCTGTATTACTTGAATGGAAGAAAATACTTTTTCATTGTGGTCAAACACTGGCACAGGTTGCCCAGGAAAGTTGCCAGGGGCTTAGACTAGGTGACCTCAACAGCCGTCCTCCAGCTTTAACCATTTTATGGTTCTGGGATTCTCTTCCAAGAGTACCCATATGGAAAAACAGATTTTGGATGTAGCGAGTTAGAAGTGCTCCATTGCTCATTAATGCATTGGAAGGACTGTGTGCTTGAGAAGCATTCATATTGGGGAAGTAGGCAATGAGTACTGCTATGCCACAGAGACAAGCTGAGGCTTGAGTAAGAAGCGAGGGGATTTGTGTCTGCAGCATGAATAGGGCAAGCGTGAGGCATTCTATGTGATGCAAGGATTTGGGAAGGGAGAGATTGTGCCTTGTTGCCTGTGCTTGTTCCTCATTGAAGAGCACTTTGCTGTGAGTTGTCTACAAATAGAGGGATAGAGGAATACATCTCACAACAAGCTTTCATGTGGATCTGGAAGTGTTTTGGAACCATCAGCATGGAAAATTATCCCTGCTGATAGTCCACTGGAAGAATACAGGATCTGTGCTCTCTATACCTTGAGCGATGATATACTGTGTGAGCTCCAACTATGTATTTAGGTTGAATTGTATAATGACATCTCTGTATGATTAAAGGGAAAGAAGTAAGACCCTCTAAAAATAGGCATGCCCCAGATGGAGAGAAGGACAGGGCAAGAGCTGCAGCTGGCCTGACATCTGTCACTGCAACTGTGTCTCTCTCAAAAATCCTGTTTACATCACTTTTTCCTCTTTGAAAATCCCTTGAAGAGGAGCCCACAGGATGAGGCCAACCCAGAAAGGAGACACAGGTCTGTGAAGAGGCATCGTATAACATTCATGAGTGGAACAGCAGCTGCATTCGTAAAAGTTAGGCAAAGACTGCCTGGATCAGAGGGTTGGACTCTAACCTGAATAGCAAAGCCAGCACAGTTGGCTTCACAAGGGTCTTTATCCAATGAGTGGTGGGATGAGCTGGCTCACAGGAGTGAGACCAGAACTGCTATACTACTTCTTCCTTCCAGATCTGGACTTACATACACAGGAATTGCTCTTGCCATGCCTTCTCCTCCCTTCGTCTTTCATCTGTCATACTGCAAACTTTTGGAGGTAGAGGATGATACAATGTTGCTGCCAAGTGCCAATTCACTGAATGCAAATGAATTAGATGAGAACTGTGTCAGATGCCTTATAAATAGAGATGAGTAGAGTCTGAAATAGCTCATCTGACAAAGTACACAGAGATGCCATCTAAATACTCATGGGCAAATGAATAATACAATCTGCCTGTCATCTTAAAAACGGTATGTTGGATGTATGCTCTCCAACATTTGCAAAAAGCCATCCTGTGGGGCCATCAGTGGAAAAATGAGACCAAGAAAGTGGAAGTGAGCTTGTATATGAGAAAACCTCTCTGACTTCTGAACAAGGCATTCAGTACTTATACATGAATACTATACTGTTCATGACTTTCACCTGTACTTAGAAAGAAATGTTGCCAAGTTGCTGTCTGGTGTTAAATGGGTTGCGTACAATAAATGTTAGAAGCAAATAATTCAATGGAGTGCTTATGGGTTACACCGAAGTTTGCTTTCAATGTCATCTTCTCTAATAAAAATGCAAATATAAAGATAATTCAGTTACATGAGCACTCAATAAACCAAAACAAAAGTGTTGGATTATTCTTTTAGTACATTATAGTCACATCAGATTCCTGCACTAATGTTCTTTTTGGAGTCATTTTCTTCTATCATTTGAAAGTTCGCAATTCACATGCCAAATGGTTCTGTACTGTTCCAAGTCTAGTTTCAAACCACTTGAATGGCTTAGTGACCTCTGGGAGCTGTTGTGTTTATAATACGAATCTTGTTAGAAAACTTTCTACGTGAGGTACAATTAAATGAATATCAAAGTCAGAAGCCCCTTGAGAGCGAGCAGTTCATCTCACCTAACTTTAGCCACCTGACCCAGTCATCAGAGCTCTTTGTATCATTGATGGAGCTCTTTTATAGATCCTGAGGGTGATTCATCTCTTCCTGAAATAAGCAACAAAGAGAGGTGAGATGAATTGTCCTTTGGTACTGATTTCTCTCCTTCAGCTAAAGAGAGAGACAAAATAACTGCCTTAGAATATCTTGGATTATTAGCTTTAAGATATGTAGTCACTTTTAGCTGTCGATCTGATAAATAGGATACTATGATTTGTATGCACAACAGCTTTTGGAGATCTTGTTTCTCTGCCCTTACATCATAACAAATGCCACAATTTATGGGCAGACCATATATGCACACATATATATATGAATGTTCATGTTTACATTTATGAGCATATTTAAAAGATATAGTGCTTTGTACTTTTTGGTATTCTGTTATTATTTCCTGTCAGTTTTTGAGACTGGATAATGATCTCCTTCAATCAGTTTTAATTATACCATCTGTCAATTACCCTTCTGGTAGCCTAAAGATAAGATCATACTGCTCTTAACTTTCAGAAACTTACTGGGAGAGTGAATAGGATTAACACTTCCACAGTTTCTAATTCCTGAAGAGCACCTTGGCATTTAACTGAATTGAAGGTTGAGCTACCAGGCTAAGTAAGAGGGATAGGGAGAGAGAACTGAAGTATTTAATTACCAGAACTGACAATTCTCAGTGATTTACTGTGGTAAACATCATGGCCAATAGTTGAACAGATTTGGCCTCATTAACTCACAGCAAACTAAAAGAAGGACTTGCTGCAGCGAATGTTAGCTGTGTAACAGTTTGTTAATGACACAGCACCTCTTTCTTCACTGAAAGCACTTCACATATTTCCTATTGACTTTGTCTACTAATACTGTCTCCACCATGGAGTCATAATGTCTTATTTATTTATTTATTTTTATTAGTAAATGTTGTAATCATGAACCAAGGACACTCATTTGGCCAGACGCATAAGGGAAAATGCAGCCCCTCTCTGGTGAGCGCACACAGGTAGGAACATTTAAAACGTCTGCACAAGTGCTGTATTTGCATCTACTAAAAACTGAGACACTCCAGTTGGAAGGAGTCAAAGAACACAATTGCACAAGCTTAACACACATGATTGTTTCTTAGATTGTGGGAGACTGTGTTTTTATGTCTGTGTAGACATATGGAGAAGTGTGCTGAGAAGAGAGAAGATATGAAGTCAAGAAGCGTGTATTAGTTACCAGAGTACTAGAGAAAAACATGGGAAGTTCATCTGTGCCCAATATGTGAAAGTTACCGCACTCAACTATGACATTGCAGTGAAGGACCTCAAGGCAAAGAGATTTATGAATGGATATTATAGTAAAAATGAAATTTTAAAAATGGCCTCCAATGTTCCTATTTTACTGAATGTTGTTTGTTTGGTGTTTATTTTTATTTTCTTGTTTTATTTTTTTGTTTGTTAAGGGATATTCTGAGAGAATATTGTTGACATCACCTCAACTGCCATGCTGTGTTTATGAGTGACTGAACTTGTATACAAGAACCAGAATGTTTTCCACAACAGATAAATATGAAAGTGCAAATAAATAATCAAAAATAATATTATTTATTATGGAAATTTTGCCTTTTCTTCAATTAATTGTAGGTATTATTTTCACTATGGTGTTTGGATGCTAGCAGGTTATACACATATAATTTCCGTAACTGATTTTTTTGTTTACATTTTTTTAAAATGAACTACTGAGTCAAATAAGTATAGTCTTTAGGAAGCATCCATTTTTCCCCATCAGCCCAGCCATGTTAAACATTCTCCCTGGCCTTAATATTATCCCTGTAGAAGCATATTTCTAAGAATCACCATTCAACTTTATGATTATATCTGGGTTTATTTTATATTTTCTCAGGAAGGCACGTCTAAACATTAGCAGTTTGGACTTTTATTTTGCACCCAGTCTTTAGTAAATGGTTGTTATTGCTAATCATGTATGAAGTAATACTACTTTGTATGCTTTGCAACAATGTAATTAATTGCAAGATATAAATTAATGTAATTTCTTTCTCTTTAAGTCATATAAAGATAGTATTTATTTCTAGAATCACAGAAATTTTGTATGAAATGCAATATTTGAGAGATTGTTTAAGACTGTAAGACCGTTCTCTTTTCCTTCCTATTAACATAACAGTTTTATACACACATGCACCACATGCATCCATGCACACAAATTTTAAAATACATTCATATGAAAACAGATTCATTTTATAGGCACAACAAATGCTTTACTGAACTTTTAAGTCACAGCCAAGTGGCTATATTTTAGTTACGGCTCATTTCACACTTCCTCCTAGAGATGGATTAGGGAGCTGATGCAGGATTCAGTGGTTTGGCAAAAATTAACTGGTTTGTGGAGGCAGCAGAAAGCCACAGAAGTTCTGGGAGACAATGTCTCAGCATCAGACAGGCACGTTGCCCCAAGCTCCAGATAACTAAGGAACCAACTGGGCATTTTCTTGTTTTCTACTGTTGAAACATTTCTTAAGGAATTAGGAAACTCAACTTCTATGCCCTCCTCAGCCTGCATCTCTCCAGATCAAAGAGTTTCCTAGTCAGAAGATTACATGGGTACTCAGCAAGGCTTTTCCCATTTCAGACCAAGTCCCTGTTCATGTGAAAGGCAGCATCCATTGGTTAAAATCAGTCCTGAGCCCATTTGTGGAGGCATGTAGGGGAGAGCAGTGTCTTATCTGACCCAAGGAGTACTTCAGCTTTCTATCCCCTCAATGCCTCCAGTAAGTAACAGAAACAATCCGGGAAGAAAGAAAGAAACCTCAGTAGCTTCCATGCTATTAATCTGTAAGATCTTACAAAGTAATTAACCGCGGTCCGGCAAAAGAAAATTGAGTTCATGCAGACTTTTACAACACATCCTCATTTCCAGCATGTCTTAGTGTTGAATTGAAGGATCCCAGGAGTCAGTGCATTAGACATGGCAAATGTCTTTCCTGACAACCAACCGCTCCCCCATGCAAAGCAAAAACCCACTTGCATAGCTGGGATTAATCATACCGATATTCATAGAACAGAATCATAGAATTGTAGAATCATAGAATGGTTTGTGTGGGAAGAGATTTTAAAAATCACCAGTTTGAAACCCCTGCCATGGAGAGGGACACCTCCCACTAGATCAGGCTACCCAAGGCCTCATCCAGCCTGGCCTTGAACACTTTCAGGGAAGGGGCAGCCACAACTTCCCTGGGAAACTTGTTCTAGTGCCTCATCACTCTCATTGACAAGAATGTCTTCCTAACGTCTAGTCTAAATCTTCCCCTCTCCAATTTATTGACATTCCCCTTCATCCTATCACTACATGCCTTTGTAAAAAGTCCCTCTCCAGTTTTCTTCTAGGCCCCCTTCAGGCACTGGGAGGCCATTATAAGGTCTCCCCAAAGCCTTCTCTTCTCCAGGCTGAAGAACCTCAACTCCTATTCCTTCACAAGTGTCAGCCTAAACACTCAAATTTCCATATGCTTAGACAAATCTCATTCCCTGTCGTCCCACTGTGCCATCTGCATTTACCTACGCCTCCTCATCAATGATACCACTATGAAATAATTGATATTCCTATTAGAAGATCTTAACTTCCTTAATTTTTTCCCTGAGGAAATCTATCTAGGCACAAACCTGTTGGTTTTTTCAATCTAACTCTGTCCAGGCATTCAATTACAGCAGAATTGGGAATTCTTGGCAAACGACATTGAAAGGTTATTTGCAATTAGCTTTCATAATGTATCTAATGAAGTCAAATTCACCTTCCTGGCCCTTAAGTGACTTTGAAGAAAAATTCCTGATAAAATTCATATTAACTTTTAAAATGCTTGCTTTAGTATATTGCTCCCAATGCAATCAGTTAGACACTTCTCTAAACTTATGTTGTTCTTTTTTTTTCCTATGAATAATTTCTGAAGAAGAAATAAAGGAACCTCCATTACAAAAAAAAAAACATACTGAGAAAAAGTAGTTACGTGAAGCTTAGTACATTCTTCTGATGTCTATATTACTCTTCTGGAGCAAAGAATAAGTCCATTAGGACTATATCTGCATTAAGAGGCAGTGAGGACCACTAGGAGATGAGCTGTGATGTGAAATAGGTAATGGTGAGGACTGGATGTCAAATAGCTGTGTGTATTTCACCTCTTATAAGTAAATGGAAATACCTATTACTTCCATATCAAATACATATTTTCACCTACAGGGACTGAAATAGATACAGGCATAGGCAGATATAGTTATATGGATACAAATATAGATAGATACCAAAATATTCACATTTCAGCTTCACATTTCACTCCTGTGGTGTTCACATTGTATACATTCTTAAGTAAAATGCTTACACCTTGTGCTTCTTTGTGCCATCAGAGTGTTAAAAAATATTTGTATTCTGTTCTTTGTTATGCCTCTTGAACACACTTCTATATGGATTCAAGGAAAGCTAATATAAATTACATCCTAATTAGTCCACTTCTAATTTGTAGATTTCAGCCTCTGTTTCATTAACAAACCAGGACGTGGAAACGTTCAACAAAGTCACTACAAAAATACCTTTGTTCCAAACTAGCTCATTAACCTGCATAAGGGTACTGAAGTCCACAAAGTTCAGAGTAGTGGTACCCAATCCAGAGATCATCCTTGCACATTGGTTTCATGGTCATTGCTCTGGTTTTTTTTTGGTTATAGACCCTGTGCTTGTGTGGAGTGGATATTGTGGCGTTCTTATATCAGAATTTCTTTGGACTTTAGGAAACTTTTTCACCACAGCAGGTTTATGCTAAGCTACACATAGATGTGAATGTGCTCCAGGATCTTTGACATCATGCACTCCCTCAGCAAGATCCACGAACAATAACTGCCTTCCTGAAACAGGAAGTCAGGTTTTGTCTGACACAAATAAGTCTGAAGATGACTGTCAAACATTGATCCCTTCTTTATAAAAGCAGTGAATGTTTCTTGATTGCAGATATGTATCAAACAGATGGAAAATGCTAGAAAGATTTTTTTTTTTGTTAACCTGTTTGCCCAAGCATAAGTTTTCTTTGAGTGCTTCTCATAACAGTACAAGAGATACAATAACCGATGCAAGGATTGCCTTGGTGCTTAAAAGACTGAGAAAGCTGCCATCTGTCAGAATAAGCCCTGACAGTTTTCAATACTTGTGGGAAGGAAAAATCTAGTATGAGTAAAAGAATGTGGACAGAGCAGCTAGCAAACCTTTAACTTGAAAATATATCATCCTCCCTTCCTTTTTTTTGCTTAGCTATTGCCTTGATGTCAGTCAATCCCTTTTAAAATAGTTGGGTAAATATTATGGCAACAGTAAGCCCAGACAAAATACAGTGTGAAATATATTGATGTTAAAGATTGCCTAATAATCTATTCACATATCAGGTTCAAAAATATCCACCAAAAAGAAATATTTTATTCATGTTCAGTTATTTATTTATGTCTCTCAGTCACTCTATGTGAGTTATTTTCAAACAAGCAACAAAATATCTGAATAAAGCAGTTCCAAATAGCCTTTTTTTTCTTCTAGCTCAGCAAAGACCATTAATTTGCTTTCAGTATCCATGGTATAAAACTTAAAATGCTAACAATCATCAACTATATATCCCTGCTTCTATGCACACTAAGGCTATATCTATATTAGCCAATACTGTAGCCCAGTGGGAGCAGATTTGTGCAGGACAACATTTTGTTGATGGTGCCCATGCGAAATGTATTTCAGAGGGTTTCACTACAGATCACCTCTAGACCAATGCCAAAGCCTGGATGGTTGTTAGCAGCTGGAGCTCATTAGTTTAACCCCTGGGATCCATTTTCCAGCTTAGTTTCATCCAAAAGTGATCCAGCTACTATACTTCAAGACAGTTTTGCAATGTGAGCTAAAGCAGGGTATGTGAGGCCCATCATAAGACTGCGTTCAAAATTCCACTCCTGATCCAAACTCAGGCTTTAATGTAAAGGCATCTATTGAATTACACAGAATCACTTATCCAGCAATGGCCAATATAGGACACAAATATTTGGGTAGGAAATGTGACACAAATATTTGGGTCACACAAAGAAGAGAGGCACCATGCCTTTTCATCAAAAAGAGACAAACATTAAAATTACCAAGCTGTTTTGTTTATTGGTTTGGTTTTTTTCTCAAAAAAAGTGCTTGTTTTTCAATAACAGGATACTCCTATTCCGGGTTTTCATTTGTATTTCCCATCTCCTTCTGAATCCCGGGTGGTCTGTTAATTTGATTAAGTGACCCATAGTGTGCTGCTTTGTAAGTCAATATTATCCTTTCGAGTTTTGTAAATCAAAATAGTGCATGCCAGCTATCCAAGTGAGACTGTTCTTACTTTCTTTTGTTAAAGGACTCATTTTCCTGCCAGTTCTCCTCAGGAGAAGGACAAATTGGCAGTGCGCTTATTTTTCACAATGTAATTTTACCACTCTCCACAGCTTCAACTGTGCTTTGATTTCTCCTTGTGAACTGTTTCAGCTGAATTCTATTTCAGTTGTCAGCTGTTCCATTTTTTCTTTTCTTTGCCTCTCTCCTCATTAATCAGACAAGTTTGTCTTTCATAATGCCTTTCTGCCTATGTGGTTTCCCACATGCGACTGCCTGGATATGTCTGCTTTTACCTTACTCAGACTCTGACTTTCCATATTTCATTTCCCTGTTAAGTGCTAAGAGAAAAAACAAGGTTAGACTCAGGCTTACCAAGACTGAAGTGCTCTCCATCAATTACCTCTGTGGTAGTTAATCTTATGCCGCTGTTTTTACTTTGTATCAGGGTTCCAGACCCTTCCATCTGTATTTCAGGTCTGTGGAATCTAAATCACCTTCTGCTTGGGAAGACAACATAATTTGTATTTTTAAATTTTTTTGAAAATATGACATTATGAGCTGTCAATGGCTTTTTTGTACTTTGAATTTGTAACTTCATTTGACTTTTAGCATGGTTAAACTTAAATATTTTCTGTTTAACTGGAAATAAGAAAAGTAGAAATTATATCTGGGCAATCATGAACTTAATAATTTATTAAAATTTAATGTATATTGTTTTTCTAAGTGCCCTAAAACCAAGAAAGACTTGGTGTCATTCCTATCAGATTCTCCTACATGCAGTGTTCATTGAAAGTTATGGATCTCTTCCTGATGAACTGAAGTTCTGAAAGCAGTTCTCAAAATAAGCCAACATTTTTTAATAAAGCAACATCTGTTATCTCCCCTTTTCAAGACTAATTTGAATGTTCCTCTTTGTTGATAAATGCAAATAAAACAACTGTATGTGTTGGTTTTGAGAAACTGGAAGATACACTGCAATACGCAGGGTAACTGACAAAAGCACCATGGAAAACTTGCACCTGATTTTTTTTTAAGTTAATATTAAATTGTTTTGTGCTGTTTCTGATGTATGTGCACATGATAAAGTTAGGTTAACTTATGACAAACCAAAGAAAAGTTCTTTTTTCTTAAGTAAGCCAAACTCTGTTTTCACTTCAGAATATGAAAAGTCATGGAAAAATTTGAATACAACTGAAAATGATGAAGGAATGTGATTAAAATGGTTAGTGATCATCACAGTTTGTATTCAAGTTTGAAAAAAAAAATAAGGTACATTTTGCTTGGATTGCTTATAATTTCTTAACTCTCATTTATTTTCTGGTTTCTATTTTTTACCCTATGTTATGTAATATGGTTTACAAAACCAGCACACTTTGTAAATTCAGTGCATGTGTTATAAAAGATATTTAATTTTTAATGCATACAAGGTCCAGGTCTTAAAACCTATTAAAATCATCACTATCCAGGAGAGAATGCGCTTCTTTATCTGTGATACAGTCTGTATAGATGTAATTGCAAAGTTAATAAGAATCCTTCCAAAATTCTAAACTAAATGGAGAAACAAATAAGAAGAAAGAACAAGTGTTCCACATATGTTCATGCAAATGTGTAAGCAGCACAGAACTGAGGAGGAAAAGGATGATTGTATTGAAGTTGATAGATGTATCCAAACAGAAACCAGAGAAACAGTCTATGTGCTCTCTTATTATCTCAATACAGACATTACAAAAAGAGATGCCATCAAGCCTGCAATGTAATATCTAATATTTGTCCAGTAAAACCTCCTTTTAGATGTGTAGCAGTTGCAAATTATAGGTTATTTACTGCAGAAATGTCAGTGTTAAGAACCTTAGCAATGAATAACAAGCAATAAACACTTTCTGAATTTCATTGGGCAGTGTCATAGAAAAATTTGTAGCTTTTTTTCTTTCCACGTTGGTAGCAGCTAGCTTTAGCTTCATAAATCTCAAAATGTCACTGCTTACTACGTGTGCTTGTTCTGAACTTTTCTTTGGATTGGAACAAACTGTTACAGTTCAGGCAATATACAAAGCATGGTTGTTTTTTTTTTCTTGAAGTGCTGCATGAAATCTGAATACCTGCACTTCTTCAAGCAAATCAGTAAAATGACTATGGATAGTGCAGGACTACGTGAAGGCTTACGATGAACCATGAAGAAAGCTTTAGCGGGAAGCCCTTAATGTAAGAGGTAGATGCCCTTTGGATCCAATTCACTCTCTCCAAAGCGAAGAAGTACAACTGGCGACTTTCTTCTGGAAGAATCATCCTTAGAAATATTGTATCACACGAAACAACTGGCAAACTTCTCAGAGGAGCTGAGGTTTTTTATTACTGAAAATACTACTGCAGACTTGCATAGCTGCCCGGTGATTTCAGCACTATACTGGCTTCTTACAGACTCCAAGTTTTATTGCATCTGGCTTTGATGTCAAGCTCTCGGTTTCCTCTCTCATGAAGCAAGCAGCAGATTTGAGGACAAAGCATGTATATGCTGTGTTGTACTGCTGAACTTGAAATGAGATTTTGGACATTTTCACAGAATCACTAAGTTTGAAAAGACCCCCAGGATCATCAAGTCCAACCATTCATACTTTTTCAGTCTTATGAAGAAAAGGCTAAGGGGGAAATTTTATGGTCATATTCAGATACCTAGTGAAAGACTTATAGTGAAGACAGAGAAAGACTCTTTTCAGGGATTTGCAGTGAGAGTATGAGGCAATAGCTTCAAGCTATCCCAAGGGAAATCCCAGGTGGACATAAGGAAAAGTTATCAAAATGACAGTGCTAAAACCCTGGAACAGGTTGCCCAGAAAAGCTGTCATCCTTGTGGGGCTTCAAGACTTGACAGAATAAGGTCTTGAGCAGCAGACCTACCTTGTGGGGGGTGTTGGCCTAAATGATCTGGAAAAGTCCCTTCTAACCTGCTTTATTACACTCTGATTCTAGGAAACCTAGTGGCTATAACTTCTTTTGCTGATGAATATTGTTTTAATCCTACATTTGCTTTGTGAAACCAGTGGTGTGATGTTTAGCAAATATGGTAGGACTAAATATGTAGCCCTCCTTACTCACAAGTAGCGATGCTTTTTTGCTTCTTAAAGAATCATCCACCATGCTGCCTTTTTTATAGAGGCAGGTACAGGTTTCATCCTCAGCAGCCTCATTCATGAGCTATGCGTAGGTTAGTCACTCAGCAAAACAGATATGATATTTTCTATATTTTATTTATATAGAATCGTAGAATAGTTAGAGTTGGAAGGGACCCTAAAGATCATCCAGTTCCAACCCCCCTGCCATAGGCAGGGACATCCCACTAGATCAGGTTAGCCAAGTCCCCATCCAACCTGGTCTTGAACACTTCCAGGGACGGGACATCCACAGCTTCCCTTGGCAACCTGTTCCAGTTTCTCACCACTCTCATGGTGAAGAAATTCTTCGTAATGTCTAGTCTAAATGTTTAATATGTTCACAACCACTTTAATATAAAAAACTGACAGCATTTCTTTATACAATGTTCCTCAGTACAGATAATATCTATAAATGTGCTATATAAAGAGGCTTGCAGGAAAAAGTCCTCATCGCTGTAAATAATTATGCATCAAGGCTTTAACTGCAGACTGGTTGTAAAATATTTTTCCTTTCAGCTCTGTGCTACCACATTTTGATGCTGGTATAGACTAGCTCTCAAAAATTCCATGAGACAATGTTTCATCCACTGAAAGAAGAGTGCAGAAGAATAATATTGAATTTAAAGACAGCTGAGGTGCTTGGGGTTTTGCATTGTGGGATGTTATGATGTAGTAAGCATCATAGTTTCTGTTGGCCACACTATATCAGAAGTAAAAAGATGCCCTTAATCTGCCTGGACAAGTAATATGCAGCAGCTTGCAAGGATACTTTTTCCCAGACAGCATTACTTCCTAGCTTGAGCCCAGGGCTCACATGCCAGGGGCCACCAGTGAGGGAAACTGGGATCCAGGACCAGCTACTAAGCCTAGCTGCCAGAGGGATCCAAATTTTACTTATGCGTGTGTGTATATATAAAACAAAAATAACAAAAAAAATATATTTTTCCCACTAATACAGCTTCATCCAATCAATGTGAGAGGAGAACAAGATGGGGATGTTGGTGCTGTTTGTGTTTGTGTGACTGTGGTTTTTTGTATATTAATCTGCATGGCTGACTGTGAGTTTATGTACATATGTACTGTCTGTGTGCATGCATACCTACTGGGAACACATGTTCAGCCTCACTACTGACTGAGTTTACAGAAATGGAGCTGCAGAAACATTACCTCTATTGAGCTACAGGATTGGGCAGATCCTAGAATTAGTGATGTCTTTCTCATAGTTTAAACAATTTTTTGCTTTCTCAAGTAATGTTTGCTAAGCAGGTTACTCATCTGTAACTAGAATTATTTGAAAGAATCACATGTACTGATGAATGTTTTTGTCCTTGCTCTTATATACAGATTTCATTTATGACCCACAGCCTGGAGGTATTACCCATACACACTATTGATGCAGCAGCTCCTGACAATATAGCCATGCAAGATCATATCCTCCGTACTTTGAGAAATTGGAAACATGCTGTAAGTATTGCTAATGATGTATAAGTACCTGATAAAAGCTCTTAGTATCTGCCATTGGGTAATTACCTCACACACTATTTCATGGTGCTTCTGCTAATTGCAGTAATAATAGAATTCCAACTGCATTGAAAAAAAAAAAAGAAGGAAAAGGCAGTGGGTAAAGGGTGGCAATTAGCAGATTTTATACTAGTCATGAAAAAGATGGGCAGGAGATAAATCTGGAGATTACACTGCGTGACATCACATCACATTGCATTTTAATGATTACTGACAAAGCCCTGATTAGTGTTGTCAGTTTTCATACCAATCAGGACATTGTCAGTTACCAAATCTTTTTATATAGCCAATGATAGATATTCTTCTGTTAATTTTCACTTAGTAGATGACGCAAAATTCTGGAGACTTTATGATTTTATTTTTAATGCTTTCGTAGTTACTTCAGAACATGTAGAGTGTCAGTAATGATGAGTTTATAATTCCCACTGGTCAAAGGCTAATGGAAAGCCTGTAATGGGAAAGCAGGAAAATAATCCCAGGAGTTGTATAATCACTTAAGGAGGAGAGCAGCTGAAACTCTACAGAACAAAATGTTGATAATCTGAGTTTTCAAACCCAAATTTAGCACAAAAATGTTTTGACTTGAGAACTTCGCAGCTTATAGCAGGGCCTGCTGAAGGAGCTTGTGCCCCAGGTTCTGACATCATTTACAGAGTCCTGTGTTTCTGTTTATCAGTTGCTGAGGTGACTGGAAGCTAAGTCCAGAGGAACTGGTCTTCGCTTCCTATATGTGCTCAAACACAAATGTTTCTGAACCTGAAGGAGTAGAAGCTCAAACTCAATGGCTAATGCCTTCTAGGGTCCTTAAGTGAAAATATGGATATGCATAACACACAAAAGTTGGAGTCTGTGCACAAACCTATTCTTCAAGATTTCCGGACATAAAAAAATAACCCAGAATGCCTGAAAAATACATGTTAATATTTGACAGCCAGAGTCCTTTTATGTGGACATCAGAATATTGATTGAAGTGACTACCTGTTGACATTTAAGTATGAGAACACCAGCATATCCTGAATAAGCTCCATTTCAACAGGAGATAAATGGAAAATAAAAATCACAAGGGTCACTTGTTTTACAGCTTCCTTTTTATTTTTAGGGGTTTTTTATGCTTTGGGCTCTGAACAACACAGTAAAGGCAGTTGATTGGACTGGTCCAGTGTGAACGTTAAGGTTGATGTGTGTCCTATATTGTACTATGATAGCACCTGAATTATGGTGTTTGCTAGGTATCAGAGAGTTACAGGGGTGAATGAGACAGCATTTCAAACATATTTGATGATGATGAAGAGTTTTGACATTGCTTAATTTGTCTTTTGAATTAAGTCTATGAACATGTTCCTGTGCCACCCAGAAAGCTTTCTGCAATCAGTGCCCTTAAGAACATTTCTGGCAAGGAAATTTAAAGCAAGAGGCAAAAACATCAGAAAGAAAGAGAGTTTGATTCAGTGCTCATTAAAGCCAAGATAAAGACTCCCAGAAATTCTAAGGAGCTTTGGGTAAGTTCCAAGGGTTCCTTTTTCTACAGTTACATGTGATTAAAACCATTTATGCTTTCTTCTTGTATTATCAGTGAAGCTACTACCACCATGCTCACTGAATCAGAGTAAGAATGCTCTGTTTGTCATGAATCAAAGGCTTCTCTCACATCTGTAATATTTTAGTATTTCACACAGTGTATTTCCCACTGTCACAGGCAGAGCTGTCAGTGAACTTCTGTGACATAAAGAGATGTAGCACCAGAGTCAATTAGTGACACACTGCAGGAAATATCCTAATACTTGCTGAAAACATTTTTGTTACTTATAGCAATAGTTCTTCCAGGAAGGTGGTATGGAGCTCTTTTCATTTGAGAAGTCTCTACCCCATCTCTGACTTTCCTGTCTGTCCTCTGTGCTACCACTCTGTGAACGAAATGCAGAAGATGTTCTTCAACATCAAGAAGTTCACCTTCTCAGGTGTTCCTCATTTATATTATGTGTCATAGCATCATTATTTTTGATTTTGGGCCTTCTTCACCATGAGCTGAGGATGCTGAAACATTTAATAATAATTACACAACCAGTTCCCAATAATAAAAATAGCAGGATTATTATTCACAATTGTGTCCATCTGGGTGAAACTAGGGTTTCTTCAGTGGACCAATGTAGCTATTTTCTAGCAATCCTAAAGGGCCGTGATTAATTTTTTACTTATATTGAAGTATTTACAATCTGGCATACTTTTAAAAACTGTAATTTGCTACAAACTGTTACTTCTGGAAGAAACATGCACAAATTTATTGTTTGATTTTTATACATGCCTTTATAACAACCAAATCCATAAAATTGCACCTAATCTTGATGTTGTTCTCACATCAGTAAGCAGAAGTTCAACTGATTTTCCTAAATCACTGTAAAAAGTCTGAGCACCTGAAAACCTATACTGTGTTTAAACAAATACTGAAATATAATGCCAATATAGAAATAATTTAAATGAATATATTTTTGCTCATTTCTTAGTCCATTAGGAATCCAGTCATCCACATCCACTGCAAAGACAAGGAATCCAACCATCCTTGCCCACTTTCTCCTCTGATTTTATTCCAATCAGCCAGGAGATTTTCCTGAAGCCGTCATCCTGACACTTGTACTAACTAACTTTTCTTGGTATGCTTGTCATTCGTAAGAGCTACTGTCCCACATTAGCACTGTACTAGGATACCTGCCAGGGACAAAGGCAATAAGGAAATCTGAGCAGAAACTTGAGACACATACATTAGCAATCATTAAAGCACGGGATCAAGCTTCGACTTCCATGTTGGCAAAACCAGAGCAACCAGTAGTGTTTTACATGTGACCTTCAAATAAAGACAGTCTACGTATCTTCCTAACGTCCCTGTATTATCAGAAAGCAGATTGCACAATGTATTTGTTTTATGGGCTCCATCCCTATTTGGTAATTTGGGAGGAACTGTTATTATGTTGGGGTACTCAATGGGGAAAAAGACTCTGTTCCTTCAAAACAGGTTCATAAAAGATCTAATTGACAACTGATATTATACCAGAGAAAGGCAGACACTGCTGGGGACAAACAGGAGCTTGTGACCGGGGTGGAGCACAAATGCACAAACTTCTCCTTGAGAAGAAGAAGGGACCATAGGGGGAAGTAAGGATTTTCCCTGCGGAATTTTGTGACCACAGCACAATACTTTGTGAGTAGTCTTTGCAAGTCAGCAGTAATAATAGTTTGGCAATCAGATAAATTTAAAGGTTGGTGGCACAGACTCCTTTAAGAAAAAATACTTGAAAAATCAGGAGGAAAAGGACTCCCCACATCTTTGTCACTTCTATCTGAGGAAACAAAAGAACTTTTCTTGTCCAGAGTCCTAGCAGTGAAACTAGAGAAATACTTATTTTGCGGGCACAAAACTTGAATACTTAATTTTCATCCAGCAGATTAAATGCTTCAATATACTAAAGGAATTTAACTCTCCTTGTCTAGGCCAATGTGCACAAGCACCCGGCAATATGTACTGCCAAACCATGCTCAGCTGACTTTCTGCCACCTATAGATTTGGCACCTGAAGTAACTCAGAGAACCACGTAGTCAAGAGTTTTGTGCAGGTTTATCTCAGTTATTATCAAAAGCTTCTGAAAGGTCGTCTTATCTCTCTTCTATCCTCATAAACATGCGCTTTGTAAACAATGAAATGACAAGACAGAATCAAAGGAAAATCTGAATTTTGAGCTGTCGACACACTGAAATAATTTAGAAGTAGGGTACTTTTCACCCACTCTGCAGATCTCGCATGTAGAAAAATCTCCTTGAACACCCAAGCGATCTCCTTATTTTAAGTGGGAGGACTGTTCATAGAATCATAGAATAGTTAGAGTTGGAAGGGACCTTAAAGATCATCTAGTCCCAATCCCCCTGCCATGGGCAGGGACGTCCCACTAGATCAGGTTAGCCAAGGCCCCATCCAACCTGGCCTTGAACACCTCCAGGGATGGAGCATTCAGAACTTCCCTTGGCAACCTGTTCCAGTTTCTCACCACTCTCATGGTGAAGAAATTCTTCCTAGTGTCTAGCCTAAATCTGCCTTTCTCCAGTTTATACCTGTTCCCCCTCATCCTATAACCACAAGCCTTTATGAATACTCCCTTTCCATCTTTCTTGTAGGCCCCTTTCAGGTACTGGAATGTTGCTATATGATCTCCTCAGAGCCATCTCTTCTCCAGGCTGAACAAGCCCAATTCTCTCAGACTGTCCTCATATGGAAGATGCTCTAGTCCATGGATCATCTTTGCAGCCCTCCTCTGGATCCATTACAACAGCTCCATATCCTTCTTATGTTGAGGATTCCAGAACGGGACACAGTTCTCCAGAAGAGGTCTCACAAGAGAGTAATAGAGGGGCAGAATCACTTCCCTTGACCTGCTGGCCATGCTTCTTTTGATGCAGCCCAGGATATGGTTGGCCTTCTGGGTTGTGAACACAGACTGCTGACTCATGTCAAGCTTCTCATCAACCAGCACCCCCAAGTCCTTCTCTCAATCACGTCATCCCCCATCGTGTACTGAAAATGGGGATCATCCCGACCCAGGTGCAGGACCTTGCACTTAGTCTTGTTGAACCTCATGAGGTTCTCACAGGCCCACTTCTCCAGCCTGTCCAAGTCCTTCTGGATTACATCCTGCCTTCTGGTGTGGCAACTACACCACTCAGCTTTGGTGTCATCTGCAAACTTGCTGAGGGTGCACTCAGTCTCCCTGTCAATATCATTGATGAAGATATTAAACAGCACCGGTCCCAGTACAGATCCCTGAGGGACACCACTTGTCATGGATCTCCATCTGGACTTTGAGCCATTGACCACTGCTCTTTGAATACGACCCTCCAAACAGTTTCTTACCCACCATACCATCCTCAACTGAGTAAGGATTACAGATGTCACTAGGAGACACAAGGCAGGGATCATTAGTTTTGTTCTACCTGAGCTGTTTTGTCTGGTAATCAGTAAAAAAAAACAACAAACAACTAATATCAAAAAAAAACCCCAACTCTAAAACAAGGATGGGCTATTATCATACATACTCTGTGCTTACTCTAGTTCCAGCAATAAAAGATATTACCTTGGTGCTCATTAATCATTTATTGCCATCTATCTGTACCTCTGAACTATTCCTGTCGTAAGAGCCATGTGCATTCATGATAATTCATCAGACATAGATGTTTTCAAATTCCCTCTAAAGCCATAAACATGGATGCCAGCTGCCCAGCTAAGTTAAAGAAGCCTTGATTTATCGGAACGGATTTGCTATTTGAAAAGCTTAATGTGCAAACTCTAGTTTAGGCAGGCAAACACACTTTGATATATTAAACAAAAAAGAAGAACAAAAAAAGGGCCAGAAGTTTGTTTGATGCCCAACCATGTGGTTAGTGAAATAAAGACAGATGGAGACACATAAACACCAACTACTTTAAAGCAATTCTACTATAGGAAATTCACACTAGAGCTTCCCCAGCTTACCTTGCTTTGCAGTTTGCAAACATATGTTTGCATACTGAACAGCCAAGCAGCTTTCACTATCCTTCATGCAGAAACAGTTCTGCAAAATAAAATCTTCCTGATCCTTTTCATTCCTGTAATTTCTTTTCTGTAGGCCTTGATGCATCAGAAAATTAGGTACTCAACCCTACTTAACCCACTGCAATCACTGGGGCTTTTCATGGGAGTAGAAATACTTGCATTCCAGAAGAGAAAAATGCCATGAGTCTCCCTGCAGATGTAGGATTTCTTTATTCTTGTGCTTTTTCTCCCTTTCTTTCAAAGTATATTTTTATTTCTAGGTCACGGGGTTGATGCCATTAAAAGTTGTCCATGCTTGAAATGTTCAAACACACTAGGAGTACAGGTTCCGGTCAGAGATCTAAACTCAGATCAGCTGATATAAATCAAAATATGCTTAGTGAGATTTGAATTAGGTGATACATGATGTATCAGTACTTCAGTTGTCACCTGAAGACACTTCTGCATGGCTCAGATGGAAGAATAAGCTCCTATAGCTGTTATTCTAAATACCAAATTCTTTCTCTTCTGCTGAGACTAAAAGCATGGTGTTAACTAGATAACTGAATTGTAGCATGAGGGACTTTTGTTCTGCACAGATTCCCTTCTGGAGTTAGGTAAATGAAATGAAACAGAACATACAATGCAACCTATTTTAAAATACTGATCATTCTCTCTCATTCGATAGATGTCTGTATGCATGAAACAGCAAAACATAGACATCCAAGCAGCAAATACTCCATGCTGGTTAAAGGATCCTACTGAGAAGCACACACCTACCCAAGAAGAGTCACAGTTAAATTGTTCATGCAGCAAAGTCCAGATAAGTGTGCACAACACACATTGTACCTTAGAGATATATTACCTATCAAATAACAAACTTGTTACACATGCCTATACAAGAAATCCAGAAAAATAAACACAGGGGGAAAAAAGTAATGCAATCACTGTAGAAAGTTGTCAGTGAAACAATTTTATTCTCCTGTTTCCTTTCCCTCACTTGCTGAAACATACTGACAGTGGAAGAGTCTGATTGACCCTCCTGAAAATGTGTCCTAGAACGATTCATATCAGTCCGTTGCAGTTGTTAGGTTCAGTGTATTTCAGCATTGTAAAGCTCAGAATGGGCACCATAATGTAGCAGTGAGATTAAGAGACTGTGTTCCTTATTAAAATAAATAACCAATTAAAGAAGAATCATCAACATTTCCATAAAAAGAAACTGAGATTCCAGTGTGAGGAAGGAAAAATCAGAAACAAGTTTTCATCCAAAGCTCTGCAGGATATGTATGTTTATCCGTCTGAGATAATGAGTCCTTGAAGATATCCCTGAGTCACAGATTTGGTGAGGGTGTGCAGAAAAATACCATATTCTTTTTCCTTGTTCTTCTACTTTCTACCTTGCATACACTCGTGAAGGCTTTTCAGAAACTACGTACTGAAGTAGGTGGATTCATAATCTAACTCGATGCAGCTTCTCCTGTGTTTTCCCAATGTCCTGCTTATGTGTGCACAATGCAAGAGTTACAGGACACGTATCTGTAAATCCTGCTTACACAGGCTGTGCGAGTAACATGAAATAATTCCCTGAACTAGAATTGGTAGGTTGGGAACTTCTTAAAGTTTGAAGCATCAACCAAAAATATGTCTTTTATCAGCAACTTTCTTCATTATATAATCAATTCTACATTAAGTCTCCACATTTATAGTGAAACAAATAAGTCACACTTCAGTAGTGTCTTATCTAATTTTAATCAAAGTCTACTTTAATTAGGAATCTTCTCACACATTAATTTTCAGATTCTATTCTGAACCAAACAAGCTTCGATTTCAGCTGCCTTCCAGATAATTAGTTCACCTAGGTATACATACCTAAGTACCTAGAGCCACGCTTTCCCTGTGTGCTGCTCAAAGACTGCATAATATCCAAGCCAGATAATGACTGTCACAGAAGTATAACTCTCCATAAAGATCTGTTACTAAAAATCCCCTCTACCTGATCAAATTGGGTCTCTATCAGGCTCAGAATCCTATGTATAGTCCATATTTGCTATGTCCAATCAGTGATTCTACAGGATTTCTTAAAATACATCAAAGATAATAAAGAAGTCACAACACCATAGGCATGCGTTCATACCCTTTCAAAACACTGTTTCTGTCCACCTGCAGGATTTTATCCATGCCATGACAACATGCAAGAAGTATACTATTCAAACATAAAGAGAATTGCATAGCCATATCTTCAAATAGAAGATATAAATGACCTGTTCAGGTGAAGCATTGAATTTAGGTGCAGTTTGTTTATTGGTTTGGATAACAGAAACAATCTGTTAAATTTTGGGGAAGTCAGTCATTTAAGGATGATACAAGAATGATTAAGGTGAAAGTTGTGAACTATTTTTCCACAGTGTTTCATTTAATCAAATGTAAGGATATGTTCCATGAATTCTTTAAAGACATTTGAATCAATATAAAGATTTTCATCAGTAAACAAGATATTTAAAATAATTTAAAATTAAAATTAATGAGATTGAAAAGAAATATTGGAGCTTTAAGTGGTATTTAACTAGGTTTTATAACAATAAAATATGCCTTAGACTTGCCACTGGTTAGAAAGATTTTTATCTGAAAGGATAGATTTAGAAAGCTAGATTTAACCATTCTGGATAGCTTATTTTGTAATATTATCTGTAATATTGTTGTTCAATACAGCATTTTATAGCTACGGAACACATAACAGAAAATAGCAAGATAAATATTTCTTTCTATCATTGTATTTCTCCAAAATGATAAATGTCTAGACTTACTGATCAAGTAAAGAGACACTATGTATATGAAAAACAATGAACTTGGTATGAACATATATGCACCTAAGATTAACCATGAAAGTACAAAAAATTGTGTCAAATTATTTTTGACTGACTCCCAAATTCTCAACATTAGCTTTTAAGTCTCCTCCAAAAATGCAGAGCTTTTTTATTTAAATTGTTACAAGCATACAATGAAATGTCCTGAAATAGTATGCACAGTGCTGTGCTTCTGCCAGATTACACTTTGTTCTATTCTATGTTGAACATTGGTGCAAACTTTTCCAACAAAGCCAAATTTCTAGGGTTTTCTTCCAAATCTAGTCCGTTGGGCGCCATAACAGCCCAAGGCTTTTTTGCGAATATACTGTTAGTAGTCTGCTAAGAACCTAGCATGCAGCCATCCACAATACTGTGTTCAGTAACTATAAACATTTGTTTCATTCCTATGTTATTCTGATATATCTACTGCATTTTCCAATTATTGAAACATTTGTCTTTTCCTAAGCTTGTTGTTGGAAAAACACTCTTATATAAGCATGGTCTGCAGTTCTGAGATTTCCATAATAGCTTCGTTTTGAACCTGGGGGAGCCAGACTTATCCTCACATGCTGAAATGTTATGTCTACAGAGCAGTGGGCTTAGAGCCTCCCATCAGCATGATCAGAGTACCATACCGCCTGCTTAAACTTTTCTGACACCATCCTGCACTCTTCTGTCCCAGTGAATGAATCAGAATAGTCCTCCCTCCGCCATTTCTTCACCTCCTTCCTCTGCATTCAGACTCCACCACTTCGTGAGGGATTCAAATTTTCCTTCATAGAAAGTTCTTCCTACTCAAAATTTGACATGTCTAAAAACTCTAAATGATGTAAGGCTCATTAGTGCAAATGGACAGATAAGGATAATGTAAGTGGTTGGAGGTTGTCCTTAGAGTTTCACAAGATCCTGAAGTCCCTCATGCAAGTAGCTGAAAAAGCCACCCTCACTGATTTAGAAATTAAGCAGAGCCCAAATGAGACATAAAAGTGAAAATACACTTCTAATACTTGGTCCAATGAGGAAAGAAAAAAAAAATAGAAGAGGCAACATGGAGGGAGATTGTGACTGCAACTGGGCTGAGACTGGGTTGAAGCTTTGGGTTGGGGAAAGAAACATTCTCAGGGAGGGTACTTCCTGGAGTCAGCTAGAGTATGGCAGGCTAAAGCACATTAAAATAAGTAACCCATGTATATATTTTGCATACCTGTATGTTGGGCAAAGAATGGTTTCTCTAGAGATCCTCTAAGCAGCAGGGTATCATAAAAGAGGTGAGGAAGGACAGTGGTATTATACATAGCGTCAACAAGCAAGTGTTGCCCATCATGAAAGGCAACATGCAGGAATTGCCCCTTCCATACTACCTGTGAGGATTCAGCTCTGTATTTCACTGGTACAAAGCAGTTCCCTAGAAGTGCTGTATCTGGGAAAAAAAACATCTTCTTGTGCTTGGGCATGTTTGCGATACAGCATAAGTTCTGTGTAAAATGAAGGAATCTAAGTCCACAAGGTCATTTCAAACCTTTCATACTTTAACAATTCCATGTGCAGAAAATAAAGGTAGTTATCACAAATGTATAAAAATCCTTGATGGGATTCTTTTTCATTACTGTGCAAATCAGGAGCAAGCCCACTGACTCAATAAACTCACAACAGCCTGAGGAGGAGAATACCTGCCAATATGTAATTTTTTTTTTTACAAAATCTGAATGTGCTGTTCTTTAATTTAAAAGTTACTCTATTTTTATTGTAGGCAGTACAATGGAAACTATAGAGCTACCAGTTGAGGTGTTGTGAGTCATGAAATCATAAGTTTGCCATACGAGTGCTCATCATTCATCAAACACTAATAGGCAGTCTTTGAGTGTGAAAGAACTATAAAAATATAGTATATTACCTTTTAAAGTTCTGAATATTTCTCTTTTTCAGTGATGCTTCACATACTATGGAGTTTCCATTGCATATGAGTACTGCTATGTGAGCTGTAGAAAAATATCTGTGTAAAGTATTTACAATAACTCAAGAGCGGATAGAAAACAGTGGATATAAACTGGCAGAGAGTATATCTCCTATTTAAGAACAGATGCACTGTAAGATGTCCAAGCTGGAAAAACACAGAGGTTAGTCCATAGTAGCCTATCCTTTGTTTAAAAGTTGGTCTTGATTAATAATGAGGAAACTCAGAAGTTTGCTTAGCAGGAAACCTGACTTCTCTGACTTCTAGGTTCTTTGTCGTACTGCCATCAGGAGTCTGTGACATTGATTTAGTGACATTGATTTAGAAATGCTATCAAAGCATTGACCCATCCTCAACAGATCCTACTGTTCTCTCATTTTCTCCAGGCTATTTTAAGCACCAGCTGACATTGTTCCTTCTGCCTTTCATCTGCTTATCATGTTTACGCATCAGTCAGAATTTCTCACATCAGCTTTCTACTTGTGTATTGCTTATGCTTTCTTTTCATGCTTTCCTGTCAGAAGCTTTCAAAAGCTGCTTCTGCTTTCCAGCAGTGGACTATGGTTTGTGTTAATGCAGCTTCAGCAAAGAAACAATACACCACCAGAATGGTAGGAAGAAGCTGATATTTGAAAGTGTCTGTATTATCTTTACTATTGTTGAGAGAAACTGATTCTTCAGGATTTGAATTCAAAAATTCAGGGTATCATTTGTCTGTTAATGTGGTCCCAGTTCAAGAAGGGCATAAGGGAGGACTGAGAAGCAGAACTGCGGGTCAATTGTGATGTAATTAATTACAATTATGTAACTTGGAGTTCAGGCTAGTGATCATTCAATTACACTTGCAGGAGATGGAGCACAAATTGACTTTGTCCCAAGTGTTTAAACAGAAAGGTCATTCTGTCTTTCTTCCTGTTATGAAAAGAAACTGCTGAGACATGGTATCTGAAAGAAATTGGCAAAACTAAGTTTGCAGATGTTTCTATACCTGATGTCAGTAATTTAAGCTTTTTTAAAGTAAAAAAAAACTAGTGTAGAGAATGCGTTGTGCAAAACCAAAGGTTATCTAAGTTTTCCAGTCTTCCAATGAGCTACTTTGGAAAAGCTACAGCTGTAGCCTTAAATATCATAAACAAAGGAACTTCTGAGGAATAATACATTAAATTTGACACTGACTATTCACCAAGGGATGGCTTGCTATTCCACATAACTAGTTACTCACTAGCTTCTGAAAATTATTTCTCTGTCATTTAAAGGAATCCCTTTGCTATGTCTACTCAGTAGTCCTTAGTCTGCCTTGGTTATTGGTTCAATAATTTGAAATTGGAAAAATGCAGAATAATTCCAAATTAGGAGACCTAAATCTAGCTTTCATTTTTATAGAGCTCAAAATCCCAGATAGCAATCTACAGCATTACAATTTCCCGTTTTCATAGATCATCCTCTTATTGTATTAGCTGATTCACTCAGATGCCAGCTCAAAGATGTCAATCATCATGAAAAAGATTGTATCAAATGTTGCTAATCATGCTGATTGGTCCAAATCTTCGACTCTCTCCAATGGATTTGGTAAGTAGTTGCCATATGTAGATTTGCAAAACAGATATAGCAGCTAAAATTAATTGCATCTTTCTCCTGTCATCAAGTGACTATAGATAACAGCAAGTTACTGAGTCACAGTAGGTCAAGTAGAATAAACTGTGTATGCTAACAAAAGGTGAGTCTTGAAGGCACTAGACTGCTAAGACTAATTTCTTTGGTCTCTGCTCTCTATAATTTCAGCACTTAAAAGATGGCCATCTCAGCTCCCTCAACAGGGAAAGGTTGGTATCTTCAGCAGATCGTTCAACTGACCTGTCTAGGACATCTCTCAGAATTGAGGTAGTCATGCTCAGGGTATTCACTGCATTGACTTCAGAGAGTTTCTAGACAATTGGTTCACATTAAAAAATGGCTTCAGATTCTTTAACTGGAGAAGGTGAATCCACCCTTTCTAACACCAGACATATCACAGCAACCTGAACTAATCCACTTCATATTCTGGGGAAATACCCAGAATCTAGAGAAACCTTTATTTTTTTTTATTTTTTTTTTTTTTACTTTGGAAGGATTTAAGACACTACCATGTACTGCTGAGGTATCACAAACATTATCCATTAAACTGCTATTAAATGATACAAGACTTGGCCCTTGGGATTTCCCCCTGAATTTTATGCTGCACTTCTCTTCTGTCCTGCTTATAAGCACTTAAAGAATCTCCTGTCAAGTTTGTCCATTATTTCTCTAATGCATATACAGTTTAATACTGTTTCTACTGATGAAATTCATAGGAGGATGCTCAAATGGCAAGGTGGTACATTATACAAATTCTTTTAAGTTTGTAAAACATCATCATTTCCATGTGATAGATCACAGCAAACACATCAATTATTATGCTAGTTTATATCGAATCTCTGAGTTACTTGGGAATTAACAGCTATTGAATATAAATGCTAAAATATTAAAGATTAAGTTACCTCTATCTGTAGATGACAGACATAAAACCCATTAAGTTTATCATAGATATATTTCAGCTATAGGAATTACAGACTTATATTATGGAAAAACACAAATTCCCACATGGAGGAGAGGGGTACTTGCTGATGATCAGCCACTGAATGTCATTAAGTTGTCAATGATAAGATAAAGTTCAGTCTTTGGACTAGGAACTATGAGCTCCGTGCCATGAATCTAAATCTCCTGATCACATCCGCTGGGTTTTATTTAGCTGGATAATTTGTACTTTTCTCTTGTCAATGTACATGGCGAAAGTAGTCAGTGCTCACAAATCCTACATATGCTTGAGCTGAGTCCTGCAGCTTTCTAATGTAAGTGTCATACTTCAGACAGAGAAGATTCTGACCTTGATTTAAAGAAGTACATCTTCAGAAGTGGCATTTTAAAAGGCTTGTTTTGTTAAATCTCACGTTTATTACTGATTATTGGGCCTTCCCTTAGCTCCTCTCCTCATTCCCATTAGCAAAATGACTTAATGACTTCTTTCAAGATGTGCATACAACACACAAGTAAGAAGATTTAGAACACACATTTCTTTTAAGGTGAAAGTATCAAAAGAGTTATTAAAATTTAGAAACTTTCACAAAGCTATAAATGACCATTTTCCCATTGTGTGTCATATGCACACACATGCATATAATTGTATTCTCTTCAAAAAAATGGAAAAGTGTTGCTTTAAAGCAGATGGGAGAAAATTAAACTTTCTTTTTCCCATAATTTCGCCTCATTTAGGGACTTTCTAGAAACAAGAGCAGAGTTTCACCTTAACTTCAGAGCAAATGTGGACTCTCACCTGATCACCATCTGGTTGCATTTGCCACTTTTTAAGATCCTCTATTATTCTGGGACTTTGCCTTCTCATGATTTATTTCCTCATTGTTCTTCCTCAGAGAAAACCTTTGTGGATGCAGATCTGTCTACGCAAAAACACAGGCTCTGCATGGTCATCATGGAACAAACAACCCACAGGCTTCAGGCCCTGATCTGTGGTAAGAAGACCAATAATTGAACGTATTTCTACTTCTTACAGTTGATAATTATAGATTAAATGTTTTACTCACAGCTCCAGAATCATGACAAACAATTGGTCCATGTAGGAAAAAAGAATGCGGGCTTTTATTAATGATAAAGGGTATAAAATTTATCACAAGTAAAAATTATCCTTTATAAAAATATGAAGTATTCTAATGCATGTTTTTCTAAATGTGCGCCCTAATAACAATTTTCAACACTGTGCTCATAGCTTCAAATGCGTAAAACTCAGGAAAGAAAAGTAGTATTACCATTTAATTTCTTTTAATGAGTTTGATTTAAATTAAAACCCTGAGATACATTTATACTTAGCAGAATCATTTATACTCATTCTAAAAGAGCTGCTGTTCCCAGGCTCAGCTTGGATAAGAGTTCCTGTAACATTCATCATCTTTCACTGGAAGCTTATCTCATTCTCACACAGCCGTGATGAGCTAGGTATGCAGATCTGAAGCTGGAATGGGACCCTGATGTTCACTTATAACTCGTTTATTTAAAGATGCCAAATTACGTGAAATAGGTGCCACAGACTGAAGAAAGACACACAGTAGTTTAGGGGGCTGGATGAACATTAAATCTACTTTTCTATAATCAACACTCTGAATGAAAAATAAAACAGGGTAAAAAAGGCATCTAGTCAAGAACAAAGTTTTGTCACTAATATTTCAGCAAGGCCAAATGCATGTGTTACTCAAAACGTCTCAGTTGGATATAGATTCCATCATTTAGCAATCAATCATAACATTAAATATTTTTTTCAGCAATACAACATTTGAATGGAAAAAAAAATAGACAGAGAAAATAGAGATTTGTTTTATTTTTAATCAGATCATCCAAAACCAGAAGGAACAAGAATATTGAAGGAGTAGCAGCCTAAATCTAAGTCCTGACAGAAACTGAAGGAACCTAATTTCCAGCCTCCCCTCTTTAGGTTCACATCCAGTTTTTTATTTCTGTTGGAGAAATGCATGTGAGTCTTAACTGGGATCAGCTCTGTATTCTGCAAGGAGTAAGCAAGTATGCACGCAGCAAGAAATGCATCCTATCCCAAATCCAGTTAAAATAAAGTTAAAATGAGAAGCTTTTCTTTTTGTGCTTTGTAGGGCTTCTCTGTCTTTGTCCTTCCATCTTTTGTCAAACAGAAAAGTAACTTCATGATCAGAAATACGAAATATTTTGCTACTGTGAAACTAATGGAGTTTGGGCTATTGTATAACAAGAAGCTTTTATGCTTATTCCTAACCGTTGGTTTGGTTTTTTTTTTAAAGATGTTGACATTGGAACTTGATACTGTCCCAAAAATGAATATTATTTTAAACATTTTTGGTCTCCACCTCTCAATGATTTCAAACTTTTCATTTAACTACAAAGAAAGAAGGAAAGGAAAAGTAAGAAGTACAAAGACTGTGTCAAAGAAATCTAACTTTTTGTAAGATGAAAGCTAGAGTGTTTGGGAAATCTCCATTCTACATTAACAAGATCAATAAATAGAGTTTGAACTAAGAATAACTTAGAAAGATATCTTCCTTGTTCATTCATTACCATGTAAAAGTTTCTAGACTAGAACCAGTCACCACCCACGGCCACCAGAAAATCAAGTAGCTAGTGATGGCCTCACTCATAGGCACCAATATTGGGCAAAAGTGACCACTCTGGGTTGCAGTGTAGAGCAGGAGCGTGTGCAGGCTGTGCTTTATCAATGAGGAACTACACAGCTGTGTTTCTGAATATGGAATTGTTTAAATAAAAGGTGAAACCTAGAAGTGCTCTAGTTTGCCCTTTCTCTGATGACTGAAGGGAGCTAAACTGATAACACTGCCATGAGGCTTATACTGAGTGATTTCTATAGCAACAGGGTGACACTGGCTGGTTTATCAGGTGCATTGTTATTCTATGAAAGCGTGTATTGGAATAATTAACAAGTCTGAGAAAAAAAATAGTTGTTCTATATTTATATGCTCTGCTTATTAAGAAAAGATTGCCTATGGCTAGGGTGCTTTCCTCCCCCTCCTGCTTCTAGGGAAAATACAGTTAACAAAAAAATTGAATGGTAATTAAGTTCTGGAGAGTCACTCATTCTCCCTATAGTCTTCACATTAGGTCTGGTTGATTGTGTCCTAGAGGGGAGCATTTATACCTACTTATACAAGTTGAGCTATATATTCAAAAGAAGAGAGTCATTGATTAAACTGCTACAAGTGACAGGAAAAGGTGGCAGCAGGGGACCGCAGAATCATTTTTCTGCCTGAAGCACTGAATAGGAATTTCAAATTGACTTTCTGCCCATTATACCAACTAGGAGCTATATTTTCAGCTTTCTAGTTTTCACCTTGGACAATCAGTAATATTGGATACTGCAGTCAGACTGGCAGACATACAGGTGGACAGAAGAATGCCAGCAAGCTGCAAATAAAGGCTTACTTTACTTGGAGGGGAGGAAATGTTAAATAAAATCCATCTTTGCTATTTATATTTTCCTCTCTTGACCTTTCTCTCATTAGCTGGCTGTCCGTCAGCTGCTAACACACCAGGTCAATGCCCACTCCTTACATAAAGAAGCACAGCCCACTGCATTCATGTGGACATACATTTCAGCAACAAATCTTAAGTTTGAGGATCAAGTAACACAGAGTGTTGTGCAAATCTTAATATATGTTTTGCCTGTGTGTAGACTGGACATTATTCTAGTTGCAAGCAATAACAAGTGCTCTAGTGCTCTACATCTTACTGCCAGAGATGATTAATTGTCTTTCAAAAGAAGAAATTCAAAGTGGTAAAAATATTAGACAGATAGATAGGTAGATAGATAGATAGATAGACAGACAGACAGACAGACACACACACATTTAGATCCCTCTGTGCGTGTCTTAAAATAACCAGTCACCATTAAAAAAAGTATTTTTTGAGGACGTGTTCATCCAGTGTGAAATTATGTTATTTACCATTAGTGACACTCATTGCTTGAGAGGGTCCCAGCTTTGGTGGGTAAAAAGCAAGCCAGAGAACGGTGTTGAATGACAAGAGATATCTGCTTTGACTGGTTTGGACTCTTGGCAGTGGGAAAATGCAACTGCAAATAACTTAATTTAACAGAATAAGTGGACTTTGTGTGGGTAAATCATCGTCTCTGAGCTGCTTCTTACACTGACTCAGAGCAATGAGGAGCACCAGGACATTCCAAGCAACTGAGCAAACTTGGACCTGCTAGAATAGAATCATAGGATAGTTTGTGTTGGAAGAGACCTTAAAGATTATCTAGTTCCAACCGCCATGCCATGGGCAGGGACACCTCCCACTAGATCAGGGTGCCCAAGCCCCTATCCAAACTGGCCTTGAACACTCCCAGGGAGAGGAATCACAGAATCACAGAATCACAGAATAACCAGGTTGGAAGAGACCCACCGGATCACCGAGTCCAACCGTTCCTACCAAACACTAAACCATATCCCTCAGCACCTCGTCCACTCGTGCCTTAAACACCTCCAGGGAAAGTGACTCAACCACCTCCCTGGGCAGCCTGTTCCAGTGCCCAATGACCCTTTCTGTAAAGAATTTTTTCCTAACGTCTAGCCTAAACCTCCCCTGTCGGAGCTTGAGGCCATTCCCTCTTGTCCTGTCCCCTGTCACTTGGGAGAAGAGGCCAGCACCCTCCTCTCTACAACCTCCTTTCAGGTAGTTGGAGAGAGCAATGAGGTCACCCCTCAGCCTCCTCTTCTCCAGGCTAAACAACCTCAGCTCTCTCAGCCGCTCCTCATAAGGCCTGTTCTCCAGCCCCTTCACCAGCTTTGTTGCTCTTCTCTGGACTCTCTCCAGAGCCTCAACATCCTTCTTGTGGTGAGGGGCCCAGAACTGAACACAGTATTCGAGGAGCAGTCTCACCAGTGCCGAGTACAGAGGGAGGATAACCTCCCTGGACCTGCTGGTCACGCCGTTTCTGATACAAGCCAAGATGCCATTGGCCTTCTTGGCCACCTGGGCACACTGCTGGCTCATATTCAGTCGGCTGTCAACCAACACCCCCAGGTCCCTATGTAGACATATGGAGAAGTGTGCTGAGAAGAGAGAAGATATGAAGCAATTTCTTAGATTTACCTTTTCTTCCTCAATAGCCCACTCTTCAAATAACCAGACTTTCTTCCCCACATTTATTGAAACTGTTAGTGTTGGAACAACTTTTACTTAACCTCTGGTAGAGATGCATCAGCATACTGTCTTTAAGGAATAAGATGAGCAAGAATAGACCCCTCTACACACTGCTCAGAGAAACATGATTTAATTTCTTGTGAGGCTTCCACTTCAATGGTGCGTTTTCTCCCCATTTTTTTGTCTTCTGTCTTATTTACCGAACTGTACTTAAAATTTATTTTGGAAGAAAGAAGTAGAAACTTCCTCATGACTTGTTCTATTGCACTTGTTACTATAGTTTTTAAATGCTCCAATAAACACTGCATTAATTAATTATCTTCATAAAATGCAAGAGAGGTGAGAGCTGATATTACTGCCACTCAGCAGATTGGAAAACAAAGTTTGGAAGTAGTGTCCTTTGCCTGTTAGACACACGTACCTAGGATATTTAAGAATAATTTTTAAGCATCTAGCATTCCTGCATAAATTAAAAGGCTTGGATTTGGGGATTTTGTTTGGTTTTTTGTTTGTTTTCTTGTTTGTTTGTTTGTTCAACCATTTTCATAATCAAAGGAAAGGACAACTCAGCAGCTGATTCACAGAAATCTATTTTAGAAACTCTTAACTGACCCTTAAGGAACACAAAACTTTCTTCTCATTTTAGGCCTCTGAGAAAGTAGGGATACTGAGAGTCTCTGTGCTCCCTTCTTTTCTTTCTCCTGGTTTTATCATGCATGATTTTTGTAGTATTTGGTAGTACAGAATATTGCCTGTAGCTTAAAAAGCAATCTCATCATTTTAGTTGCGGCTCTGAATAATACCTCCACAAATCAGAATCCAGGACTCAAAGCTAGATAAAATTTAATTAGGGGAAGCCTAAACCAAAACCCCAAACCTAAATACTCTTAGCACTTATTGAAAAGCTTGCTGTCAAAGACTTATGTGCTCTTATAAAAAGCACAATCAGGGACGAAGACTCAACTCCTTGAACTGAGTTGGCTATGAAACTAGAACTGGACAAAGGGAGGGAAAAAAGCAGGATTTCCACTACGGAGTATAGTTCATTTTCTACATCTAACTCATCTGGAGACGGAAACTGAATAGACTGCTGATTCTTGTTCTGTTGTGTAGATGAATCAGTACAAAATGTGGCTCCTCAGGTGCTTCTGTGAATCCATCCATTCATCTCTGTAAACATAGCATTTACTGCCACTGCCTATCTTAGTTTAGGTTAGATTACTGGGTTGGGTGACTGAACTCAAGAAGATCAGTTGAAAAGAAGTTCCTAATACAGATTCCCAAATAGATTGTATAGATAACTCTTCAACAATTAAATCAATCAGGATTAATTTCAACCACTGCAGAGAAGCTTTATAGTTTTCTGAACAAAAAAATCAATCTGTTTAAAACCCAAATATTTTATCCAAGAAAATAATCAAGGGCTATCTCCCATAAAACCATGCCAGGATCATTGTCATAGAGTAAAGGGAGAGTTCACAGCAGAGAGATCTTTATTCTACAATCTGAAGAAAACATCCCCTGGGAAAAAACTCCTTTCACATACTACTGCTGTCAAGGGCAAAGATTCAACCAACATCCAAGTTTGCTGCCTATATATATACCTCCTACCCCAATGCAGTTTCTCATTCAATCCCAAAGTCTTTATCCAATTAAAAAAAGCCATCTCTCCAGCTTTCTATCCTCACCATCCTATACTAATCTCTTTCTTTAGACACGTGTCATCTTTTACCTATTTCTACACCACACTTTTCCCTCTTTCTTGTCCACATTTCAATCCTGCACTTCTATAATTATCTCTCTCGTCTCAGTTTACCTTTTACTCCAGCAAAGCTTCAGAGCATCTCTTCCCAATTCGGGCCAGAGATCTACTTTCTACAGAAAAGAAAAGCAAAAAGGGGACAGAAAAAGGCAAAAATAAAGCAGGAGAAAAGTCACTAAAGACCTACATAAACAAAATTTTGTTTCCAGTTTCCATATCTGCACAACTGAGGAAAAAAGGGATAGAAAACGTTTACCTTTAATCACAGATGTGTTGCATATTCAGTCACTGTGTGTGTAGGGCAAACGTACAGTTTAATCACCACTAGTAGATTCTGCAGTTAAGCCTGTCTAATCAAGAGAAAACTTCAAGGACTCAAGTCAAGTTTCCTAAAAACTGGGCTTTGAGCATTGCGTGATTCTATAAAGATTTCTTGCTCATTTATTTACAAAAATGGACATTACTGAAAAAAAAAAGTCATTTCAAATGTCAAACTCCTGCTCCACAGTCAAAAGCAACTATGGAAGAAAAAAGACATCTAGGATTTTGATTGGTTTGGATTGTTAGTTCCAGAGATTTTTATTGCCTTTTGACAATCTGGCAATGTACACTTACAGCCCAGAAGCCCAATCGTATTATGGGCTGCATCAAAAGAAGCATGGCAGGCAGGTCAAGGAAGGTAATTCTGCCCCTCTACTCCACTCTTGTGAGATCCCACCTGGAGTATTGTGTCAACATAATATATTGTGTCCATATCCGCAACATAAGAAGGATATGGAACTCTTGGAATGGATCCAGAGGAGGGCTATAAGGATGATCAGAGGGCTGGAACACCTCTGCTGTGAGGACAGGCTGAGAGAAGTGGGCTTGTTCAGCCTGGAGAAGTCTCCAAAGAGATCTTATAGCAACCTTCCAGTACCTGAAGGGGTCATGCAAGAAAGCTGGGGAGGGACTTTTTACAAAGACATGGCTTTGAATCAGAGAGGAGAAGATTTAGATTAGACATTAGGAAGAAATTCTTCTTGATGAGAGTGGTGAGGCACTGGAACAGATTTCCCAGGGAAGTTGTGAATGCATCCTCCCTGGAAGTGTTCAAAGATAGGTTGAATGGGGCCTTGGGCAGCCTGATCTAGTGGGAGGTCTCTGTGCCCATGGCATGGCGGTTGGAACTAGATGATCTTTAAGGTCCCTTCCAACTCAAACCATTCTATAATTCCATGAAAAAAAAAAAGGTAACTTTTAACAGATGTGCAGAATATTGTAGCATGATATGTGGTACTTTGGGTACAGGCTTTTGGAGAAAGTAGTTCACTAATCTAAAGCATCCAGAAGTCAAATCTTATCATCATCTATAAGTAGTTATGGCAACCCATGCCTGATTGTCGAAAATAAAAACTTGGACACTGCACAAAATACTGTTATCTTGCAGCAAACAGGGATATATTTGCACAAAAATGTTTGAATAATATAAAAATAGCCTGTACAGTGAACATATCATTTATAGCAGAAAAAACTATGAATTGATTGCATTCAAACACTTGTTGGCCAAACTCTTCTTGTTTTGTAAAGAAGTGTAAAAAAGAAAAAACTGAAGTGAAAAATTGCTGCGTAAAGCATGATCTGTTTCTAAACACTGAGGCAATGAAACAATCAACAACACTGAAAATTTACTGTATTAGCCCTTACAGATATTCCAGGACATTGTCTGGTGTCCAGGGAAGCAGATAGTTCTGTGTGACTGATACACAGCAAAATGTTCAGATGAATTCTCAAACTAGAAGAACAAGTAGCATAATTAAAAAAACTCACTTCCAGTTTCAGTGGAGACAATGAGAACTATATTACTAACTGTTGTGGGCAGCCTGGACCTTTCAGTAAGTCTCTACACCTCCAGAACTTACTAACTTTGAAGCATCTTGGCTAATGAGTGGGTCAATGATGCAGGCTGTGTTACTGCTGTTCCTTGACTAGCTGAACAAAGTCTGTTAGCAGACATATATATGTATATTAGCAAGTGGGAACACAAAAGTACTGGTTGAAAATCTCAGTTTGAAAGCAGTCAGACAGATTTAGCTGTTTGTTCAGCGTTTATTGAATGTGAACATAAAAATGAAGCAAATAAAACCAGATGGAATTCATTTTTGATGACATTCAATAGTACAAATTTAATAGTATAAAATGCATAGTCATGTTCCTGAGAACTAAGAATAAAAAATCCTGCTATAAACTCAACTGAGAATCCATCAGCCAAAAAGAATGGGAACAGAAATGCCTCTGTAACCTATTTAATCACAGGGGATGACTGTGAGTCACCAAGGCACTGCAATTATTTAAAAGGCAAATGTGATCCATGGTTGCTTCTGATGAAGCATTTCCAATAGAGAGAGATATTATTTCCATTCTATAAGGTATCAATGAGCTTTCATTTGAAATATCTCAAACTGCTTACAATACTTGCCATACGTGTCCGTGACAGATTAAATGAAGCAGGAATAAGTGCTGAGAAGTGCTACCAGGCTGATCTGCAGATGGAGAGCCTATCTTATAGTAATTAACAAAGACAACTTGGCTAGTCAAGTCTAACCAAGTTATGTCTTGGATGGGACACAACAGCATTCCATCAAGGTGCTATGGACTACTTCAAGTGCAGTTAAATTGAAAATTTGAATTAAAAAAATCCCACCATTTTGGTAGCAAGAGTCTCAGAGAATGGTCACTTTCATAATGGTTTTAGAAGACCCAACCACTTCTAAAATGGATCAAGACAGATTTTTAAATATAAGTGTAAAATGCCATGTCTGTGATAAGCTTGTTTAGGACTTTCTGGGTTATCACATGTTTCCCAATAATTCATGCTTAAAAACATGTCTGGATATTGTTCACAATAGTTCTTCGTTCCTTCTTTTGTGTAACTCTAGACTTCTATGGTACACTTAACTTCTGTTGCACACTTAACTCCCAAGGGAGATCTTTATTATATATTTGGAGCATTCAGTAAAATTTTCTCAGTTCCAGCAGAAGAGTTGTAGGCAGTTGCTGATGCCCCCATGCCCTGGGAAATACCAGTCATTTGTTTCCAGATTACAATTTCAGTTGAAAGAGGTTCAGCAGTTTCTTCTGTTGAAAGAGTCATTGATAATTCTGTCTTATAGCAAGCAGAACAGCATTAAGGAAAAGCAAAGTTGTTAAATGAATTCCAAGAAACAGACACATAAACATCTGTATTTCTAATGGCCATAATAAATCTTAACTCTTGGGGAGAAAAAAAAAAAAAAGGCAGCACATTTTCCCTAGCTTGATAATTGGATCAATTTTTCACTTATGCATTCTCAATTGCTTGACATTTTAATGCATGAACAACAGATCTCAAAAGTATTTTAATTAGCACAGTAGGGCTCAAACCTAACCCTAATCTTCTAATTGCATTGCTAAACCATCTCTGAATATCTATTTACTTAACAGAAGTTAATTAAAAGCATGGATCCATACTATACACATAGCATTAAACTGAAAGCCAAAAGGGTATGGCATCTGCAGAAAAACAGAACTAAAGTGACAATAAAGGATCTTTACAGGCTCATAGACTCCTTTCTTATCCTTTACTGCTTTGGCTATTCTCATTGTAATCAAAACACAGGCAAAAGGAGATATTAAAGAAATGTACTTCTGAACAAAATCCAGGATGAAATTGTGTGCAGTTTAATGTCACATTTTCTACATTCCTCTCAGCCATTTATTTGCTCCTGAAATGATGTCAGTGCTACTATTTGCAGAGTTCTGATAAACCAGAGTAAAGAAAACCAAGGGACAAAACTTGAAATTTTAGATCAGATCAGTTCAGAGTACAGACTTACAGTGGCTTTACTATCACAGCCGGGAGTGTGGTAGGTTGCAGCAGATGTAGGAAACAACAACCTACTACAAGAAGAGTTGCGGATTCTGTGAGCCAGCTATGACAACAGGAGAATTACAGCCTTGATATGACCTCTAAGGTCAAGAAAATCTGAACCTGGTTTCCTTGAGAAACAAAGGCTTGGTTTGTTTTGCCTGTTGGTCTGTAACGTTTCTGTCATTGATTATTTTTGCACATGTTGACCACTCCAAGTGAAAAGGTAGGTATCTCAAAAGATTTGGCTACAAAAAAATGCGTGACTCTAGGAAACTAGGAGAGATGGGACCAACGTGTGTATTTCTCAAATTGCACTGATAAGTTAAGATGTCTTTATTTAGACAAAAATATCCAAGCACATGGCACAACCATTCCCAGCAGGAAGAGCAGGAATCCAAGAGGACCTTGTCATTATGGAGATCATTAGGTCAGCCTCACTGCTTATGAAATCACTGCCTCAGTACTCATCAAAGTATTAATTCTTGCTCTTATAGGCAGATGGAGTAGCCCTGCTGCTAATTTTCACTTTCTTGTCAACAGCTGCTTTAACACCCTACAGACATTTGGTTCATGTAGTGCTTAAAACTTGTGAAGTGGCAAGAATGAGGATTAAGTGTGGTCCGAAAGTAAATCTTCCGGAAAGACAAAGAGCGTAAGGAGCCTCTAAGAAGCTAAGAATGGAGATGTTGGAAACAGTTTAATCTGTCCTGATGGATTTACTAGTCACATCAAATTATCTGAAAGGTGAATGAACTCACCCTGGCCTACAGGTCAGGCAGGCGACCCCTAAGAGGCAGAAAGTTTTGAACTTCACTGTCAAGAGAGCTAATTATCTTTCTCATGTTCTTGGCAGTTAGAATGCAAACTGGATAACTGATTAAATCCTAATTTTTCCCTCTCATATAACATACAGTGAAAGCATCTATAAGGAAAAGAAAAACTGTACGAAGGGGAAAGGAGCATATGAAGAAGATATAGACCTTATTAATTTTTCTGGGAGTTCAGCTGTTATAAAACACCAAGGAATCCATACTCATATCCACATACTGACAAAATAAGCCTCACTAATTTTGCTGTCTATAAGCCAGTGTTATAACTCCCAGTGGTTTAAGCTTCAAGGTGTAGTAGCCTTCTAGTAGAAACCTATGTAAGAAAGTCATTTTTAGAAGAAAGTTTTCTGGAAGAAATTGTTCAAAACATCAGTGAAGAGCGTCACAGGTAGGAGAGAGATGGGAGATGGCTAGGAACAAGTTCAACTGCAGTTTCTGGCATTCAGTTGCTTGAAGACACATGAAAGGCTGTTTTGATAACTAGGGGATGTTAGGCAAAGGGATTGGAATGATGCTAATATAATCACATCTCTTACATTCTTCTGTGCAGAATTTTGATTAGGTTTATCTAAAACATTGGGTCTTCTGATACTAAAATAAGCAGTCTGATTTATAACACAACTATAATAAAATACTGAGGCCAAACTGGAGAGATTAACAACTGCAAATACAGATAATGTGTTTTTGAGAAAAAATCACAATGAAGTAAAAGAAGTCAGATTTCTTCCATTTTGAATGCATACATTAAGAACAGGCTTTTGACATGATACCTCTTTTTAAGGAAAAAATCTGAAAAATGCATCAGTTTTAAGGCAGTTCAGTAGATAATTATGCCAGTAAATCATATAACAAGTTTTGAGGAACTGCTTCTGAGCTACTGCAGCATAATTAAAAAACTGCTACAGGCCATTTACTATGAAGAACTACCTGTGATTTTATGAGTAAAATTGAAAAGCATAGTAATATATCAATAGCAAAACAAACATGAAACTTTTCAACATTGAATGGTTTTGTTTGGGTTTCTTTCCAGAAGATTTCACTCCAGAAAGACGGGATGTCATCCAGAGGGACCTGGACAAGCTGGAGAAGTGGGCCTGTGTGAATTTCATGAGCTTCACCAAGCCCAAGTTGGCTCACAGCCCAGGCCAAATGTGTCCTGGGATGCATCAAAAGAAGTATGCCCAGCAGGTCAAGGAAGATGATTCTCCCCCTCTACTCCATTCCTGTGAGATCCCACCTGGATTATTGTGTTTAGTTCTGGAATCCTCAACATAAGAAGTATATGGAACTCTTGGAACGGGTCCAGAGGAGGGCTATAAGGATAATCAGAGGGCTGGAGCACTTCTGCTATGAGGACAGGCTGAGAGAGTTGGGCTTGTTCAGCCTGGAGAAGAGAAGTCTCCAAGGAGATCTTATAGCAATGTTCCAGTACGTGAAGGGGTCGTACAAGAAAGCTGGAGAGGGAGTTTTTACAAAGGCATGCAGTGATATGATGAGGGGGAATGGCTTTAAATTGGAAGGGGGAAGATTTGGACTAGACATTAGGAAGAAATTCTTCACCATGAGAATGGTGAGGCACTGGAATAGGTTTCCTAGGCAAGTTGTGGATGCCCCGTCCCTGGAAGTGTTCAAGGCCAGGTTGCATGGGGTCTTAGGCAGCCTGGTCTGGTACCCAGGGCATGGGGGTTGGAACTAGATGACCTCTAAGGTCCCTTCCAACCCAAAGCATTCTATGATTCTATGATAACAGTTGCAATTTCTTCTTTTTACCCCAAACTAACTAAACCGTTCATGGCTCTGGAAGAAAAAAAAAAAATCTGTGGAGTTACAAACATTTTGTGAGAGAGACTTTCTGGAGACAAAACCAACCTTAACTTACCTCTTCTATGCACTGGGATAAGTTTCTGCACCCAGACATCTGCAATGAAGCAGCAGTGAAGAGTAATTTGTTTCTATGTCAGGTGGCAACTTTATTTGCCAACACAGCTGACATTCAATCCAGACTTCATCTTCCAAAAAAGAGAGATAGAAAGCTTTTTCTTGTTTAGCCCTAGGAGATGCATACTCTATAAAATCCCTCATTCTCCACAGCTCTGGTGCTTGTCCCCGCTCCAATATGCCCCAGCCATCTAATCTTAGTTCATACTGCTGAGGAAAGTGTTAAACAGTGAGAAAATGTTTTGGAATAGTCTGCAGAGCAGAGCCATACAGCATAAAGAAGTTAAAATTTCAGAGGCTGAGTTGTTCAAATGGTGATTATTAGTAGTCCAAATAGTCAAGATGAACAGCACCAAAATGGAGAAATATGGAATTCTAAAGGAAGACACATACTTGGGAGATGATGACAATTTAGAAATATTCAAGACTGGATCAACGAATCAGGGATGTCTGAACCGTTCTATCCCAACAGATGGCTGCCTTGCAGCAAGAATCTTTGATAAGAAATATAATTTATTTAGTTGCTTACTACACCCAGTTCTCAGTTGTGCATTTGAGCTAATAATCATTGCTTTTATGTGGTATTTATCCAAATTGCATAGCCTCTTCACACATGGATAAAGATATCTGGGTAAAGGGAGTCAGAGTTGCAGCCATTATATTACCTGTAGCCATCTCATCAATAAAAAAAGGAATCTTTAGATCATAACTATTATCATTTAGATATTCTAACCTCTTAGAACAACTCAACGCACATGCAGTGCCAAGAATTTTTACCTGATTTATGCTCAAAACCTGTAATTCAAAGGACTAATGCACAATTAAATTACCATGACCTAACCATGTAATAGTTAAACAGGAATTGTCCAAATGCAATCACTTCTTGAAATACAAGAAGTCATTTCACCCAGTTCAGTGTGCAAAGCACAGCTGAATCAGTTTACATTTGCCTGGAGTTAAGATCTCCTAAGTTAACATTTGCCAAGGCTCAGCTATCACATTTCATATTTTAAACAGTCATTGCTTCATGTCTTTCATCCCTTAAGTTAGGGTTATATAGAGGGGACCTGAACTGTGGGCCAGAAAAATGTACACTTATAAAAAGTATAGGCAGATTTCTGTATTATTCACCCAATTCCAGCTTGTAGGCAAAGGCCTAGGGCAGCATTACAGCGTGGTTCACTTAATCCTTATTCAATTTTCACAACCAATTGTGCATCCATTTTGTTCATAGTGCAGTACAGTGAAGCAAACTTCAGCTGCAATCCAAGTTTTAAAACATGAATTTTTATAAAGATTTATGTCAAAATGATTTACCCGAAAGCTTATGTCAGTAACAATCACTACTCTGTCCCAATGCCACTGCTAATAACAAAAATGATCACTGCCAGGTGATACAGAAAAATATCTCCCTGAGTAACAAATTTTGGTTGCATTTTTTGCCTTTCATTTTCCAGTATTTGTCTCAGGTTAACCTCATTAATGAGACAATGTGAAGAGTGTGTAAGACTGTATGTATTTCACAGTTACTGGAGGTTGTACTGGAAGTACCTAATGGGAAGTACCTGATAGGATTTTCATAGTTGGAACACTATCAATTTTAGTTGATAATAACTGACAAAAGGCAGTTCTGCATTTCATAGCATTTTCTTAAGTTGAATTATACCTCCTACTTCCCTTGCTTGATAATTAAAACCACCAACAAATCTTTCTAGAGCACAGGACTTTACCCTACTTTTGTCTTCACACTGATTCCATTAAATTGCATGATGGTCTCTTTTTCCTTCCCCTCTGGTAACATTTATTTCTTTTGGTGTTAGAGAAGGATGAAGTGTGCATCTTCGAAGAGGTCACAGTACTGAATCCTGGGCAGTCAGTAATTCAGTACTTGGATGGAGACCTTTGTTACACTGTACAGTGTTTACAAGAAAAAGATGAGAACACAGGATATAATGCCATGTATTTTACAATAGTGAACTGTTCGCAACAATGTGAAGCTGTGAGTATCCTTAAAATAAAGGAATGATGCCATTTTTGAGCACAACTATAACATTAGGATAACAGTAGAAGTGAAGACTTTTGCTAGCCCTGTTTGCTCAGCAAGAACTTGACAACTTAAAATTGGTGATGTGCATCTTGTGCCTCTAGCATTATTTTGAAAAGCAACTTCTAGCAGCATATGTACAAATATCCATCCATACATACATTGTTTCTCTTGGTATTTTTAGTTTAATAAATCAATGAATTTTCCTATAATGTATGTTGAAAATTTTATTTATTTATTTATTTATTATTGCTTTCCTTTCTTTCCAGCAACAAATATATATCCCTCCCTCCAGTCACCATACTTGTTGTGGTACCTGTCAAAAGGTGTCCTGCTCTTTTCATACTGAGAACGGAACACTAATTGTGTATGAGGTAAGTGCCTCTGAAAAGAGATAGAAATAACTCGAATGAGACAATAAATAGGTGTCTGACACTTACTTCTTAGTTAACTCATGCTGTGAGTCTTGTTTCATCCCTCCTTACTGCCAGTTACATTCTTAAAAGCCATTTATGGTATATGATAGGAAAGAAGTGTGTTTATTTAAAGACCTTCCATTTCACGCTAGGTTAATCCCTTATTTCATATTATCTGTTGTAGCATTTTCTACAGAGATATGGGCATGTCATCGTTTAGTTAAGCCTGAATATACTCTAAATGTAGGGTTCAAATTGTATCAAAAGTGTGATTTAGATGAGTTAGGAGCTTCTGAGTCTTCCCAGGGACGCTCTTCTCCTCGTTCTGGTTTCTGCAGAAAGGAAGTGTTCAAACTGAAACACTGAGGTTCAGGATGGCGCGTTCCAGCACCCACAGACAAGGAAATGTAGATGCGGCCATGATTTGATTCACACTTTCCATTACTTTTGGAGCAAAAGAAACTATTAGTTTTTTTTTTTTTCCTGGCACAGAGACCTTTCATTCTACACTAGGACCCTCATGCTGAGAAGCACACTGGACAGTAGAGCCATGGCTCCAGGGAGGAGTAGCCGCTGGTGGTTACAGGATGTTTTTTCCCTTTGTCGCCTACGGGTGGTTTGCAACAAACTTTGCACTCCAGTAGGTGTTACGGCATCAGGGCACCATTTTTACAGACCTTTGGGTTTGGAAACAAAATTGAAATGTTTTGTCTTTCCTGACATGGGTTTTGTTTTATATATTCAGGAAGGAAGCAGCTGGAGCTCCAACTGCACTAACTACAAGTGCGCAAAGACACCCGCAGGGGCTATCATAGTGGGATCAAGTGTTTCCTGCCCCCCTTTTAATGACACTGAGTGTACAAAGGTTTGTACTATGGGTGAGGTAACTGACAATAACTGATATGGAATCTGGCTTACACCAGACAATGCGTGCACACCTCGTGCACTTTTTAAATTAAAAAAAAAAACCAGTAAGTAAAAACATGCAAGCAAGCAACTTATAGCCTTGTTTTCTATGTTTCTGTTTGCTTTCTGGCTAACAAAATATCTGTGAGGATTATGAAAATTTGTTTCAGGTCTTAATGATAACTGCTTTAAAATATTGTGGAATTGGAGCCACGCTTGACATACTTCTATATGAAGTGCTAAACACTATGTCTTACTTAAGTTTGGAATAACACTTTGCCAAATTTGTAGTACACATACAATAAATAAATTGGATCAAACAATTCAGAAATGCTGCCTATAAAAGTGGGCTACATAAAAAATTTCTTAAGCTGTGCAAAGATTAGAAAAATGACAGAGTATATATGTACTTGATTATCTCTTAAACTAGGCTTTGTATAACATAGCAAATGATACCTCTCATACATGAAAAGGCATTTACCTACATCATATATCTAAAAATCTATATTTGGCATGCCCATATAAACTAGTTTGAAGATCATGGATGCTTCATCTAGATTACATGTTTGTTTACAATTTAATTTGTAATTTAATACTTCTCTAACTTTCTAACGCTTCTTATAATTATTGCACTTGCAGTACAGCATTTATTACTACTACTAATAAAATAAATATACATGTAGAGAGGGTAAGTACCATCACTGCCTTGAATACAGATTACAAACTTTGCTCAAGTCACACTAATCCATTGCATTTGTTTAAAAAAGTCCTTTCTCCTTCCAATCCTGAAGAAGTCATTCTATCTGAAATTAATGCCTGTTCTGCTTTGACTTTATCCTTGAGTTTCTGCCTTGGAACCCTTTTGTTATTATCTGTTAGGATCTTTCTCTAGTAATAAATTAGGATTTTGAAGAATGGAGCCCTAAAATTAACTTCCTGAATCAGTCTTACCTGTTTTTCAGAGCTGCTAAGTGTAGACGAACTGAACCAGTAGCTGAGGAGAAAGCTCTTCTGAGAGACAGCTCATGATAATTTAGGAATATGGATTTAAGAGGCTGAGTTTAAGTGCTCATTTATAATGTTCTTGAACAACTTATTTAGTAGTTTTATGCAACATGATAAAAAAATTCATGCTAACATGAAAAGATGGAAGCTTAAAACTGCTTTTTGTCTCTTGTTATCATACGGGTGTTATTTATGTTGAGTTGTCTGCTTGATATGCAGTTCTGGGCTATGCACTGAAATTGTGGGCATGTTTTTTCTTGCTTGCAACCATTCTGACAGATTCAGACAACTTCTCTCTCTTCCCTCACCCTTCTCTTGCTCTCTTTTAATTTCAGAAGGACATTTGCTTCACTTCCATACACTTCCACTTTCTAACAAGCAACTTCAGCAGAAATTAATAGCAATTGTAATTGAGAAAAAGAATTGAGCACGCTAATGTTTCTGAAATTCTGCAGTTAATATTCTCTTCCAAAAGCGTGTATATATACATATTTAATGTTGTAAAGTGCTGCTTATTAGGTATTAATTATTTGCTTGGCGTGTGATCAATGTAAATTCTTTTGCATCATCAGCAAAGATGCATACATGAATTTTTTAAACTATCTTAATAAGTCTCTGCAGTGGGGAATAGATGGTAGTGGATGATCTAAAAAGAAGCTCATACAGACTAAGTGCCTTATACAAAGGATACAAGATCAGATAAGCAGCGACAAATTCATTTCCAGTGTCAAAGGCCATAAAGAATTTGTGAACCAAATCTTCAGCTGATTCATATCTTTGTAATTCCCTTGATTTCAGTGACACTATTTCTTATTAGTTGGACATCTTTAAAACACGGAACATCTTGAGATACAATTTACCTTTGCATTGAGCGCAGTCTTTTTTGAAATATTCTCCCTTTATTTTTCTAGAATGGAGGCGTTGTGCAGATGTATAATGATGGCTGCTGCAAGACCTGTAAGTGATGAAGGCTGCAATATGTGCTAGTTTGGCTTTGGTTTTGGAGGGCTTGGTTTTTTAACCTCACTTGCTGGGACACAAAGAAATTAAAAAGCATGCAGCCCCTGCAAATCACATACAATTCTTTTAATTACCTAACTACTCCTCTTAAAAGTCTTGCTTCGTTTGGCTGCTGACTTGGTGATTTTTAACATTATTGTTCTGGAGTATAACCAAATCTCTCCAAATATAACCTGTATAGGATAAAGAGTTACCTATCTTGAGTAAAAAAATGAAAACATTCCCTTTATTGCTAACCTGACTCTAAAATACTGCTTATATAATTTTCACCATAAAAGATAAGGGTTTACCACCCTAAAATTTATTTCTAATTTGACGATGTTTTGAAAGATGACTCCAAACTTACCGATTTATTCTATACAGCTAGTATGCACCTCCTAGGGCAAAAATACTGGAATATAATTTTTTAAATCCCAAGTGTGGAAAAGTTATAGTAATACCTAAGGAAATCCTTATATAAAATTGACTTTTTAATATCTGGGAATACATTCACATTCTCTGAGTGTATATTGTGATGCAAGCTTATATAAAGTTTTATAACTTAGGCAATTTTACAAGTCAGTTGAGGAAAAACTGATTTTCTCTGCAGTTTTGACTAGGAAAAGTTTTACTATCCAGGTATATATTTATGTATACATAAAAATAAAACACCATTGTATAAAACTAATTGTGCAGAGCAAGAGCTTCTGGAATGCTACAATCCCCCTTCCCCTTCTTATTTGGTCTTTTTTTGTATTCAACACTAGTGTTAAAATATCTGAGCAAATTAATCCTTGGAATTTTTTTGGACAAACTTTACTTAGTAATATTGAATAGCAAGTCACGGACTTAAGACTATACATTACACAGTAATTAAAGATTCAGAAGTGCACTATATTGTAAATAATTGGATGATATAACAAGAAATATTCAGATCTATCAAATACAGAACAATATTTAAGTTTCCAATTCATCTAAAGCTTTGAAAGTGAACTGCAAGTGCTGTTCTTCTATTGTATCCAAAATATAGAAAATAAAAGCTATTTTAATGCAACATAATATATTTTTTGACAGAGAATCAGCATAGAAAAGTAGCAAACCAGAATTGTGCTTAAGATCTTACTAATCAATATTATTTTTCTAATGTGATAAGCTATGTTGAAAAGTATTTAACTACTGCCCCCCAGTTAGGTTTGCTGTATTAGTCAAAAGAATTAACAGCTACTGGTTTTCTGTTGACCAGGAAGATCTATAATTTTGACTGTATTTCTTGGCCTCAGGAAAGGCATCGTTATACTTCAGAAACACTTGCTGAGGTGACTGCTAAAAACACAGCTATAATTCATACAATTATATGCTATTTTATTTTTATTTAAAATTTGTTTTATTTTAACTAAAAGCACGTGCCCTGTGGTGAAGCAGATAAAAAGAGTACTTAGAAGTAGAGTTTGCAGTACCTTGGGGTCTTAATGGGAACAAATAATCTCTCTGAAAGAGCTTGTGATTCAATGCATGCAAAGTGAATGCAAATATTTAATTCTTACCTTGCCATAGAGAGACTCATTACAAAAGTTTGGTTTACAAGGAAGCATCATTCCAGTTTTGTGCTAACCAGAGAGTAATAAAGTTCAGGCCATCTTTAGTGAGACTTGAAGCAGCTGCAGTTTCTAAATTTGGAAAGCTCATCATCTTTTTTCTAACAGAAAAATTGCAGTTGGTAGTGTAAGAATAAATGAAATGTCTTTTAAATAAAAATGTTTTTATTTAATGAGAAACTTATATTCCTAATGATTCTGCCAGGTTCTGGATTGGGTCTATTACCCTTTGCCATTAGTCCAGTAGTGCCCACCAATAGTATTAATTGTGAACCAGGTATTACTTTTAATAACGTCTTTTCTTTTTCTAATAATAGTGGAAGCACTGCTTGATATACACGTATGGCTGTCATCACTATTAAATGTTGCCATGCAGTTAATGGTATTGGGCCTGATACTGAGAGATGCTGAGCCCCTGTTGGCCTCTGAAATCAGTGGGTTTCTAAAGCCTGGTTAGGGTTCACTGCTCAGCACCTGTCAGAATTAGGTTCATCCATTTGTGGTATATGCTGCAGATGGTTCTTCCTCCTATTCCTTTCTGAAACTGGTTTTAATATGTGAAATTACTGTACAGGGTAGCCGAAACAAGAAATGTTACTTTAAAAAAACATCAACATCCTGAATACTGTCACCAAGAGATTCTAAATCTGATCCCAGGTCTCTGAATTTAGTCACGGAACTGTTTTTATCTTAAAATAGAGCAAGAGTGTGCATAGCTGCCTAGCTCACCTTTGTAGATATGGATTTTTTTGTCACAAATAACATGTTATGCAAATGATGGGGGAGGGAGAACATAGAACTACCATCATGCATTAATAAATAGCCTTTACACCAAAAATTACAGAATGTTACATAACCGTTGCATTTTGAACACAATTCTTTGCTTTTACAGATAAGTAAGTCACAGAAACTCCTTACTGGAATAAGGAGTGAGTAGAAAAAGTATACCTAATAATGAATGCAGATCTTCTTGACTGTTGAAAGTGAGAGAGAGAAAAATACAGCAAGAGTTTTCATTAAATATCAGCACCTTATATGCTGAAATGTCATATATCTCTCCACATGACTTGTAGAAGTACAAAGATTCCACTGTCTACACATATTTATGCTGGCAAGTGCTTTCTGATGGAAATATCACAGGACTTCTTTTTCTTAAGTGTTGCTGAGCAACAACCAAGATGCTGGAGGCTAACAGCTTTGGTCCTACAGTGATCTACCAGTTCAGTAACAGCATCTTGTTTGATCATGCAATGCATCGATTAAATTCTAATTCCACTCTGCAGCCAGCCTAATTTTTAAACAGAATTAATTCTAATAGTATTCAAAATTACTCGAGACATTTTTTTTTCTAGTTGCTCGTATTGTCTTGCCATATATGCAATTCAAAATCATATTATTATTTTAATGTTTATAAAATCTGTATCACTTAATGGGCCACTTGACACTTCATATGTGCCAGCTATAAAATCAATAGTAATGCTCAGGAAGTATTTATTAACATAATTATTAAAATTATTTTAACAGTTTCACTTTTTTAGTAGCAAACACAGTACAAAAAGTGTATTGATTCAGTATGCATTTTCTGTGTCTTGTCAGGCAAAAAGGAAGAAAGGATTTGCCAGAAAATGACAATCAGGACAAACATAAGAAAAAATGGTTGTATAAGTCAAAGCCCGGTAAGCATAAAAGGCTGATGTTTCACACTGGGCTTACCGTGCCAAATATTCAGAAGTAGGTTATAGCTATCAACAAGCAACAAAAAATTGTTGCTATCTTTCAAAAGCAGACCTTTGACTTGAGGAATGTTATCCGACTAGTAAATGGCGTAAAATTAGCTGTTCATATGATTGGAAGACTAAGCATTCCTACCTGGAAAAACATCTGGCTTCAGAGGAAAATGATACAGCATAATTGTTTCTAACTAACAAAGACACTGAACTCTTCACCATGAGATAACATCCCATTCTAAAAGAGGAGCAGAAATGCTTCCACTTAGGATGTGATAGAAACACTGCTGCATTAATCTTCAAAGACCTTTACTCTTCAAGTATTCTTCTCCTCCACAGAGCATGTGTCTCCATTTCATAAATTCATGATCCCATTTATTTACGGGTCTGCTTAAGACATCTTATTTCTCAGCTTTGCTGTAGCCCCATCTGTAAAATCCAGGACACGTCCAAGCAGCAACCATGCTTCTCATGTAGCACTTAAAGGAGAAGCAATCAACACAGTATCTCAAGACTTCCAAAAGGCCTCTGGTGAGATTCTGTTCAAGAACCTAAGCAGCCATAAGGAAAGAGGCAGCGTTTCCCGGCTGTCAGGAGTCCAGCGCCGCCCGCCCCACTCCCGCCTGGGTTTTTCTGGGATTTTCCCGGCTCAGGGAAGCCCCCACCACCTCAAAATGTCCACCCCACTGCAGAATTTGCCGTCCCGCTGCCGGGTGCCACCGAAGAAGTGAAATATAAACAAGGATGCAGCTTGTCCTTATGTCTCCGTTTCCTCTTCTCTCTTCAACTCTGCATCCCTGCCCTGCCCCCCTGGCCCAGATTGTATGTAACCCCGTGTGTGCAGGCATCTTGTGAGCCGGTTTGGAAAGCTGCTCCAACTCAAACCTGTGAAACACCAAAATTAATTAGTTTGTTGATTATTGACTAAAACAGCTTTAATACCCGCAGCCTTCACTTCCTTCTACCCCCTCTGTAACTAAGTCTCAACTTATTTCTACTCCCCTAAAAGAAGGGCTGGGAACGCGTGCGTCTCCCATGCTGCCACCGGAATATGCGGGGAACTGGAGAGAAGCCGTGTGCACAACCGAGTGCATGCACGGTGCTGCAGCCTTGCCGTGCCTCATCATTGCCCTGTTCGTTGCTGGCTGCACTTGGCCTTTATTCCTGTATTTCCGCTGCTTTGTTCTTCTACTGGTGCTTGCAAAAGGAATTCCACAATATAAGGGCTTACCAGTAAAACTATGCAGTATTTTTTTTTTGTGATTACTGTAAATCTATCGCTATGCTTAAAATAAGATTATAACTGAATATGCCTCTATAAAATAGTAAGGCTTTGGCCACATTATTTATCATATTTGACTTCTTTAATTCCATTGTCCTATTACCAGGTCATTTGTTAGACCAATTCTTGCCCCAATATGCGATTAGAATTTGAAGCACAGCTTTTAATACTGCGTTTAAGCTGCTTACTGTCTGCTTTCATTAATAAAATTAATAAAATCCAAGACCTAGAGTATACCTATACAGGCAATTAATAATTTTTAGCTAGTCAAATCTGCATACTAAAAATGGAAACTAAAACAATGTATTTGCATGATTTATTCCATTTCCACATTGCAGGCAGACATCCTCCCAAATGCATGCACCTGTGTACAGCTGAAAAATATACTTGCACTGAAGTCTTTGTTCCTAGTTTGTTTAGAGAGGAGGATCAGGCCTGAAGTACGTTGTTTGAAAGTAGTTACAAGCCACACCATATACTAAAAGATGGAGGCATTTACAAGAACACACTTCACAGGAACAGTGGTCACTGTGCTGTTCACAGTACTTAAGCAGTTACAAAATGCTGCTTCATGTGTAGCTCCTTCTCCTGTTTTTTAGCATTCTGTTTTTCTTGGCACAAATTCAGTTTTCCTGTCTTGACCTTCTGCACTGCTGATAATCTCAGTTCACATTGCCTAAGTAATTCTTTTTTTATATATTGGTTCTGCATAGCTCTTTCAGTCTCTCTTCTTCCATCTCTCCTTTTCTATGAAATTAAAGGACAAATTACTCTTTCAGATATTACAGAGGTTCACTTTTGTATAAAAACTGCCAAAAAAATGTATAGGTACCAATCAGGAATACCGTGGCAAACTTCGGCTTCAATTAATTTTTCCTATTTCTGTTTCATCAAATCCTTTTCTAGAGGTTCCTTGAGGTTCTGCTGCTGGTGACATCATGTTTTGAGTGGTTATTTCACACTGATTCCCCCTTCTGCTTCACTGCAGAGAAGCTTACAAAGGGACACATTTACTTAGTCAGGAAATTACCATTCCTGCACTGCAGTGAGATTTGTAGTGTGAATGCTCCGTGTTTTTCTCTCAATGAAATGGTGAAAGTTTCTGACAAATTCTATAAAGTTTCAGAATCTGCCTGTGTCATTTAAAAGAGGTGCGTGAGCATTGGCACCATGTCCTTCCTAAAACATTGCCACCAGCAAAGCTCCCTCTTTGGACAGCATGTGTAAAACGGTATTAGTTGAGGGAAAGAACACAATGAAAAGGACATGAGTGTTTGCTCAATAGGTGCTGAATATGAGCGGGAAGAGTTCCAAGGCAGCCAAGAAGACCAACAGCATCGTGGCTTCCATTCCAGCAGTGTGGCCAGCAGAACTAGGGAAGTGATTATCCCTTTCTGCTTGGCACTGCTGAGAACACTCCTCCAATACCGTGTGCAGTTTTGTGTCCCTCACTACAGAAAGACCTTGAGGGGCCCTAACACTTCCAAAGAAGAGCACAAGAGGTGCTGTATGGCCTACAGAAGAGCTGCTTGGAGGAGCAGCTTAGGAACTGGGCGTGTTTAATCTAGAAAAGAGGAAGCTGAGTGGAGACCTTACAGCTGTCTACAGCTATCTGAAAGGAGGTTGTGGCAAGGTGAATGTCGCTCTCCTTTGCCAAGGAGCAAGTCACAGGAGAAGAGGAAGCGGCCTTAAGCGGTGCCTGGAGAGAATTAGATAGGAAATTAGGAAAAGCTTTTCACTGAAAGGGCTTTCAAGCACTGGCGCAGTCTTCTCAGGGAAGTGCTTGAATTGCCATTGCTGGAGGTATTTAGACAGAGTGTAGACATGGTACTTAGGGACGTGGTTTAGTTGTGGGTTTGGAGGAGTTATGTTTCCTGTTAGTAGATTAAGACTCTTTTCCAGCAGAAATGTTTTTATGATTCTACCTCAAAATCCTTGTAGAAGTCCTCCTACTTGTCCTCATCTTCAGCTCCTGACACGAGAAAACTACTACAACAAAGGTACCCAGTATGAATCTGCTTTGGGTGCTGCTTTTCCCCATCTGCTTCACTACAGAGAATCTTGCAAAGGGACCCATTTAGTTCATTAGGAAACCACCATTGCCATCCTGCTCTGAAATGATTTTTGCACACATTCCTTCTCAACTCATTGCCACACACAAAGCTCTCTCTTTAAAAACATACGTAAAATGCTATTAGGTGAGAGATAGAATACAATGGAGAAGCAGAGACATTATCTTTGGCATCTCTGTCGAGTAGGTCTTTTGAAAGACACTTAAGTATCATAGAATAGAATCATAGAATAACCAGATTGGAAGAGACCCACCGGATCATCGAGTCCAACCATTCCTATCAAACACTAAACCATGCCCCTCAGCACCACGTCCACCCGTGACTTAAACACCTCCAGGGAAGGTGAATCAACCACCTAATATTTTTCACACCTGGCAGACTCAGCCCCACCTCCAAGCTTTTCACCAGGTGTTTCTAGCACCGAGTACCCCAATACCAGGCAGTGAAAAGAGAGGCTGCTGCATTCACTGCCCTCAGGCATGTGTGACCCACAGATACTTTACCACATTTAAAATAGAAGTAACACAACCAACAAACGTGCAAGACAGAGAAGACTGCTTGTGCACCAGGTTTTGCTGTATTTACTAAGGCCTCTGCTGGCTTCTCTGCTTGCTGGCTTGCTCTTCCAGCTGCATGGCAACCCCCAGGGCATTCAAGGTTTCTCTGACAGAAAGGAAGTTTCTTGAGCATGGCAACCCCCAGGGCATTCAAGGTTTCTCTGACAGAAAGGAAGTTTCTTGAGCTCACCTCTATGATACCAGCCTCACATTCCCTGATGGTCCTCAGCCTCTTTACCTCCTACCTTAGCTCCTCCACCACACGAAGGAGTTCCCCGACTCAAGCGCAGCTTTCACAAGTGGAGCCAGTACCAGAGGCACGAGCTGGTGTGGGAGGGGGGCACTGCCTGCAGCCCAGGGTCTGGGTAGCTGCCTGCACCCACTGTGGCTCTGGCTGGGTGGCAGCATCCATCCTGCTTGCTGCAGCACACAGAGCAGCTTTAATCTTCTGCTGGGTGGCCACCATGGTCTTCAGTGTCTTTTGGCTGGTCTCTAGCCCCTCTCTGCACTCTGCCTGCTCAAACTGCCCCACACCTCTTTGACCCGCTCCTCGTCGCTGCGCTCCCAATGGACCAGGTTTTGCGGTATTTACTAAGGCTTCTGCTGGCTTCTCTGCTTGCTGGCTTGCTCTTCCAGCTGCATGGCAACCCCCAGGGAATCCAAGGTTTCTCTGACAGAAAGGTAGTTTCTTGAGCTCACCAATAGGATACCAGCCTCTAGTATACCAGCCCAAGATAGTAAACAGTAGGGGATCTACCAGTGAAGACAGTCCCTCTCAGTTTGACTTTCAACATAAAGCAGAAGAAGTGGTTGGCTTTCTCCTGCTTCAGGCAAAGGCAAACCCATTTGTGGGGTTGCTTTTGCTCAAGGGCCTGGACATTCTTGGTGGTAATAATGAAGGATGGTCAAGTCCAATGCATACCTCAAGGGAATCTGACTATGGCTTAGAACTGCTCAGCTTGGCAGAGTACACCAAACACTGAGTAACTACATGAGGACAATTAGTCTTGTTCAGCTTGCTTTACACTGCTTTCCTGGGCTCTTATCAGCCAAATCACAAAGACAACGAATCCTCTCCATCTTGATGAGTTTAAATCAGAAATTCTCTTGAAATGCCCTGTTACATCAAGCGCAGGCCTCCAGACCCTGCCTGAGCTCTGTCACGGTGTCCCTGTCTCCAGCTGTGTCTCAGCTGAGCCTCTGCCTGGCCACAGACCTCGCTGCTCCAGCCCCCGGCTGCCTTTCCGGCCTGCCCTTGGCCTCCCCGTGGCCCTGCCTGGCCATGGCTGGGCTGTGTCTGACCCTGCTGCCACCACCGGGCCTGAACCCCAGCCCGGCCTGGCCTGGTCCTGGCGCGCCCTCAGAGCTGCGGCCTCACCAGGCACTTCTTCAACCCCCTGGGCTCTCGGCTGCCCCAGCTGCCCGCCCTGGCACCGCCTGCTTCTCTTGCTCACATCGGGCGAGGCTGGGCCCTGCCCCGCCGGCCGTGGGGTTCTCGTTGGCTCCCAGTCCGCGAGGGAGCAGTGCCCGTGCTGCTCCCTGACATCGCTCTCTCACCAGCTTGTGCCACTTCTTCACATCTTTCCCCTCAGCAGGCTACAAATCCATCAGATCCCTGTGGGATCTGCAAAGCTTCCATGGCTACCAGAAGCCCAGCCACCATCTTTTGCCTAGACTCCCTGGAGGACTGAGGATTGCTCTTTAGAGCTCTTTTTTTCTGCATTTTAAGGCAAAAAAAACCCTGGTAACTGATTGTTAGCAGTAGGTCTGTGCTAGTCCTTGACCTGGAGCACAATCCCATCTCAAGCCTCCCCAGAGGAGGGAGGTGGGATCAGATCATTGGCCAGCCTGTCCTCAGAAGCCACAGAATTAGTCTGTGTAATATAAGAGAGGTACTTGAGAAGTGACACCGACTCCTTCTTTACCTGTTGCCATGCAAAAAAACCACTATTTTTTCCTGCCATGCTAAAAATCATATCGGTTGAGACAAAGCAAAAAAAAGGGTAAACACCTCCAGCAAAGAAGTGGTGCATGGTGTAGAGAACAACTGTTTGGAGGAGGAGTGTAGGAACTGGGCTTGTTTAAAGTAGAAAACAGGAAGCTGAGGGGAAACCTTACTGCTGTCTAGAGCTACCTGAAAGTAGATTGGGTCGAGGTGAAAGTGGCTGTCCTTTTCCAAGCGGAAAGTCATAGGAGAGTAGGGAATGGCCTTAAGTGGTGCCTGGGGAGGACTAGATAGGAGATTAAGAAAGGCTCTTCACTGAAAGGGCTATCAAGCACTAGCACAGGCTTCCCAAGGAAGTGCTTGAGTTGCCATCATCGGAGGTATTCAGAAAATTGTAGATGTGGCGCTTACGGATGTGATTTATGAGGTGAACTTGGAAGTGTTAAGATTCCTGTTGGAATCAAGGATCTTCAGGCTCTTTCCTGAACAAAATGATTCTATGATTCTACCTTAGAAGACTGAGAATAGTAGCAGCATGGCTGTTTTGATGCTTTGACTCCAGAAACTAGGTAAAATAATAAAATGAGCCCTAATGAAGGAAAGAGAGCATCCAACTAATCATTCTTCACAGCTTGTTCCCACATTCAGTAGTTTGGAGAAAAGATTTCTTGTAGTTTGTACCACTCCATTCAATGATGACTTTCCCCTGCTCACCAGATTCCCAAGATTAAATCTTCACAATCTGCAGGGACTTGCATGTGCTGTGCTATTTACAGTCTTCCAATATGGCTCCTAAATAAAAAAGCAAAGACTTGTGACACAGCAGCATTTAATAAATGTTGTTATTGAACAGTGCAATTGTCCCCCATGCCCTGAGCATAACGGTCTGACATCATAGTCCTTAATTCATCAATGTCCTTTCGTAACTGACAAACTTCCAAGAGCTTCTTCGAAAGGCTTTCTGCACTGTGGTAATTTTCCTTCTCTTCAGGTGAACAGCTCAGTGACTGGATTCCCAGCAGTAAGGAAAGATCTGGCTCCTCACCCTGAGCTCTCTGAGTCAGAATACTGCACAGTGCTTTCAAGTCAGACAAGCAATGGGACATTTCCTTGAACAACTGGTCTGCTACAGGCATCTTCTCCGATACTGGCTGCCTGGACTGTTCCACCTGCCACATCTGCTCTTTCAGAGTGGCATTCTCTTCAATCAGTCTTTGGTTTTCAGAGAAAGCTTCATTTAACTGCTGTATTTTCTTTTCTTTTTCTTCCAGTTCATTTGTCATCTGCTCAGTTACCAGATTTTCCAGCAAAAGGTCCCGTTGCATAGACTGCATGACTAAATTCAGTGCAGCTATCTGATTTTGCTGATTCTCTATGACCTTACTGGCTATCTCATTCTTCTCTTTGAGATATTCATTCTCACTCAGAAGCTCGTTTTTGTCCAACAGGGGAAGGCGAATACCATCTTCCAGGCATTCTTCCACTCTCTGTTGTAAACCCCGCACCACTGTGACCAGCTCTTTTTCTTTTTCCTTCTGACGCACGAGTTGCAATTCTCTCTCTCTGCACTGTGACTGGACCTCTAGGAGTTTGTTTCTAACTCAGTCATAGTTTCATGAAGTTGCTTGTTCTTCTCTTCTAAAATCTGTAGCTGTTTAGCCTGCCCTTGTATATCATACAGCATGCGTAGCTCAGTCAGATATTTCAATAAGGTTTCAATTTGTCTTTGTTTTTCTTTGCTTTGCTTAGACATCTTCAGGCATTTCTTTTTCAGGCTATTAATATATCGGTCTCTACTTTTAAGTTTCTCCTCATCTTCTTCTCTTCACTAGATTTCTTTGAAATCTGTTTTATAAGTTCATTGAGTTGTAATTCCTTATTTTCAGCTGCTGCAAACTGTCCCAGAGTTGCATATCTCTGTCCAAAAGCTTCACAGCTGGCTGCCATAGGTTTGATATCTTCTTCACCATTACCATGCCGCTCCAAAATAGATCGCGAACATGCTCCGTCTCTGCCATCTTCTGGAACAATGCCATTGTCCAGCTCATCGTCGGAAGGCACAGATTCCTTCTGTGTAATTTAAAAGAGATACGTGAGCATTGGCACTGGCTCCTTCTCAACCCATTGCCACGCACAAAGCTCCCTCTTTGAAAACATGCATAAAATGTTAGAGGTGAGGTATAGAAGAGAAGAGAGAAACACCGAGAGCATCTTTGGCATTTCTGTTGAGTAGGGCTTTTGAAAGAGGCTTAAGTACACCAGCCCAAGATGCACAGGGGCACCTGTTTCTCTAAATTGTGGGTCCTATGGGCAATCATTTGACACGGATGGGATCTGCAAGAGAGCTGAGTGGTGGAAAGGCATTTCTTCTCGCAGCAGAAGCCACCTAGGTTTTCGGAGGACTCTAAGTGGCAGGAGGCTTAGCTGCATCAGTGCTCTACTAGAAATCAAGCTCAAAGGGCAGCTGCTAGGAGAGCCAGGTCATTGGATTGCCCTAACATTGTCTCAGTCCTAATTGAACAGCTTGTCTGCAGCGCTGGTGCGCCAAAGTCCCCGTGAGAAGGTGTGGCAGAAGCAGCAGAGGAAAAGGAGTCCAGAAGCAAGTCAGCCCAGTGGGGCTCCACTGCCTCCTTCAGAGAAGGGCAAGAGTGACTGGAAAGCTGGCTGGTGGAAAAGGGGCTGGGGGGTGTTGCTCAAAAGGTGCTGAATATGAGTGGGAAGGGTTGCCAGGCAGCCAAGAAGGCGAATTGCATCGTGGCTTTCAGCAAGAGCAGTTTGGCCAGCAGGACTAGGAAAGTGACTGCCCCTTTCGACTTGGCACTGCTGAGACCGTTCCTCCAATAGCCGGGTGTAATTTTGTGCCGTAACTACAGATTTTATCATTCTACCTCAAAATCCTTGGCGATGTCCTCGTCATTGTCTTCATTTTCAAAGTCTAACAGTACCTATCAGGAAGTACCTGATAGGAAGAGGTGGTTAACCCCATGTTCCCTAGGACCAAGCTTATGCACTTTTAAATGCATTTTTGATGTCCAGTAATGCATTCCCTCTGCTTGTACGAGGAAAATCAAACTTAACGAAACTAAGGTTAAATCTTTCACAGTTTTAAGGCTGCATTGTCAATTCTGATGTTGAACACAACCTTCAACTTTTCTGTTCTCCTTCTCTGCATTATGGTCAGATTTTTAGCCTGTCATGGCAAACTAGGTATGTGTTAGAGGTCAGCTGGGAGGTGCTTAACGGTCAATGATGAGTTCTGGATTAGATGATCTACCTCCTTTCAGTTAATTCCTTTCAACTGTAGGGGCTCCGTAACTAAGATTATATTAGCTAATTTTATATTCTGTGTCACCGCTCTCTCCATGTTCTTTATGAGGAAGTTGAGATGCATAATAGGCACAGCTTTCTAAGATGGTTAGAAGCGGTATTTTTTAACTATTATTATTGTATCAGCTCAAAGCAATGTTTCCTGTTTGGATTTGCATTGCTGTATTGTGACTGACATATGGCACATTCAAACAAAGCAATATGGTAGCAAGCAAAACAGTCATAATTGAGATAACAAAATATCAATAGATTTAAAAATATGTTTGCTTTCTTCTCTGGAATGAAAGCCTCTGCTGAACTGGAAGACATGACATTTGTAGCAGATAGATCCTTATAAGGATCATCTATACATTATTGAAGAAACAGAGACACAGTTTTTGATGTGTTTCTTGCAGTCCTAGGGTGAGGAAATTCTGAGAGAGTGTGAGACATATTACTCAAGGACAGAATGCACATCTTCACCACACAGATAATTCTAGAAACTTCATTTTAAACAGGCAAAAGTATTATTCATATACCTTCGTAAAAGAGCTGTATTTGACCTCTCTCTCCTAGATTGGGAGACTATGCAAACCAGGTGTTCACAAACTGTTGTTTATAGGGCCAGTTTATGAGTGGGACTTAAGGGGCAGATGTTACAAAATTATGAGGACTGCCAGCCTCAAACCCAGCTCCCTTTTGTGCTGCTTCTACAAATCTCTCAGGCTCTAGGGTCATCTATCAGCCATCTACCTTGCAACTCCTATCAAACAGCAGGGGTTCAGCCTAGCCCTAGCAGAGTGTTGCCCCTAAAATTCCTCTGCCCTGCCATCACACCGCACTGCTGCTCTGAAGTGCATTGAAGGAAGATTCCAGAGCTGTTTCTACACATTCATACACCTAAGTTCTTTTATTGTTCAAAATAGGGTAGCCACAGCCAAAACATCTAGTCTGACTGTTGTTAACTCCTGGTTGGTACCCATGTATAGTCTTGAAGAATCATAGAATCACCACCAGGTTGGAAAAGACCCACCGGAACACTGAGTCCAAACAGTCACCAAACCATGTCCCTCAGCACCTCGTCCACCTGTCCCTTAAACACCTCCAGGGAAGGTGACTCAACCCCCACCCTGGCCAGCCTGTTCCAGTGCCCAATGACCATTTCTGTGAATTTTTTTTTCCTAATGTTCAGCCTAAACCTCCCCTGGCGGAGTTTGAGGCCATTCCATCTCATCCTGTCCCCTGTCACTTGGGAGAAGAGCCAGCTCCCTCCTCTCTACAATCTCCTTTCAGGGAGTTGTAGAGAGCAATGAGGTCATTACATTTGTCTAACTTTAAGGCCTTAAGCTATTTTTCCAGAATTATGCCTTTGTAATTAAGACTGTAATTAGTCCTGTCATTTGTAACACCACATCGGTGAATCCTCATTGACTTCCACCCACAGACAACTGCTGCAGCAGCCCCATGTTTTCAGACCCTCAGATCCCAACATGATGGGGACACGGTGTTGTACAAAGCAATCAAGACACCCAGTCATCACTGGTGGATTCTCCAGTGATCTGCCCACCACAGACCCTAAGGCTTTCCTGCCCAATGCCTTTGTTCTCCCACAAACAATGAGTAAAGAAAACTCGCTATACGCTATAAAAAGTATTAGAACATGACACAGGTTCCACCCAGTGAGGCCCCAAGCCTGACAGTTTTCTAGAAGAGCAGCAGTTAGTCCATGACAGACTGTGCCAGGGACTCTTATCAGAAACAGAACAGCATGTATCATTCCACACTGCCGTCAAGTTCTCTGGTCTTATAAAAGTAAGTTTGCCAGCATAGGTGTAAGTTAAGGTAACATTTTCAAAATTAAATTTAAAAAAATAATAGAATCTTGTTTCACCAAACAAGCAATAGGAGTTGCTCTGAATTTTCTTCAATATATGTACTTAGCTACTCAAATTTTTTTGAAAACTACTCCTTAGTTCATCAACTCTGCAGTTTTCTGAATGTCCCAGTGCCTCCTATATTCATATTTAAATTATTTGTTTTAAAAACTATTATTTATTAACATGCCATCAGGTCATCTTAAATGCAGAACTTCTCTTTCATTTCAGTGACTCATCTCCAATACAGGGTAATTACAAACAGAAAAATGCAAAATAAGACAGACAGGTATATGAAGAATATTTAATGAGATGAAGTAGAATAATTCACCTGTTCCCATTTATGTGAGGTCTCGTAAATACACAGATGCCCCACACCAACAAACATTTTTTTTTTAAATAACAGACAAGACACATCCTTTTTGCATGAAGTTGCTTCGACCTACTGTAAACTGTTAACACTTAGCAAAACCTTTCATTCCCTCACTGAAACAAAAAAAAAAGAGAGGGTTTTTATAACAATAAGATAAACTACCATGTAAAAAGAAAGAAATTAATGAAATCTTTTATGTTCTGAGTTGAATGATACCTGCAATTAAAAATCACCTCATGTAACATACAGGGAGGTGACAGTTTGCACTGACAACACAAAATTAATAATTGTTTAATAAGTACAAGTATCTGCCCCTAGCAACATTGGCTTTATAGGACTGGGTTGTTCTTTTTTTTTTTGTGGGGAGGGGTTGAGTGTGGGAAAGTGAAATAATTCTGTGATTAGGCCAGAAAAAAAGATCAAAATAAAAAAAGGAGGTTTTAGACATTAAAACGACTGAGTGAAGCAAAGCCTGTCTCTGCTCTCAGGTAGTTCACATAGAACACTGGAAAGAAACACAGAAAGTTTGTTCTTTCCCTCTAGTTCTCACTAGCGTACAGCTTACCCATCTCTTGTACATTCTTACACAGGCAGTATTGAATATCAGTTTCATAATTGATTTGCCCCAGAAGTTTGGTTGTTGGGTTTTTTTTTTCTTAATTAATTTGATTAGAAATTACAGACTCAGTGTGTGTCGCAATGCAGTATAAAATTAAACATATAAATAGTTCTCTGTCCCAAGGAGTTCCCAATCTAATTTAAAGACAGAGAGTAGAGGATCTGGGAAAAGAGAAGGGAAAGTTGATTAAACTGGGATGAATGGGGTATAAAAATTAAGTTAGCTGTGATGGTGCCCAAAGAAGCCCTGATTGCTTTAAACTCATTTCAAATAAAAAAGATGTGTAAAAACATGTGGTGTTACTAAAGGGAGGTTTTACTTTAAAGTGTCGCAGCTTAATTGGATTTCCAACATGATTCAGCAGAAGATGTTCCTGATTAATTTGAGAAGGATGCTATGGATTGTAAATATGTCACACAGTCATGTTTTTTTCTTCAGAGGCAGAGAAAAGATACTCAAGATTTATACTGTTGGCAGAGTCACTGGACAAGAGAAGTATTCTCTCTTCCTTGTCTTTGTTTTGTCTTATTTTAGGGGGACTTTTTTCACCTTTTCTTTTTGCATTGCACTGTGTCATCATGGATGTCTCACTTCTTCAGTTCCTTTGAGGACTGTTATGTTGAATGGTAGAAGGGACTTTCACTACTTAGTACATTAAATTCTCAAAACATGAATCAATATTGTAATAAATCAGCTGATATTCTCCTAATGGAAGGCTGAGGCCCAGAAATTATGACAGACTGTAGAATGAAGAGCCTTTTTCTGAAGAAGACGACCACATAGCTTTGCAATTTAATGAAGATAGCATTATGAATTTTGTTATGAAATTTTGTTTATGGACTTCTGCTTGGTTCATTGCAGCTATTTACACTATAATATTACAGTGCATGCACGTGCACACACAGCATTACTCAGAATACAAAGTCAAAAACTCAATAACTATTACATGGAAGAACTTAAATTATCAGTGCAAATGTAATTCAGTCACATTAAGCATGTAACAAAAAACCAACAACATAGAGGAAGGAGAAAGATTCAGATCTCTGTTTCTATAGACTTTTGTCTTGCTGTGCCTTCTGCCAACTCAGTCTCCATTGCATTGCCCTGAGAAGGACACAGATGGACTGAAGAACCTGCTGAGGGTCTTTAATGTTTACTTTTTCCTGGGTATTCTTCTTCATATACATTGTACAATGAAAGTTATTGAGCACCCATTCAACATTTGGTTTTACACTCAGCTATCAGTGAGCAGTCCCATACTGATATTCATGTCATTCTCTGAGGACACAGGTACCGAATTCCTCATTTTTTATCTGTAACAGTTTTCATTATACTACATGAATGCTACACAAAATAGCTATTTTCATATGTTGTGAAATGACAGGTTGGCATTCTTTCCCCATTTTACAAATATTCTGAATAGGCATAAATATTTAGATTTTAAAAATATCCCTGAGTTTTGAATGTCCGTTTTGAAATATTTCTCACCTGCTTTCTTTCACACATATATTACATTACAATGATTCAAAACATGTTGGCACCAAAAAGAAATTGTGTGACACTCTTGATAATGGCTGCCTTTCTCTGTGTAGACATCCAGAGTTTTTAAGTGTAAGCCTTTTTACTTACTTTTCTTGGTTTGAAGACTATGCAGTCCTCATCTACCACCTGTGGTAACATGAGGAGGAGATTCTACAGATTTTTTTTTTTATCTCCTTCCATACTTAAATAACCACTCTCTTTCCTGTGGCACACAGGAGCAATGATGCATTTGATTTTGGGGAAAAAAAAGGCTGGGTTTCTTTGACCCACAGCTTTTTTTCAACAAAGACCTACTCTTCCCAAGTCTGAAGTATGTTGGGAGTCATGAATGAGGCTGGGTCTTTTGGTTTTAGTTTCGGATGAGTTTTATTTTCTCGTACAAATTACAGCCACAATTTTCTAGAATGCATTCCCATATAGCCAAATGGTTTACTGAAATTAATTCATTGCAAGAGATTAGAACTTCCACCACGTGAGACATTAAACCAATTTTTTCTTCTTTCTATAACTTTGATTTCAAGATTTTTAGCTAAGTTTTTAAGGCAAGGATCTGTAATACTAACTTATTAAAATGTGGACTAGGGAACAAAAAATAAATCTGTGTTCAACAATTATCTGGCATCACTAGGAACTGAAGGTACTGCCACCAAAATCAGACCAGAAGGCCTTGGAAATTTAATTCTGTGCTCTTTAAATTACTTAGAGCAACAGAATTACTTAAAAGTAAATGTATCTTACAACAAATCTTAAATATTTCCATAAATATAAGAAAGAGTTCAATTATGTATACGTGTGACTCCTCCTGTAGACATAAATTCTTCTTGTCATTATTGTTCCCTTTGCCATTTGACATATGGTGCTGGAACAATAACACAAACAATTGATTATTATTAAGTAATCATACACCTGGGAGACTTCAAGGCACAGGATGTAACCAGACAGTCAAAACCACAGGGATATAATAATTTTTCAGTTATATGTAATCATGTAATTTCTTTAAATTTTACTACTGTAATAAATAACTTTCAGTGTGAATAGAGCTGCCACTTAATGTCATAATATTTCACCTGCAAGAGTTGCAGAGACTAATGCACTTCTATGAAAACTTTAAATGCTATTATAATCAGAAGGCTGATTCAGTCTAACATTCATAATCTGCATATGACAGTCTCCCTGACTCCAGTGCCCTTCCTCTGCAGCAGCAGAACTAGAGCAGCAGGTATGAAGTGGTTAATATTTACGTGTTTACTTTATTGATTAAGAGTGGGAGGGGAAAACGGGAGTTAATTTGCGTCCATGCCCAAGTTTTACTCTATTTTCCCTGTAATGCTACTGGAAATTTTGCTGTCAATGAATATAACTGCTGAACATTTAACTCTGTCATAAAATATACCTGGCGTAGAAAAGAAGGAAAACTATTGTGATGCTGTTATATTTACGATCTTTAGAAATAGCTGTACTTTATGCACTGTATAGTGAAACACCTTTCACTGTTAATAATTTCTATCACTTTTAGTGAAACAGAATGTGGAGATGAATGTAGAGAATGTAAATGTTAAAGTGTTACACAGAGCTTCATAGAGCATAGCAAAGGCTACTAGGAACAAAATAGCTGATACAGTTCCAGGTAAACTAGAACTAATAGTGAGAATAAGCTAATTTGGTTAGCACTGGGGCCCAAGATAAAAAGTAGATAAAGCTGTATCCAACATCTCAGAACAGAAGACAAGGTTCACACATTTTAAGTTCTGGACTGTACTCTCAAGTGATGCTGGAGAAATGAGACTGGGGTCATGATAAATAGGGAGTCTACTCTCTCAGATTAATTGTGTAAATAAAGGCTTCAGATGCAGAAATATAGCAAATATCAAGTAGGTTTGGATGATTTACTTTATCTCTGTGGATTACATTAGAATTACCAAAATTCTCTGTGAATTCTCTGAAATTTTCTAGATATTCCAGCACTCACATTTAGAAAAAAGATTTGAGAGAAGGATTTGTTGTCTGGAAAACATGCCCTACTGTGCTTGAGAACATAACAAAAGTAGGCCCAAGATACATTCAAGAAGTGTCTTTTGCTTTGTCCACAGCTTTAAGAAGAGATGATATTCATTCATTCAAGTGGTAGGAAAAGTGGTTGAAAGCTGAAGCTAGGCAATTTTGAGTAGAAATAAAAGGCTTATTTTTCAACAGAGGAGTATTAAACCAATGAACATAGGGATACTTGGGCTCTCTTTCTTTTGACATCTGCAGTCTGGTAGGAATATATTTCCAGCATTTGCTATGGCAGCAAAGAAGTTCTGAATTCACACAGGAGGTTCTCCAACCTGTGCTTTGCATGAGAATAGATAAAGAATATGAGCAGAGACCTCATTGCTCTCTACAACTCCCTGAAAGGAGGTTGTGGAGAGCAGGGTGCTGGCCTCTTCTCCCAAGTGACAGGGGGCAGGACAAGAGGGAATGGCCTCAGACTCCACCAGGGGAGGTTTAGGCTGGACATTAGGAAAAAAATTTTCACTGAAAGGGTCATTGGGCACTGGAACAGGCTGGCCAGGGAGGTGGTTGAGTCACCTTCCCTGGAGGTGTTTAAGGCACGGGTGGACAAGGGGCTAAGGGGCATGGTTTAGTGTTTGATAGGAATGGTTGGACTCGATGATCCGGTGGTTCTCTTCCAACCTGGTTATTCTATGATTCTATTGATTCTATACAGAAGCTGGAATAGTAATAGAGACCATTTAATCTTTAACTAATCTGAAGAGACTAATTGTGGGAGGTTTATATAATGCTAACGTGGATCTGGACTCTGCTGTGTAAAGAAACAGTTAATACACAAGGCCTAATTTTCTTGGGGAAGATTTTGGAATTCAAAACAGCAATTCATTTTCTCTTACTAAAACTGATAGCTCAGGAAATATTTAAACTTGAATTTTGTACTCCTGCATATAACCAGCCTGAAGCTCTGTAGTCATGGGAAGGGCATGAAACAAGGCATTCTTCAAAACAAGGCATTCTTCAAAACAAGAATGCATTATCGGGAACACTGGGTGCTCAAGCCAGAGCTGTGCAGCTGTGCTTCAGTGAGAAAGGAGACTGTCAAAGGCCAACCATTTCCATGGTTTCAAACAGCCAACTCAGCTAAGGTGAAGAGTGGACTTATCATAATGGAATAACGGAAATACTTGTAATAGTAATGCCCTTTTAGTGAACTAATTGTAATAGCCTAGCCCTCATTGATGAATATGTATGCCTTTACACTATAAGTAGCTGCTTTTTAGAAAATACGGTGAGCAAGTTAGGAGGAAAAATTCCCCCTTGTACCCCAGCGCTGGCAAAAAAAAACCTGCTCCATAACTCTTCTGAGTTTTGAAGTTTGATTCCGCACGTCAGGAATGTGAACAGCTTTCCAGTGCCTTTGTGGATAGAACATTCTCCTGCCCATACAGGAGATCTGTTCCATGGGCTGATATACAGAGAGAGAAGCCTTGTGATGTTCAGCTCCATGAGGAAGAACAGAGTAGATTTTACAGTTTCTAATATGGATCTTGCTCCTGGACCTACGTGAATAGTATAAATCAATGAACAGTTTTCCAGTAGATTTTTTCTGTGGGGCCTTCTAAAATATAGAACAGAAGTCTAGTTTTCAAGAGAAGCAAATTTCCAAACAACAGAGTGAAACAGGCAAAATCCTAGTAGAAAACTAAGGTTTTACATAAGGGGATATCTTTGTGGGTTTTATACTCATTTACCTAGAGAACAAAGAACAGACATTTAACCTATCACTCTTTGAAGGGCCAAAGACTGATGCCTTTACTACATTGCCAAAGCAACTGTAATCTAGAAATCAATTATTTGAAAACAACTACATACAAAGAGGACAAAAAGGAGCTGAAAAAAGCCCAAGCAAAACAAACCAAAAGAAAACCAGGATGGTGAAGCCTAAAGAATGTCACTGTAAAATAGTTTTTTAATCAATTAGTCAAAGGAAAACACACAATGACTGGATGAGAGAAATATTAATGAATTAAGAAAACATAGAGGAGGGCAAACCCCTGTTATTTGAACGTAAGATAAAAAGAGCAACTGCTTAGTTTTTCTTTGGGTTTTTTTCCCACTAGCATCAACCCCTATCTTCCTTCTATAAAACCCGAAAATTAATACCTTACACTCTGAATATACTGTTTCCATGTTAAGTAATAATTCACCTGGTGACTTTGTGAGAAATACAAGCTAAAATGACTGGAAGAAAAAGACTGAAGTTTAAGCACGTCCACAAATCCACAGAAATACCAAAATCGAAGCCATGCTGAGAATTAACTTCTACTACATGGGCCAATAAGATTTGCTACACATTAACTTATTGAAACTGGAAGGTAAGTACCAACTCTTCACCTGCAAAGTCACCAGTGCTGCCCAGTTTAAGGTGGCCAATGCAGGACATCGCCTGGCAACGTCTTTAGGGTAGGAGTTCTGCCCCAGCTGCCTCAGGTCTGAGCCCTCACAAACCCCAGCCCCAGTTAGCTACCAGCACTCAGACAGTGGTCTCAAAGCACGGGCATGAACCTGAGATTTAAGAAAAAGTATTTTCCCTGACTATTGGCTCAAACCAAGACCAAGCACACAGATATTGTTCCTAGAGAATCATGTTTATGTAGCAAGACTGTAACTTAGAATTGTGTATGTCAGACATTTAGCTTTTGAAAGAGTTAACTTATTTCTCTCCTGGTCACTGACTATGCAATATCTCAGAACTCTCCTTTGAAATTTCACGGAGTGATTGTGGGATACAGATTATAGTGTAGAGAATATATCCACATAATCTGTCTTCATTAGGTAAGGAAACTGGATTAATTTCGCTCTTGATCACGAGGAAGACAAGACTAGTAGACCATGCTAGGTCACTGAGTCCCTGTTATTGCAAACCAACATGACTTATAATCCTTTTTGCACTAGGTATTTGTTCTTCCATCTGCATCTGGGAAGTTATTATTCCAAAATGACACAAATCCTAGTAATATTTTGAATAGCTCAGCAATGATCTCTATCCAAATTCAATCCTGATGTTGTACAGCAGCTATTTACTTCCAAATTTCCTTCTCTCAAATTAGATTGATTGAAAGAGCTGTTTTATCTATGCTGTCAATCATTTTTCTGACATTTTAGCTGTCACCTTATGAACACTCACTGTTTGGCGGTTTTTGAGACGCATGTGGAACGGTGGTGTGGTGCTGCCCCAGCTGTGTGTGCTGGCTTCAAGGCAGGAGAGTGAGGGCATGGGAGGCAAGAGTGTGATGTACATACACAGGCTATGGGCCAGACTTGCTCATTAGAAGAGCCTGTCTGCGTCTGCTGCTCCCCATAATCCTCAGTTCGAAGCCACTACTCTCTGTGCCTTTGCTGAAGCACATGAAAGAGGAGAATAATCAGCTCTCAAAGATTTTGGAATACAAAGACATAGACAACCTTAAAGATTTTGAAATATATTTTTTTTTTAATCTTCTCTGACTTTATTGCAATCGAGAAAGAGAAAGAGTGTTTTCGCAATGATAATCTGACAGCTCTGCTTGTAACCCATGCAAAACTGCTGACATGGGTAAGGCAAATGACTAGTTTAGTTCAAATGCAGAAAATTAGGCTGTTTACCATGTCTTTAATGGGACTGAACATTTCCATTTCATTGATTTTTGTCTATCGTTCTGATCACTTGTCATCACAAAATTTCAAAAAGCCCTCAACTTGCATGTTTCATTCAAGTAATGTATAGGGTTTTATTAGAATCCCCACCAAAACTGCTGCAAGAATATTATATCCATTCATGTGCTGGGGAACCAAATGAGAGACATATAGAGGAACCTACCTTCAACAGAAGGTTTGATCTCTGCATTTTGTGTCTATTGGTAGTAACTGTAGAGAGGCTCTGGGAGCTGGCATGCACAGAAAGGCAATTTTTTTATTTGTTCTGCTCTGCTAGCAAGACAAATTAGTTCATCTGCAGTTCCATGAAGCTAGTTAATGAAGAGTTTCAGAATTAAGATATAAAGCTTAGTCTTTCAGTTCTGGTTCAGGTAATCCACTTAGTAAAGTCAAAAGGAGTTTTGGTATAATGAAGTATGATGGTAAAACCAATCATTAGAATCTACTTCCTGGCCTATATTTGAGTAGTAATCTGGAGATAGAGCATTAAAGATGGAAAGTTTTCCAGAGAGAATGGTCAGAAGCAACCCAGACAGATCTTTCTGGAGCTGGAAGCTGAAAAAAGACCATAATGGTGCATGAGAGTTAGCTCAGAGAACAGCCCATAGAATGGCCTACCCCAAATACAGGTAGGCACAGGTCCATCGTGTTAAACAGAGCACATTAATTCATTTGATGAATGAACAAAGCATTCATTCATTTACTGAATCTGAGTCAAGTGTATCGTTCTGGGAAAAGAACTTAAACTACTTGGGTTTAACCTTCATATTTTCAACTATCATGCAGGTTGACTTAATATTGTTTCCTCACAAAAACATTTTGAAATAGTAAGGATTTCACATCTATGTTATTTGTTTTGTAGAAAAAGGTATTTTTGAGTACCATCACACCTGGAATTAGGAAATGGAGATCTGCTTCTTAATACAGAAGTTATTATTCCTTAGTTTGAGATCTTTACTGCTTTTAGCCTGCTTTTAAACTAATTTCCTAAGGAAATACTCTATTTTCTCTGTGTTATAGTGAGCAAAATTCTTTTGCTGCTTTTGGCCTTCAGCAGATGCTCTTCCACTGCTCATTTCTCTTTCTGTTACTGAAAACTGAGTTGCTTGCCTCTTCCAAGTGGACATAAAGTCCTTCTTGAGTTATTATGTAATATGTTTTACTTTCTGTGTGTGCAAAAGAGGATGAAATGTGTATGTCCTGATGTTGACAGGAACAAGAGAAAGGTGACATTGCTTTCAATAATTAATCTGTCATCCAGATTTTATATTGAAACAAAGAGAAGAACAGAGGAAAAAAACAGGTGCATTTGCAAAATGAGCATTTCTGTGTCTGAGCTCACTTGCAGTAATAGAAAAGGGATGAGAGAAGATGCTCAAAGCGAACTGCCTCAGATTGGAGCACAGAATCCTGCAGAGTGTTTGATGCAAATAACAATAAGATGCAAATAAAAGAATTATGCTTATGAGGGAGAGCATAGAGAGCATACAGGCTATGAATGGTTACCTACGAATAACTGAAATGCAGGATGCTTTTCTCAGTGTGTCAAAAACATAGTTAAAGCCTGGAATCTTACAGGCCTCTATGTCTAATGGACAGATATGCCTTATTGTTTTGGATGGGAGGATTTCAGAAATCAAGTATCCCCTGCCATTCTTTTGTTTCTGCAAAGAGCAAAAGCCCTATAAGTAGTAGTAAAATGACTAGAGCTTGCTGAAAAAAATAAGAATACAATTTAACCCAAATAATCTTAAACAAATTCCTTTAAATACATTCTGCTTTCTGGGTTTCAAGTAAATGTCTCACAATAGCTTTATCATAAGTTTTAGCTCAGTTTAGTTTAGAAACTATAGTTTTTCAGTGAGAAAACATGTTTTTGAGAAATCTGCCACAGATGATTCTAGCTATAATATTCACTAATAAAATTTTTAAAAAAGGATTGCAATTTAAAATTTCAGCTGTGTTTTCATGACAAGTTTCATCCAGAAACAGAGAAGACAAAATAACTTCAATCAGAACCTTTCATGCTAAACCTTTCCTCTTGCTCTGCAAACGGTGCCTCTGCTGCCACCTGGAGCCCAATGATGGGTCAGAAAGGAGAAAGCAAGGCTGGAAAGCAAAAACAGCAGCTGCTCTGTATTCTCAGTACAGGCAGCGCTGGGACAACAAGAAAAACCAATAGAATTAATGCTGGTTTTTATCTCCTCTGCGTGATGTCCCATGCGACCCACAACAAAATAACTGTAAATACACAGGCGTTTCAGTCCAAACGTTCCAGGTGGGTCCTGCAGTGATATAAATGTAAAAGGGACCTGCATTTTTCATGAAGTTTTTTAAGAGCCTTCACTTAAAGGGATATATCATTCAAGTTAGCTTTTGAAGAACTGAAAAATTTACAGAAATGGTCCATTGCTATTCCAAATGCTCTTTCAAATCTTTTCCAAAGAATTCTTTTCAAATTGGTCAGATAGAAGCACCACGTGAGTTATCAGGCTAAGAATACCACATGAAGCCAACAAAGGTCATTTATTTTTAAGTGTATTTATTAACAATGTAAATTTAAGAACCACTTGACCAAAATCCCTGATCTGACTTTTACTTTCCCAAAATTTACCACACAGATGCCAAGCTCATGTTTTCCAGAAACATGATAAACACTTAAGATTTTGGGTGCAATTGAGAGGTGGTTAAGTCAAGCCTTTTATAGTGAATACAGAAAGTAAGCTCTGAAAAAAAAAAAAAAACACAACAGCTTTCCCTCTAATAGTAGGGCAACTGGCAGTGTATATCTACATTTTAGTCTATTGCTAACATACTAGATTGTAGAAGGAAGGAGATGCTCTAATAACAACTAGATCACTAGGAGATAAAGTAATTCATTATTTGTGTGCATACCAAGTGGATTTCTTATGTTTTGCTTTGTTGCTAAACATAATCACAAATAACACACAAATACTGGCTGTAGTCTTTTAGCTATTACTTTACATGAAAGCTCAGGTATTCCTAACTGCTTCGGCCTCCATAAAAATCATGTAAAAAACAAGGATCAGGAAATATTGTGATTGATTTGATTGCAATAAATAATGAAATAGCACAAGGTTTACTGAGAGAAGTTTAATATTGCCTCAATACTTAGTAGGATCTTGCAAACAAATTCTTGGGGCAGGCCCAAATGTTTAAAAGGCATGCAAAAAAATGGAGGAGGAAAATAATCAGGAGACATGGTAAAACATAATTCAGGTAAAAAATAATCGATGTCCAAGGGCAAACCATAAGTGTCAATATTTTTTAATGACTGCTTTACTGCCTTTTACATGTTCTCTGTTCATTTTCTTCTGCATTTGGAACTTCATAATCTTCAGGCATAGTCTAAATAACAAAATATAATTTCTGGGGGTCATAAACTTTTTCTCTTTTCGTAGTAGCATGATTATGACAAAAAATCATTATTTTGAAACATGAGAATATCAGAACCTTCCTTGTTTTCATGAGGAAAGCCCACTTGCTTCTTTCAATTGATTTAGCTCTCTTTCAAAGACTGGTGTGCTCATATGGCCATAACACGGCTCCAGCACTTTGCAGAATTTGCAGCCACCAATCATTTGGACATCTTTCTTACAAAAGTTGAGCTTTTATAAATTGATGGTAGAGTATATTTTTTTTTCCAGAAGAAGAGTGATCCTTGCAGTCTACAATCTCATTTTTTATATACTTGAATGAAATAGCCTGTCTGAATAAATGTTCACACCTTCACACCTCTTAAGTTGGTTTTAGCAATCTCTTTGATGCAAGCAGGCTACAAAGGACATATGATAATAACAATCTACAAAAAAGGATTAACAATATACATTCTGAAATACAAGACACATTCTAACTGATCACAGAGTTACTGAAGAGTTGAGGTGTGAACAGACATCTAGTCTAACAGGTCTGCTCAAGCAGAGCCACCAAGATATCCAGACCATCTACAAATGGCTTTTGAGTACCTCCAAGGATGGAGACTCTATAACCCCTCTGCGTAGCCTATGCCAGTGCTCAGTAACCCTCACAGTACTGAAGTGTTCCCTGATGTTCAGAGGGAACCTCTGTACTTCAGTTCATGCCCATTGCCTCTTGTCATGTCACTAGGCATCACTGAAAAGAGCCTGGCTCTGTCCTCTTTGCACCTTCACTTCAGGTATTTCCACACACTGTTAAGATTGTCCTAAGACTCCTTTTGACTAGGCTTTTGAATAGTTTGTTCAAGCTCTCTCAACCTTTCCTCATAGGAGAGATGGTCCAGTCCCTTAACCATATTTGTGATCCTTTGTTGGACTCACTCCAGTTGCTGTGTGTATCTCTCTTGTATTGGGGAACCCAGAAATGAACAAAACGATACCGCTGAAACATGAACTAGACTCACTATCAAAGAAATAATTCCTAAAAAGAAAATTATTTCCATTTTTATTAGCTCAAGTTTCAGTTTTTACAGAAAACCTTAAACATTAAATGCTCTGGTTTGGTATACAGTAATACCCAGTAGGCCCTCTGCATTCTTAGGGTACCTGGTCTTCCTCAGAAAGCTAGACTGAAAAGGATTCAGTACAATGTACATGTCTTTATGCAACTGTAAAGCATTTCTATAGCTGCAGTTAAAAGAGAGTTTGCCTGCAAGCACAGAATGTCAGGAGACACTTGCTGGAAGTGGTGCAAGAGGATACTGAATGGTGTTACACTCTTCTTTCAGAAACAATATCTTCACACATGATTATTTTATATGGAAGAAGCTGGGACCTAACTGATTGAATGAATGAACAGCAATTCCACTGACTATGTATTTAGGATTAACATAGGTCCAAAGGGCACATTGTTTTCCATTGTGAAGCGTGTATATGCTTACAGAAGAACAGTAAGACACTTTACAAGCTTTTTCAAAATATGTCAGATGCTGCCTGTAGCCACAGAACAGAACAAATCCATTTTCTGGTGCTTCGGGGCTTCTCAAACATCAGTCCTTTTAGACGAAAAGCGAGGCAGAGAATTATAAGCCAAGAGAGTGTCTATGAACAGTGTGTTACTGGCATGCACACCAGAAGTCTAAAGGTTAAACTGAAAAACACAGAAATGTCACTTTGGACAAACTTTAGCCCATGGCACTGCATTTTACAGAAGAAGCTATCAACTGATATAAAGAGTGCTGAGGGATATGGTTTAGTGTTTGATGGGAATGGTTGGACTCGATGATCCGGTGGGTCTCTTCCAACCTGGTTATTCTGTGATTCTGTGATTCTGTGAGTTAGTGAAATGCACACATGTATCATAATCTATAACCTTGAGGAAAAAAAATCTGATTCTGTAGATATTTGGGAATGATAAATGAAGGCAGAGGGTGCTGCCAGGGCTGACGAGTACTCATGAACCCCACATCACCAAATCTTCACATGGCCAAGAGCATCACACCACAAACCAAAAACTCTAGAGAGCCAAGAGGAAAAGAAGCTCTGGAAATGGCAAGCGAGGCTAACTCTTTCCTTGCTGAACCCAGAAAGACATCAAAAAACACCTGGCACTGCTGAGCTGGACAGCTTTCCTCCCACAGTGATGAAGCTGGCTTACCCCAAATCCACCACAGCCACCCAGCTGTCCCCTTCCACAGTCCCTGCAGGGGAACATCCCTCGAGACCGGTATGTAGCTGCAACCATCTTTCCTGGGAGGAGGAGGACAGAAAACAGAAATTGCCTGTCAAGGTTATTTTAAAAGACAGCCTTTGAAAGAAAGGAATGAGGCATGGAAAATACTGCTCTCAAAACCAAACTTGAAATACTGTCTGTATTTAGAAGTGTGTGGTGTTTTGTTTAGAGTTGATTGTAACTTTTTCATCAGAATGCTTATACTTGGTATCATATTTGTACTATTGGCACTTTCAGGTAAATACTAGTAATTTAAAAATTTAACAACTTGTAGCACATACAAATAGCTCAAAAATACCATATATTTTGCTCCAAATAGACCCTTAGGTGCAGCTTATTTTGAAGACTTACAGGTACCTACAGACACTTATGCAAAAGTTTTCCTGATCCACGTGAGAGTTTTGATGTATCACAGAAGCTGGATTTCCACAAAATGACCTTGCCTACAGAGACAAAAGAATGCAGTAACTTCTACTTGAGAAACAGAGATGACGTCTAGCAAGAACCTTTGCTTCACCTTCATCCTGATCACACAGAAGAAGAAATCTTAATATCTTTAGTGGAGGATAGTGTTACAGATCTATTGTTCAGCAACTGTTGTTTTATGAAAATATAGTGGAAAACAAGTCAGAAAGGAAAAATTCAATAATCACAAATTTAGGATAATTAAGCAGAAATAACAAAACTGTAAATTCATACAGGACTTTGGAAATATTCCTAAAACTTGAGGATCCTATAAGTACTCAGAAATCTTTTTTATATAATTAAAAATTGTGCCAGTTTGTTACTTATGAAAAGCCTTGCATCTAGTGAAACTAGGTTTTTTCACTATACAGATCTAGATGTTTCTATCACTGAAGGTCCTGTACATTTTTTCCAGATGAGAAAACAGCAGCTGTTGGTCTGTTAGGGGACTTCAGAGTAAACTATCAGTATAGGATGCACATCTTTTAGCAATCAGAAGGTGGCACCTTGTTATCACTGCTGCAGCAGTGCTGTGCTGGTCGTGTGTCCCGGCTGTGCAGACACCTCAGCATTGCAATTGGGTGCTAACTAGCTTTGAGGAGGGCAGGGGGATGTACCCATAGACAAGGTAAAAAGATGAGTGTTCTGAAAGGTGAAAGAAAGGTTTCTGGTGATGTGACAGACTTACTAACACCACAGTTTGAAGGTGTATAAAACACATGAGATGTTTACTTGTAATTTGAATGCATAGAAACACACCAGGTGTCAATAACAACATCAACAATACTAACAACAACGACAACAACAACAACAACAACAATAATAATAATGATGTTCTTATTATTACTGAGAAGAGTTCTGAGATTTTAAACTGTATCTGAATGTTATATACATACACATTTATCTTGAAGATATTGGGTTAATTCCAGTCCTTCACAGATATGCAGGAATTGGTTTTTGAAATGCCGAGTACAGAATACAACCATCAAGCTTCAAGTTTTGGAAAAAGAAATATTGAAGGTAGTTTCTGGCTTTTATGATGACAGCCAGAACGTATCCAAAACATTCTCCCAACCCACCGCCAAGAAGTGATAATTAGCTCTGTGTTTCTTTTGAACAACAACCATTACAATGCAGAGACACTATAATGCAACAAGGCTTTTCCTCACTCTTGTTTTAGGAGGGATTTCTTCAACTACACACAACAGGTTTAGTAAAAAAGTTGTAAATATTTGAAAATACACATTGTGTTGGAGTTGACTTGGGCTCATTTTTTTTGGTCTGTCTGGGAAAGAAGGGGTACTTCATCCTTTTTCAGAGCCTCTGGCAAGAGGCAGTTTGAAAATTGTGATGTTAGATGGAGACTCATTTTATTCTGAGTTGTAAAAACCCAGAGAGTGAACAGAACAGAATTCCCACAGGCTACTCATCTCAGTTGAAAATGTATTGCAGAAGTGGTTAAACGTGCTTTACAGATAAGCTTAACTCAAGGTACTTCCAAAATCTAATGAGCGCATAAAAACTAGAAAAAAGGTATAAAGACCACTTTTACTACAACAAATAGATCCTGTCCCTTTCTAAACTCCTGACTGCAAACTTTGAGACGATAAGGCACGTTCAAATTCAAACATCATGCATACTGAGCATCAAGTCCTGTTTACACCATAAGTAAACTGTGTATATCATAAATTATTAACCAAGGTATTATACATTATTCTATTTCTCTTTCAGAAAAGGAGTTATATAGAAATTCAACACAGACATTTTAATGTCATACAAAAAACTAATAAAATGCTGGTATTCTAATATTTTTTGCTTTAGATTTTGCTTTCCAGTAGCAACTCCTTCGCATGGGCCTGCAGCTTCAACCTACCCCCTTTCCCGTGGCCTTTGTGGTGTAAATACTAACATCCATAAACACTCAGAGGAATAGATTCTGATTTTTCCTGTTTTGCTGTCATGAATGGATTTGCTGGAAATACTTGGAAAGGAAACTTAGAGTGAAGAACATAACAGTAGCCACAAAGGCACCATATTGGGGTTCATTTAGCAATCCGGTTTTAATTGTTAGCATGAGTAGCCCCAGAAGGGAATCAAACTCTGTTATCTCACATGATGCCCCATCAGTCCCACACTGCCAGTGAGTAAGTGACCCCTATCCACTCCCTCCTTGCTCCTTTTGCCTTTGTAGGGGTCTCTTGATCTCTCATTTTACTGACTCAAGCCTTTTTTTTTCCTCAAAGCTTGGTCGCTCCTGGCTCTGCACATCCTGTCCTGTGGGATCCAGCTTTCCTAGGGTATTCCTTGCTGCAAAGTCCTATGCACTGAAATGAGCGTTTGTGAGTTGGGCTTTTTGGTCATAAGTTAAAGATTTAGCTGGCTGAACTGGTCACTTCTTGGTCCTGTGTCAGGCATGACACTGCCTGACAAATCTTTGGATTTGTTTTCCCAATAAATAAGGGAGATGAGGGACAGCTGGGCATTTCAGCAGGCTCTGCTTTTGCTTAGAATAAATTTTAAATTACAGAACCCTACAGACTCCTTGAAGAACAATTCTGGCATAAATCAGTTGGTGCTAAAGATCATTTGGTGGTTACTGTTGACATTCACTTTCCACTATACTATATGATCATAGAGGGCCACTTTTAATTATTGGGATTTTTGTAATAATAATGTTGAAGAATTGCTTTAGCAGTAAAGCCACTCCAGATGATCAGTTGCTGAGGAAGACAAATGACTCTTAATGAATACATGTAAATTATAATTTGGGGGAAAAGCCAATGTAAAAAAAATCCAATTTCCAGTTTAACATAGTTGCTTTAATTTTAGTGCTTTACAAATGTATTATTAACTAATGCAACCAAATTTTTAACAAAGGTCAACTGCTACATTTTATTAGTATGGCCTAAATATCCTGAAATATGTATTTTAACTGGGGGGTGGTGGTGGTTGTGGATAGCTTATGGTAATAATTAACATAAGGACTCCATTTGGCACTTTTTAATGGAGCCATTGCACTGCACATGCTGTTTCTGTAGGAGATGAGGTACAATAAATCTCACTGAGTTATTATTTCATTATCTGAAGTTTTGGCAATGCTTTAAATGAAAGCCATCATGCTGTTAATCCTTACTTACAAATACATGTTTTTTTTCTGCTAAATTATAAAAATAATAAAAAATAACTAAATAAACCAGATCCAGTCCTTGCCAGGGAGTGATTAAGTCTGAAAGAGTGCTCTCAAAATGATTGCTATGATCCTGATTGCACAGTAGTTGCAGCTGGGCACCTAGACGTCAGGTCTATGTAGGTCATTTAAGATTCCATAAGTAGCAAAGGAGGAACAGAAGCACAACCAAGGGCAATTCGCCCTTCTCGTCTTCAGGCAGCATGAATCATTGAGGAAAACCATCTCTCTCTCTTTTTCATTTACTTACATTGAAAGCTTAAATTTGGGTTTACTAACGATAAGAGAATTTCCAGCTACACACAGACATGTCATTGTAGGTCCTGCTGTCAGTTGGAACAAACTGGCTCATGTCCTTGACACAGTGGAGGACCCAATATCCCCTGTCCATGGGTTATTATTGTTGCACACACTTGATTAAAAAATGTCGAGTTCTTATTTAGAAGATTTATATTCGTTATTACATGTCTTTCACTGTACAGTCAATTTGTGGAAATACAGAGTATACTGGTATGGAATTTATTCCAGAGATGCAGAATCTTCAGACTTGTTCAATCAGTACCTGTTGAAAATTCACTCTCTGTTGGGCAGTATATATTTTGTTTAGAAACACTAAGGTCAAATCTGAAGAAGGACATCGCCTTATTTGTTTCTCACTAACGTAAAAAAGGATAAATTACTCCCTTTTGACAGTGAAACACAGGTAACACAAGTCCCTGACTTATAGTAAAAGAAATCACTTTTATCTATCTTTCTCTGCTAATTTTCTAATACTCTTCCTAAGACTGTATGCATTTCAGAGACTTGCAAAGCAGCAATCTGTTCTGTGAAGGGCTGGATGGGTGGATACCACTATCTCAAAACTTAGCAGCACCCTTAAAAGGCCAAGTCTTCTGCTTCAGCTGATTTTTGCTACACCAGCAGCAAAGAACAGCAAGGGAATAGCCCTGAGGCGTTCACTGTGCTTGAAGGGCTTCTTCCTGTTACCCAGAGCTGCTGTGGGATTGCAACACCTTCTTCATACAGGAAGAGACTCTAGGGTGCTGCTATTCTATAGCAAGTCTCATCCTCGGAGAGGCTTGGAACTGCCATGGTAGGATGCTACCCTTATGCCTGAGAACACCTTCCTCATTAGTTCTTCACTTTGATGCATTCTCTAAGCCTTTCAGAACTACAGTAAAGTAAGTAAATTTTATATTAGGAAGCCAAGGTACTCTAGCATGGGAGTAGAACATAGAGAAGGAGGAAAGGTTTATCTTATCTCTATTTTTTTCCAAAATTTGCACATATGGTGGGGGCAAGACTGTGCACAGTATTCACCCCAGCGACCTTTGTCAGAGCAGTTGTTACTCTGAGACTTCAGAACTCTTATCCATTGACCGTTGATGCTGGTACCCATTACAGGACATTAGTTTATGTATTTTTCTTTCTAATAATGTAATTGTTGTTTTATATAATTTTATCCTTTAAATTAAAGCAACAAGAATAAAAGGACATCTACATATTATATTAAGTCCTATGCAAAACAAGTTTATGTGAACATTTCATCATACTAATTACCTTACTGGTTATTTTAATTAGGTCAGTTGTCTGCAAGATTTTATTTCTGCTAATGGACTGATTCTCATCTCATTCATATCTGCAGAGACTCCTATTAGGAACATTTTTTTAGATTTTAACTGCAGGTGTGAAATGAAGCAATTTAAGATTACTGTACTTTCGAAATGCTTGGATTAAGCTTGGCCTTTAGTTTGGTTAGATATGCTTCAACGTTAGGTTTGAAACTTAATTACTTCACTTAGCTGAAAACATACTTTCTGAGACTGATTAAAAAAATTCTCTAAGCATTTGACTTGCTAACTTTAGCCCTATATTAATCAGTTGATGTGGGTACTACTGAATCATGTTCTGAAGTATTTTACTGGATCGGGGCTTTATCTTAAAGTAATCTTGCCAGATTTTACAACACACTTTGCATTTCCATAGTTATTGTGAATAATAGTTTTCTGCTGTGTATGTCAGGGAATAGACTGTTTCAATGATTGAATGAAGTGAGATGTCTGACAGATCCCCATTGCACACCAACCTAAAGCTAAACATTTCACAACACATGACAGCTGCTGAAGAGCTAGACTTTGATTTGATGGCACACTGAGAAGTGTGGGTTTGAGCATTGTGGATGATTACCAGAAGCAGAGCTCATTTCCCCAGCAAACCTACTAGAAAGGAGTTGTGCACCAGATATGGGATAGAGTCCCAGAAGGACCCTGAAAAGGGAAACACTGTGCCTGAGGAACCTTGGCAACACATGGGAACAGTAGTTTTATGGCATTGTAAATAGTAAGGGAATACATGTAATCAAAATGTCTAAACCAGAACAAAAGCCTAGGTCCAACATCTTGGTCAAACATCATTTCTCCTACGAATGTCAAGCATGATTGAAGGACGGGTAAAATATTCTTAAGACACTTTTCTTGAATTATTCACAAATCAGTCCTTATTTCAATGCTATTTTTGCTCAAGAGTGTAATCCCTTTTTATTTATCCAATGATATGACAAAACCAGTTCCATTTCTGGTGATTATTCACACAATATTTTTTGCAACTTCTGTTATATATTATTCATAATAGATAGATAGTCATCTTATCTGCACTATGGTTCTATGCTTTTGCATAAGAATGTATGGCAGGGGAATCAATCAAAAAGCATAGTTAATAAGTGTTTTTCCAGTGTTTGAACTTTACTGCAATGTTCTTTATATACTTAGGCCCTACTTAAAGCTGAAGAATTATGTGGAAAGATTTTTGGGACATCTCATCATCGTCTCATGATCACATCTTTACAACATAGATTGTTCATATTTTTCCTATTATAAAGAATACAGTGTGTGGTAGAAAATTGAAGGGCTATTTTTCATTCTTGTCTAATTTTTCATGACTTTTCCAGTTCTATGAGAATTTTTTAAAATCATGGTGATTTATACACACACAGTTTCTTTCAGTGGAAGATATATATTTTTTTTTTTTTTGGCACAGAGTTGATAAATTTCCAACTAATTCTTCAAATGATGAGTGAAGGTAGATGGCTAATCACGGTAGAGCAGTGCTGTCTGAATTTCTCATGCTATCCCCTTCATAAATTATAAAACTTTGGAGCTTTTCTTCCTGACTGCCATTTGACTGCTGGTACTAGAGGGAGTAACTTTTTGTCTTCCAGCTGACAGGTAAGTGGTCTTATTTTGCCGATGTTAGAAGTCTCATCTTTCCCTGTCTGTGCCACATCATTACTCAGCTGCAGGATAACACAAATAGTGGAGCCTGCCTTGCTGACTCATGTCTGTCATCTCCTTTGCATACAAAGCAGGGAGGAAATTTGTCACCAGCATCCCAGAGTCAATGATATGAAGCAGAAGAGCAAGTGATCGGCTCTGTAATTGGTCTCTGTATATCAACCTAGTTTAGTCATGTATGACAATAATGATTTCCATGGGGGAGAAGGGAGTTGTGTCTCATGCCTGTGGTGGGTTTGTCTACCACCCACAGCAGAGTAGTACTCCAGCTTCAATCCAGTCATTTTTTCTTTTTGTTACATAATTTTGATCCCCAGCATGCGGTCAGCAGGGCTGGATGCTCCCTGGCTAAGTAGTGCTAGTGCATTTGATAACCCTTGGCACACCAGTGAAGCAGTTTTGTTTGCAGATAAAAAGCACAATTGAATGGCACACCTTGAACTTTGCTTGATGTGTCATTTCTGTCTTACACTGTCCCTATTTGCTCCTTGCCTGGAAGCATCCAGACTCTCACACATGTAGTGCAGAGCACTGAAAGGGGAAACTGTCACATCTGATATTGTTTTTCTGTATCTGAATAGAAACTAAGCTAGCATCATATACAACATTAATAACAACAAATGGAGACTGGGCATCAAACAGAAATCTATATGAACAAAAGCATCTGTGTTTGATACTTACTGATATGCATATTCACCTTGACTTTTTATTTTTTCATTGCCAGAGTTTACATTTTTCTTTTCCCCAATGACTCATCATGTACCTTTCTATCTTCTCTGGTGATGTGAGCAGTTAAAATTGATGCTGCTAATAATAACAAAATAAATACAAAACCATTTGCGTAAGTGTAAATACATAAAAGCATCATAGCAGTTCATTTTTTTACAGTAATGGATAACTAGAAGAGAAAAATATAAAGCAAGAAAAGAGTACAAGCGATAAATTCAGTGAGAATCTTTTTGTAGCACACAGTTGCCATGGAAATATTGCAACAAAAGAGGAAGCAAGCTTGAATACTCCTAGCTCCAGTCTCTGCCTCAGGCTCTGCTGTTTGCCTTGCTCGTATGTGAGATATGTACTGTGCATTGCAGTGAAGCTCCCAAACACCTCACCAGAAGTGTAATAAAATGATCCCTCAAATAAAGGAAAAAAACCAACCTTCTCCCCACCCACCACCCCCAAAAAAACCCCAAACCCCAACCAATTACTGAAAACAAACAATGCTCTCTTAAAGTTCTCTCTTATCTTTCATGGGGTTTTATAGGGGATCAAAATCAAGAAGTGGTAGAAGTATTTTTACACTGACAAAACATTAAAAGCACACGCTATAAACAGAGCAGCTCTTACCTTGGGGACAGTGGTGTCCATCCCCCCCCAGAAATTTATAAACTTTTCTAAAATCTTTGAATTTCTGTCTTGATGGTGACATACAAGAAATCATAATACGACAGTGGCTTACTCTTGCATTACAAAGGTGACTACAAACTTCATAAAAGCCTGTTAGAACAGGTGACAATTTTTCCAAAATATATCACTTTTCCATATATACACAATTTGCTAGTGGATCAGAGTTCCCATGCTCAGTAGCCCTCAGCAGGAGTTTTGATGGTTATCACAAGCTTGCAAAAACATGCATGAGTCATTAGAAGGGAATCTTCAAAGAAACTTAGAAGATCAATTGCAGGGTAATGGCCCTTTCTTGCCTCTTTTCCTATATGTAACATATAAATCCGTTACCATGGATAATCTATACAGTGTTTATTTTTTTTTATTGGTTCTGTTCTTATAAGCCTCTTCTGTGTTTTTTGACATATACACACACATGTACATATAAACACAGTAAGAAATCTGCTAGAAAATAATATGGAAAGATGTTTTAGAAAATTTTATACTGAGATCCCCCACAGTCAAAACCCACAAGTGCTACCCCTGGTGGAACTGTTGCTCAGGGTTAAAAGAGGAGAATGCCTACCTGCCAGAAATATCAGTGCTGCCAGAGCCAATGCTGAACTGCATTTGCTGCATCACACTGTGAGCAGCTAGTGTTAAGTATGACTCAAGTGAAGTTCCTCTCACAGCTCATTTGTGCTTCCTTACCTAACAGGGTTTCTTCAGCTTGCACTTTTCTTGGTGTTTTGTAAATTTTGTTTTAAGAAGATACTTTTGAGAGGGAGCCTTTTTTAAAAAAAAAATTCAGAATGTAACTCACTCAGAAAGCCAATCACCCTCAATGTTTACTAAAATTCACACTCTATTAAGAAAAAATGTGGTGAAGAAGCATTGGGTATTTAATCTCTCTGTCAAATCTGGAGTTCATTAATTTGCTCTTTCCTTTGGAAAGGATACAACCAGATGATCCTGTGATGTGCACATTAATAAAATAAGTTCCCACAGGTGCCTAGCAACCTTGTTCTCTCCCACAGTATAAGATATGTTTTAGTTTGGAATTTGATAGTGTTCTAAAATAACTGATGCTATCAACACTGTCAAATGCTAGTCCAATATTTCTAAATCCCTTCATATCTGCTTCTGCTCTGAGTATGCACACAGTTCATCTAAATTTGTTTGAGATAGTAATTTAATCAAGCAATATCACCCCCATTTTATTTTTTTGCTCAGAAAAATCTTGGCTTTCAAAGGAACCACCTAATTCCTTTATTTCTTTGACAGAGCAATACAGCCATGCAAGCAAGGCCACTGGTATTCATAGTTCACTTCTTGAACTTCTTGATTTTTTAAATGATAGTTTTCTTATAGGCAGGTGTAGACCGTGACTCAGCAAAATATTGTAGACCAAAAGAAATTTATCAATCTATTTCTGTCATACCAGTTCAAAATGTGGTATTTCTTCCTTCTACATTCCTTGTTACAGGAATATGCTGCATCTTCTCTCTAAAGGCACAGCAGACTACCAGAAACACAAAAAGTGTGGCTTCTTTTACTGGGTATAGAAGCAGGTGCTTTATTTTCAGTATGGAGTTAAAAATCTTCTGTCATTAGACAAAATTACTTTGATTCTCAAAGTCCTCTCAAATAACCAAAAAGTATGATTTTGCTGTTAATAGCAAAGTATTTATGCTCTCCTAAGAACACAATAATATTGCAAAAGGTTCATGCTCATCCTTGTCAGAGAAAGCTATAAAGAAATATTTTTTTCTCCGTGTTTGTCCTCATTATTGCCTTTACAGTGACTTTCAGTCTAGCCTTTAGGGCCAGTCCTTCATGTGGAAGCAATATTTCACCTCTGCTGCAGTCCTGGATATCACCCATAGTAGTCCCTTCAGGAAAGATTCGAAGCATCTATCCATCTAAATTATTTCAGTCGGGCAATCAAATGAGATTTGAATGAATTTGTTTTACAACATTAGGGTTGCTCACTGCTGCATATGTGAAGTCAACGAGACTCAAAACATTCTTCAGTACTTTAAAAAAGCCTAGGTAAAATTATTGATTTAATTTAATATAATGAAATATCAACTCACTCATTTAAAAATATTTCAATTCCTATTTCAAGGTTACATTTTAACTTGGGCTTTTTGCAATAATTCTCAGCAATATGATTCTATTAAGAAACATTTTATTCTGGGACTTTCTGGTCTTTATATAGAAGACAAGAAATAATGAAGATTGCAAAAACCTAAGGTGAACTTACTACCATTCTACATTACCTTACATTACATTACCTTGCTGTCCTCTGCTCAATGATTCAGTCCCCTGCAGCTCATTGAAATTCCAGAGTTCTAAGCAACTTGCTATTATATTTAAAATACAAAATTACTCCCTCCTTTTCTCATGAAAATTACTGAAGTTCCCCTGACCCATTACCCTGAGTTCTATTTTGAACCAGTTATTTCTTTTTGTTATTGATCATTTTAAATATCTGAATTTAAAGACTGATATCTCCTAGAACGGTGAAATCTCAAATGGCACCTTTAAACTATTGCAGAAGTGATATCCACAGCTTTCCAATGAGACACATCAATCATTTTTGTCCGGCAAAGTACCAAGATGAAAGAGATTGACTACTTTGCTTATTTTACTATAGCATATAACAACTTTGTTTAGATTACTTATAAGAAATCTTGATGGCTGTCTTTTCAGAACTAGCCATGTGATAATGAAGGCATTCAGTTTTACAGCTGAGGAAAAAAAAATATTTTAAATAATTTTAGAAGCACATTTGCAGGACTTTGTTCCAACAACATACGTCATGCTGTGAATGCAAGAGGAACAGACTTAGTCTAAAGATTTTTGAAAATCAGTGTTTTGCCATAAGGGGTTTTAGCATAAGCACAATCATTATAAAAGGCTAGATTCTCATATAATCTGTGAAATCAAATTTTACTCAAGTTCTTACAGCAAGAAAGGTAACAAATGATTAGTAGTGATCAACAAGTTAACAGTAACAGCTTTTAAAGGCAATGCATCTAATACTTAGTACAAGGGAATAAGTATAGTAATTAAGAAAGATACATCACCAATTGTCCCTTTATCATCATCATCATCATCCAGATCTGCAGTGGCTGAGGAGCCCCTTTTTAGCAGCAAGGATTTGGGGAGGCTTTTCCTGTACAATTAGGAGGGCATACGCAATGTATACACTTATAGGTGAGGTCTCCTAACCATTGCTGTTAGGGGCTTAGCTTTCATGCTATTGAACAAACAAACTACATCACCCCAAAAATGTGAAGATTTTGGTCCCAGCTGCTTACTGCCTCTCTTTCTTGTGCTTTCTTACACCAAGAATAGCAGAGCACAATCACGCTGATAATAGCAATGTGGGAAATTACAGATTGAACAGTACACGTAGCAATGTAATATGAATCACGCATGGGTCACCCACATTGCTCTAGGCCTGTCAATAAGCCCTTTAACTTCAACCACCTACAGGAAGTCTTGGAATCTCAATGTTGATGATGAATGCAGGCCATCAAAGATTCAGCTGAAAAAAAATAGACCACTTGGTATCTGATTCTGTTACTCTATGACAGAATGTCTATGGTTATACACAAAGATGCAGATCAGACTGCAGAGGTATGATAGCAAGACTCTAAATAAAGGCAGATCTTTCTCAGAAAATATCAACTTTCTAACATAAATCAGCATACATATGTATAGCAGACTTGGCATTTCATAACATCTTTTCCTTTAAACTAAAAATGAGTAAATGTCAAATGAAAGTGGCTTTTTTGGAGAACCACTGGACATTTTTTTATTCATGTAAAACAAGGGAGTTTATCATTTTGGTGTAAAATCTTGAGACAATTACTCTTTCCAGAAACCAGAAATTTGCAGATATTTATCCATATCACAGACAATTGCCCATACTCCTGTCTTATTTCGTGAAAATAAAAATAAAACCACAATTTGTGTTTTTCATTAGTGCTCTCCTGGACTTGGTCTACTTGAAGCAGGCAGCTCAAACATAACCTGATGAAGACTGCTTTGCCCTTTTATTTTTTTAACTGAAACAAACTAAACTCAACGCCATGTTGGAAGGGGCCTTGGGCAGTCTTATCTAGTGGGAGGTGTCCCTGCCCGTGGCAGGCGGGTTGGATCTTTAAAGTCCCTTCCAACCCAAACTATTCCATGATTCTATGAATCTATAGTTCTATGATTCTATTATTCTATATTTAAGTGGGACGCTGGAAAAATATGAAAAGAATAGAAAACAATCTGTTGAACATAAACTGTATTTTCAGCTGTTCAGTAAATAACCCTCCAAGTAAAGTGATAGACTTATTTCAAATACGCAGAAACCCTTCGAGTGATAATAGATGCTGTAGGACCCAGGAACATCTGACTGCTGGAAAAGTAGTAACTGATGAGGACAAAAAAGCAGTTCGGGCAAAAGAGAGGAGAAAGAGAGGGGTAGGAAATGGAGGTTTCTTTTAAGTAATGGCAGCATTACTCCTCTGAGGAAGATTAGGATAGTAAATTATCAGTGAGGAAGATACATTGGTTTACCAACTGCAGAGCCACATGTGTTTGAATGTGGAATTACATAAACAAAGGTTTGTGGGAGTATATGTGGGATACCTCACTCAGCCACAGGAAGCTGTAATCCTCTTGCATTTACACAAAGCCACACATGCTCTTGAATGGAGGAGCAATCTTGAAGATTTTGACAGGAATTAAACTGCTAGAAATTTGTCAGAATTAGGCCTTTGAATACACTAAAGCATGCTGAAATCTAAAGAAAACTATCAGACTTAAAGGCAATGGATGAGGATAAGGCGGAGGTATCTGATGCCTTTTTTGCCCCAGTCTTGTAGTAAGGTAAGATTTTCCCTGGGCACTCAAGCTCATGAGCCAGAAGACAGAAAGGGGAGCAGAAAAAAGCTCCAATGATCCATGAGGGGAGACCTTATCACTGTCTACAACTACCTGAAAGGAGGTTGTAGAGAGGTGGGTTTTGGTCTCTTCTCCCAAGTGTCAGACACTAGAAGTAGGGAAAATGACCTCAAGTTGCTCCAGGGGAGTTTCAGATTAGACATCAAGAAAAATTTCTTCACTGAAAGGGTTATCAGGTGCTGTAACAGGCTGCCCAGGGAAGTGGTTGAGTCACCATCCTTGGAGGTATTTAAAAGATGGGTACATGAGATGGTCAGAGATATGGTTTGGTAGTAGATAGGTAAGGTTGGGATTGATGATCTCAAAGGTCTTTTCCAACCTAACAATTCTATGCTTAATCACTGTAAAGAAATATTTTGCAGGGGTTATTTTTCAGTACCAAGAAACAATTCTTATGTGTTATTTTCTCTGCTCTAAGCAGGGCCTATGGCCTAGTTTCATAGCATGGATGATTCAACTCCTTAGTTTCTTAACTATCTTACTACCTGGAAATAAAAAATGAGGCATAACATCTCCAAAATGCACCTTTTGATAAAGATACTTGGAGTCATAAGGAATAACTCCAATTCAAGCTGCTTCCTGAGCAGATGATAACAGAATATGTATGAGTTTTAGACAATCTTTTCTGAATATTACTTTTTATAGCTAGAAATGTAAACTGCATAATGCATTTGTCATTTGCTGATATTTGGAACTTAACTTTCAGCTTTGCATTTTTACGTGAAAATACTCCCACTGAAATTTGTTTCCTTCTGCTCTAAATAACTAAGCTCAAAAGATATGCATATACATATTTCTAGAAAAGAAGCCAATTTCATACAAGTAAGGATTTCTTCATTGAGCATTGTGCTGGCTGCAATTTTTGCATTAGACATCATCTAATTTTCATGAAGGTGCCAAGAGGAAGAGAGAAAAAATTTATGCACAGATTTTCTTACCGTTCACACTGCCTCAGCTTCCTTTGCAAATGAGGATAACTCTTGCCTGGTTGGCATGTGGATTAACTAGTTAACAGTAGAGCAGCGCTTTCATGTGATTGTTTTTAAATACATAACAGAAAACACAGGACATTGCCTCAACAGCCAGGAAAAGCAGTGAGTAAGAAGTAATATCTTTTATGATTCAGCCTGAACAAGGCTACTCTTTGATATGTGTGTGACCTTACCTCAACTTCAGCAATCAGGGTGGGAGGTTGAGATACAGCTGAACCCACAACGAGCAGAATTACTTCTGGAAAATTGTTCCTTGGCAAACATCCAACATGTCCTATCCTGCACAAGCTGAATTTGACTAAAAGAACTTAGCCTGGGCCTGTCTGAGCTTTTTATCCAGAATCCTATTTCCAGTAGCAGAAAGTAAGAGATGTTTCAGAAAAAGGTATAAAATGTTGTATAGTAGAAAGCTGAACACAAAGCTCCTCTTCTACTTGATGTAACCATTCTTTTCTCTTCTGTACAGTCTATATCTGACTATATGAAACTGGTTTACATCTCTGTATCTTATTGGTTGATAGGATTGGAGGAGTCTAAGGGAATCTATGACTTGAACTGCTCTGCCAATACATTTGATGCACTGTCAGTTATACATCCTAAGAGGCAAAGCAGTGCGTTGCCCGCTGTGGAAAACAAATTTCCTTAATATTAACAAACACAGCAAGGTCCTTCACTAGTCCTAAATTCAGTAAGAAGCCTATCCATTTAGAGATTTCAGGAGTTACCTTTCTGTCCTAACCATATTCATTCTGCAGCACGGGGTGGAAGATTTGTCTCATCTGTCCTTAGAAGTCCTCAGGGTAGATGCTAACACCTAGGCTGCTTTAATTGACAGGCTGAAAGAGGCACTTGCAGCATGTGATTCATCTCAACATCTCCAATGCCTACTTTAGCATAAGATAAATTGTTCTATGAAACTACCCATTTTTCTGCACTGACTATAATGGAGACTAATAACCTGGGGAACACCAAGTGATTAGCTCAGATGCAGGTGTCAATATCTGGTCAAGGATTAATTCCAGTCACTGTGACCACCACTTAAAGAAGACATATCTGAAATAGCTTCAAGCCTTTAGTAGCTAACCCCTTTGTCAGCATGGTATTCTGCACAGGTAGAAAAATGAATCTAAGAAGCTGGCCCAAACCTGCTGCACCTTGCCCAAACTAAGCTCAATGCATGGAAACGAACCGATCTCCTTGCCTGGCTAACTACTTTATTCCAAATCTGACTCTGTGCAGCAGGTGCTGCAGCAGGGCACAGCTTCCTCATGTTTTAAGAATCAATGCTTGCCAGTCCTTTCTGTGCACTGGTTCAGCTAAAATAATGGTGAGTGCTGGAGCAGAGCTAATGTATGCTGCCTTTCAGCATAGAGAAACTTTACGCTGTTCATTCTCAGAAGACTGTCACTATGCTCTGAGCCTGGAGGAAAATTAATTCTTTGCACTGACATCAGAGAGGCTGTTTATTCCCCTTTGGAAACAGGATTTTTCTGATCTTTGCATAGAGAGATTTTCAAAGTCTGCAGAGGGATTAACTCAGCATCTTCTAGCTCACTTTTTAGAAAAGGGTTTAATGAGGTTGTCCCTTCTGTATTTTACCATTTGACCTGACTGGAAATCAGATCTATGGATTTTCTTAATTGCACTCCTATTGTGACAACTTCTTTATGCAGTGACTTATGTCTTGTAACATCAGCTAAACTTGATTTAAAGCTAGTCCTCTATATGCTGCATGCTGCCAAACTGGCATATTTGAATTGATATATTCTGCATTTATATACAGCATTTTGATATAAACACAGATGCAGAAAATCTGTTCATAGTTTTTCAATTCTGTAAGTATTGTCTTGAACCATTTGCGTGCCTTGGTAAATTTCAGTATTCTTTACTGTGATTGCCTTTTGGAGGAGAGGTTATTTCACATAGTCACAGAAAAATGCCTGAAGACTTATGACTTTTTATATGTCAATGTTAAGTTCTACTAATATGAAATTAAAGATCAGAGATCAACACATAATTTCCCTGGCTGGAATGAATTATTCACTCCTCAATGAAATATGTTTGCAGCAAACACCAGAGAGGCTGTCTGTCAAATTAGAAACTAACGCCTCTGCCTGCTTGGGAGAAAGTACAGAGAGGTAGGCAATAATGTACTTTAGGATGCAGAGAGAAACCTGATGTCAAATTACAACTATTATTCAGGTTTCTTGCTGTTTTAATAATTTTTAAAGACTAGGTTTTATTCAATTACACATATTAAAATTCAGTTAAGCTGTATTAGGCAGTGCATTCTTATCCATGAAAGGTTTAATAATCCTAAAAGTATCCTCCAACCTTCCAAATATACAACCAATAGCCTAAAAAACCCTACAAAGCTATGCATTCTTATCTGTAAAATGTTTGTATATCTTAAAAATATCCTCCATCTTCCTAAATATACTTCAAACAGCCCTAAAATATAGTCTAAAAAGCCTATGAATTCTCCTACTTACACTCAATGTCAAGAACACCAGTAGGTTTGCTCATATTTATAATTAAGCAGAAACACAATCCCTTGCCAGATAAGAAACTTATTGAATAAAAATAAGCGTGGAATAACATTTTAAAGCTACACTCTGAAAAGTGCATTTCATCATTCCTCTCTTCAGCCTCCTTTTTTTCTATAATATTTATGGTCTGGGCTGAAATGTATCACTTCCTATATTGTAATTTTTTTACAATCGGTTCTTCTGATTATGTAGCTTTTCTATTATTTTTTTTGTTTTCAACACTGTGGCTGGCTAAGAAAAAGACTCATATTTGACTGTAATTAAAATTTGACTTCATTTCAATCTAGAAAATATATGAGGATATGTAATGAAAAGTGATGGAGCTGAGGATCTTGTAAACTGGTTCTCCAAGAAAGCCTGGTAAATAGGAAGCTAAGGAGACAGGTGGATAGATATGTGAAAAATCATGTAGAGCTACACTAGCAGAATCTGATAAAATCCAATCATGACATTTTGGCTAAGGATTTCCACAAAAAAAAAAGGCAATCTTGCCACTCTTCTAGCTACACATTTTGTGTCATTAGCATAATACACTAATGGAAAGTAAATTTATGTCTGTATCATTTAAGATGTGGTAAGTCATTATACTTGCTCTATCTCATCCCAACTGCAAAATAAATCAATACTGAATGAAGTGAAGAAGTGGCTGGATACCATGCTGAGGGGCATGGTTTAGTATTTGATAGGAATGATTGGACTCGATGATCCGGTGGATCTTTTCCAACCTGATGATTCTATGAATCTATGATTATTTAGAAAACAAGCTTGAGCTCCTTCTGATATACCTCAACTTTACTTTCATAGAGAATAAACACCTCCAAGATCCACAGAGTTCAAGGAACACTTGGTCCAAATAACTTCTTTTATTTAGACCAATAACTTTTTTCTTTTATTAGGCCAAAAATACTGGAAGAAGAGTATCTGACAGCCTTAATCAAAATATCCTCTTATTATACAGCAGCAATTAGAATTCAACATTGGTCTTACTGCAGCATAACTGAGTTCTTCAAAAAGAACCAGGAGCAATGATGTGCCATGCACTTTTGTTTTGGACTAATTTGTCATCTCAAAGGCTATGAATTAGCTAGAAGGTAAATTATTGCCTCTCCACAACAACTGAAGGTAAAGTAGTGGTAATTCATTTTGCTTTGCAGCCTGTAACTGTCCTGCACATTTGTTGTGGCTGACACTACTGAATTCTGGAACTACTTGTACATTGCCCCTGAAGATTTATGAGTTGAATGTACAAAGAGTATGCAGTACTTCAGAATGAGATTTAGACGGAAGAGGTTAAGTAAAGTAGCAGACAGTCAACAGTTCTCGATCTATCTGCTAAAAAACCACATCTAGTAGGCTTCACTGTCGTTTTTAGTTCTTAACTCTCCCCAAAGTCATGTTCTCCATATTTAGCTCAGCAGAAGTTTCTCCCGTTCTTCTCACCTACCTTAATTTCCCATGCAGATGTATGTGGAGAAGTTAATTTCTGCTGTTTCACACCTCTCATTTGGTTGAAGTGCATTCATTTTCCCTGGGAAGAACATCTCCACTTCAGAGAGATGTAGGATAGAACAAGAGTTATCTCTAAGACTTTACCCAAAGCAGCAGGTGCCTATTACTTTTTTTCTGCTTATAGACAGAAGAATTGTAGACTTACCCACCCAAACACAAGAACTGAAAGAATGATAGTTGTGTGGTTAAGTCATAAAAGACCACACTTTCTGTGTAAAGGCAAATAAAGAGAGCATTTCTCCTGCAGAAGGCAGTTGCATTTGTACACACTCATGTTATCATTTGCATAAAGGTTTGTTGTACTCATAAAGAGATTGTTCACAGTGAAAGTAATATTCCATATAAAAAATATAAAAATAGAACCCAGCTATAATAATGTGCTATTTTTCTTACCACTTTTGACATGACTGCCCAGATTATCTAAGGAAGTTCAGATTATAAACATTTTTATAAGCCTTTCCTTGTGAAATATTAGCTATACTACATGGGGAAAAAGATTATTGTTGAGTGTTTTTTTCCTTTTCAGACTGAAACTCTACACTAGAAAGATTAAATTGAAGATCTCTGCAGTGATGATTTTTCACAAGTGATTATAGTGAATAGGTGGTCCTGCTCAGTAGATGTGTGGGTTTTTCCTCATCTTGTCCTAAGGTACTGATTGCTTCAGGATATCTGGAAACTTCTCTTGCACTAATGAGGCTTACTTTTGGTTTTCAAATTTAACCCGCTGCAGAATTACAATCAGTACTGAGGAAATCTATATATAGTTGTCACCATTCTAATCTGACATTATTCAAGTGTAGAAGAATTTGCATTTTCACAGCTTAATTAAGTTGCAATGACAGCAAAAATCTTTATGTACAAGAAACTTTAATTCCTATCCCACCATATATAACTCATACTCTCTGAATTTAACTCATGCTTATTGCTCGTCTCCTTACAATCCACAATTACCATGCTTTAGTGGTGTTACTTGCCAGATGGCTACTAATTTTGCCCTGTACCGTTACTGAAATTGCAAAAGTAATACATTCTTCTGAGAAAAATTATCATTCTCTATTATCAAAAGGAGTAATTAGTTGAGTTTTTAACTGTAACATGTAAATTATTTTTTTTTTCCTTTTCCTTTGAAGCAACATCATTCAATTTCCTGATCTCACAGGAAAGGGGTAAGACAGCCTTTGGATGTCTCCTGCAAAAACATCTGTCCTCAGTGGCTTTCAAAGTCATCTCTAGCCCTCGCTGCCCCCGGAAATGAAATTTAAATTGTGACTGATTTTTTAAGGACATTTGAGTTGCATAGGTATATATGTATATGGTGTATAAGACCCACAGAATTACACTCAGTGCTTCTGTGAAAATGTAGTTCTGATACATAACAGAAGCCAATAGTATTCTTTAACTAAGTCAGACTTTAAAGTAAGAAAATACTTTTCTTTTGCTTCCCTAGGAATAACAGAGAAAAATAAAATCATTTGATTTAGTAAAAGGATATTCTTCATTGAACTTTTCTATTTTAGATTCAAAACATGCAAAAAGAGAAGTGTGTTTCTTAATCCAAAACATGCCTCTACAAAAAGTTGATCAGGGCTAAGGTTTGATTTATTTCCCAGTCCCATTGAATCTTTTTTACTGGAAATTATATCATACAACAGCTGAGTAATGCCTTAGATCTTGCCCTTGCCTGAAGTGATACAGCTCATTCAGAATTACTGATAATTACACAGTTCTTTTTCCTGCAGAGGTAGAAATAATGTTCAATTAAATACAGCATACATTTCTACTGGCAAAACAAGCCCTAAAAATGCTCCCTACTGTACTTGAGATATCCATAGAGACTGCCCAAGCATTTTCTGTATTATCTCTTACATTAATTTTTTATAGATGATTTTTTCAAAACTGATATTTTGATTAACAGTGCACTTGCCTCCTAACCCACAACAATAAGACTCCAGTGCCCTGATCCATTGGCAAGAGATGCTATCTGAATGCAATATATATACATCAGATACAGACTGATTAGCTCACTTGTTTTATCTGCCATTATGCTGTTCATTATTTCCAGAAATCCAAAATGCTACTATTGTTCCTCAAGTTAGAAGTCAACAATTTATTTATGATTCCATGACATTGTTCTTTCTGTGACCAGATAAGCAGATTTGTACTGATGTGATGTTTTTCAGCACCCTAGAGAGTCAACCAGTAGACCTAAATGCTACTTTAATCGTTCCCAGCAGAGAAGTCTAAGTCAATGACCTGTATCATTGAGCTGTATTACCTTTCGATGCTATCATTTCTTCTGTAATAAGCAGTCCAATGGAGATACCCTCTACAGCATCTCCCTATTCGGGCACTCCTCTAGGGAGTATAGTTTATACAATTTTGTGCTATATGTGGGTTTCAATTTTTTTCAGCCATATTTTCACATTTACTTTTCATATTAGGAAGTGTAGAAGTCCACAGTTAATCCTCCCAACCACCAAATCATAGAACACATGCAGCCCTATATCCAGCTTCCTGTCTGTAGGAGAATCAATTGTGTATTTATTATATAGTACCCTTCTTTAGGTCTCTGACAGAATCATAGAATCATAGCATCCCAGATTGGAAAAGACCTCTTGGATCATTGAGTCCAACAATTCCTATCTACCACTAAACCACGTCCCTGAACATCTCTTCTACCCATCTTTTAAATAACTCCAGGGATGTTGACTCCACCACCTCCCTGGGCAGCCTGTTCCAGTTCCCAAAGAAGAAGAAGCAGTTTAAAAGCCAGTGTAGACAGAGAACAATGGTTCTGAGTCTGACCTGTTGAAACATACGCAGTGATCACTTCTCCAGTCAGAATAAGTCTCAAATTCCCTTAAAGTCAGAGATAGTTTCATAAGTAGACAGGTTGCTTGGGAGACCTTGTCTTGTAACCGTCTGTAAAAATAATGATAGTTTATTTATTATTTCATCTTCTGGTATTAGTCTTAAAGAATATAAATCTATTTTGTCTGCTCTTTAAGCCTTCCTGTGAAAGCATATTCAAAAGCATTGTTAAGGAGGAATTAAATGAAAGCTCTGATATTTCAAAGTAGTCTGAAGGTGAGCTTCACATTTGCGTAGTTATATTGGTTTTAAAAACAAATAACAAATATAATTAATTTCCTAACTTTAACTGTATGAGAGCAAACAAAAAAATAGACATTATATAAACAGATACCATTTTTTAGTTTAAAAACACTATATTATTCTTCTATCAATTAATAAATATACCCAAGTCTTAGATTTCAAATTTAATCCTTTCATTTGTGCCTTGTGTACTTGCCCTAGGAATAGAAAGGCTATTGCAGACATAATTTAGAAAGCTACTTAGCACAGTATGATTAATAGTAAATCTAACTTGCTGACAAAGCAATGCATGGGCAAGGGAAACCAAACTGCTGGGAATAATTAAGAAATTATCAAGGCAGCAGGAGTGGAACCACCTATAGAGGGCCCAGCTGCGAGCAGAAGTGACCACTGCACAAGCCTGACAGCTCATGAAAAAGCAAAGGATATTATTAAAAAATCAAACATTTATTATTAATTAGTACATACAACTGTGTTACATCTGCTAGAGTCAATGTAGGTAGGCACAGTTTCCAGCAGAATATCTTTGAAGGCAACATCCTTTCATTCTAGTTTTATCACTTGTACTAATTGAGGGGAAAACACCACAGCACCTTAAAGTTAAGGCACTTAATTCCATACCCCAGACACTTTACTCAAGATGGGGAGCACAGGTGTGCATGTAATCTCCCTGGGTGATGGTGAACAGGGATGTTTTAGGAGGACTGCCAACTGATTCAATTAAGTGAATGCAAAATGACTAAATTTAAAGGTTCAGTTGATTTCTCTACTCTCTTTTTCCTTTAGCTCTGATCTACCTCACTGCTCTGAGATAAGAACATTTTCTCTCCCACACGCCTCCCTGAAGAACTAACTAACTACTCAGCTTTGGATGAGTTGAGCCCTAAGAAATTTTTAATAAGACATATACTTTTTAATAAGACACATACTATAATCCTTATGCAGGTGTTTAGTACTTAAAAGTTAAATGGTATGAACTCATAGAAGTTCACCACTTGTGAAATATTCACACTCAATTTGTATTTAATCTGTTTTTCTATACATGCCTTCTATCATTCTACTCAGTCATTTAACAAAGGAGCATCATATTTGTAGATACAATGTTTCCTTGAGTGTTTGTTCCTTTCATGAACAGTGAAAAGCCCTTTTATCAAGTCTAATATCTTGATGTATTTACCTAGACTTTTAGTATATTTGTGTTAGAAAACCACTGAGCATACCACAATGATAACAAAATGGTCTGCAATGTTTGCCCTCCTGCCGTTCATTTAACTACAAGAAGAAACAAACATAATAGATATAAGGTACAGAGCAAGATGTTTAGTTTAGTCCCTAACCTCAAAATATATAAAAAAAGCTGTTCTTTAATTGCAGCAGCAAAACAATCGTTACTTTTTATTGTTTTTCATATTCTGTACTGTTTTCCTTGGAAGTCAATAGAATTGCATGAGAGTACTTCACATTCAGAAGATGTCTTCAGATCCATAAAAGCTAAATTAAAATTGTAATAATGAAATACTAAATTTAGGAGAATCTTTATCTGTCAGGGAGGATTAACAGGTCAAGTAGATCCAATTTGGCTCTTAAACCAGGAATTTGCATATCTCCTGTAGTTTCAGACCATTCCTTTATTGAGTTTCTTATCCTGTTCAGACATCAAATTACATTCTTCACTTAATTTCAATGCTTCATTTTTTTATATCCCCTAGAGTCATAATTTGAAGTATATCAAACAAAGTGCAAACTTACTAAATCAATTTTACAGGTCCATTACACTATACTTCCCAGGCAGGGTTTGATCACTGTCCCTCCCTACAGGTCCACCTTGCTTCCACACAAACTCTAGGAAGGTTTGATTTCTAATGATGTGGAGCCATCTGGTGTTTGTCACACATTCCTCTAACCTGCTTAAAAAAGACATGCTGCTTTAATATTATAACCTTCTGAAATAATTAATGATTCTTCTTTCTTTATTCCACACACCTTCCTCCCAATTATTTAAAATATTTTAAACATTCTTTGCACTTTTGTCTCATATTCATAACATATGGATTTCAACACTACTTTAAGCTCCTTAAGTACTATGTTGAGTGAAATTTGGACACACAAGGAAAAGTTGGGAAAAGAAAAGAAAACCCTTTTTTGCCTTTTTAAATGATTAAGGAACACTGAGTCAGAATTTTCTACAAGACCTTTAAAATATTATTTCTTGAGTATGAAAGTATCCACATCTAGGCACACCAGATTCCACTCCACAGAACTACCTCGTACACTAACTGGATCCCCATTGATGTAGTTATCATATCTACTTTGATGATTGATATCTGTGTCTTTACCAAAAACAAAGGACACTGATTACTTTAGATGTTGAAAGTACATCCTGAATTCAGAGGAAATACAACTGTATTGACAAATGCAATGATCCAGGTTCCACCAAAGGACCTACTCTTGGCAGAGGAAAGCTTTCCTATCTGCCTACTTTCCTATTTGAGTGTGATGTTAGACACGGTATAGTGGCAGTAAAACTCAGTTCAAGACCAAGAGCAAGCTCGTATTATCTAAGCTGAAGTTAGGAACATAAACATTGGCTGATGTAGCCTTTATTATTTCCAGGAAAATAATTACATTGGAACAATGGCTTTGTTGCCAACCTTTACATCACACCCAAAACCCCTGACAGGAATCAGAGATTCACTATGCATATTTTTGCTCCATGATGAATAACAACTTTTTCTATGCTCAGAAAAAAAGACCACCAAAACATTACAGACCTCCCAAAATAAAAAGATCTTCATGACAGACCATTGACTGTATAAACACTGCTGTTCTTCCTAGTCTGCTGGCCAGGATGAAGGCTGGTGACGTGGTGCTGAAAATACACTGTGCCTGTGGAGGGCATGCAACGGAAAAATCTAGGATGTGCAGGCAATGTGCTTTAGGCTTGAAATGGGGATTGCATCAGGCCTTGGTAAAATAAGTCTTGGGCACATTCAGGAACAGAATTTTAGCTATCAGGAAAACATATTAGGTGACTAGAGAGCAGGTTAAATTGGCTTGAGTCATCACAGCAGTATTCTGTGACATGTTTTTTCAGCATGACAATATTTAATCAACATCAAGAGACACTTTCTTTGATCTAGAAAATGAAAATTAAAACATCAGTTAAATTGTTTTATTTCTGTATTAGTATCAATTTCATAGGCCACATGCAAGGGTGACAGCAATGAAAATATCAAAAATAAATAGAATTAATTGCATGGAAAAGAAGCAATTAAAACTTTCAAATTGCTACGATGAAGAAAAAATGTAATTTAATAAAGCTAAAATGACAAAATAAAAAAAAAATTATATTCTCAGAGGAGCAGGCTACTAAAATTGTTGCATTTTTATACACTCGTAGTGGCTTTCTAAGTTTATTTGGCATGTAACTGATTTTTAAATACTTTGGACAGAACTGATATTCTCAGTTCTTGTCTTAAATAAAAGTGTAGCCTTATGAATCATCATCTTTAGCTGAAGTTTGTCCTGTTGTATTTTAAAGCAAAGTTAAGTGACTAGGGCTACAGCTTTTGCAATGCCTACTGTGTAGTCTTGGACATTAAATAAATTAAGAGACATGTAAGAAAAGCAAACCTAAGAATTTTTTGTCACTCATCTTATGCACACCCTACATCCATATCCTCGATTATTTTTATTTGCTGTTCTTCTCAACCAAGAAGGAGAAATAAGGTATCTTAAAGAAAGAAACCAAACACCTGGCAATTGTGTCCTACAAAAAAAAATTGCTCAGTTTTTATAAAAGAGAGTTGAATAAATTAGAATGTCCCTCAACGTGCAGTATTTCATCGAAACATAATATGTTTTTCAGCATTTTACTTATGCTGCTGGAGGGTACTAGCTCAGGTACTCATTCAGGTTCCACGCAATGCTTGGTTTTATAAATCAATACAGCAATCTGGAAAATCATTTGAGTTTTCAGCTGCAAGCTAGCATACTTCTCTCAAAACTGACCCGTCACAGTAAGTTAATTTGGTATGGGTTCAGTTTCTGGCCACTGGCCTTTACAGAACCAGTCTATAAAAATTTTCTGTTCCATTTCCTTTCCTAAGGGCTTTCTCAGATGAGCCATCACTTTCAGGTCCCCAGCTGCTGGGTTGTAAGTGACAAAGGCATTAACATGGCATGCATGGTGTGTGCCAGGTGCATGTCAGACTCAGCCTGGTCAGAAACTCCATATGACAGGCAAAATAGTCATGTTGCCAAGAATTTCTTCTTAAACCTTGTCTGTGCTACTTCACTGACTACAGCACGGAAAGAAATATCCCACTAGCTTTCATTTAACAAGCATGGATGGCAGCAGCAGTCCAGACAAGGACGTACAGAGGTCAAGGCTACTCATTTCTATGAGCAACTTAGAGTGTTTTCCAGCCTGCACTACCTTACTGCCTTAGGTAGACGCTTACCAGTATCTGCTTTAATCATGTTTCATGCAATAAGTGATGTTAAACTCCAGGTATATGGAATAGTGTCCCACTTTCAAAGTGGTGCTGGTGCCCCATTTCACTAGGCAGCCAAAACCAAGTGGGACAACAAATATCCCTTTTCAAGGCTGGGACAGAGGGACAGAGGGCAGGGAACAGGGCTGAGATAAAGAGGGAAACAGGGTCATGGACAGGGCCATAATTTTGGAAAGCCCTAAAAAGTACTATTGACTTTCCACAGCACCATTGTACTATTGACCACCAAGTACTATTGACCACCACAGCACCTCTGTTCCAAACTGCACCCCATCCCTCTACTTCCCCTTGTCTGTACTGTCCACCTATGGCCACAGCCTCGTCCCAATCTATCCCCTAGCCCCATCTGAACCTCCTCACCCCAGGTTACCCACTGTATGTCCTGCACCAGGAGGGTAGGGGAAAGTGCATGGGCTGGAGATGGAGGAATCTGCCTGCTGTCAGCTGCTAGAAATATCTAGAGTCTTCAGTAGTTATTTTCACCTTTCTGTAAAGCTTAAGCCTATGAGTAAACTCCAATTATGCTTTTCTTGACAAAGAATTACAACAAAATATAAATTATTTAATGGCTCTGCTAGATGCTTTAATCAATACTTTATCAATTATTATTACTAGTGTGAATAGCGTGTGTGGTCGTTCATAAGCAAAGTGCTTAACTACATGCCAAAACTCAAAACAGTGTATTTAATTTAATCCTTGCCACAGGCAATTTCTTATAAACATCAGGCAAATTGGGTCCCTAAGGCCTGTATTGTAAAAGAATATATCCTACAGTCCAAGGCTGGAAAAAACAGTTGTTGATGAAATGTCACTTGTTCTCTGCATATATTCTGCCCTACCAGAACTTGATGAATAGTTGTTTCTTTTATCTTCATTAATAATGGACAAAAAATAAATTATCTTTTTTCCAGATCTTTCCTTAAATGCTTAAACCAGAAACCTCTTCTAATATACACATTTCCTTAACGGGGCATTCAAAAAGCTATTTAGCACTTTTTAAACTGTAAATTTTAGAACTGATACTTTTACACAATGGTGGTTTTTCAGCCCCCTCACCCCTAAAATACATACTTGGAAGTTTCTTGAAACACACCTTTCTCCACAGGGTCAATAGAAACTTCCTATAATGTGGGGTACTTTTTGATTTTGGGTTTTGGTTTTTTTGTAATTTATAGAAAATTCTGAGGTCCTTTCAGTGATTGTTAACACTGTTATTTTGATTGTTTCATTCTGTAATTAAAAGATACCTGTAAAACTATTTAAAATTATAGTGTTAGAGATACTTTCCATTCTTCCCACCGTGGAAGACAACAAACTCAGTTCAACAGTAAGTATTAATAATAACGTTTCTTCAGCTCTACAAATGACATGTGCTGTTGCATGGTACTTGCATATCAGAAAAGTCCCAAATCTGAACACAATCCTCTTGAAGAATCCTCACTCCTCCATGGTACAATAGGTCTGAATTATCACTTCAAAGTCTGGAAGCAAAGACTCTGGAAATTTGAGAATTGCGGTGAATTACTGGATCTTGCTGCCACTTTTTCACCCTTTGTTCTGTATAAGTTAGCATAGGACCTCCTTGGCTTTTTAATTATTTGCCACGTTAGTATTTTATGACATCAAGTATCTGAATATTCTTTTTTACTTCAGTGGATCTACGCAAGATGTTTTGTCCTAAAATAGACTAGAAGCTGGCTACATGCGAGCTACTTTTGTCACAATTCCACAAAGAACTGACAAACATTCTCACCAATGTCAGCTGCTCTGAGGGGTGAGAGGTCTGCAGGTGACTGTGGAAGAAACATTGGGGAAAAACAAAAACAGGCAAGAAAGGCACTGGCTACATGTACGTTACCTTTGCAAAAGGAGTTGCTTGTCCCTGCTTGTAGTGTAGTAACCAAGCTAACAACTGCTAATTGGATAAGATGTGGGGAAAAACAGGTTCTTGGCTGGGATGACAAGATCAGCAGGGACGTTGGCAGCTTATGTTCAACAGCTACACTAGACAACAATAAATAGAGAAAACAACAGTCTTTATATGGGAAGACCTCCCCAGGAGTCTAACAAAATTCAGAAGAAAAAAAAAAATGTACTGAATATGATCACTTGATTCCTCCCCAGAGGTTCATTTCAGATGGAATTTTACTGGCAGAAACATGCTTTTATAAATTATTTAGATATATAATTAATTTAAAGGTTCAGTTTGCAAGATGAACCTGATGTATTTTACCCCACAGCAAGTCCCTGCCTATAGCAGACGGAAGAGGTGCAGCTTATTCTTACTCTCTCTTGCTGCACAGTATTTCCAAATTTATGTTGTTAATGATTTTAAAGAACACATCATCATCATTGTAATAGGAAGGAGAAGGAGAAGGAGAAGGAGAAGGAGAAGGAGAAGGAGAAGGAGAAGGAGAAGGAGAAGGAGAAGGAGAAGGAGAAGGAGAAGGAGAAGGAGAAGGAGAAGGAGAAGGAGAAGGAGAAGGAGAAGGAGAAGGAGAAGGAGAAGGAGGAGAAGAAGATTTTTTCACCAGGAAAGGGAGGTTTTATCCTGACTAAGTATTGACCGGTTTTAATATTAAAAAAAATATTTGAAAATATATTTTAACGGAATGTAGAGGTTTACCTTGTATGTAGTAGGATAAGAAAATAGTAACAAGAAAAAAGATATCTGAAAAGCTTGGAAACTCTCATAAAAATACAAAAATGTTAGCTACCTTTATATATTTTTAAGCCTTATAGATGAGATTTTTTAAGGGCAAGGGAGCCCATGAGGGCTGGGAGCTCTTCAAAAAGGAAATCCTAGCAGCTCAGGAGTAAGCCATCCCTATGTTCCGGAAAAAAGCCGGCAGGGGAGAAAACCAGCTTGGTTGAACAGAGAGATCTTGAGTGATATCAAGAAGAAGAGAAACATTTATGGGTTCTGGAAGAGGGGACAGGCCTCTTGGGTGGACTACAGGAGGGAAGTGAGATTGTGCAGAGAAAAAATCAGAAGGGCTAAGGCTCAACTAGAAATCAGATTGGTAGAGTCTGTGAAAGATAACAAAAAATCCTTCTATAAATATATAAATAATAAAAGGAGGACTAGGGAGACCATACAGTACCTATTGGATGCAGAAGGAACAACAGTGACAGGGGATGAGGAAAAGGCTCAGGTACTTAATGCCTTCTTTGCCTCAGTCTTTAATTGTAAAGAAAGTCGTTCCATCTGTGTACAAACCCAGGAGCTAGAGGAGCAAAATGAGGCTCCCATGATGCAAGAGGAGGTGGCCAGAGCCTTGCTAGCCCAACTAGACACCCACAAGTCTATGGGGCCGGATGGGATCCACCCAAGGGTATTGAAGGAGCTGGCGGATGTGCTGGCTAAACCCCTTTCCATCATCTTCCAACTGTCCTGGAAGACTGGGGAAGTCCCACTGGACTGGAGGCTGGCTGATGTTGTGCCCATCTACAAGAAGGGTCGCAGGGAGGACCCAGGGAACTACAGGCCTGTCAGTCTGACCTCAGTGCCAGGGAAAGTCATGGAGCAGGTGATCTTGAGTGCTATCATGAAGCACATGCAAGAGAACTGGGTGATCAGGCCCAGTCAACATGGGTTCACAAAAGGCAGGTCTTGCCAAACAAACCTGATCGCCTTCTATGACAAAGTGACTCGGCTGCTGGATGAGGGAAAGGCTGTGGATGTGGTCTTCCTGGACTTCAGCAAAGCCTTTGACACAGTTTCTCACAGCATTCTGCTTGAGAAACTGTCAGCCTCTGGCCTGGACAGGCGCACACTCTCCTGGATGGAAAACTGGTTGGATGGCCGGGCCCAGAGAGTGGTGGTAAATGGTGTGAAATCCAGCTGGAGGCCAGTGACAAGTGGGGTTCCCCAGGGCTTGGTGCTGGGTCCAGCCCTGTTCAATGTCTTTATCAATGACCTGGATGAAGGCATTGAGTGCACCCTTAGCAAGTTTGCAGACGACACTAAGCTGGGTGGAAGTGTTGATCTGCTGGAGGGTTGGGAGGCTCTGCAAAGGATCTGAACAGGCTGGACCGCTGGGCAGAGTCCAATGGCATGAGGTTTAACAAGGCCAAATGCAGGTCCTGCACTTGGGGCACAACAACCCTGTGCAGTGCTACAGACTAGGAGAAGTCTGTCTAGAAAGCTGCCTGGAGGAGAGGGACCTGGGGGCATTGGTTGACAGCCGACTGAATGTGAGCCAGCAGTGTGCCCAGGTCGCCAAGAAGGCCAATGGCATCTTGGCTTGTATCAGAAATGGTGTGACCAGCAGGTCCAGGGAGGTTATTCTCCCTCTGTACTCGGCACTGGTGAGACCGCTCCTCGAATCCTGTGTTCAGTTCTGGGCCCCTCACCACAAGAAGGATGTTGAGGCTCTGGAGCGAGTCCAGAGAAGAGCAACAAAGCTGGTGAGGGGGCTGGAGAAAAGGTCTTACGAGGAGCGGCCGAGAGAGCTGGGGTTGTTTAGCCTGGAGAAGAGGAGGCTGAGGGGGGACCTCATTGCTCTCTATAACTACCTGAAAGGAGGTTGTAGAGAGGAGGGTGCTGGCCTCTTCTCCCAAGTGACAGGGGACAGGACAAGAGGGAATGGCCTCAAGCTCCGCCAGGGGAGGTTTAGGCTGGACATTAGGAAAAAATTCTTCACAGAAAGGGTCATTGGACACTGGCAGAGGCTGCCCAGGGAGGTGGTTGATTCACCTTCCCTGGAGGTGTTTAAGGGAAGGGCGGATGAGGTGCTGAGGGGCATGGTTTAGTATTTGATAGGAATGGTTGGACTCGATGATCCTGTGGGTCTCTTCCAACCTGGTTATTCTATGATTCTATGATTCTATGATTTTATGCAGGATGAGGATAAAGCAAGGAGGAGGATATTATTTATTATGACAGAGTTATCTTAAGTATAGTGCTTACTTGAAATATTGAATACAAAGATTAATGCACTTGCTATATTGTCTATAAAGGAAGAGCGTTTACCCAGAGACTGCAGTAAGGGAGTGTGAATCTTTGCAGGAGTCTACTTAGATTTTCCCTCTTCAGGGCAAAGTTTGACCTCATACAGATCAGCTCCATATCATTCCATTGAATAACTTCATTTCATATTATTATAACTTAGAATTTTGAACATAAACTGTAACATCTTTTTCCCTAAATAGGTATTTTCTTAGAATTGCTTTTTGCTTTATCGCTTCTATAACAAGCAATTTAACTGCTAAGGAAAGACTTTGTCTCTGCCCTCTTTGACCTTCAGAGAACAATCTAAGTAATAGGGATTGTGTTTATTCGTTAAAATAACCAGGAAAATCTAGGTCTTTGCAGTATAGAAATGGGAACAATGGCTCATACGAGGGAAAGGGTTTGGAAGAAAATAGATGTTTGAGTCACAGCAGACTGGGAGATGTTGCAGTCTGTTGTTGAAAAAGATAATCCACAGTGACCAACAGAAAGGAAAGACTCATAGCCTATGCAGGGACAAAGCAGAGAAGCAACATGAGGCTGAGACATATAAACTGACAGGCTGCTTTATACTGCATACATTCACGAAATATCCATCTTGCAGGTAATCCAAGTAACAAATGTGCCATGATTTCTCCCAAGGTCATGTGCTCAGTTTCCCTGCTGTGACAGAAAAGAAGGAAAACTTTATGAGTGAGAGTCTTCTCCAGCCACAGCCAGAACTTTGCTGGATAACACACAGAGGCTTAGGAGACAGAAAGTACTCAAATATTCCAGACACTGGCCAAGTGGAGACCTCTCATCTAAACCCTGTATCCAAACTTTGTTCATCCCACCAAAGGACTCAGTATGGGGACTGCTCAAGCTATTTTAAACCCAGGTTAGCGTGGCTGTGCCTCTGCTAATAATTTCAGGTTGATCTAAGTAACAGCTCTCCACTGTATACAGAGTGTATACAGTGGAAAGCACAGAGAACAGGCACTTGATCATGAATACTGGACTGCATCTGTTTTAGCTGGGGTTTTGCCTCTGTACAACAGTATATGGGAACTATCACAGCACAAGCTGCATCAGAGGGATTGCAAACAATTCTGAAAGCATGATTCTCTTAATCACATTTCTCATTTCTTCTTCCTCCCTTCTCCACACCATTTACCTCAGGCATGTGGGGTCTATCTAATTAGGAAGCTGAGAGCACAAGAAAAGGTCAAAATCACAGGAGTTCTGGATATAAAAATGCACAGCAAAAAAATTATTTTAGACTGGCCCTTGCAAATTCCATTCATTCTTCAGGCTCTTTTCAATTTTTTTTCTACTCTTTCTACCAGTTGCAGCTGAAGTTAAATGATTCAGTCAGGTACTGAATGAAACCCTTGTTTGTTTTCTGCTAACACTCTTTATCCACACTCCTTTCTAAGACTGAATTTATGTCTCCAGTAATTCAATTGGCTTTTACTCTTGCTATATTAATGTACCCAACTGAGTTTTTATCTCAACAGAATGGTCAGTCTTATTGTACCAAAGAGGTGCTATAATATACCCAGCTCAGAAGTGCAATCAGTCTGTAAGAGACTGTCTGTAAGAGATGATCCTAAAATAACCACTGCAGGAGTGATTCCCAAGGAGCAGCTGGCTGTGCTGCTCATTACTTTCTCTTCAACTGTTTTAATGATAACATTTGACACACATTTTATCTGAAGTCATAGAAATGCAAGACAGTTTCACAAAAGACATTTCAAGGATCAAGATATGCTTAATTGATCCTGAATAGAAGATGAATAGAACGTCCGTCCTTCTTTTCTTTCAGCTATAAATAAGACTCCTGCTGTTCTCTCTAGTCTATCCTTCCTAATCACAGAAGAGTCTAATTATATGATAGGTTGTTGTATTCTTTGTTCCTTTGACTGGTCAAATTACAGCTGTATGACAAATGAAGAGGGATCTCTTCCTTCTCCCGTTTTCATAGCTAATACTGGCCAAAGAAAGAAAGAGCAAGTGTTCAAGCCCACTTTCCTGTGTATACCTGCAATTTATCCTTCCTGAGTCAGGAGCAGTGGCAACACATATGTGAACAATATTTCATCAGTATTTCATTGACAAGGCTGTGGCAGAACTGTTGAATGATGATAAGCCACTCATCTACTTGACTTCTATGACACTGGCCAATCCAGACTTACACAGAGGTCAGGGTACATAGGCTGTTTTATGGACTCTCTTTACCACACTTTCAAGTTTCACTCAGTAAATACTGAATCAGTATTTATTTCAGAGTCACAGAGTCAGTGCATTAGTAGAAGCTTTAGTGTTGAAAGCTATAGAATATGGGGGGGGGAACAGGGGAGGGTTGCACTGGCTTCTATGAAGAATCAGGTTCTTCTTTCGAAAGACAATGCATTAGTAAGAAAGATTAAATGAGATTTTGCCTTGGGAACTTTATTTACACACCCTTGTCTAATCTGTGTAAGAAAACTTCAAACACTTCATTTGCCTTTTTTTTAAATGTCTTTCTTGGTAGCAGTTTTCATTTTAAGCCTAGAAGTTGAGGGGAATTATCAGTCTCAATGTCAACACTGCAATACGCAGTTCATAACTGGCTAGCCCATCAATTAAAAGATACAAAGCATTTTGTTAGATGAGTAGATTGCAACTTTGACCTGCTTTGAACTGCTAGATTAGCAAAACTCAATTTAATAATTTTTTTTCTCTGCATATAAGCTAAACAAAGATTGATGTCTTATTTTAAATAAAAGGCATGTCTAATGAAAAATCATAACCTCTTAAAAGCAAAGAAGGGTGTATTTACTCCTGTCTCACAAACTCATAATCTGTGTTTTCTAGCTAATATAAAGTTCTTAAAAACTCTGTAAAACATTTTGACTGCAGAAGAAACTATTGTTTCTTCAATCATGGTCCAGTCAAGGTGGGATTCAATCTTTATGAATCTCATTATTTTCAGATGGGCAACACCTTGCTGGAGTGTACTCAGCTGCATGACCTTTTGCATACTTTGACATAAAATATATCTCTATGACTTGAGATCTGTTAAATATTTATTTCCTACATAGGGGAAAATAAATGCTAAGTAGGCTAATCAGTTATCCTTATGATCTTATTGGCTCTTTGCTATTGTCTTCTCAAGTAAGTCCTGGAGCAAGTTTTGTGTATACCTTAAATGCCTGTAGCAAAAAGCAGGACTGTGTGTTCCACTTCTGCTTCCAAGAAAAACAGAACATACAAATATTATTACACCACCAACACTGCTACAGCAGAGCAAAAAACTCTTGAGAATTCATACTTTCCATTTTAAGGCATATGCTCTTACATACAAACGAGTGTACTTTTTACAAGCTTTCCAAAATCACTGCTCTAACTCAAGACTTCTATAGCATGCAGGTATGTAAAAAGCTCAGGTTATTTCCCCTTCTAAGAGGAATAAATATTACACATGTAAGGTTGAGGGCTACATCTTAAGAAACCTGTGACATTCTGCTATTTTTTTTTTCTTTTATTCAGTCTTTTTCAACATATATACCCTTATATTTTGGTAATTCCCATCAACGCCTTTTTGAGCAAGAGCGTGTAAGCACTGTTTAATCTTCATAAGAGAATGATTGCCATTTTAACAGCCAGAGAGCATCAGGAATATTCACAGGTACACCTGACCATAAAGACTCGTCTGTCTAAAAGACTGAGAGGGAGGAAACACAGTTTCAACGATAGCTTGTAAAACACAGCTTCCCCAAAAAAAGATATCTAATCATAACCAGTTCTGTACATAGCACAAGAATGCTACTCTAATTTGCAATAAAGCAAAAGGGGTGAACTCCAAGGAGACTAGAAAAAAGGGTCACAGCCACACTGACTGGTCTTCCTCAGATCTCACAAGCAGAGTGGTATCAGAACCAACCTATGATAGGTGACTATGACAAGTTGTCATAAAGTGTGTTTCTAAAAAGGTTTCCTTCACTCTTGTAAAAAGAAAAAAAAAAATCATTCGCCTGATGCACTGAGTCTTTCCTGTTTGGAGGATTCAGGTTTGTAATACAAGACAGAGATTGAAAACTCAGACTTTCCTGTGCTTTAGTATCCTCCTTCCCAGTCATCCTGCAGTCCTCCTCTCATTCCATCAGATACTTCACTTTGGACTGAAGCACTGTGTGAATGGATGGTGGAAGGGACATCTCCATTAGCCAATTTCATTCAATCAGCAGCTTCCAAGAGGGAACAAGAGAAATCTAAGAGTCATTGGAGTTTGCATCTTATATTACTATTTATTGTTAAAGTTGCTAGGCTGATGCTTACAAAGCATTTTGAGAACCTGAAATTTATATGCCACGCTCACATGAGAGTAAAAAGCAAATAAAATTGTGCTACTCATTCCATCAAATCCTGCAAAAAATTAACATGATTCCCACAAGAGTTCTTATTTCATACTATGGAACTCCAAGGGATTTCTGCCAAGTGCAGAATCTAGTATTTATTTTACCACAATCAACTATATTTATCAAGTAACAGAGTGCGAGGATATGTGGAACTCTCATCCAATGAAAAACTATACAAGAGACAGTAAGAATCTACTCTAGTGTTATCAAATAACAAAAAAACCCCTCAGAAATGAAGAACACTGTTCTTAAAACCCAAATTTAATTAGGAGAACAGTTTAAACTTTTGTCAGTGCAGTGGATACTCAAAGATCAGTCATTTTTCCACATGATCTCCATAAAAAGATAAAACTAAATCTCTCATCTGTATCTGAGAAATAGCCTAATATCTCCGTTTCTCTCACATTAACTTGTTTCTTGTGACTGAATAAGATATTTCAGATATTTTCAGGTTAGACCTTGTTCTTCCTAGCTGGAAGCAATAGAAACATTATTTTTAACTACAGTGCTTGCTGTCCCCAAGAATGATTTCATAACTGTGCAAAGTCTTGGTCTTGCATATCGTCCAGGGTACATGAAGGACCAGTAGAACACTTCAAAGGTCTGCTTTCCTCCCTCTATCGTTCATGATCATCTTATATGAACTACTTTTTCACTAGTATTTTCACGTCAAATGCTGTCTAGTGGGAGCCTACCTCCAATAGAACACCACACAACACAAAGTCACCTGCACCTTTGAGGGGAGGATGAACTTGTGATGTAAAAGGGTGGAGTTCTCCATCATAAAGTGCATTTGTGACCTTGATAAATTACTTGAGGCTACTAAAAGGGTTCTTTGGAGTGGGTCCAGATGAGGGCCACAAAAATATTTGAATTCAAAGGGATGGAACATCTCACCTGCCCATGGCAGGGAGGTTGAAACTAGATGATATTTAAGGTCCCTTCCAACCCAAACTATTCTATGATCCTATTATCTCTCCCATGGAGAAGGCTGAGAGAGTTGGAGTTTTTCAGTCTGGAGAAGAGAAGGCTCTGGGGAGACCTCATTGCAGCCTTCCAATACTTAAAGGAGGCTTATACTGAAGACAAGGACAAACCTTTTAGCAAGGCATGTTGCAGTAGGGCAAGAGGTAATGGTTTTAAAATCAAAGCAGATAAATTCAGACTAGATGTAAGGAAGAAATTTTTTACAATGAGGGTGGTGAAATACTGGATCAGGTTACCCAGAGAGGTAGAAGAAGCCCCATCCCCGGAAATGTTCAAGTTCTGGATGGAGAGGGCTCTGAGCAAACTAATGTAGTTGAAAACGTCCCTGCTCGCTACAGGGTGTTGGACTGGATGATCTTTAAAGGTCTATTCCAGCCCAAAACGCACTATGATTCCATGATTATCTAATTAATTTTGTTCTAGACAAGGCATAGAGGTGAATCCACTCCACTTGCTGATTACAAAAGCCTCCATAATACATGGGGAGCAACAGGTACCTCAGAGCAGGATGTAGAATCATCCAAACACTGAATAGGGATCTTCTTAAGATAGATAAAAGGTGAAGTAAACACTTAAGACCTATATTTTTGCAACATTTGAAAATCCATATGCAGTCTCCAGGAAGCAACTATTTACAGCTAAGACTCACAATCTTCTGGACTTAAATATTTCTGCTCTGCCCAACTTGCAGCTGGTTGGTTTTTTTTTTTTAATAATGACCAAGTAGTTAGTACATCCATGCTACATGTCGTATGCCCCAGAGCAATCCTTTCCCCAGGATGACAGGATGCTAATATTCTTCGTCAGTGTCCAAACCACCAAAAGGAAGCCTAATACGAGATGAAGTATTTTCCACCCATCTGGCTGAATCTTTTCGATTTTTTTGGTGAAAGACTAAAGTCTCCTTAGGCCTGAAGTAATGAACGTGACTATTTAAGTTCCAGGATAAAAAGGGGATTGAGCTCTCATCCAAAGGCTGTTCTGATTTAAAAGGAATTTAAACAGATTTCATGTCAGCAGCCAGAAGCCAAGTCTCTCATTACAAACCGGTGACAGACAGGAGATTAAAACACTGGAAATGAGATAGGTTCATGAACTCGCACACATCTCCTCCACCCAGGATGACAGTTGTACTAGGCCTTTACTGGAATGGGGTTGGATAATGTATTATCATGTTATAAAGAAAAGCTCAGCGCACAACTACATGTCACTGAGCTTTGAGATATGACCATAGAATGCCGTACAGAAGGCAAAGGCTAAATCTATGAACACATGACGGGTGAAGATAACAGTGAACTTGTAAAAATGGCGGTGACCAAGTACATCTTCTGGTAGCCTAACCAAATATATAAAAACAAATGTAGCCTAAAGAGCACAAACTATCATTAGGTTTACTGGTCCAGAAACAGGTGACTGAATCACAGAATATCAGCAAGAACCATTTTGCGTGAGATATCTAACTGGATCATTATGTGTATTTATCCAAAGACAATAATGAAAGAAAAGAATATATGTTGTGAGATACCAGACATTAAACAACGATAGAGCATAACATTATAACATTTTACTAGTTAAAAAACATTCTCAGATATGACCAGCAGCCAAATAGGAATGTTTTCAGAGGCATTTCTGCCTGAATGACGTAGCCAGATGTGGCCAATTAACACAGAAATGTAAGGTCTGCAGAAATGATATTTTTTCTTTCTTTGAATGGTTTGAACCTGACATGTCTTGTAGAAGTTTAAAGAGCATCTTAAGTGCTGATATTTTGTTAAGTAAAGAAAGAAACCAGAACACAAGCTGCTACTCACTTCCACTTACAAGCTGACATTACTTTGTGCTCTCATGAATACATTCAGCTAAGGCTCAGATACAAAATTCCTAGTCTGCATTCCACAGCACTCCTAGTCAGAGTAGACCGTAACAATGAGATTATTTGTTCCGTGCCTACATTTGGACAGCTAAATAAGCATGCTTATGCTTTGGTTAAAATGTACTCTGTTGGAGAAACCCTCCTGGCAATTAAGGAGGAAGAAAACAAAGTAAGATGCTTCTGATATACTTATTTCTATATTCTCATTGGATTGAGCAAATTCCCCCATAAATATTTTAGTGCATCACATTTAAAAGTAAACCTCTTCAGCCCTGATTAACAATAATTAGATCATTCTGTTGGATAGTATCTGTTCTGTTATTTGAGAAACAGTACATGATCCTTGTAATCAAAGACTTCTGTACAGCAGTGTATTAAGTACAAATGATTGCAATTTTACACCTATTCCTGACAAAGGTCAAAAATGACACCAAAGAAAAAGGTAGTTTACTAAGAAAAATTCTCCCTGACCTCTAACAGTGTGAAGGTAATTGACCCTGGAGCACTCCAGGAGCGAACTGAGGTTTGTTTTGACACCTCAACATTGTCTTTTAACTTTTAAACACTTATACCATTTATATCTCTTTATTGTAATTTTCCATGACGAGATATGCCCCTTCTAACTGGCAAATAAACCCCACTGTCCTGTACAACCTCCTTTTGTTCTTCCTTAATAAATTTTTACCTTCTGATCTTTAAGTACATCAGGGAGGGCTCTGTCTAGTGGGTGCTGGTCGCTACAGGATGTTGTGACAAAATACTTATAAGGGCCTCATATCCAGGCTACACAGTTCTTGGGAAGAACCGAGGAGGAAAGGCTTAACGCAGAGCAACTAGCGTGTCTCAACCTCACATACCTTCTGCACTATGTCAGGGCTGGCTTCTAAATAGCTTTGTCTGTCCTCTTGTCTTTCAGGTGTCTGTTTGCCTGTTCCAAGACTGCATCTCATAGTAATGCATTTATTCCACTCTGCTCCAGGTGACACAGCTCTCTCTGGAGCATGTGGGCTCCTCTCTGCATACAGTGTTGCTCACAGGCTCTTTTCCAGGTACTCAGGGCCCCCAGAGGTGTGGTGCTCTGCAGGGAAGGAGCAACGCCCGACAGCATTATACCGCAGGCACTGCTCAAGAAAGTACAGAGCTGGACATCCGCCAGATCTCAGCATTTCTAATTTGGAACTAAAAGAGCAGCAAGACATTGTCTAAATCAGCAGGCAGTCCAAATGTATATATATAGCTTCTATATTTTTGTAAACAGCTTTAAAGGCAGCCAAAGTAGCATTGATTTGTTGTGTGCAGCCAAAAAAAAGTCTAAAAATAGACAGTTTATCTAAATAGTGCCTCAAATCAATTATTGGCATCTTTTCAGGCTGCATTTAATTATGCTTACCTGTGGTATCAAATGGAAAAGGACAGTGCCACAGCTATTGAAGGACAGATGCTTGCCATCTTTGAGATCACTTCAGATTCATCAGAACTGGGCTCTTCCTTTCTTTGACAGAGGGTGCTCAGGTAGGTTGCTTTTGGTCTCTTGAAGGACAACCTATGATATGCTCAGTACTTTGGTCTTCCCTCTGCAGGGAAAACGTGATATTCCTACAGGCGACCCATCCAGTTCTTCTTCTGCTTGCCCTGATGCTTAGTCCTGGAATTCTCCCTAACTGACTTTTCTGACTGCCAGAAAAGGAATCATTGTAAGCATGATATGTCCTTCTGAAGGCTTAAGAGAACTTCTGTTGGTTTTACTGTGTTAGAAAGGTCATTTGAATGTCACAACTATGTTTTAATAAACCTGGGTTTGTTTATCTATTTACTATTTTGTCATGAACAAATGAGGGTAAAAAGACAGCCCTATGTAATCCTAGGATTATTCTGGAACAACTTTTCCTTGAAGAATTTATGCCATTGAAAGAACTAATTCTGACACGTTTACTCATGATAAATGGTATCTATTAGGGTCTGAGGAAAAAGTGAGCACATATCTCAGAGTACAGCCTTTAATGTGCATGTTTACAGGTGAATTTACTCTGAAAAGAGTTTGGGGATTTTGTTCTGTTTTCAGAACATCAGAGATTTCTTTGGAAACTTTATCCAGAACTAATTTTAATTTCCACCGGCATATAATTTGCTTATGAGAATTTGAAGTAATTCAGCACAAAAAATATCAGCTTTCCTTTACTAGTTTGACTTCTAACCTCTATCAAGCTTTTCATCATTTGTGATTTGATTTAATTTTATCTAAAACTTGATTTTACTGTGCTATCAACAAAATTCACACTAAGTACAGATGGCTGTTTTTATTTGCGTGGAAATCATACAAAACTTTCACAGCAGTACAGAAGAAATATGTTAATACAAAACAAAAAATACAGTTAAAAGGGAGGGAGAAGAAAAGCAATTATTGGTGACTAATAGATGTCAGTAGTTCTGTTAGCATGAGGTCATTAAGAGCATTCTGTAATCTCTTTTCCCTCTTTTGAAATACTTTGTTTAAAGAGAATGAACAAAATCTCACATTCATGAATATGTAAGACCAAGAGAAAAAATGCACTGAGCATAGCTCAGGAAAATAATTCACAATTGAGAAAAAAAAAAATCTTAGTTTCTGACCTGAAATTCCTCAGCAAATTCAGTTCACCTTTGCAACACCAGAAATTGATAAGTATTGAATTACTTAGGAATTCGTAGTTTAAGGTTTTTTAGTTGATCGAAATTCAAATTTGAGTGTGAAATTGCTGAGTTCATTTTATTTTGTCAATTTTAAATTTCTGAAAACTGAAAAGCTCATTACATTTCCACTGAGTATAGAGATATTCTTTTTCTGCTGCATATATTCCAAAGAAACTCTGGTATATAGGAAAAATAATGTGAAGCACAGGAAGCTTTATTCTTTCTGCTAATACATTTTTAGCACTTTTAGGGACTGGGATTTTTTTTTAGTATTTTTCTTTTTGCATGCTTTTTTCATCTTACTAGTATCAGAATAATCATGACTTCATATATGCTGAAAAAAGCTGCTTTTAAGGAAGATGGTAAAACCAGTAAATATAAGATTTTTCCCTGTGATATATGCTTTTTTTCATTCTTCAGGCAAGGGGATGACAGAGAATAAGTTACTAAATCTGTATAATTTACAAACCTGAAATCCATTGGGTGATTATTTCTCGTTTCTGCAGTCACACAGTTGGATTACTCACTTTGTGAATCAGATTATCCATAAAAATCAGGATGCCCCTGACCTTTCACAGATCACCAAGCTGATGAAATAATATTTTGACCATATAGTCAAAGTGAAAATCTTGTCAGCTCAAAAAAAGTTGAATTTTTCTGTTGACCATCTGTGGACTATAAAACAGACTAGAAACTACCATCATCCCAAAGCCTCAAAGGTTTCTTGTCAATGTTTTTGCAGGTCTTCCTCAGTATCTCTCACTGATCACACTCTGGAGGAAAGCCTGCCTCTGGTTAGCACTGAGCACACCATCGTGTGTGTTTGGTTACCCAATTACTGTAGGTGTTGGTGGTCTCCCTGCACTGACTGACCATAAGGGGACTGTAGAACACCTTGATAGATCACCCACGTCCCTTGGATAAGCATTTGCCACATAGAAGGATCAATCAGAGCTTGAGTTTGCCTGAAGTCATTACCTCTAAAATGTTTCTCATTGTCATCAGATCCCTCTTTCACTTCTCAGTTTCATCCAGTTAGTTCCAGTGATGCTTTTGTATACATTGTTTTCTCCTCAGCAGGAGTTGTCTTGGTGGAAGTTTGATAGCCAACCCATAGAGCCAGAAGCTGTAAAAGATTAAAACCAGCTTTGCAATAGGAAGGAAGAAAATATAAACCTTAAAGTACTAAGACTGGTTTGCTTGTTTTAATGTTTATGAGTACAAAAACCTGGTGAAGTCCCCATAAACAGCCAAAATAATATATTAACTTGTGACTTCATTGCTATAATAAATCATACATTGAACTCAAAGCATACGAGAAAAACGTAATAAAGAAGGATGTAACTATCATAGTCTGCAGAAATGAATACCATCATTTTAAAGAGAGGTTAATTGACTACTTTAAAATAGTACTGAAAAGCTCTAATGCGCACAGCCCACAAGTTTCACAATGATTTGGTCACGTGAGCTCAGGGCAATCATAATGATCAGTGCTGTGTTTTATATTGTGAGGGAATAGGTCTTTATTCACCAGATTGAAAGATTCATGCCATTTTAAAGACAGAAGAATAATGACTTGAACTGCAGAGTTTTTTGGAGCTGCAGGGCTGGAAGACAGGTTAGGGAATAAGATATTCCTGAATAATATGCAAGACTTTCTCTAAAATACATTTATTCTCAAATGATGCTCAACTGAAATCTGCAGATTTTCTACAGCAACTTATTACAACATCACAAGAACAGATCATACCCTCATGTATGATTCATGTTCATGTAAGTTTCATGTTCCACTTCATGATTTTACTTGAATATCACCAATAATATATATTGATAAAAAGAAGAAAAGAATGAAAATCAGATCTTCACTTTGCAAACATAGATGCTACCCTCTGTTGCTTTTACTGTTCTTTCTTTTGCTGTAGGGTTACAGCACTTAGATGTTCTGAGCCAGCCCTTGCTGTTAGAAGAAGAAAGAAGGAGGAAAACCATGTTTCCATAGTTAACACAAGATGTCAGGATTAGAAAACAGCTCTTCCAACTCTCATCCAGCCCACAGGCTTTATAAATTTCTGTATAGAGACAGAAATTCTCACTGTCTTGACTAAGACAAACAAATAATTTTAAGCTTCTATTTGGTTCTGATACAACAGAAATTTTAATTTTTCTAGCAACTGGCAGCACAGGACACAAAGTGCCCTCCTTCCCATCACTTCTGAAACGTGTTGAATGTAAAAGTAGCTGGTTAAAAATGTTGGCAGTTCCCTGTATTTCAAAATAGTGCACTTAAGAAGAACTGAACCTGGCTTCCATGTATACAAGGATAAATGCTACAGGTAGTAATGTTCATTTCATGAAGATTGGTCTATTCATTGTCCATGAAACGTGATGAGGACTCAAAAGTCTGTTTTGCCACAGGGAGGGAGTAAATGTCTTTGAAAAAAAAGGAAAAACAAAACCCTCAAGTAGAAAAAGACCCCTAGGGAAATAAGCAAAGAAGAAATAAAGCAACACTTCATGCACTTTGCAAAGAAGCACGGAATTTCTCATGACATGCTCTGAGAAGGCATGCAAGTATCTTACAGCTCTCCCAGGAAAACTCCTTTAGCTTAGAGGCTGCTGCAAAAAGCAACAGGAGTAGATCCTTTTATGACTGGGACCTTTCATGGAACTTGAGTATCTCATCCTGATTTAAAGAGCTAATGGCTAATAATGCCAGAGTGAGAGAGGAAATTTGCAAATGGATTTTCAACATGACATTTGAGCAAGAACTGGGAGTACAGAAATGCCCTCAGTACTTTGTAGCAGGCTAATAACAACAGCATGAGCCTCTAGACAAAAGATTCTGTGCCTTCAGATCTCTATGCAATGCACTAAAGGTAAAAAATTCTGGCTTGGAATTTATAGTTTATAAAATTATCATGATGGAACACATGTTTTACCACCCTTGCCACTTACAAAAATTAGTGGACAACACAAATGAGCAAGAAAACAAACTTGTCTTCCATAACAGAAAGGCAGCAGGGCCAATCCAGCCTGGTAGTGCCCTCAGATCCTCAACATAAATGAGCCAAGCAAGGTAACAACTTGCCTTGTCCATGCTGTAGCTCCTTGCTTATGGAATTGACCTCCTTCTTGCTTTCTTTTGTAACTTTTTTTGTTATATATGAATTTTAGATATATTTTTCATTCATTTAAGAATAAATAGTGTTAAAAGTCTTATAGTCTGCCCTATAAGATGTATATTCTTTTGTTATGTTAAATTAGTTTACTGGGTATTTGAGACCACTCCTCCATTTGCCAGAAAATATAATATACTGCAATTCCAGATGGTGAGAAATTTCTTTCTTAGGACCAGGCTAAGACAGCACAATTATTATAAGGTTTAAGACACACCTCTCAGTGCTTCCTTTCTTATTATGGGGAAATATTAGGCATGCATAAACTGGACTGCTTTCGGAAAAAAGCTAAACAGGAACAAAATTTTCAGGAGTACACATATTGTACCCTAACTGTAAATGGGCATCTGGACCACAGGACTAGACTGGAACTTAACCAGAATAAAAATATGTAATACCTAGAATGAGAGTAAATGTCAGATCATAGAATCATAGAATCGCTAGGTTGGAAAAGACCTTAGAGATCATCAAGCCCAATCATAACTGTCCACTACAAAATCATATCCGTAAGCACTTAATCTACCTGTCTTTTAAATAAGGATGGTGAACAAATCACGCCCCTGGGTAACCTGTTCCAGTGTTTGATAACCCTTTCAGTGAAGAAGTTTTTCCTAATGTCCAATCTGAACCTCCCCTGGCACAGTTTGAAGCTATTCTCTCTCATCCTATCACCTGTCACTTGGATGAAAAGTCACTTGTCTACAACCTCCTTTCAGGTAGTTGTAAGCAGTGATAAGGTCTCCATCAGCCTCCTTTTCTCCAGGCTAAACAACCTCAGTTCCCTCAGCTGCCTTCACATAAGGCTTCTTCTCCAGCTCCTTCATCAGCTTTGTTGCCCTTCTCTGGACACACTCCAGGTCCTCAATGTCTTTGTTGTAGCGAGGGGCCCAAAACTGAACACAATATTTGAGGTGCAGCCTCTGCAATAATGAGTAAAGGGGCAGAATCACTTTCCCAGTCCTGCCGGTCACGCTGTTTCTGATACAAGCCAAGATGCCATTGGCCTTCTTGGGCACACTGCTGGCTCATGCTCAGCCAGCTGTTAACCAACAACCCCAGGTCCTTCTCTGCCAGGCAGCATCTTAGGTGCTCTTCCCCAAGCCTGTAGCGCTGCATGGGGTTATTGTGTCCCAAGTGCAAGACACTTCCTCCCAGCTTAGAGTCAAGAGAACAAAAAGGAGATTTTCAACTGGAACCTTTCAAAGAGGATGCTAGCAGATAACCAGTGTAGTTAGTTAGATGGTACACACTGATTTTAGCTGAGTTTTTTCTTATATACTTTTTCCATTTAGTGGGTTTTAGTTTCTTGCAGGTTAATCACAAGACTGTGAGGAACAAAACACATCCATTGCAAGAATGAGTCAACAGGAATTATTAAAAAGTACTGAAGCTCTGTATCATTTGTCCTTTATATGTAATTGATAAGGCGGGGTTGAAATATCAGTTTCACAATTATGGAAGTATGAGGGCCCCATCAGGAGACCAGATTTCAGAGAACTATTCTTCCCTCACTTGTCATCTTTTATTTCCCTTTATTCTTTTCTTTAATTTTCACTAAAATTATAAAATGCTACTTCTGCTATGTAGTTAAAATGACTGTTCATTCATCTTGCTGCTTTCCTTTAATTTGCTTTTGAATAGGATGCTTTTATTGAAGCTCCTATTTCTAACTTATACCTCATTTCTTAAGAGTGGCTGATGTGAGTCATAATACCTAATCTAGACTTGCAGGCTGCTTGTAATTTCTGTCCCATATTTACCTCTACTTCACAAACTTATAAAAACACAGCTATCACTGACTTTGCAATGTTTTCAAGAGCAGGTAGAAGCTCCAAATATGAAAGCTCTACATAACAAAAACACTGCAGTATCTTAGTTCACTGTGCTAGGGAGTATTTTCTCATTCTTTAGTTACTATTGGACCATACGCAAAGCTGTTAGTGATGGCCTAATCATGCAAGCTAATTAGCAATCTCATGTCACGCTTCATAGCTATAAGAAAAAAATAATTTGGTAACTCCACTTTCATCTTCATTTTTAAACACTGAGCAGATGTCTCTGTTCTTGCTTTCGGTCACACTGTGGCGATAATAGACAAGACTGGCTAAAGTGACTAATGCACATATAATCTGCAAGGTGGCTTTGTAATCCGTCAATATGAAAGCTGCTGTAAGTTTGTGATGTAGTACAATTCATTCCTTCCTGATCAGGAGATGTTTGGTTTTAAGGTCAACCTGCTTTTGACTTGCCATAAACATGCCAAGTGAATAAGGCAGTTGAGATATAAATCACCCAGAGATTTCCGAAGTAATGCAGAATTGAGTGAGAATTTTTTCTGAGCTGCACTGCCAATATTAATACAGCTTCTGTAGAGGTCTGATAATCATTTTTTCCCTCTACTTCTTCTGCATGGGAGTTTCTTTCTCTTGGATGCTTTAATGATGTTTATCATATTTTTATGTAGGTGTCTTTTATCCAGACATCATAAGTTTTTACTAAAAATTAAAAACTGGCTTTCTATTTTCATTTTTTAATTTTAATTTTGATATCTTTTGGTAGGAAGAGTATGACACACAGAAGTCCAGTGCTCAGTGGGATTGCTATGAGTTGAATGTCAATGAACAGCCCCTGAAACTGGTGCTTGTGACAGAACATCTCTAGAACTGTTTTTTTAAGAGCACTCGCAGGTAAGGTAGAACATGAATCTCACTGGAGATCTATCAGGGTTTCAGATCTGAAGGGAACAAACCTAGCCAGGGAAACTCCTCCTTCATGAAAAATGTCAGCAACATGAACTACTCACAAAAGCAGAAAATCTGGTGATAGGGAGAATATGGAGAACTTTAATGCTTAGAGTGGTTGTCCATGCTACACTACAAAAGTGGCAATCATTAGTTCCTTGGACATTTTATTTCACCTTTTGCCTTTGCTCCTTTCTGGGGAAACGTTCTACATTTTCAGTAGCTATGTGTAAAGACCACCCAATGTTATGCCCCAGCACTGAAGGCTTCTGACAGAATATATTGTTCTGCGCTCAGAACTAGACAGTGCAAGAAATTAAGACTTTTACTTAATGAAAAAAGTGCAAGAATTCTACTTTTTGCTGGCTTTCCACGTGAATAAAATTTTATATTGTATAGACAGTTTTAAGTAGTCCCATGCAAGTGTAAATTGTCGTGTTATTAGACTCTATCTTGCCTGTATACAGCCCCAGGTCAAAATCCCTACTTTCCTGGTTTAGATCTCTGCTACACATTGAAGACTTCTCATAAACCAGAGTGAACAATCTATATCATAACAAAGTAGGTTTTACTTCCTGGGGCAGAAATTCCACCCTAGGTCCAAGGAAGTTCTTGTCAAAAAAAATGCTTTTCCCACAGTCTTTTTTCCCCCACATACCAGCAATCCCACAGAAAAGTAGCATCCTCAGAAATATCCTAATTTGTTATGCAAACTTATTTTTAATTTTAAAACTCATTGGGTACTCTCTGCCTTCCGAAATGATACTACAAAGTGGAGTCACAGAGAATCTTATGTCATATTCTCTTTGAGAAGTATGAACTAGCATCTGGACAGTAAAGATATTTCACACCAGGGAAGGGATGATGAGTTACATTAAAACTTTATTCTTGTATTTTGTAAAGATGTTATGCTGAGCAAAAGGACAATAAATGCAGTAACATATGAAGTGCTGAATATGCTTTCCTCCAGCCTTTAGCAATTTTAACGCCAGTAAAATTTTAGTCCTTAACTGCTTAGGGTGTTCCTTTCATTCTCTAATTATTAATTTAAAGAAAAGTAGATAGATCATGTTTGACTGGAAAGACCAGAGTCATTCTAGCATCCAGGATTTTCTCCTTTATGACTGATGTCCCCATGTTAGTCACTTCTATAAAGCCTTGCCAATACTCTAAACACATCATGCATGCTAGAGAGAACAATTCCAGTGATTAGGAAAACTGAAGCATCAAAAAAACAGATTCGTGCAGTGTAGCTGCAGAGACAAGGTCATGGAGACAGAGTGATGCTGTTCTTTCATTGAAGGGAGCTGATGGTGAAACTTTTGCGACTCCTCTGCCTCTTTTCTGTGTGCTTTCCATATGCAGCTCTTTTAAGTTTTTTAAGTGAAGTGCCTGCTACACCCCAAAGATTAAGCAGCACATATATCCTTTGATTAAAATGCTTTTGAACTATTAGTATGTGACATATATAATAAAAATCTTCAGGCATATGCAAGACAATAATAGACAAAACACCGCTATGTTTTGTCTTCAGAATTCATTATTGTTTACTCCTAAGCATAACTCAACTACAATAAGACGCTGCCTTCCAGTATCGCATGTATATATGACAACATTGACAGTAATTAAAAACAAATATTATTAGAAAGAAGGGAAGGAAAAGCAACAACAATTTTATTAAGGTCACCTCAGCTATAATGTTCACGTAAGAATCAATATATTGTCTGAAAGCTTTCTATGAAGATGGGAGGGGAAGAGGTTAACCTTACAGCCTTCAGCGGCATCAGTAGCTTTCCAAAATGGCAAGTACATCCTCCTAGATCAGCTCCTCTGGCCACAATAGCCCTCTGCATCTTTCAGTGTCCTGTGGGGAGTGGCTAAGGACTCCGGGTTTGTCTAGTTTGGAGAAAAGAAGGATGAGGGGTGACTTCATTGCGCTGTACAGTTCCTGATGAGGGGAAGTGGAGTGAGAGGTGCTAATCTTTTCTCCCTGGGACACAGAGACAGGACATGTGGGAATGGTTCGAAGCTGCATCAGGGGATATTCAGCCTGGATATGGGGAAAAATTTCTTTACTGAGAGTGTATTCAAACACTGGAACAGTATTCTGAAACAGGTGGTCAATGCCCCAAGACTTTTGGTGTTTAAGAGGCATTCAGGCAATGCCCTTCATAACATGCTTTAACTTTTGGTCCACCCTGAAGTAGTCGGGCAGTTGGACTAGATGATTGTTGTAGGTCTCTTTCAACTGATATATTCCATTCTGGTGCACTCTATTCTATTAAAAGCCCAGTTGTTCTACCAATACCTGAACTGAACAATGAATTAACCTGAAAGTAGCTCTAAATATATTAAGTTGCACATCACCTGATACAGCCAGAGACACGGTCAGGGTTCTGCCCCAAAGGACCCCAGGGTCATTTTCTCCAAAGCTCTCATGTAAGCCCTTGTAGGTTACGCAAACTTCTCCAGGGGTAGGCAGAAGGGCCCACTTTGCTGGCAGAAATACCTAGCATAACAAATGGTCCATTTTAATACATTTATCTTTTTCAAGTGAGTAAAGCCACTTTGTTTTTACCAGAGTGAGACTTCCACCTGTGAAAATTTGCAGACTCTAAGTAAAACTGGAAATTTTCCAAATTTCATGATAAAACACATAGTGTTGTTTCACTTGGTTTTATTTTGTTATTGCTAGAAATCACTTTACAAATTCCTTCACTCTTCATGGTAAGGATGAGGATAGTGGGACAATTAACCAGCCTGAACTGAAAGATGCAGCTGAACAGGTCAAAAAGCCTCAAAAGCCTCATTAGAGAAAAGTTCCTCCCAGTGATTCCTGCTTTCCTGACAGCGTCTCATACTGAAACAGGGGTGTATGTATATGTGTTAGATTTGAAAAATATAATGTAACGTAATGTAACATAACAATCAACAAATTGCTAAAAGTGTTAAATGACATTTCACATAGAAACGTGCTTTACCAAAATATTTATAGGAGCCATGTGTTAAATGAATAATCTGGTTACCTATCTCTGTTCTATTCCATTCCAATGAAATGACAATAAATAGCTTTTGACACCTGAAAAAATGCATATAGCTGTAGTTCTGTTCAACAAACAGAAAATAAAACAACAGCTAATACATTTTTTACTTTATATGGCAGTGAACTAGTTGTTCAGCCTAACAACCAGTGAAGCTTGGCATCCATACATACTTACAACCCATCACCTCCCAGAGTTACCTATAACAGGTAATTAGAGCATTTTTTGTTCCTTTCTGCTCTTTGATTTTCTGTCCATAGTTTAGGATTTCCCTTCACCATATGAAAAAAGTTATCAATCATATAACATTTGCACTACATAAATCCAGGCTTTGTGAAGATTCAGGTAATGTCTTTGTGTTCCGCCTGGCTTATCTCAATTTTCTGATTGTAGTTTCACAGCTGTTATGTACAGGCAACTGACAGCCTGAGGAATGTCCTGAGTGCCTGACCAAAAATTTGAGGCAAGGATCTTCACCTCACACCCTGAGAGGGATAAATATTCCATCAGCACAGACCTATGGACACCTATGGGCATATTTATCAAGATAAGTAAATCATTGTTAGTTCAAGGCAGACTGCTGGCTACTTTCCACCCTCTGAGCAAAGGGGCCGGTGTCAGATATCCCAGAGCTGTTAATCCTCTTCCTACTTGTGCTGTTTCAGAGCCCTTATTATTATTATTAAATGCAAAATGAAAAGTCTCCACGTTGAGACTGTCTAGACAGGGGAAAAAGTATAAAACTTTAAAAGCTTTAAAATCAGGAGAAGAGAGAGCTTTCCTCCTCTCAAATGTTTAGCTGTCATATTTTTTTTCAGTCATTTTCATATATCTGGGGTTCTCGGACATTGTATCTGAAAAGGTGTGTGGATGCAGGGTAGATTTTAGTGATCCCTTACTGATCACTTCAGAAAACAAGGTAGATAGATAGAAACCAACAGAAGCCATAAGGCTCACAGTGCAATTGTGAAAATGACGCCTGACAAGCAAAGGGAAGGAAGGGAATCTCAGAAATGAGTGTTAACTCTCAGGAGTCCACCATAAACTTGAAGCAGTTCGATGGGGAAGATGCAGCTTTCAGTGTTTTTCAGTAGTAGTGGGGAGTTGAGCATGGATAGAGAGACAGCAGGGGAGGCAAATGGCATGAAGTAAACAACAGTAACAAGACCAGATTAACGATTACCCTTCTCTAGAAATCAAATAGTGGAGGAAACCAAATGCAGCAGTGCAGGCTCCTGGCACAGCCGTCTTCTGTCTCAACACCCCTCTAAGGAGCAAGGGAAAGGAGAGGTGACACATGTCATACTTAGGAGTGAAGTGGAATAAAGAGATTGTAAATCCAACATAGCTTTCTCTCCCTACTTCTCTCTCTAATGAAAAAAATCCTTTCTTCTCCCTGCTGTCCTCTCCACTCCTGTAATCCCAGTGTCGAAAGTGGTGGAGATGAAAAAGTCTAGAGGTCCCAAAAAAGCCCTGTTCAGCCCAGGTATGAGCAATGGCACGCTAAGCCTGGCACGCTAAGCTGCAAAATCCAGGTAATACAGTTTACTTTGCTGTCTGAATCTCTCTCAGACACAGACTAGCACACTTGGGCACACACAAGTGTACTTTCAGTATCCAAAGGACATCAGACTGTAAAATCACCGTTGCAAACAAGAGAACAATAACTAAATGTAGTCATTCCACCTAACATTAGCAAAATTGTCTGGAAGTAACTTGTGTTTCAGTTGATTAACAATTTATGAAACAGGAAAAGAAATATTAATATCAGTTGCTGACCTTTACTCAAATCAGGAAATAGCTCTGTGCTTGCCTATTTCTCTGTGTGTTCTTTTCTTAGTTAATTAGACTTCTGTTGAGCAAGAAATAACAAAAAATAAAAATGTGATCTTACAGGTAATTCCTTCTGCATGATTTTGTGCAAAGGGTTTATTATGTTTCACCAGGATAAACTGTTTAACATCTGCTTTGATTTCCTTAACTTCCCTACAGTCCGACTTGTATGTACCCAGCTCTTGTTGTTTCCAGCAGCTTCTTGGGAGACATTCAGCACCTCTACAGCTTAGCCTTCCTCTCTTACTTGGATATGGAGGAAGAGTCTGTGAGCAGGTAGCTGAGACATCCACAGTCTGTCAACCAGCTTTGAGCTTTGGCATCCAAAACAGTGTCAGTGCCAAGAGATGACAGCCAGAGCAGTGACTGTAAAATTTATACCTTTTTGCCTGCAACCTAAATCTTATGAATTGGTAGACCATAACAAGCCCCTGACGATCAATTTCCCTCTTAGGTCAAAGAAAATAAGGTTTGTAACTTTCAGACTAATAGCATGATGAAATAATGTTTAGCTCATCATAATGTACCACCTTACATTTCCCATACATAACTTTCAAATGCTAATTAATGTCTGACCTCCTAATCAGATACTGAACTTCTTTATTTTCACCTTAAATAAGGACAGTGCCAAAGTGAAATGTTACATGGGGAGAAATACAGCACCTGATACTGAGAATCCATTAATCATCAGAGAGGATGGTGGGGTGGATTGGCACATAGGCTTTATATAAATTAAAGGCAGCTCATCGAGAAAGACAAAGTAGATTATCCTTTCCCTGGTTCTCCTCTAGAAACTTCAGCCCCTCCTTAGGTGCCCTGTTCAAAAAAAATCACAAGAGATAGGTTAAACGTGGGAGCCAGTCCGTGTCTTGGAAGCTTGCTGCCAATATGAAGAGTAGGTTTTTCAGTATTTGTGACATCAATATCACAAAAGCCAGGAATTACAGGAATGCGTTGCATCACTCTAACTTCATTAGAAGTCTTCTGGTTCGTATCAGGGGTCATTCCTTTCCAGCTGCCTGTAAACTTAATCTGCGAGCTGAAATTGAGGGAGGTTTGTGTCTCTCTCTCTCTCTGTTGCTTCGACCAAGAAAGCTGCGCGGCCGAAGCGGGCTGAGGATGGACGCTGAGAGAAGGTTGGGAGCAGGTGCCCCGGCAGGGCAGGTCTGGCTCTGCCTGTGTCGGAATCCTGCCCCAAATCCCGGGGAAAAGGAGTGCTTAAGCCTCGGTTTACTGCCAAACCAGCACAAGGTGGCAGCATTTTAGCACTCAAGTGCCGAACCTGGGCAGGCTGGGACTTGGTAGAATCATAGAATCATAGAATAACCAGGTTGGAAGAGACCCACAGGATCATCGAGTCCAACCGTTCCTATCAAACACTAAACCATGCCCCTCAGCACCTCGTCCACCCATCCCTTAAACACCTCCAGGGAAGGTGAATCAACCACCTCACTGGGCAGCCTGTTCCAGTGCCCAATGACCCTTTCTGTAAAGAATTTTTTCCTAATGTCCAGCCTAAACCTCCCCTGGCAGAGCTTGAGGCCATTCCCTCTTGTCCTGTCCCCTGTCACTTGGGAGAAGAGGCCAGCACCCTCCTTTCTACAACCTCCTTTCACGTAGTTGTAGAGAGCAATGAGGTCTCCCCTCAGCCTCCTCTTCTCCAGGCTAAACAACCCCAGCTCTCTCAGCCGTTCCTCATAAGACCTGCTCTCCAGCCCCTTCACCAGCTTTGTTGCTCTTCTCTGGACTCGTTCCAGAGCCTCAACATCCTTCTTGTGGTGAGGGGCCCAGAACTGAACACAGGATTCGAGGAGCGGTCTCACCAGTGCCGAGTACAGAGGGAGAATAACGTCCCTGGACCTGCTGGTCACGCCGTTTCTGATACAAGCCAAGATGCCATTGGCCTTCTTGGCCACCTGGGCACACTGCTGGCTCATGTTCAGTCGGCTGTCAACCAAGAGTTGCAAACTCTCCTGGTAGTTGCAAACTCTCCTGTGGACTTTGGATGAAGGAGATCTAGAGGAGATACGATCCAGAGGGAGCACTAAGGAGCTATATAAACACCGCCTGTAGCTTAATAGACCTTTTACACCGTGGGGAGCACGTGGAGAGCTGACTACAAAGTGTGCTGAACTACCTACATAAAGAGAGCGAAAAAATCCTTGTCTCAGCATTCCAGCCTTGTGGACTCCAAGAAGAAAGCTGTCCTTCACCACGCACAGCTAAAACATGCAATTCCTGTTACATCTCTGTTTCCCAACTAGTGCTTGCCTGTCAGGGATGTCATGTCCCAGTGTGGCGTGACTGGCAAAAAATCAATGATACACTGGTTTTCCTTCTGCTTTTTTTTGTGAAGTGTTGCTGAATGGGCACTCTCTGGAGGTTCCCTCTTGTGCAAAGTGAGTGCTTAGAATTTGATCTAACCAAAGGAAGCAGCTGGTGATGCATAACCTAAGATACCTCTGAGTTTAGTCCAATGGTGTACTTAGGGGTGAACATCCTGTATTGGTCAGAAAATACTAAAAAATGGTATATCCATCATTTTGCCTGATAGCCTTTGCCGATAGTTAAGGACTTGTCATTAAAAATCATGCATTGTTTCCTATTTAAGCTTTTCTAATTCCAAATAGTTCCAGCCACTGAGTCTTGCTATATGTTTCACCACTGGATTGAAAAATTCTTTCTGATGCAAAATTAGCAATTTCATGAGGGTAAAGTTTACTACCTGGTTTATGTTTTTTTAATTAAATTAATCAGGCTGATCACTTTAAATCTGTCAGAAAGAAAAAGGCATTTTCTTCTGTGCTTTTAGTTATTTTTTCAGCTCTTTTCTGTGTGCTTTCCAGTTTCTCAACATGTTGTTAGATTGGTGGCCACCCAGAGTGAATGTGTTGTTCTGTTATTGATCTCAGCAGCATCACACAGAGGTAAAGTGTCACCTCCCTGCTGTTCCTCATTAATCCCAGGTTTGTACAGTCAAAGAACTCTGCCCCAATAGCCCCTGATACAGACGTCTCACATCTCAGCACAACTTAACAACACTAAATTGAGTGTCTACGCTCCTTCATGAGACAAGTAACATTTCTCTTTCTAGGCTGCCTTTTTTTTTATTCTGGTAGTGTAAAAAAAGCTATGTTTGCTGAGGGTAGCTCTTTTTGGGGAGACTTGATAATCCCGTGGGATTTGAAAGGAAAATAACATAAGAAAGAAAACTAGCTCTACAACTCTCATTATTTTTGATATAAAGTAACAACATTAACTCTCTTTGCTCTCTCTTCAGCAGCAGAGACCTTTTAGGGAAAAAAACACTACTTTTGGTTCTTTTATGCCTTATTAAAGATAATGAGTTTTTAAAAATACATAGAAGTCATGGTAGTCCATGTGTTCCTGTCAGTTCCTATTCTTTTTCCCTTGGGTACAATAAGCAAAACCAGATAGGAATGAGGGAGCTACAAACAGAGTTAGGAAAGTGTCAGCTCTGCTCCTCACCTGTTTTTCAACTTCTGGAGGAACACTCAAACAGTTGCTCTCTGAGCTACTCTGAGACCTGGCAAAAATGTGCAAGGCTCAGGCTGAGCAGAGGACTTCAGATCTCATAGAGGTGTTACAAAAGGGACAGATATGTCTAACTTTTGGGGACTGAGTGTCCCGATAGAAGCACATACTAACCAGCCCCCCCCCCCAAAAAAACCCCAATAAAGATAATAATAGCTTAACTATTTCTTCCCATTCTTAGTTCATTGCAGTTGATCTGAACCATGAGCACTGCTTCACAATCTCATTTGTTTAACATCCCATTCAGAGTAATATACCACCTTCAGTTTGGCTGAGATTTTGCATCTTTCTGTAAAGGGCTTAGCTGACCTCTCTTTCTTTTGTAGATCTTTTGGTACAGGCTTATTGAAGGTAGAAAGTCCAAATTTCTCAGGAACAGATCGGAAGTTTCATTAAAAAGTCGACTGTTACTTTTTAAGCTATTCCTTGGCTATTATCCCAATGCTGATTTATACTGTAGTTCCTAGGTAATCAATAGAAAGTCTGGAACATTTCTAAATGTATTTTCCCACTGCGAAAGGCATCTATAACTGAAGTTTGTATCACAGTTGATTAGATAACTCAGCTAATAGTAGACTCCCATTCTGTGTCCAGTAAGAAAAGGTCTTTCTTGAAGTTGTTATATACAAAAAGAGAAAAAGAGACCTATAATAAGAAAGCAATGTGACTTGTCCAAGATTGTACAGGAAGACCATGGTAGAGTTTGGACTGCTACATATCTGAAGTGCTTTGCAATTTTACCATGACTCGTTGTCTTTGGAGAGCTATTCAGACTTGAGAAATTCTTTATTTTGTGTGATACTTGTTGTCCCAATTCTGTGACAGTAATGGACGTATATGTACTGAGCTCTCTGATGTCCTGAGGAAAACAAAGACAGAACAAAAAGAAGAAACAGCTGGTATATCTATGCTTTTGCTGTGTATCAGCTCCAGAATATTCTCTTATCTCGTTTCAAGACTTCTCTTTTTGTAAGAAAAAAAGATCTTGATTTTTTGACATAATCAGACAACATTCCAGTTTATATTACTGCTTAACTATACTCTTGGTCTATACCCATCTGTCTTGTAGATCTGATCGAGAGATATGTATATATGGAATTGTTTCATTCCATGCATGTGCAGCACATTGCACAGCTGACCCATGAGTTCTAGCATGATAATGGCATGCAAGAGAAAAAAATAATTCTCTGGAAATTCCTCACTCTATTTTCCTGTTCAGCTTTAGACATTCACAACATGATGTTAGTGCCCACATCTTGAGAGAATCAAATGCTGTATTCCCATAATGTCAACCTTTAGCCAGAACTGCTTAGAGCACCCTGTCCCAAATGACATGTACTTTCATGGTAAGAGCTTTTGTAAGTCAGTGCTTTTACAGGTAGGTGCTGTCATATGTAGTCTCCAACATGCTGAATAAAAAGTGTAAATCTCTCCATCCAAGCCAGTCACTGAGAGTGGATGAAAATGCCCCAGCATCTGTGGTATCCATTTTAGTAGGTGAGTAAAGTGATCAGCTCCTGAATATGGTTGATGACTATGATGAATTCTAGCCTGAAGGAGTTATTCCTCCTGCATTTACAGTAATTGCCTAATTGCCTACGTCTCTAAGAAGGTGGGAGGCTAGGGTACAATATATTTTTTTTTTTAATATCTTGTGGTGTAATATTCCTGAATAAAATTGTAAAATTGTTAATAACCCCAAGTTGTCTTGTCATATGAAGATCAACATTGGTTTTAAAACCTGTCCGTGTAAACACTTGGGCAGTTTGCAATGCAGCTTTTACAATAAGATCCTGAACACTTAGCCTAAGGTTATAAACACTGAAAGATGACACATTGCTGAACAGTTGAGTTGTTTGCCTGTAGGGTACATAACCAGTCAAAGTGGTGCAGCGTTGTAAAACCAGGCAAAATACAGGAACATTTCAGCTTTCCAGCAAGGCTGGCCTAGCAGTGCATTTGTGCAGATCTGCTAGCTCCTGTACACCATTTAGCTCATTCAGAGCTAGCTATGCGTGAGTTAGCATTGCAGGAATAACATTAATATATGTTTATTTTCATTCTACATCTGTAAATTGGGCTTCCTAGCCTTATGCAGATAGGAAACTGTTGATAGTGGAGGACAGATTTTGAAAAGAGAATGCTGTCTGACCTGATGACAACAGGAGCACTATACACACATTGACAAGGAATTAAATTGGTGCACAGTAAAATTCAGCCTCTCTGGAAAGGTAACAAGTTAAAAAATGACATTTGTGTTCACTGTTTTCCTTAAAAGAACTTGGAAACCTTATGTGATGGAGAAGCTGACTCCCTTCCATGTTCTGAAAGCTAGTTGCAGCCATTACTTCTTTACATGCTACATAATTTAGACCCAACTAAGTCATCCTCGTAGTTATTCAAACCTTATAAAATTTTACAAATATCAGGCACATTAGCAGGCACACAGAAGATGAGTATCAGGGAAAACAAGTTTAATTGGCAATGGCAGATGTTTTTGTGTTCCAAAGAAGTAGTGAACACCTTCATTTTTAAGACAAATTTGTCATCTTCCTTCTCAGAAATTAAAATAGAAAGCAGAAATAAAAAGAGGGGGAAAAAAAATGTCTGCAGTTTTCCCCATCTTGCTTTCCAGGACAAATGCCTGGAGATAAATTTTCGAAGATAAACTTCATGTTTACCAAAGACTACTTCCCTCTTTAGAGAAGTTTTCTCATTTCATTCATGAACTGGATAATGTTATCTGCTGAGACTTCCTAGTATCTTATAGTGCTATAATTCTTTGCCAATACTCTGTCCATTTGTCCAAATCTGAATGGGGGGGATGGATTTGCCCTTGTGGTGGAAGGTTTCACATTCATGCACGTTCATCTAGATTTGATAGTGCACTTTTTCCCTCACTAAATATTCAAAGCAGTTCACACTAACTGGGCACTTTTACTTCCAGAGAGTGTTCAGATAAAGGAAATCATGGCTTTCCTTTCTGTATAACTCACCAGATCACACAAATGGACATGTCAGTCCTGATTTGTAATAACCAATATGGCCCTAATAGGACAGTAGGAGAAAGCCCACACCAAGGAGATATTTAGAGTAACTTCACTGCTGGAATCTAATATATATGCCCTAGGAGAAAAAGGAAAAGATGAAACCAGATAGTCACTTGTCAGTTCAAGTGGTGTCACATCATACTCAGAATTACTAGCTATCGTACAACAGCTTCATCCACATAAGGAGGGATGTCACTTGTAAGATACAGCACAAAAATAAATAGAACATCTCTGTCTCATCGCATTATTCTAAAGAACTCGGTTTTAATTGCAAAACTAGTAGCACAAAAATGGCAATCCCTGCTATTTGCCAATGTAAAAGCCAAACTAATCCATCCTGTCTATTTGTTCAGGTTACTAACATTCCTGGGAGTAATAGCTTTGCTTTCTCAAAGATCAGCTACTAAGTGATAAGTGACAGGCAATAACTTTTTATTGATCCTTGCCACAAGAAACATATACACTAATACTGCATGTTGGTGGTTTTTAGGTTGCCACTCCTTCATACAGCAATTTCTTTGACACTGCAGAATTTGCTTAGTGAAAAGAATACAGCACTTGTGAGGACTCAATCACAAAACCATTTTTGACCTTCCTTTTCACCATAAACAGTTTGAATGCAACAGGAAACCTGCAACACTCTGTTTCCTGTATAAAAATAAGTAGCTTTATTAACGGTTTTATCTACCAGATGAATTGAAAAGTGGATTTTCCTGGGATAGGACCAAGAGCAGAAGACCACTGAAATGCTTCAGGAGAGCACTGTGCTGTTCCACCTATATTTTCTTAATTAAAAGCTCACTGCAATCCTTGACATTAAAGAAAATGTGTTGACCTCCTGTTATGTTCCAGAGAACACATAGATGGAGATTACTCCTGCTGTCTCACAGTTTCAGATTTCCCTAGTGCTTTCTAAAGGCTCCATTAGGCATTCCAAAATTGTCCCTTTGAGGAATTTTTCAAGATCAGCTTTTTATTTTTTGAACAGACAGCAATTCTGGAAACAAGTCCCAGTTGGGAAACTCCAGGGCATCATCTGGAAGAGAAGGATCCCTGAGTGCCCAGATGTTTAATGGGGTGTTTATATATCACAAGAAGTATCTGGACCAGTCATGGGCTTCCGAGGCTCTCCTTGGGCTGCCTGCAGCAGCTCTGTGAGACCCAGTCTGGGCAGAGGGTTGGTGTATGTGGTGGCAAGCTATGCTTCCAGCTGTTCCTGACACCATTTCATGGGGACAATGTTGGTAGAGGTAAGATTTACTCACCTGCACTTGTACATGTATTAGTAAGAATTATCTCCAGTTGGGCTGGATTAATTACTTTCCTGGCCAGTCTGAAGGGTGCTCCTTTACAGCTGATGTGAACCATCAGGTACCTGAAGCAAAAGACAAACTCTATTTTGTGTAAGGCAAAGGTGCTCTGTAACCAACACACCATGGGCTGCTGAAAAATGTGAGGCTCCAGCTCAGAGTGAATATGCAACGCTGACTGAATTTATCACAAATCAAAAATAGTGCTCTCTTTACTTAAATTTTGCCAGGCTAAAAGACACAGGGAGTCAGCTACAAAACAGCAGCAACGGGGTAGGTCTCACTTGCAGGAAGAAGGAAAACTAGTCACTCTGAAAATTCAGTGATGAAGGCCAGACTGACATCTATATCAGCTTCCTCTGTAATTAATAAACTGCTCTTTATGTTAAATAAAAGGGTGTTGCATGCATTGCACTGCAAATGCATTTTATATCATCCCTGTCCTAAAGAACATCCAATGTAATTATAATCCTGATTAGATCACTAAAGTAGATCATGAAGCTGTATCTGAGAAAATCATCTTTGTCCATGTTTTATTCATAGATCTACTTTACCATATTCCGGGAGAAAGAAAGTTTTTTGTAAACAGTGGAATTGAGTCTCTATGCAAAAGTAGCTGGGAATTCTCAGAGATGTAAGAGAATCTAAGAGCTAAAATTGTTAACTCAAATATTCTGAGTGCAAATATTGACTATAATTCTCCAGTGAATTCTCTAATTTTATTAGCTGCAGAAAACAGTTGTATGAATAGATGCAGTATCCAGATCATTCTTTTTTAGGGTGTATAAAATATTTTACTTTTTAGTTCAAGTTTGTTTCTTTCTCAGTACCAAAATTCTGCCCCACAAGAACTGTATTTAACATCCTCAAATCCAATTTGTTTTTTTCAAAATCCAATCCCATAATATGCATTTTACATAGGATTTAGCTAATTTGCTAACAGTTAATCGACTTAAAAATCAGAACTACTTGGCATGTCTGCCTGTGATACCTTTGTTTGGAGCCCTTTCAAATATGTAAATCACTGAACTTTTAAAAGAGGCTTGGAGAATTAAACATGTTCCTCAAGCATTTTATTTCCCTGTTTGCCACATGTCCACATACAATCATACAAACACACTTGCATAATGCACATTCTTATTTTTTCTCTTTAAATGCCATTTTTCTATGTCCTGTTCTTCCCTTTTTCACATGATTACTGGTGATCTCACTGAAATGAAGGTCTATCGTTATGTATATCAGTCAAGAAGCTACCTGACAACATTTATTTCCACAACACGCTGTTAGAGGGCAGGAACCTTCACAACAGTATCTGCGACATTTTCATGAAATACACATGTGAGGAAATACGCGGCTGAATGGTCCCATCAGCGAACTGGGGAGAGTTTGAGTCATAAGTCACAATCTGCCTCCAGGTTTCTCTTACACACAGTACATGTGGATGTTGTACATAGTTCCCAGTTAGCAGCCAGCACTTTGTAGAAAAAAGAATGCCTGGGATAACCAATTTCCTCAATTCCAGACCCCCTGCACAAGGGACAGGATGGGTGTGTTGGAAGTTTCATCTTTAGCCAATTGCTCATGAGTTGGTAGAACACTAGCACCTTTCAAGGGCACTCAGAACTTCCGTCTCAGGTTTCCTTTAGTAAAAATAAAGGATTCACTATGCTGTCCACAGTAAATATATCCTCCTGTGCACAAAGCTGTGTGGCAGGGGCTGCTGATCAGAAGAAGACAGAACATTAGATATAAAATTTATGAAGCTCTTTTGTCACAGAGATTATAAATATTTAGTGCTTTGGATGCACAGTGTTATGTTATATGACCTGCATCCACATGAGGCTAAGCAGCCCAGCCTTTGGACTTCAAGAGCCTTTTTGGGCTGAACTACAGCCAGAAGGACTTTATGCAAGATACATCCCTTTCTCCACTTGACTACATAATTGATTAAGCATTTAATTAATCTTTTACTTCATTTATTTATTAAACACGTTCTTTGAGCCCAGGAATGAGAAGAATCACTAGCAAGTAGATAATATCATCCCTATGAAATAAAGAATCTAGGATTGAAAGTACTCTGATGTGTTATAATTTGGGTTTTTTTTTATATACTCTGGAAAGCTTAAACTATCCGATAAAGTTAATTACTGCACTCTTTTCTGTGACAGCTTCCTCATCTGTATCTTGCTGGTCCAATGCTGATGGGCTCAGAAATTCAAGCTTGAAGCACCCTGACCAGCAAGCTGCTGTTTCCGCAATATGGAAATGTGTTCTGGCACATTCAGGCTATTGCAACAAAGAAGACAACAGCACTGCTGCAAGAGAAAAGGCTAGAACCCGGCTTTCCAAAAGGTGCAACTCTTTGCAAGCACCCATTCATACTGCAAGTTCAGACACTTTGAGGAACATCACATGCTGCAGCATGAATAAGTGCCCTAGTAGATATCAGGGTATCTTGCTATAAAAGAACTCAGCATCTTCCTTCCTCACATCAGCATGTGGCGAAGCAGAAAGAGGCCAGATGGTTCTTTGCAATGGTGATGCTTTAAGATGACCAGCTGATATAGAAGAAAAGCAAGCATAGCACAGGAGATCCAATGGAAGAGCGATCAAAGCTTTTCAGGACTTTGATCAGCTTCCTGCTGCTGGCTTTTTGAGCATGTTTGAACCTTTCACATTTTCACCTTCCCGAAAGGCCTCAGCAAATGCATTAGTTACAACTTTATGCAACTAACCAGAGTATCATACAAGTTCTACACATGCATGAATGATATATACCCCGATAGCTCAGTTAATAGCTTATCATAGCTTAATAGCTTATCAATAGCTTAATAGCTTTTGATAGGAACGGTTGGACTCGATGATCCGGTGGGTCTCTTCCAACCTGGTTATTCTATGATTCTATGATTCTATGATCATTCCCAGTGGAAATTGTGGCATCTGGGAATACTGTTAAGTAAAAAATAAACTATTGGTTGACAAAATACCAGTACACACTGCACAGTATTTCATACTCCATAGGGAATTCAGTCTTCAGGAGAAAGTCATTGATGGTTTTCAAAGCTGGGAATGCCAAGCTGGGCTGTTTTTTTTAAAACATAGAACACGTGCAACACTGCATTCATAATTCACACTCCCACTAGATCAGCCCCATCAAAACAACAGCATCCTTGTTTCATGAGAAGCACAAGTGAAAGAAGATGTTTGACAACTTGTTTGGCAATTGTTTGGACAATATGGCTGCTCAAAACAAGCAAGAGGCTCGAGTCATTTACTTCTGGGCTTTTCCAGTTTTCTTCATTTTCAAACGACAACAAAAGCAATAAAGGCACAAACTACCTTACTGTAAATAAATGATTCCTCGTTGTGCTATGCTGAAATATTCTTTTCAAAAAGTCTTTGCCACCCCCAGGAAATATTTTGCTGGCTCCCTTGGGCCAGCAAGGCAAATGTATGATGAAGGACATCAGGACTAAAATTTCAGAGTAGCAGTTTATTTACATATCAGTCATTGAAATATTAATATGGAGCTTTTCTGCTGAATTGCTCCCCAGAGGCGCTATAAAAACTTGTTCAAGACCGCCTTCTCTGTCACAGTGAGGTGTTGATGGTTTTCAGTAGCATAGTCATTTGTTTCCTTCAAACAGGAGTGTCCTCAGAAGTAAACTGAGAATATTGACCAGCAATACTACAAGGTGAGGACAGAAATACTTCTGATTTCTTGTAGATACATTATTTCTAAGATATCACAGGCAGCTGTTGTCTCACACACTGGAAGGCAATTCATTTCTTATCAACATAAGCAAGGACTGAGGACAAAGGGTCAAGAATAAGGAGAATCCTAGTGATAGAAAATAATAGAAAATAATAATGATCTGATGAGGACTTATTCTCGGATGATTTTGACGCGTAGTTTTTCTGCAAGTGATCTTTGCATGTTTCTTGGGCATTTTGTTTTGAAGCCATGGTTAACTGCTTTTTCATAATAGATTCTGATCAATCACCCATGAAAATTAAACTAAAGTCTTTCTTTCACACTACAGTTTTAGGGTTCATTAACTATTGATGTTGGAATGCATAATATCCATTTTGCAGACAATACCAGTTTGTTAAATATGCTAGGGTCATTTAGCTTGTATAGCTACTTAAAGGGTATTTAGCATTTAAAATTACTCTGAGGTAATGTCAAAAAATGGTACTTTATGAACTACAATTTTACCTAAGTGTCATTTTAAATTAATTAAATGTGAATTATTCATACACTTAATATACGATAATAATCCTTTACAGATTATTTTGATTGAAATTTGGGTTATGATAATCTCACCATATAACAAAAATATCAAGTGTTTCATTCATGTGGTTATTCTAACATTAATACAAAATGGGCAAAAAATGAAGTGGAGGGCACAGAAGTATTATTACTCATTTTGTTTATAAATGCATTTGAGAGATTAAATAAAATGTTAAATATTGAAATTGCTAGAATGACACCAAAATATAAAATGCTGCATACCTATTGGATAAAATCTGGGTTCTACACAGCCAATTCATACTAATTTTGAATAATTTTAGTAATATAAATAATGACATTGTAAATCTTCACTGGTATCTAGTCTTGGATGGGAGTTTACAGTAGTTCTGTTTCCATGTAGACAATGCCCACCACCTTCAATGGCTTTGCTTCAATTTGTGAATTAAAACCAACCAGCTCCCATGATGAATCCAAATTAATCTTTGTCTCTATGTACATGCCTTCTTTGTTCCCTCTTATTTTTTCTCCTCTTGTTATTGCCACTAAATACGTATGGGGATATTTGGTGTACTTAGTGCTTCTCTGATGAAGGGACTTTACAACACTAGCAAAAGGAATAGCAGAGAAGAGAATTAACTGTCAGAACAGAATCGTTAAAAAAAATGCAGGAAGGTAGGACTCTGTCTCTCCATTTCCCAGATGATTTTTATTTTTTTTCCTGGAGAATATAATTTTCAGCTTTCCATGACCCAGTATCAGGAAGCTTTTCCAAACATCTGTCTATTGTGGTTGTTCTAATTTGATCTATCTGTTGAAGAGATGATGCCACTGACATCATTTTATGAAACTACAAGGAACATGTAACAGATCTATTTAAAAGTGACCGACAGTGTGTGACCTTGGCATGGAGCTAGGTTTATGTTGTTGATTTACTGTAACAAGTTCCTTCTGGGTTTGGTAATTAATATCTCCTGAGTTAAGTGCCTCATGTCATTGCACTAATAAATCTCATCCTCTGCAGAAAGAAGTTGAATTTTCTGAGGTAGAACGCTACTGAATTTATATGTACAAAAAGCAATACCCCTGTATTCCTTTCCAGGGAAATAAATGCTTCAGTGGCATATACTATCTTTTCTAAAGGCTTACATGATAGCTCTCTTAAGATTATCAGAACTTGGGCTAAATTCCATGTTGCCAAAACCTCTAAGTTATTATGGGAATATATTATTTCTTTGTCACTTAAATATAAATATGAAATCCTTTCCAGACATTAAAAGTATTTGGACTCTCCATATCAGTTTTGTTTGAAACCCAGTTCATTTTCCTTCATCACCAGACCATAAAGTACCTCAGAAAATAGATCTCCACCATGTATGCATAACCACTAGAAATTAGCAAGTAATTTCTAAAGGGAAACTGCTAATTCTGCCACCTCACTCTGGGTAGAATTGTATTGTTACCATTGACTACCACATCAATAACATGGCAATTTGCAGTAGGTCAAATGGCTGCTAAAAATAACTTCTTGCTTTCCATAGGAAGACTCAAATTCTGCAGTAGCATTGCTCTTGCTCTTGCCTTTGCTCTTGTTCTTGTTCTTGCTCCATCAAGAGGATGACTGCCTCCTCTGCTCTTTCTCATGGGTGGCTTCCCACTCTGCTCTTTTAATTTACTGTATTTTGCAGTGAGTCAAGGTCGCAGTGGTGCAAGACATCATTGGTTTAAAGTGCTCTGAAAAAGCATACTTGGCTGGAGGGCAATCTAAAGCCTTCTGAAACTTTTTCATCCTTTCTTTTCCTTGATATGATCATTTATCTTTTACTGAAAACCATCTCTCTTTTTTTTTTTTTAATTCCTTTAGAGAGTCTGTGTTTTGTCATTCAACTGCTACTGGTTGATGCCATACCCTCTAACTTTTTAAAAAGTTGTCCTATAAATATCCATTATTTGTTCATAGCAAAGTGGCTACATAGAAATAGGGTAAACATAAAAATCAGGGTAAATATATAAACCAAAGTAAATGCAATTATGGTCTGTGTAAAGTGCAAAAGGGTCGTACAGGACCCTGTGTCACTACAGCTGTCATGTATGCAGTAGGGTATATGCACCTCCATATGTGACACCAGGAAGTGCTAATGGGCAGGAAGAGCTAATGGGCAGGAAGAGCCTGGGAGTTTTGCTCAGTGACCTTAGTTATCTCATCCACAGCTTCTGCACAACTCTGCTCTTTGTAAAGACCTAGATACTTAGATGAGGTCACTTGCTGCTTCTGTTTTGTGTACTTTTCTACCTCTCATAACATGGTATCCTGAGGAAGTAAAGCCCCTGTTTGAGAGCATTAGGAGGATTCCAAAGGTGTGCTTGGTCTGGTTTGCTCTCCTAGAGAGAGGAATGCTCAGTTAATTTCCTGAAGCAGTCAGCATACAGTATATATATGAAATGTTATTATTTACTATCTTGTAGTTTAGATGTCACACAGTTTTCCTTTTGCATGTTTAGCTAAAAGCTAGAATCCAAAAAGAGCAAAGGGAGATCTTTTAACCCTAAGAAAATTGCATTCAAGTCTTTCCTCATTTCCTTTAAGAAATCTGTTTCATTCTATCAGAATATGCCAACAAAGCTTTTTCATTCAGAAACATTTGACCAGTTCTACTCACTATAAGATATTGAAAAGCAACTGGATTACCATATGGAATTAAAGTTAAAAACAGAAGAGGCTGAAAGTCTTTCTGTCAGTGTTAAAATGCCCTTGATATGCCTAGAAATATTTTTGACAATTTTCGGATCTAACTTGAGGGATTCCTATGCTACATTTGTTCTTGCTAGACAGCGAGGACTTGATCACAGAATGAAACTATCCTTTCTGAACTCAGCGATCATGACTTTATTATACTTGTCATCTGCAAGCAAAATGAACTCTCAACAGGAAATTTTTGTGCTTCAGAGGACTCAGTTTCACCAAACTAAAAGTAATTATAAGCTAAATCAGTTGGGAAAGAGAATTTTAATAGGAAAACAAAAAGGTGATAACTAGAATGGGGTTAAAATTGCTTAAATAAATTCCTACAATCTCACACAGAGAGAGGGCTACAGCATTTAGTAATTCAGCCTCATCTAACAGGAAAATAAAAATAGTAAAAGTTAACAAGCTTATTGGATGGTGAGAATAATTAATAGTTACATGGAATCAGGAAAAAAAAAAAACATGCAAAGGAACTAAAGGTCATGTCAAAACCTACACAATGTGGAGAAACAAGAAAGAGCATAGAGGCCAGGAGCAGAAAGAGCCCTAATGCCAGCTGTGGTCAGCTGTTAGGCAGAAATGTTAGAAGGTCAATAATGCAGAAATACTATGTTCTACAAAAGTTCTGGGTCTGCAGATAGAGGAAAATATTGTGTGATACATCCTCCACCAAAAACAACCCTGGATATAAAACAGAAGGCAATAATGGTAAACATTTTAGAATTAAACATGCCTGAAAAACTTTTGTTTATGAGTCATAAAAGAATAAGCCAAGGAGATTTGTCAACATCAATGCTGATTTTTAATACCTCTGGATAACAGGAAATTTCTCACTGATATAAAAAAACTCTGCTATTAATGTTTTTGAAGTATTTATAGTTTAATCATGTTGGTATAAGCCCAGAAAATAATGAAGAGCTGATACAGCATTCAATTCATAAAGAATTAAGGAAAGGAACAAAACAAATCAGTGTTGAATAAGGGGAAAAAATATCAAAGTATATTAAGGTTTAGTTGTTTTTTGGTTGCTTTTGTTTTTTACTGAGAGTTCAAGGCTTAGCTGAGAATGTCATTATTGTTAGTTTAATACAGTTAGGGTCTTATTAATGCTTTTCAGAAAGGTTTTGGCTTTGCTCTTCACGGTGTTTTCACTAAAATGAAGAGATAAAAAAGTCAGCACTGCATACTTTTGAAGGATTCAAGACCAGCTAACTTAAGTAGTGTCGGAGTAATTGTAAACATTTTTTGCCATCATTTAACAAATGTGTTTCTAATAAGGACTTTTGTGTATCATTTGTATTGAACATTTTTTTCCCAATGACCTTGAAGGAAATGTAAACTGTAAAAAGGAAATTACTAAAAGCTGAAGCCAGCTGAATTCATATTGATTCCCTGGGTCTAAAACATGAACCCTTTAATAAGTCAAATGGGGATCCTAAAATATCGAAAGCCTTCACTGTAAGCAAGGAGTGCTAATTTTAATCAGTTTATCCCAGCTTGAATCAGGTAAAAAAAACAAGATTAAGTGTCATTTTTACCACTACTCTAGTTTGTCCAATGTAAATGCCTTGTCAGAAAGGCTTCTGTTCAGCTCTGCTTCTTGTGTGTCTTATTCACGGTTATTCAAATAAGAGGAGACATTACGTTGAACTGATAATTTATGCCAGTTAGAAATGGGCATGATTTTATATCAATGTTTGCTTTTTATATTGATGGTTCTGCTTTCTGACAAAGATTTTTTCCTGGCCACACTCAAGAGAACTGAATGAAGTTTGCTTCACTTCTCCACCCTAACTATTGTTCACCATGATCAGAAGCTAAAGACTTAAAGTCTTTTTAACTTAAAGTTAAAAAATCATACCTGATTTGTGACAGATTTCTGATAGTCATACCAAAAAATATAGGGTACAAAAATTGTCACATTATGCCTTGTATGGATTAGGCATGATACATCTTCTATTAAATTAAGAGTCCTCAAAATGCTTGTATCGCTCATGAATACTAACAAAGGCAGAAGAATGAATCAAGATAACAGAGAGGTGTTAATTCCTGGAGTTTTTTTCCTGAAAAGCAAATAATCTGCTGTGAACTTACAGAGAAAAATATAAATGACATTATTCTATCTCTTAAATCTGTTTCCTTCATGAATGTCATTTCTCTTCCTCTTCTAGCCTTTGGCTTACAACCATCTGCAGGGTGTATAGTGATGCTATTAGACAGATCAGCAGGGATTGGTCACATCTTCTGTGGGGGCATCTCCTGTGAAGTATCAATTCGTTCCGCCAACTATATGGTTCATTTCTTGCTGTGTCCTACTTTACTTTGTTTTGTCTTTCCCATTGTCACTTATTTCCTGATGGATTTAGAGGTTTTAGAAAGCCACTGACTCTTAGTAAAGTGTAATATATAACATAAATATGCTACCAGTATTTGCAACAACAGAGTACATCTTGAGATATATTTGATGTATTTATCCCTTCCATCTGAGGATGGATGTTCAAACAGTGATTATTGTGCCTCTAGGAAGTTCAGTGTGTCTTCTTCTAACAACAATAGTTTATTTAGGTGTAATGCATACATATTACTTATTTAGCAGTCATCTGTAATTCCATGTGTGACAGATAAGGTTTTCGATAAATAGGCCAGTCATAAAAGTAAACAGCTGAGATTTACTTTTCTCCCACTTATTGTCAGCAATAACAAATTTACAACAAAATTCGGTGCTCCGCCATGCAACAAGTTCCTTTGAAATATTTTAACACTGGCTGCTGTCACACTCCCTCTCTTCCTTTTTCTCCATAAAAAACAACTTCATAAAAGCCCTGGCCCAGATCCAGGACACCTCAGATTCAGTTTTGAGTGTCTCTCACGTTTAGGCTTCCATGTTTGGGAAGAGGACTAAAGGAGTTTTTCTAAACCAAATTTCCCATTGCCTTTTAAATTGGAAAGAGGTGGGTGCTCCTAAAGGACTCTGGGGAGTCCAATTTACTTGTGGGACCTGCTGGTACTCTATTGCTTTGTAAGTTATCCCATCTGTATGAGAAAAAATAACTACCAGAAGCAACCATGTTTTCACTGCAACCCAGTAGCCTAAGCACGGGTATCCTGAAGCTGTTTCTCCTTGGTTTTGTACAACATTTAAAAAATAAAAACAATACAATGAATGATGTTTTGTAGTCTAACCATTTCTGTCGAGAATACACTGCATGGTATGAAAGTGGACATAAAGGTAGCTTTAGTCCTGGCAAGAATACAGGCCTAGTTATTGCTCTCTCAATTTAAATTTAGCTTTTCCTGGAAACACCCTTTCTAAGAGGACTGACGTTAAACCAGAGCTCTAAGAGGAGAGAAATAAATAATTACATTTCATCTAACAGAGAGGTAACAGGGTCCTCTTTGAAATTTTAATGTAGTTTTACTTGGTACGTCGATATTTTGCTTACTTTACCTGAATAAGTACCACCAACTTCAAAATTATATGCAGTTGACCTCTTCAAACTCTACTTTATGTATAGAAATCTTAATGTTTTAGTGTACAAATTGTAAGTCTATGGCGTGCCACATGTATACAGTTTTTAAATAAATCATAGAATCATAGAATCACCAGGTTGGAAAAGACCAATCAGATCATCGAGTCCAACAATTCCTATAAAATACTAAACCATGCCCCTCAGCACCTCGTCCACCCATCCCTTAAACACCTCCAGGGAAGGTGACTCAACTACCTCCCTGGGCAGCCTGTTCCACTGCCCAATGACCCTTTCCATGAAAAATTTTTTCCTAATGTCCAGCCTGAACCTGGTGGAGCTTGAGGCCATTTCCTCTTGTCCTGTCCCCTGTCACTTGGGAGAAGACGCCAGCACCCTCCTCTCCACAACTTCCTTTTAGGTAGTTGTAGAGAGCAACGAGGTCTCCCCTCAGCCTCCTCTTCTCCAGGCTAAACAACAGACACATCCACAGGTGAAATATAAGTACAGAAAAAATAACTTCAAATAAAACTGGAAAAAGTTGGAAAGGTTAAAGATGAAATTTATTCTCACAGTGAGCCATTCATTGCATCTGAAGAATGCAAACATATTCTTAGGTTATTCACAAATCACACCAGCCCAGAGAGCTCTGTCTAACCTAGATTGAATCAATTTGGCTTTTCTTTTGGCACTAGGATAACAATTTCTACATTAGTTAAAGCCTGTTTTGCTGGATATTTTTGTGAGTGTTAGTGATTAGTCAGTATAATCAAAATTCTCAGCAGGGTTTCTGGTTCTCACAGAAAACCAGCCATGTTGACTCGGACAATATGCTGCTTCATCAGTAGCTCTAAGACACGCTTATGAAAAAGTAAAAGAACAGGGCGAGTGTCTACACTGCTTCTCCCTAGCACTCTTCCAGCCTCCAAACATTTTCAGCATGGTTTTTTTCTGTATTTGGTGATTCTGAATGGAATTCATTTCTAGAAACTTCCGTCTTCACAAACTCAATTCCCATTTTATCAACCACAGCATCCTTAAAGAGGGGTCAAAAAACCTGCTCATTCTTCTGAGGAATGTCACTGAAATTATACTACTCCTTATCCATTTTCAATCTAGCAATTATTTTTTCAGAAGACACGTATATGCCATCCATGTATGGCAATATTGTCTTTAAGCGACAGTATATTTTTTTTTCTGTCCATTCTGCGCTTATTTATCACTTTAATATGTATTTGTATTGTCTGCCTTATGTTTTCTAAGGCAATGGGCTTTTTTGCCATTTGTCAGTGTGACCCCAGTAAAGAGGCTTTTACCATCTGGTTGTGTCTGACCATCACTACTGTTAGCACAAGGCACTCCACTCAGGAGAAGTAAATGAACATTTTCTGCAAAAGGAGTTTCTAAAGCTGCTGCCAAATAATTAACATAAGAAAAGCAACACCATTACTTATGAAGTCAGTGAGGGATTTAACACATGGAAATCTGGATAAAGAAGAAAAAAATTTAAAAAATGAAGACTGATGCAGCTCTAGCAGCTTGTCTATAATACAACTATATTGTTCAATTTGAGAAAGGCCAGGCCAGTATATTTGAGAAAGGGGAGTATAGCAGTCAAAGGAGAGAAAGCCAGTGTGGTACAAAACCTGTCCTTGATCCATCTCTGTATCTGTATTTCTCAATAAATATTTCCACAAACACTTCTGGGCATTGAACAGGTACTCAATGCCAGTCAGGACACAGTGGGATAAATTATTTAGGTATTTAAAGCGTATTAATGAAGAATTCCCTTGTAGTTTAAGACATTTATAGTCAAAGATCTATTCAAGTGCTAAATACAGAACAAATAGGCTCAGTTTTGGTAAGTCTTACTTCAATTGTTTATGTCCAAAACTATGCTGTAAAAATTTCAGCTTATGCCTGAAGAGATCTAACTATTTAAGTGTTCTCTGAGCAAGATCAGTGCTTCCTGAGTGGATTAAGCCTCTCAGTAAAGGTCCCTGCCACCCCTGCTGTTCATAGTCCAGCCTGATAACAGCCAGCTCAGTCACAATTTGAGAAAGCCAGGTTCATTTTCCCCCTTTGCCTGAGAATTTTCAAACCTATTACCCCAATGCCTCAGGAAAGTACCCTAATCCTCTGTTCAACCTAACAAAGAGCTGGGAGCTTAGCAGAGTCTGTGCCTCTGCTAACCAAAATATGAAAGGAAGCATGTCTCCTGTGCCCATTCTTTAGATTATTCCCCTGGGTGGGAGAAGGTCTCAGGTGTGATCAAAGGACTATTTACAAACTGCAGCTTGGCACTGGTGCATATGAAATTCATAAACAGAGCATGGAAGAAAATCAAGAGCTTGGGTCTTTGCTTTTCCCCAGGGAGTGATCGAACTACGTGTTCATGCTCACAGGAAAACTCTTTCCAGGATTTTCATGCTTTCATGCACAAAACAGCAGGCACCATGGGGAATGTCCCCGAGGAGCCCAGTGTTTTAATAGAGCAGGTGCAAATCTCTGACGGATAGAAATGATCCATGTTCCCACACAATATGGATAAATTTGGTTAGAATTAGCCTACGTCAAAGAAATAAATCATACTAACATTATTATGTCTATGTTAATTGAAAAAAAAAAAGAAGTTATGACACATGCTTACATTTAAGAGAATGTAGTGGGAACCTGCCAAGAGGAAGGGGAGAGGCTGGGCTGCTGCAGAGCTGCCCTTCTGCCCTGGCAATCCTGAGGAGAGGGTCAGACTAGAGACAACCTTGACATCCCTACCTCTTCCTGTCTAGGTCTCAACCACGGGTCCCAGCCCTGCTATGCTGGGACAGCATCCCACTTACCTGGGAAGGACCCTGGGTGATCATCCTGCACAAGGCACAGAAGTTGTCCTACAAGCCAGATGTTGCAGACAGCTAAAATGCCACTCATGCCATGGACATGGTATCCACGTAGAAGGCTGGCTTACACAACTGGTCTGAAAAGTGGTTCAGACGTGGAATTTGGTGGCACTTTTTACCCACAGAGGTCAGTGCCTTTAGTGCAAGTCATTTCTGATATTGTGGCTGAATATCCTATAAGAGTATGATATGCCGTATTACAAAATGCAACTTGTTATTTGTTCTTTTTTTTTCCTTTCTGTTAAATAGAAGTCATTCTAACTGCAAAGAGACACTGTGTAGCTGCTATTGAAAACAGCTGTAAAACTTCTGCGGTTTGATTCATGGTAGTAGACTGCAGTTTATAAAGGCCTGGGTGAAATGAAAGGGTCTCAAAATTAAAATAATAATGGATCAGGATGACAGTACTTTTAAATAGTATATAATGTACATCACTGACACAAGTGTTGCATGATGCAAATCACCTACTACTTTGTCATTACATAAAGTCCTGATTTTACATTTCTTACAGTGTCTTCTATTGTGTGGTCCTTTGTGAATTCCCAAAGGAAAAATTACTGTTAACCAGCAAAGAAGCAAAAACTTTAAAAAACTAATTAGTTATTTGATTCTCAGTAGGGCTCAAAGGTGACAGAATTTGTACCACAAACAAGGATAAAATTACAGAAATTTCCTCTAGTATTATTAAGCTGATATTGTGTTTATCTAAAATATCACACAGATTTTAGTAAATGGCAGCTGTGAAGTTCATACATGTATGGTAGGCAGATGGAAATGATCAAGTGTAACATCTCCAAAGGGGCTTTTGTGGTGCATCAGACCAGTGAGTCATGAAATGAGAAATGTTTGTGTGACAGAACCCAGGAGTTCCATAATAGCTGAAAGCAGACACCATCAAGTGAGTATTCTCTAGTCTAACACACAGTGAGAAACACACTGTAGTCACTTGGCTGATACTTCTTTAAAAGCTGGTTCCAAAGTGCTTGCTCATTTATCCACAGTTCACAGTTTTCCATGCAAAACTATGTTCAAGTAGTTGCAGTTACTGCAGGGGCAGTATCAGATTCAAGTGAAAAGACAAAATGTAATGGTTATTATGACACATAATGTAAACAAAGTCATGCAGGGCTTTTTGCCATTTACCTTTGAGCTGCAAAAAGATTCTGTGTAGGAGGCTTAAAGTGAATTTTAGGCTGAAAACAATCATGCTTATATATTCTGTTTTATGAACCAAGCAGGGTCTGGGAGTTGTACCTTGTTTCATTCTTAAAAGTCTTTTCTGCACATTTAGTTTACACTTCAATTGTTACTGATTTTGTATTTTAGATTCAAACATCTAAGTAACTCTCTCTAGATGCATTTTGTATCACCCAAGTTCTTCAGCTTCCTCATTTACCTATAAACCACTTTACTGAGGTGCAGATATTGCAACAAGCATTGAAATTGTAAGCTCACCAGGGGCAGAATAAAAACAAGGTCTCAGAATCGCTTTCCCCTTCTATTGGCTAATGGCCACAAACGTTTCTGTTTGAGTGTATTTTTGAACTGTTTCAATATTATATTGATTCTCCAAGTAGTAATGACCAATTAATCGTGATCATGAGCTGCTTTTAAATTACAAGTTAGACTGTTCATAAATTGATTGAGTTGTGCGTGCTTGCTTTGTTATGCATGTGGTGAGCAACGGCTGGGCTGGCACTGGGGCCAAGCCCATTTTTGACTGTTTAGAGAATCTCTCATTAGCCACACTGAGCTAATTGGGCTTATCCATAGCAAATTGTTCTTGATTTATTGGCTTGAAATGGGCAGAATCTAATACTGGGATACACGCACATGGGATGCATGCAGGTAGTGGCTTTGACATGGCTTTGACATCTGCTGTCTCCTGAGGTGATATGTTTTGGGAAAATGAAGTAGTGCAAGTTCAGTAGGTAGACCTTGTGCTTGACTGAGACGTGTTTCAGTATCAGCAGGAAAATTATGAATAAATCTGTAGAGCAGCTGGTCCCCAGTGGCAGTTTTTCTCCTGAAGGAATCTCACAGTTCAGCGGTCATGAATGCATCCTCTCAAATAAGCATTTCTATGATCTAAAAGGTAAGCAGAGAAGAACCATGCTTTACTCAACACACTTTATTGTCAGTCATTTAGCAACAGAAATACATTAAATGATCACTTTGTATCACTCTTTAAGCTTATTGATTAGGGGACTTTATCCTATCATGAAGAGTTATCATTTTCATGTTCTGCCTGTACAGAGACAGTGTTTCTATTCAAATGCCATCTTTTAGAAAAGCTAAGATAAGAAGACTGTGGATGAATGCTTGTTTTCTTGTAAGCCATGAAATCCAGAAAGCCATTCATATGTTCTACGTGTGCTGTCATTGCAATTTTTTAATATGTTGTACTTAACTCTCAAGTAAATACTAAAGTGGTAAAGGTACTTTGTTACAGGTCAGAAAATCCTGTTACAGGCAAAAGGAACTTACCTTGTATGCAAAGCCAAGAATTTCCTGTTGATGTCATTCAAATTTTGTCTATAAACAATTCATATAATTTATGTAATTACTACTCAAATAAAGAAAGAATGCTATTACAGGAAGGTTCTCTACAATAATACAAGTACAACAGTTGCACACACTTACTAGTAGCTATGCTTTTATACTCACTCTCCATTGTCCCCTGGGTTCCAGGGTGGTTGGATTGAGGCAAAGGTGCTATGCTGATTCATCAGTGTCCCCAGTCCTTTGCCATGAGCACGCTGTTGATGGGTTCTTCTTCTTCAGTCCTGAGGTCCTTGGCGCTTCTCTCATATACTTGAAAATACGATACATGCCTTGCTTTCTCATTATGGGACCGTAATTCTACATTATATCTTTATTTACTATATATGTTGTGTTTTACTTAGGTTAGCTACCCGGTTCTGTTTTTTAGCTCTGAAACTGCTTTTGCAAGTGTCATCCTGAGCCCCATCCATTATTATCCCATAAATCTCTACTCCTCTGCGCAGCAACCTATATCCCCACTGCCAAGGCCTCGGCTAGCTCTCTATGGCTGTACTCCTCCATACCACACAATTATGCTACAGCCACAGATATTTCACTCTACACAGCAAAATTACTTGTCACTAATTCTATATTAAGAATAACGGTTATACCACATAATTGTACAAGGCTACATAAAAGTAAAACAAAACAGAAATAGTCACCTGGCTGTTAGAAAATTACTCGTTTAGCTAAAATAAAGCTGAAGGCAAGTCATTGCAAGGAAAAAGTCTGATGAAGTAAGTCTCTCAGTCCTGAGCACCTGCAGTGTTGGTACATGGCTGTTACCAGCAAAGTCAATATTTTTTTATACTGAACTATCAGTCTGCAATAGACTGAACAGAACTGAAGAGAACAGAACAGAAAATGTGCAACAGTGTAGGGTGAAAGATATAGGCTAAATACTGAAAAGGTTTTAGAAAGCTATCTGACATTTCTGTGATGATGTTATGGAAAAGTATTAATTTATCAAACTTATGCCATGTTATACACCAAAACAAGGGAATCCTTTTTAGGATTCCATGGTTGGAAGCAGATATGCTAAGGCCTGGGACTGTGCATCATTCCACATGTCAGGCTGTGTCAGGCCTCTGCTCCTGCAGTGCTACTTAGGAGGTCAGAGGATACAAACTTGACTTCCCTGCCCATGGCAAGGGGTTTGGAACTAGATGATCTTTAAGGTCCCTTCCAACCCAAACTATTCTATGATTCTATTATTCTATTGTTCTATGACTGTACATCCTTCTGCCCTCAGAGTAAACTAAATCTCCAGGACTTCTTCTGAATTTCATGAGGCGTTTTCTGCTTTATATCACTTGTATTTTATTTTTGACAACACTTTAGGTTATGTATACCAGAACATTTCGCAGATGTCATAGACCCTAATTTTCAAATTCTGTTTGATACTATGCCCCTGTGTCCCAAATCAAGATAATGTTTGTTCAGGCAGTTTGTGATAATTTGGTCATTTCAATATTCTTCAACAATTTTTTTCTCTGTTTGGGAATTTTGTCTCATTTCCAAAGAAAAGAAACAATGGTATTCCTTACAAAATTGTAAACTGTACCTTTCAGTCTGAAATAATATCAGAAGAACAGTAAGGCAAGGTTTCACCAGCTGCTTCTGTCAATGATGATGTTCAGAATACTCTTAGAAAAAAGACATATAAAATGAAAATTAAATCTTAATATGAGAGATAAAAGTCAGTGCTAATTTTTTGCATTTCACTTTAATTTTTGCACATCGTGCAGAGATTGTTTCTTTTTGGTCCAGTAGTGACTTATATGTGTTCTATAGATAGAAGAAATTCATGTCAGGCTCAAACACCTTCCCACAACTTCAGTGTCACTAAGAGAACAATTTGTCATAAATTGATAGCACTAGAAGAAACTGCTTGGTTTTTGGATGACAAAATTTTTACACATTTTTATTGTTTCACTGTCACTGGAAGCAAGATATCACAAACTATTGGGTTAAGGACGTTCAAGGCACTCTTTTTATCTCCAAAGAAATGCAGGGTCATTTCTCCATTGAGATAAGCACATAAGTCCTATTATGGTAATGGATGGTTCTGAGTATGCACATTATTAACCCCTTCATTTTGTGTGTCAGCTAATATTCTTTAAGTGTGAAGAGTTCATTTTCTTAAAACCCCAAAACTATTATTCATCCATTGTCACATTTGCGGACTCTCTTTGTGTGCTCATCACTCTTCACACAATATAATATCTGATTTGTTCCAATATAATATCTGATTTGTTCCAACACTACTCTAACAGAAAAAGCAAAGGCAAAGTTTTTAAGCTGATACAACAAAAGGTTTTGCTAAATGCCAAATGTTTCATGAACATTTATTTCTGTAGTAAGAGGGAAAAAGTCAACAGCTTACATCAAGCTTCTTAGATTATCCTATTTGGAACTTGTGAGCTGACATTTTTGTACAAGCATCTTCGAAGATCTGCCTCTGTCATGGTGTTCTAAAGATAGATGCATTAGTCATAAAAACTTATTTAATTAAAAAGCTAAGTTCTTGTCAGTCATAATTAAACAGTAGCTTTTAAGAGAACTCTATTTCTGCTTAGATTTCTCAGGTCACATAAATTACTCTTCTAAAAACTGCAGGAAGCATTAATTTAATTTAGTCTTGTGTTTTGTTTACTCCATTTGTTCTAAAATGATTCTTCATAGTCAATGGAGCTGAGAATCATAAATTCCAAGAATCCCATTCCTGCATCATTTTGAGATCCTTTCCTCCCACCATAGAAATCTCACAGCAAGGAGATTTTGAATGTAAAGGGACCTCGATAAAGGTGGCTGACAAATTCAAATTTTAAAAAACAGGATTCTCTTCAAGCATGAATCATTCTGCACAACAACCACAACCACCGCTCCAACAGACTGTTGTTGCAATACATTTTCCTGGGAAAACCAAGATTCCTTGAGATTTTCAACATCACAAGAAATATTGGCTCATCCTGCAGTGGATGGAATAGATGGCATATAAAATTGGAAAGCAGAAGCAGAAAAATCCTTTAAAGCACAAATAATGATTCATGGGTAGAGGTGAAAATGCTGTTCCCTCAACTATGAAATGTCTTTTTTGTTGATTCTGAGTGTTTAAGTCAGAATGAAATATTACTTGATTCCATGAAGCAAGTTGAGCAGGCATGGGTTTAAAGTTGGGTTTCAAACTCTCCTGTACTTGTTGATGTCTGCCTATCCAAGACTGGGCATTTTTATTGTCAGGGTGCTGTTGTAAGCTAAGCAGCAAATAAAACAAATGATCGTGATACCGAGGCAGGATTAATTCCTTGTGCTGTTTCTTTGGCTGCAATCATAAACTTAATAAATCATGGTGGGTTTTACTTATGAACATTACATGAATATTATACTAGAAATACTGTTCAGGCTGCTGAACATCAATTTTCAGCATGTAACAAATGAGTTTAAAGCGCACTGTGCTTAGAACTTCAGTCCAGATGGCACTGATTTAATCATCTGCTCTTACCTGAGATGTTAGTCACAGGACAGTGGTATATGGAGTATATGATGGAAGTCCAATCTCTAGGAGTAAAAACTGGCTATCAAAGAGACAACAAATAAATGAGGACAAATTTCCACCAGCCAAAGTGATGGGATTTTCCTAAAATGTGACTTCTAAAAAGAGAATTTCTTTTTGTACAGTGTGGTTTTACAGTAGCCATTCCTCTAATTTAAATATGAATGTTGATCCAGCTATTCAGAAAGAAAGGTAGAAATAATTATTTAATTCACTAAGGATTTGTCTCTGATCATGTGCAGATGGCTAGGACTGAAACTTCACTGAGCTCCTCTTGAAGGCTCTAATGGTCACTGGTATGACTCTTCAGAGCTCCACCATGGCAGGTCAGTGAGTCAGGTGAGAGCCTACCCACCATGTGCCAGATACAGAATGAACAAACTTGGCATCAGACCAGTTAGAAACTGATAAATCTCAAGAGTTTCAGGAAAGCTTGATTGGCTCAATTAGCATATGTACCTTTATTAAAGAACACTAGCATTTTAATTCATGTGTACAGGCTTGAGAGGCTTTTGCTTGTATTGCTTAAATCAGATCAGCAAAACAAGATTTAATCAAGAACCACTGCAGAATATTTATATTTTGAAGACATTGATTTACTGACTCCATTCCCCTTTGCTCCCCCTTTCCTCTCCCACTCCTTATAAATGTTGAGTCATTTCTCATCTATTTTCCTAAGACAAAGCTGTGTCTGGATAGATTGCCAAATTGTTAATTATTCTTCTCTGTTTTTTTGGTTTTTTTATCTGAATATATCTAAACATGACACTTGGCTGCAGGAAGTATAGTCGTTTTGGTAGAGCGAGCTTTTACAGTGGGTGGAAGAAAATATATTGTGTTCTCTTTTATTATGTCCTTCCCCTTCATATTTTATCTTTGTTTTCGCTTCTTTTCCTTTGGAGATGCATACAAAACTTCTGTAATATGTTTCAAGGGCCACATCCAGTGCAGCAGACAGGGATAGCCCAGGACCAGGAGACAGAAGAAGTTATGAAGTATGTCAGAGGGCAGAATCACGGCAGGAACCGCTTAGGAAAAGAAAGGTCCAAGTTTCTGTCAGAAACACAATCTGAGTCATGGATTGGTCTTACTGGAAAAATGCCTGGTGGACTTGGGTATTCTTTGTTGAAGAGCATGACTATATCAAAAGCTAAAATGAAATGGGCATGGATGGAGCCTTTTCACTAAATCGATAGAAGGCCAAAGCCTCCATTAGACAGTCAAGACAAGAGTGCTCACATCCTTTCTGCTTGCTGCTTAGTTTATTCATCCCATCAGTTTTGCAACAGTTACCTCATGTAGAAAATAACTGCTGATTTCTATCCAGAGAGGTCCTTCATATTTCTGCCAATATACATACAGTGCTGTAATGAAATTTGAGACAATTAGAGCTGACTGAGGAGAATTTCCTACTAATTCATAACATCCTACAAATAAATTGGTGAAATCTGCCGAGTTTTTGCTAAAAAAAGTAATTTTGATGTGTGGGATTTTTTTAAAGTAAAAGGTATTGCCTGACCCCTGGCATTTTTAATGATTAGGTATTGAGGGAAAACAAATAATTACTTCAAAAATGAAATATAAATACATGTATGCAGCCACAGCTTATTAAAAAATACCATTGTAAATTCTTTGTTTTTAAACAGACTCGTGTTTGGGTTAGTTTCCCACAAGTTCATAGTAAAAAAACATAGTTTTCATTGCTTAATAAAAAATTAAATATGCAAGTCAGTGCCAGTAATGAATAAGTTACTGAAAATATGAAGGGCAGGTGGCAGCAAATAAATTGATTATATGAAACCAAGACAATAAAACCAAGATAATAAAGACAAGAAATCTCTTCCAAGCCGACAAATTGACTTGGACCTTCATTATCTAAAGGAATTCCACAGAAATCTATAGGACCAGTGAGATCTCACATGGTATAATAACAAGGAAGCTCAGTACTTTGGAGGTCTGGATTTTATATTGTCAGATTTTTGTGATGTTAGTTAATCCTCTGACAAAAGGACCATTTTGGGGAATCGATTCTTAAGCCCTTGTTAGTTTCTTATTTTGCATACAAATTTACAGAGTTGATAAATATATAGAGCTTTTTAATAAAGTTTTATTCCAGCTCTAATTTTATGCACCCCTTTTTTTCCTGTTAGCAAGCCTCTCTCTCAGACACACAGGGGTATGTAATCAGTGAAAGGAACGTGTTAGTTCTATGAATCACTAATCAACTTCTGGAAAAAATGACATTTCTATAAAGGGTTACTAGGTCATGTCTGCACTAAATACAAACACCCAACTCCTTCTCATACTGCTTTGGCTCAAGAACTTCTCACAGGCAGGATCTGCAGAAAGGGGAAGTCATGCCTTTCATCAGGGCAGCGTAACACTTTGATTTACTGCAAGGATATTTATTTACCTAGTTAGGACCAGTGTGGCCAGCCCAGCACTGCCATTTGTCACAGTGCATGGCATAGCCAGCTTTAGGATTTGCTGAGCTCTCAGCAAAGCAAGGTTCAGCAACCCAAACTCAGGGATGCCTACACAAGAGGAAAACAGAGGGTCTGAACTGAGAAATGTTGGGTTCCTGCGGGGCCAGCAGGAACTGGTTCCTATGCCACTACCAGATAAATTACTGTAATGAACCTCCTTCCGTGGCACAACTCAGTCTCCTGAGATTTATCCCAAGATTAATTTCAATGACATTGCTAAAGTATTCAAAAGCTCTCTGAGGAACAATACGGCTTGGGGTTTATTCAGTTCCCAGAGAAGGCTTATTTACACGTACACTTACAGATAAATGCAGCTTAGCTGCTACATTACAGTCATCAGTGGTAGTCTCAAACAAATGGCAAGGCTGAGAAGGTGATCCAGGATGTAAAGCACATTTGAGTGTAAGGGATCCGTTTCCAGACTTGCTCACTGACAAAGCAGTGCCAGTGAATGTCACCCAGTGTTTCCCATAAGGTCTGAAATATACACATAGCTCAGGAAACATTATTTGTTATACTCTTACAGACAAACTGTGTTCTAAGAGTAAAGCTGCTAAAAGAGATGTCTAATTGATAGAAGAGAAAATGGGTGCATGGAGGTTATTTTGAATGGTGGGATCTTTCAAGTACTGCAGGACTATAAGAATGCAATATTGTAGGACTTCTGGATTACAGAAGAAAAAAAAAGTGCGTAGCACCTAGAGCTGTGTTAGATAAATGCCACTATCATAGGCTATTACCTGTCCAAACCAAAAGAGATTCATCAGACAGTGAGCTATCACTCAGCCTGTGGACACTAAACCGATCACTGCAGCAGTGACAAATCTGTTTAGACACCTTCTTCTGAAAGGAACTCTGGGGATAGCTCTACAAATTTCTTTCTGGTGGTATCATCAGAAACCAAGGAGATCATCAAAATCCAAAAATTTCTCCTCCCACTCCTCTTCCACAGGCTGCTGGGTCAAAGCATGAATTTTCTTTCCTGACCAATTGACCCACCATTGAGGTACAAAGCTATTTATGTGTTTGCATTTAAAAATATGTCATATGGGTTTTTTTTTTATTAACAGGTTCATGGTAAAGAGCAGCTTATAATGTAATAAACATATTTTCCTGTGATTTATACAGAAAAAAAAGAAGGCCCTTACAATTTTTTTTCTCTATATATATTTTCCAGGCAACACAGCAGCCCAGTCATTCCCCAGATATCTACTTGGTATTACTTTAAGTGTTATATCACCAAAACATGAGAAAGATAAGACATTATTACCACGTACGTAGTAACCACAATCTATTTTTGGTGTTATATTGAGGTAAATCCCAGTGAAGAATGCTACTCTCAGATACACTGGTATTAACCTGAAAGCAGAGCACAGATGTTGAATGCAGTTATATAACGTCCAGAGAGGAGATGCTGGTGGAACAGATGATCTCTGAAATGCCACCAGATAATTAAGTTGAAGTCAATGCCCAAACCTAGATCACATTGCTGCATAATAATTTAGTAAAACAGATTATCCATGCTTCAGATGTTACCTTTTCATTTGGGAAAAGCAGGTATGTCCTTAAGGAAATGTTGACTGAATTTCCCTTATTTTAAATTTAAAAACCTCAATAGCAGCCAAAGATCTGTATAGCTGATAAACATTTGAGACCAAGGGGAAAACTTCACAACGTATCACCAATATTTTTAGTTCCCCATGAATGATTTACATTCCCCTGCACTATCAGACATCTTCAAAAGAACATGTCAAAAGAGGAGAGCAGTGCACTTGGTTCATGTAAAGTTAAATTTGCTGCGAGAAGTCCTACAAATTCAAAGCTCTGAGACTCACTTCTCATTTCTGATGTTGGGCTCGCACTTGCAGCTAGGCTTTGAAAAGTTTCTGAGAGTCTGGGGAGTTTTCAGGCTCTCCAATGACATGCCTGTAGCAAAGTCCCTATTGAGCAAAGTACTGCAACAGAGCCCAGGTCTCTCTGGAGGAGTGACACAAATATTTGTTTTTCTCACATTCCCTTGGCCTTATAGCTTAGGGGATCTCAGTGTCTGACATCAGCAGGCTGATGCACCACCCAAAACCAAGGGATAATTAGCACTCAAAGAAATATGGGAGCATTGGCTTCCTGGTTGGTCTGGGCAATCCGTGTTAGTGAGTCTTACAAGCATTAGTAATAGTTTTTTTCCGCTTCTTTTTTTTAAATTTATTTTTCAATGTAGCTTTCCAAACTGGAGCAAACTATGAATACTGAGTGGTAAAATTAGATCTTTGTATAGCAAAATCTATTCTTAGCTCTTCAATGAGAGGACAAGTGAGATTCAGTAATATGCCCAAAATCACTGGGTACGTTGCAGAGATACACTCCAAAGACCTCAGTAAACAACATTGATGCCTTGACCTTGACGTGTCCTTTCCTATTGCAGTGCAGCCTGAGATAAAGTTATTTTTACCAGTGGATTCTAATTCTTCACTATGATCACTGCAGAGTGGTGGGTCTGGAACTCATCAGAGAATATTTAAATACACCAGGAATTAACAGTGAAGGTGGCATGAGCAAGCTATGTTTTGCAGGATCCATACTCAAGAGCATATGATTACAGAAGTGTTTTGGCATTATTTAGTACTTAAGGGAGCTTTTCACTTGTGTTCTCCTTTTACCCATTCTTGATTAAGTCACTGAAGAGCTGCAGGTAACTTCCAATCATTGCGCATCTAAATTAAAAAAAATTAACAGACATCATCATTTCCATCCTGCTGTGATCTCAGAGATCCTCTGCTTCAACAGGTGGCCTGCAAGGTCTCTTAGCCCAGGTCTAGATATAAGAGCTCTTCTTCTGCCAAGTTCAGTAGGTCTATGGAACACTTTCTATGTGCACACGTGTGAGTCTGTGTGTGCACACAAAATACACAATGTAAATAGCATAATCCATTATAATCCTCAGTCCTCATCCATTGTCTCATGAGGAGCGGCTGAGGGAACTGGGGTTGTTTAGCCTAGGGAAGAGAAGGCTGAGGAGAGACCTTATTGCTCTCTACAACTACCTGAAAGGAGGTTGAGGAGAGGAGGGATCTGGCCTCTTCTCCCAAGTGACAGGGGACAGGACAAGAGGAAATAGCCTCAAGCTCCGCCAGGGGAGGTTCAGGCTTAACATCATAAAAAAATTCTTCACAGAAAGGGTCATTGGGCACTGGAACAGGCTGCCCAGTGAGGTGGTTGAGTCACCTTCCCTGGAGGTGTTTAAGGCACGGGTGGATGAGGTGCTAAGGGGCATGGTTTAGTGTTTGATAGGAATGGTTGCACTCAATGATCCAGTGGGTCTCTTCCAACCTGGTGATTCTATGATTCTGTGATTCTATGACTTTTGTCATAGTCTGGCTCTCATACCAGAAGGCCTTAGTTACTGTGACATATAACATGTTAAATTTACTGTCTGTAGAAGGCATTTTGGCCAGAGCATACTCAACAAGGAAGAACTCACAACTGATGCCCCTTTTAATTAAAAGATTAAATGTTTCCAGGGCAGACTGACCTTAACCATCCTGTGTCACTAGAGGAAAACAGTCTGGTTATTTTTAAAGTGACTCATGAAAATGTTTTCTTCCTACTTACATCTATTTAAGAAAGAAAATATTTTTACAAAATTCAGGAAATAATATTAATAAACCTAGGGATTCTTCTCTGGTGCTTACCTTCTTTTAAAGCTATAAACACTGTTGCAGCAGCACACTATTCTGCATCACACTCCACCATTATGTTTAACCTTCATTATGTTTCGCCTTCAGTTACCAGTGAAGGTGAAAACAAGACTAGATCTGGAGATCTGGATCATCATACATAGATTCAATGTTTAGCCTATTTGTAGTAACTATCAATGAAAGGAAGTAGCCCAGGTCTACAACAGTGATTCAGATGATGTAAATCCCTGAGAAGAGGCCTGTGTCCTGAGCACACTATCATGATCACTGAGTTACAGAAACAAGTACAAGAGGACATTTAGATTTGTGCCACTCATGGGGGTGTGGCTAATTACATGGGCTTTTTTTTCTCTCAGTATTTAACCAATTTCTCATAGAAGTATTCAAGGCTGATGCATCTTCTGTATTAATCTATGTCATTATGTGTTAAATTGCCTGAGAAAAGATCTCAATGTTTTTGGGAAATAAAGTAGTTTATCTCCCTGGTGTTCCAGAGCTGCAGTCAGGCAGTGAACTCTGAATCTCGCTGTAACCCCAGGAACTACCTCTGTGTCTTTATGAATGCTTTTAAGCAAATCTATAATACGCTTTTATTAAACTGCAGTCCTCTCCAGAGCTTGGCATTTGCTCCAATTGTCATCATGTTCCATCGGGTACTTTCTGCTCCTTTTAAACATGAATTCCCGAACTTTCATTCATCTTTAATCACAATAAATTGATCACATATTTAATTAGTTTTACAAACTCTGCTCTTTTTTTGAAAAAATGAACTACCACCCTAAAGGACATTGTCTACAATACACCAAGGCATCCTCAAGCTATGATTCTCAACTATATTACTAAGGGCTTAAACTCTTAGCACAGGAAGAGACAAAATTATGTAAAAAGTATAAAATTAGGTTTGCTTCTATTAATGCAATTGGAAAAGCAAACAAAATCTTTAGATCAGTAAGTTAGGGCTGACTTTCTACCCTAAAAGGTTCAGTCCAGAGTTTCTTAATGGTGGTTGCAGGTTTCAGAAACAGCACTGAGACACAATGTTTCTCTAAGCTTTTTATTCTGCCAGATTCTAACTGAGCGAGCAATAATCCCTGTCAGCTGTGAAGTAAGAAAGTAATGTTGCATTTCCAGTTGAATGATTCAGTACTACGCGGAGAGTGGAGACCACAGTCACACATTAACACCTACAGGGAACTTTACTACAGTAATTTGTTTCACTTTTTACCAAGGACAGTTTGGGACAGTTAGATTTATGAAGCCATAATAAAATATTGATGATGTCAGCAGTAGAATTGCATTCATTTCACTTCCTTTCTCTTTCTCCCTTACTTGTTTTTAGTGCTGTTCAGAATGCCTTCCTATGTATCTGCACATAGCTGTAAAAGAAACATATTGATTTAAATGAATGATTTATTATATGATTTATAATACTTGCATAATTTCAAATTATAATAACATGTTTCCTCAGAGACTTTTATTAAGCTACATTATATTTTCCCTCTCCTTCCAGAAACTTTTATGTAGCTTGTTTCCAAAAGCCCAGCACTGGCATCCTGTGAAATATTCACACCATAATGGCCTTGTGCCTCCCTGGATTCCCTTCCCTGCTGTTTTACTTTTCTGTCTGTTGCAATGCCCACCCTCTGCAGTCAGGAATTTGCTGTCTTTTGGCTGCTGAACACAGACATGTAGACAGGCAGAGCAAAGGCAATGGCTGTTGTGCAGGAAGACATTTCCTATGCCAGCACCCCATAAAAATCGCAGTCCTTACTTCTGTATTAAAGATCTGCACTTACTTCTGGCTGTCCTCCATAAGGAAAGGGAAAAGATTTGCTGTGCTCCACATCAAGTAATGAAGTGTGTATCTTGAGGTAGAACAGCTGTTACTTGACTGTGCCTATGTTTACCTGTGTCTACAGCCTGCAGATTCACACCACAATAATATAAACTTCAAGGGTAATAAGTGTTTTAGCTTGCTGACTTTGATACCTGTCTATGAGTTCCCCTCCAGATGGAGCAACAATCACACGTGGCCCATTGCTAGTGATGGTCCCCTTTGGCCCATGGCTGTGCTGCTTCATATACTGCCACCACCTGAGGAAGGTGAAGAAATTGTTCCTACTTCTCATCCTATGCTGAGTATTTCATGCCTTTTTATTCAGTTTCTTGACCTCTCCCATATTCTGGGACACTGGCCAGCTGCAGGGCTGATCCATTTGCCCCATAGGTACCACTGTCTTCCCTCCTGGGCTGTGAGAAACGCTGGAGATGATGGAGGTGGCTGCCCTAGCCATGGGGTGCAACTTGCTGGAAGAAAGATCAGATGAATGTGAATATCTGAGCCTGATAATTAGAAGTGCAATTTTTACGTGATGTGAACTCATAACACTTCTGTGGCATTAGGGTGAAATCCACTACTCCAGTGGCTTCCCTGGCACAACCTCAATAAGCCTGTCAGCAAGCAATTTTTTTTTTTTTTTTTTTGTACATTCAGGATGGGAAAGGATGTTCCAGGGCCAAATACAAGAGTATTTTGTGCATAAAAGAAAAAAAGCTAAATAGGTTCAATCATGGAAGAGAAAATCTTGACTTGTTTCTAATGGGAAAAAAAGCAAATTTTTGCACAGAGAAAAATCAAATGGATCTATCTGCATCAAGAATGAATTAGAAGGCAGATACAAACTTGTAGCAAATTTTGCAGATGTCCAGTAGTTTAGAAAGACAGTTTGCCCAGGTAGTCTCAAGCTATTAACCCAGCCCTGTTGGTGGACTATGGCTAAAGAAATGTATAAGCACTACTTTACAAAGTGCACATACCAAGAAAATTATGTTTCCTTTCTATCAGAGCTACAGAAAAGAGTTACAGTTCTTGTAGGTCTATAATAACATGCAGAATATTTTCATTCAGCTTCTCAATTTATGTCAGTTGCTTATCAGATATCTGTGGGAAAACATTATTTGGTTCATCATCATCCTGGACAGCAATTTCTCAGTTGCTTCTGAGTACCTTGGAGAAGAGAGGAGACTCCTGTTTGTTCTGTGCAGACCCTTCAGTCTGAAGGAGAGCAGTCTCTGCCTGCCTTATTTTGCATTTATTTTACAGGTCTGCAAACCAGCCATAGCATCGTCTAATTATGTTCATATTCTTTAAGTGTTCTGAGACTATTTCCTTTCACTGTACCCTCACTGTTTGCCACTTTACTGCTGAGCATGCACATCAATTTTAAACCTGTGGAGCAAGGTTTGAAGCCCCTGGGGCAAGCCAGCCATGTACACTCACATATAACCCCAGATGAAGGAACCTTCACTTCAGCGCACTATAAGCCATTCTCACGTTTTTGAAATTTCTAATGCAGCAAAGATACGCAATGAACAGAGTTCACGAAAATAATTATGTCAAGGGTTTATATAATTGCTGGTATGAGAAATGGCCATCACCATTAACAATTCAACTGGGCACACAGCCTTGCACTTCAGCCATGTCCTTCTCCTGCTCTTGACAGACCCTTGCCCTGAGGTGTAGGTGGGACAGAAATCAGTGTAACTTGCTGGGAATTCTTCCATCACTGGACAACTACAAGTCTGCCCCTTTCCTTACAGCCAGTCCACACCTTGAAACAAATATATCCCACATGTTACCTCTTCAAATACTACACACACTGCTAGGTAAGTTGCTCTAAAAATATAGAGATGAGTGCTGGCAGTGAGATGAAGATCTGATGAAGTAGGAATACATTGCTTTTTCTTCATGTAACTGCAAAAATCAAAAATTAAATTTTAAATGCAAGATACAGAGATTCAATTTGTCACAGAAATAGGGTAAGTCAGAAAGGAATGGCAAATGTCATGAGCTATAACCTCACCCACAAAATGAGGTTCAGCTTCCTTCAAAATCAACTGTCTTGCTCTGGAAAATCATATGCAGACAGCATGAATGCTTAGACAAGAAGCTATTTTATTTTGTGGAATTTCTGGGCATAATTGTTTTTTACATAGGCCACCTGAATTTCCACTAGTTTCATCTCTGATCAGTTTTTAGAAATATTTATCCTGATATCATGTTCTGAAGGCTTGAAAAGGTCTCTTGAAATTATACCTGACAGGTTTTAGGCATCAAAGTAACGGCACTCTGATCCTGTGGATCCAGAGAGCTGCACAGCTCCATCCCTCCAGGCAGGTGTTTCTGCTCTTTACAGCTGAACTGGAGACAGATGGAATTTGACAGTGTTTCCCCTTTAGTTGCATCCTAAGGAAAATTAGCTAGCTTTGTCTTTTAGTTGACGTAGGCACAAATGACAAACAATTGAGAGCTAGGGGTATTTTCTCACGCTAAATCCACAGATCTGACAGCAAACACTTCTAAAACAAAAGCAATAATAAGGAATTAAATTCTCATGGGCCTGTGAAGTTAGAATGTTTTGTAAGAATGCCTGCATTTTTTATCTTATTAATGACAGGTGCAAAGTTAATCATGGTATTGGTACAAAAGATGAAGTTAATACCAGGAAGCCTAAAGGGCCTTTTTGTTAGTATTGCTGTGCCTCAGCTATGTTTGAGCTAGAGAGAAAAGTTTGATTGCAATTATACAAATGGTGCGTTCATGAAGCTGTGGACAAACTGAGTGAATTATTCAAAGGTCTTCCTAGAGCAAGTCCAGCTGTCTTAAGGACTCTGCGTATTTTTAGTAACAAGGCCACAGGGAAAATTTTACAGAAATGAATCTGCAAACTCAGGGAACAAAGGGCGACAGTAATACTCCTGTACCAAATAAATCCACTACTTGGAATAGCTACATTAAATAGTCTAATGATAAGGTGGTGTAATGTAATGAAAAATGAATATTCAAACTGGTTTAAAAGGCTGCAAATATAATCATGCCAATTATTCTTCTACCATCATACTAAGTAATACCATTTCTGCCACCTGTGGTTACAAACTAACATACCTCTGGCAAAGTTTCTCTCCTGACCTCCAATGGTGGAGAAAGGAAAGTTTACATTCTCTTGAGTTTGGAAGTACTTGTCCAATATCTATTTACTTTTCTATTGTGCCAATGTATTTCTCTCCGTTGCTCTGATGTCTTTAGCCCTTGTCAGTAGAAAATAGCAGCTCAGGTTCATTATCTTAAATATCTATTGATAAAAGATCATTAAGGACAAACTTTGAAAGCATAATCAATGATCCTACCTTGTATAATTTTGTTTTATGAGATCTAACGGTAGATGTCAGATTTTGGATAGTGTGCAGCTTTGCAAAAGTGATTCAGTGTGATAGTACTGAAAGAAAAACTGAAAGATAGAAAGAAACAGCCTTAAGATGTTTTACTTCTTGGAGATCAGTTTTCTTGGAGGACTATCTTTTTTGTTCTTGCTGTTGGTTTTTTTTTTCCTTCCAACTTGCTACGTATCTTTTAATTAAAAGCCTTTCAATTAGAAACAGGTACATTTCTGAAATGCAGTTTATGATGTGCTCTTCACTACCTCTGAGGGTTTACATTAAAAAATCCATCCAGAACAGGATTGCTATTTCATTGATTTTGTCACCTTGTGAGTTTTAGAAACCTCACTGAACCTCCTGAGTCACAGCAGCTTTTCCAGGTCTTCAGTGAAGAAAACTAAACTACTATAAAGAGTTGAACAGATCTTCCCCTTCACTGGAAATTGAAGAGTTAGTAAGCTGTAAGAGATTATATTACCAGATTTTTGCAGATCTAAATATCATTAGAAATCTACTGGATGAATGGTTTCTTGCTCGATTGCATAAAAATCACTCCTTTAAGAGTGACTTTCTGACTGCCAACCCCTTCAACACATTTTCAGAGCAATACCTACTAAAACCATTGGTTAAGGAGTAAGATCATTGCAAAGGTTATTTCTTTCTGCAGCATGACTCAGAGCTATAATAAAACTTTTATTAGATCGATATGCGCTCAAGTATTGAAAGTAGTCATAAATTTTCATGGTATTAACAGAATTTAGTGATTTGTCACTCAAATGGGTCCAGATGAACTGGGCCTATGAAACTCTATTTGACAGTTGCTAAAGCTACTGTAATAATGCAGGTAATTTGGGAAAAATGGTTAGGTAGTTATGTCTCAAACTATAATCTGTAGATCAATAAGCTCAGAGAATAACTTCCTGCAAAAGACTGACAGGCTTTTTTCCTGGGTGCCACATTGCCCCAGTCTATTCCTCTGCGATCTGAATTCTGGCAAGTATGCTCCACTGCTGAATGAAATATAATATTCTCTCCTCCCTTTGAAACACACAAGCTCCTTAGCTGTGCAAAATAATTGGAAGTAACGACCATCAAGTAGATTGTTACGCTTTCCCAAGTAAAACCTAAGGGAGAGAAAATATCAAGCAGTTCTTCCTTCAGTTTGCTTCATGGGTGATATCGGAGCTACCCATTTACTTCATAACTATATTGTCTCAGGCTTTTAAATGTATTTATAATTTACCAATCATCCATGAAACAGTGTAAAACCAGACACATTTTATTATTTTTGAATTGATTACCTTTAGCCCCATAACATTTTCCTTTAGGATGCTTCTTTCTATTTTGGGGGGTTGGGGATTTTTGTTGATTTTTTGTAAGAAGAAAATCTAATATGATGACATGGAAGGAAGAATAATTAAAGATTCTCCACCAGAATCCAGTTAAGTTATCCAAGAAAGGGGGGGTTTTATTATTGTTTTTCTCTATGTAAATAAATATATTTCTTTAGTAGAAGACTATTATAACATTTGCTCATCTTTAAAAAACAGCAAATTATTACCATATTATTTGGTACTATCTTGTTAATATTTTGGAAAGAGTCCTGGTTTTTAAAATGATGATATCATTTCAGGTCTCTGCTACCTTTTAAGCCTTTTGTTTCTCTGACAGAATAGGCACCAGAAGGAAACATTAAAAAACATATAAGCTGTTACCAGAAGTTTTTGTTATACCATCATTTGTCTTCATATTACAGCAGAGAGACCACTGTGAGAGCCTGCTTTGTAATGTGGTTTCTATTAGCACTGTTGGTGCATATGCAACCGAGAATCAAATTCATCCCTGAATACACACATCAAAAAAAAAAGACAATGTGACCTTGGCTTTCCATCTTAACAAGCCTGATTTGCACCAGCCCTCCAGAGCACTACACTGAAATTATGCATCACCTCGCATAGACTCCTACGTGAGCTTACACATCCCTTGATGCTGGTCTGTCATCGATTCTCCTTACTCTCAATATCCATGGAGCATGAGTTTAATCAAGGCATTGCTCTGTCCTGGTGACCCCTTCTCCCAAAACAGCACTGGAAGCCATCGATACATAATTTTGCCCTGGACCAATGCCCATCCAACACAGCACCACTGAGCTCTATAGAGAGTTTATGCCATTGTGACATGATACTGATGCCTCAGGCATATGTATGAAGCCCAGGCTCTAGTACTGCCCTACAGAAAGCACAAAGGCCTTCAGTCCTCATGTTAGAAATAAAATGTACCAATGCCATTCAAGCTGCATTGTAAATTGTTTTCTATGGTAAAACATATGCATACAAAAGCTAAACGTGAAAGCGCATGCTTTGAAATCACAGTAAAACAGTGGCCAGATCAGCATAAACTTTGTCCAGGTACTTACACACTGTTATGACAACTAAAAAGCAAAGGATGTTCTCTAATTTAATATTTGGTTATCTGAAGCCAAAGAATCCTGGTTGATCTCAAAGGTCTTTCTGTACAGATTAGACTTGAACAACAGGCTAAATCTTACACTTGAGATCAGGTGAACGTGAAATTATCTGTGAAAGGCAAATAATATACTTCAGTATCTTTTTTTATAGAAACCAAAAGTCATAGAAGAATCTGTTTGCCTGATCTTCTAAGCAGCTCTGTGTAAATTAAAGCTGCTCTGCTGGTAACAATAAGTAAACAAGTTCAGTTAAACAAAATGACCACGTTTCTTCCACTGGCATAAGAAATAATCTCTGATAAACTAAGGGACAATGTTTTGTTTCATCCTTTCAGGTCTTTTTCAGAAAACTATTTTCCTTTAACATAATTTTTTGCCTCTGATCTTATAAGTATATTGCTGCTGCTCTTGAAAGCATAACTCAATTATCATGAATCAATTTATTTGTGGAAATGATACTTGCACCAGATTTTGTATATTTCATTACATCTCATGGTTTTTAACACTCATTTATTAAACTTTTTATTTCTACAGATATAAATGAGTTTGGAAGTGTGAAAATCAATATTTGAAAAGTTTATAAAATCCATTTTAATCTGTGTAATGAGCAAAAAATACTCTTCCCAGTGCCGCATCTGAAAGGGGCATCTTTAAATATTTTCTATATATTTCATGATTTTTAATCAGTTGGGAAGACAACCAAAGACAGATCATTAGACTAATTCCTAATACCAGGTACTGAAGCATATGAAAATAAATATGCTGTACTGAACCATGCATTATATAACATTCTTCATATGAAAAGTCATCTCTAGCCTTTTGTAAATTTCTGTAATATTCATTGTTGTCTAAAACTCAGAGAAATGGCTGAATCAAACTTGGTTTTTTTCTGAAATCAAGTGTACAGGAGACTTAAACATCGAGTAATGAATTAAATGCTTTCATTTTTTTTAATGTTTTCTTTACAGAAGAGATAAATTCATTATTAAAAAGTTATTTTTGTACAGTGTATCAGTTAACCAATGCATTCTGTCAGAAGCTTCAGCACAGTTTGCTCTAATCTTAAGAAATTAATGTAAAGAAACTGTTCTTAGCAAACAGTAATATAAGCAATGTTCAGCTAATGAAAGTATTTCAACTTCATCTCTATTTCTGCTATCTTTAATAGAACAACAATAACAACATGAGATATTTCTGGATTGGGAGGACTGTAAATGAGATTGGGAAAATACTTTATTCCATAAAATCTCCATTAATCCCACCACTCCTAAGATCCAACAGAGTTATTAATTCTTTTTCCTGGGAACATATTTTGAAGGTGTTTTGTGTCGCTTTAGTATCAAGAGTCAAAGGACAATGACCTTTTTGTGGAAATTGTTTAGATCCACATCTCAGTAAAACTAGCAGTTATTTAACACGCGAGAAGAACCAGGATGCTTTATCCTGTCATTTCCTGTGAGAATAAGCAAGATACCAAAACAATACCTTCAAGTTACCATAATATTTCTCTAGCAAAACCAGTTCAGATTCTCAAATTCATCTCTTTGTACCTTGTTTCCAAGGGAGGAATAAAGTCTCTTCCAAAGATACATTTAGGAGCCACATTTCCTAGCCATTGTGCTGTGAGAATCAATGACACAGGAAAAAATATAAATCACCAAGTATTACAATCTTTTTTTTTTTTACTCCATAGTCCTTACTTTAAAATACATAATATGTAGCATGCCTACATATGGTTTAATGATGGATCTGACAGTGCTAGGTTTACACTTCGATACAATGATCTTTAAGTTCTTTTCCAACCTAAATGATTCTGTGATTTGAAGATTCTATGAAATATATAGGGGATTGTACTGTAAAATACAGAATGAGTGGTTCCAATCCTCCAGGCTAGCATCTGCACTTACAAAGTAATAGATAGTGCATCAGCAAACTACACAGTGACATTTCTGGGCATTGTGTATGATTTGTAATATGTCCTGAATTATTTTAGTCCTGTTTCAGGCTAGCTGAGAACTCTTTTCAGAGTCCAAAACCATTTCAGGGTGCATGATAGCTATTAAACAGTACAGACAGTCATAGGTCAGTGTTGATCCATGTTTTATCCCAGCTTCATTACGTTAGATGTAGCTCATGTATCATCCAAACACATAAAACAAACCCAGATGTCTGTACTGGTTAATAAACTTCCCTGTCCACCTAATCCTGGTGTGTGTAGCAGCTTTACTTCCTACTGACCAGTACAGGAATTTCTTCTGACTGCAGGATGTTTGGAGGACTTGGTTAGGAGTGAGCAGATTAAGACTGACAAGCAAAGGAAAGAAGAAAATGGGACAGTGAGAGGAAGAGTTGAGATGAGTTTGAATAAGCAAAAGGTCAAAGCAAAGAAAGGAATGAAGTGAAAAGAAAGCAAAGAAAACCAAAAAGAATAAAAAGCACAGGTAGCTCAGGGGGAATGAGCTGTAAATAAAGCAAGGCTTGAAGCAGGATAAGATAAAAACAAAGTGTTCAAAAAAGTCAGACCTGCAAAACTTCACTGAGCTGAATTTAGTGCTTCCAGTCCCTGAGGTGGGAATAGCTCAGGCTAAGAAGGAAAAGGAGCCATGGTGAGTTTGTGCTGTTATTCAGAAAGATGCTGCTGGCAACATCACTCTGCCTTCCATTTTAGGATTACAGATAAGCCCTTCATTCACATAATCAGAATCATTTAGGTCGGAAAAGACCCTTGAGATCACTGAGTCCAACCCTTTTCATTACTATCTTGGTCATCAGGGCCATAAAAGGCCAGCAACAATGTAAGCAGTATGCTTTGCTGTGTGTAGGCGCCATCCAAAAATGACGATCCCATGCTCACTGGGGAGACATTAGAGAATGACCACATAGAAGTCATTTGGGAGAAAGACTTAATATCTGTACTTCTGCCTTGGACAGCCCCATCCTTCCAGAGCGGTGTTTCTAATGCACAAACTGCAAGGACTGCAGCCCACAATTCTTATAAAACCACATAATCTCTCAATTAAATTATATATTACTGTTTCCTGAACTGCAAGAAGCAGGTGATGATACAAGGTGAGGCTTTTCTTCTGCTACATGGCACACATGGAGTTTCACCTCATGCAAGTTCACAGGTAATTCCTATGTGTTAGGACTAAATTGAGGATTAATTCCTATTATGACCTCATCTGGTGTTTTCACTTGCTGCATTTCTCACTTGGGTTTCTGACTAATTAGCAAAATGCTGCAGGCATGAGTCATGTACTTTACACAACCTGATTAACCAGTCAAAAAGGATATAGTGCTTTTTCAGTAAGGCAAATTTTTCCAATTGGATCATGGATTTGGGTTTTGTTGGGTTTTTTCCCTTCAAGATGTGTCTTGAAAAAGCATCCAGTCAGTTAAAACCTTTCACCCTTGAAAAGTGGCCTGCCTCCCACATTGATTTTCATTGAAGTAACAATACAGACAGAAAAAGAAAATCACAGTGATTAAAGATTTTTTGCATAAGTTTGTCTTAAATGTAGATATGCTTTTTGGCAATCCAGGCATGAGAATTTTTGAAGTTCAGAATTGTATGTGAAGCCTTCCACAAAAGTGAATTATGTCCAAAATTCAGCTCTGGATTAAAAGAAATGTGCTACCAACCGGAAAACTTGCATCTTGCCATTTCTGAAGGATAGGTGTATATTGTGGATCATGGAACAGATCCTCCTAGAACTTATGCTAAATCACAGGGAGGACAGGGAAGTGATTTGAGACAGCCAGCATGGCTTTACCAAGGACAAGTCCTGCCTTATCAACATGGTGGCTTTCTGTGATGGGGTGACCAAATCAGTGGACATGGGAAAGGCACTGGATGTGTTCTATCTGGACTTATGTAAAACCTTTGACATGGTCTCCCACAACATCCTTCTCTCTAAATTAGAAAGATATGGATTTGATGGGAGGACTGTTTGGTGGATAAATAATTGGTTGGATGGTCGCATTCAGAGAGTAGTGGTCAACATCTCAATGTCCAGGTGGAGTTCTGTCATAAATGGTGTCCCTCGAGGGTCCATGCTGGGACCAGTGCTGTTTATCTTCATCGTGATATAGGCAGCAAGACTGAGTGTACCTTCAGCAAGTTTGCAGATGGCACGAAGCTGAGTGGTACAGTTGTCATACCAGAAGGACAAGATGTCATCCAGGGGGACCTGGACAAGCTGGAGAAGTGGGCCTGTGTGAACATCATGTGGTGCAAGGTCCTACACCTGGATCAGGGCAATCCATGGTTTCAGTACAGGATGAGAGGTGATGTGACTGAGAGCAGCCCAGCAGAGAAGGACTTGGCAGCGCTGGTTGATGAGGAGCTCAACATGAGTCAACAATGTGCTCTCACAGCCCAGAAAGCTAACTGTACCCCAGGCTGCATCAAAAGAAGCACGGCCAGCAGGTCAAAGAAGGTGATTTTCCACCTCTACTCTCCTCTTGTGAGACCCAACCTAGAGTATTGTGTCCAATTCTGGAATTCCCAATGTAAGAAGGAAATGGAAATGTTAGAATGCATCCAGAGGAAGGCCATGAAGGTGATCAGAAAAATGGAGCACCTCTGCTATGAGGACAGGCTGAGAGAGCTGGGGTTGTTCAACCTGGAGAAGAGGAGACTCCAGGGAAACCTTATAGCAACCTTCTAGTACCTGAAGAGTGCCTACAAGAAAGCTGGGGACAGACTTTTTATAAGGGCATGCTGTGATAGGACAAGGGAGAATAGCTTTAAATTAGTAAGGGGAAGATTTAGATTAGACATTAGGAAGAAATTCTACACTATGAGAGTGCTGGATGAGGCACTGAAGCAGGTTTTCCAGGGAAGTTGTGAATGCTCCCTCCCTGAAAGTGTTCAAGGTCAGGTTGAATGGGTCCTTGAGCAGCCTGATCTAGTGGGAGTTGTCCCTGCCTATGGCACAGGGATTGGAACTAGATGATCTTGAAGTCCCTTCCAAACAATTCTATGATTATATGATTATAAAACTAAGCATTTCTTCACCATAGGGTTAACTGGAGATGCTTCCAAATGGGGTGAAATACCTATGCAGCACAATGCCAGCAAATCAGCTAGGGTCCCAAAAGTAGAAAAAGTAACTAATTAGCTTGTCAGACTTTTTGACAGAGGAGCTATATTGATTGTGACTCCAGTGCTAAGATATTTGGAGTTACTCCAGGCAGCTTTGTAGAGGTGGTTTCAGTTGTAATATCAGCTACTTCAACTTGCAATGCAGTTTGACTTGGAGCACCCAACCCATCATTGTAAGGAGTCTTCATAGTATAACTGCACTGGTGCGCATAAACATACCCATAAGGACTACCTCCTGCAAAAGAAGAGTTAGACCACAATATTTCAGATAATAGGCTGAATAACATCAGAAAGACCTTTATCCAAATGTTTTCGTGGAGCACAATGAGATCACTTAAGACCTTGCTCAGGAAGAGCGAAAGGGTATTTCCGGGACAGCATGCTCAACAGTTGTACGAATTTGCAGTTTCACATGGACTCCTGGCCCTATTTGCACATTAGCTGATGCAACAACTCTGTTTTTATTACCGTTTCCTTACAGTATCATATTTGGGTTGTGTTAATTATTTCATTTAACATTTCTGTGAATTGAGCCAGACTGTTTTTTTACTTGTTGAACATCTGGCTTTTAGACAGATTTTTACCCTTTCCTGAAGTACTGAAGATCGTTCACTGAGACAGGATAGAGAAAATGTAGTCCACAGATGCTTCTCACAGTATTAAGGTCTCAGAAATATTTACCCTGTGTATCTTGTTTATTGCCATTGTCAGATTTGGAGTCTGGAGGGAATTTTCCCCCAATTGAGATTGCCAGGATCTATTTTTGCCTTTCTCTAAATAGAATGGCATGGCAGATTTCTAAGGCATGCTTGATTTCACCCCATAAATGTCACATGAGCTTCCCTCTATCTTTTTTTAACTTGTAACACAAAATAGCTATGGCTTTTAACCTTATACATTAGGTCTAAGTTTACCAAAGGCTACTGGGAGTGTTTTGTGGCTTCTACTGAACAGGGATATGAGGAATAGATGTTCTGCAGGGCTTTTGGTCTGAACATCTGTTGCATGGTTTCTTGTGACAGGAGGGGAAATTCAGGGCTTGTATATGATGGTTTGAGGTATTATCTTCCTCCGTGTGCCTTATGTGCTGCACTTCCATTAGAACATAAGGGGTGACCCAGGCCAGTGTAAAACATTTGGCCAAGAACAACTATTTCAACAAAAAAATGAAGTGAGGGCCAGTTCATAAGAATTCACATCTTTGGGATGTACTTGGAAGCACTTCTGTCATGAAAGAGCAAAATACAACTCAGACATCCAACAGAGTTGACAATACCTCATCTACATGAGAACAGTGACTTATAAACCATATATTTTCCTGTCCTGATCTGTGTGACCCTGAGTTAGGTTCAAGAAAGGCTCTTTCTTTCAAGTTTGTGAAAAGTGAACTCCCTGGCCTTCAGTGCTGCCTTCACAACTCTGCAGCAGAGCTGCTGGGCAACTGTCTGAAATGTGCAGACAAAGCAGCCGATGGAAGGGCTACGGGAGACCTTGTCAGGCTCAGAAAGCAGCAGCATTACAGTAATATGGCTGTCACAATGGCATATTATTTTCTTTCCTTTACCTCTTACCTCTCATCTTCTCAAGTGCCACTTATTTCTTGCTTCAGAAAGGGCTTTTGTCATTGCTCACTTTTTCTTTAGAGAAAGGGTAAGAGCAAATGGGAAGGGAAGCAGAGGAAGGCAATGAGAAAATGCCAGTGAGGCATGGGAGGACTGGAAGGAGTCACCTAAAATTCTACTCCCACAATCAGCTGTGTTTGTGTGAATGCAACAGTCCACCAGGCCTGTGGGGTTGGGTTTTGTTTTTTTTCTGGGCACTTCATGTTCATTTAAGGTTGAAATTTGAATCTGAAATGATCACAAACAAGTGTATCAGGAAAGGCTTCATAACTACATCAAAAACATAACAGTGAAGAGAGTAAAACAAGGCATCTTTTATTAAATGAGAACCTGAGGCTCCTGACTCTCTGTAAGACAATATGTGCATCACTGGAATAAGCCTCAGTGAGTGTAACTGAGAGATTCATTAGCCAGAGAAACAGTCATTATCAAGCTACTGGGAAGCCATCCTACCACTGAATGTTGTAATGAAATGTTCAAACTTCTAAATTAATTGAAAAGAAAAAGTAAGGAAAAGAGCAAGCAGTCTGCCAAAATCCTGAAAGGCAAATTGTTAAATGTGCACATGAGAACATAAAATACATTATTTTACACCTTTCAGCATTCCTTTGATGTTTCATTTTTCTTCTGCCTTTTTTGTGATCACCTCCCACCGGCTCAAACCACTATCAAAATTAGCAGAGTCTTTCAGTTTGAAGGGCTGTTGATGGGGGCTCCTTGACCCCCAGGGACTCAAATACCCTGGGGCATTACACTGACCAGGCAGTACACCCTGAAAGCCAGGCACACATCAAAGGGGAGTGCAGAGTGACATACCGATGGGAAACAACCACGATAGGCTTCAGCACCCATCCTCTCCCCAACTGAGTCTGCCCCATTTCAGAGCAACTCATTCTAATAGTATGAACAAAACACTAACTTAATCCTTCCCTCAAGAGAATTACATAAGTATGTTCAGCAGTAGTTTACCTTTCGGCAAAAGGACAATAACACTGAAATAAAAACTTTTATATCAACGTGAATAAACGTGAGTAATGTTTAGTCTCTTATGAGAACTTTAATACAAGAACAAAAAAAACATTTAAAATAATTTAAATTATAATTAAAGCCATTAAGGAAATATGCGCTGTATTAAAACACACCTTTATGGTTATGCTTACATGCTTGTTTTTCTTATTGCCGTAGGGAATAGTACCTTTGCTTATCCCTTGCATAACACCTGCTGCCAGAGCTTATACAAGGGCAGCCAGGAGCCTAAATGGACTTCAGTTGATGGTAGCTTGCTGCTGGCAGGAAAAAGGGCATACCTAGATTTAGATACACATCTTCCTGTCAGCAGTAGGCAAGGTCTCTTCTTGGAAAAGAAAACTTTCTTTCCTAGGCAAATATTATTTAATTTTCTATCAATGTATAACACTGTGGAAAATGTTTCATTAAGACAGACTGAATTGTTACTCTACCTGTGTCAACATGAGGAGGCTTATGCAGCCTGATTCCACAGACTGCAGATGTGAGCTAAGCATGGATAATGCTGATACAGATACTACAGGCAAGCTTGAATAATTTGTGAAGGGAATTTTAAAAACAGGGCTAGTTGCCAGCTTGGCTAACAGACACGTATGCCTAGAGAGCTAATAGGACAATGATTACTGCGTGTGAGGGCAGGGCACAAGCAAGCTATGTCACCACTCAGCAAATGTGAATTATAATGTATGAAGCACCTCTGTACATGAAGGCAGTCTTGACAACTTTGAACTCAGAACACAAAACAGATCACAGGAATTAGCCTCATCTCAAAATGCTAATGCTCTGTTCCCTTGATATACTACTGGAACAATGCAAACTGGAGGATTATTTTTAGTGTTTGCCTCTGTGGCTTAGTGATCATGGTCCCTAGACTGTAAAAGAGGAAGATTTTGAAAACAAAGAGCAAATAGGCATTTGGGCAACTGGAGAAATAATTTTTATCCAACCTTGGTTTTAACAGTATTAAGAAGAAAAAACTAATCTGATTTGGTGCTTGAATTTGGCTGGAGATCATGAAATATCTGATTTCTTCTGCTGGCCATAAAGATTGTGATAGTTTCTTGACTTTGCTGAAAGAGCTGCTCTGATGGATTGTGCCTCATTGTCCAGGGATGTCCTCATCCCTGGTATCAGGAAAATGTATCCCTTTGTAGAATCATAGAATTATTTGTTTGGAAAAGACCTTTGAGATCATTGAGTCCAACTATACCTGTGAAATACTAAACTATATCCCTCAGCACCTCATCTAACAGTCTCTTAAATACCTTCCAGGATGGTGACTCAACCACATCCCTGGGCAGCCTGTTCTATCACCTGATAGCCCTTTTGGTTAAGAAATTTTTCCTAATCTGAACTTCCCCTGGCAAAACTTGAGGTCATTTCTATTATACTGTCTGGCAGTAGGAAAAAACTTGTCAGTGTCATGAAACTCCAGTTTGCTAATGACCACCTAACTCTATTTTGCTTTACTACCTGGTTAAAATTTGGCCTTCTTCCTTATTCCTCTGATCAAATACCTTGGCCTGAAAAGTAAGGCTTTCCTCAAGAAGTCCAGGTATGTAATAGGAGCACCTCCAAGTCAGCAACAAATTTACATCTTCAGCAGATGCAGAACTGAAACTACAAGTATCAATAAAACTGCTGAAAGAAAAGAAGACAGCAAACCTGAATCTTTCTCTGGCTCAGAAACTGAATCTTTTCATAAACTCATAGCAATGTGAAAAACAGTAAGTATCCTTCCTGTTCTTCAAAGACTCAGGACAGTGAGGGCTGAAGTCCTACTCTAGATGAAACGGCAGTTACATAGCACAGCGGCACATGGTAGGTCTTGACACAATTGCTGGGCAGCTAGAAGAAACCTTTGAGTCCTAAGCCTTTAAAACAGCAGTTTGACACTGAGCATCTAATGGACTGTTAAACCACTCTCAACAGGTATTGACAGTATTGACTTTATTGGAGTTCACCTTATGTAAGGATTTCTTCTGCACAAGACATTGAGATGTATGGGACTTGGGTTTAACTAGTTATTAATCTCTTTTTAACAGTGATTTTGACTGTCTCTTTTTAACAGTGATTTTGACTGATTTTTGACTGATAATTGACTATATCAAGCTTTGAAGTTGGCACCCTTTTTTGATCGTCAACTTTATTAAAAGAACACCATGTTTTATTGACATCACAATACAATTTTTGGTAGTTCTGCTTTTGTGAAGAGTAGAAAACACCTTAACCTTCTGGATATATTTAGTCAGTATCTTTTGGTTGAAGCATGAAAAGAATTTAAATCATTATCAGTTTTGTGGCAGTTAAAGAAACATCTTACAGTCATTTTATTCCATACTCAATTTAGAGCATTAATGACTGATATAAACAAGCAATTCTCCAAAACTGATATCGAGTCATGTTTAGGCATTCTGAGCAGTTTCTTTTTTCACATGAATATAGTGAGAGTCTCTCTTAACTGCTTTTCCAGATTAGGCCAGTCATCAACATATTACTTAAAAATAAAACCTTACACAGCATTCTATTTCTTTTTTATTTCTAATTCTTGCTGAGAACTGTAGTAATTGGATTCCTTCATTCTTCCTCCTACATCATCCTGGGTCAAAAACACTCAGGTGATTAAAATGAAATGGAGCAAGTAATGGATAAAGCATTAGTATCAGCAAAAACACACTGAACACCTTCACCATACAGCGTATCCCTCCCACGACTGCAGGAAGACTTGAAGTCTGCTGTTGTACAAAGCAGATATTAAATTTGGCTCCTGAGACAACTACACTTCAAGAACAGTGTGGTTACAATTTATCCACAATGGGTAGTAACATCCACAAGCAAGATACGAGCCTTTCCAGCTGAGAAATTAAATGAGTTGCAATGTCAAAGGCACTCTGTTTGTAAAAGTTTTTAACATGTCAAAAAGATCTTAACCATCCCTTAGTAAAATGGTGGATTGTTTCTCCCTATGGTGGTTATCAATCTCTTGATATAAAAACTCACTCAAATTCGGGCACTAAAGAAGTTCTCTTGCACAGGCTTGGATTCCTATGCTTCAGGCAGAGCATGCCTTCGCAGATGCTTTGCAAGGGGTTTGTTTATGACAATGTGTAAGGAAAGGTGAAAATAATGAGTTCAGGTTATCTTATGGAGATTTTTCAGGTTCCTGCCTACTTACATTGGATGATTTAGAGAAAGGCAGGCTACAGCACCAGGAGCTGGAGCAGCCACCTCTAGCTTCTGAGCCTCTCCAGGGTGCTGCAGCTGCTGTATTCCCCAGCAGTCACAGCCATCAGTCAGTGAATTAGGAAGTTTCCATAGTAGCAAGCTGCAAGTAACACAAGTGTCACAGGTTGTGCCTCTCTCTGTACTCAAATTGTTCTTCGCATAATCCCTTGTGCGATGTACAGCTGCTCTTGCCCAAAAGCAGGCCAGGAGAAGTATCAGGTCTGAAGTCTTGAGGATGTACAGTGAAATCAAATGATAGGAATACTTTGATACAAGGCTGCTTTTTTCCTCATTCTTACACCCCTGTGCATCTTCACTGGGTACAAACTATAGTGTCTCTATCTCAGTATTTATTGCATCTCACCTCTTCCACAAAAACAAAAAAGAAGTTTACCTCAAGTCTCAATTTACCCCTAGTTTCTGAACTGTAGACTGTTTAGGGATTTAGTCTGTTCCTTTGATCCAATACGTCCATTTCTGGGACGTATGCCAGCTGCTCTTTATCCGCATTCTCTTATTTGTGAGAGCCCTGTGACCTTGAATGGTATGGGACTGAGTGTACTTCTAAACTTCACCTTTTTCAAGCGCTTTCTCAACTCTGGATATCAAATAACATAACAAAGCACAAAAAAAATAGCACATCTCCTGAATCAGAGCCAGCATTTACTAAGGTCTGAACACAAGCGTTTTGATCCAGTACCCAGAAAATGCAGTGAATAATAGTATCATAAGGGGAGTCCTTGCTGCTCAAAATGTTATTTTTTCTGCATTTTATCTATTCAGTTTTCTCCTGCAGGAAAGGGTATAAACACTAATGAGTGCATATAGTCAGTTGCAAGAAATCCAGGTTCTGTTCTTGGATGAGCAGGTCAAAGCTCATCTCTAGAAGTTCAAAACATTGCATGTTACAAATTTGTTTCTCACTGAAAAGGTACCTGGGAGATCTAGACATCTCTTTTTTCAAAAAAAGAAATCCTTAGTTGTTCAAAGGTCTAAGGAAGCCCAGAAGCACCTCAGTGGTGAATTATTCTGTCTTTAAAGCACTGGAAAAAGATGTTTATTCAGTGATCAGTAAATATAAAGCTCATAAAAATTAACATGAGCAGGCACTGAAGCCCAGGTCTCATGACTTCTGAATGAATGCCTGAACCACCAGGAGAAAGAACTGTCCCTTGCTTTTCATCTCCTGTGCATTCACACATGTGATGTATGGTAATCCTCTGTACCAGAAGAAATTAAGCAGGAGAGGGTTGGAGGTGGCTGAGAGAGGCCTGTAATGCTGCTGTTACTGAAAGCTTTTGGAAGGCAGTAAACACGCTACTGAATACTAATGCATAAAAATAACTAATGAAAATGTTCTTCCATGTCCCACTGTAACGCCTGACCAGTTAGTCTGTAAAAAGACATCATCCGTTTGGAGGAAAAGCCCACAGAAACTGATTTTGTGACATCTTATGAATCATGAGTGATAGAAATTCTCGGATTACAGGCCTGTACACTGTACTAAGATCCACTTCTCTGCACGTTTCCTCTTTTCTGGCTAATGTGGTTATGCACTCCTGTGCTGGCTCCCCCAGTCTCCTCCCTGGCTCTGGGTGTTTTACAGAGGCCAGGCACTCCAGATCAGCAGGAACTGTGGGTGTTGCTGCAGGACCAAGTTCCTTAAAATACAGATGCTGTAACACAAAGTACTGCCAGCTCCGTTCTGCTTAATGGATGGACCTCTTGGGCACAAATCCCAGATCTTGTAATAGTCCCAAATATTTCAGCACCTTAACAATTCAAGCAGTATTTTTAAGCATTGACTCTAGTGGCACAATTGCAGAGGAATTTCTCCTCAGGGAAAGAGATAAGTTAACTCACATTTATCAGGGGTGCCACATAAAGGGGTGAGGGTACATTAGGTGTTAGTGGAAGCTTGTTATCATAGAGTAACTGGATATTAAAGCCTTGTTTTTAGGGTTTTCAATTGAGATCAAAAAGGCTTAGTCATAGAGTTATTTATTTTCCATTTTCAGGGAAAACAAGCAAAGTGAGAATCACCTATGCTGCTGCAGCTGCAGCCTAAGACTTCAGTCTTAAGAACAAATGGCTTTCCAAATTTATTATTGCACAGAGACTTTTCACATTATTGGCTCCAAGGAACCTGGAGTTTTCTGAAAATCTCATTGATGTTATCAGTTTTCATCACAAGAGAAAGCAATGGAAATCCAGACTTTGAGATAATTTTTTATTTAATGTCCCTATGGAATGACAAAATTCTGTTTTCTGTTCATGACCTGATCTTTCTATCACTTTCACACTACATTCAGCTTTTTATTATTGTTTAAAATATGATTTTGGGGAAAATATCTGAAAAAAAATCGTATAAGGTAATTATTTAAACAGGTATCTGCTTTTTTCTATCTTAAGTATGTTTGTGTCTCTGAAGAGATATAAAGATGTACACATACAACTATTTTGTATATTTGTATGCATCTTTAAGCTGTAATAAATGCACAGCATCCCATTGAACATTATATATTAGTCACTATTTGGAAGCAGAAGAAATTATGTTTGATTCTGGTAACATTCTCTGTCTAGAATGATGGTTGAGTGATAGGCTAAGCAAAAAACGCCATGTTTCATTAGACTATTTTGCTCTCCACACTTCACTAAAATTGGGTTACTGAATATATGTGGGAATAGCGTCCCTTTTCAGATGAACAGAGTATGAGTATTGCCAGATACATGGTATAGAAAGTCAGTTTTTCACAAGCACCCATCTGAGGCCTGCCTTGCTGTCCCCACCACAGCAAGGATCCCACCGTGCTTGTGAAATCGCTAGTTTCTTCAGCACTCCAGACCAGCTCTGGAGAGGGGTAAAAAGCTGTTAAGTGTTTGAACGTGGGTCCTACCTAGTAGCCAAAGGAAGGACAGAGCCTGTAATTTAAATGCGTACACAATCACAGCAAAGACCTCTTACTGGCAGCAAGCTCAACTCTGCTCACCCTGCAGCAAGAGGGATGCTTCCAGGGCAGCTGTAACCCCAGCCTAGATGGGGTGAAGTGTGGCACCAGACCACCACCTCCTGTGGGCTCTTGTGACGCTCCAGGTGAGAAGGCAATAAAGCAAAAAAAAGAACGTTAGTTTTTCTGTTCTTTCATCTCAGATCTGCTTCTCATTTTCCCCTTCTTCTTTTTACTTCCCTAATTAATCTTCTCTGACATTCAGGTAGGCACCTTTTATTGCTCTATCACTGAAAGGTTGCTGGTTCAGGTTTCTGAACCAAGTTCGTGTCTATTTCTCTAAAAGCTATTGCTAGCTCTTGTGCTATCAGAAGCATAGAGCTTCACCAGGAAAAGAATATAAAACATTTCCAATAATGTGTTTTCTTTTTTTTTTTTGCCTCAACCTAATGGCTTGTAATAAAACAAAAAAAGAAAAAAGAAGACATTAGCACTCAGCATTCACAGCCATACTAGTGGAGGTGAATTAATACTTCTTTCAGTGCTTAGCTTCCATCTGTTGCATCTGTTCCCATTTTTTCTGCAGAGGGTTATTAGAATCTGTGTTATTACACTTAATTTTACTTTGTTTTCCCTCCAGTTCTTTATTGTCTGAAGCAAGTGAGCCTGAGAATCATCAAAAGAGAAATAACCAAAGAGGTTTATCTTTGTCTGATAACGCTCTTCTAGAATACATGAGTGCTGCTCTATAAGATTCAATGGAGTTTTGCTGAACTTTGTGAATGAAAACGTCAGTGTTATCTTTGGCCCCAAGTTCACAAAATATTCCACCATGCCCTCTGCTGTGATCACATCACCATGGGATCTCCCTTTCTCCACTTCTATTCCATATACCATTGGATTTTAGTTAATGATCGTATATTTAATAGCACAGAGTTCAAATATATTCACATTCTTGAAGTCAGCTGAACCTAGTGGTATTATAATGGCATGTTTAAGGACTGAATTACATTTTGTGTTCTTTTGTTGCATGAATAAACTATGTTGTATTGTGGTTGATATGAGGTGATACACAGGCAGTAATTGATTTAGGTAAACAAATTATACATATTCTAAATTATTAAAAGGAAAATGCAGCTATTGACATAATTTTAAATGTTTTCTGTTACTATTTTTAATTTATATGAGAGCAGGATATTTTTATGTTCTATTGAAGCAAGCTAGCATAGCTCTCCATTACCCTAGAACATGAAAAGGCTCCAAAATGTTATACCCAACCACTGTGCCTGAATGACTATGAAAGCAATGAGTGTTCTTGGTTTCCCCATGAGTAGTGTAGTTGTACAGAATGTAATTTTCAACCAATTATAAAGCCAAAGAGAACACAAACTAATCTTATACTAATGAGGTCAACTTAGAGGTAGGACACTGTAAAGGCAGAGGTTCACTGTTAGCCTCTGTGTACTGCATTGCAAAGAGCAAGCACTGGAAGGTAGTATTAGGGATGTCCTAGCTCCTGAAACCTAGGTGAGAAAATCAGGCCCTTACTGCATGTACCAAAGTACCAAGAGCAATAATTAATCATTCTACAATTCTGCTTCGTTTCAGGTGTCCTTCCAAAATTTCTTCCAGGCCATTTACCTTTCATATGCAGAACTAAGCAACATAAAATATAGTCAGGCACAACTAAGATGACAATACCTGTGAGATGAATCCAAACAAGGGACCTTGGCTGAATGACCTCAGACTTCTAAACACAGAATTCATCTTTATAGTACCTCTGACAAACCAGAAGCACATGTGTTCACCTGGGAGCTGTTAAGAAAAACACTAGTTACTTGATATTGCTAAATGTCTTAGTGTTTCTCCCAGCAAGCTTTAGGAAGAAAAACTAATTCCTTGTTAATTTCTTAAAACAGGGCACTTTTGTTAGGCTTTTTTCAACTCCAGCAAACAAATCATCACCGTTAGTCCCAAAGGAATGAAGGTGATATAATTTTCAGCAAGTACTTGTTACTTTAAATGCTAAAGAACAGAGGAAGCTTTCAAATGCTCTAACATCTCCATAGCACTTCCCACTTTCCTCTCCAGCAGCTCTTTTGTGAATCCAAATTCTTGGACCCTTGCATTTTGGTTTCTAAGTGCTGCATTGTGAGTCCTGCAGCAGTTTTGTAGCTAAAAGATGCTGTGGTTTAACATGTTGCAACACCTAGATCTTCTCTATATATCCTCTGCAACTTGTCCTTCAAGTGGTTCCATGACTCTACTTGTGCAATAGAAAATCCCCAGTGTAGGAATGTCTTTCTCTCCATGCTTGCTGGCAAAGTCCCTTCCATCAGTCTCTGTTCTCTGCATTTAACAGTACTTTCTCCTCTGTGGTCTGGGCACTATATCTGCACCACTAGGATTACTAGCAACCTCATGATGTGCTTATTGTCAAGCAGTCATATATGTCATTGTCCTGTTAGTCAATTCAGCAGTTCAGCTTTGGAGTCCAACTGAAGAATCACAGCAGAGTTGAGAAGGCCATAATATGTCTTGTTAAAATATGGGAAAATTTCTTGCTTATGGAGAGAGAATAATGCATGTAGGAATTACGAATTTGTGCTCACTGGTCCCATACAGACTTAGTAAGAAGCTCTTTCTTGGAAGTAGACACCATTAGCAAAGCAATGTTAGGACTGTAAGAACAAAATTATGCTCAGCTGCTACTATGTCCCTTCCACAAAAAGTCAAAACTTATAAAGGTTTCTCAAAAAGGAATTCAGCTGTCCCAGAAGAGTAGGAAAGATACAAGAGAAATTTTAAAGGACAACATGAGAACTAAGGAAGGAAAACTGAGGCAGGCTTCATTCAGAATACTTTTTGGCATTCAAGGACAAGTCAGGAGCCTAAAGAGATCTTTGGATCTGCGCCCTGGAGTACTGAAAACAAAGGTGAGGAAGAAGATAGGATTTAAAATGGGCAAGTTGAATAAAGAAGCCTTATTTTGTTTTAGAATATGCAAGAGCATGCTTGCAGGCAGTGGGATAGGAGCCAGCAGAGTTGAAGGTGAGGCTGAGATAATAAGAAGAGAAATAAAGGAGGAAAGGAAGCTTGAGACAGCAGGGTCTGAAGGACTGAGAAGCAGATAGTAGTCCTCAGACCTCAGAAGTGGAGACAAGCTGCAACAGGAAAGGGGAAATTAATAGTGGGGCAGCAAAGGGACAGGGAAAGGCAGAAATACTGGCTGGGCTTGGTTTTGTAAGAGATGATGAAGTTTGAGCAGGAAGCAATACAGTCTAGAAGCAATAATCGGAATCTTGTCAAAGACAACAATAGAGAGTGTCTCTTAGACAAGATATTTTCTCATAACTTATAGTATTGAAAACCAGGGAGGTTTCACTTATGGGGTGACAGTGCTGATCAGCAACAGCATTTCTACTGCTGATGGAGCCTTGTTGTCATTGTTCCTAGTTCCCTGCTCCTCGGTTTCTTCCTCAGCAAAACAATCCTCCTGAATCACAGAAGCCTCCTTCAAGTCTTCTCAGAGCATTGCAGGACCTCAGCTTCCCGGGTGAGGACATATCATCTTCCACACTAAATTGTCACGTGCAAAGATTCATTATTTTCTGAGTAATCCTCCTCCGCTCTGAAGTGCATCTGGGGTTGGAGAAATGTCCCTGACTGTGGTGAAATGCTTACAAGTTGTAGACATTTTAGTGGTGGGAACAAGTAATACAATCCCATTTTATTACCTATACTCATGTCCAACTCTAGTTCAGTGGGATTTCAGAAATAAGGAGACGCAACTGTGTGAGAAACTTACTCCCTTTCCCACATTTTAAGAGAGAAACTTCAGCCTGCCTCAGATTTCAGGACAGTAGCAAAGCCATTGCTGTTCATTTCCATGAAGGAAGGAATGCCTATACAAGCCTGCAACATCAACCTGATAATTAGATGCAGATGTTTCAGGAAATAGCCTCTCTTACCACACGTCAAGGTTTATTTCTCATTCAGAAACTGACACAGGCCAGTCTCTGCAATTACAGGACACCGTGACAAAACGGTTGTGCTTAGGTATGTTTTGAGCATGAATCTCTTAGAGATTGTCTTCTGATATCAGAAGCAAGCTGGGGATGTGTATTCCCACCCACTGAAAGTAGGATGCCCAAAAGCATCTTTTGTCTTTGGAATTACATGCTGCACAAAAGTAGCCTCCATGCAAATGAGGCTTGGCTTGCCTTTGTCATCCCAGTAAGTTTTCTCAGGCTCAAGTTTTCATACTAAAATTTTTACAATCCTTAACTTTTTACTGTTGCTATAGCCTTTCTATTTATTCCTCTTTTATCTACTCCCTATCCTCTTTCTTCCAGATCTTCTCTAAGTGTCTCATGAAACACTTGCAAGAGTTCCCCCTCCCTTATTCTCAGCAATATGTTATATTCCAACCAACTTTTTTTTTCTAAAGGAAGATCCCCTCAAAATATATAAGGGTCATCTGCGAAGGACTCTTGGTAATCTCATAACCAATTTGCCTGTATTTAGTGTAAATATCTCATTACAGACCTAGAAATGTATGTCTGTCCCAAGCAATTCACTGTGACATGGAGTCATGCAACCCTTGCCAAGATGAGGGGGATTTGAATGCATTCCTAACAGGGCAGTTCTGTTCAGGGGAACGACCTCAGGCCCTGGGGACAGTATCATCCCCTGAGCATGGTAGTGCACCAGAACTCAGTTCAGTGGCACAGCCTCCTGCCCAAGACACCCTGCCTGATGCACACTCAGAGGTGACTGCCCAGCGCTGCCTTACACTGGGCAGGCTTCCCAAGTCATCATTCAAATTCAGTGGTGTTCAGGCTTATAATTCACACAAGCACTTCAGAAAACCTAATGTCCTCTTCTTTGCCAATCAATATTCACACTGCAGTGCTTGTAAATACATTTGAAAATATTCAATTCTCTTTTATTTGTATTTGGTGTCTTTAAGGACAGCAATTTTTTCATTGACTTCAGGTGCAAACTTCACCAACCACAGAAAATTACTCCACTGCAAAAAAAGAGAAATATCTCTTCTCCACATCCCACTTCCCCCAGGAATTACCTGCTTCCAGACATTTAAATTTCTCGCTTAAATCAATGCAAATTTTTTTTTTTCCTAACATGAAATAAACATTTTTTTGCCATATCTTCCCTCATGAAATATTAAACATGCTTCTCTGACCTTTTACCAAAAAGGATAAATAATAATAATTAAAAAATCCCAGCAGACACTTTACATGGAAGACTTGAACGCAAACTCTTAAAGTCTGGTGGAATTATAACCATCAAAAAGAACATTAGCAACTTAAAGCATAGATAATATTTTGCCAGATCCACAGTCATGGCCCCGGTGAGACTATGACAGCTAAATAAGCTTCCAAAAGCTAAACAGAAATATAACTCATGGAAGTCACAAGTCTGATGAAAGCAAAGAAGATACGGAAGAACCATCTTACTACTCCCAGGAAAGATGGGGAACCATGTGAAAAAACAGAATTCCCCTGACTGTGGAAATAATATGGAGTGAGGTGGAAAAGAAAATATGTGAGTAATACAGTAGTTTTGACATAAATCAGGGGTGAAAGCCCTGGAGGTGAATTCCTGGCTCTTTTCAGCCTGGATATTGACTTTGGCGACTTGAGGTTTCGTTTTACACCGGCACCACAAGGTAGGGAAAATAAGCATTTGCTTGATTCCTTTCATTTTCAAGCTGTGTTTTATTTGCTTCTGCTTTGATCTTTGTATCAATTGCAAGTTCAATGGAAGCTGCTTCTCTTTTTTTTCATTTCATCAGCAGTACCCAGTTGCTGAGGGGCTTGCTGGAGAGGGAGAGAGCAAGGCCAGCAGCTGGGCACCTGCTTCTTCTGGGCTCTGGAAATTGCTCAGAAAAGCTTTTGAGGCTGCCTCAGACATGTGGAGTAAAGATAGACATTAGTTAACTCTTATCATAGAGGAAGAGGCTTGAGAAGATTGTGGATAACAAACGAAATAACAGAGTGCCACTTCAAAAAATATGAACTAAAAGTATGGCTCTCAGTGCAGCACCCATACAGGAAAGCCTTTTTTCTTCTGGAGCATGCAGGCAGTTAGGGATATGTGCTATCATCCTGTACCAGCTAGCACAGAAGAAATACAAGTTGGTGAGTCCCACCTACACTGACACAGAGCTGCAGGGTACCTGGAGCCTCCTCAGGAGGGAGAGAGCTACACCCAGAAGGGGCATAGAACCACATGCTAGTTCTTCCCAGGTCTGGCAGTGTGGAAGAGTTCATCAGCATCCATGGTCAGGCAGCGTTGCAGGGCTGCACCTCCTAAGCTCCCAGTAGCAGTTTGGGGTGACATGCTGGTGCCCACGCACAGGTGGATGGTGCTGTTTGAGGACAGGCATCAGGAATGGGATAGGGAAGGGTGAAACATGCACCTTGCATTTGGAAGAGCAAGACTGAAAAGTGTTATATCAAGCTTATACGTGAGGAAAAGCATTTAGATAATAATGGTGATGGATGCAATGATTTTTCAAGGAGGGCAATTGCAGCACACTTGCTAGATATCATTCAGAAGTGGCACAGGGACACTTTTGTATGGTTTAAGGTAAGAGGTGAGATGGATCAGGAAGGGTTTGTGTCTACCAGAGCATCAGCCTGGGTGAACTCTGGCCCCTGAAAGTCACTGAGAGTTTGTTACATGCATCTACAGATCTCAGTCCTACCACAGTAACCTTTATTAGTAACATTGGCTGAAATGTTCTGATCTGTATTTAGTCTTTACATGATAATAAGCCTAAATAAGCAATCTGGTATTTACCCAAAGCTCCAACTGATTTCAATGTCAGCTGGGATTGCTCAGCAGCTTTGAAAATCAGAATACTTATATTTAGCTATTTAAATATGGAGTTAGGAACCTAATTTTAGATGCTCAAATTTGAAAATTTTGGCTCAGATATTCTATATCAATTTTTTCCACCACTTTCAGCAAAATTTTTATGAAAATATGAATATATGGTAAGATTAACTTTTTATTCTCAAAAGATTGCATTCAAATATCTATTTGATGACTTCTTAAAATAGTCATAACATCCAAACCAGTGCATTCAAATTAACTTTAACTATATACTACTATTAATATTAAGGAAAGAAAGCTCAGATGGAAAGGTTTTACTTAACCAAGTTAAATTTCAGAAAAGTTCTTTTCTTTTCTGGAGAATAAAAGTTTGACCAGGGCTCCAGACACTGAAAGTATTTTCAAAAAGGAAATGTATCATGATTTTTTTCCCAAAAAAAGTTTACTGAATCAATCATATTGTGATATAAGTGCTTGGTCTAATTATCCTTTATTTCCTTTGGTAATTTAACTGTACTATACTTTGGAGGTTATTTTGAATACAATAATCTAACCGATGGTTGATGTCCATTTCTTCATCCCTGCAGCTTCACAGAGATTTCATATAAAGACCCTGAAAAAGTGATACCCTTCATTAAATGAATCAGCCATGCAGCAGTACAATATTGATTTGATTCACCCATGCTTCACAAACAGAGGACAAAAGCATGTTTTATCATGATAATTGAATACAAAGTACGGATATTTCCTGAAAAGTAGCCCTAGTGAAGAAGCACCTTATTTACATAGCTGGAACTTCACCTGACAGAACGGATACAATTTCCTCAAAATCCCCTGAGCTATTTGGCTTTTGTGAGCAAGCTGTGACAGTGCAAAACCACTTTACCACCTCTCAGCCCTCTGCCGGAGATTCCAGACAACGATGGGACTGTGTATGTGGACTCTACCTGCTGGAGCCACAGCCTCAGTGACTGTGCATGGACCCTGTCTGTCTTATTGACTGTGTGCATGAACCGCTTTTGCTTTAGTTACTGTTTGCAGGGACCCTTTACTGAGAAGCGCTTTAGTGAGAAGTCAGGCAGCTAAGCTTAAGCTTCTCACCATGGGAAGTCAAAGCCAGGCTGCCAGATGGCCAAAGGGTGGAGTGGTATCCAATGCTATTCTCTCTGCACTGCTCTGCTGGGGGAAGTTGGGCTGGACACCTTCCAACAGAAGATGGCAGCCAGTAACCCATAGGCTGTAAAGTGTTAAACAATCACAGCTGTTTGGTATGTGCACATATTGCACTGATGCCTTTAAAAAAGGAACAACCACCACCAAAGGAGCAGTTAGCAGCCTTCTACCTTTTTCCTTTTGTCTTTCTTGCTCTTTGAAATTTGCTGTTCCTCTTACACAGGAATGGTTGCTTATTTTTTCTATTTTATCTTCTCTTTCCTGTTTTCCTCCCACAATGTCTGATCAATCAGCAGTTCTTTCCCTCTAGATCCTTAAACTTCTTCCTCTGTCTCAAATAGATAGCCATTTCTTCATGTAACACTGATCCCCATTTCACCATTCCTCTTATTCATCTGAGTCTAAGATTACTGTATAGCTTCTTTATCCAATGAGCATGGAAGCTACCCTCCCTGCCTGACTTTCTTTAAAAGGTATACATTTGCAGGCAGAGTGTACCCTGGCTGTAAACTGCTGGATATCTTTGTAAAATGAATGCTGATCAGAGCCTTTCCTGAAGCCTTGGATATATTTCCTCAAGCCCTGGATATATGCTCAGTCATGCAGTTTCACTAGTGCAAGTGGTATGCGTATATCTAGAAGGGGAGAGCTGTACAAGGACAGGGATGAGCTGGGAGTTGAGAGAAAGGTGGTCTGTATGTTAAGAGTCTTGGTTGCCTGTTTGAGAAGCAGAATAGGCCAAAGGCTTTCTTGTGGGATGAAGAAAGGCATAGATGGAATGAATCAGGCAAAGACATGCTTCAGCTATGTAATCCAATATGCATGGATCTTTACCTAAACTAAACAGAGGTCAAGGATCCTCCAGTCACTGCAGTTACTAAGTTCATGTTTCCAAGGTCACACTGGAAATGAGTAGTTAGTATATTGACGCACAGAATAACGACACCTAACTCAGAGTTAAGTGCAGGTATGCCGTGATGCATTGGGTGCAAGGGGGATTTCTCCTCCTAGCTTGCACACTAGGTGTCAAAGCTGGCACATCTTTATTGTGCTTAATCATACATATGCATTAAGTTAACATACGTAGTTGTGAAGTGGGTTGGGTTTGTAAGATTATTTACAGGAACTCATTATCATAAGTCTCCCCCACCTCGCACATGCATTCCTAGTAGTAGTGGTCCATGAGGGTATTTTGGAATGAAGGCAAGCCGTTATCCTCACATTGAACTTTTCAACCTTCCTTCTTGCACATGCTCTTAGACTCTTCGGGCCCCTCTTCAAGGCTGCATCTGGTCTCAGTTCATTCTTCTCCCTCTTATTGTAGTTCTTGTCCTTGCAGATTTTGCAAGTTGCAGTCCCTTTCCTCAGGAAGTTTTGGTTTGTTCTCTTTATCTCAGGTCAGTTGTCCTTTCTTTACATCAGTCCTTGCTATCTGGCTTAACCAGATACAGTCACGTTCTTTTCATCCTTTTTACTACAGCCCCGTTAAAATTCCTTATGTAAGTGAAAGTATCCAGGCATAGGATTAAAACTATACATAACATTCAAACTTATAATAGGTTAGTGACATATAACAAATGATTTCTTCTTTCAATATTTTCTGTGGAGGGGTAGTCAGGGAGGAGTTTGCAGTTTAATTTAAAACAAAGTTAATTCCTGCATATAGAGTCTTTGGGGAACTTTTTATTAGAAACTCTGTGGTTCTCGACATACAAAAGACTTCTTGTCTTTTTCTAACTACCTGTCTCCCTTACTGCCTTTCTCATGTTTTCTGCCTAGGAAGTGTTCAGGATCTCTGACACTATTTTGTTTTACAAACAGGGAGAGCTCTGACCTCTCTGCTTAGCATATTTAAAAGATTTGTCCATACAAATTTAGCATAGGAAGTAAAGATGTACAAAAACACTTTATGTTGAAATTAGACTAAGAGGTATAGTTCTCGTGCTCATATTTTGCACTGAGAACATACAGAACTATCAGGGAGGGGCACGTAGCTGTTTCCCAAACACATTAAATACTGGATTGGCGAGAGTGTAAAACAGATCCCAGTGCGAGTTATTTCTTCTGCATTTTCTTTTCGCATGAAAATATGTATATATATTTTTTAATATTGACTACTGTTGTTTTTTTCCAAACATATATTTAGTGAATATGTATGATCATGTAGTTTTAGTGAAGGAAGCAGAATTCATATGAAGCTGCTCTGCTTTGATGGGAGTATATGCTAGTATTTATGGAAATTATACTCATACAGTATGAGAAAGTTTTCACCGTAGGTCCATATGATGATAATACTGTTGAAAAGGGAATATAATAGGACAAGATTTCTGGCTGCCCGCAGTATTGAAATTGATAGTGGACCTGCAGCTTCCTTTTTACTGAAACTACAGAACTAATCAAAGGCTTCGATTTTTCCTTTTTGTATTTACTGAGTGCCAAAAGTCACCCACTTAGCTACTCCCTACCTTCTGCCTTCTCCATGATTCCAGACAACAGTAAACCATCAGTATCCACCTATGCATCCCCACCAGCATCAATCAAAGTTTTATTCATACCTATCTCCAATATAAAGCTGAACGAAGGTGAGGCAACCAAACAACCCTATTTGGCAACACTATGCCAGGCATTTGTGCGAAGCTCATTTCTCTGACCTTGTCTGTAGTAGTACTCAGTAAGTAATGCCTGATATGGTGAGCTGGTCGTTAACTCAAGCATATCATCTGTTCTCTCTCAATTCAAGTCTGATCAGGTCCTGCAAGAGCAAAACTCAGGATAATAATAATAGTAATAATAATAATCTGGTATGGCATCTGAAAGTGCAGAAGTACCTGTTGCTAAACAGTATCCCTGCAGCCTGGGGGGTTCAACAGGGTTTTGTCTTAGTGAAAAAAAACTTACTAGTTATATAGAGAGATATACGTGTGCAGAGATGACCAGAATTTGTTTGGGGACAGGATTATTAGAAAAGTCTAGCTCAAGTTCTGCTTAAACAACCTGTAAACCTGCCCATTTTCAGAGAAGGCGAGTTAGAACAAGAAAGCAGAAATCCTAACTGCAACCACCAAACTTCCAAAAATAATTTTATCAATCACTTTAAACCATTCTTCTTTTTATCACCCAACAAGCAACACACATAAAAATTTAAATTGTAGTCTTTGATGCAGAGCAGTAGAAGGGCTAGGCAGTGTACTGCCTTTCTTTGCTGACCCTCCAGCAGATTCTGACAATTACTTCAAAATATTTCAGAGGTGTTTCGGCAAAACCAGCGTTTCGGCAAAACCAGCGTTTCTTCAGTAGATGAGAGCAGAGGTGGGGCAGCACCATGTTTTCAAAGATTTCTAGCCAGCAGCAAATTTTCATTCCATCAGCTGCTCTTCTTTGGAGGGAAAAAGGGATAGTTTGCTGACAAGCCAAATGAGGGCTGTAGTGGCTGCTGCCTGAAGCCCTTACAATGGAATTGATTGTGTGTGGTGAAAAGGGTTTAAATGTGAGCAGATAGGAGCGAAGATGGATAAGAATTCTAGTGTTTGTTAGGCTTTCTGCTATTGAAACAGCAGCTAGTGAGGAGCAGCTGTGGTTATCTAAAAACACTCGTGCATGGAAGAACAATTTTTCTTCCAAAATCTAAAAGAACCTCTAATGATGAATCATAGGCTGGGCTATAAATAAAACATGACTGTGGATTTGTAGACCCAGAAACATTCTCATTAGAGAATGTTAGTTTTAGGGCCAAATTGCCTCGTGGTTTGTTGTTGGGTTTTTTAATTCTAATCTATCAGAATAATTTTGGAATAATTACTTCCATAAAGTCAAATCCTTTGTAATGCACATTGGAGTTTGTTGCATGATACGTGATAAGCTTTAAGGTTAAGCAAATGAGTCTGGCTAAATTTCTGCTAATCAGCATGACTCACTGGCCTGATATACATTCACACGTTTGCAATCTCTTTCTGTAGATAATAAATGAGGGAAGGGGAAAAAATGTCAGTCCTCAACCCTCCTTGTACCAAAGAGTTGAATAGTTTCCTGAGCCTCATCTCCCAGACTGAAAGCTCAAAGATGATTTCAGTGTCCGGTGAACAAGAAAGATTACGGAAAAAATTGACAATACACTGGTGACTACTACTAATAAATAGTGGTAGTTATAGTTTGCAGTAGCACTCATTCTACAGAACACAAAATTATCCCCACAAACAACTGAAATACTTGTGCAGAATTACAAAATTTGGGATAGGTAGAACCTAATATTTATCAGACTCTGTGGGATTTGGTGCCTAGACAGTAAACGACTGAAATCTCATCCACTGCATGCATGCTAGTCTTGTATGGGACTCAGAAAAATATTAATAATGTTTTGAAGATGGGTCTTGAATATTGTTTTACACAAGAATTTGCATAGACACCTTAATGCTCTCAAGGTGCCACTGAATTCTGCAAGACAGCACACAGGTCAGAGCTATCTGTGTATTCAGGTCCTAGTGCAGTACAGGATGGTTGCAAACAATAAGAAATGTGTTCAGACATCATGTTTCATTTGAAAATACAAGTGTAAGCCTGAAAATAAAGTTCTGTTGGTTCTCATTTGTTTGGCATTCCAGTCTTGCTTAGCTGTTTTGATCAGTAGCAGTAGAGTACACCAGTTTATCAAATCATCAGCCTTTCTTAAGTTTTTTCAGGTGAGCACTGGTATGTTTTTTTCCTGAAAAGTTCTTTAATGTCATACTTAACCCTTTGGGTTCTGCCAGTTTCGAAGATGACATTGTCTGTAAAAGAGATCAATAGGGGTTTGTTAAACTGAATTGAAAATATGCGTATACACAGAATTGTTAGTATATAAACTACTTATATTTAATGAGTGATTCTATCAAATGTGCAGATATGCATATTTACTTAGCTAATGAATATTTAAACTAGATTCTTTCTATTATTACATTTTCTTTGCTTGTGTAATATTTTAAAAAGTGAAATATTTTTCAACATTTCATGTGTCAAAAAGTAAATAAGATTGATCAATTGAACATGTCAGCAGCAATTAAACTTCCATTAAAATGAAGATATTTCATAATGATGCATTCACTTTCTTTGTTTTCAAACACTATAACCACATTACGCTTCATTTCAAAGGGTATGGAGATTTTCTGTTTTGAAATGAATTGTGTAACCATCTTTTGAGTTTTCTTCATAGATAAAATTGCCTTCTTCCCAGTTCTGCCGAACTGTAAGACTGCAGGGCATGCTTCCTCCTGTTCAAGCAGTGTAATCCCTGTGCCATGGCACGTAATACATTCTCAGCTACAACCTTTCCTTTATTCCTGGAATATCTCCATTGAGAGGAGCTTGCAGCTCAGGAGCAGTAACTAGCACATGAGCAGAATATTTAAGCTCCTATGAGGGATGAAAATGCTAGGGATGTGCTTATTCTGATTCAGAAATCTTCTGTAGCTGGACATTCTTCCTACTGTATTAGAGAAATTCATGTCTTCATCAGCATTCCCCCAGACTAGCAGGGACATTTTGGTAACTGCAGGACTCTGTTGTCCATCAGTGATAAACTAGCACTCTTGAAGTAACGTGTTATTTCTAGGTAGTTTGCTAGGTGCAGTAATTGTAATTTTCTCTTATTGAGCTATTAAATTTTGCTGTTTATGAAAACTACTCTACTGGGGTTGAAAAGTCTCTTTTTTCCTATTCTTTTCTACTCATTTAAATCCTTACTCAGAGAGTTTCCTAACACCCTCATAAGTTCATATTTCCTCACCTCTCTTCCTCTCTCTCTCATTATTTGCACCTACTGACAGAAGCTGATGGCATAAATTTGCTTATGTTGTCATCTGAAGCATAAATGAGATATATAGTATTGACTCCCTGAGTCAAAAAATCCAGGTTTCTTTCCACTGGGATCCTGTACAGCATTCGGATTCAATCTACTAGCTTGCCATATGGTTAAGCCCTGCTTAAAGAGATGCCATCTGTCTAGCTGTACACAGACATGTGTTCATACTTTCTATTTTAAGCATTTTCTCCCAATTCTTAATATTGTCTCTCTTTCGGCATTGAATTAGTCACCTGATCAGTTATAGCAAGCTTTGTAAATTAGTCAGACACTTGGCATGTTTTTCCAACAATCGTGCTGTACACTGATGGCAGAAACCCTTGTGTGAAGGTGCAGCCAGCTATCACCCTATTGCCTCTGTCTCCTAAGGACCCTACAGCAGCTGACTACGTGAGGCCAGGGATGCAGAACAGAACAGAGGGAGAGGTGGCTGTTGCATTCGGCTCCCAGCAATGTTAGGAGGACTGTGGGACATCCTCATGCTGTGCCCCTGGGGTTTCCCCAGGAGGTAGGTCCCCATGGTCATGTACCACCTGCTGGCACCCACAAACCTTGGACACTGGACTCCATGGGGCCAGGATAATGATCAACTCTGCTGGCTCAGGTGAGTCAAAAGAAAACCAGAATAGTAATCCAGGTACAGAATTTATGCTGCATGAGCCAATACAAGTATTTTGTAGGTGGACAGGAGGCAGCTTCTGTCTCCTACAGTTGTGAGAATTAATCTATTTAAAAATTAAAGGTATTATTTTATTCCTTTTTTTTTTATAAAATATTTTAGAAACTTTTTGTCAGGTAGTAAATTAATTTCAAATCACTGAAATTAACAAAGTGACAGTAAACGATCCACAGTGTGGATCATTTCAGAGTCCTGAAGGCACAAGGCACACCACTCAGTATTGAGTTTCCCCTTGAATGAAACCTTGAGTGCACTGATCTCTGTTTTAAAACTCCCAATGATGTCAAAAGGAGCTGGCATTTTACCTGCTATTTCATTCAAAATTTACCAGACAAATACTGGCCTTTTTCTCGTGTAAAATTGTCATTTAACTCAGTTTCCACATGTCCCATGACAGAATTTGTCTTAAACTGCATGCTAAGCAGGACTTCTTAGTAGGATTTAGGACAAACCTTTCACACTTTCATCTTGGATTTAGAGAATGAACTGTGAACTGGGACATTTCATTTTCTCAGTCAGTCTTGGAGGATACAGTCAAAGGAAGAATTGATGATCATGACATAAATTCAAAGATAATTAAATGGTAAAGGAGAGCATTTGGTTTGATCGATATGTTTTGCTGCCATCAGCAGAAAGATGAAAGATAAGACACTTTCTGTAAAGAGCAAAAGCTAGGTTGGAGGAACACAGACAGCAGCACTACAAAGATCTCCAGGAACAAATATATACACTGAGCAGGAATAGTAACTAGTTAAAAAAAAATCCATAGATATCTTCAGTAAAAAAAAAACCAAAACAAAGCACAAAATTCACATGCATACTTGTCTTTTAGAAGCTGCATAGCCAAACCTAAAAACTTGTAAATTGTCTGAAAACATCTATATCACACTGAATTTTAAGGCGCTCAGTTCTGAGTATGTTCACATACTCTGGAGGACAGCTATACTGCTAGAATAATGGTGGGTAAGTAAACAGGATATCAATTGTCTTTTTAGGATGGATATGCACCTGGCTCAGGGCAATCCAAGCACATATACAAGCTAGGTGAAGAATGGATTGAGAGAAGCTCTGAAGGGAAAGACTTGGGAGTGCTGGTGGATGAGAAGTTCAACATGAACCAGCAACATGCACTTGTAGCCCAGAAAGCTAACTGTATCCTGGGCTGTATCAAAAGAAGCATGGCCAGCAGGTCAAGGGAGGTGATTCTCCCCCTCTACTCTGCTCTCATGAGACCTTACCTGGAGTACTGCATTCAGCTCTGTGACTCCCAGCCCAGGAAGGACATGGATCTGTTGGATTGAGTCCAGAAGAGGGCCATAAATATGTTCAGAGCACTGGAGCGCTTTTCCTGCAAAGTCAGGTTGAGTGAGAGTTTTTCAGTCTGGAGAAGAGAAGAGAAGGATCCATAGACGTTTTATAGGAACTTTTCATTACTTAAAGAAGGCTACAAGAAAGCTGGAGGGGAACTTTTTATAAGGGCATAAAGTGATAAGATGAGGGATAATGGCTTTAAGCTGAAAGAGTAGATTTAGATAAGATATTGGGAAGAAAATTTTTACTGTAAGCATGGTGAGGCACTGGAAAAGGTTGCCCAGAAAAGTTGTGGATGCCTCATCCCTGGAAGTTTTCAAGGACAGAGTGGAAGGGCCTTTGAGCAACCTGACATATTGGAAGGTAACCCTGCCCATAGTGAGGAGGCTGGAACTAGATAATCTTTAAGGTCCCTTCTGAGTCCAACTATTCTATGATTCCACTGTAATAAAAAGTATAGAGACTTTGTTATTAATTCTGATATGAAATATCATACCAAAATATTATCACCAAATAAGACTATTGTGTCATATTTCTGAGAGTAAGAATTAGCAAGATGCTGACAAATGTTATGTTAAGCTCCATAAATTAAAACATGCCGTGCTAGAATAATAATGGTGATGAGCATAATTAAGTGCATGATTAAGAATCAATTTCCTTACACTTAAGAAGTTTCAGCCAGGCGTTTAAGCTTCCATCCAGTGGCAACTGCTCCTGAAGTCATTTACAGTGCAGAGAAACTAGCCTGTTGCACAAACTGTGCGACCCTATGACATGTTGCACCACAATCTGGCACAGACAGACAGATAGGCTTCTACCAGATGATCAAGTGAGATTGTTACCAGATCCTAGAGTATTCTGAATTTTGATTTCAGGGACAGATCTGGCATTCTTATGATTTACTGGGCTGGAATTTTGTAAAGCACATTTGGAGCATAATTGCTCTGTCTGTGCATCTTCACCTCGATGCAGATATATCATGCAGATGCCTGCCTTATGATTGTATATATGAAATATTTCAAAGAAATATAAAAACATTCCTAAAATGTTCCACAGTCTGAAATCTAGCAGGTTTCTAAAACACAGTTCCCCAGGGTTCATAGAGAAGAGATTAATATATTTCAGTCTTATACTCTCCTCCTGGATTTCCTGCTCTTCTGAGAAGCACCCACCTGTTGCCATGGTTTCTAGTGCCAGTTGCATCTTCAACTTGCATTTGTCTCTTTCAAATATATCTTTTGTATAATAGAGTACTGGCTTTTTGTTCTGGACAGAGCTGTGAGATCTAGAGAATCTCCTGGACTCCTTCCATTTTGGCCCTAACAAGCCTTCTGCTACAGCCACAATGGTGGCAATATTTTTAGCACTGTTGTCAATGCTGAAATGGCAAATTTCACATCAGGACAGCTCTGTCTGAAGCAGAATGTAAAATTCATTGGTCTTTGCCAAAAATACATATTTCTTGCCTATGTCCACCATGCTACTTCATTCCTTTGTCATAGGGTGTATGAAAACCAGCATAAAGCAGAATGGTTTATTAATCCTTCTGAATTTCTTTAACCTATATCACTTACTAATAAGTTACAGTGAGTCAAACCGTCTTTTTTGCCTTAGGAATTTTCCACATTAACTTCATAGAGAATTAGGCAGGATGAATACCAAGATTTATTGGCAGAGAGATCTCAGCCTATGAATTTTCACTGAACAGATCATAAATCTTCCTGCTTACCAGAAAATTCACAGTTTTTCTATAGTTACAAACATTCAGTGCAAGCAGAGTCAACATTTAGCTGGCTTCTTTTTCCAGTTCCTTTCTTGAAAATCATTATAAACTTGAAATTGGATTATAAGCCTCATAAGTATGTTACTTACCTGTGCCAGGTAGCCTAGAAAGAATTTGCTATGTCATATTAGGATGTTATTTATAGAGGAATTAGTGCTACAGGAGTCTTACAGGCTAGAAACTCACAACTTCATCAGATAGTTTCCAGACAGAATATTTCTCCTACTTTAAAAATATATGACTGCAAGAGGAAGAATTAACTACATGGAAGAAATAGAAGTCTTGTAAAAATCCTAAACTGCTGTTGGCCCAGGTATTGTGCATTTCCACATCAGTTTCCTTTTCAGGACACAGAATTCTAATGATCATCCAGGGACAGGTTTACTCATAACTTGAAATGGTCTGGTTTACATAAGCTAGAAGGTAAAATAACTACAAATAAACCAGGATTGTTAACAAGAGGGGAAAAGATAAAAAGCCAGAGGGGAGTCAGAATTTGCTGTGAGGACTACACTTTGTCAAATTTCACTGAAAAATAAAGTGTTTAGAAAACAAGAGTTTGATATCAGACTTTCAGAAATGCCAATTTGGAGCAAGCATAAGAAGTTTATCAAAGAAATACGTAAGTGGGGACAGGTAATAATACAAGAAGCATCAATAAATCTTGTATCTTTCATGAAAGTTGATCCTACTTGTAAGAGAAGTAACGATTTTCTAAAAGACAACTGTACCTATCAGATATGTTCACACACAAAAGAAAATGGACGTTATATGTACCTACTTATCTGCTGTGCAGCTGAAATTATTGATCTACATGCAAAGTTCCAAGGGTGTGCCTAAAACTTTCTTCGAATTTATCAGTGGAGTCAATGAGGAGGCCTGTAGCCTTCTGAACAAATAGATGTGTAAATGGGCCAAAGGAAAAGAGAATAAGAGAGGGGGAGGAAAGTCACACCATGTTCTGAATTCCTGTCAAAACCAGGCATTCTTCCAGAGCATGTTAACTTATTTGGTGGAGTTTATATTTTTGATTGGCAGGACTGAAATAAAAAGGCTGACGTGTTGTTGATATTTTTTGCAGTAAAACAGCTGTATTAAATTATGTATTTCCCTCTTTTTGTCAACAAGTTGGCAGGGTGTACACAATGTGTCAGCTCTGTAATGACAGCACCACTTTAAACCGCAGTTGGAAGAGCCCAGCGTGAATGCTTGGTTTTGTGAATAGGTATCTCTAACAAGTGGAAATATAACCAGTCATCAAGAGAATTGGTTGGTAATGTGTGTCAGAATGATACTTCAGCCTTATAATATTCCATTTCTGGCTCTGTCCAGATATTAGTTGACAAGGAGGCATAACCACAGTCTGAGTCATAAAATCCTGCACTTCATATAACAGAAATACCATTCCCAAAATGTTTTCAAGCAGGCACTCCTTTCCCTGCTGCCCGGGTAGTTAATGATGGAAACAGCACACGCACCATATGCTTGCTGAGGCACTTCAGAATAGCTGACAGAATAACGAAAACAGGTCCTTGCCCAAAACAAGTAATGAAAAACCATGGCAGAAATGCAAAAAAAAAACCACCAAAAAGCTTATTTTAAACAAAGCCTGACTTTGATTTGATTTACCTTTGAAGTAAGTTATTGAGCCGCGTCTCATGCAATGTTCTTGTGTATCCTATTCAGATGGTCTTGTCCATTTTACCCTAATGTCTACCGAACAGCTTTCTGCTCCCAGGAGTACCCAGCTACAACTTTAGCTAACCTAATGAATTCTATGCTTTTAAAAATATGTTCTCAGATGCCATTTGAAAGAACCCATTATTAAGGTACAGTACCACACACAAAATACATTCTTTGCACTTTATGGCTGTTAGTGAACACTTTCTGCAAGACATCGCTGTTCTCAAAATCACATATCAGGGCTAACACTTGAAAGAAAGACAGAGTGAGGGATTTTACTCATTTTCAGTGAGGAAAGGATAAGGGAGCTCACCAGCAATGCAGCCCCGCTGTATGGTTGTAGCCCTGGTAGAAAGTGGAATAGGGACAGCTGAAGTGTGAGCACAAAGGATGAACACTGCTTTTTGCCATGTAACCATAGTGACTACAAGAAAGGTGACTGCTGTGACACCAACCCAGGAGGCTACAGCATCTGTTTCTGAGCAGAAAACCTACTCCATTGCTGGTGGCAAAGAAGAGTTAAAGAAAAGGATGGCAGACATAAATGGTCTGCCACTCAGAATGTTTTAGTCAGATTTTCTTCCTGGGTAAGTAGTTTTCACACCCACAATGAAATGTTTTTAGTACGTATCAGTATTGACAGCCTTTCATTTAGGAAAAAAAATGCTGTGATATAGGCAAGTAGGGTTTTAACATTTTTTAAAAACAGTATTTAAAAGCTGGGGTTTAAATTAAAAATCAATATAATCATACTTTGGTGCAAAATTGAAATTTGAAATTAAATGTTTTGTCTCCCCAAATCAAAACCAAACAATACAGTAATTTAATGCAGATTTGGGAACAGTTGTTGCACTTCTCCTGCTTCAGAGCAAGTGAAACATTCTGAATATTAGAATCTTAAATGGCAAATACATTCTCAATTCAATTATTCAGCTTACATGCAAATCTGACAGCCACTTAGGTTTCTGCATATATTAGCATAGGTTTGCACATATTCTGCACATATATCTGGAAATATTTTGATATTGCTAAAGCCATTTCAGTTTCTGATAGACTATTCTGATCTTCTCTCCTGAATTATCTCAGAAAAGGAAATATTAAGTCATTATCCAAATTTTCTCATTAACTGTATTGCCCATGTCTTAGAAACTGCATAAAGAATTTTGCTGTTCTTTCGAAAGCAGTTGTGTATTCTCGTGGTCTGCCTTTTTCCTAGAAAAGGCACATGGAGTTAATTTGTAATAATAAAGGGTAAATATACACCTATGGTGGATTAGCCTTGGTTAACACCTGAACACCTACCCAGGTGCTCACTCACTTCATCCCCTTCATGAGGGTGGGGCAGAAAACAGGAAGAAAAGGAGTGAGAAAGTTCATCAGTTAAGACAAAGACGGAGTTCACTTAAAATTACTGTCAAAACACAGTCCACTTAGGGAAAATTAACTTAATTTGTTCCCAACAAAAATAGAAATGTAATTATTGGTTCAGATAATGGAAAACAAAAGTACAAACATTGAAATAAACCACCTTTCCTCCCACCTTTTCCAGACATAGTTTCACTGCATCATCCTTTCCTGTACTGCAAGCAGCACAGTGGTATTTTGGTCACTGCACAACAGTTTCTCTCTGTTGCTCTTTTCTCATACTTTTCCTCCTCTCCCACACAGTCCTCTGTGGACAATAAGGGATATCTACTCTGGTACCTGTAGCACCTCCTCCTGCTGCTCCTTTGGTGTTCCCTCTGCTTTTTCTCATCAATTTTATGTTCCCTGCAGTTCTGCCCTTTCTTAAAGGTGTTTTCCCAAGGGGAACACCAGCTTGACTGATGGGCTCAGCCATATCCTGCCAGCAGGTCCGTTGAAGCCAGCTTCAACTGGCTGTGTCTAGCACAGGCTAGATCCTGGTGTTTTCTCACTGGGGTCACCCCTGCAGCCTCTCTGATGTCAACACCTTGGCACCTACAGCCAATACAGTACCTCATCTCAATCTGAGCTGTCATATCAGTGAGATTAAGTTCACTTAACATTAACCATTTAGAAGTTTCTCTAAAGAAGATGTTTTTCTCTGTGATGAGGATAACATCTTCAGAGGACAATCCACCCCATCTTTCTGTAGTGTTTCAGGATGGTGCAGTCCATCCTTTGGATCTTCCTGTTTCTTGACATGAAGAAATTTCAGATATCACTTTGTTATTCACTGTTGATTGAAAAGAGTACCCTCTCTCATCACAGCTATCCAGGCTCTCTCACCAAGATAGAACATATAAAGAGGAGTTCTGGCCTCCAAATGTGGAAATTATCCCATTTCAGCTGAGGAATTTTCTTACTATCTTATTTTTACACATCAAAAACTCAGACACTAACGGAAGCTATTGGTCTGATCTCCTCTACAGGCAATTTGAAGGACAATACAACCTATCAACTTTAACCTTGTCTTTAGACATCTTTAGGCATTTTTCACATGAAGGATGAACTGTTTCCCATGTCTGTAGAGGGGATCGTGGTGACTGACATGATTAAACACCTCTTCTTCAGATATCTCATCTTAATAACCTCCAAGATCACATGCAGAAATTAATGCACAGCTCTCTTTCTATTTCAGTCTTTGCAGATGTACCTGAATGCTGTTATTTACAGAAGAGTCTGACAGGCAAAGACGACTGTAAAGTATTCAATGGGAAAAAAAATAGAAAAAGAAAAAAAAACATAGAAAAGGAAAGCCAGCTATAGAGCCTGTAATCTGCAGGCTATACACTCATAGCAAGCCATCCTGCCCTCCTGCAAGTCCCTGCCATCAGGCAAGAAACGCAGGTTAGAACAGCCACTCTTTTCCTTCACATCTGAAGTTTTGTGCTGAAGGGAAAAACAGCCTGGGGAACCTGAAAAAATTAAAAATTGTGTCTCTGTTTCCTTGATCACTAGTCTTTATATGTAACAGTTAAATTTATTTGGCAGCCTAGAATTTACGTACTCTAACATTCTCTTGCATTCAGCTGAACATGCCTGACTGATGCCAGAATGATACACAATCCCTAAATAAAATTACTGACATGTCAGAGCATTTGGAATACCTTTGCAAGGAATGCACTATTTAAAAAGATGTAAAACCTGTGGCTGTGGTTCTTTCTCTTCCTATATACATATTCTACTGTCATAATTAATAACTTAGAGTTTTGATGAGAGAGGGCATTAAATATTTCAAAAGCTTTCTTGTCAGTGAACATTAAGGCCCTCTGTTGTGTTAACCCAATAACTGATGACATAGCTTTCACGGTTTTGGAGAAAAGTGTTGAGTTGCCCCAGTTTCTGTTACAGCTGATAATGATAAATGGCAACGTACTTGTTTCCAAATGCTCGATTCTTTCTGAAGAGATGAATTCACAAAACTTGACAACCCAACTGCTGCTCAGTCTGTCTTTTGTGTATCTCAAGGCAAGTTCACGTGAATTGGTTTTCAAGGTGTTTACTTACAATGTGTATGAGGAATATATTAATATTTAATACAAGTCCTGTTATTCTCATTGGGTTTAATACTATATTATTTTTTAACTTCAATCTCTTATAATTGTCAAGAGCTGTAATTTTCACAACGAAAATTTTACTGCATTTCTCTCCACCTAAATATTCTCCCACCTGTGAGACCCCAGCAATACCTTTTCCTGTTGTTCTATATCTCTTCCACTATACATCTGAGGTAGTCAAATATGTTTAAACTATAATAAGCTTTGTCCATTAGTGGCCCCAACTAATAAAGTTTTGATATTTCTCCTATACTCTTATCCTAATCAAATCCAAACAAGATTATTTTAAACAATAAGAAATGAAAACCACTTCAGTAGGTTTGTTACCTCTAAACATTTGTGCAATTTATCACCTACAATTTATTGCCTGCTCTCTCCTGTGATTGTCACTGGCTGCGCCAAGTGGTGAAATTAATGTTTCTTCATAAGTATTGTCTTTTGAAAAAAAAAACCCACAGGCCTTACTCCCTTTAAAAATATCTTATTTTTGGCAGCCAAAGAATGTGTCACTTCTCGAAATCTTGTCTTATGCATTTGGTTTTTTCAGGTTATGTAAAATACTGTTCGCCACAGAGATTGCCCAGGATGGTTCCTTTGCCCTAGTGCGCTGTGCTTGCTGGCGGCCAGCATGACTTGTACAAACCACAGGTGGAATCTTCACGACTTCTCTTTCCCCAACTGATTCTGTGTCTACCAGTGACCCACAGGGCTACAAATGAAGGATGCAAGCCCTGTGCCTTCCTTTTTTATTGGTTTTATTTTTTTTGCTGATAGTGTTCCTTCTTGATTCACTGCATGGTTTCAGTGAGATGCACAGTCTCTTTTTATTTCTTATTACACAGCATTTCTGTAGGCTGATAAACAGCTGCTAAGTATTTTCTGTGCCAAAGAAGATCATAGCAGTGATGGGTAGAGTGTAATTCTTACAAAATAAATTAGACATTATATAAATAAAAGACTTTTAAAGCCTCCAGGCTGCAAGGTGCTATCCAAATAAGACAGTATCGCCCACAGCCTCATGTGCTGCTTAAAAAATTCACGGTTAAGTGTCAGTTTAGATGTGCATTTCAATTAGGGTTAATAGTTCCACAGTCTATGACTCATGCAAAAACATTTTTTTGAGGGTGAGGCAAGCCACGTGTGAATTTTGACTCCAAGAGAGATGTGTTTTGGAGGAACATTTTCTACATGAGCCTGATGCTTGAACAAAAGGACTTAAATATTCTCTGCTAAAAACTATTTTTCAAAATGTTCTTCCAAAATGCAGTTAAAACTTGTGATAAAAACTGTAGCTCTTCTTAGAAGATGAGGCACAGGATCCAGTGTTTTTCCTTTGGACCTCCATGTTTTTACGTGTTAACTCTTAAATATTTTAGGTTTCCTTTTTTTTGTTTGTTTGGTTGGTTGGGTTTTTTTTGTTGCTGTTGTTCTCACTGAATGTCTTTCTCATTCATATTAATTTAAGGGTTTTGCTTTGATGTGCGTAAACCCTCTGGTTACTGTAGCTCAATAGTAAGTGATCAGAGAGGCAGAACAGCCCAAGAATGTGGCATCAGGGTGGGCAGCAGTGCTTGCTTCCCTTTGAAAGGAGTTTTGCAGTATAGGGATTAAAGGTGCCATATAAGAAGTTAGAAACCAATCCTGGAAACATATATCAAAAGGTTAAACATATTTAAATATGTGGGCCTACTTTTTGTTAGGTGCCAACAACTGGTTTAGACTCAGAAAGCATAATGAAGAAATCCCATACTCTGAAGGACTGATAAGAAGAGACAGTGCCAGGAGGAGATTCTGAGTGCTGGATGTCAGTTGAGTAACAGCTGCACCAGAAGTTTTTATTTCCTTTCCTTTTCTGACTAAAGTTGTCATCATGATGGAAGACTTAAATATACCTAACATTTTGCAAGTAGATGTCCCTCGTGCCAATAGCCTTCAAAGGATGTTGATATTTCTATCATCTTCAAAGGAATCTAAAATAAAACAGTATCAATTTCTATGAGTTACACAGTGTGACCATGAGGTAGAGTAAAAATGAAAGTATGCAGGTCAGTGAAAGAGCACAGGGTTGTACTAAGGAAAGACGTGATTGTTAAAACAGTCATTAGCTGGAAGTAAAAGCAGCGCTGCTACTGATGAAAGAAGAGGCCAGGAGAAACCCTCATTTGGTAAAAAAAGGCTGCAACAATTAATCATCAGGGGAAGTTTTTGTTACTGGTGTAGTTTTGGCTGAAATCTATTGGGCAGAGACCTGAAAGGGCTCTCCATGGCACTCTGCCCTGCAGTAGGGGGGCTGCTGACATTTTCCCCTGGAAGAATATAAGCCAGCCAAGCCTTTTTTGCTAAGGAAGTGTTTGTATTTCTGCAAAGTGTGCTCAAGGTCTCAAAGAAAAAAAAACATTTTCCAGGTTGCTTGTAGAAGGAAAGACACATCAAAGAAAACTTTTAATCTGTTCAGATGTTTCTACTCCTGGGAGAAGAAAACACTTCATTCAGGGTTCGAAAATATGGCTGGAACGAAGCAGCTTCACTCTGCAGTTCTCCAGAACAATTACTGTTGATGCTTGTTAGATGGTGACCTTAATTTCCAGGAGAAGGAACATCAGTGTAGAAGATTCATGCAGCATTATATTGATCTGCCTTGCAAATTCGCAATTTCCTTTTCATAACTTCATTTACATTGCCCATGTCTGCTGTGGCTTCATTCATTAGTGCTCCATTACAGCCCTGTCCATCTTTAAGGAAAACTGATCCTACAGACTGGATTTAATTCACTCAGTGAAGACAGAGAAAAAAAAAAGTCATAAATTCTTCATAACAGGCTTCTTCTCGCACTTTTAACTCTATTAGAATCATAGAATCATAGAATAACCAGGTTGGAAGAGACCCACAGGATCATCGAGTCCAACCATTCCTATCAAACACTAAACCATGCCTGTTAGCACCTCGTCCACCCGTGCCTTAAACACCTCCAGGGAAGGTGACTCAACCACCTCCCTGAGCAACCTGTTCCAGTGCCCAATGACCCTTTCTGTGAAGAATTTTTTCCTAATGTCCAGCCTAAATCTCCCCTGGCGGAGCTTGAGGCCATTCCCTCTTGTCCTGTCCCCTGTCACTTGGGAGAAGAGGCCAGCACCCTCCTCTCTACAACCTCCTTTCAGGTAGTTGTAGAGAGCAATGAGGTCTCCCCTCAGCCTCCTCTTCTCCAGGCTAAACAACCCCAGCTCTCTCAGCCGATCCTCATAAGACCTGCTCTCCAGCCCCTTCACCAGCTTTGTTGCTCTTCTCTGGACTCGCTCCAGAGCCTCAACATCCTTCTTGTGGTGAGGGGCCCAGAACTGAACACAGGATTCGAGGAGCGGTCTCACCAGTGCTGAGTACAGAGGGAAAATAACCTCCCTGGACCTGCTGGTCACGCCGTTTCTGATACAAGACAAGATGCCATTGGCCTTCTTGGCCACCTGGGCACACTGCTGGCTCATGTTCAGTCGCTGTCAACCAACACCCCCAGGTCCCTCTCCTCCAGGCAGGTTTCTAGACAGGCTTCTCCTAGTCTGTAGCACTGCACAGGGTTGTTGTGCCGCAAGTGCAGGACCCGGCATTTGGCCTTGTTAAACCTCATGCCATTTGACTCTGCCCAGCGGTCCAGCCTGTTCAGATCCCTTTGCAGAGCCTCCCTACCCTCCAGCAGATTGACACTTCCATCCAGCTTAGTGTCATCCGCAAACTTGCTAAGGGTACAAGCCTTATTCTAGCCTTGCAAATAACTACTGCATGCATCAACTGAAGGATTTTTTTAATTGGATCTTAGTAAGATACTTGCAATTCAAACAGGCTCATGAGTATTTAGAAATGTACACAATTCACATACACATGTGTATCTACTTCTCCCTTGGCATACCCAGTTTGGGTTTGCAAACTGGCACCAACAACCTGTTTCAAACACTTCAGCAGTACTTGATTGCCTCCTTCCTTTCAGTAAATGCACTAAACCTAAATTTTTAATAGCATTAGCTTCATCTAGACACCACTTTTTTTTTTTTTTTTTTGCATTTTATGTTATCTACTTAAACCAACTTAAAATTAACCAACCAAAGAGTTTAGGCAGCAGAAATTTAATGAGTGATACCAACTCCTTCCATGTCAAGTGTTATTAAATTCATGGGTTATTTTATGTAGTTTTAAAAGGTTGGTTAGGTGGCAAGTTCATTTAGCAATATTTCAAACCAAAGCAATTTATTTCAGTTAGAATTAATTATATGCAAGACAACATATCAAACTGTATAGAGGGAAAAAAAAAACAGAAACAGCAATTCAATTACATTTCTTCATTAAATAAAAAGAATTCCAGTCTGTTCTTTGTCAAAAGGAGCGGTTTTCCCCATTTACTCTACAGTGCTTTCATCTGTTAGAGTTAAAGAAACAAAGTTAGTTCATATCTTAATGATATAATTTCATGCTAACACTGGCCAGGCTGTTGAACAGCAATGAAAACTATGTCAATGTAATGGTTTCATTGCTTTATTTTGCCATGAGAAATGTTTTCTTGTTTTGAAGCATTTATCCTCAGTGCAGTTACAGTCTGACAACACTGATGGTTGCAGCAAGTATAACCTTCCACTGATTAAAGCAGCTACTGTGTCTGAATCAATAGCATGGACTCTGGGAGGCTTTCTGTTGGTTAAACCTTTTGACCAAGAGAGCCATGTAGACCATTCTGGACGTTCTCCAGCCAACACCATGGCCCATCTGCCAGCACCAGACTGGCTGAATGCAGATAATCACCATTACATAGGCAGAGCATTCTTTCTTTTAGTGGGGCAAAACAAACACAAATCAAAAGAAAAGTGTCTAGAATTTACCCATTTAGTTTCGCTGCTTATTTAAATGATCACACATCCTGTGGCTCAACTTTCTTGCTCTATGTATTATTTGGGAAGTTCCAAGAATTCCTGTAGCCATCTTCAAAACTCAAACCAGGGGCAAGAGTATGTCAACTTTGTCCACCATAAAAAGTTTTGGAACTCAAAGGGTTCAGGATTCAAAAGCTGTTGAATCAGGTATTCAAACAGGTAAAAATTCAGGTATTCAAACAGTAGTATGACATTTCAAGCCTGCTTAATGCCTTCTCCTACTACACCAGCCAAACTGAATAGTCAGGCAATCCTTTGCTAATGGGACTTTCTTTCTGGTAAGTCTAATCATATTTGCAGGTAGCAGAAATCAGTAGCCTACTGGAAGGAAGTCAGTTGGCAGTGGGAATTGGTGGGAAGGTTTGATAACAACCCATTCTAACTAACCAGTGGTTTGAGTAAATGAATGAAGATCATTGTAGATTATCAAACTCCACAGATTTTGGTGCAAAGAACAGTCACAGAATATATAAAATATATTTTTATATTTTATTTAAAATCATGACCTGGACATTGCCATTCTACCTGACCAAAAAAAACACTCTGCATAAAGTCTTCCACAAAAGTCACATTTTAATTACAGCAGCATATTTCGTGTCTATAGATGAAACCATATAATCATATTTTATTAGCTAGCATGCAACATTAAATTCCATAGAAGTATCAATTCTGTATAGGAACAGGACACAATAACAAAATATCAAAGGTCTGACACATCTCATCATGCAGACAGCAATGTGGTCCTCACACTGCACTGCAGTGTATCTTAATTAACATACAGAAATGTTACATCTGCTACAGATCATCTTTATTATCTTTCAATTTCTACAAAAAAAGGTGTCCTACAGAGATTAAAGAATCACCCACTCTGATATAATCATTATTAAGAATAATTATTGCTATTATTATTGACATAATTGATAAAGAATTCTATACATTTTTCAGTTAATTTTTATTTCCTCTTACTCATACTGTAATTTTGATTTCCTTTTACCTCACCAGACTGTAGAAAGCAATAAAATAGAAGGGCATTTTCTTAACGTATTCAATTCAATTTTGCTGCTCAAATAAAATTTTGAAGTTGAGAACTCTTGAGCAATGAGGCAGAAGGATTGCACTTGCTTGTTAGTATCCAGAAAAATCTTTCTTTTCAGTTTTGAAAACACAGGCTCTTACAGATGAACACTAGCTTTCAGTAGGAAGCCAATTCTTTCCTGACACTGTCTTGCTTTCCTGTCAGTGTAGACTTTGTTTTAATCATCTCAATTTTTTTATTTGATTTATTTTGAAGCAATTATCCTTTAATCTTCAAGACCACTATCCTCCATCTGTGTCTCCTGGAAAACCTATCTATTCTCACCAAACTCCAGAGGAGCTTTACCCCACTTCTGTATAATTCTGAGCTTTTCTTTTCATTTTTGTCTCCCTTTTTTGTTTTTGAATTATTTCCTTTCCTCTCCCCATGGCTCCTTTGCTCTGTAGATATGTCTTCCCAATAGCTTGTCTTAGTTTAGCAAATGCCATATCAATGCACTTTATATTTGACATTACCAACTCTCCAGGTTTTGTTTCTCCCCTGCAGTTGTGGATAATTGTGAATCCATAAGGAGAGCGCTCTCACATCCACTTTCTGAGATGAGGGCTACACCATCCTTGTATAGCCTAGGATTCTCTCTTCAGAAAGAGACTAATAAATATAGCTTGCTCAAGAGGAAAAAAAAATGGATGATGATCTGATTAATTGCTCCTTCCTCACTTAGACTGATCTTCCAGGATCCAAAAAAGTATTCACATTTAGAAGTCCTGCAGGCTGTGGCTTTACTTTCATCCAATAAGGGCTGCTCCCACCATTTGTTTCCATACTGGAATGTATTTTACTACCCAAAAAATGCAAGAATGTTATTCTGTGTAATTCTGCAGAGTCAATTTCCATTCATTGGTTAATGCAAGTTGTGTCATTCACTGGGGAATGCACATTTCCAGCTTGTCATACAAATCAGCCAAGAATGAAAAGAAAATAGTGGAAAAATTGTAAAGCCACAACAGAAAATGATGATGCATGACCTGAAGAGTTCAAAAAGTATAGACTAAAATTGAAACATCCTTTGAAAGTAGTTAGAATTTTTAATTGCTGTATGTGAACACCAAACAAAAGGTTTGTGCTAATAATATTGGCTTTCTGTAACCATCAGGAATGGCATTTTACCTTATTATTTTCATTAAATGGATGAATGGTGCAGATTAACCATTTACATTTTGTTTTATGATATTAATATTACTATTAAGATAATGTATTTATTAGCCTATTACATGTCATCTATTCCTCTACTTGAATAATCATAAATCTGGAGAACTATATGAATTCAAGGTACTTCAGAATGTACCAAAAAACCCTTATTTGTTCTCAATTTCACCAGTCCATATGTCATTCGGGGGGGAGGGAAAGAAAAGTCATGTTTAAATAATTTGGGTTAGCCCTGCATATAAATCCTATGTGCTTAAAATCTATTTTTACACCATTCCCAAGAACTACATTATCTGTTCCTTTTCAGAACCCAATAATAATATTCTCTCCTGTGAAATGTTTTGAGTCAAAGGAGTGAGAAAGGAATTTGTATTTATAAGAGGCTTCAATTATGAACGTAGGAAAAATAGTAACTTAAATATCACGCATCAACACTTAATGAATATGCATGCTAGAGTTAAAAACAGATTCAATTATAGCTTTTGGAGCTGTTCTTCTAGAGACTGCTGCTGTGGTTGTCACTTATCTTGGTTCTGATATATCATAGAATCATAGAATAACCAGGTTGGAAGAGACCCACCGGATCATCGAGTCCAACCATTCCTAACAAACACTAAACCATGCCCCTTAGCACCTTGTCCACCCATGCCTTAAACACCTCCAGGGAAGGTGACTCAACCACCTCCCTGGGCAGCCTGGCATATCAGAAACCTCTTGTGTTGCTAGAAATCATTTTGATGATGGCAGTGAACATAGGTAACTTGGTACAGAAAGATCTGTTTGTATGTTTTGGTTCCAGAAGGGAGAATGAAGATGGAAGCTGAACCCTAGGACAATGACACTCTTCCTCTTCCAACAGCTACACAACAGAAGGCAAATTGTTCAAATTACTTCTAGGAAAAGAATGAATTAACTATAAATGTTCTTACACAATCTCAAGATTTTAGAACTCCTTGAAGGAAAGAGAAATTTGACCTAAGAGTGTCAGAAGCATCTTCAATAAAAGACCAGGCAATCACCAACTAAAAATTTGCAGAACACTCTGGAAAATAATGAACTTCAGGAAAAAATACATAGATCACTGCTGAGTTTTTCTGATTGACATAAAAAAGATGCTATATTTCAGGAATCCAGATTTAAAGTACTATCTTGTAAGTAAACACACTTCAGCTTACAATATAAAACATTCTGACATGTCATCAATTACTATTTATTAAGCTAAACATACAGGTAAATATGCAGCTCCTTTCTCTTTGTTGCAGGATAATATTAAATCTTAATATTTTGTGTGTTTTCCGGAAACTCCTGCTTCTGAGATCATGTGAAGAACCATAATCTCCATATTATCATCTAGACTTCCTAGCTGCAAATAAAGTCTGGAATATACAAGAGTGCTTAAATAGCTAGGGAACAGTTTAGAAATTAAGACATTTCTTATTTTGAAGTCCTCATTTTAAGACATCCTCAAAATGTTGGGATTCTGATCAATGACTTCTGAATATCTGGCCAAGTAACCTTAGGGCTTAGACATACCTTCATGTAGCAATAGGCAGCAATGATTTAATATGTGTTTGCTCATCTCTTCCATATATTTTATTCCAGCAGGACTGTAGGCAGTACAAAAATATATGTGATCACTCCTTTAGCAAAGTCAAACACCTCAGAGGACAACCCGGGCCACCAGACTTTGCACAGAAAAAATTGACAGGTGCTTACATGGTCACAGACTGCACTGCAGGCAGAATAAGCATCATCAGAGGGAGAGGAACAAGCAGCTGGCAGGTGTAAGTGTCAGAAAACAGCTCTTCCCTTTGCTGTGTTTATGTGGTCATAAGCCCAAAGAGAAGCATGAAAGCATACACAGAAATAGAAGCAGGGCACCAGAATTCACATGAGGTTTGTTTATCCGGGTGCTGACCTGCTCATTATTAGCTTGCTTAAGGGTATAGAAAACAATATTCAGAAGGCGGTTTATTTCTGAGAATAATGCAATTATATATGCTCTTCCAGCTAATGAGATTCCTGTTTAATGCTATGTACTGTACCATCATAACTACACAGTGGTAAACAAGTCTGCGTCTTGGAATGCTGATAAAGGAATCAGTGGAAATTTTAGCATCTGAACCTGTGCTGAGCAATTTTGCTGCTTCAAGCTACATGTCAGTGCTAGACAATAAAGTTGCTTCTGTTACCACAAAGACATCATTCTCTTCTTGTTGCAAACAATCATTGACTGTATGATTCAAAAAAAATTATTAGAAAACAATTAATACCTCCTTAGGCATTTATAGTGTCATTTTCAGTCAGCTTGACAAGACTGATTTCCCAGTGCAGCAGGGCAAGAGACATTTTGCTCCAATAAGCTCTGTAGGATCTGAAAACAAGACACCAAAAGCTGTGAAGAGCTCACCAATACAGATAGGTTGACATCCATGATAGGATCAAGCAGTTGAGTATTCAGGGCTTGAAAAACTCTTTGCCAATATCTGCATGTCATTAGCATTACTGCCAGAAGCACTCAGTGGTTGACTCTGTTTTGAAATGTTTCTGATGCTTGATAAGGTTGGACACCTAACTGTTACCACCTAAAAGTCAGGCATCTGGCCTAAGGTACACATTTCTGCCCTCTAAATTCAACAAAATGACATCTGAAATCAGGCCATCCCATTTAGCTTAGACTCTTATCTTAGGGACGGAATGTATTGCCCACAGAAGGAGCATATTTCCCTCAATTGCTTCTAAAGAAAGTCTTGATAAGTGTCCTAGACATTACACTTTCTTTTTCATTTTTACAGTATTATTTATTCATGATTATGAATTCGTTTACTTGCTTGTTTTTAAATGTTCAAGCCCGGTGACTTACTCTGTTGGTTTGGGTTTGTTTTGGTTGTTTTTTGTTTTTTTTTCCAAAAGGAATGTACTTATACTGGTCTTTACTCTGGAAATTCACAATTAAATTTTGCTGAAATTGAATATAATGGTGTCCTTCAATAAGAGGAAACAGTCTAACAGACAGCAATGAAACATGAGTTAAGATGTTGATGAAAATACAGGGGCTGAAAAATGACTGTAATTAGTTGAACTTATTGCTTTGTGAACAATATTATTATTACTGTAATTTTAGATCAAGGCTAAATAAAGCTTAGTAAGGTCATGAGGAAACTGGTGAGAGGAATTCTTGACTATAACAATCAGCTTAACAGTGAGATAAAAAGTAAGACAAAAAATAGTATTAGGAAGTTCGAAAGAATAATTGCAAACTCTCAAGTTCTCTTATACAGATGAAAAGTTCTGCAACACTGTCATGCTTCAAGAACCATAACTCAGCCACAAGAAACCTGCCCAAGTCTGACAAAGTTCTGAAATGCAGAGGCATCATTTCACAGCATGACATGAAATTTGGTAAACTACAGAAGCAATCTGTCATATCCCTTCTTGTCACAGACATTTTTTCTGGGACTTCATCAGCATGATGAATGTTTGAAGAGTAATGAAGGGGAAAATTTACTTTGTACCCACTTCAGTTTAGACTTGACTTAGTGCATTCTCAAAGTCAATGTAATTTCTGTAGGTTGCAAGCATAAGCTATGTAAGAAACACCTCCAACTCCCTCCTCACCTTCTCTTAAGTCCTCATAAATGCTTCCTTTCACCACAGCATACTCGGACTTTCCTTTGCCAGATAAACTTATGTATGCATTTAGCAAATCTGGCAAAAAAAAGGTCAGCAGCTGTAAACAGACTGGAATTAATGTAAGCTATGCAAAAGAGTCTCTGGAAAAGGGAGCGTGATTACAGAACTGCAAGTGAAGATCTTCATCCATGCCTTCTCTACAATAAGAAGGAGGTAGTGAGAAGGGAGCCCTGCAGGCCCTATGTGGAGAACAGCCGTCTGGCCAGGTTAGCTGGCTAGTGCAGTGACCACCACAGTGACTGTGGCATCTCACGGGTGCTCCATCCTACAAACCTTAGCTCAAGCAGGCAGTGGCTTGGCTTCTTCTCATGCTGAAACAGCCCTCAGTTGTGGATAATAGTACCTAGCTGAAAACTGGGGACACAGTTTGGTGCAAAAGAACAAATTATCTCAAATGGAATTTCACTGGATAGAAAAGATTGATGGAAAAATAAACTCCTGAAATACCAATATGTCCATCTCCTTGTTCCCTAAATAGTGTGACAAAAATTTATAGGAATCAGCTATGACTCTTCATATGGCTTGCGACCTCTCCAACAATGCTGTCCACAATGTGTGCCTGGAAAAAAGTAGTTGCTGTCAGCTACAAAATAAAACTCATTGATTTTTTCAGAAGTTAAAAGTAATTCATTTTACTAAGTCTAGTTTTGCCTTTTTTGTTTTATAGTTATGATTCCATCTTGAAAGATATAAGCTTTGAAAAGTTTAGCTATTTTTTTTTCAACCAGATACCATCAATTTTCTTTAGAAACCCGCTGGCTTGTTGTGACTTGCCAATGAAATAATGTGTGATACTGCTTCTTCATAACATAAAATTTTAACATAGACTGTTTATCATCACAGTCTGTCTTCTGCCTAATGGCATCCAGATAAATAAGAGCTCCCCATCTAGACATGAAAAAAAATGATTTTTTTCTTGTCACTTCTTTAAGTGGTCCCAATAGTCCTGCAGCAAAATTAGAAACTATAGATCTAGCAAGAAGCTCAATTTTAAGTCCAACTTCTTCCATTTGTAAAGAAATTCAAATAACATTAGTATATGGCTTCTTAAATCAAATGGTTGCACAAATTGCGCTATTATCTAGGGTGTCCCCATGCGGACATGTGGGAGATAGTGGAGCTGAGGACTCTTAGCAGTGCTCTCACAAGGCAGTAGCTCACCAGTTTTTTGCAAGTTTTTTTGTAAGTTTGCATTTGCCTTAGCACTAAATGATATTAGATCTTTTTTCCCCTTCCTGATTTCTACATTGAAGTTCACCATTACACTTTAAAGCAGTATACAAGGGAGAACAGGATCAATGTCTCTATTCTTACACATATAGAAAATTAAGGCATAAGTTACCTGGGATGCGTAGCTAAGCAGCCCAAGGCTGATCCAGGCTTCCGAAGCATTCAAGATCTGGTTAGCCTCTGCAGATATCCTGTAGAGGAACTAGGACTGGTTGCCCAGGGAAACTGCAGATGCCCCATCCCTGGAGGTGTTCAAGACCAGGCTGGATTGGGCTTTGAGCAGACTGATCTAGTGGGACGTGTCCCTGTCCATTGCAGGGGGGTTGGAACTAGGTGATCATTAAGTTCCCTTCCAACCCAGAGTATTCTCTGATTCTGTGATATCTGGCAACCACGTAGAGATATTTACATTCCTCAAAGACATTGTAAATGGTGTCAGAATCATGCCTTTGGTATCCTCTGGAGTCAACTGAATCAGTCTCTAGGCTCTGCTAATTGCTGACTGCCTCTCAATTAACTAGTGTGGGAATACTGGCACCCTGCTCATGCAAGTACCATGTGAAGCTCAGCTTTATTCTGCTTTGTCTGACTCTCAGTGCTCTGTTATCTTTACTGAGCCACATACATGGACTTTGTTTAACATATTCTGCTCTTCTAGTTAACAGTCAAATATGGCCGCTTTACTTTCAAAGATATTTCAAGCTCCTTGCAAATACTTCTTCCAAAGGTTAATAGGACGTGTTTAAAAACTGTTAAAAGATGTGCAGATAGCTTGCTAGGACTTCACTTACTAAGTCTCCCCATTTCCTTTTCAGATAAATGTCCACTCTCCTGGTCTCCTGGTTCAAGAGGTCTATACCTTCTGCTGAGCTATAAGTGTCTGATTTTTAAGGCTAATGCTTTTAAATCCCACCTTTTCTTTTCCAAATGAAAAGGTAAGTATCTTTGTAGTGTCTGTAGGAGGCTGGATTTTTTTTGGTCACACATTCAGTAAGTCTGTGTGGCTTCTTTCCATCCCCCGTTCCTGGGTCAGAATAATATTGCCTGCATCAGTGCCTAAGTCTTTGTTTGAAACACTGAAGGAAATACAAGGTGGGACTCGTATCACCATTTTTGCTCATCATGACATGAAGGTATAGCTTCATGGCAGAGTACTAAACACAGGAACTAGGACTGTTTCACTGCACTGGGACAATGAGGACTGAGGCAAAGCCAAGAGGTATTGATGTTGACAGTGTCTCCTATCTGTAGGTCCAGTAGGTTTCTCCTGACAAACTCTGGAAAGATTCATGAAGTTTTTTGGATTGGTTTTCAGCCAAATCACTTAATTTCCTGATTTTGGAAGCAAATTTTTCTTCTCTGACTGTCCTTACTGTCTGTTAGAAGTAGAAGACCTCGAAATAGATGACCATGAAAGCAGGTTATTATTAGCATATATGTTATGTACTAGCCCCACTAAGAATTTATGCACCTAAGGGCATCTGAGAATACAGGACTCAAGCTCAGTCCTTGATCTCTGATTCTGAATCCTAAGACTACATTAGGATCACAGTTTTTATCAAAAAAAATTTTAAAAAGTAAATGCACAAAAAAGTGGTTTATCATTACGGATTCAAGGGAAGGAGTTTGGACACACAGTCCCCATGTCATCGATGCAGGAATCCAAGCAAGGACAAAGGCAGGTCAAACCTCCACCTAGAGAAAGCAACAAAAGGAGAGGAGGACACATCATCCTGCCTCACCTCCTGCATCCATTTCCTGCATACAGGTAGTATTTCTGAAACCAGAAATTTATAGCTGGGGAAGCATCCTCCCTGTTCAATCTTTTCAGCTCCAAAGTGAATACCCGAGTGGAGGTAGCCAACAACACTAAGGCAGGGATGAAATGTCCAAAAGAGGGGACAAAATTTCTCCTGTAGCAACAGCTGAGGAAGGGAAACACAGAGTTGAATGCGGCTGGTGATGATCCCTATGCTCAGTACCTCAAGGTTCTCTGAGTGATGGCAGAACTGCCCTTTCCTTGGCTTTTGCTCCTCTCTGCTCTAAATTCGTAGAATTAGAAAGGCACCGAACTGTGAGCAGGCATCTCAGTCATTTCTAAGGACTCAAATCCACCAACCTGGCCTAGGCAGGAAGCACAAAAGGGATGTCCTGCCAGCATGAGGTATTCACATTTAGCAGAAGAGATATTCAAGGCCAAACACAATCCTTGGAGGCCCCCAATCACTATTTCAACAGAAAAGTCTGTGTGTGGAAAGAAAAAGGCCAGAGTTTGGTTTCAATATTGAAAGTCACTGCAAACTGCTCCTGTCTTTCTATAGGGACAGAGGACAACTACTACACCTTTCACAGGGGAAACAGGCATCTTTATCTCTGGAAGAAGCAATTCTGCTACCTAGAGCTCCTAGTGCCACTTCATTTGCTCCTGAGCTGAATTATAAGGTCTGGGGAGGAGCAAAGAGATTTCATACTCTGAAGGAGATTTTGAAGATAGCTAAGAAGCTAGCAGCGCTTGCCCTCCAGGATAAGGGAATCTTCCCTTTCCCTCTTAAACCAGCTGTCTGCTGCTGTCAATTCTGCTATTTCCAGCGGATAGAGTGCATTAAAACCACCTTGAGCACCATGTAACAGGAAATAATTGTATGCATGGCTAGGGACAGCATGAAATCTGAAGCGTCAGAGGTGATCAGGTCATGTGCTGTTTGTGACTACGCCCCTAGTCTATCCCTTCCTGCCTTCTCATGGAGGAGGGAGGTATTTTGAGAAATCCCTCTGGTAACGGCTTGCAACCCATCATCCTTAAGCTCGTAAATGAGTATTCAGAAAGCTTCCACTATTTCATGTATTTTTAATAAGATGAGTGGGTTGGGTTTCTGGGAACAATGCGACTTCTGTCAGAGGTTTTTGATTCCAGCATCAACAGATTTTCCTGTAAAATTATGGGGCAGACTCCTCATGGTATTTGGACCTATAACCTGCATATTTCTTGTTCTTCCCTCCCCAGACCTTGTAATTCAGCTCAGGAGCAAATCAAGCGGCAATAGGAGATCTTGGACTGGTGGAGGTGGATGTGGCTGGAGGTAGGCATGCAGAGTTTAACAGTAGGTTGAGTTTCCTATGACAAACCCTGTGTGAGCCCTGTCATTGTTCACAATTATTCCTCAACACATTTTGCAAGAGAAATTACAGTAATCTACATTTCCTCTAAAATTATTATCATTTTATATGGCATTAAAATTCAGCTGCCCTCAAGAAATGTTTCAATGGGAACCTCCATATATAATACATGTATTCAATTTATTATTAATGCACTTCAATCTGAATCACAAATTCAACATGATGTCTGAATTTTTTCATACTCATTCTGTTCTGTGTCAGCTCTTATAACATGTTCATCACCATAGCATCTGTGCAACAGACCCATAAAGCACTAAGCAATAGACTTAAAAATCAGTCACACTCTGTTTAGCTTCTCAGCTTCTCAGAGGTAGAAGTCTGGACATATGGAACATTCTGGTTTGATAGGATTTTTATTTAGTTTGGTCTGATAGAGGCTTTCTTTTAACATATTTGTGATTGAACCAGCCAAACAATGACTCTTACCATCAGAATATGTGATAGCCAAGTTAGTGACAGCCTTCAGTTCCTGCGCAATTTGGTTCAGGGTCTCAGCTCAGCCATCAAGAAATGTCTATGCCCACAACAGACAAGCCTCACCTCCGTGACAGAGAAACTGTCACTCATCACTTGTCAGTTATCAGCTTTCGTATTGATCCCAGCATGTCAGGGCATTTTGTAAGTATTCTCAGCTCAGGTTCAAAATAAAGATTTAAGTCTAACAATTAAACAAGTCCTATGACCTAATCTCTTCCGCATGCTGAGCTACAGCAGTGGTACCCTGTGCTTGGCTGCACTGCAGGACTGATGGAGCAGGCTGTCAGCTGTGTGCTGCTCACATGTTAGCATTTATCTTTAGGTTACCCAAGGGCCACAAGATACTGGGACAAATCCACAGAAGAGGGATCCTGCAGTGATGACACAATGTCCCTAATCTGATTCCTCCCTGTACAAGCCCAGGAGAGATGTAGGGCATCGTTAGCACCTTGCCTGCATCCCTCTGTTAGACAGCAGTGCACCATCTCACAGGGACAAAGCAACTACCCGACTACATCAAGCCAATACCAGTCCTCAAGCGTCTTTCATCTGATACGACAGCATTAGACAGTTTTGGCTGGAAAGTTAAGCTTTCTCACCGGGCAAAACATTTTCTAAAGTTCTTTGGTTCCCTTCCCAGCACTACCCATTTCCTCCTGTGGAGAGGAGTTTTAATAATCCCATTGCCACCTGGTGAGGATAACTGTGCCATTGGGCATGCAGAGCCAGTAGGATTATTAAGCTCAGATCCACATGCTGATCGCTGGGATTTCAACAAGCTTCATTGGAAAGCTCAGCCAAAAGGGGAAAATTAAGCCACAAGCAACAGCTACAGGCTGTCATTTCCCTTTGCAGAACACTGAGGAGCTATAGGGAAGTTTAAATTTCAGAAGTGGTTAGCTTTTTCCAGGAGTACAGGGTATTTTGCTGTCAATTTAAATATTCCATTTATGGTTGTCATCTTGTTATCGAGCTCCTGTATGTTGTTGAAAAGGCACTCCTCAGCATAATTCCTCAGGCAGTCAGTAAAACAGTAAAGATTCCACGAGTCAAGTCACAATTTGCTGCAAAAGTACAGACACTATGTGCTATACACCTGCTGGAAGAAGTCCATAAGTACATCAAAGCATCTGTTTTCAAGTTCTTTGAGAACATGAATGACAAACTACTAATGCAGTGATACTACTGAACAACTTCTCATCCAACTAATGCAAATGTGAGATTGTTTTACTTGAAAGGAACAATCTAGCCAAATTATCTTTCAAACCTCTGAAAAAAAATCTTTTATGTGAGTAAGCATTTCAGAAGAATGAGGCTGAACCAAATAATCACCATTCTGATGTTCACAAAACTTACTGGAATAAAGACATCAGTGCATCTTACATTATTAATGTAGCTATAAGAACTGGGGAACAGCTGAGCTTAACACCTTCCAGCAAGTCAGAAGCAAACCTGAGAAGATAAGTCAAGTACTCTGACTTTCAGGCTTCCTATGCATCAGGACCCATCTGCCCTTCTAAAGACCAGTGCTGCCATCTCCACAATGTATCTCTGAGTGCTGCAAAGCATGCTGCAAGCTCCAGAAACTAAACAGAGACGAGAACAGCAGTTTGCACCCTAAAACCTTCTCCTGAAAACAGGACATGTGTCTCATTTTCTTCGTCAGCTAGCACACCAAAGGGCAGCCAGGCTGTATCTGCATATGGGACAGAAGCCTCTCAGGACCCAGTCCTCATCTGCATAACCTGAGCCAAGATCTCACCCGAGGCAAAGCATCAAAACTGGATAGGAAGTCAAAATGAGAAGGGAGGAAAGGAGAAAATGCTACCAATAAGATGATAAGATATTTCCCACAGTGGACTGAGAAGTAGCATACAGGAAAGCGGGTCTTGGACAACAGATATTTGACAAATGCTGAAAAAACCTAAATTTTAAGAAACTATATTCCATGAAGAGGGTTTGATTCAGAAGGGCAGTCTGTACAAGGTGGAGAAAGCAAAACAGCAGCTCTTAGCTGCTGTAAAAATGAAGTTTATAAGGAAACAGATGGATCAGCACTCATAGAAGCAAACCTGAGGCCCTATGAGTTTCCCTTACTGTCTGCAAGTACCACTCTTCCCACCCCACTCCTGTGAATCTCTTGTGCCAGACAGCTAGCCTTTCCCAAATAAAGGCCAGCCTGCTGATCGCTTCTTTTCTTGGAGCTACCTTTCTGTTCATGAAAGCCAGCTGTCACTCAGGTGTTCCTATTAAATTTGTAGTTCAGAGTGGTCTGAGCATTTTAAAAATTTACCAGTGCTCCATTTATGTGAAATAGCTCTATGATATTCTAAGGAATTATATTGTAGCTTATAAATATTTGATTAATGTTGTTGCTAAAATATTACCTTATCAGCTTTTCTCTACATAACACCCATATCAAGCATTTAATATCAAAGTTTAGGGAAGTTTCGAGGCCCTACTTTAGAAAGTATAATTTAGGGACAAGGAAGGTCAGGGAAGGTCGAGGGAATGGAGGCTCAAGGGCATAGGTGACCCACTTCCACTTACACAGATATATCTCATTGTCCTCAAGACATGATAAGTGTACCTCCATCCCCAGAGCTGAATTCATGAAGCCATTATTGCGAAATTAGGAAAGGCCTGTAACCTTCTAGCTGTTGATCCACCCACAGGGAGAGCAGCCTTCATGCCCAAGGCAGCTCTCTAGGCAACTGCGGGGATTTACTGCTAGTGCCGGAAAAATAGACCCTTTTGGGGTTAGGCCACCACTAAGAAGGGTCTTGGAGGTTCTAGGGGGTTGGATGTAAGTGCCAACAGTGGAGTAGGCAAGTCCAGTAAGTACTGAAATCCTTTCATACACTGATATGAAGTTGAGACCACAAATGTCTATGTAACAGCAACACAGAGCAGTGGGGTTTTTAATCCACAGATAAAGATATGAGATTTCCCAAGGAAAAATCTTGTTGGAGAGAACAATGCATATAATTATGTTCATGAATAACACAAAGAAGAGCAGTATCCAGAGATATTAAACATTTAATGCTGCTATTTCCAGGTTAAATTATGCTTGGCTTTTTTTTTTTTTTTTTAATGCTGTCTGATTATTAGTAAGCAGAAGCACCACTTGCCCTTGAAAGAGCGATTTAGTTTGAAGCTGCCAGAATTTTCCTGAACTGATTAAACATTTCCAGCAGATTTTTGTGAATGATCAGAAGAAGCTGAGTCACCTTTACCACAGCATTAGAAAAGGAAGTTATCTTTAAGCAATACCTCACAAAAATACTTTACAAGATCTTTATCTGTTCAAAGGGCATTATTTTGCAGTCTAGATTTTGATCATAATGGTGATTCACTAAGATACTTAAAGATGTGGTTTAAATGCATCTAGAGTCAATGGGTCTTGTATCAGTGCTTGCATTCAAAGATACCTAACCACTCTGCTAGAAAGGGATAATTTCTCAGAATGAAGGTATTACGTACTGACTCTGACATTGATCCGGGTGGTGCAATCCTGATAAAATGTTTCTGGCAGAAACATGCACTGTTTAAAGGACCTTCACACTCAAGTTCAGAAATGGTTTGCCTCAAGTCAGAGCTAGTTAAATGATGAACATAGCAAAATTTTAAGACAAAGGATGAAGCAGACAACTTCCAGATGTCTTGGCTATAAGGAACTGATGAACGACATAAGGTCAGGAGTGCTGTGCATAAAAATAAAATCCTCAGTGAAAAATCGTAGAGGTTAAAATTTCCCTAAAAGATGAAAATACCAGGGAACACATGCTGTTGCCTTCATTAGAGTTTCCTGAGTAAGGAAGGATGCTAGAGACTCTAAATAGGTAACTGAGTAATTTGGGGTTGGTCTTCTTACTCAGCTCACCAGCATAAGAGCAATTACTACACAGAGACTTTGGGATGGAACTAGGACTGAAAATCCAGCAAGAGCTCAAGGTGCTGAAGAAGTCCTGAAGCTTTATGACAGCAGAAGACAATGATGATAACTACATGGAACAATTACATTACATGGTGATAGTAAGAGGCTTTAAAAATTACATCAGGTGCTGGAGGAAATGCAACCTCATTATGCCAGTCCTCTGAATCAGCATAACAATGCACGTTGACTCATAGTATTAGATTTTGTGAGTGCCAGATACCTTTAACACTAACGTTTGCTTTGTAAAGTAAGCTCTTCATGGAGAACTGGGCAACATTCACAACACCGTGAGTAAAACTGGACAGCAGCATCTTCCTGAGTACTTAAATATATAAAGGAAATCAAGGCAATTAGCACCCCCATGACATGCTATCCCGGGTGTGTTCTCAGCCCCCTGTGCCAATGAGAACTTTCAGTAGTGTAATTTTTTTAGTATTTGTTCTAGAAACAGAATGGTGCGGCATTCCTAAATGTTTACAGAAAAATGCATTTAAAAGGCTATGTGAGGGTCATTCAGGGATTGAAAAATTTCAGAGGGGAATCAAAGACATTTAGATTGACCTCAGATGAACCGTGGCATTATGGAAAGGTTTGTCACATGTGCCAAAATACAAGACAAGTCAAGTGAAACAGCTCATGTTGGTAGCATAGAAAAGGGAAAAACTTGCTGTCTGGACCAAAGCAGGCATCAGTTTATTCAAACTGGTGAAAAAAAATACCTCTTGTGTAGATATATTATTAAAAATTAGCAGAATTTTCTTTCTAGAGCTGAGCGTATGCTGTCCAATATATGAGTCATCATTTATTTTTTAATTTGTTTATTGGAGTTGTACCCATAAGAGTTTTTTTGGATTTGTTTTAAACAAACACTTCTGTCATTGAATTTTACTGGCACCTCAGTTTAATTTGTATGAAAGCCATCTTTGTGCAGACTATGACGTGAATTCAAGGCACTGTTTCATTAATCACAATAAGAACAAGCAAGTTTTAGGACAGTGAATATTTACTGCACTGGCCTTTGAAGCAAAATGCAAAGCTGTGGATGTATATGACTATACAAAAAAGAAATGTTAATTCATACATAGTAGTTTTATTCCAGAAATGCTAATCTGCTGAGGAGGGATGTGGTTGTCATAATGTTTCATATGACAACAGACAGATGAAAGATGTATCGCTCACAGACCCTATGGACTCGGCACTCACAATAAGCCACATTCAAATATGTTTTCTTATGTTTGATAGGACTCCCAAATGTTATCAATCTGAACATTTTTAAAGCAGAAGCAACCTTACAAGAAGAGGAGAACAAGAATTCGGTCCTGAACATGTGCCTAGGATTTCAGCCATAAACTTTAAATTAATTAAAAATTTATATCTATGTTTCCCACCCCCTGAGCCCTGATCCATTCCAGGAAATACAGTCATTTTCTATATGTCTTTAAATCCTCAAAAGCAGTACGAAAGGCTAAACCTTCAAGCTGAATTTTCAGTCCTGAATTATTTGCTTTCAATTTACTCCTTTACTGCTTTTCACTTTCAGAACTGGACAGGTAATCTAGATTTCCTTTCACTGTTGCATTTCTAGGATATTAATCTTTTCAGGGGCAGACTTTGGATGAGTGGGTTGTGGTAAACTTTGAGACTCAGCATGTTATTTTTCTCTTGCATCTGTGCTGTTTTTTTCCTGCTCTGCGCAAAGATATGTTCATCCTTCAAAGGTGCCTACTCTTGGAACATGGTATATTAACCGATGGCTTCTGATGTCTGCACATGACAGCACTCACTAATGCTTTTTCCTGCAACTCTATTTTTCTTAATCTTCAACTCCAGTCTTCTATTATAGGTATAGATATTTATGTCATCTTGCATTAGTGTTCTTCATATCTTCAAAATTTTGAAAAAAAAATTCACTGAATCACTCTGGTTTGAAAATGTGAAAGCAGTTGTCATTTTGAGGAAAAGAACAAAACTGTACTTGAAGCCAACCTGTAAGCCGGTTATGCACTTTCATGAGAGTTTTCTGGAAAAGTCACTTTTTTGCACTTACCTTACTGCTGGTGAGAAATATGTGAAACGTGGGCAGAAACTCCAAGGTGGCATATAAAGCAATATGCAGCATTTGCAGCCCCTCAATCTGATTCTATCACAGCCATTTACATCCTTCTTCTGGTGGCCAAAACAGCTAAATTTGTATAAGGTTTCTATGCTGAGAGAAGGAGCAAGGTGTAAAAACACACAAACTGAAGAATGATTGGACTTATCCTCCTTATTTCTTAGTAGTTCCTCCTGCAATTCAACTTTATTCTGACCACGAGTATGATGGCAACAATCTGGATTGTCTCACATTTGTGGTTAGAGGCCAATGAGGGAAGTTAGCCATGAACATTCCACATAAAAGGCAGGGGTGCTACCTGGAAGGACCTTGATCTGTATGTTATACTGGTCCCCAAGTTTTATAGTTGGTGGGCCAGTGTCAGCTCTCTACACTGGCTGTGAGCTACCAGGCTTTCTTTTCATCAAACTTTAAATTAAGTTTTAATGTATCTAATATGCAAGAGACATTGTTTATGAAGTTCTGAGAACAAGCGGTACCGAGGTTTGGGCAAGGTTGACAGGAAAAGCAAATCTTTCTCATCTCTTTCATAGATGCAGAGCTGGCAATGGTGAAGGGAGTGTTTTGGGTTTTCTTTTTCCCAGTGTACATAGGCAGGTTTGTTGACCTTGGATGATTCAGGCTCTTTATCATGCCCTGCTGAGCATTCCTATCATCTTTCACCCCTCCTGTCAGTGTGCAGTGGGCAAACGCTGTGCGCTCTTGTACTACTCATACCACATTATCAGGACATTTCAATTCCTCTTTTTTTTTTTTCGAAACCATGCTCCTAATCCTACATGGCAGGAGGGGAGGAAACAGCTTTCCTGAAGAAGGCTGGCTATGATGTGGACAGAGGAACATATGAGACATTGAGTATTTGTGTCAGTTAGAAGTTTTTGAATAGTGCCTGTATCAATGAGAGTTGTTGGACTATTTTCATGACTACTGGGGAGGTTTTGTGCAAAAACATTTATGTGTCATGCAGAAGAAGAGCTCTTCTCTCTGCAGCACTCATTGTCTACTCCAGCTCAGGCTGTGCAGAGTATTGGTGTGACAAGCAGGAGCATGTAAATATCTGCATGGCTAAAATAGGACCAATGTATGGGGCACTAAGATGTTCCACTTCAGAATGGTGCACACCTCGTAACGGATGTGTCAAAGATACCATGTCAGAAACAGCTTGCCCAGATCCAGCAAATGTTTAGAGATATTAATAATAGCTGAATACAATCTCAGTGGAAAAGACTAATACACATGGCATAACATAACAAAGTTATTTTCAGATAAATGGAAGATCAATTGAAAATTTTTATTCAGCTTACCAATTTCAACTTGCTGTTACAGCTTGTTAAAAATAGTTAATGTTAATAACACCTTATAATGGCTTTCACTAAGTGTTTAATACACAAAGGAGGAAAGCAAAAAGGTTGAGAACCCTTAATTCTGGACACCACAAATATAACACAGTTGCTGCCATAGCCTCTTCCATTATTGCCCGGTAACACATTATGTTATCACTTCTTTGCATGATAGCAGTAAAAATTAGAGTTGGGGAAATCTATATCTCTCCAGTATATGGCAGTCTCTATATGCCACAGGAGAAAGACATATATTTTGATATTGTCAAATAGCAGAAGAAAATAAAACTGAATTATTTTTCTGTTTTTATTTAAATGGGAAAAAATTAACATAGTGTGATCAAAATGACAAACATACAACATCAATTATTTAGGACAATTATTGAAAAAGGTTGGTTTTTTTATTGTTCTAGTTTCTCTAGAAACAGTAAGTAGGAAATTTTCCAATTAAAGGCTCAAGAGACAAACACTAATGAAGTGTGCTAATGGGTATCCATTAGATTGCACGAATTTTACTTCCTTAAGTTATTTTTTTCTCATATTTCTTTGTCAACATAACTTTCAGACAATGATCATCTTAGAGTTCCAAAGCTACCCAGTACTGTTTTGCAAGTGTAGCTTTACTTTGTCTTCGTTCCATTTTCTCCAGAAAAACATGAAGTTCTGGTAAATTCACTTGTAATCCTGTCTCGCAGAGGAGGGTTTCCAAAGGCAGAATGAGTTTGTCCAAATTAAAGCCGTTGGCAGGTTGTGAGGTGCCTATATGCCAAGGGACTGGAATCTGTGCAGATGCTGCCAAAGAGCCAGCATATTGAGAGAGCACGTCCAGAACTGCAAATGCCTTTCCCCAGAGTCTGGGGGGGAAAGTCCTCTGCCATGGCTTCGCTGGCTTGGGTACCGAGTAGCCTAATTTGGTGGTGCCAGCTGTCAGGCAAGGTTGTGGTTTCCCTGTTATTTCTGGGCATCTGTGCATGATGCAATCGAAGCCCATGGTACTCCACACTAGCTCTCAGATAGCTCTAAAAAGTCAGTGCTAAGCTCTGAAGTGTGAAGCTCATTTGCACACACATTGCTTACTGCACTTACACTCCCAAGCAATACTTGCTGCATTGCCTGATGAGAAAGATAAAATTCACTTTTTGGAGGGGACAGAATTATCAGTCTCTGAAAGTCTAGGACAACTGCCCGTGGCCAGCTCTCCACAGTCAACTCTCCAACTCTCCTCAGGGGACAGCTTTCCTTGAGGACACCTCTAATACTAACCCTTACTCTAAGCCTGCCCCTAAGCTTAACCCTAGCCCTAAACCTAACTCTCATCCCAACCCTAAACCAAATGGCTCCCAGCGGACAGCTTTCCTGGCGGAGAGTTGTCCCATGGAGAACTGACCGTGAGGAATTGTCCCTTCCCAGTCTCTGGAGTTCCCAAGCCCTGGCAGTTCCTCAGCACTCTCAGTCCCACTGCAGCTTTCTCATCTGCAGATGTGTGACACTGCCAAGTGACCTGTGACCAAAGAGACTAGCAGCTTCTTCACAGTGGTTGTGTTTGACGTGCAGGCAGGGAGAGGCTTTTTGCAACGACGTCTTATCCTCTTTTACCACCAGAGTCAGTGTAAGACTGACAGTACAATTTACCCAAGTCCCAGCTTCCCCCTGTAGAGTGCCTTATACACAAAGCACCTTCCAGAGCAGATGAGTAATAATAGCTCTGCTTGTTTTGTTTTGCTTTGTTTATTAAAGAAAGAAACAAAGGCCCGGTCACTCAGCATTTAACCCAAGACGATACATCAATTTAATGATCAAGACTGAACTAACAGAGCTCTTGTTTCTATGTCTGGAGCAGATCCAGAAACATTTAGGAGCATAAACCCTGTTGATTTCAGTGAATCCCAGGGTCCTACACTCTAGCCTCTTGGCTTTTATCCATGGATCCCTGCTGTTTGTTTTTCCCTTGCTAAAAGCCAGAATGGCCTGACCCTTTTAACCAAATGAGCTTGCGTGGACCAGCATCCAGGCAGAAGCTTGTAGGACCAGAGCACCTAAGCTCAAAACCCCTGCTATAGCCAGGAACCACCTTTCTTTGGAGAGCAAAGACTTTTGATGAATTAAAACACGAAGTCAAACACTAGTTGGAGGAAGAGAACCTGAGCTCCTTCCATGATCTCTTGGGTTATTTTAGTACGTTATTTTAGTATGCTTTTTAACAGAAACCCATATGAAGTTATGTAAAAGTAATTCAGAAACACTGGTGGCCCTGTAATCCTAATAAGGCTAAAGATCATATGCATCTGTGAAACTGTGAGTCGGCATTCACATTTCAAAATCAACCACCATATTTTCGATGTCTCCTTCAGACTGTCTTAAGTTGGTCTTGAAAATGAAAATGGTGTTGCAAAAAAAGTGAAGGGGAAAGAAATTTTCTAGGTATAAGCTAAATTGGATATTCAAGTCTAACTGGAGGCAAAACCACCCAAGCAAAGAAACAAGTCCTGTTATCACTTTAAACACAAGCAAAAGCAGCCCCTGGGAGAATATATAGAAGAGGAAAAACACATGGATTGGCATAAAGACAGTTTAATAAATAAAATATTAAAACACAAAGAAAAGAAAAACAAAACCAAGAAAAAGAAGTGGTATAAGAAAACCTATAGAATTTCTCACCACCAGCTGACTGATTTACAGTCAGGCCGCTGGCAACAGCAACCCTGTCTTCCCAGCAAGCTTTTAATGCCGAGTATGATGTCATATGATGGACTGTGTCCACTTCCGGAATCCTCAACATAAGGAGGATATGGAGCTGTTGGAACAGGTCCAGAGGAGGGCTACAAAGATGATCCAAGGATTGGAGCACCTTCCATATGAGGACAGGCTGAAAAAGTTGGGCTTGTTCAGCCTGAAGAAGAGAAGGCTCAAAGAAGATCTTATAGCGACATTCCAGTACCTGAAAGGGGCCTGCAGGAAAGCTGGAGAGGGACTATTCATAAAGGCTTGTGCTGATAGGATGAGAGAGGACAAGTATAAACTGGAGAGGGGCAGATTTGGACTAGACATTAGGAAGAATTTCTCTGCCATGAGAGTGTGAGGCACTGGAACATGTTGCCAAGGGAAGTTCTGGATGCCCTGTCCCTGGAGGTGTTCAAGGCCAGGTTGGATGGGGCCTTGGGTAACCCGATTTAGTGAGATGTCCCTGCCCAAGGCAGGGGGGTTTGGAACTATATGTTCTTTAAGGTCTCTTTCAATCCTAACTATTCTATGATTCTATGTTAGACTTACCCCATGAACCGCTGCTGGGTCCCAAACAAGGCAGTCAGCTGCACGAGTGAAATCAAATAATCAAATCCAGGACTCAAAAAAGTAATGGCAGTGCTGTTGGCAATGCAAATGTAACACAGAATTGTACCCTGCAGAGGACATCCACAGCAGGTTGGGACAGTTTTTTTAGGGAGGCAGGGAATTAAATCCCAATGTTGACAACAAACATATGCTGGCACCTCTCAGCTCTGCAAGCTGAAACCTTTCTGGGGAGTCAGAAAGCTGCAATCTCAGACCCTTTGTTTAGCCTTGACATGGTAGCAACAGCCCCAAATCACCCCAAGGACCTGCTGAGATCTACCTGTAGCATCTCTGTGGGTAAGTTTATATCCGCATGCCCTGTAAGTCAAGTACAAAACATCTCACGTGGAAACTTGGGGAAGCATGTAACCCAGTCTGTCTAGTATTTGTAAACAAACACAGGCAAGGCAGAAATGATTGAATAAAAATCTTACCAGTTACTGCCTAAAAATCCAAATACAGATAAATGAAATAAACTTCCCAGTAGCAGAGACAGTCAAGTTTAGAAATTATTCCCTTTTTAAAGGATATTGAGGACTACAAATAAAATTCAATGAACAACTTTTGTCTAGGACTAGCATATAAAAATGTTTCTTAAAGTAAATTCTTATAGTTACCTGTGATGAATGTTTATTCCCTAACATTAATTTAGCTAATGTAACTATTTTCATTGTATTTATCTTCAGGTGTGAAGAATATTTGGTATTACAGTAAGCCTTAAAAAAGGGCAGAATAGTGTCACTATTTGTCATTCCTTTTGATAAATTATGATATATCCAGCACTCCAATCATTCTTCTCAGTACTATTGTATTGATTGGTAAATCAATAGTTCAGTGAATAGATGGCTGGAAAATCTAATTTCTGAATTTGGTTTCTAAGCAATCATCTCTATCTGCTTTTTGGAATGTCCTTCTGCTGTGTCCCTGGCACTGGCCATATTCCAGTTGCAAACTGCTCTTCATTGACAGCTATGCTGCTTTTAGACAGCACTTTGCAGTTCCAGAATTTAATGTTCCCTATTGTGGTGGCCATACAGAAGAAGCTGCATAGAATTGTAAATTTATTCCAAGCTGGGCTGGACCCAACTGGATAAGGCAACATCTATAACAAGTTTTAGTCAGCTTCATGAGGAGACTCAGTCATGTATTCCTCTATGCTGGTGATTAAGGTCCAAATTCACTTACCTTTTCCCTTCCCAGCAGCTCTCAGGCAAGCTACACCTGCACTGTAATGAAGAGGCAGGCAACGGAGCTATGTGGGTAACTCCTGTATATAGGATGGGCAGAGTTGAAGGTAGGGAAGCGGCAGATAGTGGAGAGCAGGGAAGGCGTGTGCAAACAAAACAAGGGGTACAATCTACATCATATGTTCAGGAGACTGCAGGAGGGAAAAAAAAAAAGCAAATCATTAATGAACTCTGCTTAAAGCCTCCCAGCTAGCCAAATGCTTTTCCAATATGTGTCTTTGAAATACATTAATAGCTTACATGATGGGACAGTTTCAGTCAGAGATGTATTTCTTGCAACAAATAAAAAGAAGAAAGTTTGGGCATCAGTGTAGGGACATGTCAGTCCCACACACATCTAAGCAAGAGCTGCCTCCCAGACAGGGTCTGATTGCACACTCTCTTCTTCTTCTGAGACGAACACAAATGCTGAAAAAGAAACTATTTCTGGGGCAATGGATGGAAAATGTTCATGAGTAGTTTTGGCACTGCATGTTTTCAAGAGCAAGTAAAGCACTAGGAGAGGCAGGCACTGGAGCAGGGGCATGTTTCCTCTGCACTGACCCGCAGCCCCTGGGCTAGAATGGAAACAGGTCCAGCTACTTTTTCCGTCAGCAGGCACTCACAGAGATCAATTTGACCCGTACTGAAAGAGTTATCTAAGGTATGGGTAAAATAACTTTCTGTAGTTACTTGATCCTTTAGCTCTGGAGAAATCCAAGCAGCTTGCTTGGGGTAGGCAGCAGGCATGCACAGGACAGAGGTGTTGCTGTACATCCTGTGGGTGAGTTGGGTGCAGAGGTGACAATAGCTTTATCCATCTCACCCCTGCATTATAGGGGAGGATGGACCTTCCAGCTGCAGTGTTAAGCCCCAGGCACTCACACAGGCCTTTCTGCTGCAGCTGCTCACGGAGCATACAGAAATGAGAACATAGTACAGCTAAAATCTGTGGCTGCATATCCTTATAGCTGCTTGTACTCAAATCAGAAATAGTGACCATCAAGATAAAGCACAAGTAAATAATTAATATTTATTATTATCATTATAATTTTTCTTAGCTGAAATATGTTTGCATACCAAGATGCTGGTGACAAATGTCCTGGAAATTCCCATGACATAAACCAGTTTCTTTCCAAGACCTAGTCTCGCTTAAGTAAGCCAAGGGCAGTTTTGCCACTCCTTTCGGTGAGGCAACTTGTTCAAATAATGTCCTGTACAGAGAAATCTCTTCCATAATTACAGACAGTCCTACTAAGTTTGTGCGTAAGTTCTTCTCTGACTTCAATCCTAGTGCTTTTAAGCTCTATAATGGCTCTATCATTCACAGATTTACAACAGAGTTATCAAGGATTAAGTAGAGGCTATAAACAGCAGTAACTAAATAAATTTTGTAGGCATGATTTCCCACCAAAATTATGAAGAGGAATTTCAGAACTGGAAAAATTATGATCACTGTCAAGACACTGACATGGGGAAAGCTGTGTATTTTAATTTCTGTGTGGTCACAGTTACTTGTAACCATACTTGACCATAAGAGGTCAATAAAACCATCTTTCAGTGCTCCCTCTATCCTCCTTCCCAGTGTTCCAGTTCAGAAAAAAAGCCTGATTTTTCATGCGTGCAAAATGCAAGAATTAATACTGAACAATGCCATGGTTTTGAGACTTTCAGAGTGCCAAACATTGCATTGTAGCAACAACATTCATAGGCATGAAGAAAATAAGATTTTCATAAAACCCTAGTGTTTCATATAGTCACAAAGCAAGGAAATCCCTCTAAGGAATTGAATATCCATTCTATATTTAGCATCAGCCTAATAGGATAATGTGGCTTCGGTTTACTATTCTTCAGATTGATGGAGTTTTGCATTTTTTCACTGCAAAGGCCAAGCTTCTTAAATAAGGCTGATCTTGCTGCTTCTGCAAATAAGCTGTTTTAAGGTCAAGGGAAAGAACTCCCACTTTCTTCTCTTGGTAGCGCATTAACTTATGTAGGTCTAATGTTCTTCCGATGCAGTCAACACAAAATCACCTGCTTTTTGTGCTTAAAAGAAAGGGTGCCTGTACTATTCTGCAAGACAAATATGGATTACAGGCATCAATTACAGCCTCAATATATCTCATGCAACATCTTTTCCTTCATATTACAATTCACGTTTACAGCCCCATAGGAGTCACAACCATCCTATGGATAAAACGTTTATCTTAAAATAGTACTCTCTGACTAGCCCCAGTATCTTATTTCCAAATCCCATCTGGGGAGAAAACTGGGATCTTTATGTGATAGCAAAATGTAACAATGCTCTAATCAGATGCAGAATGTAAAATGCACACATCCCGAAAGTTTCAGTATAACCTAGCTGGGGCCCTGGTTTTAAACTGAGCTCTAGTCTTCCACCTGTGAATAATACATAGTTGTCAAATGAAATACGTATTATTTTGGTGCCAAATTTTCTAAAAGTGTCCACCTCCAATTTCTTTATTTTTAAAAAAAAAAATTGTTAGAATATTGCCATCTGTTAATGTAAAGCTGAGGAAACATGAACCTGAAATCTGTCAGCTGTTCATCAACATGCTTGTGAGAAGAAAAATGCAAGCAACAGAAGGTTGGAGTTTGGGGAGGAGATTGCAGAGGGTGGGGAAAGCGCATGTATTTTATCAGAAGGCAATGAGAAGTCACTTGTAAACCAAGGCTCAGAGTGCTTCTGCAGGCTGTGCTGCAGAACCAGGAGGTCTGCACCCCTCAAACCTTTCTGGAGCACACCCTAGAGTTCCCACGAAGCCAGCATGTTACAGATCTACTTCTCTGGGTCCAGCAATCAAACAACTCTGCAATTTCAGCGCGTCTCAGGCATAATCAGTTTAGTAGGAGGAAAAGGCTGGCAATCGCACACCAGCTAGTTACCCAGTATCCAACGTTATCATCTCAGTATTTACTCATAAGCCAACTCTTGACTTTAAAACCCACCATTTCTTAAATAACTTGCCTCTTTAGAAGTTAAGTAAATAAGCATTTCCAAGGGGAAAATAATGTATTATAAAAATATTACTATTTCTGATAACTTTAACCTGATAGAAACCTTTAATTTTTTTGTAATTTCTTGTCACTCAGTATTCAAAGGCTCTATTATGGAATCATTCAAGACATTGCTTGTAATGCAGTATATTAATATATTCATTTTCTCTTTCTAGTAGCAGTTTTCCATTCCAATTTCCTTTATCTGAATTCTGCATGATATATTCCAATGATAAAATACCTTACTCTTCCATATAGCTAATTCATTCATGACTTTTAAAATTCATATTGTCACATGAAATATGCTGGCAAATTTGCTCATGTCAGATTGGTTCCCTCCCACTTTGGTTTTCAGTAACTCCTCTGAACAGAAGCTTCCTTAAATTTCCTTCTCTTTTAACAGCTTTAATTTAATCCAGGCCTTCTGTAAAAGAACTTTTAGGAAAAAGAATTGTTACACACATGAAAAATCCCCCTGACACACAGCATTATATTCATCATTATTAACTGCATGCTTCTTAGGAATTCTGGCACCAGTTTACAGTACACAGCTCTAACACTCATAATACAGCATCTCAAAATTCATTGGAACAGCAATGTCTTCTCAGTGCTGAATGAGGTCCCATAAGAACAACAACTGTGACCAAATTCCAAAGGTCCCATACTCTGCTCATCTCCACAATACATCGCAGCTTTTGATCTCTGCGCCAATCCTGCTGTTGCACTAGTTTATTGTTCAAAAATCTGCTTTTTCAACTTCAAAACACAAACAAACAAACAACAATCTTAATGAATGCATTGCTTCTAAACTTATTGGGGTTTTTTAACTTTATATAGGTTTGACTTCTAATCCTCAAGTCTTACTTAGATAAGGATTGAATAAGTGTTTGGACTCTTAAAGCAGGCCCAAAAATTCCTACAACTGCCCCTAGGTGAGTATTTGATCCACAAGATACCCACACTCACATAGCATCTTCCTGCTTGACTCAAAGCTACTTCCTCCAGGAAGAGTTTTGCTTCTGCAGGGCTGAAGGTCTCTACATAAGTATATTGCACTGCGAGGACACCCTTTACAAAAAATCATTGTACCTGCTTATTTTTAAAGGATGGCTGAAGCAGTTAAGTCCTTTACATAGTAACTGACACATAAGAACTGCATTACCTTGAAGAGTGAAGACTATGTTCAAAGCGTTCCACAATTTGAGAAAGTTAAACCTCGGTGGCCAACCTCCCACAAAAATGCACTTCCACACCTTCTTGTGCTCAGAAGAAGGGGAAGACCATGAAGGGGCAAGTCTTTGGGGGCTGGTTATTAAGCCAACTCTTCATCTTAGAACAGTCAGATTTTGGTTGTAGTCCCAAGACACATGAATACTTAACAGACTTATTTAAACATGGGATTGGTTCTCTGGGGAAAAATAAGTAAGCTAGAATCAGGATATTCTGGATTCAAGGTCCTGTGTTGGTGGAGGTCCATCCAGGCTTAAGCTCCTTACCATCCAGAGACAGTAGAAGTCAGACACCATCTGACCATCAGTATTTTCTACAGTCTTGCCAACACAACGCAACACCCTGTCTGCATGCGATCTGGGTATTCTCACTGTCCCTGTGCAGCACTGAGGAAAGACAGACACCTCTCTCCCGTGGGCAAATATCAGACCTGGGTGACGGGATTTGATGGTGAGTCTTGTCCTGGCTAACCACCACACCCTTCTTCATGTAGGTATTTCTCACAGGCCACAGTCCAGTCAACTTTCAATCTCTGGGCAAACTCAGCACACTGAGCCCTTGTGCAATGTCACTATAACGTATTTTCTAAAACCTGAACATCTCTTGATCCTGTTTCCTGGAATCTTCCTTAAATTCCAGAACCCTTTCCAAAATATGGTAGCAATAGCCTCTCAGATCATGTGTACAGTTGTACTAGCTCCCTCACCCCTCTCAGACAGTCTGCTCATGTATTCAGGGTTTTCATTGGTTACCCCAAACACAGTATTGGATAGGGAGTTTTAAGCAACCATTTATCACGTCTTTGTTAGGTTGAATTCAAGCTAGGATGCAACTGCCTTGAGTCTGATAATATCTAGTACAATTACAAGGAGTGAGGTCATTAACAAGAAGGAAGATTTGGACTGTTTTAGAAGTCAGCTCATGCTAGTCCTTGAATTAGCTCCTCATGTAGCACAAAAAACTGGTTTGAGAATTGGGATGGCCAGTGGCAGGCAGGGGACCGATTCAGCTAAAGAAAGCGCATGAGCCACTTCAGAAGATACATTCCAAGTTCCTCCCCAGGTCTTTTACCTTTTATTCTCCAATTCAGGTATTACATTTCCACTGGTTTCCACCAGGATTGTGCATGCACCTTGACATGTTCACAGAAGTTCCACAATACAGAGTTTCACAACTGGGACAGGTCCCTACAATTGGGACGCCAGGGTGACAAAACAGTTTCTGGAGAATTTCCCATTGAATAGGATGGAGAGAACATAATTACCACATCGTAGCACTACAATGGCTCATAAACATAGAATAGACTAGATCCATTTACCACAAAAATCACAGAAAGTAACTGATCGAAGAATATCTCTTTTATGTAAAATATACATTTTTAGGATATAATTTTAATACAACTTTTATACTTATTGATGTTGGTTTTGCAACACTGAATAATAATAAAAAAAACCAAATAGACTTGCTGCCAGAATTTTATTTCTTATAATACTTATAGTTTGAGGTAACAATGAAAGAAGACTGTGTGCTGTGAACAAAGTCAGTGATGTTTGTCTGCAGTCACATTTCTGTTATCAAAGTGAAAAGTAAACTTAAGACTTGGCATGTACTCTAGAATTCATACAAATATAGGTGATGGCAAACTGAGAAAGCAAGGACTTATGCAAACCTATTCTGTTTATATTTGTGACCTTTGAAAAATATATCATTATTATGACAGAGTCAAGACAGATGTAGTTCACATCACTATTGTTATTAAGTGTGTCTTTGCATGATCCACAGCACAACTTACTGCAGTAACCAGGAATAATACACACAGGGGTGTGGGTCTTTGCATGGAGCCTTAGCAATGATGATTTAAATTCAGCTTTCCTTGATATAGATAAAAACTGATATTCCATGCACACACGTTTTATTTACAGCTGACTCAACAACAGTGACTAGTCACCCCTTCCTCTGGCAGCAGTAATTACGAGCAGTCTTTAATCTTCTTTAACAAGCTCTACTTTGCATGTAAAGTCTCAGTGACTTCCTCAAGGCGTGAGTTGTTTATCAGGGCCCATTCAGCAGCAGCAGTCTCTTTCCAGTACAGTCCTTGGTATGGCTAAATTCCATTGTCCCTTTTTCAGCAGTCAAAAATCCATGATAAATTCTGTACAACACTGTAGTTAATATAACAGCAGCACCAGATATTATATTAATTCCTTCGCTAAAAGCTGTTTGTAACTATCTCTCTATTGACAATATTTTAACAAAATTAAATCAATGTACATCTCTAAATATCAGAAATGTATAATTTGATAAATACATTATTGTACAAGAAATCTGACATGCAGGTCATGCTGTTGGGCTAGGCTATATACAGAAGAACATGTTACATGATCAACAATAAGTTATATTTCTTTTCATAAAAAAAAAACCAAACATAGCAATCAGGGATTATTCAAGAATCTCAAAAATATCTTAAGATTTGGGTTGTTATGTTCTTCCCCATGTAGTTCTAAAACTACAGTTTAGGGTGATTTTTCCTCACCAGCCCAGAACATCAGATCTGCCATTGCATTTGTCCTGTTGCATAAATAGAGATTAATATTGAATGCAAAAGCCACGAGAAGAGATATAGTTTCAAAACTGTAATGAATACTGGTTGCTAGAAGGAAGATTGATGCAATAGGCAACCGGTCAGTACTGTAGAGTCACTACTAAATTTCACTCAAAATATCTTCAGAGTTAGTCTAGAAGATACTAACTTGCACTTGAAAAAATATATATTTGTATCTATACAGATAACATAGTCCATATGAAAAAAAGAGAAAAGGAGAAAAACGTCCTTAGTTAACCTTAAAAGAGGGGGGCTTTTTAACAGTATCTCTGTGCTTTATGGAGACAGATGGAGAATACAGTAGACATGTTGCAAAACAGACAGACAAACAACATATAAGACAAAGCACCTCAAAAAACATTGACTGGAGAAATTCTTTAAGCTCATGAGCCAGAGGTATAAGGCTGGTCAAAAAAAATTACTTCAGAACTACTACCCTCTTACAGTGGTACAAGAGAGCCCCCAATAATCTCAGTTTTACTTGGTACTCAGCCTATGAAAATACTGAAGAACCCTGGAGTAGAAAAATGACTACAGTACCAAGCAGCACTTGCTAGCTTAAAATTGCAAGTCTGGATGGCGTTTACCTTGCTTGCATGTTTTGTGCCTTCCCCAAGCCATTAAGAAAGAGATCTGGCTTCTGCTTGCGTGTAACCAGTAATGACAACCTCTTTGCAGTTATCTGTGTGCAAACAACCGAAGACATTCAGAACTCTGATACAGCAATCCAGTACCGAAGTAAGTTAATCAGAAAATAAAGCCATTTATAAACAAGTAGGTCATTAAAAAATAAAGGAAAAGGTTAAACAAAGGAAAACAATCCCACATGCAGACCAGTTTATCAGTGCTTTCATTTCAGCAGGATGGTACAATGCAAGAACACACATCCAGAGCCCTCTGTGGTCTCCGCGATCAGCAACACTGCTTGTCAGATGATGGAGACAGGATGGTCCATGCAAATGAGCAGACCCAAGTCACATTGTGTGCAACGAAGACACGATTCCAGACATCTTCAGAATGGATTAGAGTCACAAAAAAATGGAGGTTCAATGGAGTGACTAGTAATTATTTGGAAGCACATTATTTTAAGTAAATCTCCCTGAAAATATTCTTATTTATTGAATATACTGGCCAACAGAAACCACTAACTGTCCTTTTATTGCCACAGGAAACTAGAACAATATAATAGACAAAAGGAGAAGTGTTACCTCAGGTAATCTTTAAAAGCCAAGATAACAATCTTCAGCTACCCAAGTGGCGTTTCTTACTACTGACAGTTATATCATGCAGGAGTTATACCATATTTGTGGAGCCTATGCTTAATGCTACATTTATTTCCAATATGTGGCAAACAGTATTTTATTTAATACTATATAGCCGATTGATGCCATCTGGTTTATAAGATGGAAGGAATGGGAGACCGAGAGCGCCTTAGAGGACAAGGTGAGCTGTAAGGTGATGTTACTGGAGACAGTCGCAGAGCATTGCCTGTCAAGCCAGCTATGTTGTTTAAGCTTCGAGATTTTTCATAGCCTTGTATGAGAAAATGCACAGACATCAGTTGAATTCAGCCAAAAAATAGACAAAGACAAACAACACAATGTAATGTAACCCAAGGAGCTATCTGGGACTCAGAGGGAATCTGCCTGCAAGAAAACTCAGCGCTGACGCACATTACTACCAAAAGATACTAATACATAAAATTATTTACAAATTAATGCAGCTATTCTTTTCCAGAAAACTAAATAGACCATAACAGAAGAGGTCTGAACTGCTTTTCCACATACCATCTTGCACTTGGTACCATTTTATTGGTTTCAACAGGGTCGCATAGAGTGCAAGATAAAGGATCCCAACAGGGTTACTGGGTGAACTATCTGTCTAAGCATAATAAAAAATCCATTAAAACAAACTATAAAATCTGTTGGAATTACATTATCTCTGCTAAACCCATTCCTAATAAAAGAAAAATTTTCTTTAAAAATAAATATAACAAAACCCAGATAAATTGCATACAGTATGTGTAAATCATTTCCACAGAGGACTGAATGATAATGTGGGAAAGAAGCTTCATCTTCAGAAATGTTAAGCCTAAGATTTTGTGTCTTATATTAAAGTATAATAAGATAGCAGTGTCCATTGCAAATGCCTCCTGACTGGCAAACTTAAAACACCATATTTGTGCTCCTTCTCCAGCTGACTTAAATGAAAAAAAATGGTATTAGTCCACATAAGCAACTAGTAAATACTTAATCATTAAATGAGGCAACCACGTAATGCTTCACAATTTGAAGGGAACATTGCACTTGCAGACATTTCTGTTCACATACGGTGTGAGCTCTAGCTACCTACTTTTTGCTACATATAGATTGTTTTCACCTTGTAGGGAATATGCTGTAGAATGACAGAAAAGCATTGCTATTCACTTCATCACTATCTTCATACACACATATTTTCAGTAGCACCTGAATAAGTTCACTTAGGAAGAAAAGGATCAGTCTGGAGAGAGATATCATCAAGGAAATACAATGAAGATGAAGCCAGACAGACCCTTTCTCCTCAAGTACATGGATACAAGCTTCACTGCAAACGTGAGAATTCCAATTGATTTCAATGGCACTACCTATTTCCTTGAAGACAAGTATGCATCTAAGTGTTTGTCAGGTTAAGACATGCAGGTAGAAACTGCTTACAGTGAAATACTGAGACTTTCCCCATGGAAACTCTAAAATGTCAATGACAATACAGCTAAACATTATACAGGATGTCACAGGACATTTTTCTCTTATTGAAATAGTTACTGGCTCAAATTCCAGATCTCCACATAACAGACAGTTGACAGATGTTAGTCTTCAGGAAAAAAATCATATCTTATATTCTTTCCTAACGACAATTAACATATTTCTTAGAATCATGGAATCGTAGACTATTTCTTACCTACTGAGAATTGCACACTGTGAAACTATACTTAAAGCAAATGTATAACTTAAGTCTGCTAAAAACTTATGCAATGTTATCTCCAGATTGCAAGGGCAGGCTAGGCTGTGATGCTTCACAGAGTTCTGATACATTTAAAAAACAGCCTCCAGTTTATGAGTTTCTATCAGTATTTACATGGATTCATGTTTGAAACAGGAATCGGAGGGAAGCACAGTGCTAGTGTATATATTTAACCTCCCCTGTAAACATAAAGCTTACCAAAAAAAAAAAAAATCAAAATAATCAGGTAGGTTTTTTACACAGAAACTAGGAAAGTATTTTTAAAATTATTTTTCCTGCTATTTTTCTAATGATAAAAGCAAAGAACTGATTGAGGAAGATGGTAAAGATGTCAAAGAAAATGGGAACACCTGAAAAAATGAAAACGAGATATACAAGATGAATAAAGAGAGAGACATGATCCAAAATTGGTACTTTCCGGGTATTTTACTGGACTTTGGATCAGCCTTGAATTTAGTATCATATTAGAGATGGAGATAAAGTGTTAATGAAATAAAGCTCAGAGTAAATGATCATTGAACACAACCAAGAATCAACCAGGAAACCAACCAAACAGGGACATACCAAAAGAATGAAAGGGAAAAAATAAAATTAAAGTAGTAGACTAGATGTATAAATTAAAATATTCAAAACCATTTGGATGCTACATGAAGATGTTTTATGCTTATGAGCTAACTCCCTTACCCTGTATAAAATAAAGTTGAAAGCCAGTGGCTAAAACATTTCAGCTTAGACTAAGGTTACCATCAGAGCCAGTAAAAGAGCACATTTCTCATTGAGAAACTGCCAGTTCTGAACTCAAGATCTATTTTTCTAGTAAAAACTATAAAACAATTTTCTCTTGAATTTAGATCTTGAAACGAAAAAGTTAATGTGGTCCCAGTATAAAATATGTTTCACTGTTCCATTAATATGTCTTTAGTAGCTGACGGGTACTTTTATTATTTCTGATCTGTTCTTATTAGGGTTAATTTCAAGTGAACAGCACTCAATATGTACACTAACTTCCTAAAAGAAGTCAAGAACCTTATCTTGCAACATGCCATGGCAATCTGCCTTATTCAGATGCTCACGACCTCCTCAAAGACTAGACTCTTACCATTAGAAATATTTTAAATAATCCTAGTTGTTGAGAAGATGGTGCAAGATAAATGCTCAATGGAAAGCATCTCAATCTGTGCAAAAATGTGATTGCAATCAAGTCTCATTTAGTCTAAACATTATATATAGGAATATGCAAAACAGAGGAGCAGGGAGACAATCATAGTCTTTATAAATACCATACACATCAATCTCTGGCTGTGTGCCTTCACAGGTTTTACCTACTGAGCTCATGCTGTTGAAATGTAATAGGAGTATGTGCAGAATAACTCCAGAGAATTCCTTTAGGGTCTGTGGCTGGCTGGGACTGCTATGTTTGCTGTGTACAAAGTGAGTTAAAAAAAAAAAAAAAAAAAAGGTGGGGGGGGGCAGGGGCGCAGAGAGGCAGGAAAACCTCAGCCGAAAATGTTTCTTTAGTGCCACATGGCTGCTGCGGATGAACTCTGCATGTCAGCACTTGTGACCGTGAAACCTGTTGGAATGATAAAATCTGCCAAGAAACCAAAGAAATCAAATGAATTAATATCTAAGGAAATGGCAAGACTGGCATTAATGATTTTGGAGCAATGCCCTGAGACTAGGTTTGCAGCCCCAGCCAGATGTGCCCTGATGGCACAGTCTTGCCATGCTATCAGTCATGTAGGTTGATGCATATAATGACAAAGGTTTTGTAAACTATGCCTGGGGAACCCAATCCTACTGAACAGTGGATAATCAGATTTGAAGAGGCTGAATGACTACAAAGGCATTTTTAGCAGCTTGCAAGATCAAACATTGTTTACTGTAGTTGAATTCTGGTTAGGTTAGACAGTCATCTTTTAGCATTAGGGGTGTATTACAAAGAAAAGACATTTTGTAGCATTATAAATTCAATTTTTTCTTTGAAAGATATCTGAGTAGCCTCTCACGATATGTTTTGTTGTGTTAAGAAAAAAAACATTGCTTACTTCTGACATTTTAGCCTTTTAAGTGTCATTTATTCAGCTGTAATTTTTACTAAGTTATTAAGTGCCCACTGAAATTATTAAATAATTAATTCATCTTTTAGAATGACAAATGGTATTGAGTGATGAGTGGTTGATGAGCAAGGTCTGAATCGCAGGCTTTTCCATTAAAGATAACAGACAAATGAAGACACAAGTGAAATGAGGGTCCAACATCAAGCACTTTTTGTGAAGACTAAAGGAGATGAGTGTTTCTAAAAGGAAAGCAGGAAAAGAATTACTAGGAATAAGGAAAAAAAGATACATTTTGAGTACAGTCTTTCCTCTAAGAGCATTGTGCACATCATTTTACTCTAAGATTGCTTTTCACAAGCACATTGCTGAGTAACCTTTAATGATCTAATGAAAGAAGTCCATACCTTTCCTGATCCCTCCATCAGTAGCACACGTGTAATCACTTGTTGTCAGTAGGAAACATGTTCCCCCTCTTCTGTTTTTGTCTCTGGTACTAGAGCGTCTGATGGGAGGGAGCCTTTCACCAGGTGAGAGTGGCTGCTCACTTCCTGCACTGTCTTCACCTGATAACACTGGTTAAAGCACCATGCCCATTTACAGACAATTATGAATGAGGAAATGAGACATCACAAAGAGCTTATGCTGAATGCCGGATATTCCCATCACTCAAAAAATAATTATAAGGTAAATCATTAGAAGAAAACAAGATCGCAGTTCACCATTAATCAGTACAGAATGGAAAAAAAAGTATATTTTTTATTCAAGAGCATATGATCTTTTGACTTTCCTGTTCTTTTAAATATAATATGAAGTTATACTAAACTAACATGAAATAAGAAATAATCAAATCAACGCCCAGTTAGTTGCCTACTATGGACTGTAACTTTTTGGAGTGAAGTTAACTTTGGATATTTCAAACAAGTATTTACTATTTTGGTTATCCTTTCTGCTAAAAAAAAGAGGCCATGTTAGTAGTTTTTGCTTAAAATATGTTGTTAAGCATATTTTAAGGACAACCCCTCCTCCAAGAGAGTGAGATTTTCAACATTTAGCACTAAAACCTTTTTAGTAGCACACTTGGCTTTAATTTCTATACTTATGACTCTTGCACTCCTTGTCATAAGTATCCATATTAAATACTGTCTTTGGTCTCTGCAATTTATTTTGTCAAACAGCAAAACGCTTACGTCTCCTGATTTGGTACTCCCGAAGGACTGTCTTAAATCATCTATTATTTCAGATTCAGGCCACACTTGAAGAAAAAATCTCTGCTTAGTACAGCACATAACAGGTGATGGCAATGTGTTGACTTCTGTTTTACCTATGTATTTAAACCTGAGCATGTTCTTGTTTTGAACTGTTAAAGCAAAGGGCTATATCCAATCTTAAAAGTTTTTCATAGAATTCCTAGTGACTCTAATAGCCTTCTCTACCAGAAATGAACCTACAATGCATGGTATGAGTGGTGGCACTACTGAAGAGAAAGTTAACACTTAAAATGGCTCCTTTTTGCATATCTTCTTTCTAAGTCCAAGGATTATAACACCTTGTAAACAAAGGTGTAGACACAGAAAAGTGTCGCTTTACTCTGATCACACTGAGCCCCCTCCATTCCGGAACACTTTTAGCATAACCTGATGGCATGAAAAAGCTGTTATCATTAACACTTTAAAGATGTTGTCTGAAAGTGGGTATCAATTAAAGTATTATAAAATTAATTATATTCCAACCTCAGTGTGAGTCCTTTCAAGGGTTTCCAGCCGCTTAAATATGTTTAGGATGTTCAAAAAGCTGTGTTACTTTGTCTGTGAACACTCAGAGAGAGACTGAAAATGAGTTGTTTTGAGCATAAATGCAATTCAGTAACAGAACAACAGACCAAAGATCAATATTGTTCAGAGACCGATTTTCCAGACTCCTCTTTTTAAAAAATAAACCATGATTACTGAATGACACCAATCATGGGTGGTTTTATTCTTATTAATCTTCAGCAGCTTTCCAACAAGAGTCTAATGACTAGTATGAGCTTTGTAATCAGGTTGTGCTTGGCTTAAGAATAAATACATTCAGGAAACAAACAAAAAATCCTTGCTGCTAAAAAAATTGTTTTAACTATACTGAGAGATAAAATTTACTCTTTAATTTTAAGAGATAAGGAATATGGGGCAGTGGCTCGGAGGGGCAGACACTGTCATTTGATATGCACTTTCACAGCATTTAGCACAAAATACTCCTTATCAATCATTTGGAATTCTTACAAATAAGGTAATATAAATCATAAAAATCAACACTAATAACAATGATCTTCCTAGGGGCTGTCATTTTAATTTTTCTGGATAAACTACATCAACTATGCTATTATCATTCAATTAGTAGTAAATACCATGCAATGTCTCATCTAACACAGACAAAGGAGGTTCTTCTAGCCAGGGAAGCAGAATGCCAAATGGAAAGAAAGCTAGAAAGAAAATTTCTTCTTATTTCCTTTGAGTGCTGGGCTTTTGATTTAAAGCACCTGCTCCTTTTAAATGACTGCTTCTTTGTAGGATCTTGCTTAACAGGCCACGATGTGGCACAGGCAAAGCTGACACAAGAGACAGACACTGAGGCAAAACACCATGGAGTCCAACAGGGTGGGACACGGTGGCTGCTCAAATAGTCACAGTCATGCAAAAAAACAAGAAACATCCATACGACGCAACAAACAACAGGCAAAAGAAAAGGTTGATATCATCAGCAGGAAAGCATTCTCAACAGAGCAAGCAAAACTGTATAGACCAGCTACATAGAGGTTTGGGAACATCACTATACCTGTTTTATCCTCTATGAGACTGACACACGCAAACACTGGAGGGGAGAAGGGTAGGAGCTATGTCTTCTCCTTGCAGAAAGACTGGTAGCTTTCTGGCCCCTACCAAACATACTGGTCTATAAAGTGTTTTCAGAGGTCATGCATTTCCAGTGGGGTCCTACCTGATGATCTGTTGTGCTCCATCAGCTGGTTGTCCTTGCCCAGGCAGATATCACCCTGTGTGCTATTGCACGCCATGTTCAAGTCTGTCTTGCAGAAGGTGGGAGAGCTGGCTTGTGGAGCAGGAGGGATGTGCTTCTTCCGCTTCCTTGGCAGTTTCTGCTTTGCCATGGCCAGGGAGTAGTACATCCCAAAATTGTTAACTATCACAGGCACAGGCATGGCTATGGTGAGCACCCCTGCCAGTGCACACAGGGCTCCCACCAGCATACCTGACCAAGTTCGTGGATACATGTCCCCATATCCCAGTGTGGTCATGGTGACTACAGCCCACCAGAAGCCAATAGGGATATTTTTGAACTGTGTGTGCTCACTTGCTGATGGGTCATTAGGCTGGGCTCCAACCCGCTCTGCGTAGTAGATCATGGTGGCAAATATCAAAACGCCAAGTGCCAGGAATATTATCAGCAGCAAAAACTCATTGGTGCTGGCTCGCAGAGTGTGGCCCAACACCCTGAGGCCCACAAAGTGCCGAGTGAGCTTGAAGATTCGCAGGATCCTCACAAACCTCACTACCCTGAGGAAACCAAGCACATCCTTAGCAGCTTTGGAGGACAGCCCACTCAGGCCCACTTCTAGATAAAAGGGTAGGATGGCCACAAAGTCAATGATATTCAAGAGATTTTTGATGAATTCAAGTTTGTTGGGGGAAAAAACAACACGTACTAAAAATTCAAATGTAAACCATATAACACAGACTCCTTCCACGTATGTCAGGGCAGGATCTGTCTCTATTTCATACTGTAGCACAGTTTCTGTCCCATTAATGACCTGCTCAGTTTTGTTTATAATAGTATTGAAAGCTTCATGTGTTTCCAGGCAGAAGGTTGTGATTGAAACTAGGATGAAGAATAAAGAGGCAAAGGCGATGAACTGAAACAAAAAGAGGGAGAAGAGACATCAGAACCACACAGCTTCATAACAGGCTTCTTCTCGCACTTTTAACTCTATTAGAATCATAGAATCATAGAATAACCAGGTTGGAAGAGACCCACAGGATCATCGAGTCCAACCATTCCTATCAAACACTAAACCATGCCCCTTAGCACCTCGTCCACCCGTGCCTTAAACACCTCCAGGGAAGGTGAATCAACCACCTCCCTGAGCAACCTGTTCCAGTGCCCAATGACCCTTTCTGTGAAGAATTTTTTCCTAATGTCCAGCCTAAACCTCCCCTGGCGGAGCTTGAGGCCATTCCCTCTTGTCCTGTCCCCTGTCACTTGGGAGAAGAGGCCAGCACCCTCCTCTCTACAACCTCCTTTCAGGTAGTTGTAGAGAGCAATGAGGTCTCCCCTCAGCCTCCTCTTCTCCAGGCTAAACAACCCCAGTTGATAGCAAATGCCTTCTGTGTTACAGGAAGAATTGGTTGCACAGCCTATGTTCACAGTCACCCATCACTCACACACTTAGGTGGGACTAAAAGTAGAACGTCTTCCACTACTGTGGCAGAGCTTTGCCACTGTGTTAGGAACCGCAGTCCTGCTATCAAAGTTACAAATCCAGGAGAATCTGAACAAATAGGGTTATACAAATTGAGTTCTAGTAGAGGCACGTGAATAGATAAAATACAATTCAATAACCTGGAGACAGCCCTCACAGAGGATTGTTAAGGACTTAAAAAACACTTACCACCTGATCTTCAAGGCAGTCATCTCAGTCAAGCGCTGAAGAAAACAGAATGGCTGGGATAGGATCTCACAAAAATTAATACTAAGCCAAACAGCTAGATGGGAAGATAAACTTTCTTAGACCCAGTAAAACACCACAAATGAAAAGGTGTTTTGAGCAGTTATTCCTTTGCAATAATGATTAGCTTCTTTTAAGTGACAATATGTTATCACCATGTTAACACTTCAACAGCAATGGTGTAGTACATGAACAGATGATGTGTTCAAATCACTCCCCGAGCCAGGATTTATACCATGTTTTCAATGTGTATGTTATTCTGGATTTTCAGTTTAGTTGCTATGTTATAGCCAGTATTATCCTAGAAAAATCTCTCTGAATAGCTGAAGATTTTTTGAAGGCTAAAGGGCCCAAAGAGGAAAAAAAATGCCTAGATATATTTTTGAAAATATCTAGTGCCTATGTGCTTCCTCACATACCTACCATCCTGATATTTTACCATTCAAGAAAGAATCACATTTCTTTCAAAATGGAAGAAAATTACTAACTCTTTTGGCTTGGATTTTTATAATTTTAAACTGTTACTTGTTAGTAAAACAAAAATAGGGATCTCAGAGTTTGAGGCAAGCTCTCCATCCTTTTAAATATTATTTATTTTATGTTTCCCTTAATGCTACTTACAAATCACTCAGGATATCTCTCCTTTAATCTCTAAATTCCCAGCCTGAAACTGAGTATCTTAAAGAAGCCCAGAAAATAGAAAAAAATATAATATTCTCTACTACCACCCTACCAGAAAGGGCAGCTTATATCTGACTTCCAGTGATACAGGCAAGAGAAAATGTGGAAGCAGGATGCTGGTACGTTACCACACCAAAATACTGAATCTCATTGAAAAAATCTAATTACAAGGGAGGTAGAAGAGCAACCATAAGCAAGAATGCCTCTGTTGAGTCACTCTAATCCAGGCTGCAACATTGCAGGAAACCTGATTTTTTATTCTTTGGCTATCAATCATCAAATTTAGTAGTAGCACTCAGATTCCATATTGTGCACTAGAGTTCATGTAGGCTGGTGCAATACTGAATGATTGGATTTTTCTAACACATAACATTAGTTGGACAACAAAATGTTGTCTCTACAGTCAGTAAAGAGAATTGTTTTATTCTGAGAAACAAGTTTAAATTTGCAATGCAGGTCTGGCAAATCTCTTATATTTAGACTCACAGGATAGATCGATCTATCTATCTATCTATCTATCTATCTATCTATCTATCTATCTATCTATCTATCTATCTAAAACTCCCATATAGCTACGTATATCAGAGATTTGTTTATGGCTTCCTCTCCTCAATCAATGAAACAAAATTATCACAGCAGGCCCTTCGATTACAAACCCTCTAAATCTATTATCTTTCAGAAAGGACTCACCCAGGGACTGTCTGAACACTTATCATCCAGTCTGAACTTCTAGTAATGAGCTAAGAAAACAATCTTACACAATCTGGCTAATTTTTACCAAACAGGTTTTTTTTTCTTCACTTTAACTACAAAATTGCTGCACATTCGTAGCTCATTTATTCCTGGTGCCTGACACCAACATACACGAAAAGAAAAAAAAAATCCTCAGTCTTGTGTGAGAAAACTAGAGTCAGCAAAACAACCAGATTAATACAACCTAAGGGAATTAATCTCAGCAGATCTTTGCAAAACCTATCCATAACATGGACAGAGAATTTATCAAACTCTCAGCCACCAATGGTTAAGAATGACCCTTAGGAGGCTCATAGAGTCTTTTTTCGGTATCCTTCTACACAGTGAAGGAGGGAAAAAGCAAACAAATCTGTGGAAGCTGAGGATCATTGAAGCTGAAACAGCAATGCAGTGTGCAATTTGAGTGGGAACTTTTAATAGACAGAATAGTGAGCAACCCCTTTAAAAGCAACCTTTTGCTAATTTCAGGCAACCGTGAACATTTTTTGCCTGAAAAGAACAGAAAATTGAATTCAACCTAGCCAAACTAAAATTTACCAATAACTCAGATATAATAAGGATTAAATGTGCATTCAACAGTGCACTGAATCTAGCAGAATGTAAACCATTAGCACCTGTTTGGGGGCTGTATTTCAGAAAGAAAGTTTATTCTGGTTCTGATTTTAAAAAAAAAATATTATAAAGCCAAATGTCAGGGGATTAAACACAGGCACAAATGTCTGACAACATATTTATTACTCTTTTGCTCAACATTGACACTGTGGAAAGCCACAGTGCACTTGGCACTCAGGACTTGGCAAAGCAGATAAAAATTTTTAGCCTACATTCAATGGCTCTTAATTACCCCTAAAGAATAAGACAATCAGTCATTTCCAAAATCTGTTCTCCTACAATCATCTTTCAGAAGTTAGAACAAACAAAGGCAAGGAGAAAAATATTAAACTGGTGACAGATTTCTTGATAAGCCCATAATTTTCATTCATAGCAGTGTAAAACAATGAGATGTACACATTTCACCACGCGTACAATAGCATATACATCACTGATTTTGAGCAAAGCAACTCGTGCCTTTTATCTCTTGTTGAATTTTGTTTTAAACCATAAACTCCTTGGACTAGGAATAATCTGGACAGAGCTTGCACAATTCTTAGCACAATGAAACCTCATACACAAGACCTCCAATGTTATTGAAATAGTCATAGGATTCAGAGTACATGCAAGGAGAGACTGCAATAGTCAGTGCAAGAAGGAACATTTTATCATTCAAAGAAAAATGCATAGGGCTTTACTTTATATTAACAAAGATATTTCCTTAATACTATATTACATAATACTAGGTAATGTGTTCAAAAGACTCTAGTGTGTTCTTCATAAACAGTTGTAATGATAAAAATGAAGTTAAGTAATGCGTTATCCTCATTTTACGCTATCTTTCTGATGCATCCTAATTCCATCTTCTCTCATTTTGAAGGTAATGAGCCTCTAAACACACATCCATTTTTTGTTCCTGTGGGCAAGCATCACACTTCCAGACTAAGTTGGTACAGATCCAAACTTTCAGATTCTCTGGTAGATGGGACCAAACAAGTTCTCTTCCTCAGTCCTGCTAATGTCCACAATAACTGGGTACCACACACAACTTCTGGTATTTTTTTAATGAAGCACACGAATCTAAAAGGAGGTGGCCTGGTCATAATTTCAGAAAGGTCACAGGAAGAGACATTGTTTTGCTCGAATCATTAGCAACTTTTCCACGTGAGAAGTTCTAAAAACTTAGGTTTAAACTAGTTGCAAGACAAATTCACCCTCAGTATAAAGCAAAACAACCGCACCATCCCCTTTTTTAAACCAAAGATTGGGGCCCAAGCACATGGATTAAAACTCTCTGGAAAATATTTGAAGAAAAGTTTTCAAATAAGATACAAATAATTAGGAACCTTTCCTCATCTATTAAAAGTCTTTGTAAGAGTAGTTGTTTCTTGTTTGTTTTAATGGATGAATTACAGAATCACAGAATCACAAAATTGCTTAGGTTGGAAAAGACGCTTAACGTCATTAAGTCCAACTGTAAACCTAGCAATGACAAGTCCATCACTAAACCATGTCCCTAATCACCACATCTGCACATCTTTTAATATACCTCCAGAGACAGCGACTCAAGCACTTCCCTTAGCAGCCGGTGCCAGTGCTTGACAACCCTTTCTGTGAAGAAATACTTCCTAATACCTAGTTTAAACATCCTGTGGCACAACTTGAGGCTGTCTCCACTCATCTTATCATTTGTTACTTGGGAGAAGAGACCAATACCCATGTCACTACAACCTCCTTTTAGTTATTTGTAGAGAATGATAAGGTCTAACCTCACACTCCTTTCCTCCTGGCAAAATAACTCCAGATCCCTCATCCACTCCTCAATAAGATCTGTGCTCTAGACCCTTCACCAGCTTCCAGCTTTGTTGCCCTTCTTTGCACATGCTCCAGTAGCTAAATGTCTTTCTTGTAGTTCATTTAGGCTCTCTGTTTTCATCCTGAGGGACAACACTTTTCCAAGTGAAAGAATGGTCTATGGACACTCCAGAGCCACCAAACCAGCCTTTTTCAAAACTGAAATTAATACAAATTGAATTAATAAAAGTTTCAGTTAATTTTTGCCAGGACAAAGCCAGTAAAAGTCACAAAAATGCTCAGTACTAAACACAATGCAGAACATTCCTCATTAAGCAGTTAAAGCTCTCAGTAGGCTGTTGATTCCCTCTGCTCACATTTTGAAGGCAGAGTACACCCAATTTTGTGCATGTGTGTTGGCATCACATTTCAGACAATGTTGGTACAATTTCCAGCTCCCAGCTGCTCTGGTTGATGGGATCACCAGCCAGGCTCTGTTGCTGAGCGCTACTAACATTCATGGTAAGCGGATTAATCATCTACAACTTGATTTTTAATGAAGCACATCAGTCTAAAGTGTGTGTTAAATGCCTGCAGATAACTTCTTGGAAGTAGGAAACTTTATGATTCCTATTTTGAGTTCACTGTCCATGAGGAACTGAGTTGTTCAGATTTTAAAGCAATTTAAAAAATGACACCAAATTCTAGGACTGCAAATTGAACAGTTCACTGGAGTTTCATTCCAGGACTTAGAAAGCTTGCCCTTGACACACTTAACTACAGAAAAAGAAAACTACTGAATATTTAATAAGCCCTTGGAAATGCAGCATTCAATATTCTCTAATGCAGGTACAGAACTGCCTTTAAAAAGAAAGAATGACAATGCTGCTTTAAATAAATATCGTCACAGGCACATTATGAGAACTGAGCTATGCATGTTGCTGAAATTTACAACAAATTTCAAAAACCAATATTCCTCCTCACCAAACTTAGTAGACTAAATATACAACTAAAGAGAAACCAACACAAAAAAAGAAATCGTGTTTTATTTCTTAAAGAAACCTGCTTTGACAGCTTGCTTGCTATTGAGAACAAAATCCTGTTTTCATTACAAAAGATAAGAGTTTTCTGAATGGCTTAACTTTTCCTGACAAAAAAACTGGAGTGGAGAAGTTTTCACAGTCATAACTTCTTTGCTTTCCCACCAGATCATTTATGCTAAACAGAACCCTCAAAACAGAGTAACTTTCATGTTGGATGCAAAAATGTACTTAAGAGGAAAGAAGTATTTTTTTTTTAATATTGCACTCATTTTGAAAAAACATAAATACCTCATTCAGTTTCTTCCTCTTACTAACACTCTGACCATATAAGAAAGCTAATTATGCATTAAAGGCATCGAGTCTCACTGCCTGCAAAAATTTAGTCAGATATATTCATTACAAATCTGTATTTTACATTTTTAGTTCATATGTACTTCAAAACCCATTGATCAAAACTATTTCTTAGAATAAGACAGTTACAAGCAACTATAATAAAATTAACTATTCCCATAATAAACATTATAATCTGATATTAACTTATTTTTCTCTCAAAGTTCAGGAAAGAAAAGTCTTTTTTCCTGTAAATTTTCCATATATTTTTCCCGTAATATTCTCCACAAGTTTTTTTTTTGTTCAAACCCCCAGTTACTTTGTGAATCCCCCTAGTTCTGTAGGAGCAAGACTCAGCCAAACAAGGAACAAAGCCAATGTCATGTACTGGTTCCAGTCAGTCACAACTCACTTGTGATGCCGATTTTTAAATCTAGTTTTATGGCTGCTTAGTCATATAAAACCAAAGTCTTAAAAAATCCCATAAAAATTCCAATAATTTAACAGATTTGGGTGTTCAATTAAGCTATGACTCAAATACGGATGTCACTTAAGCAGAAGAACAAACTTTATTACTATGGTACAGGGCATGCTTCATTTTAATGAGTAGCAACTAACATTGGAATGAAATCACAGAACTAGTTACCACTTCCAGCTTTAAAGACAATTGTCTCTATATTTAGATTTGACAGATTATTCTCACTGCTGGTTTTGAGGTGATAGATTTTTTTCCATCTGTTTATTTCATCTGGCTATCAGGAGACTGCTAAAATCATAACACGGTTTCAGAGTGAGCTCTTCTGATGACCTTACACATCTCTGTATGGTTCTGTGTGTCAAATTTAAATATTAACATTCATTTTACACAAGCCCAAACATCTCACCAAACAGGTCATCAATCTCTTCACAACTGTGTTCCTCAAAGTTGCTATTCTTCCATAGCTATAAGCTCCCCTTGGAAAACTACCATTTCAATGAGGAAAAAAAATACGGAAAAGTCACATTTGTTCTTATGGTGTGATGTGTTTTCAGTGCATTGCATCTGGGTATACTGAACAAGAAATCAAATACCATCAGTAGGTACTAACCAAACTACTGGCATTTGAAATATAAACTCAGGGCGAATATACTATCAGTTTGGTTCAACACTCATAAATCATAATCTCTCACATTATCACTCTCCAAAGATCAAGGAATAGATACAGATACAACATTTTACATAAATCTTCAAGGGAAAAACAAAAACACAATACATGAAGTATCAGGCACTAAAAGAAGACTGACATAATGTCTCAAAAAGCTGTAATTCATCCTCCTTTTGGGGAATAAGGTAGAATGTCAGGATTAAATTGTTTTTTAAATGTCTACATAAAGATTTACCAGCCCTACCTTAGCATCCTATTGAGAAACTCTATCCATTATAATTTCTAAAGCATCAAGCCAGAGTTGGTAGACTTCTGGCCAATATTTTAATTTTCATCCTGGAAAGATACTTCTCCTGTTTTCAGGTCCCCAGTATAGTTCCTTCTCATTTATACACTCCCCTGCTAAGATTATTTTGCATTAAGTTTAACAGTTAATATTCTGCTGCTACAATTCTATGCATAGTCATATTTGAATAAAAAAATCTATATATCAATACACTGTTATTGATATACTGTTAAGAACAGCCTATAAGTAATATGCTATGCATAGATTTATAGTGCAGGAGTATTTACACCTCAGATTTGCTACCATCTGTACGTAGTAGTGGGAATGCAAATGTTCTCTTGCTTGCTCATTCTTCTTCCATTTGTCATAGTTTTACAAAGCAGTTGTCTTTCATTACCAGATGGAGCACAAATAAAAAGGTTATGAATGCCACTTTTCATATTCAGAAATCCAAGTCCACAACTAAGTTGCTCTAACTCAGCTCTCAGGTAAATTAGCAGCCTGACACCAGTTTAACCCAAATACATATCTAACACAACAAATCTTGGGCATATCTACATTTTAAAGCAGATCATAAAGAAAACCAGAGTTACAAATTACGCTGCAATTTTATTGCATTTATGTGACATATATTTCCGAAAGGATTCAAAACTGCTTTACAAATCCACCCTGATAATAGACATATTCTACTGCTTACTATGAAATACCCTGCCTCTACTGAGCAACTGGAAAGATCATAGAATCACAGAATCATTTACATTGGAAAAGATATTTAAGATCACGAACCCCAACTGTAAACCTAACACTGCCAAGTCCACCACTGAAATCTAAATGTCCCTAAATGCCACATCTACACGTCTTTTCAATACCTTCAGGGATGGTGATTCTACCACTTACCTGGGCAGCCTGTTCCAATACTCGATAAACCCTTCAGTGAATAATTTTTTCCTAATATCCAATCTAAGCCTTCCCTGGAGCAACTTGAAGTTATTTCCTCTCATCCTATCACATGGTACTTGGGAAAAGAGACTGACATCCACTTTGATAGAATGTCCTTTCAGGTAGCGGTAGACAGTGGTAAGGCCTCCTCTCAGACTCCACTGAACAGCCCCAGCTCCCTTAGCTGCTCTTCATAAGACCTGTGCTCCAGACCCTTCACCAGCTTCGTTGCTCTTCTTTGGATGTGCTCCAGTATCTCAATGTCTTTCTTATACTGAGGGGTCCAAAACTGAACATAGTCTTTGAGGTACAGCCTCACCAGTGCCCAGTATAAAGGGAGAATCACATCCTTAGGTCTGCTAGTCATACTATTTCTGATACATGCTAGATGAGACTGTGGTTTTAAGTGGTGAGGTCAAACTTCATGCAGTGGGGTTCCCCAGGACAGGACTGATCTGCTGTGCAGGACATTCCCTTATACACCATCCCTGGTTGCCTCACGTCCATGAAAACGACTAGTTGCCTAAATGACCAGCACTGTTTCCCACTAGGGAAATCTAAATCATCTGACTTTGTTGTCCCCTTGAGAGGCTAAGTCAAACATGTCACACTGACACAAATTACATCCCACCACCTGTTTTTGACTCCTGAAGACTCAGCAGAATTGCCTGATAAGCAATTATACTGCCTCCAGTAGCTTCCTTTTTCCATCCACTTGAATTTATCAAGCTTATTTTACTTGTCATATTTCTGAGCTGTGACTATCCCAGCAATGTTTTAGGTTTTACAGCCAGCTGTGCTTATTTTTTTAACTAGACTGGGCATTTATATTCTAGCAATCATTTTTTTAAAAAGGCATCAGCAAGGCTCACTTTGACCTTGCTTCACTGAAAAACTTTGCATGGTTACATGGCTTGATGAGCAAACCACTGCCATCATTCATTAAACATTGCTATAAATTTATGCACCAAAACAGGCAAAATATTTCTAGTTGCAAAAATGCAATAGATGTTCTTCCTGGAGTTAAGACAAAGGTGAGAAAAAGAGGCTTTCTAAGTCCATATTCTTGGTCTGGTATCAGACATATAAAGGCTTCTTATTACTAAGAGAACATTTCCAGAAAGAAGCTAAAATTCTCTGGAGTGCGGGAGAAGGCAAATTTTGAAGGACCTATTTCAGCCATTCCCAAATGTACATGCTCGGTCAAATTAGCCTTTTTGTATGCTTTGTTTCCCTTCCTTAGATTACCTTTGTTCACGCCATTACAACAGAGATCAGGCTCTTGGACCTGGCAACTTGAAATACTACACAGGCAGTATCTTTCTTTCTGCACTTGATTTATCATGAAAAGGTTTCATTTGACTCAATGGATCAAAACTGGAAAAAAAATTCTTCAGCATAATGCTATTTATTATTAATAGATTTTCACACTCATGCAGACAAATGGAGAAGCAAGAAATTCTTAAGGAGACAAATTCATGAAAATTCTATTATACTGTAGTTTGCCTAGTACATAAATCTCATGTCCATTAAAATTACAGAAACATTTTTAGCCCTACCATCTCTGTTTCACCTAAGCACTCAGGCTCTTTTATGACTTATTTTTCTCTCACAAAAAACAAGTCAGATGGCCTAATTTTAAAAATTATACTTGGGCAAATTTAGAAAACTGCCAAGATTTTGAGTCTTGACAACCCATTAAGATTTGTAATAAAATCCAACTTAGCTTTCAGAGAAGCCTTATAACCAAACCATATAATCTTTTATTGCCATCCCAAATCTAGTCAAAACATACTGGAATTTTTACAAATTTTCCAGGCCTGTATCTTCCCTGTATATCATAAGACTGCTAGTGAAGGTGCTGGAATATAAATTAACAATCTACTTCTTAAAAACAGAAGAGACAGAGCCATCTCCAAGATATTTAAAATAGCCTTCAAACAGCTGATTGACAGGTCTCTTTTACCTGGAAGCTCGTCAGTTTAATTCATCATACCTACACCACAGCAATACAATACAGTTGATATTAAACAGTACCCTTGTTTCATGATTGCACATCAGTTACAGGAATAGGCTACCTAGACAATGACATTGCCTAAATCTTAGTTGCTTGGTGTGATAGTCCTAAAGATGATCTTCCAATGCAGGAGGTTTTGTGGAATAATAATCTAATTATGAACCAAGAAACTTCATCCTATGACTTCTTACAGGAACTGTCACAATTGCAATCAAGTAGATGAAACCCATCTGTCAGCTGCACTTGCAGACTAGCTAATGACAGGAGCAGTTTAACTGACTTATGATAGAGCTCACAGTGGTGACACTTGGCAGTCTCAAGCTCCTTGGTTATGAAATTTAAAGTCTCTACGGAGTACAGATTTTTTTCCCTGTGTGTCTATAGCTCAGTCCTTTCTGCATTTCAGACTCCAGTGTACCCTTGCCCTGGTATTGTCCCTTCTCTGTCCTTCGTTTCTTTTCTCAACTCCAGCTCCACTCCTCAGGTTTACAGTTAGATCACAGACTTTCACCCTCTCTTCTTCTCAGAAACTTTTTCTTACTTGATTTGTATATCTATATGTCCTGTATCTCAAAACATTTATTTTCACACACAAGTCTTTCTCTATTGCTAGTGCACATCCTCTCTCCTAGGGTCTTCCTCCAGCCTCAGCTTTCACTTCACAGGCTGCTCCTGGCTCTTTTTCCAGGCTGTTTGGTCAACCAACCCTGTTTTCCTCCAAGTCTCAATCCCTTTATCTTTCTACCTCCATCTACGTTTCTGGAGGACCTTCAAGTCCTTCTTCTCTGACCTGAACCACAATCATCTTGCTGTTTCCTATCTCTAAAGAAACTTTGTTTTCTGCCTGCTCCAATGCTGATTTCACCCTGTGGTCCTCTGGTTCAGCCACTAGAAGCTACATTTTCTGCTTCCACTCACAACTTCATAAGGATTTTTATGCCAGTATGCTCTCCCTGTGTGGTTCGTGTGGCTTTTATATTTGAATCTGAAGGGCACATATGCCTGCAAAACTTACCTGCTTTTTCCACCTAAATTACTGGTCTAATGAAAGATATTGTTTCTTCCTCCAGACCTTGCCTGATTTTTAGGCTGAACATTTCCTCCCATACATCAGCTAAATGCCAGGAAAGCAGAAGGCAGCATAGGATAAATGCTGATCTGAAACAAATCTACCATCTAATAAAATTTAAACAGTTCCTCTTCAGAGGAAGATTTATGCCTTTCTATAGTCAAATCACTGGATAGTCTATAAAATAAAAACAATATTTTAGCTTTAACTTTTTCCAGGACAGTGCCCTTGGAATACTCTATAATCTCACAGGAACATCTGAAAAGTCTTTCAGGGTTTTAAAAAAATCTTTGAGATATCTAAATTGATGAACTATGCACCCTAACTCTCTGATACAGCTGAAAGAGTGCTGCATTTGTAGAACACTCTGAGGTCAGAAAGGTGTTTTTATGAGAAGGGGATGGGTAAGGCTGTTAAAGCTCCTGCGCATGATGTATGTGAGTATGTTTCAAGCTCACAACATAGTCACATAGATCAAAGCTAAATTTAGAGACAGTGAATTATTCATTGTAACAGTAGTCAGCTAGGCTTATACAGGCTCTCAGGACCTAAGGACATCACCCCAATCAACCATAGTTCACACATACACATTGTTTTTTCAGATCTATCTGTTGCACCCACTGTGCAAAAAAACTGCATTGGTCAACCAGTTGCCCAGAATCTTGTTGAAAATTTTCCTAAAGACAGGTAAAAAATTATATGTAGCTCAGTTGCAGTTCTTAATACATTAAAATTCCACTTACCCCTTTCTCCAGGGATACATCAGTGACATTTCAATTGAGCAGAAAAAGGGAATGCAAAGAAGAGAAAAGCCACCACTATGACAGTGATTAGGATACTCGGACAGCTGTGGCGTTCAAATTTCATTCCTGTCCTGTTCAAAGCAGGCACTTGAACAGAGATGAAAGATAGTTCAAGCCCCTCTTCTAGAGCTTGAGAAAAGCATGTTTAAGCATATGAAAAAAGATTAAACAAGTTCATGAGAGGGATTATATGACAACGGGTCTGTGATAACAGAGAATTGGACTGAAAGACCCACGAGGCTCCTTCAGCCCTCTGTCCCCATGAATGTTTCCAAATCCAATTTACACATTTATTTAATACATAGATTATGTTCCAAGCTATCGCCATAGCAAGCATTAGCATAGAATCCGCATACAGCACCATTTCATATGTATGCCTATTATTTAAAAGCATCTGCACTGCCAACATTATTTAGCTTTAACATTTTCTTAGAACTTTATCACTAGTTTGCCCTAGGGACTGATATTAATCCTGATACTCAGGGTTCGACTAATTAGCACAATGACAAATACCAGTGATGTTGTGCACAGACCATGGCTCTGCTGAAGATTTCTTTATTCAAGAGCTTGTTACTGATGAGAGGAAGCTTACAAGCAGCAAAGAACTATAGAAGACTTGCCTTGTGACCTCAGGAGAATCAAGGAATGAATTACTGTGTCAAACCTGTGAGTCCACTGTAGCACATACATCTTCAGAACCAGGTGCTGAGATGGGTAAGAGCATTAATCCCAATCCAGTAGGTTTCAGAAGCAGCCTTCCCACCTTCCTGGGGAAAGCTACTGGCTGTCTGCTCTACTTCTGCTTTGTAGAACGACTACCTCTTTCACAAGTATAACAGTTATTCAGAAAATAAACACCTCTTTCCTTGTGATTCTAAACTCTATTTTTTTTTCTTACATTAATAACTTATTTATGAAAAATAAATAGTAGAATATTCACAGTGGACGCATTCCAAGATCTTTTTGATTAAATTCTCAACACAAATGGGCATGGGAAGAAATATAAACTTAGTATAAACATTTGTATGTCTTGCATAGCTAATATTCAACTGCACTAAAGCACTCACCAATACTAATACTTTGATTGTCATTTATGTGTCAGAGCCAATATTCCATTGCATTGGTTTGAGCAGTTCTTGCTCCATGCAACTAGAATTTTGACCTATCTGAAGGAAAATAACTCTGTACTGATTATTGTTTCTGCTGTTACCTTTACAACAGTCCTCACAGCAATGAAAGCAAAGTAGTCAGCATCCAGTGGAAACTTTGCATTAAGGGAATATGATTCACTAGAGAGTTTCTGTGGTGAAAACCAGTCAAGAAATCATGCAGTAAAGCTGTTCTTTGAGATAACATGAGATCTTGCTCTTGGTTACGCGTAGAGAGGGAACTCTAAGGGAATGAATTGCCACCGCTGCCACTACCAGGCAGACTATGGTAATTAGAGGCTGTTAGTGAATATAATCTGCAAAAGGAGTAGCATGCAATGCTACATGGGCACGTTTCACAATTTTGATTTCCAGTTTAAGGTTTACATGGGATATTTACTGCTGGCTCATTCCTTTCACGACTGGTTATATGTGTCTGCATACTTCTCTTAAATAAGGAGCAAGTTACTTGTACACAGATTTACAAATGTTGCTGCTGCTGAAATATGCATGTGACATATCAGCAGAGGTCGGTCACTGGTGATGTTTATGAAATAGCAAACTAGGCTTTGGGGAACTCTACAATTTTTATTTAGGGCTTTGCAGTCCTGATTTGAAGGGTAATAAAATTTCTTTGTTTACATATCACTGACAGTCATACAGCATCTTGACAAAATGATGCGTGCCCAGAAAAACAACTTTATTTAACAGCATGCAAGCAGAGAAGCCTAGTGGCAGGCTCAGCCTTCATTTCCACCTTGTTTCTTCAGCGCTCTTTCATCAGTTCACCTACTCACTCTTCTCTTACCATTCTACAGTTTGAGATGTAGAATATGAAGATGAGGCATTTCATCATGAATTTTCCGGATGGTTTGCTTCTTCAGGATTTGAATGAAAGCCCATTTTCCTGGTGTCTAATGAAATTTGTCCTGGTAACTCTTGGGGAAACTGAAAACAACCCAAAACATTAGCAGGATGCTAACGGCAACTGTGTTCTTTACAGCTTCCTAATTCCTAACAAAACTGCTGTTACTCACAAAATATTCTTAACCATTTAGATTCAAGATAAGTCTGCAAAACATTGAGAATTATAATAACTGCATTTGAATATCAACCTTTATTAAGATGTGGTAGGCTGTTGCAGGGTGGGGAGGTGGACTGAAGATATCAGGAGAGATGATGCTCACTAAAGTAGTCTAATATAAAACTATCATTTGCAATGTGCAGTATTACTTTGCCAAGCAAGAGCAGAGACACACTAAGGAACTGTATTTGACAAACCTGGAAGACTGGGGGAAACAGAAGCAAACTTAAACACATCAGGGAGTTGTTTCTGGCTGGCAGCACATAGAAGAGGCCTTCTTTCTGCTCTGTTTTAAGAAAAAAAGGCTGCTTCTTCCTTTAGTAAAAGATACGCTATAACGTAAACGTCAGCCCAGCCAGTCAGGTATTTCTCCTGCTCTTGACACATGGACAGCGCAAAAAAATCCATCATTCTTGAGCAGTGTTTACCATATGTGCTGTTTACCACACATGCTATGGTTATAATATTTGTTATTTCCAGCTCAAGTACAGATTGCCTATACACCATGTCTCAGCTGTGCACCCGAGTATTTTGGTCTGTTTATGTTTGCCGGAGCCAGATTAAATATCGCTTTTGATTTTCGCTCTGGGAGTGACCTTGTTGACCTCCTGATTGCCGCACAGATAAATGACACCCTTCCACCTCCCCCGCAATTCAGGCCTGGATGCAAGCATGTGGCTCGTGGATCTGGGGCTTGACAATCATGTTTGACCTGCAGTTTTGTAACAGGCACCTTTGGAGCACCTGCCTCAGTGCAATTATGTGTATGTCCCTAGGGAGAGACAGGACATGATTGGAGTCAGATTAGTGTGCTGCAGGACTCACAGGAAGTAGCAAGGTTGGGAGTAGCATGTCCATTCAACAAACAGAAGAATGTTGCTATGAACAGGATTTTTAACATTGCAAGAAAATACAGTCATCTTATTTCACAAGAGCGGTAGTGACTACCATCTGCAAATCCACTCCCCTCTTCTCTAGAGAAGAACAATGAAAACACCCATTACTTGCTAGATTACAATTAATAATAAAGAAACTCACCTGTACACAGTATTTTCCATCCACCTAGCTCAAGTACTCCAGAATGATCCATGATAACATCTGTATTGCATCAGCTGTGATTTTGGATCCCAGGTGCCTCCAGTGCTTCCTGATCATGAGTTCAATTCCATCACATCATGGCAAGGGCAGGCAGCTCCCAGGCCACAATACTGCTCCAGACGTCCAAGTGTGACAAAAAGGACAATTTTTAGGTTCCTCGTATATGACAGAGATGAAAATCATTGAAGTTCAGATAGAAAAAACCTGTCTTCCACATGCCTCATGGAGGCTGGTCCCTTCCCAGACCTTCGGACCTCTCATTCCTCTGACATTGCTAGATGCAATAAAAAAATTCTTTACAGAAAACCAGTTATATGTTAGGGTGTTTGGGTAAGTCTGTTGTGCCTTGGTTTGGTTTTATCTCCTGATCCAAATATGCCCATTTGCACCTGCTTCAATTTTGTGAAGCTGAACCCTCAATGTCAGGACATGTGTTCTGCACTGGTACACATACAGCTGTACACAAAAACAGTGATTGATAACAGTTGTTAGCAATGCCAGAATATTTCTATATTATTAAAAATGTTTGGAAGGCCTGCATAGTGCATATCCCTTTTATTGGCAAATTCTTTTCTGAGACAAAGCTCCTGTCTCAGGCCATATAACAGATGCCCTCCAAACCTATACACTTGCATATGAATAACACATTTCTAACATTATTTCCATTTTTTCTGAATGTGGACATTGCTATGCTACCATGTTTACCCAAGATTCTCTTAATATATGAATATGGCACTCGTGTCTTTTAAAACTTTCTGTGGCAGTGGATCTTTCACGAACACTGAAAAATGTCAAATTTCCTCATCTCATAAGTCTCAATATACTTCCAGGTAGGAGGTCATAAAGGGGAGCTACACAACCTCTGGAAATGTTCCAGTTTGAAAATTCATAATGTCTGGTCAACTCCTTTAGTTCTAGCACATCATTTGCATGCCACTGCATTAAGTTCTAAAATAATGCAATCCAAGAGGTGAAAAGTTGCAATTATTCACAGAACTGTGCATGAAATTTCCCTTAGGATTTCCAGTCTCTCCAGGAGATCATTTAATTCCTGCTCTCTCCTGGCTCCGTCCCATAAAAGAGGTTTTACACCAAAAATAGCCAGTAGCTGGAGGTTAGGGTGCTCAAACGGAGGGAGAAAGACCATATTAAACTCTCTAACGAGTGGAGTCCTCCTTGCCTTCCAAAGGACTATGCAACAGACTTCAAACCTCCAACATTTCATGAAGAAAAATTTTTGTTTTCCTGTCAGCCATAATCATGATTTTATCCCAGGTCCAGAGTGGGTAAGATTTTCTAACACCCCAATGTACTCTCTCTCTTTCTTTTCCTCTCAATATCTTCCCTCTGCATCAAGCACCATCTGAAGTGACAGACAGGCAGACAATGCACCACGCTTTTCAAACCCTACTGGGAAATACACTTGAAAGAAAAGTATCAAAACCATCCAAAACCACACACAAAATATAATGGCGTGCAATTAATTAACCTGTCAAAAGAGAAGCAGACATTATTGTTCTGATGAGCTTTTTAAATTGTGGGTTGCTTCCTCTTGCCAGATGCAGCTGCAGTGATAGCAGGGGGTAAGCTCTCAAAAAATACTATACTGCCAGCCCAGAACAAAAACTGGCCTTCAGACAAATGGCCTGGCCATGCACTCACTCAAAACAAGCTTCTCTCCAGAAGAAATTAGACACAGAATGAGACAAAGGTTTTTTTCCATGTTGCACAGCTGGCACCAATACTATTTCTACTAAGATAAATGAATAAATAAATAAATTAAAAGAGTGGCTGGATCTCAACCAGAGTCAAATATATGGAGCTTTCCAGACTCAATTCGGTGAAATGCTGAGCACCTCCTGCAACGGGAACAGAGGATACTCAATAGAGAAAGAGATAAGCAGAACATAGCACTGGTCCAGTGGGGGCTGTTTGCCCAGGCTCCCTGTAGGAAACATGAATGTGAGAATCTGACAAAGCTCTTTAGTTTTATGGAAAATATAAACAGTAGAAATCTCAGTTTGTACAAACAGTTCCATCTGACACTCTTGGGCTTTTATCTCCATTCCTGCATGGGATTTATAGGAAACTTTGTTAGTGCTTCCAGAGCTTATGCCCTGCTGTCACAGCTTTCTGGAAATTTTTTCATTTGATTAATGTTTTATATACTGTTTCTTTTATTATATAATGTCCTATTGCAGTTCTTACAGTTACCCACACTGCCAGTTACAGATTTCTTTTTTTGGCTCAATCCTTAAAAATTTTCTGGAGTTCAGAAAATTCTCTACATTACATCGGGCTAAATCATTACCTAGATTAAGAGGTTGTGTTGAACAGTTGCCATTACAGAAGTCTCCTTATTCTGGGGCCTTCCTTTTTCATAAGCTCACTGTAATTTATTCGTAACGTAAAGGAGTAGGGAGCAGATAACTCTTCAGGTACAGATAATTACAGTGTCAGGATGGAAGGCGCTCTGCAAGCAAAACGCTATGAAATTTGAGCTGAATTGCAATGGGCATCCTGCAGAACCCATACACTTTATAGCCTGGAAACATATTCTAAAAGCTCGACTCTGAAATTATGGACAGCAAGAAGTTGGGAAGCAAGAAGACTACCACTATGGAACAGGTTTTGAGAGTACTTTTGTAAAGAACAGGGTTATAGACACTTGTTTCCCCAGCTGTAGTATGTGTCAGGCCAGTTGAGACAGAATTTTGCTCACTGCAGATAGGTCTGCATTTAAAAGATAAGGTTTTATTACCCAAGCCCCTTGCAGGGATTTCATTAAACGTTTCAACTACTAGTATGCTATCAAGATATACAATGCTTCAGATATGATGAGCGACAGTGTGAAAATCAAAGTTTCACAGCTTCATATTCATTAAGACTTTTATCCCAAATGTATGAAAAATTATGCTGGATATTACCAGAAAAAGTATTCAAACATCTATTATTACATTCTTTCTACTTGCTAATGATCCAAATACTCATATGTTAGAAACTGAGGATGAGGAAAGCTGGGAAGGTTTTTATGCTGTTTTAGATAGACCTGTGCCCACCCTAGAATGACTGACTGCTGGTATATTACATCACTCATTTTTATAAACCAACGACCACATTATAATCAGAATAGGAAACCAGAAAGTTATTACCTGTACTGGCTGAGCTATTTTCCTTACTTCATTTTATTTATCTGACTATGTGAAAACATGACTGTATTTGTTTTCTGCAGTTCTGTGGTATTGAAATATGCACATCACAAGAGGCTGAAATGGCCACAATGTGACACTGCCATATCTGGTTTGGCACATGAGGTTCTTGCACTTTCCAAGGGAAAAGTATAGGGTAGGTGGAAAACTTCCCTCGTTAAAACAAAATTAGCCAAAATTTTGTGTAAAAAGAGCCAGATATTAAAACATTTGGATATATGTGGGGGGATTTTTTTGCCTGCAGAAATGGCAAGAAATTGGTTCATGCAAGATATGATCATATAAGATTTGCATACATTAACTGATGCACATGGGGACCAGAAGGAGCACATTTGAAAATTTAGGCCCATGAATGACAAAGGAAGGAAATAAGGCAATCTACACACAACAGCAAAAGAAGAGCATTTATCGACTGAACAGGCATTTACAAGGCACTCCAGAGAGGCAGCAGGCCATTAGATAAGGCTTGGTGTGGTACACACTCACCCATCTGTGTGATAGAGCAGCAACAGCCTGCGCAGGCGAAGGCATCTTTCCCTCATTTCATTCAAATTCAGTCTGCCTGCAATGCTAGACAATATCAGTGACACTCTTCCACAAATATAAGCTGATTCAGGCTTGTACTCCTTCAGTGGCTGATCATCACCATATAAGACCTGATTATGAATGCAGCTGCACTGGTATAATAACAGAATAATTTAGTATGAAGCAATGGTGTTTGCTGCTGTTAGAGTTGAGACCAGAAACAAACCAAATGTCATAGAACTGGGGGAATGGGAAAGTAAGCCAGAAAAAGTAACCTAGCCTGGCAATGTCAGGCCATCTAAGAGGGTGAGTGTGCAATTCTTTTGAAGTCAATGTGACGACTCAGAGGTTTCAATGGGGCACATGCTTAAGAATCCTGCTGACCCAGGAACAAACACATTGATTTTGGTAATGTGATGCTGACTCTGTGTTCCAGTGTGTGCAAGCTCACTCAATGTGCACAGACTGCTGCTGTACCGTTCTGCAGCCAGTAGGTGTAGTAAATTTATAAAGAAGCAACAACAAAAAATCTGAAATCCGTTGTTGCATGATCCAAGATCTAGCTTAAGACAGAGACCTTAAGATCTTTCTTTTATTCAAAGCAAATTTGGAAAGGCTGATGTTATTTATGTGTCCAACAAATGTATTCACTGCAAGCTTGTGAGATATGCAGGCATGCAGCAATATGCTGGTCTATGAATCATTAATTAAGACTCTCTTAGACACTTACTTCAAAAGTAAGCTTGAAATGAAGTTCAAAATGGTGACTGTGTATGTGAGAAAGCTCCATATTGCCATGTCCCTGCTAAATTTCTCCATAAAGCTATCAGCATGATAAAGGTGTTTATTAAACTAAATCCAGGTGATATCTATGCATCAAGTCATTGGAAATTCTCCATATATCAGACCAGTCAAATTGAAAGTACTCATTTGTCACTGTAAACCAGGCACATGTGGACAGGTTGGTGTAACAGAGAAGGTAGGTAAAATAAAACTTATACAGCTCTCCACAAGGTACTTCTAAGACTATGACATGGCCATATTTTAAATTACCAGCTGGACTGACTTATAGGAGATTGAATAAAGTCGTAGCTATTTCCAAACTTTAATTTCATAAAAAGACTCCTAATTTCTAACACTAGTACTAATAATCATACCAAATAATGTAGCCGAGCACAAAAGAAAAAGTAAACACAGCCTTATTCAACCTGTGTTAATATTTTTATCTTAGATGCAGTGCAAGCTGATGAAATGCCAGCAGAAATGTTTTGAATCAATGGCATTCATTTGATTAGAAGCTTCATTTTGATCTTCAGAATTAATTTATTCTAAGCCTCAGGGTAGATTTGAGAGCTGTTTATCATATGTGTGCTAAATAGCTTACGGAAGGGAGAGAAATAAGTCCCAGGTTAGGAAAAAAAGGAAGGCTTACATACTTGATACAGAAAAATAAAATATTTTTTTCAAATCAGTGTCCTATTTTTTTTTAAAATAAGTTACCTACAAATAGGGCACTTTGATTTAGTTCAGAAGCTTGTTGTCAACATGCAGTACTGAAGTAGCACTTCTTCAGAATTATCTGTTTCTTTGATACATGTAATTTGGACAGCTGTTTTAAGTCATGGATAAGAACACCAGGAGGCACAGTTCTAAATATTCTGAAGTTCCTCCTGTCCTGAGTGTACAGGAGTGTTCTTGTGTGTGTTTGTATATTCTCTGTAGTTCTTAATTTTTTTTGCATTTTCAGCCTACAATGTTAATAAGGAGAAAAATCAGAGAAAATACAGTAACCCACTCCATGTTTTGAGAACTGTATCAGAGATTTACCCACACTCACTGAAACAGGAAATAAATCCCAGACTTCAAAATTTTATTTATTTTCTCAACTTGGTAGACTGAGAAAGAAGTCAAGAAGAAGGAAGAATCCACCAGGGCCTTCAAAAGCAATGCCAGGTATTGGAATGAAGCAGAAAAATAGAATTCCATCTACCCAAGGAAACATGACTACAAGTGGGAGCTGCAATGGACCTTTACATTGAGCTATTCTTAGCAGAGCAGCGTAGAAACGCACCACAAACAACTGTAATTCATTTTCTTAGACATGACCTTCAGTCAGATGTGTAGTGTTTCCCTTGGGAAGAGCATCCCGATTCCTCAAGTTGACAGCCTAGATGGGGGAAATATGGGACACAGGCAGAATATTTGCTTTGATCATCAGTATCTATGTAACATAATAGCCATTCACGCGTTTTGGCAGTCACTCGTGACGCAGTCAAAAACAGGTTTTCCACAAACATCTACTACCTCCATAGAAAGACTAGGATGGCACGTGTAGTTCAGACTCTGACCACTAAGCGTACATTCATAAGACCAGAGCCTTGTGCCATTGCACAGACATGATAAGTTAATACTGAAAATTTGTGAGGAAGGAGCTTATCACAATTACCATAGCTGGAAAACATGAAATTAAACAAGTGTTTCCTTCTGTCAGTGCAACAGCTTTGGGAATTGCTCTTGTACACTCCACAACAAAGGACAGAGAGAAAGAGCTGTTGTTTAGAAGCTTGGATCTCTCCCTGGAAAATATATATAGCTGAAAATATGCCATTGCTGCTGGCTCTAGATCCTCTTTTTTTGGATGTTTTAAGAGTACATCTAAAGAGATGTTCACTAGGAACAATAAAAGAATACATTAGCTCATCTTTAACATGACCATGCCATAGGCAATTAATTTGCTTGCTTTCCTAATGAAAAGGTAAGTAAACATAACATAAATATTTAATCTGCAATCTTTCCCTCTGGCCAATATGTGGTTGGTTTCTCATAGCAACAACAGCCATACTATTGTCAACAACAAGCTGCTTGAGTTACTGTGAGCCTGGACTAATTCCACTGAATGTAACAGTCCTACATGAGTGCTTCATTGTAGCTGTTCATCTGGTGCCAGCTGGAAAGGCTTGCTTATGGTGATTCTGTGAGCCAAGAGTCAGCAAACAGACCTAGTCAGAACCCCTCCCACCTCCCCTGGCTCATCTCCCTTGGATGCTTCTCCCACAGGAATTCAGGAATAAGTGGTGATAAACACAGATAGCTATGTGCCCTCCAGAAAGCACTGGACAGAAATAGCTCTGTGATACTGAAAAACAGGGGGACAGAAACCCAAACAGGTTCAGCAATTTCAAAAGTTAGTCTAGATTCAAAGCAGCAGGTCACAAGTGGCATCTGGCACACCACTATCTCCCTGTGATGATACTAAATCTTTTATCTCGTAGCCCTCCTGCATTCTCCCTTTTGGCAATCAGTCATGCAAAGTCCATGATTTCTTTCTGCAGATGATCATGCCATTTATCAGTGAACCAATTTTCTTTACATGACCTTCTCCTTAATATCTAGTTGGCCTTGTTAAAACTCTTGAGTAAAGATTCTTCCGTCATGAGTAAACTATTTATATATCACTTTTTTACCATAACAGCAAATCAGTCAAGATGCCAGCAGTCACTAAAAGCAGGTTTCACACTCCATACCAGGTAGCTGCTTGTTTCTCAAGGTGCCTGTAAATTTCACTGCTAAACTAATAATGTATGAAAGCAGCTAAATGTGAAGAAAAAATATAACAAACTGACCTGTAATAGCTTTTTATTGTAGTTTATGTTGCTAGCATCTGGAATCCTGGAAATATTACTGATCAAATCACTATTATTGCAAATAATTGCACATAACTCAGTGAATTATTCCCTCTTAATATTTGACTGCAAAAGAAACTGTCTAGATAAATTATCTGGGGTGTTCCAGAAAACAAGGATTTAATCAGAAGTTAATCAGCATATAAGCACTTTGAATTTAATAAGGAACTGTCAGTACAGGTAGAAAATTTCTGAAGTTAGATTTCGCAACAGTTACTAGCCTGTTAGAAGAACATGAAAAAGGATCTTAAAAATCCCTGTAACCAATTGACTACATGTGTCAACTTTCCTTGAAAGATTAAGTTAATTATATAGAAAGGGGGCAACAGAGCTGGTAGGATTGGATGAATTTAAAACTCTTTGATGTGTGTTTCTTAAGTGCTGAGACAGGGCAGCTGAAACCGCATATAATACTATGAAAATGTGTTTTGAAATGCTTTGAAAATATACAGTGCTACATAGTTGATAATACAATTACTGTATCTAAAATGTGCATGCAGCCATCCTCTTTGACTAGAAAGTGTTATGAAACCTTGACCAGACTAGAAGTTATCTCAAAGAAGTCTTAATAAAGGATATTTTCTTACATCTTGTAAGTTCCCATTACTGCAGAACTAATAAATCTCATCAAAGTTAGTAGGAAATGAGCTTATGTTGAAAATCTAGCACTACTTCATTTTCTTGAGTTGGCAGCTGAGTGTTTTCTATTTCTTCTTAACTAATTAACTCCACTTCCCCAAGGTTCCCAGGTTCATGAGGTGAAATTCAGATGTCTTGGACACCAAATGTGATTCACAGTCCTCAAAACAACGAAAACTGTGATCTAAAAGACCACTCCTCCATGTTTGGAGGTGTCCAAAATTACCAGATGACTTCTTACTGAGTCTACAATTGTTACACTCAATTGTTACACAATTGTTACAATTGTTATGCAGTTACACTCCTTACTGTGTCAGGAGATGTGCATATCCTCCTTACCCAGAACAGCCCCATCTGGGGAATTTTAAGGGCTTTGTTCTGTTTAAGCTGACCAGGACTCCTGAAAATAGACTCTCTCTCACATTTACAGTATGAATTCATGTTCCTACTTTCTAGCCTCTCTTTATACTAGATGGAAAGTGTTAGGCAATTTTAAGCCTAAAAACATTGTGTAACTGAACTTATGTGGGGACACTAATATTTGAGAAGATGGCCCCAATTTCATATCTAATGCTCTTGGGACACTAATCCCATTGAAACAACTTATAGGTGCTTCCTACACAGAGAGTAGATTTCTTAAGACAGATTTTATAATGACAGCAATTCTGGTTAGATTTGTTGATCAGTTACCCTCATTTTGAGGAGAGGAAGTACAGATGTAAACTTTACATCATGTCTGGAAAGTCTGAAATGTTAAATATGATATTTTACATTGGAGAGAAAATTCAACATTTTTGAATGTTTATACCATTCTAAAATTTCACTCAAAAAAAAAAAAAAGTGAGGAGATAATTTCTCTCCCATAATATTTTTGTTTTATTATAGTCAGACTACATTACATTCTTTAAATGTCCTTGAATGTCCATTAAGATTTTTTACTTTCAAAACAAAATGTTTGTGTCCCAGACCCCAAAGCACAACAGGACAGTTTCTGCTTGTTGCATCTTAGGCCATTTGTAGCTGTAAAATTACATCAAAAGAAAGAATTCTGCTAAGACGGGCATTAAAAGTGAGATGTAATATAAGGTCACGTTTTAAAATATTTTTTCCAATGTATTGTTAAAGCCAGATCAAAATAATTTTTCATCAAAAGCAAATTTATCAGGTTATGAAACAAATGTACTGTCTTAATTTGACCTTCAGAGACACTCTATTCGGTAGAATGACTGGCCACTTACTTCTTTCTACTTAAAATACAGATATATGGGGTAGAAAAACAACCAGTTAATTGAAAGCCTACAAATTAATTTCTATACTAGATTTACAAAGCACTGTAATGAACAAAACCTTTTATTTTAAATACAAATTAAGAAATATTTTGCCTCAGAGAATCAGTGCAAAGAAAAGCTTAAGAGAAAAACATCTTTGAAACATGATAATTTAAAGAGTGCTTATAACCCCAGGGACCAGTGGTACACTGTTACACTAGCACAATATTATTTAGCGAAGGCGAACTTGGATTTGCTTGCTACTGTTCAAGTTAGACATCAAGATTCAGAGAACATGAGTTTTGAAGGTCTCTCCAGAGACTTACCAACAAGACTGGATTTTCAAGGAACAACTCTTTCATCAGAAGCTCAGAAGGTGTTTTAATGCATACACTCACATGTGAAGCCTTTCAGAAGACCTCAGAGATGAGAGTAGGATGTTCAGAGAGACAGTATGCTGCTGAGAGCAAAAGTGACAGTAACATAAGAAAATCCCTTCTCGCACCATGATGCATTTTTTACAAAAATTAGCAAACTGACACAGCCCCCCTCTTAATCTTTGCATATTTTTAAAGTTATGAAACTGACAATTAATGCAGTCAAATGAGTTTACTAACAGGAGGACAGAATGAGTTTCACTCCCTTCCCCTACCGTGGCTCTATAGCACCCTTGCTGGTCACTTGTTTCACTTTTCAGAAGAATGAGTCTTACTAACTAATACTGCCATCACATTTCCTTGTTACTTCCCACTTTCACTACTGAACTGTAAACAAAGCCAAATCCTCCCCTGTGTGCCCCTGGTAAAATACCACTGAATTCAAAGAAAAGGAACTATAGGTCATCCAATTGCAAAAAGCTAAACTCTCTTTTTCAAAGAGCTTCTTCACGTTTTCTCCATTATATCAATGTTTTTAAAATACATAGTGCTACATAGCTGCTATTATAATTTACTGTATCTAAACCTATATTAAGACCTGAATTTAAATGTTATGCATATAATTAAAAAGGATTTGTGTTACTTTCCCTTTTATTTTTACAACCTCAATCTACACATACACAAAATGCATCTTCCTATGAAGTTATCAATGCAAAAAAAAAAAAAAGCAAAGGAAAACAAAACCAAAATATCTGCACTGCTTGCACTGAAAGAGAAGATTCAGTAGCTGATGAACTCCCTCCCCTGTTACAAAAGTGAGGGTACACCATGGCAGACAGCGTTCTGTTTTCTCACTTAATTCAGTCGGTAAACCTTCCAAAGGGAAAGGATGTCTGACTTACGAACTAATGCCACAGGACTTCTCAGAATTCTTGAAGTATTTAGTTGCTTTACTCTCCTTGTCCTTCACCCCTGAACATCACATGAGAACGCTGGAAAACAGCCTGAGTCTTGACAGGCAGGTTCATATGTGAGTTAAACTGCTATAGCTTTCATTTCTTGCTTTTCACACAGAAAATAGGGATTAATTATCTATCCTTTTAATGGCACTAAAAAGTGCTTAGAAATAATATCTGAAAAAATCAGGCAGAAGATAACTGCAGGAATCCTTCTGTTCCGTGCTTTTACTTTTGCAATGTAAAAATGTTTGCTGTAGAGACCTAGAAGCAACTTCAATATTGGCATATATTTTTGTAGTACAGTGGTGCAAGATTGTTTAGTTTGAATTTTAAGTTTGCTTTCAGATGTTTAAAAGTTCTTATGTTCAGTGGCATTAATTTTCATTTTAACTGTTAAGTAAAATTCCCCCATACATTTATCATAATTACATGAAATTTCTTTCTCTTTCAAGGGAGTCTTTTCTCTACCTCCCTTATATAGATTGTCTGCACCTGCTTACAAATATTTAACAGCAATCAAAATACATTAGAAGGCTAGGTGCCTTCCTTTCTGCAGAACAGAAAATATGCAAAACACGTTCTTGCCCTTTGAGACAGTACACACCAAGAAAGCTCTTTGAGCATGCTAAATGAACTAAGAAGATCAGAAACATTCAGCTCAAAAGATCTCATCAAGAGCTACTACAGTTGCAACACCCTTTATTATCCTATTGTCACCTTTCTCAAGCTTTGTGGGGTTGAAGGTGGCATTTCTGACTGTGCACCAAATCCAGCAGGAAGCCAATGGAAAGGAAGAAATTCATTAAACTTCTTATATACATCACATAATGCTAAAACAGCATTCCTTCCCTTGTTTCATCTGCCACTGATGAGGAGTGGATGACTGAGGAGTCTCTGTACTTCGCTAATCAAAGCTAAGAAGACGATCATGAGATAGCCCTCCCTGAACCTTCTCGGTCCTTTTCACCTCTGCAGGTCAAAAGGGTGCATTTATTTGTTGTCAGACAGGCTATTTCTCCTCACCTTCAGGCACTCCTTCTTAAAATATGGGATTGGGCAGGGAGAGGGTGAAAGTAACCGTTTTCCTGACATACAGCAAATCCCTGGTTTTTATACAGTCCTTTCCAGAACTGTGTTCTTCTTGCAGGTATTCTCAATGAAACAGGGATGGCTGATAGGCTGAGGAGTTGTGAAGAGTAAAAGATGGTCAGAGAAGCCAGGAACAAAGAAAACTGCAGCAAAATGGGCACTTTCACAGAGCAGTGGGGTCTACCTAATCTTGGCTTGTAAACCACCCGTGAGGGACTGTCCTTTAGAAAGTTCATACAATGAGCAGTCTGCAGGCATGGGGACTGAAAAGCACATCCTATGCAACAATTACATAGAATACGGGGCATGCTTCAGCCTTCAAAAAAACTACACAAATGCCCATGTCATGCTAACATCTGGCTCAGGGTACTTTACTACAGTTGACAAAGATAATTCAGTAGTAAGTTTTGTATTCCACAGAGGGTGCTTCACAGCAGAGGCGTGATACACACACAATACTGTGACACCAACTGGAATCCCTTACTCAAGAGACCATAGAGGTAAGGAAGTTGCCGTTCTGGGAACAAACACTTCAGTAAGGGGCTGAAACTTAAGAAATTAAATGAACAACAGAATCAAAACATAAATTTAAAAGGAGGCAAGGAAACATTTCTGTCACTGACTATGAAGGTACATACATCATTTAGAAAAAGCTTCAAATAACAAGAGATGGTGTCCACCTGATTTCAATCCTGCTTGACTCTTACCGATTGCTCCATTTGCTGTGTAAACAAATAATAAAGGAAGAAGTTTAAATACTTGCTTTGACTGTGCATTTTCCTTTTGGTATTTAAATGCTTGCTTTTTATGCTTTCATACTTCTGTTGACTCACTATGATACTCATTATGAAATAATAAAATTATGAAATAATGAGTTATGCAAAACATATAATTCTGCAATGGTCCCTTAAGACACATGCTTAGGGCTAGACATAAAATTAAATCACCTTTCTGTTTAGAAGGCTTTGGCAGAATTATATTTAAAGTTGAATAATTTCTTCCAAATTATTTGTTAAGGCATCAAAACACATAAAACCACAAAGGCTAAAGTGGTATTTCTCTATTCTTTCCCCATACCCTCTTTGCAGAAAATTCTGTAACTCGTATTTGAAGTGGTGATATGTATGATATATATCATACATCAAAGCATTTCAAATTACAATTTGTATATAGACATATATACATGCATGTTTCATGCTTCCAAGAAAACCTGTTATATATGTTCTGATGTACTAACATTTGTAATCTTAAAACAGTTTCCTTTTCTATATGAAAATCTTTCTCTCTCTGCCTCTGCTGTATCAGGACAGATCCCACAGTTAAAAAAAAGGGGGGGGAAAGCAAAACCAGAAAATATGCTGCTATTTGATTTGAAGTTACCATTGATTAGGATGTACCCATAATGTCGCTTACTAGGGAGATCCTATGTACCCTCTGCAGCTCACACAGCCAAATGCAGTCCTCCTTTCTAGCAAACGATATCATAACATGTCAAAGTGTCTGATAATTTATTATGGCGAACAAAAGAAAAAGGAAACCACACAGTCTTCTTCACCTCTTTGTGACAATGTGAGAAGTGCTGAATCTGTGGGCTCCCCAGTAGGGAAGGTGTATTCACCATCCCCTCACCTTGGACAGCAGCTCAAAGCCACGTTTTATTTTTAAACACTTTAATAACAGAAGGCTGAAATAACCTTCTGAAGTCTGAATGGGTCGGATCCAGCATGCACATCTGACATCATGAAAACTAACACTGCCTATGCAGCAAGTAACAGTCAGAGCTACTTTGAAGTAAACTTGATTGAAGTACACCAGCCAAGCGCTAGGTGCGTTTTTAAGGCAACCCCTCAGGCCGTGACTTCTCACTCCTCCTCTGCTCAAAGCATCAGCTCAGTGAGCGGGCTCTGAAGCAGCTGCAGCCGAACCACGGTGACTATTAATTGTGGATAGAAAAAGTTGTTACAAGTGCCAGAGGAAGAGGAAAATCTCTGAAGTTTCAGGCGTGGGGAGCTTCTAAAGGAGAAACACAAAATAGCTTTAAGCTGCAGTATTTCCTCTCATAAAGCACAAAGAGAGCAGGCACCAGTGAATGTAAAATGGATAACTGCAAGTAAAAAATCCAGTTTGTGCCAGTGCCATTGATAACAACTTGGTTTGCACATGACCCTACATGTTCTGTGAGCATAGAAAAGCTTGTTAGAACAAAATTCATATTAAAGTCTACAAAGAAAGGCAATTCAGAGCTAGGGTTCCCCCAAAAATATCATTCTACACAGTACGCCCACACCAGTCAACTTCCAGCCAGTTCCCTTTGCAGTAAAAGGAGCATTATCAAGGAATCACTCTCTCCACTTACTATGCAAGGTTCCTCAGAAGGCCATTCTCCAAATTTGGCTTTGGTTTCATGAGAAGCACTTTTGTTCTGAATTAAAAAGCATGTGAGCTAGGAAAATTTAAGTCATCCATTTCCAAATGCAATTCACAGCACAGCTGCAGAAGGCTTTGTAGCAAAATAGCAAAGGGAGCAACACAAGAGGGGAAATGATGGGATGGTGACAAAGCAGGACTACCAGAGGCCAATATCAGATATACGACTTTGTCCAATAGAACCTTGTCTGTGCTTGGTTAATGAAATGCTTGAATCAGGGTGATGAAATCTCCTCTCTTTTCCTACCCCACACCTTAGTGGTTAGTGGCAGCAAAACAACACAACCACCTCAGGACAAACAGGAGTTGCTGTGTTAGAAATCTGCCCCTCTCTCACCACAACCAACTTGTAGGCTTTTTGCAGCAACACACATCTTGAAACATCCAGTGAAAAATGAAAAAAAAATTGATCAGTCATATTTTAGTAATATTTACTAGGATAATCAACCAGTCACAAAATGATTAGTACTCCTTATGCAAAGTATTGAGCAACCCCTATATTGACAGGGATGCAAAACACTGTGTTTGCCCCTACAACAAGCACCTACAGCAACTGAGAAATAATAACTGTCAAAAGGAATATGATAGAAGAAGGCTCACAAACAGATGCAACCAGATTCTTCTTCCCTTCAGGACAAACCAGATAGTATTGTTATCAGGAGTCACAGAGATCTTTGTCCTGATTTAATACAGTGCAAGTATCATTATTTTGCCAGGCTCTAAGCAGAAGAAATGGAAGGACAGAAAGACACAAACAAAATCTCACTGAAAACTGCAGAGGGCATCACACAATGATTTACGAAAGACCTTTCCCACTGCTTCATGCAAGGCATCTTTCCCTAGATCTAGATGTGGGGAGATAATGAATGCTCACACAACTCCTTTGGGCTTCAGTGCTAGCTGCCAACACTCAATTTCAAATTGGAAATGGACAGCTAAAGCTGCACTTTTTCCATTTTACTTCACACCACTTCCAACATTTAAGGTATCACCGAAACGGTTTTTGACTCCCGTTATCTGTATAACTGGAGACAGGATGGAGGAAAGAAAGATTATATTTTTCCTTGCTGATCAAATTCAGCAAGGCCTTAATTTGCATCAAATCAACTTTTCATTGATGAATAAAGAGGGAATATTTAAACACAGAAACAATCCAGCTCAAACAGCTCATTCCAGCAATGGAAAGTGACAGCATATGCACACATATAATCACATGGGAAATAATAATAGTACGTCCCAGTGCACTGCATAGCATAAGAAAGCCAACTGCCCAAGGGATATGTCAAGAATGATTTATTTGTATACACGGCTCTCTTTCTATGTGTCACTGCCTGATTTCTTCAATGGAATCATCAAAACCTCAGTGGAAAAACAGCTATAGCTTTTTTTTCCCTTACCTTATCTCTTGTCATTTGAAAATAGCTTAAATAGAACTTTAAAAGAAATATATGATCTGTCTCAGTAGCTGAAAAATTGGAGGAAGCTGTTTAAAAGTACTTTGCTTTTAACTTACATTCACACACACATAAGCAGATAAAAAAGTTCAATTCTGCTGCAAATATCACTATTTTGATTCAAAAAACACATTGCTAATTCAGAAACTGATTCATGACTTTTCTTGTCCCTTCCTGTAGATGTTACCTCATATAACCACCCATCTCAATATTATCCAAATTTTGCACTGTAATTTTTTTGCTTCTGTATATTCATTATCAAACCAGTAAGATATATAGGTAATGTAACGAGAGATAGTAGTCACAAAGCTATTATCTTCTCCTCATAAGACTACTACCTTCTTCTACTTGTTTCCTACATCCTCCACTGCCACTTCCCTGTACAGTTTAAAGGAATCAGTATCTACTGGATAAGGAACTGAAAAACAAGACAATATAAATGACTAGTAGTATCACCTGGCTTCCCCTGTCAGAACTGCTTTTGTAAAAGAGTAGTTAGTCAGAACTTTGCCAAATATTTAGCAACGCTATCTGCAGTATGAAGTTTACCCAATTCATGGGAACTGGGTGAGTATGAAACTATGCTGCCTCATGCAGTTGTCTGACAGATGAGTGAATATTATGTTTTTCAAATCACTGGCAGTATTAACACTTAAGAAACCAGAATCCTGGAAAGGATCCTAACTGTTCCCACTGCTGTTGGACTTCAACAGTTAGTCCATCCTCCCCTCCATCTTCCTGCGTTCTACCTGTCACCAAAGCCCTTAATGACACAATATTGTTTCTCAGGCTATTTCTAGACTTACTGCAATTTTGAAAAAGCACAAGTGCTTACAAGATTTCCAGTTGACTTTTTAACACCTCTGAGCTTTAACTTTGGCCTGACAAGATTTTTGGAAAAATTAACAAAAATTGGATGAAGCAAGAGCATCTGTTATATAAAAATGCTGAGATGGTACAACATCATGGCGAAACAGAACAGTTTGCAAGAAAATGAAGTCAGTCTTAACACACCAATTAAGGTGGGTCTGTATAAAATGCATGTCAGTAGCACTGAATGGCATAGATTACAAATGCATTAAAGAACTTTGCTCTCACTGATTTTCTTCTTACTGTCAAAGGAAATGAGGACAGAACTCATACACAAACTCATAAAATGAAATAACATTGATCACAGTTTGACCTAATCAAATAATATGGATGAATAAAGATGTTCAATACTTGATACAATGCAGCATTTTTAAACAGGATGCATTTGCTGTTCCTGTTGATGAACTGCCTATAATGTGCCAGAGATATAAGAAAGCTATTGCTATTGTTTCCTTGACAGTACCAAAACTGTCATCAAAGAAATCCTTGGTCAACAGGGAACAGCAAATTTGCTGCACATGTTAAACCTGTGTCCAAGTCGAAGGGAAGGAGCACTTTTCTCTATGAAGTGAGAGAGGTAGACACACAAGAAGCTGCAGTCCAAATGCCATCCAGTGAGCGCACAAGGTATGTGCCGCAACACACGGGCATAGCTTAGCCATGCAGGAGCTGGAGAGTTTCCTGATTCCCAGCACAGAACATTAAGGTTTGTTCAGCAAGGGGGAAAGTGGGATGTACCATAAAATCTAAAGGCAGAAGAAACCCAGTAAACAGCATAAGACACAATCAGTCTCTAATTAGAGACAGTGCAGAGGCAGAGCTTCTTGGTTGTGAAACTTACTGAAAGGCAGATGTAGGGATTTCTACATAAGCACCTGCATCCAAACTACTTCTAACATTATTTTAACAGTATATTTGACACAACATGATTAGGGAGTATTAGATTTTTTTCAGCAGTAGCAATTGCTGCCGCTTTCCATGCCAACTCATAGAAAAGGAACCAAAGATACAAATACTCACTAAAGTTTACTGTTGAGCTAGAGCTATGCTAGGTAGAGGATTTCATCTCTTATATGTTTTCAGTTTGCCTACAGAAAAAAAAATTGCATTCATTTATCATCAGACAATCTGCATAACGGAGAACAAAAGCATAATCATCAAACTTTTTTATTTTCAAAATGTTGTGGCCACAAGCCTCTCTTGCAAATTTCATAACTTGAGTTATTTTCCATCCATATTAGATAAGAGAGACAGGGATGATTATGCATTATACAAATTGCATTAGACAAACCTCTAGAACAAACTATATATTCTGAGATAATGCCCTTTAATAACAGGCCTCCATCAGCAACTAGGAAGAGTCACCTAGCTGGAGAGTAATGACTGGAGCGTCAGAAGACTCAGTGCTCAAAAGTCACCTTGCCTTCTGGATCACAGAGGCTGAGTTGAAGAGGTTGGAAAAACCTTCTCTGAGCCCTAAGAAATGTGTGAGCTGCTAAAGCAAGCAACTATTCATTTTTGCAAGGTTCCTGGCACTCTACAGTTCTGTCTGGAGTCAGTTTTGCCTCCCCTCTCCATATCCCCTAATGACCTGAAAAGGTTATGTGTAAGTCTGAAAACAAAACAAACGCTTGCCACTCTCCAAAACACACGTATGAGATAGAGATCATACCAAGGGCTAGCACTTTAAATGTACCACAGTTAGGATGCAACCAGGAACAGGTTTGCTTTATTGATACCAAGAACCACACCACCTCAGAATGCAAATGTGAACCTATGTTGAAGAGAGGTAGCCTGTGCAGCATTAGTTATGCTTAATAAGTAATTTTCCCCACTTGCTCTGCTCTTTTTAAGAAGCTTGGGAGAGACATCTGTTCATTTTGTTATTTGACTGCTGCTAAGCAGACAAGGACTTGTAAATACTCGTAAGTACTGTAGTCATCAGCTCCTCTAAATACAGTTATGAATTGCCACCAGTTCAGTATGGAAGACTTCAGAATCTACAATTCAACTACCTAAACAGCAAATTCTTTCTCTCTGTAACTACCAGGACTTATTCAAATACAGAGACATGTAAATCTAGATCATTACCTAAATAATTTCTGGGCCTTATTTTTGTTTATTTTTTTATACTGTCTTACATTTAAAAAGGCTTTTCATTTCGCTGATAAATATGAAATACTTGACATAAGGAAGAAAAATAAACCTGTATGAAAGTGACATTCCTTTAGAAACAAGCAAATGCATGAAACTTGCAGTTTTACAACCCTTTCTGATGCACAGGAAGATACAATTAACATGTCACATTAGTGAAGTACATGTGGAAGTAAAAAGAGAAAATGGACAGTTTTTAAGAAAGCATGGATAACATTTGTCATTTTCAGAGGAAAAGAAGTATAACCCTCCACAAATTATTTAATGCACTTCCTAAATATACGAAATTAAAAGATTCCTATCTTCTCCTACTACTCGATTGTGGTAGTAGCAAAACCTTCAATTGCAGTGAGAGCAGAATTTTGTGAACACAGAAGCAACAAATCCCTGTCGCAGAGAGTTTTGAATACAATTTGAATCCATGAAATCAGTAATAGCTTAATTGCTTCAAAATTTTATATTAAGAATGTAGCTATTTGATGAAAGCATGGAAGAAAATTCTGAATAAGCTCAGTAAAAATGCTATTTAATTAATTCATTATAAGAATGTAGCTTTGTGTATAGGTATTTCTACTTGCATCAACTTGAATAGCCAATGAGCTTTAATTGGTTGCAATTTTGACAGAGCATCATCTTCAGGGAAAATGGAGTCATTTTACATTACAGCAGTTAATCTTTTAAACCCCTGTAGCTGTACACTTAAAAGGTACACAAGATTCATTACTCATGCAGAACGGAAGCAGATTGCATGGATTATGTGAAAATATAACAGTTACACAGTTGTTGATTATTTCTCTCTCTCAAAAATTTTTAAATGTACATATGTAAATATATATTCATTATAATTTATGCTTTCTAACTATAAATATATACATTATATAGAATTTATATACATATACACACGCACAACCATTTGCTATTTGATAAGGACAATGTTCCTTGCAGTTTCAATCGGCTAACACACACAAAAGCAAGAATTTGCGTTGTCCATGGTCATTTTGGATTACTGGGCTATTTTATAATATATGGAATGGGAAAAGATGACAACTAGCATGCGCAGCACCATGCAGGTGTTTAATGACCAACTATAGATCACATAGACATAGCCCGTATCACAGATATCTAAATCTAAGTTCCCCTTATCGACACAGGAGAGAAATAAGTATTGTTAAGAGGCACAGCATCTCAGACCTAAGTAAAGATTTTCTTTTGCCATTGCAGCCATGATGGACATGAGATAATGGTCCTGGAACACATAAACTGTTTGACATACTCAGTTCTACAGAGAAAAGCCAGGAGTGGGAAGCTTTACTGGAGATGTCCTCTTCAGTGCTTGAAAGGTACATTAAGACAACTGCAAAAACAAGCAGGCATGAGGGAGCAAACTGAACTGACTCCAGGGGAAAAACTCACACATAAACACACACCCACAGAAGCATTGGAAAGGCCAAATCACAATCAAGGAGGTTCTCCTCTGTCTCCTCAAAGGAAAATGCAATACAAATTCCAGCAATCACCAGGAAACTTACCAACCAGAAGGAACTGAGAATTATTTGGATGATAAAGAAACCGGATACATTAGCATTTCCTTTTATTTTGTAGTAGATGGATCTTCTGGGGCTTGCTGTGTTCCAGACAGAACCAGATGAGCACAACAAGGAGGGTAATTTCACAACTCTCCTGCCACCAAGTAATAAAGACAGGAACTGTTTTGCCCTTTAATTCACCCTTGGGACTACTCTTTACAGCCATGACATCTGAGTGATAGGCACTCTGGGTGCTGATATTTGCTTCCTTACTTCCATGGACTATGTTGCTAAAAGACTCTTACGTGCAACTTTTATTCTAAGATTACAACTAACTTCCTTCCTTCCTTCCTTCCTTCCTTCCTTCCTTCCTTTCCTTTCTTCCTTCCTTCCTTCCTTCCTTTCCTTTCTCTCTTTCTCTCTCTCTTTCTTGCTCTCTTTCTTTCTCTCTCTCTTTCTTTCTTTCTTCCTTCCTTCCTTTCTTCCTTTCTTTCTTCCTTCCTTCCTTCCTTCCTTTCTTTCTCTCTTTCTTTCTCTCTTTCTCTCTTTCTTTCTCTCTTTCTCTCTTTCTTTCTCCTTTTTTTTTCCTTAATTTTCTGTGATATCTCATTTGTCATTGGACCCGTGCCACAAACGTCAGTGCTGACCCAGAACTTCTCCAAAGCCCATGAGATAACCAGCTTTCATCTGGAAGCTTCTCTGCTTCACATGACTTTAAAAAAACCAAAACTTAATAGCCATTTTAGTAAAGCACTAGGCTTAAGAATTAATTTACCAAAACTTAGCTCTATTCATTTAGCATGACCAATGCAGATAGGAACATATTCAGGGTGAAATGCTCACAATCAATAGCTAAGCATGGAATGGCTTCCACGCTCATTGTTTAGCCTACAGATAAAGGACTGAATATCAGTTATTCTTTTCTTATGCCATATTGAAGAGGGGATGTACACATGGGAGATCAGAGATCAAGTTTAGTTTCTTGTTGGATACACTGCATGTATTCTTCAACAAGAAACAAAATACTTGTTATTAACACATGAAATTGTTCATAGTCCTGTAACTTTTCACAGCACATGTTTTAGATTCTGCAGAGGGGAGGAATTTATTTGCTAATTCCTGCAGGATTTTGCCTAGGGAGTAGAAATATTGTCACTAAACTCAACTAAGATTACTCAGACTCTGTGTATTTTCCTAGCAATATTTCTCCCTAGCCAACAAATAGTCTGAGCCTTGGAAACCTCATATTGCTAATGCCTCCTAGCAGGAACATCAACACAACCAAAGCAGGCATTTATAAAGGCTAGAAGTAAAACTATGTTTCATAGAATAGAATCATAGAATAGAATCACACACTCATAGAACAGTTTGGGTTGGAAGGGACCCTTAAAGGTCATCTAGTCCAATGCCCCTTCAATGAGCAGGGACAAATCATTGAAGTTTTTTTCCCAAAATAATTGTATACGTTGCTGTGTCAATTCCTAAGTCTTTTCAGGCTGTCTGACTGGTACTTGGTTCTGCACTAGCACTCTACTCTGAAATAGAGAGTTTTTTCCAAACGGCCCATGACTGGATGAGCCTGCCAAGAGAAGGGCATAGATGCTAATAAATCCTCGAATAAATAATTCCTAGGAACAAAAGCAGCTGAAATGCAAATTATAAAGTCTGCATTCATATCTTTTTAACAGGTCTTCTCAATCTGGTATCATTGTTTAGACATGATAAATCTGTGTCATGGAATTTGCAGTCTACAGGCTTATCTGAGGGTGAACCAAATATTTTGCATGGCAGACAGCCTCAGACACACTAAAATGTTTATGCACACATAACATTTACAGCTCAATAAAATAAATTCAACAGAAGAGACTGAAAGTCACAGCTTCCCTGTATAGCCCAAGACAGAGCCTTGGAGCAGAATTCCTGCTAGAAGTAGCACTATCCTGCCAGTCCTTGTTTTCTTATTAGAAACATTTTCTAGCTAGCAGAAATCCCCAGCCATCACGTGTTTTCGCTTTAAGCTCCAGTTTTCACAGGCAACATCTCACTTTGAGTCTAACTTTAGCCAAGGGTTACCTTTCTTGTGTTCTAACCAATCTTAAGTTTGTTACCACAAGGGTTGCAGGCAGCATCACCCCTCCAGCACTTACTGTCCTTATCAAGTGTAGACAATTAACATTTGCTTAAGGGACTTCACGAGAGCACTCAGTTTTTCCCTTCCTAAGCAGTCAGCAGTTCACCTAAATATCAGCCCTCAGAAATTTTCATAAAAGTAAAACTTAATTAAAATTTTTCATATACAAAAATAATCTGGCTTGGTTTATAGGCTTAAAGGTGTATTAAAAAAGAATTCTTCTCTATCTGATTAAAAAGCTTCTGCATATTAAAGCTGTGGCTGAACTTGGAGCTGGGAGTTTTTCTGAGCTCATGAGTCCAGGAATTTGTTTTGATTTGTCCTGAAACTGTGCTGTGGTCAAGATCCAGACATGCAAGAGTTCCTTCTCTTCCCTCCTCCAGAAGGTTTCCCCAAGAAGAAAAAGCCAGGCATGCAAACCGTGGAGTCTTGGGAGGATCTGGCAGATCCAGGATCTCTTCAGGCAGAAATTGTTCAACCTCGATATAGCCTGAGGCACCCACACAGTTCACCAGGAAGAACTGTTTCAGTCATGCCCACAACTGTAATTATCATGCTCCCAGCACACAAAACTCCCGTTGTCCTCTGTGGCAGCAATTTCAGCCCAGAATGCTAGTGTTCAAATACTTGAAGTATTCTTGCTTTCATCAAGAAAAAAATGTAAACATGCCGAAAGCCTCTTGCTATAGGAAAAGGCACTAAAAGCAAACAAAAAGGAAGTCAAGAATTTTGGCAGTATTCTGCAGTACCCATTACTGTAGTAGTACTACAGTTACCTTAGGACTATCCATGATCTGTAAAATGTTTTAAATGTTACAGTTACAAGAGAAGAAACACAGATAAACAGTATTAAACAAAGGTGAAGGGAAGTGCCCGAAGAGGGCGTTAACAGAGGCTGGAACAACTAGCAGATATCTACTACGTAGAACAGGCAGTTGAGCGGCAACTGGGAAAAGTCTACTTGATGCAGATAACTTTCATTTTGAAAGAAGAAGGTATCCACACCTCAGGTGGAAAACAGATTGAGTTCTTCCAGGTGAGGAGATCATGCACACACCACAGTAACGTACCTTCTAGCCTGGACAGGTCTGCAGGTAGTGGTACACTGGGGGACAGGATGGAGTTGGATCAGAAAGCCTTATGTACCACAACAACCGAGCTCAAATGAGAACAAAAGCAGGAACGCAGATACACTAGATTTATATTTTTCATGGTATAAATTCAGGTAGGGCTAACATATGCCCCGGCCTGTGTGAATATAGATCTGGTTACACATAATACAGGAAAGGCCTCAAGAAATTGGAACAAACCCAAATACTTTTGGCAAACATCATTCTTAACCAGGGACACCTTCAGCAAAGGAATATGCTAGATGAGAGCAGAGTTACTCTTCTATTATATAAGAAGAGAGATGGGTATTTCAGGACAGTGATCCAACTTCTCTTACGGTGACTCTTTTCTCTGACTATGGCGAGAGTGCAGACACTAACTTAATGCAGAAAAATAATTTTTTGATGGATTAAACTAGGCAAAAAGAATGGTAAACTCATTAACCATTTCCAACACCAGTCATTCTAAATCTGAACTACCCTGTCATTCATATATTGCTGACTTGGATCAGCTTTTCAACAGCCTAAATACAAAGAGTAACATCTCAAAGACCTGTATGCAGAATGTTAGAGAATTTATACCACTCTAGGAGGCAATTTTTCATGGTTCCCAACCACAAGCTATGTAAAATGAAAAATTAGGAGTGAAAAATCTAGAACAGAAATTCCAGCTTTTCTTAATTATATTTCTAACCTGTGTGTATGCACATCATCCTCATCATTAGAACAAACTACCACAGTCATGAAGAAATTTTCAAAATCTTTATGCATGGCAAGGGTTTAGAATTACGTGGTCCTTAAGGTCCATGATCCTTAAGGTCCCTTCCAACTCAAACTATTCTACGATTCTACAATTCTACGATTCTATGATTCTATGTGATATTCCAGTGAACATACCTGCCTCTGCCAAATAAACATATGTAGACCTTCAGGTATAGTTGTAATGAGGATAGAACAAGAACTATCAGTAGGTCTTGAGGACAAATGCCAACTTATTTTGTTTTCTGAGAAGCACAATTAAAATCAGTAAGGTCCTATATGGGACTCCACTGGAAACCTACTCAATGTGAGGAGAGGACTTTCTCTGGAAAGTTTTTTCTGAAAGGTTTCGTGGCTTTCAGAGGTACCATAAACAAATTAATATTTATTTCAGATAATTTCCTAAGATGAATCTTCACCCTGGAGATTGTGGAGAATCTAGGAGAGCTGGTAACTCCCACTAGAAGCCAGGTTGCTGGAACTTTAAAAAGCTGGACAAATCCTTCCCTGTGATGTTAATAGAAACATGGTGAAACTACTGGTTCTCCAGTACTGGCAATTATCCTGTTTATTGAGCTAGGGTCATGGTGTCATTCAATCTATTAGGAACAAAAAGGAAGAAAGATAATTGAAAGCCCAGTTATCTTTCAAGCTCAGTGTGAATCTGATATAATAGTTCTAGACGAGTAAGCGAAAGATGTTTTACAAGTCCGACATAAATTGCTAACAATAATCCCACTCCTATTCATAAAAAAGAAATAACTTGCATTCTATTTCCAATAGCTGGCACCCAGATATCTGCCTCTCTTAATTTTTTGTGTTTAAACAGTGAGGGAAAAAAAGATTAAAAAAAAAATGAGAAGGCTGAAAATCTTCCTCTGATAGATTTCTTCTTAATTTCTCTAGAGATAGATTAAAAAAATATGGCTATAGGCAATTGCTATGAGTTTAGATTATCATTCAGCCAACTTTCCATGCATAGTCATTTTAGATGGTGCATATGTTGTTTCAAACTTTTCTGCCTGGATAGTCTTCTACGGTTTTATGTAGCGTAATATAAAATCAGCATGGTTTCATCTACACTTCAGAATTACCCTTTTTAAGAACATTTTTGTCTTCATAAAGCATTTTAACTTGGATTATTTCCCCATAAGTCATTGTTTTCAAAAGAAATTCAGTATAAGAAACCATATATTACTAGCTAATAGAAACTGTTCTAGTAAGACAAAGACCTTCATGTGCAAATTAAACTTGTTTTTCTTTCAGGAACTATAGTTTTGCAAATTCCCTTGAAGTTCACTTGTTTTGCTTCTTCTCCAAACTAAATATCCATGATTTTCAAGTCACTACTAAAAAGGATAGAAATAAACATTTTTAAAGCTAGGGTTGAGGTAATTAAAAATCTTCTGGCATAAATTTTTAAGAACTTTCACTCTTTTGCACAGGTAGCTTTTAAGATGTAAGATATAAGTACACTCATTTAGTCCAACTATTTTTTACATAAATGAAACATATGTCCACAGTTCTAAGAGTTGAAGGAGCACAGACAATGAAATATTGCACATTTATGAAGCCATAAAGCCACAGAAACCACTATTGTTAGGCTATTACTTACACTGTGAATCTTCATTTGATTCTGTCTTGGTTGAAGTGAGAAACTTAGTTCTGATAAGACAGCTTTTTCCATCTATTAAGCAATTGCTTCATCTGGCCAGTACACTGAAACAGCTTTTGAAGTTGCAATGCAAAAACTGCAAGAGCCAAAAAGCAAAGCAGGCAATACGTTAATAATACAAATGGCTAAGGAAAAGCCTCAAACATGTTTGATCATCTTTTCTTTTAAGAGCTGACGGAACTGAGACAAAGTAAACTATACATGTGCAGGAATGCCTTGTGAAGGGCAGAGGTCACTGGTTCAAAACTCTAGAACTGACATTCAGAATGGCATATTTACTTGTGTAAAAAATAAAAAGATTGCCACAATTCACCCTGCTTATCACCTTGAGGCTGGGCCAGTTCACTGTAAATTTATTCCTATTCTACACATTATAAACTGTGGATCATATAACATAAAACTCACTCAAAGTTACTGCTGTGGATGAAGGAGGCTTGCTTTTTTGTATAAAAGAGGATTACCAAAAGGTGGAACCAATTTGGTTACTATTTCTTGATATCTACACAGGGATTTCATATTCAGAAGGCCTGCACTTTTAAACATTGCCATTTCTCTCTCGCTTATATAATACCTCACAATCAAGTGCCTCAGGGTCTTGAAGACTTGAAAGGAAACATTTAAAAGAGTTTCCTTATGGATCTCAAATAATTTTTGTCTCTTCACCTGCTTTACATATCTGTATTTCTTAACATAGCAAAATTGGTAACTATAATAAACCATACGTTAGGGATAAAATTTTCTAATATAAAGTGTTTGCCTAAAGCATCATTTAATTAGAAGAAACTTAATCCTGATATTTTCAGTATTTTCTCCTACATAAAGAACCAATTTGACTTCAGATTTTTCTCCCTTGCATTTTTTCCCTGGGAAGTTACTCACGGCAAAGACATTATATTTCTTCTCACTGGTTTTCCACATCGTCACCAGCAAAATACACATAGCATTTCATTTTCTTTTCACTAGGGTAATAAACCCTTAGAGACAATTTATAGCAAGTAACACACATCTCATTAATTCATTAAAGTGCAATAGTCTCATCAAGATCTAAGAATTCCATGACAAAGTCATTGGACATAAATTGGCTCAGTATGCAGGGGAAAAGAATAGTTCATTAACATAAATTCAAGTGTTTTAATACAGCTTGTACTTGCAGATTTCACATTACTGGCTGTCTTTACTGACTGTTTAGTCAGCAATAGCTAGTGCTGGAGGCAATCAGTACATGCCAAATCTCTCAAATTTCACCTGCCACTTATGTCTAAAATCTATTCAGTCTCTATAAATTTGTTTAGACTATTTCACCTTTTCATAAAAATTCTTTACAGTAGTATTTCCAACCAACTTATTGCTTGTGACTTTACATAAAGTACTCTGCAAATAATACAAATGCCCAGCAACCAAAAGAACAAAACCTACTACAGGCAGTTTCTTCTTTTTGAGGTCACATTGATTAATGGATTGATTTTATTTTGGGAAAGAAAAGAGACTTCAGTCTTCAAATCCAAAACACTTGTACATGAACTGAAAGCAAACGCAAAGGCGGATCTTTGTATAAAATGAGACTAGATGGTCTCTCTGAAAACACGGAATAATACAAAGGCTTAATTGCAGCCTTTCTAGAGCCTAACTTGGACACCGTAACGGGCGGATTACATCAGCCATTGCAGAACATAGCTGCTCTAACGGCCATGTGTGATTCATCCTCCATGACACAAGGAAAAAGGTGACACTCACGAACTTCATAGAATAATAGAATAACCAGGTTGGAAGAGACCCACCAGATCATCGAGTCCAACCATTCCTATCAAACACTAAACCATGGCCCTTAGCACCTCGTCCACCCGTGCCTTAAACACCTCCAGGGAAGGTGAATCAACCACCTCCCTGGGCAGCCTGTTCCAGTGCCCAATGACCATTTCTGTCAAAATTTTTTTCCTAATGCCCAGCCTAAATCTCCCCTGGTGGAGCTTGAGGCCATTCCCTCTTGTCCTGTCCCCTGTCACTACTCCTTTCAGGTAGTTATAGAAAGCAATGAGGTCTCCCCTCAGCCTCCTCTTCTCCAGGATAAACAACCCCAGCTCTCTCAGCCGCTCCTCATAAGGCCTGTTCTCCAGCCCCTTCACCAGCTTTGTTGCTCTTCTCTGGACTCGCTCCAGAGCCTCAACATCCTTCTTGTGGTGAGGGGCCCAGAACTGAACACAGGATTCGAGGAGCGGTCTCACCAGTGCCGAGTACAGAGGGAGAATAACCTCCCTGGACCTGCTGGTCACGCCGTTTCTGATACAAGCCAAGATGCCATTGGCCTTCTTGGCCACCTGGGCACACTGCTGGCTCATGTTCAGTCGCTGTCAACCAACACCCCCAGGTCCCTCTCCTCCAGGCAGCTTTCTAGACAGGCTTCTCCTAGTCTGTAGCACTGCACAGGGTTGTTGTGCCCCAAGTGCAGGACCCGGCATTTGGCCTTGTTAAACCTCATGCCATTGGACTCTGCCCAGTGGTCCAGCCTGTTTAGATCACTTTGCAGAGCCTCCCTACCCTCCAGCAGATCGACGCTTCCATCCAGCTTAGTGTCATCCGCAAACTTGCTAAGGGTGCACTCAATGCCTTCATCCAGGTCTTGATAAAGACATTGAAGAGGGCTGGACCCAGCACTGAGCCCTGGGGAACCTCACTTGTAACTGGCCTCCAGCTGGATTTAACGCCATTTACCACCACTCCCTGGGCCCGGCCATCCAACCAGTTTTCCAACCAGTTTTCCACCCAGGAGAGTGTGCGCCTGTCCAGGCCAGAGGCTGACAGTTTCTCAAGCAGAATGCTGTGAGAAACTGTGTCAAAGGCTTTGCTGAAGTCCAGGAAGACCACATCCACAGCCTTTCCCTCGACCAGTAGCCAAGTCACTTTATCATAGAAAGCAATCAGGTTTGTTTGGCAAGACCTGCCTTTTGTGAACCCGTGTTGACTGGGCCTGATCACCCAGTTCTCTTGCATGTGCTTCATGATAGCACTCAAGATCACCTGTTCCATGACTTTCCCTGGCACTGAGGTCAGACTGACAGGCCTGTAGTTCCCTGGATCCTCCCTGTGACCCTTCTTGTAGATGGGCACAACATCAGCCAGCCTCCAGTCCAGTGGAACTTCCCCAGTCTTCCAGGACTGTTGGAAGATGATGGAAAGGGGTTTGGCCAGCACATCCGCCAGCATCTTCAATACCCTTGGGTGAATCCCATCCGGCCCCATAGACTTGTGGGTGACCTACAATAGTCCTGATTATTGCCATCTCACCTCCTACACACCAGAGGGATCTTAAACCATGCTGGGTTTAAATCCTTATGTGTCTGCACCACATTAGGGTAATTTTGTTAGACTGAAGGACCATGGCACATGGAGTTAAGACTCCACTCTCATCACTTAGCTATATCTTTTTTCATGGATTCTGTTTAAATATTGGCAGACAGGGTACTTTTCATGTATAGTTTGTCTTTTACCTATGGCAGCATGTAAACATATTACCTATAGACCAAAACACCTGTAAATTATGTACCATACTGGGATTTGAGAACAGAAGCTTGCTTGCATAGGCAAGAAAAAGCTTCAATAGACAAGTTCATGATACAAAAAGACATGCATTATAAACCAAAGTAGCAGCAATAAAAGAAAAAGCTTGCATTTCTATTTGGCTAAAAAGCTCAATACCAATAAACATTATTTAAGAACTGAATTCATACTTACATCATCAAATCTGCTAAGGGAAACATCCTGAAGAAATTAAACTGATTGAGCATTTATATGCACTGTAATGAGCAAGCAGAAGGGGGAGGTGAATTTGTGTGGGTTGCTTGAACTTCTGCATGCTCTGACTTTTGAAGTGTGCAAGCCTCATGACTTTCTTCTGCAATCATACACAGCAGTAAGTCTGAGCATTCCCCTAGGCTTTGTGCATCCCTTTGAAACATTACAGACCTTCTTCATGCATGGTGCTATATATAGTTATCTCAGAATGATCTTAGAAATCTCAGTGCATCTCCAACACTGAGGACTGAAAATAAATTATCTGCTGCTATGCATAGGCATTTTTAGAACAACTTGTTGAGCTCCAAAAAATTTTGTCATACAGATCAAGCTGATAACAAGAGCTCACCCTATCACTAATCTGAACTCGTTAAGCACTGATACTCGGGTATATGGTCAGCTTTCCTCTCCAAGTAAGCACCAATACTAGGGAAACTCCTTGAAAAGCATATCTGAAAAAAATCTTGCAAGAGGCATGTAAAGCTGAAGTAGAGAGCAGATTTGTTAGATAAGTGTTCCTCATACTTGATATCTTTAGCTACGTAGTATTTTGCAGTAGTTCTTTTGCCCTTTTTCCTTCTGCTAGCAAAAATGCATTCAAAAATTTAAAATAATTACCACAAAAAAATTTTCACACAGTCAAATTTTCAGAGTCAAAAGCCTATAATTAAACTTTCTCTATAGACTATGAAGACAGGTCAGAGAGTCACTCTTCTCCTCAGCTGAATGGATTTTAGCTCAGGCTACACAGTTTGTATGAAAGGTATTCAAACTTAATAAGAGATATTACTTATCTGTTCAGGCAGCATTTTTTGTTTATTTTCTTATTTTCTAATTGAAAAATATTTATTGCTATTTCTAAGAGCGGGATGGAGAAGTTGTGAGAATGAGAATTGACATGTAACTGACTGACTAGAACAGACTTGCAAAGGAAAGAAAGAAGGCAGCAACTCTTCTTTCCGAGTATTCCTGTGCTGGCAAACTAAACAAAAATGTCTGCTCTCATGACTTTGGTAGCTCAATAGTACATATCATGGGTGAGTTAGGACAAAAGGAGAGCAAATACACTCGTATTTATTCATATTCTTTTTTTTCTTTCATTCTTATCATTTTTTTCCCCCTCCAAATTCCCAGATCTGGAAGATGTCCAGATGGTAGTCAAAGGTACAATGCAAGGACTTCAAACCTAGTCAATTATATCAATATTTTTTTTTACTGTTTGCTGCCTTTCCATATCTTCTCTTGCAAAAGTACATCCTTAATCATTACAGAACATTGTATGCATTAATGTCAAAATCCAAATTCCAATTTTCTGGCTCTTGAGAGGAAAAGACAGAATTCCACATGTAGACACATCCATGGAAATAATAAACATGGAGTTTGATAGAAAACAGAAGTCTAAAGACAGTTTCCAAGTTACTTTGTGCAGAAAGTTCACAGAAGGCCTTATATATGAAGAAGAAACACTGTATTTTCTCTCTCAGTCTTAAGCACAACTTCTCTCAACAAACTGTCCATTAAAGAGTTTAAATATGATAAATTATCACAACATTTTTTTCAATATGCTATACACAGCTGAAGAGAATAGATTTGAATAAAATATCTGTCTCAGCTTTAATTGCACTGTCATTTCCTCAAAGCTGTAATAAAGTTCATTTCCGCAAAGCAGTTTTCCATTTTTTCCCCTTGCTATTTTATCTCAGCAGCAAATGCAAGATTAAAACAATCTTGGAATCAGACCAAACGTGGCATGTTGCAGAAAGATTTAACAAATTCTATGAATCAGTTCACAGGTGAAAATTAAGAGGAAAAAGAATAGGAACAAAACACATACAATCGACACAAAAGAAGAAGCTGTTCCAGTGTAAGCGTTGGAACAGAATAAACAGTATTGGTTCACTTTAAATACTGGAGAAGTTCTGGAAATACAATTTCTTTCTAACTACAAATGTGACAAAATCACTTGGAGTGAAGATACTTGCATATTTGGCACACAAGGACAGCTAACTACATTAGCAGATGACAAATGGTTCGCACATCTATTTCAGCTGTTTCTTCCACCCTTTTATCCTAAATCCCATGTGAACAGCAAGTGAAAAAGCTTTTGAAAAGGCTAGAAATACTCTGGACACTTCCTTATGAAGATCTTAAAGTCTGAATCATCATGCTCATGGTTCTCTGTGAAGCAGACAAACACAGTACCAACCAGGGAAAAAAACACAGAGTTTGGATCTTTTTTCATTACAGGGTAAGAGGACTACAACCTTTGAAACAAACCAAATAAGCAATGACAATACCAAATTTGAGGCTAGGCATGAACTTAAGTCCCAATCTAGCATGACTAAAGAGAATGCAAAGCACAGGCATTACCATATAGACAAAATAGCCATAGATTTCTTAAAAATGCATTGCACACAATATGATGGGTTAGCACAGAGTCAAGTCACCAACAGAAAAAATACAGGGAAAAATGATTTCTTGAGTCTGGAGAGAAGAGGTTAGCAGAAAGTACAGTGAAAGAAAAAATAGCTGACTTCTAGCCTTCTGTCTCCTAGCAAAGGCAAAAGAAGGAAAAAGTAGATTTTTCCAGGCGGATTAGGAAGAACAAGAAGAAAGGCCTGACAGAAAAATGTAAATAACGCAGGAGCTAACAGAGAAGACTTTGTGTCATTAAAAACACAGAGGTGGTTAAGGACCACTTCAGGCTTGGGGAAAATCCTGTGGCTGTCTGCTGGTGTGTGGTAGAGAACTGACGACAGTGTACAGACTGGAAATGTTTTCTGTTAATACTAGGAATTACCCAACTGTGTGCACCAAAACAAAACATTCATTCAGTTCTACTCTAGGAAGCCAAATCTATGGACCTCAGACTGCTGTCCCTGTACTCCTTGATGCAAAATCTGCAATCTCAGGTAACTGAGACCAATTGTAAACTGCTATGAAAAACACTTCATTCTGATATGTTGTGGTTTTGATAAAGTAAGGCTAAAAACACATTAAAAATTAAAATTACTGTTTCCTGCACCTCTCAGGTGGAAAATCTGGACACAAATTGTTCAAATAAAGGTTCTTCTACTGTTTCATAATATTGAAGAGTTATTTTTTTCTAAATTACAGTGTGTCACAGTAATTAATAAACATCACAAAACTGCATGAAACATCTAACTGGCTAATCTATTACTCCTGGGAAAATAGCACACATAACAAATATTTTTATGTAGATGGTTATTTTATATTTAAGTTTTGACTAAATGCATTAATCATATTTTGAATGTCCTGTGATCAAAAGCAGAATGCATCATAGTACACCACCATCAACGTGGAGAGGTAAACCTCCAGAGTACACAAAATTTAGCTCTCACTTGTCTCCTGCCCTGTTCATGCACTGCACTGCAGCACATTGAGTCAGGCATCACCATTCTGCAATGACTCCGATTTATAGGACATAAGGAACTAAAAAAAAAATAAAAAATTGATGTTTCAAAATATTTTAATCAAGATTTGCAGTCTATCAATAATTCTGACTGAATATTTTGAACATTATAGAAACATTGAGCCTGAGAACAAAACAAGTTGCTTCTGCTGTATGAGCTCTCTCGGCTGCAGATGACTACAGGATACTAGCCAAAGTGGAACATTACCCTCCTGGTAATAGACTAGTGCTAACTTGGCTGTAACATTAAAAAAAAAAAAAAGTAGACAAACCTGCAAAAAAGTACCTGAACAGTGATTCGGTTGTAGATAAATCTGTAACTACCATTAGGTTATTTTTAATATATTTAACTGGAATTTTCTCAAATGTAATCTTTTACTAACTGTAGTTACTAACAGGAGAAAAATACCTTATCTTTAGATAAACATTTCCAAATGATGCTACATTGCAAAGCAGAAAATAGTTCTATCATCCTGTTTCAGATTAGTCATTACCTTTTTCCTTCAATTCTGGCTACATTAGACTTTCATTATATCCAAGCTTGTCGGCTGTAGAATCGTAGAACTATATTGTTGGAAAACCAATAACCAGGAAGCCCAACTTTTCTCCCAAATATAGCACTGCCATTCACAGCAAACATAATATAAAAGCCACATCATTATATTAGTTCTTTGCTGCTGCGTATTTGTTTGGGAGCATAGCACCAGAAGCAAGGAACACATGTTGCCCAGCCAAGGTATACCAAACGCATTTGGAAGCCAATTGCTACAACAAGCGCAAAAGAAAAAACTTGAGTGTATGACCAGACAATCCTTCTGTAGCTCAGCCCAGCCCAGCAGTCGATATTCAGCAGAGCTCTTCTGCTTCTTATTCAGACAGTGCCCATTTCTGACAGACGGCGGTTTACATAATGATGACAAATGTGAGTGAGCAGCTGTCATCAGCGTTCATCATTTATGCATCATGCAGTATTGGCAGTCAAACACTCCCCTTTGAAAAGGGAAAGAAAAGAACTGTTTTCAAACCACCAAAATCAACACCTAAAATCACCCTTCCTGCCAGAAAAATAGCAAGAGGCAACAGTAATCATGATAAAGTAGTGACTGGAGAGTTAGGGAAGAGATATACCTGACTATTTCGGAAGCTATCAGAGTGCCTCAGCGTTACCACTCTTCCCCAAGCTACTTGTTGTTACTTGTCCTCTCCTACAGCTTACCAGTCCCATAGGATTTCATTTCAGAGCAAAGCTTTTCATCTTAATTCTAAATACCTTCCTAAAGCATTTTTGAAGACCTGAATGAAAAATGGATAAATAATTCTTCCCTGCAACTAGTACTCTTTGGTCATAATAACATCCATCCTGGTGATAACACACAGGTAGCTGTAACATCGTCTTTGATGTCTGCAGGAAAGGGCATTTGACTTTGCCCTTGGCAAAGGAGGAAACTGTCATTCAGGCTCCCTCTTAACAGCCACATTTCAGCATTTGTTACAGCTCTGCAATCGCCCTGAGGTCAATGCACTGGCACTAGTGAGTATAAAGGCATATTTCAGCTCACCTTTTTAGTTTTTGACTCTTCCACACAAATAAGAAGAGGAGCTATAAAATTAAATAACCACTGAACATTAATTTAGTAATACGTACTATTCCTATTTCTCTTTACATATTGGTTTTCTTTAGTAAGTCACCTAGATGGCAACAAATTCTTCATGCTTACAAGAAAACTTTAAGGAATTTAAAAGATTAATTTTCTCATCTTAATTATTGCCTTTTTCTACCCTACCAGATACACTGCAATATAGTTTCTTGTGCTTTCAGGCTGGTATTATGAAACTGGGTTGGCGCAGTATCTTTCAAACTCAAAGCAGAACTTTATCTTTTAGAGACTCTTCCATCAAACTTTGTTTAGCTGTAAAAGAAAGTAAGATGCAAAGACCATCTCCTGTCTGTGAATAATGTAAATAAAGTTAGGCAGCAGCAAATAACATACCTGTCATCTGCTGCTTCCTATCTTTTCCAGTTCATTCCCTTTAAAGAGAGTCATTGAAGCTTTATATTCTGTCTCTCAGAACATAAAAAAATGGAATTTCAACAAACAGCCATTTCAAGCCAAACCAGGTTGTGATTAAGTGCAATCTGCAAAATTTAAAGTGCTGCCAATACACTTCACACATTTCCCTCATTTTCAGTTTTCATCATCCATTAGCATGCTGTATGAAACTCTTTACTTTCTAATTATCCTTATATTTCTCAACAATTAGTTGTTTCTTTTAGTGAGTTCCATTAAAAAGTGCATTCTTTTAGCTGAAAAAAAAAGTGTTTGGCCCTAAATTTACAGCCATTCATTTTTTTCATTCAAAACTTGATCTGATTCCAGATGGCAGATTTTCCAGCTGAAAACCACAAGGGAGAACAGGTGTACTTGAAAGCATAGTTAGCGAATGGAAGCAATTGTAGTCCATCTACACAGCTACACACTGTGTAGTACCCAGCCCACCCACATAGCCATTAGCTAATTTGCCTATTAAAATGCAGGAACTTAATAAATTATAATTTTGCATAATTCATAAGCAAACAAATTCCATCAGTTTTACCTTCAGAGTCAGTCTTGTTTAAGGGGGCATGAATGCAATGAAGTAGTGAAAACTTAATGCTACTCTACTGGAATAAACTTATGCTAAGAAAAAAGCCTAAAGGCTTCAAACATTTGCAAAAGTTTCAAACTTAGATAGAAAAAGAAAAGCCATCAGGACTTGGAAAAAAAAGAAGACGGAATGAAGAGTTCCACCATATCTTGTGATGCTATGCCACAGCATTTAATCCTCACAGCCACCCTCTCAAGAAAGGTATACACATAAAAATCTAAAAAGGAAGAATACAAATGGGAATATGTAGTAGCTTTACATCTTTCTAAGTGCAATGCTCATCTTTATTGATAGATCCACAAAGCAAAAGTCCTTTTAAGGGAGGCAAGCCCAGACCCATTTGTACAACCTTCTTTTTAGACCATGTGAACTGGAAGAAAGGCAGTGGGTCCAATGCACTTCTTTCTCTCGGTGTCATTCAACAAAGTATTATCTCTTCAACAGGCTACGGCAAATATTCTCTCCTCCAACTGCTTTATATGCCAACATACACATTTTATTACGCACATTTCATGGACTATCCTGAATTTTCCTTAAGTATACAATAAACAGTGTTTCAAATCCTTAATTTCAAATGAGGAATTATGGATATTGTACATGTCTCCTACGTGGTTTGGCTTATCACTTTTAATTCACAAGGATAACACACTTAGAAAACTACTGTATATTTTAGGATTTACATAAATAAAACAGGGGCTTAGGACAAATTTTCATCTGGTGTAAACTGCCTCTTTTCCATTAGTTTCTGCTCCCTCCTACCAGCCACAAATTGCTTAGGAGCTCTTGGCTGTCCTACCTCCATTTATATTCTGTTTCAAGGGACCATTTTGGAATTTCATTACCAGTTACTAGTATTTCCATTTTTTAAAGAAGACAGTTATTCAGTTGCTGACCCTTTACAATAGATCACCTGGCCAACTCAGAACTACAGCTGCAGAATAATTTCCTGGTTTCTGCATCTGTACAAAATAAACATTGGCAGCTGCTGAAGGTTTTCCTTTCTGCTGCCTCCAACTGCAATGCATATAGATAATTTCTTTACTTCTGTTCTATATACCACACATGTGAGAAGACATCTGTGGAACTTCACTGGCACATTCATTTAACTTTCCTGACAGCTTGCACAGAAAAGAGAACTCTCTGATTAACAGAAAAATGAGAGTGAGATGTAAACTAAGTAGATTTATGATAGTGGGAGAGGAAAAAAACCTTTTAACGAAAGAAAAAAATCAGGGCAAAGGGCAACAGAAGCTCTCAAGAATCCCTGGGGAGGAAAAGGCCATAAGACAATATTTAAAAATTACGTCCTAATATTTTGAATGGATGCCTGCCAATCAGCAGTGAAAGAAATTCTGGTATGTTGACAAAATGATCGCCCATTAAAAACGATCATGCATTCCCCCTAACATACCTGTAGACCTAAAGGAAAACCTGTATGACAGCAAGTTTTAGCAGCCTAAGGCTTGTGCCCTCCAGATCAAACAATGAGATCCTTTAGAACATTCTCTGGACCACAGGTAGGAAGAATCCTTTTCTCTAGATGTCTTCAACCTGTACTATCTCTCTTTTTTCAGTTTCTCAGCAGAACATCGGCTTATGCAGCCAAAGCCTTGTTTATTTCTTCTATCTATGCCTCTACTCAAAGAAAAGGTAGTATTTCTCCCTATAAATCATATTTCTCTTCCATCTTTAGTCTAGCAGAACTACAACAAGCCAGCTATCAGAGCTAGGACAAACATCTCAGAGGATGGCCTGTTTCTCTTCACCTAGTTACTCTGTCAGAAAGCCTATTTGCCAAAATCCCAGGTTTGTTTCTGCCCTCAGGTTAGGTTACAAAACATTACAGTTCCCAGCTGCAAAAAGAGTTCAAACTATATTTGAGGCAAAAAAAGGCAACAAAGTTGGCAAAAGGGTCCATGGAACAAGTCCTTTGAGGAGTGACTGAGGGAACTGGGGATGTTCTGTCTGAAGAAAAGGAGGCTGAGGGGAAACCTTTCCACTCTCTACAAGAACCTGAAAGGATGTTGGTCTCTGCTCTCAAGTAACAAGTGATAGGGCGAGAGGAAGTGGCCTTAAGTTGTGCCAAGGGGAGGTTTAGGCTAAATATTAAGAAATATTATTTCACTGAAAGGGTTGTCAAGCACTGGCACCGGCTGCCCAGGGAAGTGGTTAAGTCATTACCCCTGGAGGTATTAGGAAAACATATAGATGTGGCTGGAACTTAGGGACATTATTAGGAGGTGAACTTGGCAGTGTTAGGTTTATGGTTGGACTCAATGGTCTTAAAGGTCTTCTCCAACCTAAATGATTCTGTGATTCAATATTTTAATTTTTATATTCAGCATTATTATTTCAGATTTTTTTCATTTGTTTCCTTCATAAACTGCCCCAAGACTAAAGAGCAGTCATGATTTGCCACTTAGCTCAGTTCTTCACTAAGGGAAACTCCAGCTGATGAGGTCTGCCCTCAGCAATGAGTACTATTAAGTTGCTGGGAATAATTTTAGAAGGTTTGTGGGAGATGAAAGGCTGATTCACCCATATGAAAACAAAACCCCAAAAAAGGAATAAACAAAATAAGAAATGTAGGTCTTGTATGTTTGCTACATGGTTACTTTTCATCTCACAAGATAAAATATTCATGAACTTCCCAACACTAGCTGCCTACTGCTCAGGAAAAACTGTTAAATATGTAGTAGGGTGATATGCTGTGTGAGCTTTATACATTTAGACATTCAATTTTTTATATGATGCTTTTAGGATTTTCATGTATTTCACAGTTTTATGCACCCAAGTTCCTTGCCAGTGCCTCTCACAAATGGCATTATATCACATGGAAAACAGGCCAAGAAGGCTGGAGAATTTTCTTCCAATTCAGGAAGAAACACTGCTAAAAAAAGCAGAATTTGTGTCTGACAACAGAGCAAAATGCAACTAAAGCATTTCTTTAAAATAGAACGAATATTGTAAAGTGAAAAATAAAAACCATGGGAGGAAATTTAAGATAAGAAGAAAAGTTTAGCAGCTCTTTAGTTTGCAAAATATATAGAATTAGTATCTTCATCTTACTTCTGATAAGAATTCCAATTGTACCAGTAGTACATGAGAAAACTGTACTTCTCACTTTACTATCTATATCTATGCATATACAAAAGCCCAAGGTAAGTATTTTCAATAAACTGATCATGTTATACTGTCCACATTGCTCTACGCCCCAAGGAAGAACCAGCCTTGTGATCATTTCCAAGACATTTGCATGTACAACCCATGCAAATGCAAGTTGGATCACAGCATGCTTCTTTTTCAGTCCAAGAGCTACTGTGATGCTGCTTCCTATACCTCTGACAGCGTGAAAGATATCGGTTAACAGCAATTTTGTAGCTGGAAGTTAGACACTCTGATAGGTAATAAGACAATATTCCAATTTTCTGAAGGTAGCAGCTTTATTTTGAAACACATCCGAGACCAGTGTTTCCCCTCAGAAGATTTTGAAGCAGTTTTTCTTGTCTTTTGAAAAGAGAAAATGTGTTTACATGATAAACACTCCCATAGCTCACAGACAATTGACAACCATTTGGGTAAACGATTTCTTCATTGATGTACAAAAAAGAGCAATCATTAGTCAACTCTTTGTAACAGCTGCAGCTTATGTAGTGGCAACAGAAGTTCACAATTTCTCATTAAACATAGATATTTGTTAATATGTTTGAATAAAGACATATTAAGTAAGAAGGTGCTGTATTTGTGCATTACATCAGTCTAAAGTAAATTTGCAAATGCTTAAAAAGGACTGACTATTAAAACTATTTAATTTATAGAGATTTACCTATTTTGAGAGAGATCCAACTCAGGACTAAAAACATTTTTTTGATGGATATATGTCAAGAGTGAATGGAATACAGCTGACGGAACAACTGTGGAAGCAGATGCCTGTTTCTTTTATAGTTTTCTTTAAGGGTAAGACCTTAAGTAAATGCTTCGTCTTTTGAAGTTATTACTTCCTTATAAATACATTGATATAGAAAGGTAAAACACAATAGGAAAAATACAAACATTCCACATTGATGGAAAAATTGCCTTTTGTATCATCTTTGTAGGTGTTTCCTTGATGTGAGAGCTGCTTTTATTTAATAACTGAAAAGAGACTTTTCTATTCAAGTTTTTTCAAAAACCAATTTGAATAAAGCAATAGTCTGTAGTATATGCTCCACTCATAGGGAAATATATTAAAAATGTTAATTATGTCATAAAAAGCAAACACTCAGAAGCTGGAAATGTCAGGCTCACTTGCTCAGCTCCCATTCACAAGAAATAGAACATGTTATCAGCATCATCGTGCCTAATCACAAGTCAAGAGGGCAAGTATTACTACTGCAGGCAAATAGGCAGCAGATTTATTTTATTTTATTTTATTTTATTTTATTTTATTTTTTTAAAGAAGTGGCCTCATGTTGCTGCTAACTAGCATTTTACAGCACTCTATTTAAACAAAACAAACCCTTTCCCAAACAGAAAACCTTAAATTTCTGATATAGAAGAGACTGAAAGCTCCAAGGACGTGGCCAAGACTCCATTCTGCAATGGAATTAAAATGACAACAAATTAACCAACTAACCCACTTCTGAATTCCAAAATTGGGTAAGAATCCTCCCTTAGCTGTAAAACTGGTGACAGGTCTGAGCACGTGAACATGACAAACCATCCAGGGATTGACAACACACAGTACTTCTCATAGCATCAGTAGTTCCCACCAGTTTCTCCTACTTACCTACCTGCAGCCACTGTTGTATGCCTCAAAAAGAAAAAAAGAAAAAAAGAAAAAAAGAAAAAAAGAAAAAAAGAAAAAAAGAAAAAAAGAAAAAAAGAAAAAAAGAAAAAAAGAAAAAAAGAAAAAAAGAAAACAACTCCCCTTAGAAGACAGGATATACAACATAAGAACAAAGGGTAATCCCAGTAAGCTGTGTGGGCTGTGATTCATACAAAAAGGGTACAAATGAACATTGTCTATGCCAATGACATCTCCTCTAGGGATAACAGCAAGCAAGACACCCATGGACTCATTCTAACTGGTTCAAATGCCTAGCAACCTCATCACCCAATGTCAACCATAAAATTACCAAGCTCTACCTTAAATGAGTTTTTCATCTTTGTTATTGGATAACCTGAGTCCTCTTAGCTGCAGCAAAGCCTAAGCTAGGCTACATAAACATTAATTTTACCATTAGAGTCCCTGAAAAAGCTGAAATGCATAAAAGCAGTGATCCAACAAAAGAACACAAGGATAAACACTTTCTCCTTGCACTCACCATTCCTGAACATTACTACCTTAAGCACTCTCAACCATGGGTGTCCTCTTCACGAAAGACCCCCAGCTACTTCCAGATGAGCATATACTCAAGGAATGCTTACTATGGTTTACATTTCTTTGTAAAGAGAAAATTTTCATTCTTCCTTCAGCAAATACACACATTCATAAACAGTCCTGACCAGCTGCAAAGGAGTATATCTTGAAATGTAAGGGCAGCTTTCAATCTGCTTTTGGTACCTTTGCCCTCAGGATCTATTTGCTGTAACCCCAAATCCTGACAGAGAGGCATAATCAAACAGCAGGCCGTTTAATGGACTAGATTTTCAGTCTCAGCAATCAGATTGGTTATAAAACAAGACAATGCTCCATGATAGCTAATCATATATTCTGCAGCAGCTGAAGAAAGGGGATTTTTGCTTCCCAAAAGAACCCTAAGCAGTCTGCGGACTCCTTGCAGGACAACAACTGCAGAAGCTAACATCCTGTTGCCTTAACTCTTAGACAGCTCGAGTGTACATGTTCTTCTCAAGGAATAATCACCTCAAGGCACGTATGTCCCATTAGGGCAGCAAAAAAAATATTTACACAAAGATTTATGCCCTGCACAAATCTGCAGGCTTAAAATGAGCAGACCATGATACTGGAAACTAAGCTTGTACCGATTTCTCCTTTTTCCTCTTCTACTTATAAAAAGTAGTACCTTAATTTTATTCATAATGCTGTTGTAGCTATAGAAGAGCCATTTCATTAATAAATACTTTTGTTTTAGCAGAGAACATGAACTGGCCAAGTCAGTAAACCTTATGTTTAAATGTCTTAATGACAGAACTGTTTACTTTCCACAAAGCTGGATTCAAATTTGACATTTAGTATGGGTGAAACTAAGGCTGTTGCTCTTAATCTAAGCAGAACAAAAGCCCTCAGAGCAGCCTTCTATCCTTTCACCATAATGTAAAGCCTTCTACAGGAGAGACAATGCCAGGAAGGCTGGGACTGCTGGCTGGGATGAGGGAACACAGCAGCCCTTGGGAAGCATGCAGGCTTTGAACCCAAGCCAAAGCTATTCTCTCTCACTCTCAAGAGCTTTCTGTTAAAACAAATTAATTAAAATCAAAACTTATTGCTAACTTATCTTGTTGATCATGTGTCAGAGCAGAAAGAATGTATTTATTGTAGTTACATCCTGAAAACCACGACTTACAATGGAAGCACTGACACATCCTGAATTGTTTCAGGCCACAAGTAGCACTGTGATAGCTAAATAAGCTTTCATGCACTTCTTTAGCGGTCTAGGAATAGCGATGGAGAGTGGTGGTAGAATTAATAATGCCATGCAAAAAAAGCTTTTCAGGCAGTATCATTTTCTGAAGGTCACAGAGGACACAAGCTGGAGAAATGGGCCTGTGTGAATCTCATGAGGTTCCACAAGGCCAAGTGCAAGGTCCTACACCTGGGCCAGGGTTTCAATACAGGACGAGGGATGATGTGATTGAGAGCAGCCCTGTGCAGAAGGACCTGGGGGTGCTGATTGATAAGAAGCTTGACATGAGCCAGCAATGTGCACTTACAGCACAGAGGGCCAACTGTATCCTTGACTGCATCAAAAGAAGCGTGGCCAGCAGGGCAAGGGAGGTGATTCTGCACTTCTGCTCCACTGTTGTGAGATCTCATCTGGAGTATTGTGTCCAGTTCAGGAATCTTCAACATAAGAAGGTTGTGAAACTGATGAAACAGGTCCAGAAGGGGGCTACAAAGATGATCAGAGGGCTGGAGCACCTCTGGTATGAGGACAGGCTGAGAGAGTTGGGGTTGTTCAGCCTGGAGAAGAGAAGGCTCTGGGAAACATTATAGTGGCATTCCTGTACCTGAAGGGAGGCATCCAAGAAAGCTGGGGAGAGACTTTTTACAAGGGCATGGAGTGAAAGGACAAGGGGGAATGGCTTAAAATTGGAGGGGAGGAAGATTTAGACTAGACTGTAGGAAGAAATTCTTCACAATGAGGGTGGTGAAACACTGGAACAGCTTTTTCAGGAAAGTTGTGGATGCCCCATCCCTGGAAGGGTTCAAGGTCAGGTTGGATAGGAACTTGAGGAGACTGATCTACTGGGAGTTGTCCCTGCCCATGGCAAGAGGGTTGGAACTAGATGATATTTAAAGTCTCTTCCAACCCAAACCATTCTATGATTCTACGACACCAAACACAAGAAACCAAGTGACATGAGCTTTGGCAACAGCCACCTGCAGTCTTCTAGTCCAGTCTGCTTCATAAAATTTTCCACATAACAGGAAAATGTGTCAGCAGTGAAGAAATGATAAAGACAAACACTTATTATTAATCCAAGCTGGGTTTCTGTTATTAGTACGCTGTGCTTACAGTTTAGGAAGATTTATTGAAATGTTTGCTACGGTGAAACAGGAGATTTAACATGCATCACTTGGAGAGTCCACAATCATGAGCCCATGAAGGCTACACGAGTGTTAACAGAGAAAAATGGTCTCATCCTTTGGCACGGCAGGCGAGGAAATACGACTCTTTCCCATGTTGGAACTGGCACAAATTAGAATATAGGAAATGATGTTTAAAGGCATGAAAAATACATTTTACTGCAAGGATGGTCAAGCACTGGCACAGGTCACCCAGACCCAACTGGACACAGTGCTTGGCAACCAGCTCTAGGTGGCTTTGCTTGACTAGGGTGTTATGCTACGCAATCTCCAGAAGTCCCTTCCTAATTCAGCTGTTCTGTGATTCTACTGGAATTTCTCAGGATCGCTGATGACCTAATATTTATTAACTTTTCTATGTGTGTCATCATCTCTGCTCTTCTAGCCTAAATAACAAAGCCAAATAAACAATCCTTTTGGCTTGACTCTGACTTAAAAGCACCTTCGTGCTCTTCACTGGGCCAAAACTGTAAATAGTGCTGTGTTACTGGAGGAAAATGAAAAGAAATGTGCCTTAGACTTTTAACCAAAAATTAGGAGAAAAACAAAATACAAGAGAAGACTTGTTGTATCATCAAATTATAGAAGGAATTATCAAGATAAGAAAGAAAAGAGCATGAAATCAAAAACCTAATCAAGTCCAGGAAATGCTTCCATCAGTTGTCACAGTGATATTTAACAGAAAGTTGCTACTAAACCCAGGATTTTTCACAGTCCCATAAACAGGACTATATTTTGGCTTCCATCCCACATCAAATTAATTTCTAAAGCCTCCCAGATATGCGCAGCAGAACCTCATGCCAATCTCTTAAGCAAATGCCTCTCACACACTTTATTTTGGTGCAATCTAAAATAATAATATCATTTTCCATCACAAGATTAAAATATTCTACCAATCCAGTTTTCCACTGAATAGTCAAATGAAGCAAATATTTTCAAATGTCTGATCCACAAGCAGAAAACTAAGGAAGTGAATATTTATTAAAACTAAAGCCATGGAACTGTTACACACAAAACTGAGGCTTTTTTTCCTGCTTAGCAAAGGATAGTGCTGCTGAGACAAAAAAAACCCACTTAAACAAATCACGAAAAAGTAATAATAGCTTTCTGATGACATACACTAAAGAAAAAAAATTGAGTTTCTGTTGTGGTAGAAATGAGAGTTGCTCCATTGAACTACACTTGTTTTCATTAAAACCAGTTTACAGCAACTTACAAGATGGGTTACACATTTGACTACTGATATTTGTCAACCAGGAATCACAAAGCCGTTTAATGAGTTGAAACATTATTGACATGTAACACAATTTGGCAAGTAGTTTTTCTCCTTTGAAAATACCAGCTCTGAGCCATGGCAGACTTCAACAACAAAAAGCCAAAGTATCATTTAATTTTTCTTTTGGAATAAAGGAAGTCTCACATGATAGCAGTTTTGTTCATTGCATAAAAAAGACGATCAGTCAGTCCTTTACAAAAAGGGTTTCTCCTACTCTTTTACTCATACCAATACTCCTATCAGCTTCAATACATCAGATGTTCTTACTTTGTCTCATCAACCCCTATGGTATCCCATCTGACCAGTGACATGTTCAAATGTTGCAGTTTTAAATTTGAGTTGTGTCCTTAGACACTTGGCACTCTGCATTTAACATTTCCACAAGGGAAAAAGGCTCCATGTCATTGATCAAATCTATCACGTCACACAGCAACTTGCGCTCCTATCTCTCTCTGTTCCAGTGGCACTTCATCTGCTCTTTAAAAAAAAAATAACTTGGAATTCCCCAAAAGCCTGATCTGTTATGGTGGAAGTTTAATTAGACCTAAAACTAATTTCAAAGTGTCAGCAGTATCTTTTCTGAAGAGCATTTAGGTATACTCCATTTAATAATAACATGACAAGAAGTAAGTAATGAAATTATTACCGAAGGAGTGAAAATCTTTTTAAAAGAAAGACTATTATTCATACTGAATACCGCATGTTTAAGTGACTGGCATTGCGTTAATAATTATAGTAGTTATCACTCTCCATTGAAAAGAAAATAAATTCAGATTACTAGCTCTATTATATTATAGCAAAAAGAAAAAGAAGACAGATTTAACACATAGTATTGTGGAGCTGAGGTAGTCATTTGCCAAATTCTACTCCCATTATTAGTAGCCAATTTGTTTCGAAGTCACTGAAAATTTGGTAAGAAAACTGTTATTCATACAAATATATTTTATTGATAGAAAGCAAATCGTGCCTGGAAAATTTGGTGGTCTTCTATAATGAGGCTACAGCGTTGGTGGATAAGGGAAGAATAACTGACTAGAACTTCGCAAAGCATTCAAAACTGTCCCACACAATATCCTTGCTTCTAAATTGGAGAGATATGGATTTGATGGATGGACCACTTGGTGAATAAGGAATTGGCTGGATGATCACAGTCAAGCAGTTGTAGTCAACAGCTCAGCTTCCAAGTGGAGGCTAATGACAAATGGGACTCCTCAGAGGTCAGTATTGGAACAGGTGTTGTTTAACATCTTTGTTGCAGACATAGGCAATGGGATTGAGGGCACCCTCAGCAACTTTGCTGACAACACCAAGCTGTGTGGCACAGTCGACAGGCTGGAGGGAAGGGATACCATTCAGAGGTACCAAAACAGGCTTGAGAGGCAGGCCTGTGCAAACCTTATGAAGTTCAACAAGGCCAAGCACAAGGTCCTGCAGCTGGGTTGGGGCAATCCCAAGCACAAATACAGTCTGGGTGGAGGACGGATTCAGATTAGCCTTGAGGGGAAAGACTTGGGTGTGCTGGTGGATAAGAAGCTCAACATAAGCTGGCAATGTGCACTTGTAGCCCAGAAAGCCAATTGCATCCTGGGCTGCATCAAAAGAAGTATGACTAGCAGGTCAAGGGACATGATTCTCCCCCTCTACTCTGCTTTCATGAGAAAACACCTGGAGTACCACGTTCAGTTCTGGAGTCCTCAGCACTGGAATGACATGGATCTTTTAGACTGAGTCCAGAGGGCTACAAATATTATCAGAGGGCTGGAGTACCTCCCACATGAGGACAGGCTGAGAGAGTTGGTGTTGTTCAGCCTAGAGAAAAGAAGGGTTCAGAGAGACCTTAGAGCGGTTTTTCAGTACTTAAAGGAGGCCTACAGGAAAGCTGTGACTCTTTACCAGGAAGAGCAGTGATAGGACAAGAGGTAATGGTTTTAGGCTGAAAGAGGTGAAATACAGATTACACATTGGGAAGAAATATTTTACTATGAGGGTGGTGAGGCACCAGAACAAGTTGCCAAGAGAAGTCATGGCTGCCCCATCCCTGGAGGTGTTCAAGGTCAGGTTGGATGAGTCTTTGAGCAACCTGATCTAGTGGAAGGTGTCCCTGCCCATGGGGGGCAGGGGGGTGTTGATCTAGATGATCTTTAAGGACCCTTCCCACTGAGACCATTCTAAGTTGCTGTGATACTATGAAGCACAGAATGAATTAAAATAATGCATTTTTGCATCTCTTTCTTTCCTTCAGCTGATTCTATCTGCCCCAAATATAATAGACGTTATGGAAAAACAGAAAGCTTATTCCAGCCTCTATCATTTTATGACAAGAAGAGTTTTTACATAGGAGAGATGTACATGAAAAAAAAATGATGTTTCAAGGTTCATTTTTTATCAGAAATGGTTAAATAAGCTACAATTATCTTAATCATGACAGATTTCTTCAAATATCTATTCCCCATGATGACCAACCCACTTCCACTGGGACTGGAAGATTTCTCTAGGGCTTCTCCCACTTGCCCATTAGACTGCTCAGCATTCTTTACATAGTTGTAATGCCAGGAGATCACAATCAAAAGAATGGCTACCTTGGATACATGCTGAAATTACATATAATGCAAAATACCATCTCAACTACTACTACAAAAACATTCCTTGTCTAAAAGCTATTGGTTGCTCTCATAGTAGTGAGATAAAATGACATAAAATCAGATTCTTCTAAAAAGAGAGCTAGTTCATTTTTGCATTAGAAATGCTATGAAGAAGATTCAGTCTATAACTCTTAAAAAACTTGTCTGGAATTGCTTGATACTCCTAAGACAGACAGAAGGGAGGGCACAGGTACCCCATTTACCCATTTCAATGACATATAAGCGTTTTCTAACAACCCTTCATGCCTCTTGCTGCGTCACAGGTACTATAACCCTTTCTCCACTGAAGAAATAAGTCTCCTTAACAAAGAAAACAACCGTAAGGTTCATTTAGCCCTGAAAAACCCCTCATGATGCATATTCTGGAAAGTCAGTTCACAGAATCACAGAATCACAGAATAACCAGGTTGGAAGAGACCCACCGGATCACCACGTCCAACCGTTCCTACCAAACACTAAACCATATCCCTCAGCACCTCGTCCACCCGTGCCTTAAACACCTCCAGGGAAGGTAACTCAACCACCTCCCTGGGCAGCCTGTGCCAGTGCCCAATGACCCTTTCTGTAAAGAATTTTTTCCTAACGTCTAGCCTAAACCTCCCCTGGCGGAGCTTGAGGCCATTCCCTCTTGTCCTGTCCCCTGTCACTTGGGAGAAGAGGCCAGCACCCTCCTCTCTACAACGTCCTTTCAGGTAGTTGTAGAGAGCAATGAGGTCACCCCTCAGCCTCCTCTTCTCCAGGCTAAACAACCCCAGCTCTCTCAGCCGCTCCTCATAAGGCCTGTTCTCCAGCCCTTTCACCAGCTTTGTTGCTCTTCTCTGTACTCTCTCCAGAGCCTCAACATCCTGAGTTCAATAGGTCCTTGTCTGTGTCACTCTTCACCTGCCTCATTACTGTATATTCACATGGATTCAATGTCCAGATTTACCTGGCCAAATATTAATTTCTAAGGCAGAGGCATCAGTGAATACAGGAAGACACAAAGACCATGTTTCAAAGCTCCAGGCAGAAGACCATGAGCTGAATGGTCACAGTGAAGCCAAGATGCTCATTTCTGCATAGCTACCAAAATAACCTCCATTCTGCTCAAACTCTGGGCTGATTTGAAAAATCAGCATATCCAGTCCCATAGTTACCAGGATGGTTTTGATATTTTCAGGTTTCCCTCCCTGCCCTTCTCATTTACATTTTCATACACGCCTTCATTATTTTAGCATTTCTTTCTTCCTTTAGCAGCATTGCTCTGAAAGGAAATTGTTCTGTCACATTGTGAGTGCCAGAGAAACAAATGGCTACATCTCTCACATGAAAAGCTTCCAGAAGCATCAGGAAGTTAGCACTCCTGGTAAAACATCTGCTGGAGACAGTTAACCTTGACAGTCCTGTGAGTAAAAATATTAATCACAAAAACAGCCTATGCTGTGGGCATATCTGTCTGCTGATGTTCCTGTACAAAAGGCCTTCACCTTAGACTGTGTCCATCTTCATTACTATGCCAAACAGATTGCTATGGTAATTTGGAAACAGCACTGAGTATAGCAAGCATAAAGACCAAAAAAAAAAAAAATCTGTTAATACTGGAACAAAATTGTAATATAAATAAAGATTGTTCAGTAACTGTTCCATCACACAACACAACCTTCCTGTCATAATTATGCAAAAGGACTCCTCATACGTCCACACGGAAAGCACACAGCAGAAGTATACTCCTCTAGCATAAGGCTTGCCAGTAATCTGTACAAACTCTTTCTCCTCAGAAACTTATTTTCCTGCAACCAATAACTACTCTTGCAAAGAACAGTTCTGCTCCAAATTTCTGGCTAGTTTGTAACTTTTTCATCTTGGTGAGCAATTACCATTTAATTGAAATAGCATTTCTCCTGCTTTGAGTTTTCAAAATGAAACAGTCATTTAAACCTTGTAAATGGAATTGGGACTGATTAGCTTCGTCGACAGAGCTGAGTCAAAATTCAGTGCTCTGCAAAAGACTTCGTATTACATGTATAGAGAGAGCATGTAGGACTTGGTTTCCAATTCTCTCATGTATTGGAAAGTTCCCTTCTACACACAAGTAGGTCTACAGTGTTCTTACACAGGTCTGCAACCTGACATCACATTGGCCAGACAGGACTTGAGAGCAGTCTCACACCGCTGGCACTAGGTAACTCAGCCTCTGCGGGACAGCTGACATTCACAGGACCAGGGACAAGCCTACAGCCTCGTACAACAGGTCAGCATCCCCTGGACATAATTTACACACACATGTTACAGTGTAAAGAATATGTATCACAACACAAATTACAGGAGCATGCAAGAAGAAAATTAGAGTACATGTTTCTAACATCAGAGCAAAAGCAACTTATTTCCCTTTCAGGGATACCTTTCAAAGTGGTTTGGGTTTTGTTTTTTTTTTCCTAGTGGTGCATATAAGAATGATAATTCTTTCTTCCTTTAAAAGAAAAATCCTTCCCTAGTCTGCATGCAGTCATACTCCATTAGTTCAGAACAGCTGCCATTATAGCTAAGTTAATTGTTGTAATTTCTCATGTTGAAACTTCTATCATTCTTCTCCACTTGTTTCAATAAAATTTAAGAGTAATCCAAGTTGATAATATTTATTTATTCCTTGTCTACAAAGAAATTCTGTTCCATTTCTACTGGTAATTGGGCCATTTATGTTACAATTCACTTATTAATTCAACAGAACAAAGCTCACCTAAGTTAGTTATGCACATTGATAACAGCCTATTACCCATGTCGCCTTCTTGTGAATCAATTAAGTCTAATGTCCAAACTTTAAAATGAGCAGAAAAGACATATTTCTGCATAATGAACTCCATTAAAAACCTAACAGATGTTCATAAAAACTCACTACCTCTATCTACACAGGCTTTTAATAGAAAATACTCATGTTTGTTTAAGAAATTTCATCTACTGATGTAGTTGAAGATGTCCCTGCTCATTGCATGAGGGTTGGACTAGAAAACTTTTATAGGTTTCTTCCAAACCATAATATCTGATTCTACCACATTTTCTAAAATTTTCCTCTACTTGAGCCTGAGATTTAATGACCTTATCAAGACCACCAAAAATACCAGGTTCTGGGTTCCTTTTTTTAACTCCTTCCACATCTCATACTCCTGCTGAAATGCCAAGTCCTTGATTTCCATTTTTTCTCTCACAGCACAACTATTATTCTGAACTTAAACAGCATTCTCCAAACAACTGCCATCAGAACACACACAGCTCAGACATATCAGTACACGTTTCAGGCAGCCTGACCACATGACACTGACTTCTAAGACCTGAGCAGCCTGCCAGTTTTGCTTTAGGTGTTTGACATTCAGAGGAGAGCTCTTGGCCTTTAACAGAAGGTCTGCATTTGTTCTCTGGCCTCTTTGCCACTTCTGAACACTACATTGTAGTAAAATGTCCATTAAGACCAGTGCATGTATTAGTCATCCTGAACCAAAAGTCAGTTTGGATGGATACAAATCACAGTGATGCCACAGCAGGGTTGAGAACGTGGCTTACCATGGTATGAGGAAGCTAAGGTGATCCCTACAGCATCACCATATTGTCCTTCCTTTAACTTCTGGATCCGTTTCTTTCAAACACATCCTATAAAAACAACATCCTTCTCCATGACTTTCAAAGTCATAAGAATATTTTCCTTTCCCATGGAGGTACAACAGATATAATCCAAATAAACCCTCTCAGCACAAAAGAAAACACAGTGGTCCCAAATGAATGCAATTCACAGTCCACAATAGAACCCTTGCTTTTAATTAGACAAGAATACTGACTTCATTACAACATTTTCAAGGAAAGATAATCAGAAATTTATAGCTACCTACCAGCATTTCTATACCATGTGATGGAGTTTAGTGTTCATACTGTGGAGGCAGCAATACCCCTCACTGACTAGAAGAAGATTGTCACGCAGCACTACAATCCAATCTTGCATCTTAAATACAGAAATAAAGATGATGTTACCGCTAAATGCTAAACTTTAGTATTCTCTAATTCAAGGCACTAACTGTATAAATTTAACAGATGTCTTGTACTGTAGTTTTTGCATTTAAATGCTATATATCATGTATGAAAGTATTTTCTTATACAAGAAAGCACAGGTCTGTTATCTACAATGACAAAAAGATCTCGAGAAGGCTTGGGGTTTCTGTTCCCTTTGCAGACAGACTGAGTAAATTGTATAAAAGCTGCAACTGTATAAACTCCTATCCCAGTCAACACGAAAGGTTGCATTAATTTCCTCCACATGAATAGGGGTGTATAGCAGCAGAAAGGGATATTTGATGAAGAACATGACAACATGCAAAATTCAGTCCTAGTGGTTTCTTCCCCTATCAAAAATTAAAACACATAACTAGAATTTGCAGTTATGGAACCTGCCCAGCTTCATAAACTAAAAAGAAATCAAACAGAGCTACCGTGATGATGTATAGGTTCATACTGCTTTCCACTTAAACATCTCTTCAGCGCTGCTGAGCAGGTGTGTGCCTACTGCAGCCTAGGCTGAGGCTCCCTGCTGAGCCCCTGCTCTACTTCCCATTTGAAAAGATGCTATTGACATACCTCTTAAAATGAAAGCGTGCTGGCCTTCATTTTGATTGTGATTGCCATCTACTGTTTCATGTAGAAAACCAGCTTATAAGGTTGCTGAGGCTCTGTTGTGTCTTGTATTCTATCATCAAAAAAGGCCTGAAAGATAAAAACAAGGCTGCACCTGCATGGACCTCCACATACCCACCCAGGCAGTTGTCCATGCCAGCTCCTTCAGCACTGTTCTCACTGCCTCACGCAGCAGAGGACAGACCTCACCCTTTGATCCTAATGCATGCGACCCACCACAAAAACACAAGCCCACCAATTACTGCAAGAATTTCTCCGCTGATTCTGAATACATCCCAGCCTCACATCTATCCCCCATGTGGTGCAGCCACCCCCACCTCTGCTTCCCGGCTTGGAAGGGCAGAAGCTGGGTTGTGCTGGTGGGGGATAGATATCACTAATGTTGAAGTAACAGATTTAGAGGTCTGCCTCGACAGGGTTTATGCAGCCACAGTGTGTTCCAAGAGCCTGTAACAGCTCTGTTGTGCATTTCAGGGGCATGGCATAAGCAGGGAACTCAGAACAAATGTAAAGAATGACAAAAACATCACTTGGTGGTTACACAATGTCATAAATTGCAATAAGGTATGCTGGCAGTTGTCACAGTTCTTCCCAATTAACATTAATAAGACATGCTAGAGTGGAATTAAAATGATTTTACTGAACTGACTTCCTAAAAAGAAAAAAGAAAACCAACATTTAAGCTTTCTAAAACTTGAGTTGATGAATTGCACTGGGAAGTCACTACTGTCTCTATTGCAGTACCAACTAGAGAAGCCCCCAGCTGATACCAGAGCTCCTGCCACGCAATCCAAAACACGTACAAGTCAAATACCTGTGTACATGTAGAAACAGCAGCCTTTGATTATCCAGAATTTACAGCTGAAAGAGACCAAGGCAAGGAGTAGGAGCAGAAAAATACTAAAAACAGGCAGTGGGTAGCTTGGAAGCAAGTATCTGAGTAGCTGTGTCTCAGTTCAATCTGAATTCACTCAAACGCTTTAATTTCAAGAAGTGTTGCATACTGAAAGCAAGCATACTTCAGACATATCAGGCATTCAGGAGCAAAACTGATAGCTCTAGGCATACAACAGTGGTTTCCTAGAATATCTCATGAGAGTATGAACACCTTAATACCAGAAATCTACATAGTCTATACAGAAATTAAACAGAAATGACACAGAAATTGCAACAATTTATCTAAACTGGTTTGCAAATTGACTTATTTACATCAGAGCTAGCCTCTGGTGCATTCTCTTGAATGTGGGAAAATTGGTTTGGAAGTCAAACTAAGCTAAATGAGTACTGGGCACTCTTAACCTGATTGAACTATGGTCATACAAGCTTGCTACAACAATTTAGGTAAATCAGCTTTAGCAAACAATTTAGCTAAATCAGTGACAATTTTGTATTTAGGCTACAAATACAATTAATTCTTTTTCCATTTTTCACATTGCATATTTCTCAGTAGTACAACTATGTGAAAACAAATGTTATCACTCTGAAATAGAGAGCACAAACGCCTATTTCAGCCACTCATATAGCAGAATTGTATTTACAACACACAAAGGGGATTTATTCTGTCCAAATGTACGCACATCTCTTAGCTACTTTTAATGATCTAGCCCTATATCTCTACCTATTAAGAAGATGGAGGAGTTAGATTCCTATAATTTAGGTGTGCTGAACTGCACCTCCCAGCCATCTCCCAGCTGAAAAAATTATATACCACAATGTCTGAGAAATTTTCAAGTAGAAACTGCGTAGAGGATTCTGTAATAGGGATATAATGGAGCTACAGGTAGAATAAAAAAATAAAAGCAATTCTCTCTGCAGTTTCAAGATTGTAAGTGTAACTGTGTTCAAAAAGAGAAGAATATTTTTCATTATATTTAACAGTGCTGAGCTGTGAGTCTATAAAGATTTATTTTTTTAATACTACCCACTAAAAGGAAAAAAAAAAAAAAAGGGTATGGCCTCTGTCCAGGTATTCTGGTTTGCAAGATCAGATATCTAAACTCATGACATGCACTACTAGCTCCAGAGATTTAAAACCCATACTTATGGAATGGAGCCTTCCTGGTGAATCTTTCTGACGAGAAGCAATGGTTTACTTCAATTTAGAAAGTCCTAAGTAATAAGGAACAACACACAGGAAAAAATAAAGAAGAAAGACAGGCAAATTAGAAAAACAGGAAATAGCCAAAATAAAATTAGTTTGTTAAAAAAACTAACAATTTCTTGAAATAATGATGATGACTTATATACTTGAATTTAAAAAAAAAATTAAGAAAAATCTAAATTTAGTGCAGAACTAGAACTGCCTCTGACTGTGCATATCTAGACAGTTTTCCTTTCTACACAATCATCAATACGGCATTCCAAAGTGAACCTCTGACAAAAGGTGTCATAAAATCATCATCAACATGTTTGTTTCAAAATAATTCCAGTTTTCATAAAGCTGACTGATTATGAAAATAGACAATGCAGTTTATCATGACTGTCTGACACTTTAATTTCTATCATTTATAATTCAGGAAAATGGGTATCACAAATCTCCAGGCTTCATTTTAACGTTTATTGCTCTTCTTCTCCTTTTCTGAGTCTTCATCATAACTGAATGAATATATAATAAGTCCCCTAAGCCCAGTAATAAAAGAGCACCCTAGAGGTCAAACAACACAGTGTTTTACGTTATTTCAAGTCACTTGTTCTTCTGGTATTTCTTTTGTCTATCATTCTTCATATCAAACTAACATTAGCTAATAACATTAACAGTGCTATCTATAAAGACAGAAAAATGATGACACAGTCAAGGACAATGATCCCACTCTTTTATGATATTAATCCACAGAAGAAACAGTTCACTCCAAAATTCCCCTTGAAAATAACTGAAGACTCCTACAGCCAAGCAAAAGATTTTTAGGTCTAGATTACTCAAAAGTATGACTTTAGCCAGCATCAGTTACAAAACATGTTAAATGAATGATGAACTAAACCACCCATTCTTTATTGCTGTGATCGTAAAAATGCATTATAAATCATAAACACTACAATTGCACACACAAAAAATTATTGTCATAATACAAATTTACCAAAAAAGGCACTTACTACAAAACTTCAGATAGCTTTTAAGACACTAAAAACCAGCAATGTTTATTAGCCCACGTTTATTAACTTTATAATTCATTCATATTTTCCTGTATTAAAGGAGAGGGAATCCATGAACCAGGAAATGTAGAAAAAAATTACATCATCTTATAAAAGAAGTTCCAATCACTTATAGTCATCAACTGTTCTGTGCAGAGCAACGTGTTAGCCATTCTTGACACTATATTCTGTGGTTCTCTCCTGAAAGAATAAAACTCACAATAGGCGATATTACATAAATACAACTTTTGCATAAGAGTACCCCAAAATGGAGCTCACAGCTCACAGCTCACCTGTTTTTCCAATAACTTTAAAATGTTCTCTGTGTTTAAAAAAAGTAGAAGAATCACTTGTTATTTGAAGTTCCTCAAAGACTTACTAGGATTCTCTCTTACTGTTGCAGTAGCAGTGTCTTCCAACAACACCCCTAAAAAAAGGTTCTAAGATGGAGAAAAAGGCTTGATTTGAGTACGTCAGTTCAGAAGGTATAGTGTAGCCTCCCTCAGGACAATTCTATTTGAGGCTATTTTGTAAAAACTAATGAATGAGAGATAAAAGAAAAAAAATTCTATGCTACTTAGTGGTTTTCCTAAATTCCAAATATTAAACATTTCTCTTATTAACATCTTTTCTTTAACATGACCTATTTTTCACTTTCTTATGAACTGAAAAAAAAAAAATTCTTCTGTTTTCTTGAAAATCACCATATTATAATATTCATAGTATTTGTGCATATGGGTAAATACTTAACTCTTAAATGCTTTGGCTACCAGAGTTACAGCTCAATGCAATATATGTTACTTACTTCCAGACATTTAACTTCAAAATTCCCAATCTAAAAAGCTAAAAATACTGCAGAACAAGCACCATCTTGACAGAGAGGTTATAAAAGCACTGCATCAGGATTGTGAGCCACTAACTGTCTAGAAAAACAAAAAGCAAATTCATGTACAAGATCGCATTCTTAAGCTTACAGAGTACATTGAACTTTCGCCATTCAGATAAGGCTTCAGAGAGGTTCATGGTAAACTAAAGATTTTATATATTGCTTTTCAAAATTAAAGAACCATGTGTATAATTACACCTAAGACCACCATGTAGTTCTGTGCAAATGGGCACTGAGGCTTCTCCATGTCCTTTCACTTCCTCCTGCAAATACTTTATTCGAATCAGCTACAGAATTCACTGAAGAATTACTAAGGACTGTGATAAATGCAAATATTTTCACCCTACAAAACTGTTAACATGTATTTTTCCTTCCCTAGGCAGCGGAATAAAACGAATCCAGAAGCAACTATAACCAACATGACTTACATTTCAGGGCAACACTAGTCTCTAATTTCCAGAGACTCTCTTACTTTGGGGTTTTAATACAAACAAAAAAAAGAAACCCTTCCCAACAAGCCTTTTCTTTTCTGTCCTCTGGCTTTTCTTTGTATTTAACTGCCATTAAAAATGTATCATTTTTCTTCATCATCTCCTGACTAGATTTTTGTTTTAAGATCTTCTGTCCTCGAAGTCTCAATTTAAATATTACAGACTGGTTTCCTATTTACAGGAGCACTCAAATTCTCTAGCATACTTAACTTATCAATTTGACAATGCTCAGTTTGTCCAGAATTCCTTGCATATTCTAGGAAATCCTTTCCAGATTCAGAGATTGCCAGACTAATGAAGGAAGCACAGTGTCCATCTTATAAACACAGGAGGTCTCCTTGATGCTAAAGAACAGCACTATGAACTCCAATATTTACAAAAAGTAAGGTGTGTATTTAGCTTGATAGGTTTTGAAAATATTTTACAATACTAGGAGTTCACTCTAGAATATATCACAGCAGGGAAAGAGAACCTTCTTAACATCTACTGCCAAATTCAGTTTAAAAAGCACTGCAGCTCATTATCATGATTACCAGCTCATAGCTTTCTCAGGGCTAAATTAGTCACCCATGCCAACAATTTCCAGCTACCACTAGGAACACGTGGAACTGCTTTTTCATGTTAGGCTCTTGTAATGAAGGTTTGCTTTTTAAAGTTATGCGGTGAAACAAGATCTGTCCTACACTCCTGGTTCAGAACCAACTTCGGCAAATTCAGAACGCTGCACAACATCAGCATGGTGCATGCACAGAGAAAACATATACATCAGACTTATAAACCTATAATTCTACACATTTTCTGTTGCTAAATACTTTACAGTTGGTTTATTGCTTGGAAATGTGGATTCAATTCTAAATAAAAGATCTAACATTATAAGGTGCTGCTTGGTGCAGCTATTAAAAACACACCAGAGAAGAATTTTTCAAAACTCAAAGCTTCAGAAGAAATCCCAAAAAGGCAGCTTTCCCTTTTCAAGGATATAGGCAATGACAATTTCAAGTAGAAAAAGAAACTGACCTCACTTGTTTACCTTGTATCTTATTCCAAAGCAATTAACTGAATGGAGGAATTGTTTGCCTGACCACAATCAGAGCAGATGTAACTCTTGTCAACTGCTGTCTTGGAATTAATTCAACCAACATTGTCACATCCCCAAATATTGGCCAGATATAGCTAGATGTTGGGGGCTTGTTTGTTTTGGGGTTTTTTTTCCAGCACAGCAACACACAGTTAATTAATTAATTTCCTGTAACAATTCAGTATGGTTACCCTGTACTGGAAAAGGGAGAAGGAAAAATTGAACTAACATCATTGGTACCCTCAGCCATCTGTAAAAGTAGATCTTCAAAACACTTCAGCAGTTCCAATGGCAATGCTTTTGCATTTGGCTTCCACCATTTGCAGAACAATTCATATTTCTGATCAAGTTAGCAAAATATTTGGCATTCACTCACAGTGAATTACTAAACAACGTATGACTCATGAAAACACATTCACCTGTACACCAAGAATTCACTTATCTCTATAGGAAGAACTCACAGCTAGAGTTCTTGTAAAAGTCAGTCTTGCATAAGAGAAGAACGACAGAAAAACAGGTGTTATTTCAGAAGTAAGGAACAGGTACTACCTACTGCTTTGGAAAAATCTCTTACCAAAATTTACAGTAACTCAATTGCAACACCACTGGGTTCTTGGCCAATACAGATCACCTATGTAGTAGAGCACAACTAATTAATGTATTAAAAAGCAGGAAAGAATAGCAACTAGCTTTTGCTAAGCAATGTAAATGCTCCTGAAGGTGCTACCATAAGTATAGATGACACTGGGTACCCATTTGAGATCTTGCCTTTTATTTTTCCCCCCCTTATATAGAAGAAGTCTAGTAAAATACGTTCCCTAGAAGTACAGCCTGTAACTTCCACCATTCCCCTTCATATCTAGAGTGATGGTGAGCATTAGCCACCACACTTCAAAAGCAGCTGCAGAACAGAAACAAGAATCAACATGAGATCGTTAAAAATATTGAACACTCTTTCTAATAGACTGCAGACCAAACTGGTAGTGGAGCCAACTGTAAACACTGGCCAATATTTCTCATTTTAACACTCTCTACTCTGTTGTGCCAGAATTTCGCTGCACAGTCTGAAAACCAAATGTCTTTGAAAGTGTTCAGCAATCTGTAAGAAAGATGAAGAATTACATTGTTTTCAGGTGTATTAAATTCTGGAAGCCTTTTATTTCCAAATCACTAACAGTAAGTTTTGTAGGAAAAACTCTGACAAACTGTATTTGTGCCAAACCTCACCTTAATTCAATTTCCCTGTGTTCATGTCCTCCAAAGCAATTTTTGCTAACATGATGGAAGAGTGTTTTCCCACATAGATTCTGCCTCAGTCAGTTCACAAAATGGTCAATGTTTTCTTATTGAATTCAAAGTTTTCTTTTTTTTCCATATTGATCAGGTATGGGATACATGCCTTCCTTCTCTGAATACACTCTTCCAATTCTGCTCTGCAAACAAAATCATCAATATATTATGAGGATTTCCTCTCATACTCATTACTGCATGTATCCAAATGCCTACCCAGTCCCAGTTTACTGTCAGCATAGATCCATGCTATAAAGTGAACAAAGCAAAGGTCTTAATGGGAAGAAAAAAAAAAGGTGCAGTTGTGGAACAGATACCACAGGATGATTATGTATGCTTAAATCTTTGGATACAGAAAACATTAAGCTATCCCCAGCCTTCTTCAAAAGTACCAAAGCTTCCTTTGCTCTAAATTTGAAAGTCACAAACTAAAATACAATTCCCCTTAATTTTACTGCATTGAGTTCTACACATTTTTTTAAGGTTTTTTTTTTTTAATTTTCTAAGGTAAGAGAACATTTCTATTTTCCCAGTTTGAAGACAGGACAAACCACAGTACTGCAGTGAAACTCGGAAGATGCTGCAACCTAGAAAACATGTAAACTTGGCTCTCCAGTATTCTGTGCTAGTACTTCAGTCATTGAGCCCTCTGTACTCTCCATGTCCATCCTAGCCCGACCAAAGGAGTTATTCATAACACAATTCCTACATCACTTACAGCATTCACTTTACTATGAGTTTTTGCATCTTCCGCTTAAATGTTGGTTTCATGTTTTTGTGCATCTCTTTATTCAATATTCAAGAAGCAGAGATGTATGAACTTCACTTGAACCGATCCTCTCTTCCTTCAAAAAGAATAACTATGTGAAAAAAACCCGAGACGAATGAATAATAAAACAGGTTGCAACACTTCAAAGATGAAATATCATGGTATGTGTTATCAACATAATCTGATTAAAATGACTGCCAAATCTGTTTGTATTTAATATATCCTGTTACCAACTGAAGAAGGGAAAGCTGCATCCCTGGGAGACATGATTTTCTTGAAATGCCTTATAAAAATAGTATGAAGAGTATATAGATTTTTATAATAGAAAAATCAGTACAGTTCTAGTGCAAGACTATGTAATTTACCAGAAGAAATTGACTTTATATAGGTTTCTGATCCATTTTGTGTAACTCTTCAGAAACAATATAATTAGTTGTTGTAGGATATTTGAAACAAAGTCACAGAAAGAATAGTCTCATTTACATTTCATAGGTGCTGTCTAAAAAAAAAATGTACACCACAAAATATTAGTTTGCTTTGGAACAGGTATTTTTAAATGACATAATGTATGTCATAATGCAGTAGTGACTGCACAAAACACTGTTAAACAATTTTCATCTTGATTCAGTATTCATTGCACAAAAAGCAATGAGTTCATTGCAGAGCTCTCAAACGTGGAAGGATTCCCTTACATCAGTCAAACACCTTTCAAGTCACAACAGTCCTTCAGCCTCTGCTTGTGCTCTTAACCTGTTCCTGACTTGAAATTATTTTTGTAGAGTTCTGTTTCATGATCTAACAAGTATAAATGTAAATGCTTTCTTCAGAAAAGTTGTTCTAAGCTGTCAGGACTTCCAGGTGAAAAGCAACTTTACTTTGTTTGGGATTCCTTTTTTTTCAAAACAAGACTTACCAATCCCTCACCTAAGAACCTGCTGTCCGTTTCTAACAAAGATAGACCAAAGGATAGAGATTTTGAGAACAACTGAATCTCTACACGACTGTGAAAATAAGGGGAGAGATCCATTTAGAGAGATCCAAAATCTTCACTGAGAAAAAGCTATAAAGCCAGTTCAGAACCTTCTGACAGCAACAAATCTACACCCAAAGGCAACTTTGTAATATGCCAAATGCAGGTGAAAGCTGAATTGGCACTGAGTCCCCCGTAAGATATGCATTCACAGAAAGCAAAATTTCTTTAGTTACATAACTCCTTCAGGTTTTCCCATTTCTAGTGAGATAAAATGAATAAAGAATAGAACACTACTTCTATCGTCAAACATGATTAACAAAATACTGTAAGCCAATATAGAAATACATATATGTACCCAGTAAGATGGATTTATCAAAGCCTAATAAAGCAAGACATTCAGACAGTCCACAAAACTACTTGAACTTATAGCTGGTAGCTGATTTAAACAACTAAAAGTAAGAACACTGAATAAGTCATGAGATCTGGGATGCAGCCTTCTTCACTAAAATTGTCAAGGGCAAACAGGAAAAATTAAAAATCTTCTTGACTGTTATAATTACAGGTTAGTAACACCAATATATGCATTTGTTTAGAAATGTGTATGTGTGTGTGTGCAAATGCATACATACATTTGTACATACACAAAAAATACTATTTGCATCCATATTTTTATATATGGATAAAATTTCCACCTGAAATTTGAAAGCAGTAGAACCACAAATGTTTTTCTCCCTTGTCTCAGACTCACATTTCACCCCTGTTTCTGCAGTGCACACAGTTGTCACACTGTACTTGTCTGAACAGTAGAATTGCGACAAAAAATTTAGATCACACATTTCCCTTTAGCTTCCACTATTGCCAAGACTTTCCCACCCAGAGCAAGGGTTTCTGGAGGCAGAATTTCACTTAGAATATGATTAGGAAGCTGTAACAATTACCTTGTTATTCTAAAATTGCATTGCCAGTAAACAAGCAAAATAAGATTTGCAAAGTTTGTTTATTATAATTACTAATACATGCCTCCTGATCTGAATTTTCAAGGAGTACACAAACAGTAGCAGCACAAGAGAGGAGTTTAATAATTTTCCTCATGCTATTTTAGAAAGTTAGCTATTGATATTCGAACAAAAGTAGGCATTATTTCAAAAAGGACTGTCTTCATCTCATGAATCTGTCAAAATTGCAGTGCAAGGTAGGTGGCTCTAGAACTACATCTGGACTTCTCTAGAGACTAATGGGTACATTTCGGCTACCAAATACTGAATTTAAATGTCTTTCAATTGCTGAGAAGACAAAATCATTGAAATTTTCATCTCAGCAAGTGATGCATGCCATCACGTTTTCAAATAAAAGCTGTTAACACCACTACCAAAGGCAGTATTAAGAGTAGAGAGGTACCTACGGCTATCATTGTGCTTCAAACCATAGCAGAATGGCTAATTTTATCACAGAAGCACTGGAAAAAGCACTGATTCAGATGTATTAGATAGCCAGTCATTACTCAGTGACGGTGCAAGATACTGAATGCAATGTGGTGTAGCTGAAGAGTGTGGAAACAGGTAACCAACTCTGAGAGCCTGCAGAGGCAGTTTTGGAATATGCTTGCAGCTGTCACAGCCCCTGAACTGAGGTGGAAACTGGCTGCAAGACTGTACTTACCTGCAGTATCTGTTTCCAAACTGACAAACCTAGTCACTAGTGAAGTCATTCTGAAAAGATCAAAGCTCTCTTCTCACTTTAAGATTAAGGACACGGAACTGCAATGATAAACGTTAAGTAGATAAACCTGCACTTTAAAGAAAACCAACATTTTCCATCCTTAAAGCAGCAAACATTGCTCAAAAAAACCCCATACATGCAATATAAAAATTCCTTTTCCAGTTTCAAGGTTCAGCTGGCTATGAAACTACTTTGTTTCAGTCCATGATGGCTCATTTTTCACCAAAACGTAATTTTCCTTTTTATCAAATATTTTCTCCTTTTTAATTCCCCCAGCTCATTTGTTGTGCTATCAAAGCGCCAACTTAAAACACGCAATGACTGACCAAGGAGACCCTGTAGCTGCAATGCATCAAACCAATTTTGTTGACCCTTCATGGGTCACTGAAACATCAGCTTCACGTGTCTATTTTGCAGAAGAATAACAAACAGGACCATGTCTTTCTCCAAGCTGCACAGGTATTTCACCTAGGCAAGCAGGAAAATAACTCTGCTGTCAAAACTTTCAGTCCTCGAATTCAAAACTACATTCAAACAGCCTCGAATACAGCCAGTAATAAAATTTACTGGCCAAAGGATGAAAAAATCCAAGGTCTTTACAACAATTTGTTTAACGTAAGTATTACCAGATAATGAACAGATAGTGCTAATGTTCAATACCTGCACTGAAATTCTACCCCATTTGATTTCTACCCAAAAACATATGTTGATGTCACTTATTATACATGCCATTTACTATCTACACTTTATTGTTTAAGCCATGAACATCTGAAACATCATGATTATTAAGTAAAAGGACTTCATTTTCCATTGTAAGGGAAAAAAAACTTGGAAGGCCAGAATTCATCTATTTAGAATAGATTATTTTATTTGGAAAGGACCTACAAATATCATCTAGTACAACTTTCTTACCAATTCAGGGCTAACCAAGTCCTAAAGCATGGTATTAGGGCATTGTTCAAACGCTTCTTAAACACTGACAGGCTTTGGGCATTGGCAACCTCTCTCAGAAGCCTGTTCCATGGTTTGACCACACTCTCAGTAAAGAAATATTTCATAATGTCCACTCTAAACCACCCTTGGTGCAGCTTTAAAGCATTCTAACATGCTCTGCTGGATACCAGGGAATAAAAATCAGCACCTCCCTCTCCACTTTCCCTCCTTAAGAAGCTGTGGAGAGCCAAAACTCGGTTCCCACAGAGCTTTGTATAATTTCTATAGTTTTCCAGAGTAATGCATGAATTCTCAAGATGGAATCCAGTTGTGCTTGCGCATCAATAAAATTTAAATTAAAAACTGAATGTAGATATCATACTCAGAATTGAAAATGCAAGAAAACTACCTTCCCAAGTCAGAAACCACGAAGACAAATAAGGTTCTTTTCCAAACTACATCCAGATTAAACTTAGAGTACTGCAAAATTCCTGTCAGAAGAAAACATGCATAACACTCTGGATGATATATAAAAAATATCTAAGTTAAATTCTTAGCTCCTAAAAATCATTAACCTGTGAAAATTAAGGTACTCATTAAAGCAGTTATTAAAAATAATTGCCATTCATATGGATGAAGGATTACCAAGTGCCAATAGAGGAGATAAAACAGGCAGCTCGCTTGAAAAGTACAGAGGATTTTTCAACACCCACGTAAAAATAAGGACTGATGAGGGCATCTCCTTTGGTATTTTCTAAGGTGTAAAGAAAGTTTATACCCACATATCTGCATACTTTAAAATCATCCTTTACGTTGTCCTGTAAAAATTTTTACCAGTACTTTTAAAAAATACCTAAAAATTCTATTATTGCACAGGCCTTATCTAAAATACTAATTACTATATATTTGACTACTCTCAATCTTATAGTAGACAGCACATAAAAGCCAAATATATTTTGTGAACATTTACGATCTGAGAAATTTATTAGGCCAACAGTAATATGATCAGAAGACATTATTCTTCCCTCTACTTAAAAGCCTCTGCCAGCAGGATGCCACTGGGTATGGTTAAGTTCAGTGTTGCAGCAGGCACCAACTCAGTCCCCTTGCAAAATTATATGGAACTCAGCACACACTAGTTAATATTGCAACAACATGTACCTAGCATTTCACCGCACTGTTCTGCAGCCCTTTTTCACTCTACTGAACTTCATCATCTCCAATACAATCCACTGAAAGAGATTTTTTCTCATCCACTAACTGAGTTTCAGTGTTTCATTTTGGTTGCTTTAAAGTTGCACATAAGATCAGACCCCTAGTACTGGAGTAGCCTCATGTCATTATCAAAGCAATCATTTTAGTGTGGTGGAAGTCATTCCTAAAGAAGAATTATTTCTCTTAGGATAAGGATTAAACATTTAAAAATAAGGTTACTGCCATAGAGCCAGTACTCCACACATTATCAAAACCAAAACGTGCAAACTTCAAAGAGAGACTTCACATTCTTTAAAGACTAGGCATAGTAATAAAAAATTTAATTTTGTATGCCATACACTAATGAAAATGTAAACACTGAAACTATATTTATTTCATAAAAAAAGACAACGTTGTGTGGTAAATTCAATGCATATTAATGAACTTCACCACATTATTCAGCATTAGGGCATGAAACTGTTCTCTGTTTACAGCATTTTTCAGGAGCATTTCATAGACCTGATATCCAAGCTACCTAGAAACACTAGAAAACTACAACAGGCTGTCTGTAATATGAAAGGATTGAATTATTCCACAACTACACCACTATAATAATAAACCTACTGGTATAAAGACCAAAAACGCAGGATCATCTCAGAATTTTCATCTGAAAGGCAGAGGGAAAGCAACAACACACGGTTATACTGTAATTGGATAATTTGGGTTATAAGCTTCAAGTCACCACTGCAGTCCAAAATTCTGTAAAGTAAATCCCAAATCACAAGAAATTGCATTTCATATGATTAGGTTGTATTTTTAACACTACTAATCAACAGAAGTAGAGTTTTTCTTCCAAAGTGCCTTAGTCATCATAAAATACTAACAATGATGTTAATTAAACACATTTGCAGAACTAAATTTAAAAAAACCAAACATTTGATTTCATGTTCATTCTCTGCACCTATTTCTACAGCTCTCTGACAAAATTACTATTAAGTTATAGCAACATATACATGCATATGTCATGATAGAAAGGAAATGTACCAGGTCATCACTATTGTCATCTTGATAAATATTGCCAATGCTAAATTTATATTAGTAGGGCCAGACATGCTTGTACAATTGCATTTTGTATTCGCCACTTGAAATTATTTTTGATGTATTTAGTACCCTCGTGTTTCAGCCCCTGCATCAGAAGAAAGCCTCTCTGGAAATAACAGCACACCTAAGTAAGAGTGGATGTAGCTCTCCTAATCATTCTCCGCATAAAATTCTTGAATAGCTTTCGTTAGTGTTGCTTGAAAAACACCTTTTTGTTCCTTTGCAGTTAATAATTTATACCAGAAAGAGCACGTGCTTGTGAAAGAATGAGTGTGTGTAAAGGAAATGTATTCCTATAAGAAATATACTTAGCAGAATGATAACCAATAGTTTGATATTACAAATAATACCATCTCTATATTTTTATTTACTTTGCTAGTTTACCCACACTAAAAAGAAAACTGCAGAAATCCCCACAAGTTTCAACACTGCATCAATGAGCCTATGTAAATCATGCTGCCAGAAGTAAGGTCTAACAAAGAGTTTAGTAAAGAGATTTAAAAGGAAACATAGTATCCGCATTGGGTTCTAAATACAGAGAGCATAAATCCTTTCTTTCCAGTTTTGGCTGAAGGAAACCATGTTCCCCCAAGATGAGCCAGCAGTTGGAAGCACAGGACAAGCAGGAGGAGTCTCTGCAAAAAATGAACAGTAGTGAAATAGCACTTAATGAGTAGGACCCGTCTCCTCCGTCTTATGACTACTAGACAGTAGCACTTCATAAAAGATTATTAAAATATTAAAAATTTACATAGGGATGCCTTTCCTTTTCTCTCATCCTTCTACATGAATTGTAAGGTAGCTTCCCATGAAGGGGAGAACACTCACCTCTCACCAATGATCATTGAGGGAGAAAAGGAAAAGCAAGTTTTACATAAACTTGCCTTAAAATATTTTAAGGTTTCTACAGTGAAGGAAACTAATCAAAGATTCAGGATTACTCCGAGTTCTGAACTTCTCTGATTATGATTTAACACAAATTCACCAAAACAAGCAAAAATACTGATTTCTTCCCAGGATATTGATACAATTACCTTGGACTAAGTATCAGGCAGTTTGAAAACACAGGGATGTTGAAGATACCGGTTTTCATATGTCACTTTTTTCACACACTGCTTGCATCATGTGATGGCAAGATAGCATGATATCTCATCTGATAGTAGCATTGAAATCTACACAATATTCACCAGAAGTTATGAACTATTCCTCCCACCACTGTCTTAATCAGTTTGAAGATAAGTTCTCATTCCCAAAATAAACCGTTTAGGAATTTTACCACTGAAAACAAAACATTATAGAGAGCACATTGTGCTTTAACTACATAAAGGAAAGGAACGCGGTCTGCCAGATTCCTCAATCAAAAATATTCCTCTTACCATTATTATCTTGGGATGTCCATGTTAAACTGATTTCCACTAACAGTTACACCAAAGCAAATTCAGCCTAAGCAGCCTAAGCCCGTTAAATAAATTATCTTAGAGTCATTGGGAGACGAAATCTGGTTGTATGCATGTGCACACACGTAACAGCATCTATTTCTGAACTGACAGGGCAGATCATCTCTGTGGCATTCATGTCAGAGCCATGACAAAACGCTTTTCCCAGATGAATAAGTGACAGCAAGAAGGCTGTTTTCAATGGGAAGAGGAAGCCAAGAGCTGGCTTGTTTCCATGGAAACACTAGCAGCATCAGGCAGAACAGCTGTAGAGGAAAAGGCAGAAGTTCAGGAGGCAGAAATCTTGCTGATTTTACCTTCCCAATATGTCAGCGCCATCAGAGACCCACCTACATTTAAGGCAGATCAAACTAGTTTATATTGAGTATGTCATGTATTAAGCTACCATTTCTAATTAAGACTTTTAGCATGCCAGAAGTACATTAATAAAAATTACTTACATTGTGATTTAGTCAGCCCATGTACACATAAAGCTACAGAATGTATGAATATCTGAATATCTGTAACAGCAGGTATTATGGTTTTTGTCATTAGGAACAAATCTTGCTGTTTCTTTAAAAATGACAGTTCCAGTAGGCTAAATGCTACCAACAGAAATACTGGGTTTTGCCAACTTAATCTAATGGACTCTTTTCCCACTTGAAAATAAATTCAGCACAGGAAAAATAATATCCTCTTTTCATTTTTTTTATCAACCTTTACTAATTTCTTTGTATACTTTTATAATAACTTTCAGATAGAAGATGTTAGAAGATGTCTGCATAGCTCAAAAATTACTAAAGGTAACATCTAACGTATACTTGTTTTCCTTGCTGGATAAACGATAAGAGAGTAAAGATTTCACTTAGAATTTAAAGGGCTTGTTTGTTAAGAAAGCAACTCTGCTATTCACTGTTAGTCTATAAACACGTATTCCAAAATTAACGCATCTTCACTGCTCCATTCAAGATGCCTCAATCAAGCTATCCCAGCAGCATTGCTGCCACCAAAAATAAAAACCATCTTGCATTATGAACAGTCAAAGCCCTAAATTTAACCCACTCCATTCATTCACCATAGTACATGACTGGTGCCTGGAGAAAGCATAAGCAAGACACCAAACAATGACATAAATTATCCTTGATAAGAATACACTCCAGTATGATTTCCATGGCTTTAACCTTTTGAGTGGATCTATAAAATCATATTTTCTCCCTCTCCCATTTCACTTACTTCAGTTAATTCTTCCAGCAACCAACCCCACCAAATGTTCAAAGCTGGTGTAGGTGTTAGGAGACACTGAAAAGAATTTCCAAATGTAATTTCATGTAACGCAGTAGATGGGAACTTTGTATTTCCATCCAACAGAATTCCTCTCTGCTTAAGTCCAGCTTCCCTTTCCACAATGAAGCAGCATAAGATCAGTATTTTCAACGCTTGCAAGCTGTAAGTATCTCAATATCTAGACTGCAAGCCTTTTGTGGTTTTACTTGCATTTCAGTGAATAATTACTTGCAGCTAAGTTTACAAATAGTTGCTAATTAGGTTTTTTCCTTCCATTGTAAACCACATAATTATGACCTATCCTATTAAGACGATACAGCAAAGCTGTTGTGTAACTTGCTTTCAGTTTCTGAAAGCAAGAAGATAAGGGTGTTGAAGGCAGTGCCTGCTTGAGTGCCCTGGGGCACACTGACTCCCGCACTGCTGAGCTACCGAACTTTGCAGGCACTAGCCCCTGCTCTGCAAACAGATTCACATTCTTCTCAGAAAATAAAGGGTAAAAAGCCATGAACTTTGTGAATCTCAGCGTCATTTTTGAGTTCCGGCACTAAGTACATCAATAATACATAATCCTCAGGAAAAAATCAATGACGAATACTAATTACTTCTTTAAACAGCATCATATTTCAACTGTTATTCAAAAGTGAAAAAAACTTGAAAACCTAATTAATTTCAAATACAATATCTGAGACTAGCATTGACATTCTAGGTCCTGCTGGGCATCTGCAGACACTCTTTAAAACTCAGTGCTTAATTACTTCTCTTGTACTTTCTTACAAACTATTTAGACATATCTTTGCACTTTACTAAAGCATGAGTCCTTTGCACTTATCAGCCATCAAAGGACACCAAAATCATGCACAGGTACTAACTAGCCAAACTCAAAATACATTTGATTCCAGTAAGAATCATCTAAGTGTCTGTTTCAGAGATGTTTAAACCAACATATTTTAAGAGTTAGTTGCCCGACACTTCTCCTCCTATGACAGCATCTTATGCCAGTAGCTTTCCATACCTACATTCCATCCATAATAGCATTCCCTCAAACAGTACTTTGTGAATGATCCTTCTATTATGTCTGGAGTGAAAGAAGTACTGCTGTACTCTTTAATTTCATTTCACAGTCTATGAAATCCAAAACGATACTATGAAAACAGAAATAATATTCAGACATAACACCTGAATGTGAGAAACAAAGAAAAGTGCTGCACGTTTCAAAGCAATTGTGTGCACACGGATTACATTTTATATTTACAAAAACCATGTTTAGTAGATGTCACTGCCTGAATATCAAACTGCATACACTAGAAGTTGAAGGGTTTTTCTTTTTAGAATCTCAAATAAAGTAAACCTTCTTGTCAACAAACTAGTTCCACTATTTATATAACATCACTGAATGGTCTTGCTAGAATAATCTTGTGCGCGTACTATCCCCCCAATAGGTTACCATGGCAACTTATATTTGAATTTCTATAAATTTCTATTTTTAGAGATCACAGTTAAGGATAAAGAAAATCACAAATATTAAGTACCATTCCATTAACAGAAAAATATCCCATTTTTATCATCATCATACTTCCCACAAAAGACATCGCTGAAGTTAAATCAGGCAGTAATGCTAAAAAATAATTACCACAGTTCTTAAGAAAGTTTACCGCTAAGCAGCCTTACCATAACCTAAGTGGTGTATGAGTCAGTAGCTAACACTATGAGGCAATGATTGATGTTCACAGAGTTTTGTCTTGATTGCAGTAAGGCCAGGATTTCACTCAAATGTTTTTAGAGTTAGTCATCATTTCAGCTGACATAAAACAGAAATGTATTTGCCAGAATACTCAGAATATAATGTCTTTGTTTCAGGTGTGGGTAAAATGTTGAATCGACAGCAACGCCTCAGTTCCAAACTCAGGTTACAATCACCCTAAATTACTGTGTTCAAGAGTGGTTATTAAGTGGATGCTAGGCTTAAATACAAATTTACTTAATGTTTTAAAACTTGCCCATAGCTCTCGCAGTTTTCTCCCTACCTGAAAGATCAAGGTACAGAGTAGCAGCTTTGAAGAAAATGAAAACACTGATTTAGACACTGTTGTTATGGCTTTGACACTGCCTTACTCTGGCTACCTGGAGTTGAAATCAAAATGTAATGTTTAAAATCAGGTTTTAAGTTATAAAAAGGTAAATAACGTCTCCTAAAAGATGAACCTTGCTGTGCCACAGTTTTCTACGATAGTGTTAATTAGGCATTAATTTTGAAATCTCAAAATATCTTCACCTGAGCCACTGATGGTTCAGGATGGTCCAGTACAGATGGAAAGTGTAGAAAGCAAATGCCTGCAGGCTCTGTCAAAGCATGGATCAAAGTGGACTGAAAAATCATGTGACAGCTACAACTCCAGGGTGCAATCGTCATCAGAATGCCTACCTTCCTATTTCTCCTGGTATCTTCCATTTAGCATTTCCTTCGTCTTCCTCATTTCCCTAGCAGTTGAGTGGAAAGATTCCCTATCATGAAAGCTGCAGATTTGACGCGGACAGCAACTTTCCACAAAGCAGTAGGCGACAGACATCCTGCAGCACAATCACCACACGGCCTATTGTTTTGTCAGGTAACTGAGAGTCAAATTCTCTTTAGGATTCAGATAGTTATGATACAAGCAACATGGGCATGTCATTGATGAGTAAAGATAGACAATTCTGGTAGCTTTTCTTCAGAACCGATCCTGTATTAAAAACATATTTCAAGTATCAGCTGGAGCCAGCTGACAAGGGAAAACACATTGGTGGGCAACCAACTCAGGCACTCAGAAGGGACAGTAAAAACAACAAGGACTTTTAGACTTTTATTTTCTGTTTAACTTACCTCACTAAGCTCATAGGAGTTGCTAACTTTCACAGGACTGCATCAGGCCCTAGGGTACAATTTAAAAAGTCATTTAACCACAAGTTTATGGTCACATCTGTGAGTTTGCCAGTGAAATCAGCAGGACGGATCAGATGACACCCACCATAACTGAACTTTCTGTAGGATTAGGTTTAACTCTGAGTACTTAATGGGAATCCTGATAAATATGCCGCAAAACATTTATTACCATTTTATAATCAAACATTTCCAGTTACGAGTTTGCTGGTGGTTGCTTTTCTGGTTGTTAAGTTCGAGGCACCACAGTGTATTTCCCCCAAAGGAATTACAACCATTTGTTTGCTCCAAAGCCCTGGGTTAGAACACGAACACACATTGCCACTAACAACAGCAACTAAAGATGGAACTAAAATCCAAATCATTGAAGTAGAAAGTAGTCAGCATCAAAATCTAAAGACCCTATCTAAATAATGGAAACTCAGTATGATCATTTGCTGCCTCATATCCCAGAGACTGTGAGGGTCACCCTGAGAAATCAATGGAGGGAGAGCCAGGGTGACTCCTTGTCACACTTACTTTGCTGAACTCAGATCATCACCCAGCACAAACAGAGAGAAGGTGGCAGAGGGCTGAAGTCACTCTCCTGCATCGTTGTCACCACCTCACCCCAAACACAAGACCTCTGACAGCTGGGGGAAGGATGCTAGACTCCCGGTGGGACCAGATGCCCCAGCCCCAAACACACCTCAAGGCAGGTGCGCAGAAAGAATGAGGGTACCTTGAGGCTGTTCCTGCCCAGACACATGTACGCGCAAGCAGGTCTCCCCAGCAAACGGCACCACTGTACCTCCACCCAGGCCAGGGGGGTGAGCGCAGCTCCCACTCAGGCTCCTAGGGGCACAGCTCCCACCTCAACCCCTGCACATTCCCAAGGGGGGATGCCGGCACAGGCCGACATCACCCGGAGATGCAGAGGGGACAAGTACCACTGCCCCGCGGGGGCCGACATCCCCCCCCAGGCATCAGCCCACGAAAGCATCACCTCAACACGGCCACCCCATGCAGGGAGAGCATCTCCTTGCCTCTCACGCAGGCGACCGTGGCGTGCGCACCCTCGGAAGCCCCTCGGCCTCTACAGCAGCTCCGGGCGGGAGCGCCATCCAGCAGCGCTTACCCTGGCCGCCCGCGAGGAGTAGGGGTCCTCGAAGAGCGCCCAGACGCGGGGCTGCAGCCGCCTCCAGCGCCCCCCCTTGCCGTCGGCGGTCGCCCCCACGTCCTCGATGCCCAGCCTCTTGGCGGCCAGGTCGTCGTCGTCACCGTCGAGGGGCGGCTCGCCCGTCAGCAGGTCGGGCGCCTCGAAGATGTCGAGGGCCTCCTCGGCGTCGCGGTGCTGGCGGTAGGTCATCCAGCAGCAGGGCTCCACGTCGGTCTCGTCGATGCCCCAGAAGGCCAGCTCCTCCTCGAAGAGCGGCCCGCACACGTCGGCGGGGCAGTGCAGCTTGCCGGTGCGGTAGTAGTTGAGCACATAGGCGAAGACCCCCGGGTGCCGGTCGAAGAAGAACTCGCTGGCGGCGGCGCCGTCCCTGGCGCTGCAGCCGCTGCCGGGCTCGGGGCAGCCGCCCGCCGGCGGCGCGGGGGTCGGGGGCGGCGGGGGGGGCGGCGGCTCCTCGCCGCCCGGGGACTCGCTCTGGGACTCGCAGGCGAGCAGGGCCAGGCGGGTCCCCGGCAGGGTCTTCAGGGTGCTGCGGTAGGTCTCGTGCCGCGTGCCCCCCACGTTGAGGATCACCCTCTCGTTGTCCTCGAGCTTCCCCATCGCTCCGGGTCGGACATGACTGGGAAGGCGCGGGAGGCGGCGGCGGGGATGGAGCGGGGGGACCGGTCACCGGGCGAGGGACGAGCTCCTGCCTTAAACGCGAAAAGAAAGAAGAAATCGTAGAATCTCTGCGTCGGAAAAGACCTTTGAGATCACCGAGCCCAACTGTACCCGTCCACTACTAAATCACAGCCCTAAGCGCTTCATCTACCCGTCTTTTAAAGACCCACGGGGACGGGGACTGAACCGCCTCCCTGGGCGACCTCTGCCAGGGCTTGATCACCCTTTTGGAGAAAAAAATTTTCCTAATGTCCAATCTGAACCTCCCCCGGTGCAACTTGAGGCCGTTCCCTCTCGTCCTGTCACCTGTCGCTTGGGAGAAGAGACCCGCACCCACCTCCCTGCGACCTCCTTTCACATAGGTGCAGAGAGCGATAAGGTCTCCCCTCAGCCTCCTTTCCTCAAGGCTAAACAGCACCAGTCCCTCAGCCGCTCCTCCCAAGACTTGTTCTCCAGCCCGTTCACCAGCTCGGTCGCTGGAGAGAAGGTCCCCGAGCACCGCTGGAGACGGGGGTGGGGGGAGGGAGGGGGCTACCCATCGCCGTCACCGCCCGCCAGAGCCTCCTCCATCCCCCCCATCTCCCACCGGGAGAGCCCCCCGGCTCGCCCCGCCGCCGGTCCCAGCCCCGCCCGGCAGCTCCTCCCGCAGGGGGCTCGCCCGTCCCCGGCCCCGGGCAAACCTGCGGGCTCCCTCCCGCTCCCCCCGAAAGCAGATACCGAAATGGCACCGCTGCTTCGCCCGCGTACCGAGCCGCCACCGTCCCCACCCCCTTCTCCCTCGCAGGGCTGCGTGAACCGAGATGATGGAATAGAAAGTGTGCGGTTAATTATTTAATGGGCATCTATCTTTTACTATCCTAACAGCTTAACCGGGGGAAGGGGGGGGGGGGGGGGATTAGACGCTTGTCTCTTCCTTCCTCTCTATTTTGGGAGGGAGAGATCGCCTTTTGGGAAGAAATACCAAGCCCCCCCCGCCCCTCCGCGATCAGCGGGCACACCCTGGAAAAGCCGTGTCCGCGGAGCTCGCTACTTTCTCAGCCGAAGGATGAAGACACGAGCGTGCATGGCGGGGAAGAGCCGGCGGAGCCCCGCGGGGTCCGTGCCCCCCGGCAGCCCCCTCTCCCTCCCCGCCGCCCTCCGCTACCTGTGCCGGAGGGGAGAGAGCGGCTGCTCCTCTTCCCCGGAGCGGCGGCCGCCAGCGCCCAGTCGTGCTGCCTGCCTCTCCGCCACGACACAACTACTTGTTGTTGAGGTTGTGGGTTTTTTTTTTCCTTTGGTTTTGGGGTGGATTTTTTTCGCGTTCAGGCAGCTGTTTTACCTCCCTCCACGCTCAACTCCGACAGGCGCAAACGCGGCTCCCGCCGCCCGCTCGGGGATCCCGATCCCTTCATTTTCACAGGAGAGACGCCGCCTTTCCACGCGGGGGGCGGGAGGGAGCGCGGCCGGCGCAAAGCGGAGCCATGGGCGGCGGGGTCGGGGCACCTCGGGGAACGCCGCTGCCGCCAGCCCAGCGCCTCTTCGCGAGGGCGAACCCGAAGGGGAAAAACGCACCTCGGTTGGGGCTGAAGCTCCTCCCCGGGGCGGGGACAGGGGAGCCTTCCCTCGGCCCCTCTCCGGACCCCCGCTCCCAGCCCCGTGGGGCGGGGGGAGGCGGCAGCGAGGGCGAGAACCGCGGCTACCCGGCAGAGGCAACGCGTGGATTGGGTTATTCTCCCTCTGTACTCGGTACTGGTGAGACCGCTCCTTGAATCCTGTGTTCAGTTCCGGGCCCCTCACCACAAGAAGGATGTTGAGGCTCTGGAGCGAGTCCAGAGAAGAGCAACGAAGCTGGTGAAGGGGCTGGAGAACAGGCCTTATGGGGAAAGGCTGAGGGAACTGGGGTTGTTTAGCCTGGAGAAGAGGAGGCTGAGGGGAGACCTCATTGCTCTCTATAACTACCTGAAAGGAGGTTGTAGAGAGGAGGGTGCTGGCCTCTTCTCCCAAGTGACAGGGGACAGGACAAGAGGGAATGGCCTCAAGCTCCACCAGGGGAGGTTTAGGCTGGACATTAGGAAAAATTTTTCACAGAAAGGGTCATTGGGCACTGGAACAGGCTGCCCAGGGAGGTGGTTGATTCACCTTCCCTGGAGGTGTTTAAGGGACGGGTGGACGAAGTGCTGAGGGGTATGGGTTAGTGATTGATGGGAATGGTTGGACTCGATGATCTGGTGGGTCTCTTCCAACCTGGTGATTCTATGATTCTATGATTTTAAGGGAAACACACGGGAAGAGAGCGGAGCTGCAAAGAGCCTTTTTTTCAGAGGCAGGCAGGAAAAGCAGCACCTAGCTACAGGTGACTGTGGAGGCAAGATGCGCAGCCCCCCAGGAGAGGGTCGCTTAGCGGCAGGTCGGTGCCCGCGGTCCCCGGGACACGCTGTGTGTGGGGCTGATGGAGCCCTAGGGGCTGGGGGAGCCCTCGGAGCTGGGGCCGGCTGTCCAGAGAGCCCCCACCTCCACTAGTCGGGGAAGGAAGGCTTGGGGATAGGGGATCTGGCTTCTATCTCGGCTGGGAAAACCAGATACAGTGCAGCGGAGAAGCACCATGCTCGGTACACCTTGTGCATTGGAGGCTTTGGAGTGAGTGAAGTTGAGTTCCCCATTCAAGGCGACCAATGCCTGAACCAAAGACTCTGCCTCCAAGCCAACTGAGTTATTTCCTACGGCCTATTTTACCGATGCCTGGTTTCAGCTGGGTCGGTCAATGAAGAAGAAGCTTCCAGCCCCAGACAGAAGATAAACTAAATAAGAGGTGATCCCTCTTGCTGCTTTCTCAAAAGAAAAATCTCCTCCACATCAAGAGTAAAGAAAAATCATTCACATCAAGGCTATTCCCTGGCATGAAGTAGGGAAACGAGTGGAATAATGGTATCTAAAACATCCCCCTTCCGCACCAGAGACTTCGTCTGGGCACTTTCTGGTGTTGGGAGGGCAAAGCTCTGCTGGAAGCAACATTCAAAGGACACTGCGCTTAGACCAGCTTGCTTTAACCCAGATCTGTCTGTATGTGGCATCCGTGATGTATACACAGACTCCCAAAGCAGCAGCAACTTTAAGAAATTAGTTTCAAAAGCTTTCTCCAGATGTATGTTTTGAAGTTCCTAAAAGAGAAGCGAAAAATGTTCTGCCAAAGCAGATATAATCAGTTAGTGAAAATGCCTGGGAGCCAAAATTAATATTGAATTACATAGTTGTAAATCCAGTGGAAAGGACTTGCCCATCCTAAACCAAAGCAACACTTCTCATGCCATACTTGCATTTCTTTGCAGAGGTGATTTTTTTCTGAAAAGGGGTCATACAGAAGGAAGGAAGAAGACCAGATTGAATATTCATTGTCTTCTATCTGACCTAGGAGAGGTTTCTGGAGAAACGTAACATGTTAAAGCTCTGCGGCATTCAACCATTATGGAAAACCATGGGGTGGCAGTAGCTGCCAAAATAAGAGACAGACTGTGTCATCACAGAGTACCAGGAATACCCTCTGAACTCTCACTCTGGTAAGTCCCACCTATCTTGTCAAGTTTCAAAGCAAGCACTCTCCCTCCACAAAAAAAAAAAAAAGCTAAAATAAATAAATCCCCAAGCCACCATAAACAACAAAAACAAACCAAAACCAAAATAACAACAACAAAACCAAACACGAAGCACACCCCCTAAAAAAACACTCCACAACCCACCCAACAACCTAAGAGACCTAAGACAAACAAGGATAGCATCTCATAAAAAAAACCAAAAAAACCCCAAAAAACTTTACAGTCATACCCCATAATGCCAATGCTGTGAAAAAGGCATGTAGTCTGAGAAGTCTGTTTACACTTCAGACTTTAAGCACAGGGTTTTTTATTACATGGGGAATAATAAGCCACAGAAATTTTTTTTTCCAATTGGTAAGAAAAGGAATGGTCTCTTGCAGAATATAACTGCCCTTCAGTTGCATCAAAATGTCTATATTCTACATGTCTGTTACTAAATATAATGCTATTAATTTCTCCATGTGTCACTCTTCCTTTTATTTCCAGCATGTGACAGACTTCTCAATGAAGGATGAAATTATATTAGGCATTGACTTTCCAGAGCTGACATTTTCTTGAATGACAATATTCTACATCGGCAACCATAGTAATATTTATGAATTTATTTCTTCACTACAGGAGACTGACCTAAATTTTTGCACTCCTCAGTTTGCAAGAAAAGTGGAAGCATGAGACACATGTAAGAGAGAAATGTGCCTCCTGAATGAGTCTTACCATAAAATATATTTGCAAATGGAAAAAAAGGAAACAACCAACAATTATTTACACATGCTTTCAAATATATTCATGTAAAAGTTAAATGGAAACATTTCTGTAGTTCAGAATATGAAATTTTCTTTGAATAACTGAGTGGCACTGAGCAATACATAACCAATGTTCCCTGCTGGGATAGATATTATGAAAGGAAAGGTCCTGTGTGATTGTTTCAACTGACAAAGCAATAAAATAAGATGTGAAGACTGCTATGAGAAATCCAAACCAAATGAGCATTTTATTTACTGGTAGCAATCATTCTTCTTGTAAGCTTGAGTACTATATTGCAAACTCATCAAGTTACCAGCTGTCTAAAAATAAAAGAGTAAATGGAAGAAAGGACTTGTGGAAAAGAAAAAGAGATTTGAGAAGAAATGCAGCGTACCTCAGTTGCAGTCACCTTCTGGAGGAGCTCTGTCCTTGCTGACTAGGAGGCCCTGGAAAGGTTAACTTCTGTCTTCCTGAGAAGAACATGAGAGGCAGAAGCCATCAAATGTTTTTAGTGCAGGCCACTATTTCATATTTTTCATGTGATGTTGTAATTGGGAAATGAAAAAACCCAAAAAAATAAAATCAATTTTGTAATGGAAAATTTTAATTGAAGACAATGCCACAGAGCCAAAATGTGAAGAATTTATATCAGTTTTGTTGATGGTTAGGTAAATGAATTAATAATTTTAAATATCCACTGTCATTAACAATTTATTAAACTCCTATTTGTTTCTTCTTTCATGTATTTTTCTGTTCTCCCTCATTATTTATAATCATCTCTACTATTTACAATTACATGTACTAATTCATTATAGATCTTGCAGAACACAACAGCCACATAATATTGAAGTACATTGATGATAAGTCATAATCACTACTCTCAACTAGGAAAAAAAAAAGAGAATTAATAGATTAAGTAACTCTTTGAGAATACAACTCTAGGGAGCCATGGTGTAGTTAAATTGTACCGGGCTGGAAACAAAACCAGCAGAAAGCTGTCATTATTTTTAAATTCCAAAGCACAACTGCATTTTTAGTTAACACAGCTGAAATATAAGCTTGCCTTGATTAATACCACAGAAATGGTGAAAAAAGTTCTTACTGTAGGAAAATATAAATAAAACTAAGATTGGACAAGACAGATGGGAAAAATGTGAAAGCCATCAATGTGTTAGTCCCTCAGTAGCTGGTGAGAGTCCCCTGTATGAGGCACTACATACACACAGGTATGCTTTGTCTGCTTTCCCCCATCTTAGATCTTCAATTCATTGTGAAATTGTTGGGAATATGATATTGCTCATATTAAAAATGAAAAACTTGTACATTACATTTATCAAAGAAAAAAACCCAAAAAACTAAGGAACCCAAGACTGGGGCCTTCTGAGAAGTCACAGCAGAAAAAAACAGGTGAGCTCTAATTGCATTGCCTACTTGGTAATTTGCAGCACAACCCATGCTACATCATACCCTTCCCTGCAAGCAAGAAGAGAGGAGTAAATATGTGTACAGTACGTTAAATAGGCTTCAAGTTTCTTTTTTCAAAAGAAAGGTGTGTTGAGAAGGGGAGTGTGAAGCAACATCACTGTAGAGCTGAGACTAGACCATTTTACTGTATGTCAACTCCAACTGCAGCCCTGTCACACACAGCTACTGTCTTGGGTCTTAGCCACATTTTCCTTCAGAAATCCTCATGTTTTCTTCTGCTGTAGGATGAGACTCTGGGGCATACCAACCTGTATGTTCTCATCCCCTTCTTGTCATCCCCTTCTTGGTTGTCCAATCCTCCCACAGATAATCAAAAGATTTCAAAGCAACCTCCCTTTTGACAGACATCCAATATCACAAGATATACCATCTCTTTAATCTTTCCAATTCAGGCACTTCTCATACAGAATCTGCTAGTTCTTTTGTGGGGGCTGAGGTGGAGCTGGGCTCCATGGGGTGTCCCTTCAGAGGCAGAGTCCAATGGCATGAGGTTAACAAGGCCAAGTGCCAGGTCCTGCACTTGGGGCACAACAACCCTGTGCAGTGCTACAGACTAGGAGAAGTCTGTCTAGAAAGCTGCCTGGAGGAGAAAGACCTGGGGGTGTTGGTTGACAGCGACTGAACATGAGCCAACAGTGTGCCCAGGTGGCCAAGAAGGCCAATGGCATCTTGGCTTGTATCAGAAATGGTGTGACCAGCAGGTCCAGGGAGGTTATCCTCCCTCTGTACTCGGCACTGGTGAGACCGCTCCTCGAATCCTGTGTTCAGTTCTGGGCCCCTCACCACAAGAAGGATGTTGAGGCTCTGGAGCGAGTCCAGAGAAGAGCAATGAAGCTGGTGAAGGGGCTGGAGAACAGGCCTTATGAGGAACGGCTGAGAGAGCTGGGGTTGTTTAGCCTGGAGAAGAGGAGGCTGAGGGGAGACCTCATTGCTCTCTACAACTACCTGAAAGGAGGTTGTAGAGAGGAGGGTGCTGGCCTCTTCTCCCAAGTGACAGGGGACAGGACAAGAGGGAATGGCCTCAAGCTCCACCAGGGGAGATTTAGGCTGGACATTAGGAAAAAATTTTTCACAGAAAGGGTCATTGGGCACTGGAACAGGCTGCCCAGGGAGGTGGTTGATTCACCTTCCCTGGAGGTGTTTAAGGCACAGGTGGACGAGGTGCTGAGGGGCATGGTTTAGTGATTGATAGGAATGGTTGGACTCGATGATCCGGTGGGTCTCTTCCATAGTGGTTATTCTATGATTCTATGATTCTATTTCAGCTGTAATTCAAGTAGCTTTGTCAGTGCTGATTCACATTTGCAGGATGCACATTTTCTCAAGAGATATAGGATATTACATTCTGCTTATAAAAGGAGGCATTGCCTCAGGCTCTGTCCATACTTACTTTTTTTTTTCTTTTTAGTGGCCAGCGCTGAATTAGTATGAATGAATTTTTGATCTGTCCCAAAAATTTGCTTCTATTCCAGTTAAAAGTCAGTGATGCGTCCTGCTCATCCATAACTTACCAGTACACAACTCCTCTTCCTTGGGACTGTCATCTGCAAGCAAGATAGTGGCTTTGTAAAGATGACTAGTTAAACAGTGAGAACAGTACCGAGCTCCTCGGCTTGTGTTTACTCTTTAGTTCAAGTAGAATGTAAGTATACGGTCTGAGCTTCGTCCAGGTGCTATACATATTTACAGAAATGTTGTGGTTTGAGCTACAGCAGAATCAGTTTCCTGTTTTCAGCTAAGTCTCATCTAAGTAACTTCATTTTCTAAAAGCTAACTGCATCCTTTTCAAACAGTGTTTCTGTCTAGAAGTGACAATGCTGGGCACTGGTTAGCAGAAAGGCCAATGCTTATACTTATTCCTGTAGTAACCAAGGCTATCCTCGAGCTAGTGGAGTGCTGTAACTCAAAGAGGCGAAAAAGGTTGCATCTACAGGAAGAGGTGGACAGGACAGGTGGGTCCAAACTGACCAACAGAGTACTCCATCCCATATACGTCATACTCAGTGTAAAACCAAGAGGTCACAAGTGTTTCTTTCTCTTCTTTGATGGCTAACATCCAGTGAGGACCTCATCTGTCTGTTTGCTCATGATCCCAGATCTGTTCATTCCTGAATCCACTTCCTTAGCCCAGCTCCCTCCTAGCCTCGTATCCTTTCCCTCATGTCTGCTCTGCAGCATTTTCAGTGATGCATCATCATCGAGAGGTGGGGGCATGATTTCATATGTTTGTATATATTTTATTATTTTGTTATTATTTTCATAATCATTATTATTATTCTATTAAAACTGTAGTTTTATTTTCCAGCCTGCAAATCTTTTCCTCTCATTTCCCTTTCCCCAGGGGTCCAGGGAAAGAAAGGGAATTGGGAGTTGAACTGCTTGGTTTTAGCTGCTGCAATTGGCTGGGCCGGGTTCTCCAACCCCCAGGAGACTGGGGGGCAGGGGTAAAAAGGCCCCCCAGGGTCCTGAGGGACAGAGAAATAAGTGCAGTACCTCCAAACTAGTTACGGATGCTGGGTACAAGCTTCCATCATTCAAAAGGGGTGAATCTTTCCATCTGTAATCAGATAGTACAAAGATATGGAGAAACGGGGAAATGCCCAGAACAAGCTGAGCTAGCCTCCACTGACCTTTCTTCCACTTCCTGGCACAGGAGCATAAGGTTCATGAAAACTCTGGGAAATGCTGCTCCCAACATTTCTGCAATTTTGTATTCTTTACTGATCCCATTTATTTTGACTCAAGTTTTTTGACAATACCTCAATAAAAAAACTGTGTCAGCATAGTGAGGGACTCATCCTGTTGCAAGTCTTAGGCAATCCTATAATATAAATAATTAAAAAACACCTAGAAGATACAGGACAAATATTTTTCTTCAACTACAGAAGAGCATGCTGCCTAAATGCAATCTGTCTAAATATAAGAGGTACCTTGTTATCTATTTTATTAGCCTCTTGAGAAAAGAAAAAGAAAGTAACCCCACATAAATCCCCAGATCTATAATATAGTTTTCTCTGAAATACCTGCCGTTTTCATTTCATTGGCAAAGACTGTATTTGTATTAAGAAGTAACCAATTTATAGGGTGACTGTAAAAGTATCACTAAACATCCTTACAAAGAAACTTCAAGCAATCTTTAGTTTCTAAATCTCTGAACTTATCAAATTGAGTTAGACATAATTTGTAGCCTAAGGGAAAAAAAAAGAAAGAGAGACTTTTACATTTCTATTTTGGTAAATTATATTATCTGTCATCCAGCACACACACTATCTGCTACCTTAATCAATATTCAAACTATTACTGAACAGCTAGTCTACATTTTTAAAAGAAAAGGTGCACTTACAAAAATTTTCTGGGAGCAGGTTTATGTTTCACTTAATGCTGACTTTTACTGATCTTCTCATAAAATGACTTCACAACTGATACACGAACCACGTGTGATGGTGATTTATCTGGGGGAATCACAAAACACTCCCTCACATGCCATCGAAATCAATAAAAAACCCACTAAAAGGACAACAAGGGTTTTCAGATGACTCTGGCATTGTTCCACCTAGTTTCTGTGTTCCACTTGAGTTTAACTTGAAACCTATCTCATCTACCATTTTACTCCTTTCTGCGGCTAACAAACTCCATTATTTTCATTAATTTCTAGTGAGAGACCATAATATATCTACCCCAAGAAGGCAAGGGATGTTCTTTAATGGGTTATCTTCTGAAGATGTTCACACCGATTGTCTTCAAGGCATCCCTGAAGCAACAGCCATTTAACTGACCATTCCTTCAGTGTACTGAGGATATTTTGTAATAGTAGTTCATTCCCTACTATTGATTCAAAGTTTAATAACTATGTTTTGCAATGGTTTTGTCTGCCCATTGTGAGCAGTTATAGTTTATTTATCAAAAAAAGAAACTCCTAGAGTGCAAGTGGCAGAAGTCGTGTGCAGTCTCAGTGACTGAGGCAGGCAGATTTTAAATCAGGTGCCTTGGCTATGCAGGAAGCAAAAAGGTTTCTTCATAGTGTCTGCAATCTAATATAGCAGACCCAATCTCAGTGTATGCAAGCTTGATTAATTTTGACTGCCTCCATTCAGCTGCAGTCAAGTTTTTCTCTCCTAATTTTTTTCATGCTTCTTTGCAGACAAGATTGCCCAAATCTGGAATGAGCTGTCTACTGCCATGGAAACAGAACAGTATTCTCAAGAGATAAACACTGCATCTCCTCTGCCTGTGCTTCAGTCTTGCTGGCAAAAGTTAGAGGTGCTGGCATAGATTTCTGCTACAACCTGTGAACTGGACCATTACTCTATCTGGCAGAGGAGAGCCAGCTGGGAAATACCAAATCCATCATCAGCATTTCCTCCTTAGAAGCAAGGTGCCAATGAAACTTAAAGAGTTGTGCAAGGCCATGCTCAGGTACAAAACCGTTGGCAAACACAGCCTTGCTAACTCTCAGTTAGTAGCCCATCTCACTACAGGGAAAATAAAATAGGATTGTAAAACTGCGAGTTGATTTCTTGAGTGTCTGAATGTCTTTGAACAAGACAGCTCACATCTTAAGCACAGAGTAAAATCACATTAGTCACATTGACAATCATACTTAGTTGCCAAAGAACATGTCATGTCCATGTTTATCCTATAAATGTTTCGGCAACATTCAATACCATTCAGAGCTTTTCCCAGTTTGTTTTGAGCTGCCCTGCTTTAATGGATCTATGCCTGCCTCAGAGGGAATAAAAAAGGTCTAGTGCTGGTTTGGAGCAGGTGAGGGAAGGTGTGTGCTCTTGGTGCAGATGCTGCTAAGGGGCAGTCTTGCTGAGCACACCACCTGAGTTGGGGAAAAGCAGGTACAACACAGCCAACAAGCCGTGTGCACCTGTCTCATGCACACGGGGTGTAAGTGGAGCTGTGGAGAGGTGTGTCTGAACTGGATGAAACGGGGCTGCTGGGGTATCAGCAGTCTTGTCTAAGGCTTTGCATATCTCTTATAGCAGGAACTTGGAACAGAGACAGTTTTTAGGTCCTGAACTGATCTGATCTGCCAAACCACAGAAAGTACAGTAAGGATCGATTTTTAATGTCTGTATCCCATAGGAAGAATGAATGCCCTCCTAACTTTGGCTAGTCAGTTTAGCTATGGTAATTACCCTAAGCTTTTACATATTCAAGATGACAAAGACATGCCTCTAAACATCTGGAGGACCCTGCTTTTTCTGCAGAATAAGTGAACAGCCTAAAGACTATATCAACACAACAGAGATGCCTAAAGCAGCTGCCTAAATTTATGCGGCACACTCCTGCCACTGACTAACGGAGACCTTACCACAACAACCCGTGGCTGTGTTTTTTGAGGCTGGGTTGCTGTAACACCTTTGTCATCTCTCTACAGCTTGAAAGCATGCAGGCTAAAATGACCTGAGAGTTTTACACCCCTCTTAAGCGGATATTTTCACTTCAAAATTGTAGCACACAGGCTGCAACATGAGTACAAGCTTATGCCAGCCTCTGGTGGGAATTCAGGGTGTCAGTTTTGTAACCTTCACCCTTCTACTTAGCTTGCAGTTCAGCAGTTAGCAGGACTGGCAGGGAGACAAAAGTCAGTCTGCCATTGCCATAGTGAGGAATGCCATTTAAATATGCTAAACAGCTACTGGCAAGCCCACGCATGAGGAATTCCCATACTACCACTTTGTTCCACTTGGGTTCTCATCTGCTTTTTCTCAAGATGGAGGTTACCCACAACAGTACACATGAAAACAACAACAACAACAGTAACAACAAAATCTTTCCTATTATATTTTTTAGTAAATTTTGACAGCCAAAATGGAAGAAGCATTCCCATATCATGTAATAATTATTTTATATAAAACTTTATGCAGTCAAGAAGCATCACGTGGGAGATTGAAAGGACTTTTCTAAAAAGAATGCTAAAGATCTTCTATTTGGGAGCTGCCCACACAAAGAAAAGCTTCATAATATTTAAACTCTTATTTATACTAAGCTCTATTACAGTTCCTGCTAATTTATGCAGAGATGAAGATTTGTTCAGACTTTTTGATAATCTTTTCATTCTACAAATCGCTGTCATTGATATTTGTTAAGCAAGAGGCAGTCTGAGATGTTTGTGGTTACATTAGATGTTAGCTTCTTGTACTGCTAACATAAAATTCTGTTTCCCATTGTCTTCACTTCTCACTTCCATTCCTTTTTCAACTTGGATTTTACATTTTCTAAAGCAAGGATTGTATCCTAAAGCATTTGTTTGCATAGTGCCCAGCTCAGCCCATGCCTAAAAGGAGTTTCAAACTTACAAAACGTATTAATGAAACAGTAACTGACTCATGTCCCAGCTCAAAAAGTTCCAGCATGAAAAGAAGCAGCACGGTGGGAGTAAAATTGCAAAAAAAGGTGCTCTGAGAACAGAGCTGTCATCTTAAGTGTGCCTTTAAGGTTCTCCCAATGCTGTAACTGAAAGATTACTACCCCTCCTCCAGAAAAGGAAGCTCTGGTTTAAAATCCAGCAGTATCATAATTAATAGGAATATTATACTAATCTTGGAAAAAAATGGCACTGCTTATCAGGGTTATTTACACTTTCTTAATAACTCCTTGGCTTAGGATTTTAATATTAGTTTTGAAAAGTGCTTAGGAGGTTCCATGTGTCAGCTTACATGCTACAGCCACCCAGCCCTTCCCTAGGTAAAAATGCATTCAATAATACAGATGGGCAAAAAGGCCACCAGTCCATTGCTTCTCCCAAAGGAAGAGCACCAACACTTGCTGTTTTGGAAACAGGAGTTTCAGCTTCACAATACAGAGTTGACATAATGCACTTCCAGTAGCACAAAGACACGTCACCAGCCTCCATTTATATTTTATTAGATTACTAAATTGACATCTACTATGCCAACATTATCAACCAGCATAGACACTAGGAACTGGCAATTAAAACCCAATCAAAATTGAGCATTCCTATCTTGTTATCATTCTAGGTTGTCTTTCAAGTGTCAGAACCATCTTTTTCCACCTTTAAGCTCATAGATATGAGTTATGAACGCACAGTCTACATTAACTACTGCCATCAAATATGCTCTACAGACAAGAGCACAAGTCAACCTAACAAGTTATCAAAAAGACTGCCTTTGAAGTAAAAGTGCAGAGGAACAGTTTGAAGTCCATGATTATTGGGAACTGTTTTTACTACTTCTTTCGTTTTTGTGAAAGAAAATGCAATTAAGCCAAAAAGAATGCTAACAAGTTAGTAACCTCGACATAATCCTCGCTAGTGTGTAAAGCAACCTTGTGGTCTGCTCCTTCAGAGTGAAAGGCAGTTCGTAATTTTATTTATTATTCATAGTAGTTAATTCACTGGGAAGAAGGGGGAAGGCACTGCAGAAATTAATGCAGTAGTAAGTTAATGAGAGGACTGAATTAAAATCTCATCTGGTCACAGTGCTCTTTCACTACATTTACTGAAAAAAAAACCTTTCCATTCACCAAGGTAGAAACAGTCTAATTTATGTAAAAGGAGGAAAATCAGAGCAGTGTGAAATAATAGAAGTCTTACATCTTGAATATTGTTCCAGAGAAGTGAGGTTTGGCTTGGGAATTAAAGAAAAGTATCCGTAGACTGCAGGTGGTCTACCCACACTTCTGTGGGTGAGACAGGAACAGGGATCAGTGCACCTACCAAAATCTAATAAAGCTATGTTTTAGTTAAGAAAAAACATTTTCTATCAAAAACAAACAATGATAAAACCTGTTCTAATAAATATCTGCATGTGTTGTTATATTACATGTCCCTTATTAATTGCCTAAGAAGAGACACATTTACATGCAATGCCTGAAAAGAGCTGTTGCTAACACATTCCCCTTCAGTTTCTTGTGCCTATCATCACATTCAGAACAAGAAAGGCACCAACTGGCACTTAAGGGAGGATATTGCGAATGGACTAAATATGTCCAGTTAACATAATTTTCCTAAGCAGTCATATTTACCATACTTAAGATCAAAGGGGATATAGTAATAGTTTTCAAAGTTGGTGCATAAGGAAAGGATGGGATAGTGGAAAGAGTAATCGGCTTAAGCTGCAGCAAGAAAGATTCTGGTTAATCAGTAGGGAACTTTTTCTCACATGAAGTGCAGTGATGCAGTATAACAGATTACCTGGCAATATGGTGGAAACTCCATCAAAAATGAGAAGAGGGCAGGCACACTATCTTTTACAGATAATATAGGATAATGCAGTAGACAACCTCATGAAATCTCTTCCAGACTGATTTCTTCTGACTGTAAGTGAAGAAAGAGTATTTCCACTCACCTATAGTAGTAGGGAGGCTTCCCTTTGCAGTGTTGGCCTGTGAATATAATATATCGTCAGATATAATATAATATTTCATCAGATAGTTGAAGAATAACTATTCCAACATTTTCTGGTAAACAATGGCTTCCTATTAAGTCCTGGCTCTAAACAATCACCCGAACGCAGCAACTTCTGTAATACTATATTCTTGGCATCACTGTTAATGGTAAGTATAATACCAGGGCAAGGAAGATTTAACTAGTAGTTGCAAAAAAAAAAAAAAAAGGATATGCACAGACTGACATAAGATAGTTGGGAAGTTGTGCAAAGACACAATAAATGTGTCTGTCCACTGGTGCAAGAAATATGTGCAAAGGCTGTGTTGGAGTCTGAGGTTGGGAGGAAGAGCAGGACAGACCAATTCTTGCACTCTGTCTGGTTCTGCAGCTCAGAGGCTTGCTTGAGGAAAAGCTCCTGCACCTTGTCATTGCAGCCGGCCTGAAACACAGGAAGAAGAACAGGGCTCACACTTCTGTTCATGCCACCACATGGGTTTTAGGAATATTTGCTCTAATGTTATGAGCACACTAACATCTACTTTCACCACCCAACAGAGCAAGTGGTTAGAGTTAACAGATTCATCTAGGAACAAAAGAATCTCAAATACACTAGGAGAAGCTCACAAATGCACTTAGTCTGACCCACTTTCTAGTCTCCACTATCCTGTTTAAAAGCCAAAGCAAATTGTACTAATCATTTACACTGATAGCCAGTTAAACTGCTGGAGTTTGTACACTAACATAAGACATGAGCATTTGTAGAAAAGACCAAAGCATACTTCAAATTACTCAACTTTACAATAGATGCATCAGATGGAAGTCTTTTCAGGCTATGTTATTCAGGCAGCACAGTCATGCCTCAGGGTAAACACAGGGCAAAACAAAACATAAAAGAAATGCACTCCCAGAAATGTTCATTAGATTTTGACTCCTCCACCAACACTCATAATTTGAGATTTTCAGTCATGGAATGGAATCAAGGGGGAAACATTGCTTTTAAATTATAAGAAATGAAACATGAATTTCTGACAGGCGTTACTCCACTCTGTCTGCCAAAGTTCACCCTGCATCATATATTCCACTGACTTTCCTAGGGTTTCAACAAGACAATCTTTGCTCCAAATTAAGTTCATTAGTTTCTGTTCTATTAAAAGCAAACAAAAACCATAGACTTATTTTCTCTCCCACATTACATTGTATACATTTGAAGCTCACTTCTCCCCTCTTTTACAAACTAAAACTTAACTCCACTAACTTCACATCACCTTTTTTAGTTCTGGATCTTCCAACTCCCTTTTTGTTTTAAGAACTGTGGTCCCTGGAAGGACTGGCCAAGTCCTGCCAGCAGGTGAGAGTGAAAGGAATACAGACAATCCTGCCCATTGCTTCCCTGGTGCTGCAACAAGGCGCTTCCCTGCACTGCTGCTGCCTGCTCAGTTATCTGCATCAGAGCAGTTGACTATTCCTAGCTACATACTGGTGCTTGGGGCTTTCTTTTGCCTTTGTCTTCAATTTATGAAGATCACTTTGAGCACTGTTCTTGTCCTCCTCTGTCCTCATGGCAACACCACGCGAGAAGGTGTTTACAAACCTTGTGGCCTCTCCCAGTATCCAAGTTGTTAACAGAAACTAAGAGGGACTGAGCTAGCAAAACAGCCATCCTCTCTGAGGGAGACCTGCCTTCATGTCTAGGTGTGAATATCTTGCTCCCAGTTAACCATATTTCCCTTTTGCATGAGCTTCTGTAACCTCTTTACAAGCTTGTCATGTGAGTCTGCATCAAACTCCTTACTACACTCCTGATGCAGCACAGGAATTTCTTGTCCCTTTACACACCAAGGCTCACAGAAGTATCTCATTGCCCTGGTTTCAGAGACAAGGATCCTTTTTTAAACAGAAGCCTAAAAATCGAATGCTACCTGAACAGTATGGACAAGGTATGGACTATCAGAATAAGCTGGTATGGACAAAGTATGGACTATCAGAATAAGCTGGTTTTCAGCTTGTTCCCTGTTGGCCAGTACACATCTTCCGAATGGCTGAAAACATGTGAGTCCAGATAACTCCAGTAATCCCGCAGGGCAGCCAGATTGTAGCTCTGAATGAGCTGCAGCAACTGGTCTACTATCTTATCCACCTAGAGAGAGCAAAATGTTGAAGACTGCAGTCATGAGAGGGCTCTTCCAGCACAAAAGACCTGCTGCAACTTAATGCTGAGAATCCTTAATGGCACAAATAATACTATAATCCAGCTGGGATTTGGCTAGACCTCCAGCTTGCTTTAGTGAGCCTTTGGCTCGAGCCTGGCCTCTTCCTAACTGTAACCATCATCTTCCTTGGGCTACATGCAACAGACAAAACAACTGCTGACTGTATCCAACACCTCCAGGCACAAATATGGCAACAACCTTCTCAGACACTGTCATAAATGCATTTGTAGATAAAACTTGTATTTAAATAAAAGTGTGATTTAACAGAGTCTGATGATAAGGTCACACTATTGCTTTCTGCAATGAAGTACGAGGCAAAGTCAGGTTACTTGTGTTTATAGTGAAAAAATTTATGTGCTTATAGCCAAAGGATTATATGTGCACCCCCGATTGCCTATGTCACTTGGTTACCCCCAATTCACATACATTCCCACCAGGGGGCCCAGCATCAGTTCTCTCCAGAGTTAAAAACCACAGTTTTGCTAAGCGAGCCCTCAGGCATCAGATTTTATAAAATAAAAAATTGAATAGAGCGATAGAGCAACATGATCAGCTCTGGGTAGAGACCAATTCCACAGAGAGAGGCTGACGTGAAACAAGGAGTCCCTGGGCAATTATACCCTCACAGACTATTTTACCCGCATCTCTCACGCAGTGTTTCAGTCCAGTAGTAGTTTTGAGGTTCCTCATTGTATTCCTTCTCTGCCTGTGAGACTGGTTGTTACTTTGTCTTGATGCAGCTGGTGTTGATGATCTGTATCCATGAAGCCTCTGTATTTTCCTGTCTATTGTTGATTCTGGAGGCCGTGTTTTAACTGCCACTGGTGTGGTTAAAGGCAGGGGTGGGGTGGAACACATCCACCACAGACAACAAGTGAATTGTGAGGTGCGGTGCCACAGGTGAAGAACAGCCATAGAGTTAGCCAAGCAAATCTTGGTTTCCTACCCCCACTTTGAGACCTGTAAGTGCAGAAGAACATTCCAGATCCCATTCCTGGCTAGGCACCAGTGGGAGCTGCCAGCTATGGTGATCCACCTCGACTGGTCCTCATCTCTTCAAACACAAGGAGACAGCTAGCCTGGCATTGTAACTTTGACCAGACACTCCTCACAAATATGCCAAAGCACACATGGCAAAAATAGACTGAAAGAATTTTCTATCTCCTCTCCTAGAGATCACATAGTCTGAAAAAGGTCTAAGAGTCAGAAAAGAACACAAGGAATATGCAAAGTTAGTTACCTGGCACTGGTAACTGATTCCATTCTCACTGACTCAATTTAAATAATCAATCCGATATCACTTTCTGGGGTGCTTATTTCACAATGGTTGCTTAAATCTATGCAACATTAATGTCTAGAACAGGTATTTGTCAAAAGCATATTCAGTCCATAAAAACCAGAATATTGTAACTTGGTTTAAACTGTGTTGCTATATTGGCCACTTCCAAAATGCTGGTTTTAAAGGACAAAAAGAAATGTTAAAGTTGTTTTGAACTCTGTTGCTGTTCCCTTTGGAAACACTGAGAAAAGAAAAGAACTGAAAAATGTCCAGTGGATGAAAACAACTGCAGCATTTGCAACTGAAACCTGTGGTTAATCACGAAAATCTGCAAGGCAAATACTACTGTCAAAAGAAATTACTCCAGGGGAACAATTCTACTGGTGTATGTACTGGATTTAATTCACACCAAGACAAATCATAGGATCCCAGAATTAGTCATAAGAGTCATTACATGTTCCCTTACTCGACAGAGGTTGTAAGAAAATGGAACACAGCTTTAAGATACATAGTCAAAACTGCTATTTTAGATTCCACTGATTTTAACCTACGCTTACCTATAATGGTTTGGGGGTTCCCCACACAAAGCATAAAGCACTGTAAAGCAGGTATTGCCCATGGCATGCTCCTCCCAAAGTGAGTTTTGTGAGGGTCTTGGCCGAAACTTCTAATATATGAGCACACGCGGAAATACCAACACCCCATCCCAAAATGGGATCGATAAAAAATGATACCAGAACACCAGGAAATATCCTTGGAACTGAATAATTCTGAAACTGAGTTAGTCATTTCCTGCTTAGTTTCAGTCCCAACTTATAATCAAGTGTGATATGCAGCATAAAATAGAAGTACAGGGACAAGATAGGGAAGAAGCCCCCCCAGATCCCCGCTGCCTTCCTGCTGCAAAAGAGCTCTTTGCCATCCACTGCTCTTTCATCTCCCCCACTGACCTCAACTGCTACCAATTGTGTTCTGCTTAACCTTTCTTCACATCTTCTCTCTAGTTCATCTCTGTCCAGCCTCTGCCTCTGTCCATTCCTCTCACCTGCAGCTATGCTGCTTAAGTGGCTGATGATTTGAGAAGTTACTATGAAGAGTAGCTTTGCCATGAGAGGGACAGTCCTTGTGTTCCAGCTTGGGATATGGGTAGGTAGCTAAATCTCTGCAAGAAGTTTTTTTCCCACAAGCCTCTCACAACACAGGTTATGAAAGGCGCACACCATCGCAGCAGTCATCAAAGAGGTCAGCAGTGAGGCAGGAGGACATCGGCACTGGCACCAAAGCAGGCACAACCACCTCTCCCAGCCACGAGGTTGAGTCCCTCTCACCAGCGTCTGTGAAGGACTATCTGCTGACTGTGGCTATCTCAGAGAAGAACCCCTCAGGTCTTCACTTCATTATTTTTGGTACTTGGAGGGAATCTGCCAGAGAGGTTCTTTCAGATTGCTCAAAAAGACAGTTTGAGAGCAGTGTGAAGTTTCTGCAATGAAAATCCTCATTAGCACGATACCTAGGCAGGACACTTCCTAGATATCTTTTTTTTTTTTTTTTGTCTACCTCTTCCCAAGTCTCTCAGGTTCCTCTTTTCTTCTAAAGATAGAGGGGAAGCCAGGAAAAGATGCTAAAGTATTAGACATCTTTTGTGAGAATGCAGCCTGCAAGAATCAAACCACAACGAACACAACCACAGCTATTACTTTTCTTATATTGAAGCTGCTTCTCTAGGGATGTTGGACACACGAAATTCTGCTGGTAGCACCAAACACAGAAGTTTCCATGCACAAATCCAATTAATTCCATTCAAAGTATAACACAAGTGAGGAGGAACAAAGCCAGAAAACAGGTACCCATATACTATAAATTCCAGGTAAACACGACAAAACAGTCATAAAGAAACCTGAGATAAACAGATTTTTTTTTTTTTCCTGAAGGTTACTTTCTTTCTAACATCTTTAAGGCTTTAGTTCCTTACAATCAAAAAGGGATGCAACAAAAGTGTAGGAGCCACAAAACAGAATATTTCATAGGTAGAGTATGTAGGTACCGTCTTCCCACATTTCTTTCCAACGTACCTTCCATTTCAGGTAATATTTTGAAAAGTTTTCCGGGGAAAAAATAGCCTAAATAGGTCTGGAAGGAGACACTACTTGTCTATCTCTCATCACTGGCAGTGCCTCTGACAGCATCTCAAAGTCACAGTGGTTAACAATATGACAAGCAAATACAGAATTATCTCAATCTCTAAAATGAGTATAAAGGAAAAGAAGGATAAATTGTTAGGTGTTAGAGTAATATCCTAAAAAAGAACCTCAAACAACAACAACAAAATCAACCAGAAAAAAAACCTCCAAATCCAAGAAACCATATAACAAAACCCCCTGAAAAACCCACAAGAGAAAAAAAAATCCAAATAACTGTCCCCAAAGCTCAAAACTAAACAGCACCTCCTTACAAACATGCAGTGGAAGATACATTTTTAATCTTTTTGGTTTTCTGGGCCTGAAAACCCACAGCATTTAATCAGCTGTCAGTGACTCTTATGGAAGAGAAATGAGTTTGTGGGTGTGAATCAGTTAGAACACCTCCTGTGAGCAACGAAGCTATCCCAGGTGAGGATGCCATATTTCCATTAACTGACAAAATGACACTACTGAAGGTTCCTAAAAATGCTCTTAAACATTCCACCTAACCATGCCAGTGCATGTTCATTTGATGATGTAGTCATAGAACCTTGAGAATGTTACATCACCTCATTAATTTCCACTTGTATTCTGGGAGAGTGCGCATCTAATAGGACAAAATGTTTGCTGTATAATGCACTTGGCATTCTCAGTTACAGCAGGTTGCTAAGACTTTTTAGCAGAGCAGTAAATCAGGGTGCCACGAAGACAACTAGTGTTATTAAGCAGTGAGTTTCAGGAAAGAAGCCAACCAGCTTCTCTGAGAACACCACTTCAAGCTAAGAAAACATCCTAATTCAGAAAACACGGGCAATCCTGAGAAAGGTACCAAATATAGGAAATGTTTTGTTTGAAACACCTTTAAAGGCAGCAAACCCTAGTAGCACTTCCAGAAAGTTTTAAAGCTACAAACCACTGATCAAAGAAAAGGATTCAGGTTTGTCAAATGTTTACATCTAAATAAGAGCAAATCAGAACACAATTAATCAGGGCATTGAGAGCATGGTCAATGAAAAGCCAGACACCGCAGACTCTGGTTCAAATACACTTGCTGTGTTTTCCTGCTAATTGTAAGCATGGTGGGCCAGCCTTGAGTAGAAGTTGGTTTCAATTCTTTGTCACCATCTAAAGTTTAGACAGTGAAAAACTGGACAGATGGAAAGTGACTTTTGTGAACTCCATTAAAAATTCACCATAGACATCATACCTGATGCTTTAAGGCAGTCGCTGATGTATAACTGACCTTGTAGTTAATAGAAATTATATACCTAGCAGGTTTTACATAATTACCAGAGTACATACTTGTATTTTCAGGCAAATTCTGACCTTTAGAATTTATCACATATTACCCTGTTAAGGATCTGTCTTCAGATTAAGAAAGAAATATAATGCTTTACTAGCAAAGCTATGGAAATAATGTTCTTATAACAACACCTCATTTTACTGATAAGAACAAAATAAAGAACACTTAATTTGCAGCAGATTTGACCTACACAGCCTCCGCTGCTAGGAAGACCCACTAAAGATACATCCACTCATCATCAATTTTTCCCTTTCATAGCATAATGTGAAATAATATTCCCAAAAGCATCACAAAAAAATTAAACATTGAAAAAAGAAATATCTCAATACCTCATTTCACAATCACTTTCACATTTATTAAATTGAGTTACAATTTTATATGTTGGCACAACTCTCCTAAGTGAACAAGTCTAAACAGAGCAGGTTATTCTTTAAATAAAAACAATAAAAATGCCTCTTTGTATTTTTCAGTTATTTGAGGAGACATGTTAACAAGTAGATCCCAGTAAAATGAGCTGAAGTTGCCCTCCTCAGAATCACCAGTTCCAAGAGCACTAATTAACAAAATCCTCCTAGGAAGAGAAATTCCAGCAGGAATGGGGAGTAAGGAAATTGTAATAAACTAGAATTCTTGCTTAGAATAAGCATCAACAGCATTTGCCTTTCTCTGTAAACCAATACCTACATAGTTTTGCAGGCCCCAGAGAACCCCCTGAAATCCCTTTTTTGAGGATTTAGAGCCGAAACTGCAATTCTAGTTACAAGTGAGGACAGGACACAAGCAACCACAAGACAATGGTGCACAAGCTATCAGAACATTAAAGTGCTACACCCAGAATAAACCAGTCAGTCACAGCAGGACTGAAGTCCCTTATTTTGGTATTCATTTCAGCACTGCCCTAAATTTCTATGAAACACAAACTCTGTCTCTGAGAGAGGTACTGTTAACCACAGACTATAAATTCCAAACTAAGCAGACAAGCACAAAATAAAGAATACATTTTAACAGTACAGGCTTAAGAAATGCAGTTAATTTTGGTGACAGGTATATTGAAACCAAAGGCTATTTATCTCTCTACATACATAATTAATAATACATTTTTTATTTCTTGACACAAAGAATTTTACAGAATTAAAAAGATGCATTACATTTGAAAAGTTGAATATTTGAAGTAGCAAGGAATATTTTAATTCACTGTTTAATTTTTGTTGTAAAATAGGTGTGGGGGTTTAACACTTTTCTATTTTATGCTTTCAGAGTAGACAGGAAACACTACGTATCAGTTTGACAAAGGATATCATTAAAAAAATCACCACAACAGAAAGAATAGAAAGCAGATATACAAATATAAAATATTTGAGTTGAAAACCACTTGGGAAAAAATGGGAAAGGAAGAAGAGCATTAGAAAATGTATGTGTGCTTCATAAAACCTTTGTGATTCAATGCTCAGCTTTGGATGCCTGATGAAAAAATGAGGTCAGTCAAGATGATCCACATAGTAGTTCAAAGGCTAATTGGTGAGAACATCTCTGCACTTCCAATACTGCAGACATCCCCAAAATTGGAAAAGGATGACCTGCTCTCTTTCAGGCTAATTACCAGCATAAGAAACAAGAAATGAGACAAAGAATGTTATAAGAATAAACATATTATTTTTATAGGAGGAAAACTCTGAAGAAAAGCTACTATTGCTATTTATACAGTCAATATAAAGGTTTTTCACAATGTATCATGAAGCTAAATTTTCTCTTGCACATACTCGTTCATGCATTTTAGTATTCCAATTCTGTCTTACTTGGAAATAGGCAACTTTATTGTAATATCAAGCAAATGACACATTTTGTATGAGGAACAGCCTTTATTATTTACAATGAAAAGTAATTAACAGCATTTATGTTAAAAAAAGTGGTTAACATAGCTCAACAGACACTCTAAGGTATTTGCCATGTACTATTCTGAAAGCATCTAAAATTTTTGGCTCCTGAAATCAGTTTAAGACACTAACCATGAAGTAATGCAAATTACATACTTATTAAGCACACTCCTTGTTTCAGAGATGTCTCTTACTCATTTTTGTTGTCCTCCACCCTAAATTCCCCAGGTATTCCTTAAGATATTAACAAAATCATCATCATTCACAATTCCAGTACTTAATCCTTCATAGTAATCTTCAAACTCAGAATAGGACACTTCATTGGGGTTGCTGCAGGACTCTTTTAATGCTTCTAGAAATGATGATTTTATTTCTTCCTCTGTAGCTTTGCCTATGAAAGTATATTTCACCATTAAATACACTTTAAAGATCAGTGGATATATAGTATTTTATGTATTTCAGGCAAGAAACTTCCACATTTTAGCTTGCAAATATTTCTTTCTTGAACAAATTCAATATTCTAATTTCAGAATGAAGTCATTGGCTCACTTAATACCAGCTGCAGAAATCATCCAACTTTAATAGCACACGATAGTAGTAAATATCAACACGAGTATGAAGCCACAGTCAGTTTTTATGAACTATGAGATCAGGAAGATTTTTTTTCTTCAAATAACTGCAAAAACTGAATAATGCAATTGTAAACTAAAATTTGGTAATTCAGAATTTATATTTAATAAAGCATATGTTTTATGTAACACATGTTCAAAGCTCTAGGAAAACCTTAAGATGCAAATTTGCATTTGAATACTGTTCTGCAATTCACTTATGTTTTAGTGACTTAATAAAGATTATACTCAGGATTATTTCATAGAATTGAGGAAAGAAAAAGGGAAACTATAGCATTATAGCACCAGAACAAACTGTAAGTGCAACTTCCTATACCACCATGCGTCTTCATGTGTTACCATTAAAACCACTCGCAATACGAAAACCATCTTCTCTCTACAGGTAAAACAGACAGCACCAGGACACTAGGGAGACTTCACAATGACTATTTTGGTACATGGAGATATTATTTTAGAAACTGACATAAAAATACTTACATTCCTATTTTTTCATCGGCATATTTTGAACATTTTTTAGAATACTGAAAAAAATAAAGAAGATACCAAGGCTTTCTCTGTTCCTATCAGAAGGAACTTCAAGTGCAGAGTACATTCAGTGCCAGTTGGAAACCTTGCATATTTTGATGGAAAACAGGGAAAACAGTAATATGAAAATGCAAGCATCCTCCTAAGTGAAAATTACTAGTATCATGAGTGTCACTGATAACTTGCATAACAAAGCTGAGAACTAACTACTTAAATGTAGTCCTGTGCAGGTAGGGAAAGGATCTACTCTGCATATATGCAGTATTTACAGCTTGATGAAAGCAAGTATTAAAACTGTATATTTGAACTCCATTATTCTTTATAGTCATCTTACAGATGATAGACACATTATAGGTCATCAGAAGAAAAAAAGTTCCCCTTAACAGCTTAAGTCTAAGCCAATATGCAGTTTGTATTAGCAAACAGTTTCTGAACCTGGTATCTCTGCTAACAAGATAAGTTCAGTAGTTACAGATTTTTTTTTTGCCCACATGAATTACCTTCCAATACCAGAGGATGTTTCTTTGCACAGTAACTTTTTATGACATCTACCACAGGCACGTTCCCAGTTTTGTTGAAATCTAGTTTCATATAAGCCTATAAAAGTGACAAAAAATAATATAAGCTTATAAGGAAGGAAAAAATAAAAGCGGAAAGACGTAAAGATCAAATATAATAAACTACCTAGCACATATTTTTAGATCTTATACAATGGACTATGAAAACTTGCCTATTATATTTAAGGCACCAGATACCGAAAAATTATTCTCGATTATGGAATTTAATGATTATTTAATCTCAGCAGTTTTCATATCCCCCCATCAACTCAAAAAAAAAAAAAAGTCTTCTCTCCAGAATTTCTAGCTCATCCTTAGAATTAGAAGTTAAGCTGCTTCCCTTCTGCCTCCTCCAATTACTAATATTCCTATGTCATTCTGACAGGCTTCAGCAGAGCCTCTTCAGGACTGCTAAGAGCAAGTTTCATTTTTATTTCAGTTTACTTAAATATACAGGCTTAACACATGTTGAGGAGAGTCAGATCCTCCATGATTAAAAGCATGAAAGTATGCATCATTTTTCTCAATCTTGATATCCAACCTCTACTCTACTGGCTGATTTGTAATCAGTGTTTCAGACTGCAAACAGCTCCACATTATATTATAGATGTATAACAAATGGCATTTCAAGTGCAAGAAATCTCACAAATATAATTGCTCTGATTGTAGGTCTCAAAGGAGGCAAGTATTATTCCCTTATTTTGAACACTGAGGTAAAGAAATCTATAAACAGATAAAGTGATCTGCCAAAATAAGGAAGGAGACTTCTGGAAGACTGAGTTTCAGGATGTCAGGTGCTTGATACACTGAACTGAAGTGTAAGAATAGCACACATATGCATAAACTCAAAATAATAAAGGAATTAATTCTAGAGTTCAAAAATAAGTAATTCAGTGGAACAGCATGCAGTCTTCTAATTTATGTCTATTTTAATAAACTGATCTCAGAGTTTAAAAAGTCAATTACCAGATGCACAATTCAAGAAAAACAAAAAAAAAACCCAGCACACAATGAATAAACAACTTCAAGGTTAGACTGCAAAATATCTGTAACTAGAATATCTGCAACAAAACTTACTTTTCTTACAAATGTTTTCCGATATTCATTCATTTCTCCAAATATGGCACTAGTAAATTCTCCATAGTCAACCTTATCACTCTCGCTGTCATCAAGAATAAGCCATAAGGTTTCAAAGTCCTGCAATTTAAAAATACTTTGGCAAAGTTCTTCACTACATCCTAGAATGAAACAATTGCTATAATAGGAAATTACAGTATTCTCAGGAAAAAAAAAAAAAAAACAAACTTCCAAATCAAAACTGACTCAAAGTTCATAAAAATAATGCAAGTCATCATTGGTAACTGATGACCATAATTCACATTATTTGCAGTTTTGATAGCTGTAGGTGATTTTTAAAACATAATATATAAAACCAAGAAAAAAAGATAAGTAAAAAGCAACTTGTAAATTATTTTCAAAAGGCCAAAAAAAGAAAAAAGATGGACTGCTATCCTACTTGCTTCTTTATGATGTAAAGAAATTGTACATTATTTATTATTGTTGTTGCTGTTGTTGTTTCATTGTTATTATTATTACTAAGAATTTCACATGGGAATGAATGCAGCAATACTAATATACCACAAGGGAAAAAACAGACTTGCAGAAAAACAGCTATTAAAGTATAGATTTAAGCAAAGAAAGGAAATGATTTCATAAATTAGCTACATAATACCCATGATTAGAGTTTCAGCTAGGCTTACTCTTTCAGGTATTTCCAGGTGGAATACTTTTAGAGCTTCTTTGAAGTCTGCCTGAGATAGAAGACCATTTCTGTTCTTGTCTACTTGTCGGAAATACTTTCCTAAGCCTGTTATAAGCCGAACTCCTCTTTTACTTAGTGTCTCTCTGAGTATACCTGTTTATTTAGAGAAATAAAGGACATCATAGTATTTACCTGGTGTGGCCACATGATATGGAGCTGACATTAAAGTAAAGAAAACAATTACTTAATATACTGATGGCTAAAATGACACATCCAGGCATCCAGGCTCCCTTACCTTTGATGAGAGAATGTCAGTTCAAAATTCAACTACCAATTTCTTAACATTTGAGTAGGAATCACATAAAGCAACAGCAAAATCTAACAAAACATTTAGAAGACATCACAAAAGGAGAGGAAGAACAGATATTACTGCTAACTTCTGCTTGAACTGATTACATACCATTATTCAACATACAAAGTGATTTAGAAACACTACTTTGATAACACAAACATTCCATTATGGGACACGCAGTTGCTCCTTCATTGTACAAACATGTAAAATACACGTAGAAACATGAAAAAAAATAAGTAATTCTGCAAAATTGTTCCAAATTATATACAGAGAACTATTTTTATGGTAAAAATGACAGCCTTATCAAAATTTTTCAGGTAGCACATTTATTTTAGGGATGTCCAAGTTTCTCAGCAGTTTCTTACCTTCTGTTAACAGAAGTCATCTGCTTGTATCATATTATATATTCAAATTACTTGTATCCACATTTATAAAGCAAAACAAAGGGGAGAATGAAAGAAGAAAGTCTTTTTCCGCTGACATTCAAACTCAGACATATGTTAAAAAATATCAAGCACATACATGTACCCTTCCAAGCCACACCAGCAAACCTTAGATGTAGCCAGATAACTGAGAAAATTAATTTGTGTCTATTATGCAAGGGGGAAAAAAATGGAATAACTGGAAGATTTTTAAATATTCTTAATTATTATTCCAACAATTTTTCTAAACATAGATGACTAAGTAGATTTTGGTGACAAAAGAGTGCTTACTTAAAGCAGATTTAGCTAATCACTGTAAATAGTGGAGATTTGCAAGCTGGAAGCCATTCAGTTCAACAGTTTTAGTTGGTCACAGGTTACAAAGATAATACATAGCATTGCAAAAACATTTTTCCCTCATTTTAAACACAATGATATGCCTTTGTCCTAAATTTACACATTCCGGAACACACTACTCAGTTACACTCACATGTGTCAATAAGCATAATATCAAACCCCACCTTATCCATGTATAGAACCCAAGAGAAGTATCCAGCACAACATTAACTGAAGAAATGAGACTGTCCATTTTGCCAATAACTTTTCAAATTTAATGCCAGTTCAACATAGGATGTGTTATGTTTCAGCATTTTTTCAGAGATTACATCAAACCAGACATTAGTATTTTATTGGTTACATTCACAATTATTCTGTACCATCTTCATGATTTTTAGTCAGATTATTTATTTAAAGAAAGAGAAAGGAGAAAATGTTCTTGTGATTTATTTATATTGGTTTCAGATTCTAACATTTTTCTGATAAATCTCTAATTTTTGTTTCATTTCATTTATAGAAAGAAAACCTTTATGACATCACTATTGTTGTTTGTGTTGAGCTATAGAGATACAGAAATTAAATTAAATAGATTCTAGTAGAAACAAACCTTGAATCTTCTTGAAAACTTTGTTGTCATCAATCTCTTGCTTGGAACACTCCTGCTTTAATTCCATGGAAGGTGCTCTAAAGTAATAAAAAATATGTTGATAGATGAAATTACATATAATATTACTGAATGCAAAACAGCTGTAGTAAAAAAACTATTGAACTTTATAATTAATTCTTATACTACCCTGATAAGCATAGTATCCAATTTTTTCAGTTTGAGATGGCACATACAAAAGTCCTTGCCAAACAGGAATTGCTTTCTGACAATTTTGCATTAGCAGCTCCTCTAATAATTCATTGATCATGAATAATTCCTGCTGTGCATAAAATCTCCAGAAATTTATTTTAGGCCAGTCCTAATCTTCAGTTCAGGCCAATGAAAGAGTTTGTTAAAGCAATTATATTTAGCTACCAATAGGAAAATGACATAAAGTAGCTACAAATCTCCCTTTAGAAGAGAAATAGCAAAGCTGTAGACCAAAAGATAGATCAGCACTTCTTAGGTGTGATCTAGGAATTACAATTAAATTTTGTGTTTTGGCTGGCAAGTTCCCTTCTAAGAAAGGGTTTCCAAAAGTCCCCATCAGAAATTATCATAAAGATTGATTAAAAAACACTATGGAAGAACCCATTGGAATTAAAAAGGAAAAGCCCTATAATTATTTTAATCAGTATAGGAAAGCAAATGGAAAAAGCACTACTGTCAGTTTTGAGCTGCTCGTTCATGAGCACTTTGCCATGAAGAAGTACTTCTTTTGCTTTCTGAGGCCAACTACTTACCTCTCTTCTGTCTATAATGAATTCTCATCTCCACTTTGGGTACCTCCTGTTATGAAGTCCCTGAAAGCTTGTATTTATCTAATGACCTAAACCAGAAAGTCAAGAATTGCCTACAGAGGACAGCATACTCTCTCTAAAACACATGTAAAACAAAAGATTCATGGCTTGTGACAGCAGAGCATAGCTGCTCCTGAGAACCTGCTCTAGACCTTTTGGACTTTACCTGAGCAGAATTCTCTACAAACACAGTAACAGAAGTAAGAGGGCTCAGTTCAAGAGTTTTGCACCAGAGAATACTGGGTTCAATAACACTCTCATTCAGAAGAAAAAGACTGACTTCACAATCTGAAATTTAGACACTAATGGAAAGAACACAGAGAGTATAAAAAAGAAACAATCTGTTCCACCACAGGTAGCAGAAACTCCAAAATTATAACCCAGTGAGCAGGTCGTCTTTCTGGAGACTTCAGAGATAACACTGGATAAACTCCAAATTTCACAGGTATAAGATTAGCAACAAATGAAAGAAAAAGCTGTTTACCAGAATGATAGGCCTCTGAGATGTAAAATGTCTTACATAAGCTATCTGAAATTAAACTATACTGTGTTCTATTTTACAGAAACCTTGCAGAGAGGGAACAATTAGCACTAAGCAACATACAACTGTATATTTGTATGTAGTGTTAGCTCACTACAGCTCCTTTGCAAAGCTTTCAGTGTAAAGCGACCTTGAAGTGAACATTACTGAAACTGAGAACAAGTTTCACGTGTCTAAACACTTGCAGAAAGAAAAATAATAGTCAGTTAAATTGCACTAACAAAAGCAGTCTTCAGATACTCACTGTATTTAATTGAGATTCTGTTATTGCTGTTCCTAGTCAAGAAGCTATTAAAGCATCTGATATATAAGGAGAGGCTGTAAGAGCTGGAACTGCTTAGCCTGGAGAAGAGAAGGCTCAAGGGGTCTTATCAGTGTGTATAAATACCTGACAGGAGGGAGTAGAGAAGATTGAGACAGGCTCTGCTTGGTGGAGCCCAGTGACAGGACAAGAGGCAATGAGCACAAACAGGAGATTCCTTTGGGCATCAGGAAACACTTTTGTACTGTGAAGGTGATCAGACACTGGAATAGGATGCCCAGGGAGGTTGCAGAGTCTCTGTGCTTGGACGTGTTAAAAACCCAACTGGATGCAACTCTTAGCATCCTACTGTAGTAAACCCTACTCTGAGCAGGGAGGCTGGACTAGAGACCCTCTTGATGTCTTTTTCTATGATTCCATGATTTTATGAATATTTCTACCTTGACACATCCGCTATTGGCTAACACTTCTCACCAAATTTTGAGTAATTAAACTCTGACATTTCCAGTGCTGTTAAGTAACTTCTGTGTTCAGGAAACACAACAGGGTGATAAATTTTATACCAAGATTTTATTTTATTTCGTATTACATTTTTTTTTTTTGTTTTAGGAACCAGTATACTTACAATAAAAGCCACAAATCCCAGACAAAGATTCTTCACTCCCTAGACAGTTTACTTCTGTACAGATAGTGAGATGACAATATTATCTTCAAAAATAATGCATACGCAAAATTAACCATCCACCTATTTCCATTTTCCAGATTAAGGAACAACACAATTTAATAAAACCTATTTTGAAAGAATAAGTATAGAAACCCTGCCCCGGTGCCTGAAGTCTTCAATAAGTGGCAATATCTGGAAGGATTAAGGGATTGAGAGAGGAAGGAAAAAGACAATGAAAATGAAAACGACAAAACAGAAAGAGAAACCTCTAATACTTCTCCTGCCTTTGTTCAAACACTTGCATTATGATGACTGATAAAACTTTTTGACATGTTTCACAAAATATTCAATAATTATCATTGGTGACCAAAAATCATTTTTCCTCCAAAAGTAGTATTTTAGTTCATCTCATAAGAAAGTTTCAGAATATGGTTTGTATATAAAACCACCTGATTTCAAACAAAGCAAAAAAGACAGTTTCATGGTTTAATTAATTCTTCTTTTAAAATTACTCCTTTTCAATCTAGAAAGTTACTAAATTACAGAACATCCACTAACATCTGATACTAATTTCTCCTAAATACAGATAGTAGGTTTTTTTAGTAGTATAAGTAATGAGGTGTTAGCAGTTCTTACTAAAAAAAAAATCTTCTTTTGCTTAAGGAAGGAAAGGTTATTTGAAAAACAGTTAGCTACACTTACTTTAGAAAATCCATATCCGCTTCATCAATACTTATCACACGAAGGGTAAGAACAGGGTTCTGCTTAACACTTTCTGGAAGATTATGATCAACACTTCGGAAAGTTAGGTTAGCTCCCTGTTGGTAAAGCATTACAAGATGTAAAAATAGATCAGGTATATTGTAAAATACATACTGTAAGACTTTCAAGAAGTACAATTGTTAAGAGTCTTGGTATGAAATGATGAAAAGGTGTAAATACAGTCAGCTAACCTTCTTAACAGAGCCTTTCTAGTACCAAAAAAAAACAGCTGCAGGTTCCAAGGTGACACGTTATCCTCTACATAGAGATTTGCCTAGTAAGTAGGCCCACTGTTGCCTTATCTACAGCTGAGAAACATGAGACTACAGATTGCTGTTCCTTCAATCAGGCTCTACTTTTCAATTTTGCTTCTCCCTTCATCCTTATGGGATCCAAAACTCACTGGACCACAGAAGAGGTGGGTAATTTCTAAAACATGGGACAGCAAAATTATGCAGACTCCTGAAAATCTTTAAATAAAAAATATTACTGAAGGGAAAGACTTCTAGATCTAGTCTGGATCACAATTTTCAACTCAAATGTCTAAATATTTCTTTCAAATCACCAACAAAATTGTTTTACATTTAACCAAACACTTACAATATAGAAGTCATTAAGATCATAAGCTTTTCCCTTCTTTTTTCCACGCTGATGTTGATAAACTCCTTTCTGAATGAAAGGTAAGGCATTTGTTCTGTGAAATAATTGAAAACTGATATTAAAACATTTGCATTTGTTTACATTTCTTAGATACAGTGGAAGACATTTTCTAAAACCTTTATACAAAGTAAACTTTCCTACCTATTTTTTCCAAACCGTCGAAATTCGTACACAGTAAGGGATCTGTCACATACAAAAAAAATTCCAATCAACTCTCTACAAGCATCACGACCATTTCTAGAAGGAAAACAGAAAAGCACCATTTCAGTTTTGCATCTATATAAATAAAATTCAATGTAAAGATAAATAACATTTCTATTTTGGAATATGCATTTTATTTCCGTTGCATATTGTACAATCTATTTCTTTGAAAGAAGTATCTGACTACTTTCTGTAAACCATCATCAAATTCAGCTTCTGGATTTGGGCACATATTTTAGTGCAATATTCCATTCTCCATAACACTAAAACACCTTTCAAAGCTTCATGTTTTAATCTACCAATTTAATTTTTTCTCATTAACTCAAGGATAATTTAGACCATTCCTTATTGTATATGAAGGTATGTGGTTGAATCCTCAGCTATGTCTAACAAATATACAGCTTGCAGCTTCAGAAAAGCACCACTTCTAGAGCTGAAGCATATGACAGTGCTAGTCAATTCAGAACAGTTTCAAAGATCCCCTAAATCTGGGAGCTTAATACATAAAGACCTATAAACAAGACACAGTTTGAGGCCACAGTGGTTGCTACATGCTAAGACAAGGCTAAAATAATTTTTAACCAACTGAGATGCAACAGCTAAGAACACTATTTTACACAGACAGTGCAAACTGTCCCGCAGAGAGCTATGCATAGGATGGTAACGTAATATTACTTAGGCATCTTATCACTGAATAGTGGGAATGTAAAGCCACTGCCCATCAGCCACGTCAAAGTTTGTGTTATACATATTACACCCACATAGCATGTACTTTTCTCTAAACATATGGAATAGGAAAGTTTGGTGCAATTAATTATTTCAAGAGGCTAAAGATCATCATTCATAAATCCATAGAATTGAAAACCTTCACAAAATTGGTGATTACCTCGATATAATCCTACTAGCAAAGCACAGTTTGTTAGAGAGCATGTTTTCAGTTAATCCTGATTTGGTCCTTACTCTGAAAACAATGCAGCATGTTAATGATACCTATATGTTCATAGAGAAATGTTACATAAAAATCAACTGTTTCAGAACAGCAAAAAAATGTGAAACAGGGTATCCTTGGCAACTGGCTGAGGAGATGATCCCTTGTAGTTGAATCAGAAAGCAACTCAGAGTTGTAATATGGAAGACGCTCTGTAATTATATAACATGAGAGTACATTTACAGAAGGCACAGATTTGAATGAGATATTTTGATTACATACACTTATGTCAAGAATTAGACCTCTACCGCTCAGCATACATTCACCAATCAATGCATTTTCTTGCAAAAATACCCAGGTTGAGGCTTCTTTACCCACCTAGATATTTTATACTGGTCATATTACTAGTTCCAGAAACAGAGATGTGTCCATGTGATGGATGCAAGAGAATGAAACTGGTTTTGTTGTCTTTCTGTTTGGTTTTTTTTAAGAACACAAAGATGATATTTGTTGAGAAAGATTTTAGAGCAGGAAGATAAAATGCACAAAGCAGAGATGTTTGCCAACATGTTGAGAAAGATTAACAGAACAAGACTCAGACCTGCAGATTCCTTTAATATTACGGAGCACAATGTTTTCTTAGTTTTACTTAAGACCTTGAAGTTACTATTTCAGTGCTCACAGGTCAGGAATGACTCTTAAATGCCAATATTTTTAATTATTGCATTAAAAATCAAAACATGAAAGAAAAGCATGATTACATTGTGAAGATCTACGCTGGCATTTACAGATGCATATTTATGCAATTTTATGCACCTCAGGATAGTAATCTCTCAAAGGATATAACAAGATTGGAAGCATTCAGCAGCTCAGTACAGGCTGGCAAAACTCTGTGATGAACAATATCAATATAAGCTTAAGAATGTTCTCCCAGGTTTTATAAATTCTATGAAACAATCATCCTTATACACAGAGAATACACATAAAAAGGTCCCACTAGGCAATTTTAAGCATGAGGAGACTACAAAAAAGGCCTCACATGAAGCTGGTGGATCCAAGCCAAAAATAATCCATCTGGAAAGGTAAATAGACTTCTCAGAGCCCAAAATAATAAAAAAAATACAGCATATATACATATAATATATATGTTTATACATACAGCATATATACAGCAAAATACTTATATATAAAAAGTGACTGCTAGAGAAAACTTACTGTGTTTCATGCAGCGTTCTTTTTCTGAAACACACTGGTGCTGTCCCAGATCCCAGAAGCCCATGAGCTTCCTTGTAAACATCAGCATGTGTGGATTGCTCTGGATCACTTATAACAGCTCTGAACAAAAACAATAGGAAGAAGTCCTCTGACTATTAGTAAGATTTAATTTCAGGTCTTACGTATTATTACTCAGGAAAGAAAACATCCAAGAATAACACAGGAATAAAATCTTGGAATTATCTGTTAAGCTTGCATAAATTTGTGGGCTTATTTTTTTGTTTGATTTTACAAATTCTGAAGTCTATTACTAAAAATCAAATATACACAGTAATATTCTTGTAGTGCACTCCTATGTAGTAACTTTACATGCATATACATATTATTTTATGTAAATATAAAATAAATGTTAAGATTGTGAAGGGGTTTTTTTCCTCATTTCCGCTATTTCTGTGGAATATTCCAACACTGATTTACTTTATCCATAGCTCCCTTCTAAGCCAATGACAACAGTTACAGTAACATCATTCAACAAAAACATTGGCACTTCCTCTCCCAAAACACTGACAACACAGCCCATCAGATCTCAAAGTCCTGTCAAGCAGACAAGAAACAGATGAACTGGTTTCCAAACATTTTTATATTTTGTCTACCACTTTAACATGTAAACAAAATAAGAGACCATTTAAAAATATATTACATACTTTTCATGTTATTAAGTGATTCATAGTTGGAAGGAAAAAACAATTTTGCATGGCTAATATAAACTTGCTCTCTGATCTGTGCAGATCCATCTTTGCATCCATCAGTTACGCTGATTTAACTGCAAGGTTTGCTCTATTTAAAAAAAAAATTGAAACATCTTTGCATTTCCTTTAACAGTTTTTTTCATGCAAAAGTTTTGAACTCATCCTCCCCGATTAACATCCGACTCTCTTGATACCAATTTGTTTGGCAGTACTGGCACAGATATATTTGGAACATAAACAGGGAGATTTTTTAAGTTAAATGTTCATCCTGATACAGCTGCAGCACCACTGAATATTGTTGTGACATTGTGAATGGAAGACTTCAGACTAGGAGAAGGAATACATGGAAAAATTAAGGCAAAGTAGCTGAAGGAAGTTAAGCACAGAATGAACATCTGTGATCCAAGATGCACAAACCTGTGTTCAATCCAACATTAGTAGGAATGGAACACTTTGATAAAACCATTTTTAAGACAATTTCTGTAATCATCTGCTTTATTTACGTCTTTGTAGAGATAGGATATGGGACAAGCATTTCTTTGAAAACTGGGGATTACTGCACTGAATACTTCCATATTTTTAATCCTGCTACAATGACACTTGGAGTGTAATATTGTGTTTCATTAAAATCTAGTTTCCTTCAGGCAACTTTCTTGATACCTCAGCTTTTAAATAGTGTAAAAGCATTAGTAGACTTTTAAACAATATATGTAATTTAAGCTGCAGTTGGAACAGAAACAAAGAAAAAATAAAATGGTGAAGCGCAACAACCTTCAACCAAAGACCTGATGGGCTATACAGATGAGTATGGAGACTGTAAACTATGCACAGAATGCAATATACTGTATACACATGCACAGATTAATTTTAGCAAGTGCAAGGCACCATGAAACTATATTAAACTAACTTGCACCACTCTATATTGCCATAACCAGTCAACTTGGATAAAGCTCTGAATTATTAAAGCATGTTTAAAAATGAGAACAATCTTATGGGAATAATAGTAAGGAAAAATACTTTTACTATACTAATCTTTACATGTAAGTTACTTTTTTTAACCCCTCAACATATAAACATATGTAGACATATAACATATGTGGATCTTTCTTCACAGAAGCAATGCATTCTCAGAGATAAAGGGATAGCAATGAAGTTAGAGGAGACTTTCTGTACAACCCTGACGAACTTAATTCATCATTGTGCTTTTTTTTCCTACCCGCCCAACACTGGTATAATACTCCTTTACCCCGAGGGATGTTGTATCAATATTAACATAGGAATATTAATAGAGCTAATATTCTTATAAAAGTGAATAAATACTTTAGAATTGTAGCTTGTAACAACAGACATTCATATATATTGCTGAGGTCCAAGAGGGTTATTTCTGAGAACTAGTGCTATTTTAAAGCCCTTAAATCGAGCTCAAGTATAAAATTAAAAATTATTCTCAGAAAACAAATGAACTTACACATAGCACTTTAAACTGTACTTTTTAGTTAAATCAAAATGACTCTTCGTTTAAGGGATTTTTGCAAATAATAACTACTTAAGACTGCATAAGACTTGGGATGAGATGATCAAAACAACTCCTAGGCAAAAAAAAAGCCACACACTCATAGATCTAAATTATTCTTTAGGGAAAGTAGAAATTTCACATTATAAATTCACTTACCTAGATAACTGATCCAGCATCACTTGTTCTATTACAGCCTGTTTCCTCCTCTCAGCAGCAAGATTCTCCTGCAATAAAAAAAACGACTGAGAGAAAATGAAATATATAACACCACGTACTTCAAATAATAAATAACCCTTTAAGATTGCCTTCAGAAGTTACAATCTTACCAATGTCACAATTAATTCTTTTTTCCCATCTTTGTAAATAAAGTTCCATTTCCATAACGAATAGACAAATGAATATTCTCTGCTACATACTCAAATTGTTCATGCATATTATGTGTCAAAAAATATGATAACTCTGGTATTTCTGATGACACACAACATCCTTATCTTTGTATTGTTTCCAATAGATTCTGTAAGTACAATAGAGCTGAAGGAAACTCACAATATTCCAGGTTTCCTGGGTGACATAGATTCCAGGTCAGAGAATGAAACTTTTCCTCCGGCAATATTTAGTCAATAAATTCTTTTAAGACTTAGTCTCAACACATAATTTTTGCATGCCGTAATAATTTTCTGCTGAGACAGGACAAACTGAAAAAACTTTCAGGATAGATCATCCTAAGGAGGAAGGGGACTTACCATGGTCATCTTATTATTTTTATTAGAGCAACACTAAACCGCAATCTCATGCCAATCAATGTAAAGTGCCCAAGCTCTGATCATCATTTGTTTCATAGAAAGAGAAACCAAAGCACAAGAGAATGTCCCTGGACAGCAGGGTGGCCACTGGCAACAAGCAGCTCCCAGTGCCTCTTTTCATTTTATCTTCCAGATTATGAACTTTTCACTGCACTTAAATTTTATTTTTTTCCCACAAAAATATTTTTAATATATGAGAAAACAAAGATTATTGTTACTAAGGGGGTTTGAGCAACCTTCTTGACATCTGTGCAGGTATTCTGAAACTGAAGAATTAAGGTATTTTTCTGACTGATTATGTTTTCCACACAATTCTTGTGTTTAAGCCAAATTTTAGATAGGTCAAGGCTTTCCATGGCTGAAGAAGAACTGAAAGTTGGTTCCTAGATCCCAGGTAACTCTAAGGGATAATCTCTATATCCACAGACATGTTATGGGTATAATTCAAAACCATCAAGTGAATACTGAGCAGCATTAGCCAAAGAAAAACAAACAAACAAACAAACAAACACCCCAAACCCCACAAATAAACAATGGAATGCCAGATAAGCTGGTGTTCATTCTGAACTGATTTTAAGCCTTAAAAGATTTCTGAATTATAGATGACAGGAGGCTTTATAGTTTGCTTTCATATTTCATTTTTACCCCTGCCAGATGCACCTGCAGATGCTTTATTCCAAGTTACTTAATCTTTTCCCATTAACTGTTGCAACAGATATATTAAAAGGTATTATGCAAAGGAGGACACAGTAATAATACAGAACAGTGTTTGTTAAAACACAACAAATTCCATGAAGCCCAGCTTATAGAGCGAAATCAGCTACCATGCTGAGAAAAAAATATGATCTAAAAAAAAGAAATCGTATTACTTGAATTTCAGTTGAATACTATGTCATTAAATATACTCTTCTATGAAACATCTTCCATTCAGCTCTTAGACAAAAGTTCTACTGATTTACAAAATTGCTGAGGCAAACATTGGAGTTGCAGCAGCTCCAGCTGGCTTAGCAGTAGTAACACTGGCTCACAAAATACGAATATTCACACAAACCAACCTTCTTCCAAAAAAACTCTTTATTATATATAGCATCTATTAGCTATATAGCTATTACACATGTGCTTTAATCTGTCTTGAATAAGGGAATTTGCATCCCAAACTACAGAAAAATTAAGAAAAATTCTACTTTAACATTAGAGATTTTGGTAATGATTACAGTCCAAGGAAGTTTGGACACTGTGTATTCTTAAGGAAGTTTTTAAAGCACCTTAACATCAAATATCTACAATTGAGGCAATGCATTCTCAATTGAATTAATATTTATGCAGTTGCTACTTCCATTTTTTTTGAATATTTACCAGCTTTCAACCATACAGACACCAAAATAAAACACCAATTCTCAAAAACACTCTGTTTCTACAAGCTTTGTGAAAAATCAGCAGCATATCAGAGAAGGAAGACTGTTAATAACTCTCTGAAGAAGACAAAAGCTTACCCTGTCTCTGTTCTGCTCAAGAACAACCAAGAGAAAGCAGTGAATATGCCATCATTCCTATAGCTCAAAGTTCACCATTGCAGAGATGCTGCTTCTTGACCAGGAAAGGAGTTCAATACAGTCTGGAGAGGGAACAGCCCAAGCCTACTGTTGAACAGGGTCTAACAGACTTGCAATTTAGCCCAGGGGTATTACAGAAATATCTCCTACATGAAGGATATGAAGAAAACTTATAAAGGAGACTGTGCTCACAGAAGTCAAGATGGAGGGAACATGTAAAACAAAGCAAAGGAGCAGTCTTTTCTGTAGGGCTGGATAGAATCCACTGAAGGGTACTGATGGAGCTGGTGGAAGTGCTCACCAAGCCACTTTCAATCATTTATCAGCATTCTTAGCTGAACAGGGAGGTCCTAGTTGAATGGAGGTTAACAAACATGATGTCCATCTACAAGAAGGGGCGGAAGGAGGACCCAAGGAATTACTGTCCTTTGAGTCTGACTTTGGTGCCAAGGAGGGTATGGAACAGATCATCTCAAGTACCATCACATGGCACGTACAGGACAACCAGGCGATCAGGCCCTGTCAGCATGGGTTTATGAAAGGTCCTGATTGACTAGCCTGATCTCCTTCTGCAACAAAGTGCTTAGTGGATGAGGGAAGGGCTGCGTATATTGTCTACTTAGACTTTAGTAAAGACTTTGACACCAGTTTTCAAAACTATTTTCCCTGAGAAACCAGCTGCTCATGGCTTGGATGGGTGTAGTCTTCATTAGGTAAAACTGGCTACAAGCTTCCTAGATTTTACTTCCTACTCAAGATTATATGCTGAAACTACACATGGTTTTATTTCTTTACAATAATAACATGGGAGAAATTATTTACATATGTACACACAAACCTCTCCAAACACTGTAATGACATACCAACATATATTTGTTATTTGAAAACACTGTAATGACATACCAACATATATTTGTTATTTGAAAACACTGTAATGACATACCAACATATATTTGTTATTTGAAAACACTGTAATGACATACCAACATATATTTGTTATTTAAAAACAAAATTACTTCTTTGCCAGCTACCTTTATTGAAGCTTCTGGACACCAGAGCTGGTCTTTTTTCTTTTCTGCAGTTCTCTGAGAATATTGCTTATGTTCTTCCTTCATACCTGCTTCATACTGATGATACTTCAGTTTATATTTGTCTGTAGGAGATGGTAGATTTTCTGGTATTGCCTTCTCCACCACAACAGAATGCTAAAGCAAAGAATAATCAATATAAAATGTTGAAAGAGAACAGAATTATTGTAATTCCCATGCAGTAGAACTTCTGAAACTTCCTGACACAGTTTCACTCCAGAAAAAATGCAAATATGAACAAATATTCAGGTTTAATTTTTATTGAATTCTTCCTATTCTGCCACTTTTAATCTAAGCACCACAGTCAATGTTATTACACCACTTTTAAAGAGACGAGCCAAGATTCAGTGATTCTGTCCTATAAGATAATATTATGCATGACTAAACTGGGAATTCTGACGTTTGATTTTAGATGGCAGAAAACAGCTTGATGGATGTTTTTCAACCAGAATTTGTATTATTCCTTGATGGCAGATGAGTATTAGTACTTCCTTCCCTAGAACAACATCAGCTAAAAACATTAAGTACCTTCCTAACTTTATATTCTTTCATTTCAGTGCTCCACATAATGGAGGCTGGATCAGTAGAAACTGCAGCAATGACAGAAGGCCAAGATTCCATTCTACTTTTTCTCCCTGAATAATTACCAACTTCAATGTTTAAGTGATATTCCTTCAACGCTAACAAAAATAAGGAGGCCTCATCTAGCATCTCTACTTGACAACTCATCTTGCAACAGCAGTGGACAGTCCTGTTCTAGAAAATCATTTCTCCAAATCCCAAAATATTTATGTTCTTGAAAGGGCAGTCTTCTCTTTCAAAAGAGGATCCACATCCTTTCATTGATTAATTCCTGAATGATAAGACTATATTTAAATGATTCTTCCAAAAGTGACCTATTTTGGAATGATTTACTTACACAGTCCATTGTTGAAGAAGCTGGAATATATCTTGCTAAAGAAATGCTCAGTCAGGGCCCCAGAAGCAAGAAACACAGAAACAAAGGCTGCTCAGAGGAATACATTAAAATATTTCAGAAGTGCTTGAAAATATTCTACACACACACACACAGAGAAGTCAGGCAAATTAAAAAAAAAAAAAAAAGGTGAGAGAGAGAAAGAGCATAACTGAACAGAAGATGCATTCCCACACATTCAGCACTTCAGTGTTTTAAGACATAATGAAGGCAAACAGGAAGCAACAAAAGATAAAGAAAAGCAGAGAAGAAAGGGAGAAAGACCCTGAGAAACCATATCAACCTCCTGTTAGCCTTCCTGAGGCTAGACAGAATTACATGTATGAATTTTATATTTTAAAGAAATGGTAAAGCAAGAGGTGAAATGATAGGCATCCAGAGGTAAAAAGAGTACATCAACTCAAGTATGCTTGCACTGCACGCTTACAATGCAATACAGAGGAAAATAACCTACCCATAGTCACATTTACAGTTGCACTGTAAGACATGTATGAATACCTATGTTGAGCATATAAATATTCTTAGAAGCAGTAGATTCTTAGCCCATTATTTAAAAAAAATACTTAAACTTTTCAGTTTTTACTCAAAAGTTGGGGTTTTTTTCCAAGTTGAGAAAGCATTCAGTAATATAGGGAAATGTATAAAATTATGATCTTGGCAGATTCACCTTGAGCTCGAGTCAATTTGGAGTACTGCCATACAAGATGCTACAATATTCGTATCAAGGGGCCCAGTTTATGTACAAGTTAATTAACAATTGCTTTTCCCTCTAGCTACACTTGTTTAAACACTTTAATTAGAGTATTGCTTAGGTTTATATAAGTTAATATTTTTGAAATACTGTTTTTTTAAAAAGCGTATTTCCCATTCTTTCAAAAAGAGATAACACTGATGAGTCAGGACATTTCCTGCACCTTCACCAAATAGAAACATGTTATTGGTAGTAAGATTTTTACCATGACACATGGCGCACTATTATGACAGAAAATAGAAGATAGAAATCTTCCTGAATTAGTTTACAGCTCTAGATATTTCGTCTCACAAATACATAGAAGAACAAACACAAGACTAGTATTTGCAGTACTTCAGCATTTTTCCCTTTAATTATCACATTTGAAACATTTAAAATACTGATAGAATTGCAGCAGATTAAAAAACTGTCTCTCCAAGAAACTAGTTCCCGTCATACGAAAGTTAAACCACATATACATTTTCAGACCATACACTATAGTATTCTACTACTGAAGTGCTAATATTATTTTGTAAGTGTATAGTTTTTCAACTACTTTACCTCTGTTTTCTTCTGACAAGATTTTCTAGACACCTGTTTAAACTAAAGGAAAAAAATTAAGTATATATCAATGATCAATTAAAAATCTGCCACACTTATTTTTTCAAATGTAATTCATATATAAGATTTCAAAGGAAAACTCTTCCTGCTTCAGTGAATTGTAATAACTGTGTAATTAAATTCATTCTTGTAATAATTATAATGGTTATTGATCCTGAACAGTGCTGTACTGTACTATAAACCAGAACATTAACATCTGGACTACTGATTTTCCTTGCAAAGCACCTAAGGTCAGCTGCGATTAAACTTCTTAGTCATCCAGGGAAAAAGAATGCTCATATGTCATTAGGAAATTTTAACAATAAAAGTGCTGTGAAAAACTGAAGTTAACTCCAAAGTTAAAGTTGCAGTTCTACTTCAAAGGCAAGAGACCTGTGAAAAAACCCATGAAATGGCTGCATGTAACTCCAAAGATTTCCTTTTCAAGAAAATTAACTATTCTGCTGTAGAAATAATACTTACTGTTGGTAAATTTGAATTTTATCTTCAATCATACACTTAATGACTAATATCAATCTTATCTTTGTTATTCTTTTAAGTTCCACTTTGTTTAGAAAGGTAAACCAAAGTTACATGCTATCTCAAAACTATTACACTTTTCGGTTGCTTTGACGCATTGTTAATAAAACCAGCTATGATTATTTTGGACCAATACTATTTGGTGATATGAGATTAACAAAAAGAAACAAAGAGGACTTGTATAATAAAGCTAAGTATGCTTCTCTAAATTACTGCTAAAGGGACATATTTTAAAGATATTTTTAGTGACAGACTGACCTCTTGAGCCTGATGGGGTTGTGCATATGGCGTTTGTAATGACATTCTGCAATCTAGATGGCATGTATAAGGATGAGTTTCACTATATGGTAAGTAAGAGTCCTCATCCTAAAATTACAGAGAAAATGAAAAGGATAAGCAATTGTAATTGCTTTGTATTCAGAGTGACATTTTTATAAACTTGTGCAACATATGAATTCCAAAAACTATTCAAGAAAGAACTAATTTATAATTACCTCTCCATCAGAATCTCCCAGCCTTCCTAGATCTAGGCTTGGCACCCTGCAGGAAGTTGAAACAATTTTAATAGCAATACATTTTCTGTATTATTTATTTACTGCTTATTAGTTATTATTAGCTCCTTCACAAAAACTTCCCTGCTCTGAACAGTTCCACTACAACTGGAGATGGCTTACTTGGCAAATCCCTATTATCCCCTCTTGCTTCAGCTCAGGAATTGGCTACTGAGCTTTTCCTCTTCCCCAGTTGCAGAGTACCCTGGCAGTCCCAAAGGGCCCCTACAGGTCCCTTCTTCACGCCCGGTAAGGGCATCCTGGCTTCTCCTCACTCCCTAAAAGGTAACAAATATGGTTCTTGGAACAGCTTATCTGCTGAAGTCACTATAAGGTTTTAAATGTTATAAGCACTGTACAAAATTTCCTATTGTTTGTAAACCCCTTTACAACAGTTTGTAATTTTTACTGTAATACTTGCAAAGAAGGCCAACAGCTAAAAAATGGTTTTTTCTTTCTGCAGACTATTATATTGAAAATATTCAAGAAAGACTAGGTAAAAAGTATTAAAGCTCTGAAAACAACTCTACCTTTAAGCTCAATGTAAATAATGCATCAAATATTCTACTCTAAATATAAATCATAGAAAACAAACGTATGATGATAAATTTCATGGAACACTGAGTTGCATATCAATGCAAATGCAAAGGCATTGTGTTAATAATGCACAATTAAACAAACCTATCAGAAATAGAAGCAGACTCACCCTGGTGGGCGAGGACCATGAGTAGCCCGTGTATCTGGTCTCCAGCCCTAAAAGAATAACACATTATTACCTGTCTACAGGGATCAAGATTAAAATACATAGTTATCTTTTTCAACTTCCCCTGGAATATTTAAAATCAATACCCCAAGATATCTTTCTGACATATTTGACCAAGATGCCACTAACAAAAGGACAAACCAAAAACTTTTCAGTGAAATTTGATTGTTACAGATCATGAGACTAAAAGACTGTATATTCATTGTGACAGAAAGATTTCCAGCCATTAAGAATACAGAATCCAGACAGTATACACATCAGCTGTTAATAATATATTAAAAATAATCCATGTTCCTGAGACTTTGTACAGTCACTACTCATGGGGAGATAGCTCAGCCCCCAAAGAAACCCAGATACTTGCTGCAACTCTGTCATCTGAGCTTCAGCATTAGCAGCACACAATGATGACTAGTAGTTTATTTTCTATGGTCGGGTACCATACAGATGTTCAAACTCAACAGAGTAAGAACACAGCAAGGAGATTTGAACCAGAGCTCCATCTACCCCACTATGGCTTTCTAAAAACAGCGAACAGCAAAACCCTAGAGAAGACAGTATGTGGCAGGGCAAGCGCAGCGTAACAACTCCCTCAACTGGCCTCCCAGTCTGAAAAAATTGTGGATGCTCTGAACCAGGGCCAGCACCTTTGTCTTCACAAACTTCTGCCCAGAGATCTCAGCATCACTGTCTGAACGAAGCAGACGTAGTATTTCAGGCGGTGCCCTAACACTTTAATGATTTGAGAGCAGCTGCAAAACTATAACTCCTTTCCTGCCACATAACCCGGTAGCCTGCTCCTGAAAAAAGAGGTTCACAGTTCAGCGACACTACCCTCTAGTGCCTTCAAAAAAAGTTATTCAGGTTTAAATAAATAAATAAAAATAAAAAGACAACAAAGTTTCTCTCCAGGAAGATTGCACATAATAAACGCCACCACCTTGTGGTCAAATGTGTAAAAAACATTAAGAGATGAAACAATTTGGCCTTACTCTTAAGACTATATGCAATTGGTTAAATCACAGCTGTATCATTTTTCTGTACCATTTCAACTGGGATGAGACAAAGAACATACCACATTCTAGATGTTAAAGTCTTAATGTAATTCCTTTTCCAAAAATCATTGAATCAGGAAGAAAGCAAGCATAAAGCATCCTGAGGACAGCCTATATTTACAGTTTCAACCTAATTTTAATTCTTTTCTTTTTTTTTGCGAGCCACCAAGAATCAGATGGACTAAGGAGTTTAAATTTGAAAACTGAGAGGCCTGAGAAGGAGAAGGGAAAAGGGCATGAGCGAGTAGAGAAAAATGGGCTGTTGTTGTGCACAGGTATTTCATTCTCAAAAGACTGGTTAAAAGGTAACATTATAAAATTGATGTGCTGTCCTTTTTCATTCCAAATCAAACAAAAAAGAGTGCAGCAACTTGGCAGTCAAACTCCAAGAATTCATAATGTAGTTATCCAACACATAAGGAAGTTAAATGGGTGCTTGGGGACTGAGGGAAGATTACTGATTAAGTTTACCTCATGGGCATAAAGTCCATGGCATCTGTGAGAAAAATCAACTGCTATTAAATATATTAATATTTACCCTAGATATAATAAAAAACAATGGTCCTCAGAATCAAAGATCATATTTGTACTAATCAGGCTCTCAAAACTTAGCCTGAAAGTTTCTGCCACAGTGATCTTGTGAAGGTTGCTCACCTGATGTATCTCAAAATGTAGAATGTAAGATGTAAAAGCCTTCTCAAATACGATTAAAATATTTGTTAAATATCAAAGGAAGGAAGGAAAACTACCACAAGCTTTCTGTTAACATACCTGACGTTTCTCCCCCATCAATGACAGTGGAGTCTGCCTCCGGGGGGATGCAGCAACTCCTTTTACTTCCAAATCCATGCAGATTTAATGACAGCCTTTACAGTAAACTGACAAACAAAAAAGGCTACTGAGAAAATCATGTATTTTTTATGTAAGTACTTCTGCAAATAAATACTATTGCAACAGAAAGAATACATCCATCACCAACAATTTGGGCATTGTCGTCAACAAGCTATGAAATGTTGCTGGCTTTCCTTTTCAACCATGTCTTAATTTCAGTGTTTCCCTACTAATGCTTAACCAGATTCGTGTCCAAATATACGTCTTTGCCTCAAGTTTATCTCCCTCTCCCTTACCTTCTCTGGATAGTTTCTCATACCAGCATTACTGATTTGCTACTCCTTGACAATATCAACCCCCCTTTTTCCTCTTCCCTTAGAGCTGCTGCCTGGCTCTCAACTGCACCATGCCTTGGGACCAAGCATTTTCACGAAGACTTACGGACCCTCCTGGCTTGCAACTGGCCTCCAACAGTTCCATTTAATCAGCATGCCATCTCTTGCTCTGCAGACTCCTCCTTCCACCCAGCCAGTTTGGAATCAAAAGCTTATTACTTAAGTCCTAGAAACCGAACACTCCATTTTCAACTCGCCATCCACAGAAGCTGACCCTGTTGTTTTAACTCCCAAGCATCTTTTCCTTAGAATGTATACTATACTCCCAAGTGTATGTATGTGTGTATATATATATATACTCCCAAGTAAGTAGCCAAGTAAGGGACGGGTGGACGAGGTGCTAAGGAGCATGGTTTAGTGTTTGATAGGAACGGTTGGACTCAATGATCCGGTCGGTCTCTTCTAACCTGGTTATTCTATGATTCTATGATTCTAAGCATACATCCTGTGGCCAGCCTGCCAGCTACATATCCCTCCTCAGGGGCCTTAAATGGAGAAGCTGCTGCCTCCACACCTCAAACCCCTTAGAGAAGCTTAGCATCCTCCCAAATACAGGTGCAGGGAGAAAAGAGCACACTGTTGCATTCAATGCTTAGCACACTGGAATACATTTACCACAAACAACAGTGCTCTCGGGGAAGGGGAGAAGGGAAGGGGAGAAGGGAAGGGGAGAAGGGAAGGGGAGAAGGGAAGGGGAGAAGGGAAGGGGAGAAGGGAAGGGGAGAAGGGAAGGGGAGAAGGGAAGGGGAGAAGGGAAGGGGAGAAGGGAAGGGGAGAAGGGAAGGGGAGAAGGGAAGGGGAGAAGGGAAGGGGAGAAGGGAAGGGGAGAAGGGAAGGGGAGAAGGGAAGGGGAGAAGGGAAGGGGAGAAGGGAAGGGGAGAAGGGAAGGGGAGAAGGGAAGGGGAGAAGGGAAGGGGAGAAGGGAAGGGGAGAAGGGAAGGGGAGAAGGGAAGGGGAGAAGGGAAGGGGAGAAGGGAAGGGGAGAAGGGAAGGGGAGAAGGGAAGGGGAGAAGGGAAGGGGAGAAGGGAAGGGGAGAAGGGAAGGGGAGAAGGGAAGGGGAGAAGGGAAGGGGAGAAGGGAAGGGGAGAAGGGAAGGGGAGAAGGGAAGGGGAGAAGGGAAGGGGAGAAGGGAAGGGGAGAAGGGAAGGGGAGAAGGGAAGGGGAGAAGGGAAGGGGAGAAGGGAAGGGGAGAAGGGAAGGGGAGAAGGGAAGGGGAGAAGGGAAGGGGAGAAGGGAAGGGGAGAAGGGAAGGGGAGAAGGGAAGGGGAGAAGGGAAGGGGAGAAGGGAAGGGGAGAAGGGAAGGGGAGAAGGGAAGGGGAGAAGGGAAGGGGAGAAGGGAAGGGGAGAAGGGAAGGGGAGAAGGGAAGGGGAGAAGGGAAGGGGAGAAGGGAAGGGGAGAAGGGAAGGGGAGAAGGGAAGGGGAGAAGGGAAGGGGAGAAGGGCTCTCACCACAGCGCTGCTCAGGGCTGCCGGCTGGACCCGCCCCGACGCGTCTCCATGGCGACTCCCCGGCCCGGCGGCCCCGCGGGAGCGCGCAGCTCGGGAGGGCGCGGAGCAGGCCGCGGGGATGGTGACGGGGCTGGAGCAGCTCCCGTACGAGGACAGGGTGAGAGCTGGGCTTGTTCAGCCTGGAGAAGAGAAGGCTCCGAGGAGAACTTAGAGCAGCTGCCAGTACTTCAAGGGGCTGCAGGAAAAGTCGGGGCTGGGCTTTTTAACACGGAGTGCGGAGATAGGATGAGGGGTAGGGGGTTTAATCTGAAAGAGGGGAGATTTAGATTCTTGAGAAACCCTGGCTTTTAGGTCTATCAGTTTTCTAAAGTTAGGCAAAATCTCACTTACTGCAAAACTACAGACACTAAGGATCTATTTCTGGATGCTGCCACATCCAAGCCTGCATTATCCATTTTTAGAACCAAAGACATACCATGTTTCTACACAAGAATGGACAATTCATTCCATTTCAGTGAGTGACACAGAAATAGTTTTGGTCCCTTCTACTACAGTACATTCCCTCCATAGAAACAAATCCACATTATTTTCCTGTAAGAACAAAGATGGCAAAAGAGTTCAGGCATTACAACTGGCCTACTTAAAAGCTATGCAATTATAAAACAGAAAATTTGACAGAATAGCACTGTCAGACCTACCTCTCATGTAACCCTTGTCATTAAAGGGTGGCAGTTCCATAGGCATGTGCATTAAGTGAACAAAAAATTAATAGAAAATAAAGGCATGGACAAAAATGAATCCAAAGGCAAAAAATCCTTTTCTTGACACTGACCTAAAAAAGCCATTATCGATTTAGCATAATGCATTGAAAAAGGAAACCTCCAAGCCCCACAGTTCTTGAATGATACATAGCAATACATCTTAATACCAATGTAAGAAGAAGTATACTACAATTAATCAAAAGGCCAGGGTCTACTGTATTAAAATATATATGGAACAGAGGTATAGTATTAATGAGCATCAATCAATTCTTAGGCAGCAGCTGAGTTTAACCAGTAACAGGTGGGGAAGAAATTAAGTGTAATGCATTAATGTTTAAATTGACATACAAAACTATGCATCTCCCTTGAGGAGACAGCAAACTCACGACACCGTTATTCTAAAATAGTATCTGTGGCTACATTTCTCTCTCCAAATAAAGAAACTGGACTATTAACACATCTCAGAGGCTTAACCCTTTCTGCTTTTCATTCCTGCCAAAGAAAAATTTTATACGGAGAGTAAATTCATCAGTGCGTGCTCTTTAATGAAGTCAAGAAAGTCACAGTTCAAGTGGCACCATGTTTACTAGTTACAAAACATTTAAGAAAAATCTATACTTTATAGTCTTAATTAACAACATATTCTAATATTGCAAGTGGAACATCAGATAGAACTACAGTGCATTATATACAGAGTACAGAAATATTTTTATAGGAAAATAATAAATAGGAAAAAAGTTTGTAAACATCCTGAGTGAAATTCTACTGCCACTGAAGTCAGTATGGAATCATCATAGATAAAAGCACAGGCAGTATTTCACCCCACTTTTTAAAGCATATAGCAGTGCACAATTCCATTCAAAACAGTTTAAAGTGCATACAACATGATAAAAAAAATAACTCATAAGCTTTTGAAATTTTTACATATGCAGATTTCATTCATATCTATTACGCCGCCTCAATCCAGTCTCTTCTGATTCAATGGCATCTTTACTTATCATTTCTTGGTCTTCCACCACATCTGGCTCAAACTGATGTATTTCACATTCATCATATAATTCATGCTCTTCTATTTTGTAATCAACGTCCTCGTGCAGATCTTCACTACTGTCATCTTCTCTATCATCCATTTCTTTCTCTTGAGAATGTTCAGTGAATGACTGAATGAGATCTTCGAGTTTCTCATTACAAATGTGGCTGACATCTTGCAGTTAACAAGAAAAAAAAAACAAAACGAACAATGAGTTTAAATTACTAGAAAGGCTCCAAATGTCAGGGTCAGATGAGAAGCAGATTATTTATTTTTTGTTTTCTCTCTTTTATTAACATTTGACTAATGAAAAAATCCCCAAATTTCTAGTGAACCATTCTTAACATTTAAAATTTCTCTTTAACTACTATCCACCTATTGGAAGTCTCCAGTTGAAACTAATACACAATTTGCCACTTCGTATATTATGCAAGCATCACCCACACCCTCACAGGTTCCCATCTGGGAATCCTCAAGCTAAAGTTGATCCAATACCAACAGACTGCTCTAGAACTCGCATTCAAAAACTCCGTTTTAAGAAAGCAGAATGTGGCTGTGCGGTCTATCCCAGTTCAATGTGCGTTAGCACCTATTCTTAAAAAAAATCATGATCTAAAAATTTGAAATTAGCTACGTTTCAAGCAGGAAGAATGGTAGTCCTTCAGGATAAAATTAATTCCACACATACTACCTAAGATTCAGCAGCTGAACATTATTACAGTAAAGCCTGTTTATTCTTTTAGAATACAAACTACTTAGTTATCTGTCCTCCTGGCTAAAAAAGTACCTTTCGTCTTGTTTTCTAATTTATCCAACCCGCTTTCTTTCATCAGTCGTCTAATTGATTGGAGCTGTGTCATTATTTCATCTTTCTGCTCACAAGCTAAAGCATTAACACTAGGAAAGAAGCAGAGGTCAAGAGCTGAAAGATTACCTTGGAAATAAGTGCTTGATAATAATGCACAAGATTGCAATATCTCCTTCTGTGGATAAATACCATAGTTAAGGTAGCAACACATTTAGGTCAAGCTTTTCTTTGTCTTTTGAGAAGTGGGGAGCCCATCACATGCAGCTACTGAATAATCTATCCATTGAATTCTAACACTTGGCCAAGGTTGCGTAATGACTACTGAAAGAAACAATCATCCAAAATAATTTTAGTTTTAGTATAATGCCTAATACAGAACCTTACTGGTTAGAGGCTTTTCTCATTTATTTCAGATTTTGTTTCCTCTCTCTCCTCCCCATTACTACTAGAAATTCTTTAGGCAAATTGTTCAGTAAATTTGCTACTTAATAGTTTCAGAACATATTAAGTTAAATAAAGGAATAATCATGAAATTCTCCATGTTCTGCACCAGACTTCATGAAAGATATCAGTCTACACAAAATGGACTGCATGGATATTTTTATTTCCAGTAGATGGGTAAAGCCCATCTTCTTAAGAAAACATCTCTAAAACGACAAGAAGGTTCTACTACTATTTACTACTACTTATTCCCTTGTTACACTACAACAGAGAAGTTGTATTTCCCCAAACACACACACAATCATTTGACGGGTTCATTTCAAAACACAAAGATAAACAGTTCTATCTTGATAATTAGTTTTGCCTTCTAATTATATCAAAAGGAAGAAACTCTTTCAGTTACCAGAAATCTAATACCATCCAGTAAGGGCTTTCAAATACTACTGAGCTTAGGTAATGTTTCAGTATTGGACTCCTCAGTTAATATTAAAGTTTAACTTTTTAAGACATAGTAACGTGATCTGCAGAGGTCTGAGCCTCTGCATTTATGTTTGGTGAACAAAAGACAGGAGATGTCTGTGGAAAAGATTGCAAATTGCAGAAAAGGTATTATCTGCAAAAGGCTACAGAAACAATAAGTAAAGAAAGTTCCCAAACATTCTTCCCTACCTATATGTAAGGAACATTTTAAGAATTCTCTGTCTACATTTTGGACAATTTAAAGAAACCAATACTAACTGAGATGTTTTAAAAACACTCACCAGTTTGACAGTGGATCCAACTGAGTCAATAAAGAATTTAACATCTTCTCTGTCTGCGCTAGATGCTGCTCCAGTTCTAAAAGCTGATGCTCTGAAAAAAAAAAAAAAAAAAAGGAAGCAGAGGGAGGAGGAGAAAGCGGGAAGAGGGAGCACAGGAGAGAGAGAACATTGTAAGAAATGTATTTACAATACCAAAAGGATATCAATTTGTATTCTTGGTTTGGCAGATTCAAAAACAGGAAGGTTTTTTTCCTCTATAAAACTCTAGACTATGAAAAGGGAGTGGTGGGGGTAGGAACAGAAAGTTTACTGTGAGCGACTGTAAGTCTTTCTCAACCAATAACCTGTCTCCAATAGTGCCTGAACAGAGAATACCTTGGTAGAAACAGTGCGAGAATGTGGCTCTCTTCTTCTCAGCCTCAACAACTGTCCAGCTGCAAGACTTCCTGAGGTAGTGTATTTATACTTAATGTGCTATCATGAATTTGCCCACTCACATCTTGCAAATATATTCAATACTTAATGCACTAGAGCTGGTAAGGGCAATTCCTCTAAAACACTACTAAACTTTGAAGAAAGATGAATGCAACACACAAGAATGGTGAGTAGACAGTGCAGCAAATCATTGCTGAACTTGATTACAGATCTGGCATACAGGAACACCAAAAGATGTTGCTAGTCGCGTAATGAACTAAAAATGTGTCTACATAAGGGGCAAAAAAGTATGAAAACAGCTCAACTTTGAAATGCCAGAATTTTTCGAAAGGAAAGCCCACATCTTAATATATGATGAACAGACTGAATCAGATAGTCAAAAGTGCTCTGTGTCATGAGTAAAAAGATGGTATTATTGATCTTGTCTCTCCTATAAAAATTTCATGGTTTTGACGTGTCTCTAATTTGGCCCAGAAATTCAATAGTCAATTCTAAAGCACATAATTATATCCTTTTTAAATACCCTAGTAATCTAAAGAGTATTATATCCTATTTAAACACCCTATTCTACCAAAGATCAATCAGGTCTTAAGTGAGAAAAGTATCAGATGCTAAAAGACAGAAAACCACACTATATTACTATAGCTGTTCTAAAGAATATTACCATCTAGGGTTTTCAAACAAACCTCTAACAAGTGTTTCAAATGCATAGTAAAACAAAGTGGGGGTTTGTAGGTTCCTAAGTGCACGTAATTAACTTAGAAGACTGTTCTCATTTAGCTAGATGCATCAATGAAAATACATAGCTTTGTTCCAGCAGGAAATACACATTTTTGGTGAACGCATGCATTCTGAATAGTATCTTACCCGTTTCCTTTGCCTTGTCTTCTGTACTTTTTTCCTTTTTGGAAAGACTTTCTTCATGTGACTTCATCTTCAGTAAATACAATCATGTTAAAAGACTTTATCACTATTTATACATTAAAAATAAAAATGCATTTAGAAACTCACTGAAGTTAAACAACAACCACAAACGTGCCCAATTAATCAAACTTTCTTCCTGCCATGCCTTCTTCCTATCTTAAACTTTTAAGCAACGACAACATGCCTGACAAAAGTTGTAAGAGAAAGCAGTCGCTATTTCAACACCAGTTTTCAAAAATGAACAGAGGGGACCTTCTAGGTTACTGGATCCAGTCTCCTACCATTAACTAGGAGGTAAAGCTTCTTTCTTAAAGTAATAAAGGTGCTATGGTAAAAATATTTACATTTCAATCCCACAGTGCAAGTGTAAAGACTTGTAACACACAAAATACTGGTTTTATGATGTTTACATCTTATTTACAACCTAATTAAATTTATTTTTCAAACAAGACTAGTCAGCCTCTACATTTACCTTGCTAAGCTGCTGTATTTGTATTTTTCTCGTGTTGGAGATGATACGAAACTGACTATGGAAATGAAGACACTGTCTCTGGGCCTGTTCGGGTTTAAGGCTTTTTTTCCCTGAAGGCAAGAAAAAATGCTCCAGGTGCACTCTTAGCACTGCAAGTGCTGTAATATCTCTTACTATAAATAACACATATAAAGACTGATATTTTGGGGGAAAAAAAAAACCACCAAACCACAACTGCTCATGTGATCTCCTTTCTTAATTTACTAATAGTAGAAAAGGTACCACATTTCATGGATAAAAGTCTATGTTACAGCTGCGTGACCAAATGAGAAGTCCAAACAAAAGGTCTAGACAACTTCCTTTTCTATCTAATTGCTATCCTAAGACTGTTACTCTGCAGGAGTCGACCATGTCCTTTCCCATACTCAATCTCATTCTCAAGAATGAAAAGGAAGTGAAATACTGAGAGGCTCAAGTTACAGCCTTAACAGGACTGTTTAAGTTCTCAGATTCTCATTTGAAGTCCACAGGAGGAGTAGGGAGGTGGTGTAAGATTCTCATTTCTTTAAGTGTTTAAAAAAAGATAAGTTAGAAGCCTTCACAAGGATAATCAGATATACTATAATTTTACCTTTGGAGCTCACATTCAAAGTCAAACCAAGCATGAAATGGTTTTTGGACAACCATATACCTGGGCTAAGAACTGGGAGGAAAAAAACCGAAACCACCAGTTACATTTCCTTCTAATTTCAATAATTTAATGCTTTCCTTAGAGCTTACCTTCAGAAATTTGTATGCTGCAAACACTCCCACTCCAAGAGCATACAACGGCATGAGGGTGAATGCTAACTCTCTACCATTTCCTCTTGTTCTCTCACTTCTTATCTCTTTTTCCATTGCATTTCTCATCTGCTGAATACTCTTATAAGTATTACTCTGAGAATTTCCTGGATTCAGATGATCTTGATGAAGTGCTGGAGGACTGCCTTAAAAAGTCAAATTCACAGAAAGAAGACAAAGTTACAAAGGAAATTAAAGAGTCCAATTAATTTCACAACTGGAATGAAATTGTTTTCTTCTTGTGTGATCACCTTGGTTCATCACTATTGTAAGACGGTGTCAGCCCTGCATCCAAATAAGGTTACAAATCAGAAAAAAAATCACTCTTTCATGAACAGAAAGCAAATCTAGGTAGTAAACACTCTGAAAATAAGTTTCTGTGTTTCTTTAAGTAACAAATTTTAAGTTTCTCCCTTCAGAGTAACATTGGCAAACCCACAGCAAACCACAGAAAGGTACAAAGTTTGACATCAGCTTGGAAGAAAAACAGCAATGGCTCAAATTTCACTGTTTCTGTCTGCCAGGGAAAAGCACAGATACATAATTTAGAGGTTCATAGCAACTGTCTGTCTTTTGGTTAGAATGCCTTAGAAGGCATCAATCAATGAATCACAGAGCTTCCTCAAAAAAGCAAGCTTGTTATTTTTGAAAAGGAAAGCAGACCTTTGGACCCTGAGCTAAATCCTCAGCTTACGTACACCGACAACTGCTCAACATACATTTATGCTACCCAAGCTGCAACAAGCTGTAAGTTCTCCAGTTCACTCAGTGATAACTTTCCTAGACACAGTGCTTCGACCCTTTCCTTAAGGGTCTAAGATGCATGTTTAGACTCTTCCCCAGGGTCCTACCTGACAAATCTCACAGGATTCTGGTGCTAATGTTTACTAACAGCCACGCTTGGGCTCCTTACTGCAATTCTAAGAGGCACAGTGAATTTTTAACTGACAGCTCACAGCGCCTCATCTGCCACCACAACTGACCATGTCTCTGGTGTTACCTGCGTTTAGAATCATAGAATCAGAGAATCATAGAATAACCAGGTTGGAAGAGACCCACAGGACCATTGAGTCCAACCATTCCTATCAAACACTAAACCATGCCCCTCAGTGCCTCCTCCACCCATGCCTTAAACACCTTCAGGGAAGGTGACTCAACCACCTCACTGGGCAGCCTCTGCCACTGCCCAATGACCCTTTGCACGAAAAATTTTTTCCCAATGTCCAGCCTAAACCTCCCCTGGCGGAGCTTGAGACCATTCCCTCTTGTCCTGTCCCCTGTCACTTGGGAGAAGAGCCCAGCTCCCTCCTCTCTACAACCTCCTTTCAGGTAGTTATAGAGAGCAATGAGGTCTCCCCTCAGCCTCCTCTTCTCCAGGATAAACAGCCCCAGCTCTCTCAGCCGTTCCTCATAAGACCTGCTCTCCAGCCCCTTCACCAGCTTTGTTGCTCTTCTCTGGACTCGCTCCAGAGCCTCAACGTCACTTTCTTAAGACGACACAGACAAAAATCAAAGCAGTAATCACTGAATCATAGAACGGTTTGCGTTGGAAGGGACCTTAAAGCCCATCCCAGTTCCACCCCTCGTCACGGGCAGGGACACCTCCCACTAGACCAGGCTGCCCAAGGCCCATCCAACCTGGCCCTGAACACCTCCAGGGACGGGGCAGCCACAGCTTCCCTGGGCGACCTGTGCCAGCGCCTCACCGCCCTCATCGTGAAGAAATTCTTGCTATGAACCTAATGCCCCAGAAAGGTAGAACACAGTGTGAGTGGGACCGGTCTCTTCTCCGCTGACCAACGCCGGGACCCGACGCAAGGGGACGGGGCCCCACGCGGCGCCCCGCGGCTCGCACCCACCTCCGCGCTGCTGCCGGGGCCCGCGGGGACCGGGACCCGCCTGCCCGCCCCGCGCAGCGCGCCCGCCGCCGCCGCCGAGCAGCCTGGGCCCCGCCACGAGCGCGCACAGCACCAGCGCCACCGACAGCGCCAGCTGCTGCGCCCCGCACAGCGCCATGGCCGCCTCCGCCCCCGCCCCCCGCGGCTCCGCCCCGCACAGCGCCCCCCGCGGCTCCGCCCCGCACAGCGCCCCCAGGAATGGAAAGGCTTCTGTAAGAGGCCGTGGCAGGAGGGAGCGCCTCACTGCAAAAAGGATGTTGAGGCCCTGGAGCGAGTCCAGAGAAGAGCAACGAAGCTGGTGAAGGGGCTGGAGAACAGGCCTTATGAGGAACGGCTGAGAGAGCTGGGGGTGTTTAGCCTGGAGAAGAGGAGGCTGAGGGGAGACCTCATTGCTCTCTACAACCTCCTGGTTGTAGAGAGGAGGGAGCTGGCCTCTTCTCCCAAGTGACAGGGGACAGGGCAAGAGGGAATGGCCTCAAGCTCCACCAGGGGAGGTTTAGGCTGGACATTAGGAAAAAATTTTTCACAGAAGGGTCATTGGGCACTGGAACAGGCTGCCCAGGGAGGTGGTTGATTCACCTTCCCTGGAGGTGTTTAAGGCACGGGTTGACGAGGTGCTGAGGGATATGGTTTAGTGTTTGATAGGAATGGTTGGACTTGATGATCCGGTGGGTCTCTTCCAACATGGTGATTCTATGATTCTATGAGGCAGCAGCCACTGGCGCCAGCAGTCCATGGGTGGCCGTGCAGGCCCTGCAGCCAGTGGCCAGTGCTGCAGGCGGGCAGCTGCCTGCCTTGTGGAGCATCGTGGGTGGCACCTCAGTGGAGAACTGCAGGCGCATCCGCAGCAACCTCCACACCAAAGCCCAGCTGGCGCCAGCACTGCACGGCACACGGCAGGGACAGCCCTGCACAGATTTGTGTCCGTGAATGATGATGATTGTTTAGGGCAATGTGTAACTTTGCAGGCTTGAGTTACATAAATCATAGAATGGTTTGGGTTAGAAGGGACCTTAAAGCCCATCCAGCTCCAGCCACCCTACCACGAGCAGGGACACCTACCCCTAGACCAGGCTGCTCAAAGCCCCATCCAAGCTGGCCCTGAACACCCCCAGGGATGGGGCAGCCACAGCTTCCCTGGGAAACCATTTCCAGGGCCTCATCACCCTCATTGTGAAGAATTTCTTTCTAATGTCTAATCTCAATCTTCTCCCCTCCAATTCAAAGCCATTCCTTTTTGTCCTATGATTCCAAGCCCTTGTAAAAAGTCCCTCTCAAGCTTTCCTGTAGCCCCTTCAGGTACTGGAAGGTCCCTATAAGGTCTCCTTGGAGCCTTCTCTTCTCCAGGCTGAACAACCCCAACTCTCTCAGCCTGTCTTCACAGCCTCCTCTGGACCCATTCCAACAGTTCTATACCCATACTGTACTACTACAAAGTCAGAATCAGCCAGCTGGAGGACATCAGCCTTGAAGAGAAGACATGTTGCACAGCATCACCTTAACAGTGAGGCCAGTTCGACAAAAAGATGCTTAGAAATGATTCCTGAATACCACCAGAGAGACCCTGCTCGTAGGAATGCCAAGCATAATGAGTATGCCATTATTAAGATTTGTTCCAAGAAACAGAGTGAATAGGTAAAGCCTTTCCAAGAAATAAGATACATATGCATGTAATGAGAAGATTAAAAGCTCTAGTACTGGCATCTGGCTGTGCATGTCTTAGGAGGAGCTGATGTCCCATGCACCCAGTTCTGAATAAAAGAATGCCTGCTTTCTAAAACTCCAAAAAGAGTCTTGGAGAGTTTTATTTTGACCGACATTTATGGTAACAGTAGAGACAAGCCTGGGGATGCATGAGTAGCTCCAGAGCCCCATTGGGGTGTATGGGACAGTGTTTCCAGGGGTCCCTAGTGGTCCCTGGTTGAGGTGACCAGGATGACATCACCGGTTTGTGTTCAAGTATCATCATGTTTATGTAACAGGAAATGTTGTAGCAAGCACAGTTGGTTCAGTACATTTCAGTTAGTCATATGCAGAAGGTATAGGAGGAATCTCCCAACAAGAAGTGGATGCATAAACTGTGATAGTAAACAATCTTCTTTTAAGTATGGCAGATAACACTCATCAGTCTGAAATGTGCAGTGCTAAAGCTTTCAGACTTCTTTTTACAGTAGTAATCAGCCAGATCATTTCCAGCACACAGTAGAGGCCCTTTGTGCAGACCTGAGTTATGGATGTTAAAATAAATTAAAGGAGCTGTTGGGCAGTAGTCACTGATTTCCCTTTTGTTCCATGGAATCTGCATCATAAAGTCAGTGACTCTTACTGAAATTACTCTCCAGAAGCATGTGGAAACTTGCAGCATGGGTCACTACATCTTGAGGGGTGAATATTTCGAAGTTCATCTTAAAATACTTGCTTATTAGCAATTTTTTAAAATGTGTCAAAAGATCAGATGCGGCAAAATAAAAACAATATGTAGGATCTCCAAAAATAATTGAAACGTTCTAGATATTAGACTAGATTACTGTTAAGTGTAGGTTTTATCTTAAAACCATTTTTTTAGATCGTTTGAGAATATTCATATAAAGTAGGCTGTACTGTTTTTCTGTGTAAGAAAGGGCAAGGATATGGAGTTCAGCCAATTTTGTTTGCAAGCATTCACCAGGGTGAGTTGCTGGTTTAAGTGTTAAAAGAAAAGATAGCAATTGTAACGATACTTAGGAGAAAATAAATTAGGTTCTTTATTGGTAGTCTTGTAAATGCAGTCAGAGAAAAAGACGGTTGTCTAATTCATTTATCAAGAGGTGTAAGCATTAGAATGTGTAGGTTTTTAATCTATTAGTTTTACTGGTAAATCTCATACTGTGCCAGTCTTATCCCAAACTTAGCTCATACTCTACTTCATTGATTTCTTTTTCATATGAAACAGAAGAAATGAGAAGGTTGCTGCAGGCATTTGCTGTCAGAGCTGGCATTACCTCTTGCAGTTTTATAAGTTTTTTAATGGCATGTTAGCTTATTACGCTGTCTTTTTTATTTTTCCACAGAAATAATAGCACAGTTGCTAGATCAGTTGCTGTTACTTTCTGTGCAACTGAATAAAATAAAATTACATTATCATTTCTTGCCTATTTAATAGTCATGATTATACCAAACGTTATTTAAACATTAGAAAGCAGTAAAGTATCAATGCAAGAAAAAGCAAACAGTAACATGTGATTTCACATCTAAATTGATGTTCTGAAAAAACATAGGCCCCAGCTGGTGCTGTTCCTAAAGCAGGAAGAGTTTGAAAACAGAGGCAGATAGTTTTAAAATAATATATTTTGTTTCATAATAATGCACAGTCCATAATCAAGCACATACATATGCAATCTGTTTGTCATTTTTAAAACATACACAGCTTGTGGGCTTGTATAACAAGTGTTTTTTTCTTTTTTTTTTTTTTTTAAGCAAACCTGGACCACTGTTAGGGAGTTCAATTAGCCCAATTACTCATCTCTCTTTCTGTACCACAAAACTGGACATGTACTTCAATCGTCATTTTGAAAACTGCTGGAGTATGGAACTTTGTTATCGTTTTCTTTTTTAAAATCTGAACTAAAATGTTTCCATTTGCCAATGTGGAATAATGACTAATTGACATCAACAGTGGTCTGTATAGCCTTGTCCCTTGAGACTTTTCTAATCTTTAACAATATACTGTGTTGGTTTGCTGTGCTGTTCTCCCTGGAGAACTGGTAGCTAAGCTGAATAGCTCTCTGAGGTGAGGTCTAACACCATTGTTCTTCTGTCCACTGCTTCATAGCAAAAATGCTGATCTCTGTGTCACAACAGAAACAAGTGGAGTTAGAGCAGGCAGACCATCTTCTAATAGCCTTTTCCCTTCCTAAACTGTCTGGAAAAATAGGTAAGCCTTAACCTTACCACCAGTTATTACCACACTCCAGATACTGGAAGAGCCTTTTCCAACTTGACCTTCACGATTCCTTCTTAAAGTTTGGACCCCTAGTGCTCAACTAACCTGCTAGATAGCCATTTCTTTTTAAAGCTGAGCATGCACTGATTTAAGGACTGTCTTGCCAAAATTATTTTGTTCAGTGTAGCAGTGTAGTCCTTTATAACCTTTTCTGAAGGCCTGCTGCAGAGACCATCTAGATCTGAGATGCTCAGAGTATCTTCATCTATTTTGCCCAAGAAAAATTTAGCTCTAAGAGAAGCATCAAGATGGTCCTCCATTTTCTGAGCTCATTATGCTAAATTTCACTTGAGATCTATGCAGGGACAGTCAATACTTGTATTGTCCAGACAAATATAATGTGGTATCAAGTCCCAAAGCTTAATTTTTAATCTCTTTCACAAGATCCACTGACTCATGCTGGCAGAGGATTGTAACTCTCTTTCTGTAAAAAACACCTTTTGTAGATGCTTCAGGGCAGGCTGGACTTGTGCTTTAATTATAGACAGCATCACTAGATGGAGCCAGAGTCATCTCTGCCGGAAAGGATTTTATAACCTGGACTATCCTGGATATGTCAACATTTTCTACTTCATAAAGACCTCGGTTCAGTTTCCAGGCACAAGCTAGGCTAGAAGTGCGACTACTGCCTTGGACTGGAATTGTGTCAGGCTGGGTGCTTCACTTCCAACTTCCCTTTGCTTGCCAAGGGAGGTGAGAGATTGAGGTGATTTGCAGTGCCTTGTGCATCTTTTCATCAAGGATGTGAGAGGACCAAATGTGTCTTGCACTGAGCAATCTCTTGTTAATAGCCTAGATAGGTATAGCTGTGATGGTGTTGGAAGGCTCCATCAGCCTACCTTGATTAGCTATACAGATTTTTACAAGACTCTCTGAAGCAAACCAAGGGTATTATTTAAGAGGTAAAAGCCATATACAAACAGAGAAAGCAAGACCAGAGTGAAAATTTCTACAAGCGTTCAGCAGGATAAGGCCTGACCCACAAAACTGCACAAAGAATCAGACCCATGAACATTGTTTACAACATATTTTCTCTGTAAACATACCTATATCTGAGTTACAAGGCCTTATCTTATAAAACGTGTTTTTCCTTGCACTCTTGCACGTTTATACAATTTGGTTTAGGTCTGGAAAAAAAATCAACAAGCTTTTAGGACAGTTGATGAGAAAATACAAATCCCAACGCAGCCCATCCAAAACTGATCAGACTTGGAGTGTTACACCAGGAGTGCTAAACCTATAGCTGCTCTCTGGGAGCACAGGGAGGAGAGAATCAAAACATGCTCAAGCTTGGGATTTCCAGATCATACTTTTTTTATATAACAAACAAGGTCAGAAGATCAGTTCCACAGCAAGCTGCTGTTCAGAAACCCTTTTATTCTTCTCCTGCTGAGGTGCAGTTTTCCTCATTCCAAGCTGGTATGACTAAGCTATGCTGTGGGAAAATCATCTGAACAGCAGATTTGTATTTTGTTAAAGCTACAATTTTTATGGTTGATGCAGGGTATAGGGAAGCTCTTCTCCAGCATTATTTCCGGTAAGACCTACAATCGCAGAACTGTTTGGCTGTGATAATGGAGGACACTCAAAGAAAAAGAAATATACCAGGAGTGTTCCTTCTTGCTAATATGCATGGCAGATGCCTGTTGCACTGTCTACCCCTTGATGGCTATCTATGATGTCAGATAGAGCTGCACCTTATCATAGAATCATAGAATCATAGAATCACCAGGTTGGAAGAGACCCACAGGATCATCGAGTCCAACCATTCCTATCAAACACTAAACCATGCCCCTTAGCACCTTGTCCACCTGTGCCTTAAACACCTCCAGGGAAGGTGACTCAACCACCTCCCTGGGCAGCCTGTGAGAGCGCCCAATGACCCTTTCTGTGAAAAATTTTTTCCTAATGTCCAGCCTAAATCTCCCCTGGCAGAGCTTGAGGCCATTCCCTCTTGTCCTGTCCCCTGTCACTTGGGAGAAGAGGCCAGCTCCCTCCTCTCTACAACCTCCTTTCACATAGTTATAGAGAGCAATGAGGTCTCCCCTCAGCCTCCTCTTCTCCAGGCTAAACAACCCCACCTCTCTCAGCCGTTCCTCATAAGGCCTGTTCTCCAGCCCCTTCACCAGCTTCGTTGCTCTTCTCTGGACTCGCTGCAGAGCCTCAACATCCTTCTTGTGGTGAGCGGCCACATTTCCTGTTACTTCAATGCTTTCAAGTACTTCCACACCCAGAGAACAACATGTGAAGAACTGCTTGTCAGCATCATCGCCACCTAAGGGATTTTTCTATAAAAAAAAACTTTTTAAAAAGTATACTGAAAAGCACTGAAGAACTATGAAAGTCACATCTTTCTTTGCTGCATTGCTGTTACTGGATCTCTTTACTTGCTGTCATGCTTATCCACAAGATCCCTTGCCTGACATAGAAGATGCAAAGTTCATCGAAGACTGTGTGAGAGCTCACAATAAGTTTCGATCCAAAGTGAATCCGCCAGCCAGCAATATGTATCGCATGGTAAGAAGGTTTTCGTGGTCTACTTGAAAATTAGTATTGGTTGTGCTGCTGATTTAGTCCATCTTATACTTCATTTGCTTTATGTTTTTCCTACCCTTTCTGTCAATGACTTCTGTAATACATATGTTAGTTCTTCGTAGGAAATAGAAAAGATATTAATTTTCAGAGTATTGTTCAGTTTTAATAATTCAAAGGGAATTCCTTCAAATGGGAAAAGGGGGAAAATTGCAAAGTGCAAAAAACAGTGTTCCATTCTCAGCATTTAATGTGCCCCTTTCTACCAGAGATAGTAATCTGGTTTATGTTAGTATAGGTTTCATACAGGGAAGCTGTTTGGTATTAAAAAGCTCCTGAATAGGCAACCTGCACAACAGGATTTGTTGAAAATCCATCACCTCCCCTTGTTTCTTCCTATCTAGAATATGTGTTGAAGAAAGGGATTTACCAGGACATCCTGATGCCTGATCTTCATTTGCTGTTGCAGGGTTTGGGGAGTAGGGATATTAACATCTGGGCTGGATAGCAGGGGTTCCTATAAATACAGTGCATATCAGAAGAGGCCATGGATAGATCTCAGCTTGCTTGGTGGAATACATAAGGAAAATGTAGACAGATAGCAGAGGGAGGTAACGCCAGTCAGTTTGTGTCATTACTCTTGAGCCCTCCAGCAGTGCAGCATACCTGGCAAGGAAGTTATACGTAGAACTGCATGCATAATATGAGTAATTTCTATGAAAGGAAGTTCATAGTAAAGGGATAAAATTCAGCCTAGCCAATATTTTAAAATGCTAGCTCACAAGCAAACTTAGCTGCTCAGACCAAAGGTCCTGGAATAAGAGCAGGACAAATATAGAAAAACCTCTTGAATCAAACATATTACATTGTATTTAAATGCTCTTGATGGATTTTTCTTGCATTATTTTTTTCAGCCTTGAGCTCATGCACATTTTTATTGTCCCTAGCATCCCATAGCAAGAGCTGCACAGCCTAACCTTAAGTTGTGTGAAAATACCTCCTTGCATTAGATTTGGACCTGTTAATTCCTAGCTTTGTTTGATAGTCTCCAGTCTCTGTATTGGAAGGAGCAAGGAACTATTTCTTATTTACCTACTTCACAGATGTCCAGCTGTCTCTGACCAAAGCTGCATAGCACTCTGTTGCTTTATGGAAGCTGGCCATACTTAAGAACTATCATCCTCCATGTTCTCTCTGCCGTTCCCAGTTCTAGTGTCCCTTTCTTAAGGTGGGGGGCTGCGCTCAGCATTTAACAGGACTTCTACAGCAGTGTAATTATATATGTGGTTTTATTCTCCATTCCTTCGCAAGGAATTTCTAACACTTTTTTTTCATTTTTAGACTACTACTAAACTTTGATTTACAAGTGGCAATAGCCATCTCCAAATCTGTAATTATGAATGCAAAGTCAAAATTGTTGCCTTTTTTTTCTCAGATTCCTTAACTTACATTTCTCTGTACTGAATTTTATCTGCCATTGTAGTGCTTGATCATTCAGTATCATAAAATCTTTCTGCAAGTCTCCCAGACCCATTTCTCAAATTAGCAGTTGTGCCACTCAGGATGAGAATGGTTCCTTTTCAGCCCAGCAGAGATGAGCGAGCCTTTTATTTGCTTTGACTATATGCTGAGGAGGAAGAAGAGCGAAGAGGCAGAAGGGACTGGGGAGGGGAGCAGTTGTGACTCTTCTCTCTGCCAGCAGAACAGGGTTCCTATCTAGTCTAGAGAAACTTGAAAGTGCAAATCCCTGGACAGCCAACAGCTTCTTGGCACAAAGTCCTGCAAGCCCCTCTCCAGCCAGCATTTTCACCCAGTTACCTCCTCTCAGGCATAGCAGTCTAGGGACTGCAGTCCATCCCTAAATATTTTAACCAGTCAGCTACCACAGGACAGTGGATAGATACCATGTGTCCTGCAGTATCTAAGGGAGAAAGGAGAAAAAATTTACTGTGGGGGTAGAAATGTCATTAGAGAAAGAAACTGAATGCAGGGATGGGAAGCAGGAAAGGAGAAAAGAATCCTTACAAGTTTCTGTCTAAAAATGTTTTAATTCAGCTAAATCACTGCACTGCAGGTTATATTATGTTTTCTTCCTTTTGTACAGTCCTGGGATGCCGCTTTAGCTAAGACTGCCAAAGCATGGGCAAAGAAGTGTATATTTAAGCACAATGTCTACCTTAAAGTGCCCAGGAAGGTGCACCCCACCTTTACTCCTGTTGGAGAAAACATCTGGACTGGCACAGCCACCATCTTCTCCGTGGATGCAGCTCTCAGTGACTGGTTTAATGAAGTTAGCAGCTATGATTTCAACACCCATAGCTGTTCTCACGTGTGCGGTCACTACACCCAGGTGAGTCTTACATGCCCAGTGATATAAAATGTCATAGTTTCACAGAAAATCCAAGCATAGGCTTGGAACAGACCACTTTGGAACAGGAATCACAGCAGGATTTTTCACCACCAGTTTACTGTTGCATGAGATTGGAAATAAATATTCCAAGCCCCACTTTCAGTAATTTAGGAAGGAGATTATCCCCCTGACAATTTCATGTTTCCAGGGGAGCCAGATAATAAGTGCAAAAACATCTATCAGTCATTCACAGAAGAGAATCATAGAATGCTTTGGGTTGGAAAGGACATTTACAGACCATCTAGACCAACACCCCTGAAGGAACAAGGACATCTTTAACTAGATCAGGTTCCTCAGTCCTTTGTCTAAGCTCCCCTTTGGGCTGTCAATGTTGATTCTACCTCAGCTGTTTTAAACTTTCACAAGATCCTTTCCTTCTCCATCCTCCCTTAATGTTCTTGCTATTGCAGTCTTTGAACAGGTGTGCTACATATTTCCCTTTGCCCTTTAGGTTGTTTGGGCAGAGAGTTACAAAGTTGGCTGCGCAGTTCAATTCTGCAATACAATTGAAAATATGCCAGGATTCTTCAGAGCAGCACATTTTGTTTGCAACTATGGACCAGCGTAAGTTAATTATGGCATTTAGAGTTTAGGGGTTTTATTTTTTCAATGTTGTATAACTGACCTGGTTATTGGATGCCAACTATGATGGGAGTGGTTGTAGCAAATTTCAGAAGCAGCTATGTCCGCGTGTCACCAGTCCAAGGGAAACCTACCCCAGCCTTTAAGAGCAGAAGCTGCTGGACACAGTTGGAGCTGCAGAACATCCCTTCCTAAACAAGCAGACAAGCCAGTCCTAACTGAGAGCATTTGCCATAACCAAGAGTGGTGGAATAAGATCTGGTTTGACTTCAGTCTCTGCAGGAAAAGTGGGGAAGGTCCAAGCTTTCCCTTGAGAAAAGTTACATCTTTCTATGGCCCCACCCAAACTTCACACAAGAAATTTTGATTGAAGAAATAGAAGGAAGATAGTCTTCTAGTTTATCTCATACCTTGCAATTTCTGAACATACCTTTTACAAATTTCTATTATCCAATACAAGTGGGTAATGAGGGACTAGGAACAGATTCTCGTATAGTTTCACTGAATAATACAGTATTGCTTGAGAAGTCTTATTAATTTCAAGTAGCGAGAATTACCAGGGAGCTGCTCCCTGTGCCAGTGAGAGCTTTAAGCTGATCTAAAAGGAATTTCAAACAATTGCAATGATCAGGTTTTCAATAAAGGGGTTTACCCCCTTTAAAAGATTTTCCCAATAAATTATTCTAACAATATGATGAAACGATGTATTTAAAATGGTTTTCAAGTGACTGAGCTAAGAAAATACTGTTCTTCTGCTTTACAGGGGGAATTACCCAAGAAAACCATATAAAGCAGGACAACCATGCAGTGGATGCAGTAATGAGAAATGCATAGACAAGCTCTGTGGTAAGACCAAAGTGATCATTGCACAGAAATAAATGTGGCATAATTATCAATAGAATACAACAAGGCAACTAAGTGTATAGTGCAGCACTAAACTTTGGTAAGAATAGCAGAAGAAGGAATTAATTTAAAAACTTTGCTGCTGAAGGATCTCAGAGATAGAAGCCAGAGTTTCTGATGAAGAAAAGTATCAGTTAGACTACTTTCTGCCTTTTATCTGATCGGGAAGTCAAATCTAAGACTTTAGCCACAACAAATATTTCCCATCTGGTTCTTCTTTCCTAGCAGAAATAGCATGTTTAACTTCTACTTTCTTGCTTGATAATCATGCCCTATCACATTTTCCAGGCAACTATAGCTCTGAACCAATAATAAGACTGTACTGAAAAGCACACTCATTTCTAACTTCAACAGTTTTCTGAAATACTGCAGTGAACACTTGTTTTTCCACAGCATGTTGCAGCTGTGGACCTATACGTGATTACATCTAGTCCCAAATTAGTCAGAAATAGAATTTAAATAAAGAGAAGTAAAAGGACATGCATCAATGTCTTAAATAAAATATAAATCTTATACAGAGGTTTAATGAGGATGGTCTCTACTAGCCAGGCTCTAGATAGGTTCAGCTGTAGAAGTAATTGAGCATTTGATACTCTTACTTCCTTCTGTAACATCCAGGCTGACTCATCTTGAAGTCTCAGACTGATGCATCACAGGAAAACTAGAAACATCTCAAAAACATGGGGGAGGGTAAGGAGGTAGAGAGCTTTTAAAAATTAAGTGCTAGATCCTACAACCCATTTTACCATATTGTCCTCTAGGGCAAATCAGCAATTCTGAAAGGATGCACGTTGGCAATCCTGCAAATACATCAATTCTCTTAGTAAAGGTGTACTCCATGATAAATTCAGTAGTTACATTTGTCTATCTGTAACTACTTAAATGTGGTTTGTGTATGAATTTAAAATAAATGTCATGTTTTGTTTTTATTCTCTATTCCCTCCTCCCCATGACACAAATTCTTCTTAATACAGCTGCTTCTTTTCTGCTTCTCTTTTGATTCCATGAAAAATACAAGTTGCAGGCCAGTTGGGAACCTGCTCTTGTTGGCCTGCTTCCCCCTTGTAGTATGTTTTGGGCACTTACTGGTATCATCAGTGCAATCAGCTGGGCACCATCAATCACTTAGCTCTTTATATTAGGAGCCACCACTGAACGATACTCAAATTTCTTTCCTTTTCTGATCTCTCTACAGAAAATACAGAACGTGAGAAGCTGATAAGTACGTATCAAGTTGTTCTTAATTGCTTTCTTGTAAGTATGGCTAAGTTTGGTGGGTCTTAACACCTGTTTATTCCCTGTTTTTCAGATTATGCCAACTGGTATCCAGACTGGGATACACAACCCCAGCCACCACCCTACGTTCCACCTGCTGAGCATCCATATCCCTTTTGTGACCAATACTGTCTTACTATTTCAATTTTAAGGCCACTGGTTTTGGTACTGAGTGTCGGTGCTGCTTTTATAGTACAACAGCAGTTTCCGCACATATTTTTTTATGAGTAATAACTCAATTAAGCTACTAATAGTGATCCTACTGCTGTATAACTCCCAGAGAATAGCACACATTTAATAAAATACTCGGTCATCTATCCATTAGTCTTGTGTTGTTTATCCAGCATAGGAATGCTTCTTCTTCACTCAAGCCCAGATATAAGTGGCTGTGCATAGAGTTAGTATAATTTATTGGCAGTAGCTGCAACAAGCTTTTAAGTCTGTATAGTCCTATTAGCTGTGCCTCAGAGGTACATTACTAGAAAGACTATATATTACTTTACATGTAGACTATATATTACTTTACATAGTGTCTATTAAAGTGTCTCTATCATCAGTTGTACTATCCTGTTCTCCTCTCAGAATTAAGCTTTGCCCCTCATAGCTAGAATGATACCAGGGAAAGCTGATAGAGCAGAGATTAAGATGGGGTGTCAATGGGCACAGCTTAATTTTAAGATGCGAGAATGTGACAAAATCTGAAATGCAGAATAGATGACAGCCATCCTGAGCTTACAGGCAAAAGGGAGGTAAAACAGGAGAGGGAAGATGAAATGGGCCCAGGACAGATTCTGGTTCAGAAATGGAAGATCTTAACCTCATTAAAAAAAAGCCCAAACTGTTGATGGATTCAGTTTGGTTTTAGAGACATTTAGCCCTCAACCTCTATTGTTCCTATACAGAGTTGTTAGTAAGGGAGATCAACCCATTCTTCAAGCTAAGAGATAATGGCTAATATTGTCAATGCATAATAGTGTATCAATATTTGAAGCTATTTCTCCTTAGTCCTAATGTTTTGAGAACACAGAGACTCAAATTCTGAGCCATAGTGCAGCTCTGAAGGAGCATGGCATCCCAAAGAATGAAAATGAGCCTCAAATATTCAGGCTCTTGTCATATGGTGCAAAATGTCACGATGAAAGAAGCTACATATTTAATTTCAGAACTGTCAGTTCTTGCCTGCTGCCATCTTTCATATGTAGCAACAGCAAGTAAGCTGGGGATGGGCAAGTGGTTGAGGGGGAACACAGCTGAGACAGCTGACCTGAATAGACCAAAGGGATATTCTACACCATATAAAATTGTGTTCAGCTGAAAAAATACCTGGGGTTGAGGAAGAAGAAAGGTGGGGGACTTGCTTCCAGGGTCACCATTGCTCAGAGACTGTTGGGGCAACAGTCTGCGATTAGGGGTTGTGAGTGATTGCCTTCGCAACACTTATAGGGGTTTGTACATTCAAACCCAGCCTCCTCTTCCCACACATATTAAGCTGTCTTTATCCCGACCCATGAATCTTCTCACTTTTCTTCTTGTTTTCTCCCTAGATCCTGCTGGGGAAAGGGGAGTGAGCGAGCAGCTGTGGGTGCTTAGCTGCTGGCAGGGATTAACCCACCACATTATTGTGCTCTAAAGGTCAGTAGAGGAGTTGTGAATATAGTCTTTCTCATCCGTTATTCCCTTCGAGGGCCTTTTTGCTTGAAAGCAGTCTCCTCATGAACGGCAGGAGGTGTGTGACCTGCAGGATCTATCGTGTGCTGTTGGGGCTGCTGTTGCATGTTCATAGTGTGACCCTCGACTGCCAACCTGAATGTGGCCATGCCACCAGCCCCAGCACCTACAAGACTTCATGTGCAGAAGTCATAACTAGGACCTTCACCAGGTGTTCAAAGGATGCAGATTCCTAAAACAGAAACTGGAGTGGGAAGAAACCCAGCCTCATTGCCATAGAGCTATCCAGACTGGGACTGTGGGAGAAGGCCTGATCTTGATCTCTGGCTGGAAAGCTGCTTGGAGGAGAGGGACCTGGGGGTGTTGGTTGACAGCCGACTGGACATGAGCCAGCAGTGTGCCCAGGTGGCCAACAAGGCCAATGGCATCTTGGCTTGTATCAGAAACGGCGTGACCAGCAGGTCCAGGGAGGTTATTCTGCCTCTGTACTCAGCACTGGTGAGACCGCTCCTCGAATCCTGTGTTCAGTTCTGGGCCCCTCACCACAAGAAGGATGTTGAGGCTCGGGAGAGAGTCCAGAGAAGAGCAACAAAGCTGGTGAAGGGGCTGGAGAACAGGCCTTATGAGGAACAGCTGAGAGAGCTGGGGGTGTTTAGCCTGGAGGAGGCTGAGGGGAGACCTCATTGCTCTCTACAACTACCTGAAAGGAGGTTGTAGAGAGGAGGGTGCTGGCCTCTTCTCCCAAGTGACAGGGGACAGGACAAGAGGGAATGGCCTCAAGCTCCGCCAGGGGAGGTTCAGCCTGAACATTAGGAAAAAATTTTTTACAGAAAGGGTCATTGGGCACTGGAACAGGCTACCCAGGGAGGTGGTTGATTCACCTTCCCTGGAGGTGTTTAAGGCACAGGTGGACGAGGCGCTGAGGGGCATGGTTTAGTGATTGATAGGAATGGTTGGACTCAATGATCCTGTGGGTCTCTTCCAACCTGGTGATTCTATGATTCTGTGATGGATAGGTGATAATTAAAGGCGGTTTGAGGAAGAGGGTGTTGATTGTGGTTGGTCTAAGCAGGGAGTGTTGGGCACCCAAGGCAACGTGCATGGGACATCAGCTCCCAAGTCCTTGCTGTGAAAACCAGTGAGGGTTCTGGGCTCCTAGCATGAGACAGCGCCAGCCTTCATAGAACTGAACTCTGCTGGGGGCTTGGGTTGCAGAGAACGAACTACAAATGACTAAAGCTTGGGAGGAGAAATTGATAGAAACACAGCACAAACGTATGATTCACAGGAGAAACCCATCAATAACTGCAGAATGTTTAAAATGCAGTTCTCAGCCAAACTTATCCCTCCAATAACTCAATGTACAACCAAAGTGACTGTTCATACTATAGTAAAAGTCATAAATCATTTCTCACAGCATTTTATGTCAGAGTAACAGCCTTAACTGCAATGCTATTTTCATTAAAAGGAGAAAATTTATTCAAAACTTTACTGCAATCCATAGTGATAGCTATGGATGGGATGGTAGGGGCCAAAGAAAGAACAATGAAGAAGCCCAAAGGACAGGAGAAAAGAAACTTGCCTATTACAATGAAAGAAAGAAGAAAAAAAGACAAAGACAAAGCTGCCACAGCTCAGATGTGTTCTTGTGGCTTAATTTCCTCATTCTCCTAGCAACACTCCTGTATTATGACTCACTTCCTGTGACCAACACCATATTCAATCACCATGGTTAAGATAAGTCCAGCCCACAAGCCTGCCAAGTAAAACACTGCTAGTGTAGCTAAAACCACGTTGTACAGCTGAAACACTCTGCTCTTAACACTGGAAGACCAGAGGCTGAGAATCATGATAAACAGATTTTCTGCTTGTGTGCTGGCTTTACTGTATTTCTGTCATTCTTCTGATGCCTATGAAATATCGACATTGCCTGATGTTGGAGATCCAAAGTTTATTGAGGAATGTGTGCAAACTCATAACAGATTCCGGTCTGGAGTGAATCCACCAGCCAGTAACATGCTCTACATGGTAAGGAGATCTTCACGACTTACATGCAAGTGTATAGCATTGTGATGGTGTTTGTAATTCTCAAAGATTATTTTTGTGATCAAATGAAAAGAGAAAAGAAGAAGAAATAATAATATTTTTTTTAAAAAGCCTCCTGGGATTGCAAGAACTACTTTTAAAGTAGAGATAGCTTTATACGATCGGGTACATGTATAGTTTTGCCTGGGTTAATTTCCTTTTTTGAAAACTGAGATTTCTACCCCCAACTCAACCCTGTCGTTTTGTGCTGTGAAAAGCCTCCACGTTCCAAGGCACCACAGCTCAATAGCCCGGGGTGTAATTTATGTGCAGATCTAAGCACAATCTTTCATACTTGAGTTGGCAAGGGGATAGATCGTTGCCAAACGATGTTGGAGAGCTCTGTCTAAGCTTTCTTTGCAAGGCTCTCATGGACTAAGCCAACAGAGCAGCTGTTCCCAGGTGCTGTGGCTGCTGGGGAAGACAAAAAGCAACAAGTGCCGCAGGAGCGAACACTGGAGGTACCCGGTCTACACTGCTGTGCCTCCCCCCCTCACCCCTTGTCTTCTCCCTGGCCACATCAGAGGACAGTATCTGCAGCCACCATGCAAAAGACAGCCTGTCATGATTAAAAATATACCCCAAAATAGCCACCTCTCATTTCAGAAGGCTTGTGACACTTGTCTCCCTGCTGGATTGCACTTGGAAAATCCAGCAAGGAGGAAGCTGTAAGCATGCACAGAGCTGGGCTTATGGCTGAAAAGCTCATCTCTGATTTGTGAGATGCTCAATTCCCAAAGCTTGGGAGCTGTCTTTTGCAACATTTGTCACCTTTTCTGCTATGACTGGATAATATTTGAGATATCGTGTTCTTGGCATAATCTCCACAGATCTCTCAGATGGGCCACAGAGATTGCCCTAATTCTGAACTCTTTCCTTTTGTTCCTCTTTCTTACTATGTTGCACGGTCACCACCAAGTTTATTTTCCATTTCTGGTTGTCAAACACCAAAAATGAAGTGCTCATTAGGGAGGGGCAAGTGATCAGCAAGCAACCTCAAGCCGTAAGCCTGACAGGAAGCAATTTAATTTCTCTTCTATAGATATCTTTTACCCCATCTTTCTTAGTGTAGCATGATGTATTAAAAGAGCAGTAGTCATCTTTTTAAATTGGGCCTAATTTTTCCTTTTGAAAAATTAAAGAACTGAAATATGAAAGAAAAAAAGTTTAAGAAACAAACAAACAAAGATTATTACAAATAAAACAAGTTATATAGTAAGTTTCTTTTAAAACGCTGCAAAACCCCTCATCTTAAGTCTGACCTCTCTCAGGAAGAACTTAATGTGGAGAAAGCAGTACTAGACATGATAAAATCTGTTATGAAAGTGAAACCATTGGAATTGAAAACATTATATTTCTTTGTTTTTAAATGGCCTTTAGTGAGGAAAAGAAAATGACTTCTTTATTTCATAGGGAACTTCTGTTTGTTATAGATAACTGTCTACCAAGATATATAAAAATGAAGACTAATAACTCAGTGCATTTCCACTTTTTTAAAAACAGTCTTTAAAAGAAAATACAAGACAGAAACTCCTTTAACTGCAAGTAACAAAGCCATATTTGTAATACATTTATTATAAAATGAGAATGTTTATCTAACTTCTTTTGCCTGACAGACACCACTTCTTTCCAATTACCCTAAAGCATCGCTTAGCTCTGTTCCAAGTCTCTTCAAAACCAGCAGAAATAGTCTCACCAGTTTCTTCAGGTCTTCACAACACTCTCCTTTGACTTATTGCTCCCTCACATTAATTTTCATCAATTATATGGTCCATTTTCTCTTTCTAAATCACTAAGCAACTCTTCTGAGATACAAAACCAAAACTAAGAAAAAGTTCATTGGGGGGAAAAAAATTGTAATTACTATTTTCTCAAACAGAAATTGTATCTATGTGCAAGCCTTCCTGTCCTGTGCATTTTTTTCCCATGCAGTTTAGTCCAACCTGCCTGCATAAATGTAGTTTCATACACAAATAAGGAGTATAATTACAGTTAAACTAAAGATAATTCTGGACTATCAATTCTGTATATTGCTTTTTCAACCATCAGCCACTTTAAGCGTTAACACAAATAAAGGAAGTACATTTAAACTTATTATTAATACTATTATAGGATGAAGGAGAAAAGAGATGTGGAAACTCTTAAAAAGCATAATGTAAGAAACAAGACTGTGAAGCACGAAGGTGCGTCCACCACTTTCATACTTCTTTCAGTATGGTCTTCACCTTGTGACCTCACAGCATTGCCAAGATGTAAACTGCAGCCTCTGTCTTAACTTGCAGTAATGCTAGGACTGGAAGATAATTTCTTTAGAATGTCAGATGTCCTTAAAAGTCATCATCTGAGGAAATATCAACTGCTCACTTGGAATAATACCACTCTTCCCACCCCAGGCCCCAAGTTTACCTTCAATATTCAACACACTGAGTTCCTAGGCAAATGATTTATGTGTTTGCTTTGTGGGAAAATACACACAAACACACCAAATGTTAGCAGTAGGAAGAAATAGAAGATATAGGTTACAAAGTATTTTCAAATCTCTGTAGATGTATTTTGGTACAAACTTGGAATTTTTGATCACTTTTTGGTAGCATCAACAATATACTTTCAGACTTATCTATGGTTCAAAAAAAGTTATACTATGTAAAACAGCCATAAAATTTAACAAACACCTTTTGCTTAGTCACTGCCACTGATCCGTTCAGAACAATTTCTCTAGTAATTCCGTTGTTTACAGTAGGAACTGAGATATTTTAATCCAGACAGAAAAAGACAAATAAAAAAGTTTACTTTTAAAAAAAGGCCAATCCAAAATAGTTCTGCAGTGCTGAACAACTTCATTTACATGACTTAAAGTATAACTGGGACTACAGGCATACAGTCGTCGTACTGCATTTTCCAGGAGGCACAATACTGTGTTTCTCAATCAGGTTGTGTACACAAGAAAACCTAGCAAAAGCAGACACCACCTTCAGTGCAAACAAAAGACATTGATATAATTTAATTGCTTAAATAACCACTTTCTGTAGGATTAAACAGCAAGTGAATGCATGATTCAATAAATATGAATTCAGCACTAATACTTGAAGTCACCAAACACAAAGATGCAAACAAGGGGGTTGAGTTTAGACCGTCCCCAAAATCCCATTGTGCTTGTGAACCGACCTGCAAGCAATGGCCTTAATGTCTGAGGCTGCATGAGACTCCAGTCTGACTGGTATGGTAAACACACCCCTAATCTCCAAATTTGCTGTAAATTTCTTGTTTTAATTACATTAATGTTCTCTCACCGCTGGCACAGCCTGAATATGCGCATTGCACCCCAAACAGTGTATTTGACTGATGTACAGCTCTTGGTGTCCAACAAACCAGTCACTAAGATCACTCACCACCCCAAAAATTTCCTCAAGTTCTAACTAGGTTCAAATCAGAAACAAACCTACAAGCCAATTTACCACATAGCTATATAAGTTTCAGCAGAAGCAAACCAAGTGAACCTAAACGTATATGCTACTGAGACACAGCTTCTCCTGCAAGTTCCTCTGAATCATTACAAACATATCAAAGTGATTTTTATTTGTCTTTATTTTGCAGAGTTGGGATCCAGATTTGGCAAAGACCGCAAAAGCTTGGACAAAGAAATGCCTGTTTAAACATAACACATACCTCAAAATTCCAGGGCAGGCTCACCCCAAATTTACCCCTGTTGGAGAAAATCTCTGGACTGGCTCACTTCCTGCTTTTACTGTGAAAGCAGCCATCACCTCTTGGTACAACGAGGTCAGAGCTTACAATTATACCACGAATAGCTGCAGAGCAGTATGTGGCCACTATACACAGGTAGGCATTGCATTTCTCCATCTAAATCACAAACCTTTGTTGCCATTTTGACACAGAAACTCTAGATTTCTGATGAAGACTCGGTGAACTGTTTTCCAAGTGCTGCAGTCTTATTTTATGTCTGCGTGAACAAGATGTTCTCATGTCCCCACTTTAGGGAGAAGAAGAGTCACTGCATTTTATTTTTATTTTTTGTTACAATGTGCTAGTTGTATTTTGTTTCCAGGAATAAAACAAGACAGCCATTAAGCAGTCAGATTTATCCAAGCAGTGGACAAAAATCAGGCAACATCAATGGCTCTGGGCTGCAGTGCATGGTTGTACCAGGAGCCATGCCAAGTGCTGGACAAATACCGGCATGTAAGAAGACATCTACAGCTCTGCAAGCATCCCGTGCATATTTTTTGTAACCACAATTCCCAAAGTGAGAGGGCAAAGAGAGGGAGAGGAGCACCACTGCAGTGTAACTCCACAATTACTAGCCAAGGCCATAGGACAGCAGGATGGCTTTCAACAGCAGCTCCTGGGATTAGATTTTGACCTGAGGCTGCTTAATATTTTCTGTGGAGAAACATATATGCATTTTGGACTTGAAAGACTAAAGCTCATCTGAATGACATGTGTAGGTACATACTTGAAGAGAAAATATCTGGATGCAGGAGCCACAAGAGGTGACAGGGTGTTGCCATTTACCTTGCTCACAGGGACATGGCAAGAGTCAGCATCTGGAAACAGCAGTGAAACGTGCCTTACCCGGCACTAAGATGCAGTGCTCTTTACCAAGTTATTTGTAGAGAAGCAGCCCAGGTTGTTGCATAGGGAGAATGAAAAAAATAAGATTATTCTCAGCTGGAGTCACTGGTGATAGTGACTCTAGATAGAAACAGCATGTATGCCAGCGTTGGGAGGAATCCTTGGGTCTGCACTTTCAGAGAACCCCTCATTTCTCTCCCTCCTCCCTAGCTGTGGAGAAGTTTCTGTCAGGTACAATTACTAGATTTACCTCAACCCTGTCCGCAGTACCAGTACATGCCTCAGCCAGTGGCTGCCTAGGATGGGAATGGTCCTGTGATTTGGTCCTTTGCCATCCTGAGGGATGCAGTTGTCTATGGCTGGCACTGGGAGCAGCATCTGCTCTGCTGCTGCACTCAGAAAACCCTCAAGAGCCTGAGGATTGTCCCCCTTCCCCAGAGCTGGCACCAAACAGGTACTAACAGAAAGGCCTCTCCTTCAAGTCAGTGGAGACACAAGTATGTTTTTACATCCCCTGTTTTGCCAGGATCTCTCCATGTCTCTCTCACAGTCTGTCATCGCTGCTGTTGTATCACCCTCTGGTACCTCTGTGCCCTCATTTCCCCTCTGCTTCTGTCATGGAATTTATTTTTCTAGGACTGCAGCATTTGGCTGTACTGTAATCTCTGAGCTGGGTGTAGGTTGCTAGATCAAACTGAACAGCTTCTGTTAGACAGAGGATGATGTAATACCCTTGCCTCTAGATTGCCTTAGTCATGGGCGTGATGCTAAAAGGCAGGACCACGACATGCTTCTTCTCCCTGCTCCTCCCATAACACCATGGCCCTCTGGCAATTTGCCTAAACATCCCCACTGGATTTAGTAAAGGGGCAATCAGCTCTCATAGGAGCTGTAGCAGATCATGCAGCCTTTTCTGCACAGATTTTATCTGACATCCCTCAGCAGGAAAGACAGAAAGCTTACGTATTACCTTGAAACAAAGGAGATAAAAAACACCATCTCCTTTGCAAGAAAGGAAAACTACCTGTTACAGCCAGTTAATCTTTCTTTCAGGGTCGTTTTAATAAATATCTGGTAAATTGGGCAAAACAATCAGGCGTTTTTCAGAATAAACCATGATTTTGAGATCCATCACTGCTGCTTTGCCCCATGAAGCCTGTCCAAGAATTGCTCCTCAGCCAATTTGTTGTTGTGAAGCAGAGGAGGACAGGTCTTCTCCATAATGCTTCAGAGGCTGAAGCAAAGCTTTTATCATCAGTGTACCCTTCTGTCTTTGCAGATTGTTTGGGCTACAAGCTACAAGGTTGGCTGTGCTGTCCACTTCTGTCCCAGAGTGGCATACTCCTCCATAACCAAAGCAGCACACTTCATCTGCAACTACGGGCCAGCGTAAGGTTTCTCATTACAAATATTTCACAGGGTTTGGGTCTGCCCCTTCCCTCCCTCGATGTGCATTTTTATTAGATAAAACCATCCATTTATGTGATTTCTGGGAGGAAATGGTCCCCAAAATAGAGAAGGCGGTACACCTCTGCCCAGCCAGCGCTTTTTTTTGGCTAGGTAAGGGCTATGTATTGCACCCAAAAAGCAGTGACACTGGTAGAAAGGGTAAAATTTAAGATACTTAAATGAAAATACTAAAGTGATCATTTGAAAACTAAGCCCTTGCTCCCGAGTGCCAAGACTGCCCCAGACAGTTGCCAAGGAGCAAGCTCAAATCTTGAAAATATTTACATGTGTGCCTACAGAATTAAACCTCTAGGTCAATGGTTTGGATAAATGTTAAAGTGGACACTGCTTGCAGCTGCGGTCTTAGCTTTAGCATGAGAGTTTGGCACTGAGTCCTGCTCATAAGGCTGGGCTCCTCAAGGCAAAGTATCTGGAGTTCCTTCATATGCATCATCACTAGGATATTTATTGTATCTAGAATGTATGTGTTTTTTACCCTTCTCCAGCTAATTAATGCTGCCACAGTTTAAACAGAGGTTTAACAGCTTTACATGCATACCACGTTGAGCCAAGGCCATACCACTCATAAACTCAAGCAAGTTTGGCATTCTTAATTATCCATGCTTCATCTTTGAAGAATATGTACCCTCAACCAGATACCTTGAAATGACACAGCTGCTGCTATGCCAAAGCAAAAAAAAAAAATGCTCTCTCCAGAATCCCCACACCCAAACGGGCTGAGGGGCCATTGTCTCTGCTAGTTTTTGAGCCAAAAGCCACTGATCTTCCAGGGCACCCTCTCCTTTCCTTTCTCAACACTGCTATGTGCTTCATCATGCTAGATGGTGCAGAAACCCTGTGCACACAGAAGCCAGCCCCCAGCACTGCCAGGAGGTGCCCTCTGTCCCTTAAGCCTCACGTCTGGATCTCCCAAAGCCAAGCCTTCCCCCTTCAGCCCCTTAGCCAATATCTGTATCGTGCAGAGGACCAAAATCATGCTGGATTATTTGTCCTGCATCAGCAGGGATCCCACGGGGAAGAAGGGTGCCCTCGCCCTCAACAGCAACCAGCAGAGCAGCCCTCTGCCAAGGGTCAAAGCAAAATGCATGCACAATTTCAATTCCTAAAGTGAGTATACTCCAAAGGATTTTCTTCAGCTTAGACAAAGCAATAAAAGCCTCACCTTGATGTAAGTAATGAGGTTTTACCACAGTGTTTAGAGCTGCTGAGATTACATGCGTATAAAATCCCTCTCAGTGTGTTTATGCCCAATCTGAGGCATGCTGTACATTTTGCTTGGGCCATGCTCCAAGCAAAGAGGAGAACTGAGCTGTGTTTTGTGCAGTATCAAAGGTAGGAAAGTAATATCGAGCCAAGACACTGCGCAGAGGTCGCTGGTACCACTCTTACTTCTGGCAGAGGGAGGGAGCAGCGGGAGATACACATCACCCCTAAATATTTACCAACAAATGGATGAAATCACTACCTATGAGAGATTCTCAAGCACCAGTTTCCTCTTCAAGGTAACTGCATCTGCTTTTGCTCCCATGGCTAGCATCAGCTTTGAGACCCCACAGTCTCCACACACACAACTTATTCAGCGCTGAGACTATTTTAATTCCCAGGTTTGCAATACCACTGTCTCCAGGCTCCTAAACTTACTCCATTGCATTTAATCTCTTCTGCTTTGCTGCCTGTCTGGGCTACAGGGCACTCAGACAGGGATCATCCAAAACCATATCCTTGTCAATACAAGTAAAGCAAAACACAGGTTAAAAACTAATTAGTGGTAAGTATTAATGCTTTCCCCTCAATAGCAGTTTTAGAGTAATGTTACTTTCCTTCACAGTGGGAATTACCTAGCGCACCCATACAAAACAGGAGCAGCGTGCAGTGACTGCAACGGCGAGCAGTGTGCCAGCAAGCTGTGTCGTAAGTAGAAGACAACCAGCCCTTCTCCCCAAGCACACGTAGAAAGGGAAAGAGCACACAAAAGATTCTGGCAGGAGACAGGCTCAGTACACTCTTATTCCTATATATAGTCTCAAAACCTGCAGTCACAAGCCAAGTGAGCAGTGATGCACAAAGAGAGAGGAGAATGGAGGAAAGAGCCTGTTCTCTAACTCAGGAAGTGACGGGATGGGAACTGCTCTTCAGGTGCTGGAGGGTGTGATACAGGAATATAGTGGGTGCAGTTTAAGGTGAGATTATCCCTGCCAGAAGTTATTCTTTGCATAAATGGGAAGCACAGAAGGTGATACATGTCCCCTACCAGGGCCTCCAAGTTAGTAGCTGGTGCATGAGCTCTGGCTTGAGCCAGCCTTGCCCCCGCAGTGCTGCTGCAGAAGGGGAGAGTTGCCATGGCACTGCCAAAGGTGCTTGCTCCAGTGAACATCACCCAGGCCATCTGCTTTCCCCTAAGCACTGGGAGAGATCCAGGCTGACATGTGAGAGCCCTTCCCAGGGATGCAGTGCACGGCTTGAGTCCCTGGCAGCCCACCTGATTCTCCTGCACTTGGCTTTGCAATGGCGGGATGGAGTCAGAAAGGGAGGAGACCTCCTGCAATTCCTGCAAGAAGGACAAGGTATTGTGCTGTGGACGCCCACCTGAGGATACAGTCACACTTCTCCCTAGCACTCAACCCTAAGCAAACCAACAGAGCGGGAAGGTACCATTAAAACACCAGCACTACAGGAATGAGAGGGAGGCCCTGATACACAGGACCATTTAATGTTAGCTTCAGGCTGAGGATCTTAAACACAAGGCACTGCGCAAAAGCCAAAGTGATCTTGGAAAGCATGCCTGCAGGAGTGAGTCCTCATTATACCAGCCACAGGTAGGGGGAGAATTGTGATCAGGTGCACCTTAACAAAGCCCTGAGAGTCACTGCAGGGCTCTCCTAAAGTCAGCAGATCTTTGTGTCTTCCTGAAAAGAAATGCAACTCCCCTAGCTCCATTTGTGAGCCCATCATGAGGCTCACACATCATTCCCTTTTGCTTAGAATCAAATTGTATATAATGTGTAATTCTGCTTACACTCACTTCTTCTCTCTCTCCAGAAAATGCAGAGCGTGACAAAGTCATCAGTAAGTACCACCAGAACTACTGCTTCCATTTGTTGCCCTTGGTGCAATTATACTTGAAAACAAGTAACTTTTTGTTCGCAGGTGATTCCAGCTGGCGTCCAGAATGGGACAGACCTGCATGTGATGAGTACTGCATCACTGTTGCTGTTTTAAGACCGTTATTTCTTATACTGTCAATTCTGGCCACCTGGCTGCTACCAAAATGCACGTCTATAGCGCCCACCAGTGAGTGACAGACACGCAGAACACCATGAGAACACCGAGGTCAACTCATCCCTTCATTACTGGCAGCACAAAAATTGCTAGAGACATTGTTTGTGTGCACAAATGATTTAGCAGTACAGAAATACCATCTTCGTTGTAGCTTGCTTATTGCTCAGAACCAGTAAGTGGGTATAAATTACCCAGGTATTTTTTAAGTGGAATGGTGTGAATGGGATCTGGTGGGAAAGGGAGCACACTGCCCAAGCAACTGCCTGCCACACTGTCTTACGAAGGACTGAAGGGTGCCAAGCCCTGGAGGCTGGCCCAGCTGAGGCACCAGACAGAGCACACATCTCTGTTTTTCCTATTGCACTCTTTCCTTGGACACTCCTCCAGCAAGATTCAGATTAGCCTGGGAAGTTTTTCATTTAAATGTTTCTTCTAAAACATGTTGTACCCATGTGAGCTCTGGCAGTTGCAGCCTGTGGCAGGCAGTACATTTCTCAGTCTCGCAGTGTACTAGGGACCCTGGTACTTCTCTTTGCTCAGAATCTGGTTTTACACATGACCTGTGCCAAGACACAGCTTCGCCTGTGTTTACACACATTATGTACCACAGCAATCTTTCCTGCTTTTTTTTCCTCTTATTTTTCCGAGCACAGAGTTTTTGACTGCTGTTTCAAATAATAAGTCAGCATTTCCTGCTTCCCATGTATGGCAATTACGTGTTTGCAGCATGATCTAAACCTTAACTGCTGGGGCACAAAAGAACTCCGCATTCAGCTCCAACCTGCACAATGCTGAGAAACACAATGCTGTCAAAGACAGCATAAACCTCCAAATAAAATCATGCTGTGCCTTTGGTTCAACGGCTGCAACACAATGAGTTTGCTGGAACCCACACACGTGGAGCAGGCAGAAAGCAATGGGGACAGCTGCTGTGTTCAGCTGGATGTGTACTCTATTGACCACAGTTGCTCAACTAGAGCAGAGGATGGAAGAAACAGAGCTGCACAAGCTCGCAGCTGGACTGTAGCAATTCATCTGTCTAGAGACAATTTAGACGCCTCTGCACCATGGCTCTCTGCAGGGCCCACAGACACACACAGTGGTAAGTAAAGGGAGTTGGGAAGTTCCCCTCATCACTTTGTTTATGGGGTACTGTTCATGCAGCACCTCCCACTGTTTCCACACACCCACTCCTGACCCCACTGCTGGGATGGATCTTAACTGAAAACACTGGAACTGGAAACCCAATGTTTCTCACATTATTCTTCCAAACAGTTAACTGCTTGCACTAGAATCATCTCAGCATTACAGCATTCCCTAAAAAATCATTTTTCAAAATGTGTGTATGGCTGGGGACAAAAATATAAAGACATATCAAGGGCAAAATTTATATTTAGTTTGTTGGTTATCAGAGCCTCCACTGCCAAGACATCACAGTTGCAGACAGGAGATGAGCAATTTCTTTCCCACACTCTAGTGACCAGGGTCCCAGTACCCACGCTGGTCAAGTTGTGAGAGCGCTGAGCTCAGTTCAGTCTTCCAAACTGAGCAGATGAAGGTGTTATAAAAAAAACCAACAACAAACCCATTGCAAAAGCAAGGTCATGGGTCTATCTGTTAAAAAGTGCCACTATTTTCCTCCCTACCTGCCTTTTTGCCACTCTTCTGTGCAAGACACCACCCTCAAGCTCCATGATGTACTGCAAAGTCCCATGTGAAAACAGGACACTAAGAGGCACATGGGCAGCAAGACTTACCCTGTCTATGCTCTCTTGCACAGGGCTCCCACCCCAGCACAGTCTGCCCCACTGAAACCACGTGCTTTTAGATCCTATCACTGCAAAGTAAAATGCAAGAGAGAGAACACTCCTGTGCGCAGGGAGCAAAAATGAGCTCAGCAGGAATTCTCCCCTGCTTAGTTTAATCTACACTTGGTCTCTAGGAGAGTAAACAGAATGAACAGCGTTCTTAAAGTTCACAACATTCACAACACTGTAATTTAACTATGTACTTCAGCAGCTCCAAGGAAATACCACAGAAAAAAGTTTAATCAAATAACGTGTAAATTTTTGGGGCTTAGGGGGAAAAAAAAATCGAAACTTTACAACATGGTTCCTTACAAACAAAAAAAGCCTTAAAGTCAAGAAATTGGAGCTAAACAAGTACTGTGACTCATTTTAAGGTCATCCAAAATTCCAGATACTTAACTCCAAATAATAAAACCATATTGAGATGTCCACATTTATCTTATGAGATACATCCATGAATTCCAAATGATAAATGCAAAACACCAACACATAAATATAGCCTTCTCGTAATTTTTTTACAAGTCTGTAAACTCTAAAATCAGGTTAAGGACATAATTTGCAATAGTTCAGACTGTTCTGAAAACACTAAAGAAAATTTGTCACCCTTCCAAATCCACTTTATTTTCCATTTTTTACAGTGTTAGAACTGTACAGCCATATTCTCTCAAAAAACAGGTGCAAAAAGCACCAACAGTGAGCCCATGCAGCCAGTTACCATTCAGATGTAGATTCTTAAGCAGAAAAATCCCTCGGTTTAATTTGTCTCCAGGAATATGAGTGAGCTTTCTTGATTTTCCAGTTTAAGTAAAATAAACTTCCAAGGAACAATCCTTGAAACCTGTCAACCATAACAACTGAAAAAAGATTAAACAAAATGTGAAGCCTTTTCACCCTATAACAACAGAAGGACAAGACTCCCTCAAGTCTGTTAAGTTTTACTACAGATAAGGGTTCAGTGCAAAAGCTACATAGAGGCTTCAGCTGCGGGTCCTAAAAAAGAAGTGGAAGTATGCATAATTTAAAGTGAGGCTGCCACCACACTGAGGTATGTTTTCCTGCACTGCAACTTAGGCAACCAGGCAATTAGCTAATGCAACCGGAAACTACTTTTTTGTAGGGTGCTTTCAGCTAGATCAGGTTCCTGAACTGAAACGCCAACCTGCAAGACCAGTGAAGGGCAACCACCCCTACACTTATTTTTCACTTTTTAAACAACAAATAGGGGAACACCTGGCCAGTCCTCTGCAGCAAAAGGGATGTCGTCCAGATTAGAACTAACAAGTCTCCTTCCTCTAACACACTAGTGCTACTTCCTTGGCTTGGTCATACTTCTCCTTACTGGCTTCTTGCTCTGCAGACTGCTGCTGAAGCAATTATTCATGGGACCATACTGTGAGAACAGGTATTTAAACTCAGGTATTGCAGTGCCTCCTGTTGAAATGAGTCCTTTCAGTATATGAGAGGTCTGAACTGCCTGACTGGTATCAAACTTTGGTCTTGCCTTTACACCGTCAACTGTGAAATACCAGTTGGCATTTCTAGAAAGCTTTTCACAGTGCTGCTATCACTAAGCCCATCAGCTTGCTGCAGTTTCCAAGACGGGTGTTTGTGACTTACTGACCATACTCTCAGCGAGGTATCTGCTGAAGTAGTATTCTCCTCATTGATTCCACAAGGAGTCAAACTGCCATCTATGAACAATGCAGTCCCTACAAGGAGCGAGCAGCAAGAAAGGATCACATAACTGAAAGGCACGCTAAGGCTAATGCCCCCTAAAGGGCAAGCATTGGAGCTATTTCTCAACACACACACACAGTGGCTACTTAACCACACATTATTTATATATGTAAAAAGTAAATGGTTGTGTTTTTACTTACTAGTTTCAAATAAAAGGTCACTAACCTAAAAGCAGTGAGCCACAATGACCTAGCATCGTTATTTCCACTGCATGTGCAGGTGACCAAAATTCTAAAGCCTGGCAAAAGCACTTCAACACAATTATGGAATTGGTGTGGCTCTATCACCTCCTCATCACTGCATTTGCTTCTTCAATCTCAAGATGTAAGAAATAAGTAATACCTGCTCTTCCTGTGAATTTTATTTCATCACAATTTGCATTTTCAGGAAACTAAATACCTCTAAACTTCCTTTAAAAAAAGGAAGAGGGCCAGAAAAAAAAAACAGGAACAACACAATTTCTTAGACCACCTTCTTGCAAGCAAGAAGTAAATTAGAATGTATTTAAAGAAATTTAAGACTGTACACTTTCCCTGTGGCACATGGTGTGAGGAACAACACCTCTGCACCACATTCTGTCTAACAGCCTCTGAGATAATGCTAATAAATGACAGTTTAGTAATGGCATTCAGTTTAGACTATGGTTTGTTTAATTATGACCAAAAGCTATGAGCTTGTTTCCTGGAAAACAACATGTAGACTGTGCACCAGATGACTAACGAAAAGTCTTAAGAACAATGTATTAAAATAGTTTATTAACATCAATACAAGACACAACACACAAAAATAATCAGCTTTTACAGGAACAAAAGCATAATATAGTAATAAATCTTGCCTGTTTTGCAAAAGTTATCACCATAAATGAGGCTGTGTATAGTCTGGTAGTCTTTCACAGAAAAATTACGTTAAACTCCCACTGAGTTCTCAAACTCTAATGTTTAACATCCTGCACCAAACTCCTAAATGTTTCTAGTAGGAAATCTCCCCCTTAGGCAGATGGATATTATCCAAATACACTCTCTTACCTTTTCAAATATAGCAGTGTGGATTTTCTTCACCAACCTTGGCAATTCTGCACAGCTGCATTAGGTCTGATAATTAAATAGTACTTAGGAAAAAGAGAATGATCTTTCTATCTAGTCTTTTCTTGTCCAGATTAAACTGACAGTAAGAAGCCTCGAATCTTCTATGTGTGACAATGTTCATTAACATAGGAGAAAAGTAAGCATCTCAGCTGGTGAACTATTTCTTTTTCTTTTTTTTCTTTTCATCTGCTGCCATTTTTAACTTGACTTCTTCCACAGGAAGTGCTCCTAACTTCTTCTTCTTTGCATTCTTTACCTTTTCCTTGATGGCATTGATATCAATTTTTTTCTCAGTGGAGGCTACATAGTAAATAATACGAAGATGGAAGACATTAATTTTACTTTCGAAATTTTAACAGTCTACAAGATGACTTCATATACAAACACAGTAAACTGCATCCTGTGGCATTGGTTAGAACTCGTTTTATCTTCACCAATTATTTGCATAACCTATTTTAACAATCATTTTTGTTGAAACTAGTATTATGCACAAACCTCTTTCAGCAGAATTCAAAGAACAGCCGTATAAAAAATCCCATACAACTGCATTTGAACACAGGTGCCACACTGTGCACACATAGAAACCATTATCACCACTTCTCAGACCACAGATGCACTCCTCCAAAATTAATACATACAAACACTCTTAGACACAAGGCTATTGCCACGGTTGGTCTCAAATATGAAAAGAAGAAATTAATTGTTGAATTCCTATACCTAGACAAGATTTCATGTAAGTTAACCGAGATGGTAAGATCCCAAACACGACGGTCTCTTCCTTATACTCTTTCCCTGGCCATGCATTAAAGGCCACTGTCAGAAAAAGGATGAGGAAGGACAGGCTGAGTAAACATGATGGAGATCTTCGACCCCTGCATCCAGCCCTTTATAAAAGACTTGTACAGGGAGTGCCAGCCTTCTTAAGTTAAATACTTTAAGCTGAGCAACATGTTCATCTAAGTGATGGTATTTTCTCTTTGGGGCATAAGGCATGAGTTTGTATCTAACTCCTATCTCACACAGCAAATTCCTATATCTAACAGTGGGTACCAGCTGTCATTTATTCTTGGAAAACTGAAGGATTTCAGGTCAAAACACACAGCAGCTAGAAAAGTACATTATTTGAGATACAGTACGGTCAACAGACTGACTGAAAATTTACTGCATCACAAAAAAAGTACCGTATGAATCCTGCTTTTCAAGAAACATGAGTTTTCCTGTTCATGAGAAACTGTGTAATATATAATGTAATAACGCGTAGGTGGTATAGCTAATACAAAACATATATAGTACATCTAATATGATGAATGAATATAATATAATCAAGGAATCCAGAAAACTGAAGGCTTGCTTCTCTAGTGCGAATCATCTGAGGACACAAGTTCTTACTCTGCTTGTAGCGTGGTTTAACTTTTTGAAAAGCTATTTGCCCTATCCTCTACCAATATTTGTGGCATAGGTTTCCAACTGTTGCTTCTAGGTTTCTTTTTCTTAACAGAAAAGCCATTTGAATGCAAAAGCTACAGCAGTTCCACTACAAGACTGAAAGCCAAAAATTGATGTAGCCAGAACAATCAGTTGAGATTGACACTCCAGTATCTCCACTAGGAAAATGTTCCATGGAGAATGTCATTTTTTCATAGGTACAGAACTAGGGGCTGTATGATCTTCCTACTGTCCTTGGCAAGTCCAGGCATGGATCGAACCACTAGGACTTTTTGCATGACTTTTCTTATTTCCTGCAACTATTATCTCTGCAAAATCACTCAGCCTAGGAATCAGCTGAAGGTTTTGGAATAGGGAGAAAAAAAAAAAGATTACCTTTCTTTGTTTTCACAACTGGCTTTTCCTTTGGTGGGATAAAAGCTTTATTTCTTTCTTCTTGTCTTTTCTTGACTGCATCTGCTTGTTTTGCCTAGAGTTACCAATAAAAAAGCCAAATATCAGTAGAATGGGCCAAAAGGAACACACACAAAAAAAGAAATTCCAAGTCAGCAGTCAAATGCTTTTTAACTGAACAGTGAGCTAGAATAACTTTACCTTTATCTCTTCCACTCGCTTTCGTTTCTTCTGTCTTTCTTTCAAGAAGTATTCGCCACTTGCCAATTCTTTATCAATCTGCAAAACACATGTACCAAAAAGCCTTAGATTACTACGTATTTTAAGCCAGACATAGAGTAACAGGAAATTGGATATCAATTACCTGAAATCAGACAGAAAATGCCTCCCAACCCCTCCTTAGCAAGAACACTATTTCAAGTAATGCTATATTCCTGCAAATAAAGTTTCAGCTGACCTGGCTTTCTGGCTGTGGAGGTGGGAACGGTGTATACTCCTTCTTAGTATTTTTCTTCTTTGGCTCCTTGCGTTTTTTCAAGTTCTTCCGCTTGAACTTAGGCAAAAATCTTTCCCAACTTTGTGTCCTCAGTTCAGGATCTTTTGATAATTCTCTTTTGATCATCAAAGTCTTCAGTAGTCATCACAAAGAAGTTATTAAAACAATAGCATTACGGTAGCAGCCAAAAGCTCCAAACTGCAAGGTTTACTAAACTTTCTTACAATGAATATGATACAGCTGAACGTTCCATCTTTCACTTCAGTAAGAGTAGAGGGGTTTAATTATGAACAGAAGAACAAGAAAGATATATATATCCCAAAACAGGGGCAGAACGCACTGGAGAAGGTGCCTCAGTTTAAATGAGCAAATATCTACCAAACAATCAAAGGAAGAAAAGCTCATACACACTTTTCCTTTGATGTTTTCTGAGATACTGCTAATGATATTACAGCTATACATCCTGGTAAAATGGAGAATATCAAAGTCAGGATTTTTTTAAAGCAGCACAATACAGAAATTCTTGAAAATAAACTACCCCACAGAAACATGGAAATTATTAACATAGAAGTCTCTAAGAAGAAACAATACTTTCTTGTAAACAAAGATGCACAGTGGACTATGCTAACCTTAATGTTATATATGGGATGTATATTCTTCATTGTGTCCAAAACGACTTTTCTAACCTGTGTTTAATAAAAGAGAAAAATAACAGAAAACTCAGCAAGTATTTCATATTCTAATCAATTAAAATACCAGGTACACTATCTGCCTTCCTCTCCCCAACCCCCAAAGCAGGTAGATTTAAAAGGCTGATGCACATAGGTAACTGGAAGGCAAAGCACATCAGAAATGTGAATAACACTGTCATTCTTCTAAGATACCCCAGCATGCCCCACAAACATTATTTTCTCTTTACTGTGGATTTTATGGTGTCACGAGAAATTTGCTTGTTACAAGCATTCTTCTCCTACACAGTTAAACGGATGTTCTTTCAGGTTATGTACCATTACTCTGCAGTATTTTACTCCTTTTTTACTCCCAAGACTGGAAGATCTTAGAGTTTAAACAAAATTCAGCAGCTAAGATGCTAAATCTATGGATAGTCATGTAAATACAGCTTAGTAGTCACTGAGGTTGCCACGTTTTGCCTCTCATCTGCCCTTGAGCTAAGCACGTAAGTACATGACACATAAGGGCTCACCTTTCTCCCCTTACCTCTTTTAGCCCACTAAAGGGTCCAAGAGCTGAAACAGTGTTGCCTTGCACCATAATATAACAGTTTGTTAACAGTTCCAGTGCCTACACCAAAAAAGAGAAATGAAGTGTAAATTGAAGACCTGACTCAAATTTAGGTCTAAGAATTGTCTTGGTTACTTGGTCTGTGGTTATCACATCTATGGGAAATACCTTCAGCGTAGATCCTTTGGGCCCAAGGAGTCGTCCTCTTCTTTTTATAAAAGTGTCCCTCTTCCTCACCAGAGAGCCTATTTTAATGATGTCACATGCAATATCATCCTGAAGGATACGAACCGCCTAAAGAGACAAGAAGTAGGCAATATAAACTTAACACAAATGTATTGTGCAGAAGAGTCAAGAAAATACTTCAGTTTATTCTTCTCACTTCATGTTCAGATATATCTACTTTAAATATATATTTTATTGTACTTGACTCACTTAAAATATACCACATTTTGAAAACTTACTATTTTATAGGTATTCCGACACAAGCCTCCACGATTTATAGAATCATAGAATAGTTTGGGTTGGAAGGGACCCTAAAGATCACCTAGTTCCAACCCCCCTGCCATGGGCAGGGACACCTCCCACCAGACCAGGCTGCCCAAGACCCCATCCAGCCTGGCCTTGAACACCTCCAGGGATAGGGCATCCACAGCTTCCCTGGGCAACCTGTGCCAGCGCCTCACCACTCTCATGGTGAAGAAATTCTTCCTTGCGTCTAGCCTAAGTCTGCCCCTCTCCAGTTTATACCCATGCCCCCTTGTCCTACGAGCCTTTGTGAACAGACCTGTTCAAATGGAACGCTTCTTGCCAGAAGTTTTATTAAATCTCTAGCCCTGATAATCACATATGGATCAAAAGTCTTCTTAGTGGTAGTAACAGTCATGCTTCCTTCAATCAGATCCAGTGTTGCATTCACATACTGCAATATGAAAGAAATAGTGAATTAAAAGTAACAATGAATTAACCTCTAAATAAGAACCTCAGAATTGATCTCTGCAGTAAGAAGTTAACAAACAGGATGCTACACAGTGAATGCAGATCCATTTTCCAGATTTCTTACAGTGACTTTCAGCTTAAGGAAGTTGACATACAGGCACATACACGCAAAAGACTGAATATATGTGTCACAAGGCCCAGAACACCACCTCTCCCTTGCCTCCTTGAATTCAGGCACAACAAAGCTGTCAGTGTCTAGATGCGGAGACACTTGCTGTTACAGAGCTTTACTGACAACACCCATAAATAACTGCCAGGTCTGGTCACACAGAACTTCACTGATTTTGATGCAATAAGAAAATGAGACTACCGATTCTAAACACAAGTGCAGCAGAAATATAAAAAAACACAATATCAGAGAAGCAACTTGCACTATTTTTATGAGTTTAAGTAACTGTATCTCCCGAAAGATAAAACAAAGTATCACAACTAACGAGTACACATACATGTTCACTCAACGCTTTCTGGACGAGTGGCCAGCACTCTCTCAAGTACGCTTCTCTGTACTTTGGGAATAGCGTTGCAAAACTGCTTTCTTCCAGCAGTCCCTTGGGATTATCTTCTCTTGTAAAGGCTGGTTCTTTCCATCCATCAGGTACAGTAAGAAGTTCAGATTCATCAACTGTTATAGGCATTTAAAAAAGAAAATAAGTTGCTTTTTTCCTTTTCTTTCATCAGCGACTACTACTTCTCCTCCATGTTTAACTACAAAAGATACAATAACTGAAAACAGGAAGGCAAAGCTTTGCTTAACATTCTCTTGAAAGTGATTTGCGTCTCTTCTGACCTTAAAGTTACTGGTTTAAGCTATTATCAGACACATATATACACACACAGCGGCAACACATGCCGGGGCAAGATATTACACAGGCACAAGCCCCACCAGAGCGAGGGAAGCGACATCACCAAGCTCCCCCCAGGGCCCACGGAATGACGGCCCCGCTCCCAGCCCGGGCTGTGCTGGAAACCGGAGGGGCTGCGGGCGCCAGGACGGGGTAGCAGCCCCGGGGGAACCCTCAGCCCTTCCCCTCTGTCACCCCGCCCCACCTGCCACCGCTTTCTTTTTGTTTTTTTGTTTTCCTTTTGGCTTCTCCACGGACCCGGGCCCGGACCGAGCCTCAGCCTCGACCGCCCCGGCTGGATCCGCCATGCCCGCCCGCGCGCCGCCACCTCTCACCCGGCGCCGGAAGGGGCGGGGCCAGCGGCGCGGTGCACGCTGGGAGCGGTAGTCCCAGTGGGCTGGGGGCGCGGTGCACGCCGGGAGTGGTAGTCCTGGCCGGCTGAGGGGAACCGTGCACGCTGGAAGCGGTGATCCCAGGGGGCTGAGGGCACGTGGGGCGTAGTGCACGCCAGGAGCGGTAGTCCCGGCTGGCTGAGGGCATGAGGTGCGCTGTGCACGCCGGGAGGGGCAGTCCCGGCGGATGAGAGGGCGCGATGCACGCTGGGAGCGGTAGTCCCAGTGGGTTGAGAGCATGAGGGGCGCGGTGCACGCCGGGAGCGGTGTGCTGGGTTGGGGTTGTTGAGCCGTAGATGCTGAGTCTCATGAGGCTGGATTTGCTGTTTGTATTCAGAAAAACACGCCTTTTCCTGCCGGGCTGGACTTACCTCGGCGCGCAAAGGTGGAAACGAAGCGAGTGCAGGGGGGCAGGGCCGGCCTCTGCCTGGTCTCGTTGGAGGCTGCACGTCAGAGCGAAACGAGTCCTTGCTGCTTCTGCCACACAGAATTCCCTCAGCTCTCGGTCAAGGTTACTCCGTCTCGAGACGTGTTTGCACCTGGTTCACAGAATCACCGAATGGTCCGTGTTGGAAGGGTCCTCTGGAGATCATTCGGGCTGCCCACCCTGCTAAAGCAGCTTCACCCAGAGCAGGCTGCACAGGAACACATCCAGGTGGGGTTTGAATATCTCCACAGAAAGGGGCTCGACAGCCTCTGGGCAGCCTGTTCCAGCACTCTGTCACCCTCAAAGAAGCTTTTTCAGCTGGAGCTTCCTGTGCTCCAGTTTGTGACCTCTGCCACTTGCCCTGTTGCTGGGCTCGACTGGAAAGAGTCTGGCCCCATCCTCTTGACACCTGCCCTTTAGGTATTTATAAGCAGTGATAAGGTCCCCTCTTCCAGGCTAAACAGACCCAGGTTTCTCAGCCTTTCCTAATGACAGATGCTCCAATCTTCTAATCATCTTGGTGGCCCTGTGCTGGACTCTCCCCAGTAGTTTCCTGTCTTTCTTGAGCTGGGGAGCCCAGAACTGGACACACTACTCTAGGGCTCCTGTGAACACAGCACAGTCTGTCTCAAGGTGACAAGGTTTGGTAGGTGGTTAAGCTGCTGGAGATCTCAGCCACTTCCCCAGGGTGGCTTGGCAGCTCCTTCTCCGCTTTCTCTGCTCTGACCTCTGCTCTGATTACAGACACAGACTCTTAAGATGCTGCAGTTGAGGTGAAAGGCATATACCAACTGTCTTCTTTCCTTCCTGCTCTTTCATGTGAAACATCTTTTCTACCCATGTTATGTTTTGAATTTTCCATTAGTATTATGCAATGCAAAGAACAAAAGAACCATCATCATCAAAATGTACACTGAAATATACATATTCTGTGATAAATACTTGCAATATTTCAGTGTTCATAACTAAAGAGAACACACGTTCCTGATGAGACCTAACTATTCAACTGAATAATATAATTTAAGGTTCTCTAGGGCATGCTCTGCATCCTCCTCACTTTCTCTCCCTGTACCTCAGTATTTTCTTAAGTAAAAAAGGAAGAAAATGCCTCTCGCTCTCTTTTATGGGGACCATGAAAAGACAATGGAGTGAAGAACTGGGGGAGAGCTTTGAGAGCAAGAACATCTGCATCTCTGATGGAGGAGGGCATTGCTCTTGGAAGGTGTTCGTCAGACTTGTTCATAAAAGCCTGCTCTCTTTAATTACCATCATGACTAGAAAGATACTACTATTATCTGATCTATACATAAACAAAATATTAATTAAAAAAATCAGGTATGACCTCCTAAAACTTTTCTTTGAACCTGACTGCTGTCTTTCCTAGCCTGCTCCACCTCCCAGCCCTGTGCCAGCCCTACTTCCCACAACAAACAGGACACCAGTTTCCCTTCCACCTGCAAGTTTGCCATCGAGTTGAGGCACGTTTTTAGCCGTTTATTTTAATTTCTCTCTGCCCACGTCCTTCAAACAGGGAGGCTGCCGCAGGAGCGCCTGCGGGTCTGCGAAGGGCTGAGTGTCCCTCTGCAGGGCTGTGAAGGGGCTTGGCAGGGCACACCATCTCTGCTCCGAAAGACACATCGAGGATTCACTGTCTGCTCTGAGGACCGAAGGGTACAAAGAGGAAAGGGGGTTTGGCGAGGCTTGGCGTCAGGGGGATGCTGTTGGGTCCTTCCAGCCGTTTGGGGTCGTCGGTTATCCATCCTCAATCCCGCTAGATGGCAGCGACGGCTGCGCCGAAGTGGAGCATCCCAAACAGAGCTGCCGCCCGCCTCGGCTTGAGGGAGGAGATGGGAAGAGCTGGAGGCTATGGGGAGCCTGGAGAGGTTGGGATCCTGCTCCTGCCTGGCCTGGCACCGGGCTTTGGGTGCCTTATGCCATTGGCATAAGTTCGACATGAGCTGGCAATGTGCCCTTGCAGCCCAGAAGGCCACCAGTATCCTGGGCTGCATCAAAAGAAGCGTGGCCAGCAGGGTGAGGGAGGGGATTCTGCCCCTCTACTCCTCTCTTGTGAGACCTCATCTGGTGTATTGTGTCCAGTTCTGGAATCCTCAACATAAGAAGGATATGAAGCTGTTGGAATGGGTCCAGAGGAGGGCTACAAAGATGATCAGAGGGCTGGAGCTCCTCCCATTTGAGGACAGGCTGAGAGAGTTGGGGCTGTTCAGCCTGGAGAATAAGAAGGCTCTGAGGAGACCTTATAGCAACCTTCCAGTACCTGAAGGGGTACAAGAAAGCTGGGGAGGGACTTTTTACAAAGGCTTGTAGTGGTAGGACTAGGGGAAATAGGTATAAACTGTAGAGGGGCGGTTTTAGACTAGGCATAAGGAAGAATTTCTTCACTATGATAGCGGTGAGGCACTATCACAGGTTGTCCAGGGAAAATTGTGGATGCCCCATGCTGGAGGTGTTCCAGGCCAGGCTGGATGCAGCTTTGGGCAGCCTGATCTAGTGGGAGGTGTTCCTGCCTGTGGCAGGAGGGTTAGAACTAGATGATCTTTAAGGTCCCTTCCAACCCAAACTATTCTATGATTCTGTGATTCTATGATTGCCAGAAAGTTGCAGTGACCCTAAGCAAGTGCTGGGAGGCAAATTTTCTTCTCTCAACTCTTGGGCACAGGAGTCTCCTGGGACTGCTTGCTGGGCTAGCATTTCTCTGTGCTGCACAGCCTGTGGGCACAGGATGGGGCTCTAGGATGGGTGCAGGCACCCTGGTCGACGCAAAAGCAGGACTGGGGGACCCGAAGAGGCGTTTCTTCTCGGAGAGGTAGTGAATGAAGGTGCACGTCTTGCCTGAAAACTATATGGGTATTGTGAAGTGCAGCAAAGCAGATTTGGGTCAGAAAAGACCTTAAAGATCATCTGGTTCCAACCCTCCTGACCCCCTGACCCCTCACAGTCAAAAATTTCTTCCTAAATATCTAACTAAGTCTCCTCTTTCAGTTAAAAACTATTCCCCCCTCATCTTATCCCTGCACTCCTTGATAAAGAGCCCCTCCCCAGCTTTCCTGTATGCCCCCTTTAAGTACTGGAAGGCTGCTGTAAGGTCTCCTCAGAGCCTTCTTTTCTCTAGGCTAAACAAACCCAACTCTCTCAGCCTGCCCTCATATGGGATGTGCTCCAGCCCCCAGTCATCTTCATGGCCTTCCTCCAGGGAGGATAATTAGATAGGTTCATAACTTGATTATAGCCTGAATCCTCCTATGAGTAAGATGCAATGCACCAAAAAATCACAGGAGTGGGCTGTGGAAGAGATGTTCTGGCAGTGCTCAGCAGGAGTCAGCTTCCTGACCAGGATGAGAGGGGAGAGGTAAAAAGACAGCAGAGCACTGAGAAAAGACAAATTACAGAATGCAGTGGGGGAGAAGAAAGAGTGCAAGGGAGAGGCACAGGAGGGAGACAGCATGGCCAAGGTGGTAGGTGAGGCAGAGGATATTTGCAGCAGCAGTCTGGCAGTGCAGTCTTTTCCTTTTCTCCAACCTGCAGACCTCTCAGGCAGCGTGCATCAAAATACACGCGATGTGTATACATCTTACACCTCAGTCGTGGCAGCCACAGCCCACTCGTGTGCCTGCTCCTCTCTTGCATCCCAGCCCTTGCACCTACTCCTGCATGGCAGGTCACCAAGTCCCACAAGCATCTGCACTGGAGAAGGAGGGAGGAGCACGGTGCATGGTATAAGGAGGCAAGGGATTGGGGCCTTGTGGCACCCAGCTTCTCTGATTCAAAGGACACAGTACGGCACTGAAGTGTCTGCCCTGTCGAGACAGGTCTGCTAAAAAGAACAGAAAACAGAGGCAGTCGTGCTAACATACTTGGAAGCCATGATTCAGGAAGGTCCCTCATGTTCCCTCAAGTCTGATTCTTAGAAGGAGACACCAATTTATTATCTTTTCTCTTACCTTGGCATCTGTCGTGTGGTCAGATATAGGGAAGCCACTTCCCTAATTCCTGGTAAGGACAGGATGCTCCCACAGATCCTCTTCATTCCTCTGGCAGCTTTCTCAGGTTCCAGACGACATCATGTTTATATCATCTTTATTAGTCACTGCTCGTCTGGCAGGGTTAGGAGGGTGAGGACAGCTAGCTGTGGGGGGACAGCGGGTGCTGAGGGGATGAGAGACTGAAGGCTGGTACCCAGGTGACTCGGGCTGGGCTGTGCCATGACAGGGACGCTTCATCCCCACAGGAGAGGGGTCCCCTCCACGCTGGCTTGGCAACTGAGCTCCCAGACAGAAGGGGAAGCATAAGTGCCAGGGCAGGGGCAGAGCATGGTTACGTCATGCTCGGTGGGATGTAGCACCTCTGAAATTCCCTGCCTCAGCCACTCCAGCACCTGGGGTCTGTGCATCCTCCCAGCTCTACCAGCACCAAGGGGCAGCACATTTTCTGAAGGCAGCTTTCACTGGCCGCGCATACCATCTTCACTGTTACAACAGGTCAGTATGGGCTGGAGAGACCTAGGTGCAAAGGACTCCTTTGAAGACCTTTGTCTGAATAACACTGATCCCAGTCTAGCAAGACCCTTAGGCTTGCTGAACCCATTGCTGGGCTTTGGAGAGGACCTGGATTAGCTCTGAAATGTGTATACATGCAAGTGGTTTTTCCTTCTTAAAACAAAGCAAAGGAATGAAATGGCACAGTTACATAGCCTCCCTTATGTACTTTTCAGGCTACGTGACAAAAAGGGCAGAGCACTGCTGTAAGAATGAAGGTGCCTCTTTATTATGCAGCAGAGTAATTATTTCCCAGTCAGTAGATAGGACTCGAGCCACTTGGCACTTTCTTACATGCCATTTTCCAATCCAAAAGAGCAACTTGGGATTTTGTGATAATTCAAGCAATCAGATGAGCTCATGCACATGGCATTCATTCACTAGAAATGCCATACAGATCCCATTCAGCCTCAGCACTCGTAAATCCATGTGACACTTTTATCTATTTATAAACTTTTAACAGCAGGTTATGATTGTTATGCAAGCCATTTTCCAGGGATTAATAAGCAGCTTGTGTTGATGGCAGCGAGAAGGGCCATTAACTGCTCTGGGACAGTCATTAATCTGTAGTAAATGCCCAGCATCTGGATCATTTCCAAGTAATTAAATAATCAATACTGCCTTTTGATTCAAATAACTGGAGAATTGTATTTCAAATTTATCTTGGCTTAGAGTGTTCTTACTTTTAGTTTACGACAAGGCAGGAAACAGGCACACAGGCAAGTGAGAGCTTCTCTTGGTGTGACTAGCTCTTAAATTAACAGTTATTCCACACAAAACCTCTTGAATGCTCAAAAAATAGTTCAAACTGGCCATGAAAACCAATTAAGTGGACTGCATGTTGAAAAAATGATCACAAATATGTTGTCCTTTTTCTGTTAATGTAGAGTTCTTTCATTATTGAAACAAAATTACATCTTTGAGTGACCCAACACTGGGAGGTAACCTGGCAGAATTAAAGTAGTCAAACAGAAACTACTCCTGCCCAGCCACCTCCACAAAAGTCCCTTTTGATTTATTTCCCATCTGGCTAATGTGACCTCTGTGCTCTCAGCCAGATGGGGTCTTCATTTCTCTTTCTCCTCTTCCCCCCCCTCTGCCTTTCTCTTTCTGGGCAGTGGTATAAGTCACTTCCCTGGTTTTGTTTTCTCATCTTTGCTGTTGAATACAGCGTACCGCAGAGATGCTGACAGGTGAAGGTAATGGTGCCCATTACAAACCACACCACGGTGGTGCTGCTGCCTTGTCTGTGGAGAGCTGGGGAAATGCCCAGGCAGACAGAGTTCATCATAGGTGAGAAACAGCTAAATGGGAATTGAAAACATGAATTTCAAAAGAAAGAGACTTCCTGCATTGCCACAGGACCATAGGCTAGTTCCCATCCTTTTCTGCTATCTGTTCACCAGATAACAAATCTGCACCTTGCCACAAGGACATGATGGATGAATAACAACTCACCTTCACCGTTAATGGGGTTAAAACCTAGGAAAAAAGGCAAACACTCATGCAGTCTTTCATCTATTCATATTTTGAGGCTGGAAAGACAGGAGAAAGATTTTGCAAGAAATAGAGAAGAATGTCACTGACCCAATAGCAAAGCTTTCATGTGTAGCTACCAGCAAGACACTTGTGAATTTAGGTATGAAGAGATAAAGAAAAGTGGACAGTGGCCATCATAAATTCAGCTCAGATATGGGATAGCTGAGTTTATGAAAGCAAGGGCTTCCCTTCAAAAGAGAATAGAAAGGAGAACACATGCTGAACCTTAAGAGGGACAAGAAGATAGAAAATGAGAGGACTGCAAACCATAAAAGTGTCTGAAAGGACTAGCTGGAAAGCAAGGCAAAGATAATTTGTGGCAGAAGGAAGAACCTAGGATAAGAAGGAAGTGCCAATGGATAAAAAAAAAAATGGCTTTGTCTGGGGCAAGACTTGCCACAGTAAAATTGCTGTCAATTTGTGAACAAGAACGGGACAAGAGCCAAACTGGGAATGGAATTTAGTATCATTATGAAATCAAAGCAGCAGGTTTAGATCAAAAGGTCTTTGTAGTAGGGGATGTGCCTAATCATGCATTCATACAGTGACTGACAGAATGAGGCTTTTGTCTTGACTCGAGCCTCTGGGATTTGTCAGAAAACAAACATCATACCATGTTAAGCTGCGCCAGGACCTCTGAGATACACACAGAAGAATAAAAATGGGAGGGTGAAGGAGAATGCCAGTCAGGGGTAGATGTATCAGAAGCCAGGGAGGAGGAAGGCAGGAGGCTGAGGAAGGCAGTGTGAAGAAATGCCTAAATCAGAATATTGGTCCAAAGCCTTAGAGGGGAAGAGATTCAAACAGGGATTAGAAAGCAATCACTCCCGTCTGCTTTTGAGAGTCTCCCACATAGTACAGAGAGCAATGCTCCCAAGAAAACATGTACAGAAAACATGCTCCCAAAGGCCCAGCAGGGATGGCTGACAGAGATTTCTCCAGCTGTCTCAGTATCCATCCTATTTAGGTAATACCTAGCACGGGCTATGCCTGCCAGGGCAGAGCTGTCCTAATGGCTCTTGGCTCCCCAAAGAAGGAGGTGACCTTTGTCACCTGGAGACATGGGTCTGCCCTGGAGCTGAGGTAGCACATGGAGTCCCCTCTGCCGGCACCACTCCTGGCCACTCTGTTGTGGATGCCTGGGGAACCATGGGGAAAGGAGAAGGGGCAAATCTGCCGTGCTCTCTGTAAATCTGCAAAGAGTTTTTCAATGAAATATGCCCTTCTCAAAGCCATATGGTGCCAGAGGACTGTGGATTGAAGCTGGAATTTCAATAAAAGCAGTTCTTAAAAAATTTTTAATGTCATACCTGAGCAACCAGAGATTGAGCACAAATTTTCTTTAGAAATTTGCAACAATGCTCATGTGTGTTGTTCCGAAGCACACAGATAAAACAGTCCCTTGGTCTATTTTTCTCTTGTACTAGAATCTGGGCATTATTATGCAGATTTCCACTATAGCAAAATTATGGCAGAATAAATAGCTCTGCTATACACGAAGGGGAATCCTATTACATCTTCAGTAACTCTCAGTAAGCATCACTGCTATTATACCAATTGAAGAGACAGAAAACAATTTTTAATTAAAAATATTTATAGCAGGCATAATACCAACTGCCAGTTTCACTATCCAGTGAATGCGTTTTGCAGCTGGTACCAATTCTCTCTTATTTCCATGAGGTTAGGCAATATCAGCTGTTCATTAAGAAGAGGACATTTCAGGAGTATCCATATTATATGCTATAACTAACTGAGAAGTTCTTCCTTTGATAGATTTTAGGAAATCAAGATTACTTTACTATGTTATTCTGGGACTTTATAATAGAGAGGTCATTACCCAGTGATCTGAGTGGGCTGCATCATCAGTTTTATTCAAACCAATCCTACAAACTGCTTTCCAGCAGATAAGAACATTTTAATTAGCAATACATCTTTTGTCTTCTCTCTGCAGTGGAGTAGGGGGTGGGAAATCGATTTCAGCACGCCCTTTATTTTACTGGGATAGCAGCATAATCAGAAGGTGTCAGCAGAACCACAGACAAATTAATTTTGAGATACAGAGCTTCATACAGCCAACTGCACGTCTGCTCCTCATGCTGAGTCCAGCTGGGCTGTGCAGGCAAGCAAGCTCAGTGCTGCTGACGGCATCGGGTTCTCTGAGTCTGATATGGCTCTCTTGGGAGAAGGGCACCATAGCAATCATCTGGCTCACCCCGAAACACTCTCATGCTTTCTGTGCCAAAGAGCATGTAAGATCTCAGTTCTTGTCATGGTTTAGATGTATATATCAGTATATGTGTAGCTGTAGGTTATGGCCAGCTAGCCCTAGGAGCAATAAGAGCAGCTACAAGCCTGTAGTTTCTGCTGTAGCTGTAACCCAAGCTCAGAGAAAACTACTAGGCAGAGGATGGGGCACAGAGGAACCTTATTCCCACATATCTCCTTTCCTCCTACCTCTATGTACCAGAGGATGAATATCTGAAACGCAGAACTGAAATGGTGTCTTCACCAGTTTTCTGTCCACAAGGAGCTCTCTCCCTGTAACTGCAGCAATTCAGGGGAGTCAGTTTGTCCTTGGTTCACATTTATGCAGCTCAGAGGGTACTCAGCATGCTGAAGTCTCGATCCCATAAAATCTAATACAAAACTTCTTGCTTGCTGTATTCACCCTGGCAGCCCAGCCAGTGAGGAAATCCCCTGGTGATTTATCAAACTAGCATCTGGGAACTGACAAACCATGCAGCTCATCATAACCTAGCTTATGACTTGCTAAATCCCATATGGTTATTGTTTTTCACTTTAAAATATTAGCAGTGAGTTTCAAAACCTCGAATTTAGCAAGCTGTGTTTCATAATTGGAAAGCTCAAACACTGTTTGAATCTGTGAAGTCATTTACAACGTGCTTATCCTTCCACCTGCAATAGATTTTACAGCAATTTACCCTGGCCTGGGTCCCCAGTGGCAGCAGAGGAGACCAGGCAACCCAGCTGGAAAGGTAAGCAATGTGTAGTGGTGGTGAGAGGCATTCATGAGGGGGGCCCTGGCTGTCCCAGGAGGTGATTCAGAACACAAGTTTAATGTAGGGAGGTGCTCTGAGTCACTCCTGCAGGAGTTTGCCTGCCTCCACTGCCTGCAGACTGACCTGTGAAGAGCAGCTGCTGTTGCTTAATTTGCCTTTGTGAATATTCTGCTTTAATCCATCTTTAAAACTGGCAAAAGCTTAGTGACCTGATCTTGCTCTAGGCAAACATTGTGACAGGCGTCAACAGTTTCAAGAAGCTAAGCTCCACCAGCTCCACACAGGAATGTCCAAGCTGTTATATCCATTTATTATTTTTTTTTTACCTACAGGGGAATAAGTCTTCCAGTCAACTAAGGAGCATACCCTTTCTTCTTGCATAAATGGTAATAAAGGCTTCCAGTGCTTTGGATGGAGCTATGGAATACAGTCACCATAGCAGTCCCAGATCTGACTTTCTGAGTAGTCACAATGCCTAGGCTAGCTCTGATTTTAGCTGTTCCCTTCAGTGTTTCGAGGAGGTGAGCGGTATGTATTTGAGTGGTGTGTTGTTTATTTCCTAATGGAAGCAAGCAAAGTTTCATTGGAGAAAATAATACCAGTTAATTCTCTAGAAAGGCAGTCTCCAAACAAGTGGAGCAGCAGAGCATGAAGCATTTCTTATGCTGGTCATCTTCTTGGTCAGCTGTTCATGAAATGGCATATGGAAAAGGAAACCATTACTTCCCCTAAATGTTTTGTCTGAGTTGTTATGTTGAATAATAGTGAGTTTGCACCAGCCCTGACAAAGTAGAGTCAGACAATGTAGTGAACTCTACAGTGAGCTTAAGGACCTATCTATCCATTACCAGATCTGCTACTAAGTCTGGCAAACCACTTTCCTTGTCGAAGCTGTAAATTTTCAAGGACGGGAACTTTCTCTACGTGTGTATTTGTACAGGAGGGCAATTTGATAAGATTTTATGTGAGATATAGCTGCAACGGAGACTACTGTTGTCATAAAGCCGTATCCAACATGGAAGGAAATACAACAGAGACAGTGGGTGGCACAACAACCACAGGTTAAAACAACCATTTTATATAAAATGCTACAGACTGAAGTTTGATTGATAAAATTTCATTTTTGCATGCCACCGGGTAAAAGAAAAGAGCCCATCTGTTCTCCAAGCATTGCACATTGTTAATCAAACCACTCTCAGCTTGGCAGATCAGAACATTAGAAATAAAAAAAAAAACCGCCAACCATAGATGAGCATGAATACAAGATGAGTCATTGAAGTTTACCCAAAAGCAACATAAAAATGATGGATTTTGCCAGAAAGTTATGCCAGGGGTATTCTCATGGGCTTGGCTCACCCAGACAGGCAGGCAGAGGGAGAAAGGAGTCTGGAATAGGGGTGCATTCTTCCACTGCCGAGGCTGGCGAGGGCTGCTTGGCTGCTCACTGCAGGGAGAATGCGTGTGTTTGTCTTAGCGGACAAGGGGCACCATTATCACATACCTCAGCAGGGTTGTAGATGTCAACCAAATAATTGGCTTTATTTAGAATATGATGTCCAAATGGTGAATGAAGCATTTTGGGTGTCCTGGAAAGATTTTATATACAAACCAGCTGGAATCCCATTGACAGGAACAGCCTCTTCCTTTCCCTCTCCCTCCTCCCCTTTACTTTCAGACAGACAGAGCTGTAAGTGGCCAAGAAGAGGTCCAAGAAGCCTGTGCCTTTGAGCAGTAAAGTCTACTAGTGCTAAACATCTGACACTTGTTCATTAGGAAAGACCCAGGAAAGCATTTCATCATTTAGATGAGTATTTAATACATGAATGGGTATCGAGAAAACATATTTGTGGCCATTTCAAAAGGCTGTCATACAAGGAGACTCCAAGTCTGAGCAGATTGGAAAAGCTGCAGGGCACTTTGGAAATCTCTCAAATGAACTTAGACTTGTAAAGCACAAAGTTGCTGTTGCAGCTTCCAAAGAAAAGTGAGAAGTAGAGTGAGCGGACAGGCATGGGGCAGGCAGCAGCTACCAGGTTCTGGCCTTCCTTTACGACAACCGCTAAGTTATGGGGAGGGAGGGGGACCTTACACAACTTGCCATGCAAAGCAGTACATCTGCACCCACCCCAAAACAATACAATGTTAGTCCCGTCACTTCATAGCTGCATGAGTGATGTGCTGGGATTTTCCAGAAACTCAGAGCAGGACAGCTCATCCTGGTACCTCTAGTATGTCTCACAATCAATGCAGGATTGACGCATTTTCTTACTGCAGGGACCTACCATTTGTTCCAGGACAATTATTAAATGTAAGTATATTCGCTGGAACAGGCTGCCCAGGGAGGTGGTTGAGTCACCTTCCCTGGAGGTGTTTAAGGGATGGGTGGATGAGGCGCTGAGGGGCATGGTTTGGTGTTTGATAGGAATGGTTGGACTCAATGATCCGGTGGGTCTTTTCCAACCTTGTGATTCTATGATTCTATGATAACAAGGACCTCCAATAGCTGGAGACAGAGAATCTTTCAAATGAGGAAAAAAACATGGCAGAAACATTGAGTTAGGTGGTTTTTCTCTGCTTTTGGAAGATGAAGGATGCTGGCTCCTGTAACAGAAGCAGAGCACGTCTTGTGCATCCCAGGTGTCCCGAAAGAGCTGGCTAAGAAGAGAATGATTTTTCATTAGCTCCTTAAGTACCAGGGGAGTTACAGAAAACTTAAAACAAGATGATGACATGCTAATTGAACAGGACAAGTGGGCAGACACTGGTTGAAAAAAAGCTATGAACTCGCTGATTCCCATCCTAGATGAAACTATGGAAGAGCTTGATGTGCAGTTTAGTGATCAAGAAAATGTACAGTTGATCACCTGCATCAATGTTTTATAAGAACAAACTGGTTACTTAACATACCTTCCACTTTTCCAGTTTACAAATTTGGCTGATAAAAGGCAATTATGGACACACAAAAGACTTCTAACCCATACAGGTTATAACAGGCTAGATGAGTGTCATCTCAAAAAATCCTCCACCAACATCAACAAAAAATCCTTGCTACATAACAGCCAGTGGATTAAGACCTTGCTGATTAACAGTGAGGAACAGTCATGAAATGAACTGCCAAATTTTGGATTTAATCAGTGTAGGACCAAGGCAGTTTTTTGTCAAGTGTCTAAAGGCAATTCCAAGAACACTGCAAAGCCAGTGCATGGAATATGCCCAAGTTGCAAAGGAAATATGCTATGATATAGCAGTCATGTGGAGTGAGCTGGGATACTTACTCAGCTCAAGTCACGCAAACAAGAAGAATTTTAACACAAAACAATGCAAAACCACACATCTAGGAAGGAGAAGAGCTGGCTCTTCCTCATAGAGGAAAACAGGACCCTGGAAAGAAATGACTCTTTGCAGCATCTGGGAAAAGAGAACAAGCAATACAATAGAAGTGCTCAGAGAATTGCTGTGGGGGGAAAAAATTATATTTAAGGATATATAGACAAGAAAATAGTGAGCAACAGTGACACAAATACCTGTATAATAACATTGGTGAGACGATCCTGGAAACCTATGCCAAGTTAGTGGATACATTTTTTACAGAATAATATTAACTGGCAGAAGAGACCCATCAAATAATTGGAAGAGAGAAAAACAAATTGCCAAAATCTGAGAAAAATGTCATATGCTTGTCAAAATCTGCAGAGAATGCTTTTATATGGTCTCAAAGTATGTAGCATTAAGAAAGTATTGATTCAGATAAAGGATTCAGTGATAATATTCAAATTATCAAAAGATAATAATTGTTAGGTTTAGGTAGCAGTAGTAAGAAAAGCAATTTTTACACAAATGCATTTTTCAAAATGAAGGATAACTATCAAAAGTTTGGAATTCACATTTATTCCATTTCTTGATAGCTGAAGATTTGATGCCTTTCTGGATGATATGCATTAATTTAACATGAGTTATTTAGTTCAATATATGGACACTCAAACAGAATGTAGTGATCTGGTCCTTGCAGGTGTGTGCGCTACATCTAGGAGTCATTTCTTTCCTTCAGATCTCTGACCCTCCCAATTCTCTCCCCACACTGCTCTGCACATTGAGGCTTACACTGTGGAAACCACAAACAGAGTAGAAAGCATCCTTGTAAATCACTATCACTAAGGAGCATTTCTTATTTAAGATTTGAGACCCTTTTCAAATCAGGACAGTGGAAACAAAGGGACTCAGCAAGAAAGACAATACACATGAATAGCAATAGCAAGTGCGGGGATTATTAGGGCTGTGGGCACTTAGCAAGTTTACTGGGACTGTAGGACACTGCCAATCTCATGGGTCAAATGACCCCATTTCAGCATGTGCTGAACTGAGGCATTCTGCCTAAGTGGTCTCAAAGCCTTCTACTGTAGGTTTGGGCTGTGTGCTGATCCTGTTATCAGGTTTAAGAGCAGGAACTGTGGTCCTGCCAAAATTAGATAAGGGTTAAAAAAAGAGAAAAGGGCACCAGCAGACACTGCTATCAAGCACAGTGCTTGCTTGTGCTCTTACGCTGTTGGAAATCATCAGCAAATTAGGTATAAAAGGAACAGGCAGGCAGCATGTTCCCAGCTGAACTGCTATAAATGTCACAGCATTTGTATTGACACCACAGGCTGCTTCATCACACACAGAGAGGGAAAAAAAGAACAAAAATAAAAAAAGGAAGAGAGGAAAAAAAAGGAAAAAATAAAAGAAGAAAGATAATATCACAAAGAGGTTCATTTTTCCAAGTGAGAAAAGTCAAACATACTTAGCAAAATCTACCCTACAGGAATCTAATAATCACACTATAATTGTGTGAAAACAAAAGATGACAGAAGCTGAATGGCTAAATAGTAAGTCTATGTCACTTAAATACTGAAAACATGTAAAATGTCTTATAACAAAGAGTAAACGGGAATGGGATAAAGATGTGGAAGAGTTTGAAATGTTTCTTTAGGTCAAACAATCCTTAGAACTGAATGAAGGATGGGTTAAAAAAAAAAAGAGTGTAGTACAGGGAAAGATACTGTGTTGCTTTAGGTTTGATGCTCTTCCATTATCTTAAGGATCTCCTTGTTCACTGCTAGCAGAGGCAACACTTCCCATTAAGTCACAAAACCCACCAGTTTCTCCCTTGCTGCTTCCTCAGTATCCAAATGAGCAGTTCACCAGGAATGGTAAGTGATGGCTATTTCAGCTCATCTGTTTTAGAAGGAAAATTAGATTTTAAAAGTTCTCCGTCAGTTGCTTGGTTGAAACAGCACATTCTACACACAGCCTTATTTAGAAAGTTTACAAGTGCCTCTGCTTCCCAAACAAAGGGAGAATTCTTCTGATTTCAGATGTAGTCAACTCAAGAGTTGAGAAAGGTTTGCAAAGGTTTGGTGCCCTAGATAAAACTCCAGGAGAGCACAGTGTTTCATGGCAGACACTGGGTGATGCACAGAGACTCAGGAGTCATTGCAACTACAAAATCAGATGGGTAAACACCGTGCAGAATACTGACAGGTCAGGTGAAACAGTCTCTTTTAAAGCTAGCAGTATTCTGCAATCACTTTAAAGTCTTCAGAGTACTTCAGCATCTCTTGGTGTTTTAGGGAACAAAGAAGCAGGATTGGTTTCTGCAAAGAGCAATGCAAATCAGAAAAGGGACCCCAAGTTGCTAGAGGTATTTTATGAAATCTCAGTGAGGAAATGTCTGCCCGTTTGACAAAGTTCTGCATGGTAAGAAAGACTTCAATGATGTTTTGAATACTTCAATGTATCATTTATTCCTTCTCATCCAGGAAGAAATTTCTCTCTTTATAATTTATGAGACTATGCTTAGTAACAAGCAGGCTGTGACATCTCTGTGGGGAATGAGGAACCTTAGAGCAGATACCACCTCATGATTAATTCGTCTTGCATATAAGAAGGAGCAGCAAGGACATTTTATGTACTCCTTCAATTATCCCTTTCAGAGGGACCACGGCTCTTACGTCTGCCATGGAGAAGTAAAGTCAGGGCAATGGGACAACATTTGACGCAAGAAACTTTTTCATACATGATCCTCAAGCTAGGAGAAGAGAGCTAGGCTATGCCTGCCCACTCCTGCAATAAGAACATTTCCTCTCCTGCAGCCCAGTTTGACTTCCTTGTCTAGCCAGCAGGTCCTGCTTCTGATTTGGTCTTCAAATTTGTTCCACTTTCATCAGAAGGTTAAAAGGGCAATTGTATTTTTCCTCAGAGTTTCTGTCCACCCAGATCTGTGACTTCCAGGTGTGGGAAGCAGAGAGAGGCATCTTCAGAGGGCAGGGCAGATGAATAGACTAATTTCAACTAGTGGCTTTCATTTCGATATAAATTGACAGCAAGACATTTCCCTTTAAATAATTTATTTGAATCTTGTTCTGAATTTCTTCTCTTTGATTCTTTGGCAAGGGAGAGGTAGACCTCCCTGATTACTAGCCATGAAGATGTGTTGATTTGGAGTTGTATATGCTCTTTGCACGTTTTGCTATCCAGGAGGATACAATGGTGAACATACTTAAGCCATTACTCAGCTTAACACATCCTACTTAGGTTCTTCATTTTGTGTGACAGAGAACAACGAATGAAAACGGAAAAAGCCAAATTGTTTTTGCACCCTGCTGTTTCTGGAGAGAAAGTGGAATTTAATAGAGATGCAGAAAAGTAAAACTGTGATAAATTTGTTTCATATGTGCCATTTACTCTTCCCAAATTACATTTTGCACTAGAAATTAATGCCTTGGTTACTGAAGGTTATCCATAGTTAAGGATTTTAACAACTGAAGCAAAGCAAAGTGCATATTCCTCTTGTACCTGGAGAAGAGGCTGCTGCTGCCGCAAGCTCGTACATCTCCTTGGAAAGCTCTGTTTCAAGGTGGCCATCTGTGACTCTCTTTATTCTAGAACTTCAGCTGTCTCAGAGACTTTGAGTGCAAATGGGTATTGTTTGAATATTGCCTACCAAAGTTTATTCAGTTCGTTCTATTCTAATAGTCTGTGGTAGCCTTAAAATATGCTATCAAGTGTATGAATTAAATCTCAGATCTGTACTTATTTTAATGAAAAAAAAAAGTGAAATAAGAAATAATATGTGAATTTTTCAGTGTGTAAATTAAAATTGATATTTAATAATACTTTGTAAGCAATATGCCATATTTGTTTAAGTAATAAATTTAATTTTGGTTATTATCTCACCGCGGTAGGTGTTACAGTGCTGTGTACCTCTACTGCATCTGCCTGAGGCTGTGTAATGAAATTCATGATCCAGTGTGCTTGGGAAATGGATGAGGAGAGCACTGGGCTAGCAGAAGGTTGGATCAGCAGTTACAGTAATGGCAGGGACCACGTGCAGGATACTAAATGAGTAGGATGCAGGTATTTATCATGTTGGGGGGGCAGCAGCTTCCCTAGTTGTCCTACGTCTGGAGCTGAGCACTTCTGGAGGGTGAGTGAGGCACTACAGGGAAGCGAGCACCCCTCCCTGAAAAGTGCTAGGGCACCTCAGGGGGGTAACAGCTGCATCCTAGCCTGCTACTACCCACTGAGAAGCCTGCTGGCCTAGGGTTTCTCTGAATTACCATACCAGAAAATATCAGTTTGTCTGTTTATGAAATCCAGGACAAACTCAAAGCTTTTGTACTGAGAAATCGTATTATATCATCATATTATATTGTCAAGTCCCTTTTCAACTTGATATTTACAGTCCCCTTTCACCAGGACTTTAGGTTATAAGCATGTTGTAGCTGCGTTAAGGAATTATGTAAACACCATGCCATAGCACTGTTTTATTCTGACAGTTGTTTACTCTCACCTGTAACTGCAGCTATGAGCAGGAGTTAGACCTACAGACTGTGGAAAAAGATGCTTTTCCTTCAAGTAAGCTCTGAGAAAACACTCAAAATGAGCCTGCACACTTCGTATACATGGTTAATATAATCTTGAATTTCTGCTTAAAATGCAATAACAGTAGAAGTAATTTTGTCCCTTGTAAGACTGATATCCAAATACAAGAGTAAAACAATAGCACATGAAGAGATGAAAGTCCCATCCAGGGCAGTTTATATGTGTTGCTGTTCTATTTGAGAAGTTTTTTTAGTTTTTCTAAAGCTGTCAGTTAGCTTTACTGCTGCATGCACTTAACCTTCCTCCAAACACTGACTTCAAAGCCTTAGTGCTTTGTGGGCACCACTGGTCTTTCAGATAGAAGAAAATATTACTTTTTGCTAAAAGATATGCTTTGTTCTTCTTGTTGGGTAAGCAGAATGTCCTGGCAGCCTCAGCACTTCATTTTTAACTGCAGAACATAGTTCATGCCCAGCCTGAAGGAGAACTGGAGCAAAAAGAAAAATAGCTTTACCTCCCTGCCCCTGACCCCATGCCACCGTGTTATTTTTCACAAGATCACAAAGATGTGCATGAGCATAAATCTGTATCATTCAAAACCCAAACGTCTCAGGGCAGCAAAGGAAACAATAAATATCCTAGGGTTTTATGAATGAGGGGATGAATGTCCTGCACTGTTGGGCTTGGATCAATGTGAAGCTGGCAGGGGATGCCACTGCAATGCAATAAACGCTGCCATCTGTTACTCCTAAGTTCCCAGAGCATGTGAAAGGCACCAGTGAAAATCAGCCCTACCCTGACATGAGGTGCTGAGATGGCTCCTTCCTGTCCATAAGGGCGACAGGCAAAGCTGGCACATGGTGCTGCTGCTGGTGGGGCTTTGATTTCATGGAGCTGCCTCAGAGAAAGACACCGAGGGGGTGCCAGGACTGTTGCGGGGTATCCTCATGGTGGAAAGCCTCCGTGAGCTTTCCAACACTGGTTGTCTGATGGTCACCCACCCCACCGTACCGGCACAGCCTTGTGCAGATCAGTCCTTCGGTGGCACGTAGGCCCTCCTTCTCCACCCAGTGAAGTCCAATATCTAGTACTTTGTGTAATTTTGTACAAATAAATCCACCACCTCCCTTGCAGTGCCACGCCCCAGGTCTGAGGCTTTTTCAGGAGAGCACATTGGGCCAGTGGGCTCTTTCCCTTCTCCCTAGACTCCCTGCAAGCTCTGTTCTAGCTCCCAGCATGGGACAAGTTTTTCTTGCGGTGCTTGGGAAGCTGGCTGTGTAGGGTCCTGCCACCCCTCCAGAAAATTTCGCTTGTGTTGCCCTTCTCTGCTCAGTGGATGAGAGCTGCCTGCCATGGGAGCAAATGTTTTCCCTGTTGCTGATGGCTCATCTTGTGGGCATTTGCATTGCTCCTTTAGGCTCAGAGACTGTGTGTTTGGAATAATTTATGCACAAGATACCTGCAGCTGAGGTTCTAAACATGGAGGCTCTCCAAAAGATAGCAGGCTGGTGTTCCCTGCTGCACAGATAAATCCATGGAATCTAACGAGAAAAACAGAAATGAAGAGGAGACACCCGCATACAAAAGGAGACTACTCAAAAACTACCCTGTTATTTTAAGTGCACAGTGCTACTCGTGTTTGCAGGCATATTTTTCCCCACCCTGAGTCCATGCAGAGAAGGGGATAAACCTCTGTAACAGCCCATAATTTCCAATTTCTTTCAATTTAGATAATGCATTTCCAGGTTGAAAGACTGGATGGACAACACTGACTACACATGCAACACTGTTGTTAATGAGACTTGTATGTTTATCTTTGAAAATCTGGCTCTTGGAGGATGTGATAATTTCTCTTATTATTTTGCTCCATCTCTTGCGTGCCCTTTTCTTCCCAGGCGCATGGCTTGGAGCTGCAGCCGTGTCCCCCCCGAACACATTAGAAGCTGTTAATGTGCCTCCAATTCACTGGGGAGCTGCAAGAGGGACCAACTGTGCCTAATTATGGACAGCAAAACACCAGTCCCACAGCAGGAGCAAGAATGCAGATGAACCTCTTAAAACTTTTAATTACATAGAAGTGATTGCTATTTTGAAAACTCACAGGATTTCTATTTCGAAAAATAACTAGTAGGAAAAAATAATTTTTCTGTGTTTCAAAACAATTATGTGCCTCCTACCTTCTCTATTTCACTTTATATTTACACAAATCTCTACATATTCTGAGCAGCCTTTCTTATCAGTGATCATGATTAAACTAAGATGTGCCTGAGTTTCCACTGAATGTGAATAAAAGGCTGTTATGTCCTTACCTTAGAGTTTGTCAAATAAAAGTGGTTAAAAATTTGCAGCTAGCTGGAAAAAAACAAGATAGAAACCTGTGAAGCTAAACAGAACAGCTTCACGACCTGATTTTTAGCTTAGCTGGTTTTCATCTAGTACGAGCTTCACTAGGAGGAAAATAAGTCTAATCAAATAATTTTTTTAAAAGTAGCTTGCATTAAAAACCCAATTTATTAGCCAGTTAGGCCTTGAAACACTATTAGCAATGACTGTCAGGTGCCTGGAACCTAGCTACCTTTGCTAAGTGATCACTTATATGGTGTTGTGGCCCAGCAATTATTTACTAAATTAGCAGGCAAACATGTTTGTTCGGAGCTATTAACTCATTTAGGTAATTGACATGCAGTTATTACCCTATATGAAAGAGTGAATGGATTTACAGCGTCTTTTTTTGACTGGGAACGCAGCAGTTCAAAGTCCCAGTGTGAAATACAGATTTTGTAGACACACCATGTGGGCAAACATTTGGAAAACCCTCCACACCATCTCACTCCCCACAACTAAACTGTGGCTGATGAAATGGTGATTTGTAAATGGTGGGATGGAACATCAACTATAATGTGTTAGAAACAAGATAACCACTAAGATAACTATAAGGACCCTTGTCTTCTTGTCGCCCACAGTCGATGAGATTGACCACTCAGATATGGCCACACCTTAACGACTCTGAGCTGATTTGATTTCATTCCCCCTGGACATGCAATGAGGTTCCGGGAATGGGATATAATTGTCATTTCAGGGAAAGGTATGAATTTGAAAACAATTCTGTGCGTAAATTTTCTGTGAAATCACTGCTCGGCAGAAGCACTCTGAGGACAAATCCCAAGTCTTCTTCAGCACTGAATAAAGTGTACCTGCCTTAATGGTTAAATTAAACTGTTAAGCGTAAGTTTCTTTGTTTCATTGAGATGATCATCAAAAGGTTATAATTGAAATATAGATGAAAAACTTGCAGTAGAAAACTAATCAGCTTCAGAAGGATGTGCTACCAATGAGCATAAGGAAAAAAGCCTGCCAGGCGTCTTGCAGGTGATGTTTTCTTTTGCAACACAGTTCCACAGGGAGACAGGTGGGTTTCATTTAAAAGATAAGACACTGGCCGAACCCATCCTCACCCAACATAAGCCTGCCAGGCTGCAATGGGCTTGTGTTCAGGAGAAGGGCACTAGGCAGTCAGTTGCCTGTGGCTCCAGTTGAGGGTGGGGATGTCTCTGAGCCAGAAGGCTGTGGAGGGGATGGCTGAGATGCCTCCTGGCATGGGTGGTGGTGGTGGCATGGGCCGACACATCCTACGAGGGATTGCAGTGTTTGTCACCCCCTTGTAATAACCGTGGCAAAGCTTCGGCTGTTCAGGGTAAATGTGGCTTTGTTTGGCTTGGGAAAATCACCGTGGTCCATCATGCATGGTCAGATGAAATCATGCAGCAGCTGGGTGGTAGGAAACTCCCAAAGCTAGAAAGTCTAAAAGTCACCTGCAAAGGAAAATAAAATTTTCCATCCCCCTCGCAATGCAGCAGTCATTAGATATGGAGGCCAACTCCTCCTGCAGCAGGATGCCCATGGCACCAGGTCTTGCCTCATGAGTGGAGATGTCCAGCTCTGCAGTAGCCTTTCCTGGTGAGCCCCAGCTGCTGCTTCCAGTGGCTCCCTGCCCCCTGCGGCAGGCACCGTGCTAGAGACCAAGCATGCCAGCAGCCAAGGTGCACAAGGTTAACAGCCAGGAGGAGGAAGAGCTGTATCAATGAGGTGGGCTGTCAGAAATCTCAGTCTCCAAGCTGCGTGGCCACTGCCAAAACTTCAGGCTGTTGTGGCTGCTGGGCACACAATAACCCTACCTGGGGTTAAGGGAATGGTCCATCTGTGCAACACTGTCTGTCCTGGTATTTCTCAGGGAGGAGCAGAGAAGGTAAAGGAGAAGCTGCAAGGAAACCTTGTATGTGTATGTGCCTTCCAAAACTTCTTTCAGTCCCATTTGCTGGAAGAAACAAATACTAGTGTATTTTTGAAATGTGACTGCTGGGAGCAATATCAAATCGTTTTACTTAAACACAGGAGAATGGATAATGGATTTGAGTTGTACCTGGAGTGACCTGCTGAGTGCTCCTCTGATTCCAGCCATTGCGAGGGAAGGAGCCAACCTTCCATTTCCTTTCCTTTTTGTAGGTGCTGAGATCCTTCAACACTATGTGTGCGTGATCTCTTCTAGTTTTCCTGCCTGATTTCATGTGTTACTTTTAGCATATAGAGAGGAATGAAGGCGAGTGAAATGACCATGGCAGTGAGAACTTGGATCAGACAGTGGATTGGGCCAAAACAGGCAGTGCAGCTTCCCAGCCAGTGTGGAGGGAAGGGTGAAATGGGGCTGGACCCCTGGCTGGCCAGGAGTTCCGCTGTGATCTCAAGGACTTACGTGTCTGATCTCTCACACATAGTATTATTCTGGTCAGGAGAGGGTAGCCACAACAGTTTGAGGTTTGGGCAGCAATTTGGCACAGCAACATAGAGAACAAATACTCCAGCAGCTGCCAGCTCTGGCTCCCTGAATGCCGCTTGCCCTACTTCCTAAGGTTTCTTAGGACAATCTTGACTATTGGGTTTGGTAGCAGATAGCAAACCTGGATCTCATGTTGTAACAATCCACCAGGAGCATAAGCTTGGATAATTTCCCTAACCTAACATGCTCTTTTTCTTTTTCTGTGCACATCTAGAAGACGTAGAGGAGGGGAGGCAGATTTCTGTCACAAAATGATGATATAGATGCAAATGTGTGTCCAGAAGCCAAGCCTGGAAGCCTGCCAGCAAGCCAAATACTTGACTCAAGCGAGGTGGTGTGAGGGCTCGTGGTCCTGGTGTATGTTAGAGGATGACAGGGTAAACCATGAAGGAAGAGATCTCGGCAGGTTGTTGCTGTAGCCCAGCCTCCTGCTCAGAGCAGGATCAGCCCATATGCCATCTGCCTTTCCCTCGTTCTGTTTCTTCACAGATGACCCTAAAGAGCAGATTGTCCTGCAGCAGATGCAGCCAGGACCCTGCAGGGGCATATCCCAATTGGTGTAGCTCCTTTCTTCTCCAAGCAGTGAGAACCAGCACTAAGCTCCTGGGGGGCACATTATGCAAAGGTTAAGGGCTGTCTTCAGTAGCTGCCCTGAGTGCTTGGCCTGAAGCATGACCTGAAACTCCTTTGCAAAACCCCTGCAGTTTTCAGTGCCAAAGGTCAAATGGTGTTAAAAACAGAGATTGCAGTTTTACTGAATATACTGAGTATGACACAACCTAGTATCTTTATTGATTCAATTTGTGCATGTATTTATATATTTACATACAGCATGCTTCATGGTTTTAGAAACTTTATTTTCATAAGGCTGCCCACAGAGGTCAGTAGGGGGATCAAAAGATCAGACAAGCAAAGGGGAAGCAAAAGGCAGCTCTTTTATTTGGATGTGGGGCTGACAGAGGGATTGGCTCTGCATTAGTAATGGTGAGCTGCTGCTACAGGAACCTGCTTTGTTACTAAGACATGTGGCAAGTCAGCAGACAGCCACATTTTCTGACTCATCAGATGATATTAATTAATGACTTGGGAGCACACCAGAAATTCTCATTGGCCTTCCTTCCTTGAAAGCGTGTAGTTTTTTCTTTCCCTCTCCCCCAGCTTTAGCAAAAAATCATATCGACAAAACCTATACATTTTAAATACAAGAAATGACCAAAATACCTCACCCCTGTATTTCTTGTAGAGTAGTGCCCTGCCTGCAGGAGGAACTAGTCCCAGCTTCCCCCCCAGCATCTCCCCCGACCCCGTCCTCAAACAAAAGGTGCAAAAACATGAGAAAGCAGGATGCAAACCCAATAAGAAACACAAAATATAACTCCTATCATTTTGTCCGTATATTTCTTATGAAAATCTGCTTTGTATATGACCCAGACTGCCCATGACAACCCCCGTCTCTGTGGGCTCCTGCAGCTCCCTGCCAGCCAGGCTAATAATGCTGAGCAGCGGGATTTCAGGTGCATACATTCCAAAGGTCTTCATTTCTCTCAAACAAAGGAATGAGACAGTACTGCCAAAATAGCAAATGCAAAAAAACCCAGCATCATTCTCCTTCAAACAGGGGACGGCACCTTCGCTTATGCCACTCCTCTATTCTCACAAGGGACAGCACCACGTAAAATGCAGCCCCTGCGAATTAGGCTTCAAAGATGACTCCCAATACTTGAATTTCTCTGTCCTGGCAAAGAGAGCCACCAGTGTTATTTTTTTCTAGGATCCTTTGTCATTTACTATAATGTCCAGTTTATCCTTTGAATGATCTGGACTCGATGATCCAGTTGGTCTCTTCCAGCCTGGTTATTCTATGAATCTATGATTGATTCTATGATATGAAACCAAAATTTTCCCAAATCCCCTGTAAGTATTATTCCTCAGAGGACCATATTTAGACAAACTGTAAATAGTTTCCTTTATATAATTTTGTTTGGACAGAACAATTGCCACCAGGTATCATGAGGTCTCCAGGGTATCATGAATAGTGCTTTCATACTTTTCTGTCACTGTGATGTAATTAAAAGATCATTTTATTGTCTTGAGTGATTAGTGGATAAATAAAGCCTCCTTGTGAATTACCTCAGCCTTCTTCAACACAACATGAACACAGAGTAAAGCCATGTTTCTAAATTCTGTTTTTAACAGATATAGCCCTCTTAGAACAGCTTAGCTATATTTTTACAGACACAGATGCTCAACCACATCTTTACTTTGGTTCTCATACTCCTATACTGATTTGTGATGCACCAAGGAACATTAAACGCACTTTTCATGGTTCACAAAGGACATTTTAGTGAGTGATAGTCCTGAGGAAATAATTCCACCTTCATTGTGTGTACATCTAATTACAAATGAAATATTAACAAGTCTTAGCAAGATACAGGTGGATAAAATGGACTGAAATACTTACTTCTTGTAATTATCCACACAATAAATGACAGCACCTCCAGCAGAAAGTTCAATATGAGCAACTTCAGTGACTTGCATGCATGCAGAACAAAATCCTGTGCAAAGTTGTACCCTCAAAATGCATTCATTAATATTCCTATTTTCTATTTGTAAGAATTTCTCAGAATGGACTTTCTTGGGATGGCAGTTTTGTTTGCTCCTGCTATTTGTCCTGCTTTCACGTTTCAGTGTCCAGAGAATAAAAAAAACGGTTAAGGGCATTTTCTTCTTCCTCCAAATGCAAGAGCCAAATACACGTTTGCTTTGGACTAATGACTCATACACATTCAAATCTGAAGCAAGTCTTATCACACATTATGAAGATTATAAAAGCAGTCGGTGTAAAGCTGCCGGCAGTAGCAGGCGTGCTGAAAGGGCTGCTGACTGCCCAGGAAGAGAAGCAGGGAGGGCAGCTGGAAGCCAGGCTGAGGACAGAATTATACCACTCTAAGTTTAATATTCAGAAACATGAGCAGCTTCTCATGTAAAGCTCAGAATTCAAAAGCTGATAAATTACAGAATAAAAACATGCTGTTATTGAGATAATCCCTTACCGTTGTTAATTCTGCAATGTGCCCTTGCTCATCTAAAGCCTAGCCTTAATTTAGTTTCAAAAAGTCAAAAACATTTTAGTAATTAAATCTAGAATAAGTTTCTTAGGAAGCTAGTTTGCTTATGAATTTATAAGAGCATGGAATTGTCTTATTTAAAGTTCCCAATAGGTCAGTCATCTCTAGGGAAAGAGCATTTGATGAAAACCTCCAAATCATTTTCTGCCTTCCTCGCAGGTGACTTTTCCTCTTTCTCACTGCTGACCTGTAGTGGGGAGTGTTGCTTCAAAATACAGCTGTGAACATGAGGTATCTTTTACGAAAGAGGAAGGGAAAAAAAGAAACAAAAATAAGGAAATGGAAGCAATGGCAAAACCACATCTGCCTTCATATGACAGGAGTGAGAAACCTAGACTAAACCAGTGACTCACCTAACAAAACCAAACTGATTACTTTTTTTCTGACAGAGGACTCAGTCTCTGCCCCCATGTGTCTGTAGACAAAATATACCTCAAATTCTGATTTTAGGTTGTGCATATCAAACATGAGGTTTTAGATTTCTCAGAGGACCAGAAATGCATGTCTAAGCCAAGGCTTTGGGGTGATTGCTAAAGCAACCGTGGAAAAAGGGTTTGAAGGTTTTTCAGTAGAATTCATCTGTGCTTACTGGTCCTTCAGATTATTGATATTGAAAGGCAGGTTTGCATTAACTGCATGTTTATGCATGGTAAATCTGAAAACAAAGTTTGATTTCAATAATGGAGTTGATAGCACTGAAACCCTGAATCTAAATCCCCGTAAATATGAAATCATTTCATGGGTACCTTTACAGTCTAGAGTGCAATATGTGCTCTTTGCTTTGCATTATGTCCTCTACTTCTTCCACTTTGGTTGAAAAAATGACAAAGTTAGCTTATCCAAGTGTGTCTGTACTGCCCAAATTCATGGAGAAATGTGTTCATTTGAGTTTATTGCCCCAATTCACCAGCCTGGTCTGGTTTATTAGTCCATATCTACAGACTATTTAAAAACGGAAGCTAGACCTTCTACTGCTCCATGCCAGGAAAAGTTAGTCATGTAAGTAATTCAAAGAGACATCTTCAACCAACGAAAAACCTTGAACTAACCCTAATAAAAATCTTGTTTCCTGAAGTTTTACATGCAGCATTCGGCAACATTATCTTCTTAAACACAGCTGGTTTTTTTATTATTGCTTTAGCATGTGCATATTATCGTTGGTTTATAAATTAATGGCAATGTAAGTGCTATGTATTATGTGTCCACAAGCCATAACTTTTTTAACTCTTTCGATAACACCAACAATAAGAATGATTAAAATATTATTGTAATAAAGCAGCGACAATGACAGAGTAAAAGCAGCGAATGGTCTAACCCAGGGATCCTTCAAAAAACGAAATTTTATCTCTCTTAAATATGAGACACAGACTAGGCATGACAAGCAGTAGAACAACTTCTGTACCTAGAAAGATCTGATTTAAGATATTTTTAAGCTCAGATACTTGCCCTGTTCTCCTTTCTCCCGAAAACGAGTATAAAATATTGATTCTATACCTCAGTAGCTTTTAACATTTGCCTGGTGTAGACTTCACAGCATACAGGGCTAGGCAAAACCAGGTTAGAGAGATGTGTTTCAGCAAGCACCACATTTAAACAAGATGTCACTTCATGTCAAAAAATGCCGCCAGGCCTTGATGCTGTGTGAGCGAGCAAACCTTTGCTGTGAGGTTAGCTCTGCCAAGTGCTGCCGCATGTGTCCATGAGCTGCTGTGTGCCTGTAGCTCTCCTGCAGCCACGGGGATCACCACAGCCACTCCTTGCTGTTCGCACAGGACTGGTGCTCCAGTTGGCAAACCAGCATCCATCACGGCTGTTCCTGTCATCCTCACTTGCTCTTTTTAGTTTCTCTGTCTCCTGATGCTGCTCACTGCACTACCAGGTACCAGTCTGGATCTTACAGCTCTTGAAAGCTGTGTTGAACTTGCAGCATCATACCAACGTGGCTACTGGGAGATGGGGAGTTAAAGGCTTTGAAAAACCAAAATCTCACACAAACTAGCAATTAAAGATATATATTTTTTTAAAAAAGTTATGTAGTCCGTAATACACATCTACAATGTACAACTACAATAAAACATGGTTATAGATGATGTAGAGGGCTCAGTCAGTTGGTTTTTAACCTTCCCTTTGCAAGCCCTTGGCAAAAGGCCTGACTGTTCTTTTCAAAAAAAGGGTGGGATTTGTCTGAAAGCCCCTTGAACACAGAAACATATTCATAATCAGATAATTTATTTTCATAATTGCCTGCTATGTTATGGATTGACTCTATGAAGTTTTGCATATTGCAGGCCAATTGTGAAACAAGTCCTTCCTCATTATCTGCCAGCAATGTTTATACACACAGAGCTAAACATCAGCCAAAATTTCATTGCAGGAAATCGAAAACAGTGGAAGATGAATGCAAAAAGCAGTTGGTAGAAATTATAGATACTTAAAAAAAATCCTTTCCTCTCTGTTGAATTAGGAACAGAATATGTTACAAAATTCAAAAACAGAGTTAGAAGAGATGATCGAGAACATTTGGTTTGACATTTTGCAGAACATGGACCTCAGACTTCCATGTGAACCCCTGTTGGAACCAGATCATCTCTTTCAGCAGAAAAAAATGCAGTCTACCATATTTATTAATGTGGTTAATTGCTAATTACTCTTGTTGTTAGACACTTGGCGCCTTATTTTTAATCTAAAGTGTTGTTGCCTTCAACTGTTCTTGACAGATTATGCTATTTATTTGTCTGTTAGGCTGAAAAATAAACTATCTGCTAATAAATTTTTGTTTCCTTTGCAGATATTCACAAGCTGCACTAGCCTTGCTTTTGATAAGATAAACAGACTCCTCTCCTTGAGGCTTCCTCATGTTTTCCACTTTTTTTGTCATCCTGGTGGTTCTTACTTGAATCCCTTCCAATATTTCAATATCCTTTCTGAATTGCTGACACCAGAAATGCACTCATTTGGCCAGTGTGCTGCTGGCAAACATGGAGGTAATATATCCACGTACACCCACTCAATACTCCCCTGCCTTTAATCATTTGACAGAAGGGCTGGGTTAGCAGCCCATTTTCAGTGTGGCCTCCAGCTCCCTTCCAGTCTGTCATGGTTTCCTGGGAGGATGCACTCCCCTTCCCTCATAAGGATGTTCTGCATCCCATCTGGTCGGGTGTCTGGATTTGAGCTTGGCTACATTAAGAACAAGCTTTTATCAGCATCTACACAACCAAGTGATGCAGTGCACTGTGTGCCGCTACCCAGTCTGTGCCTCATTTGCCATTTCTCCTATCACTGGCAACCTTCAGGGAGATGAAAATTTAAGACCTATTTTACGTTCCCTTGAAGTGAAGGATCAGATTTCTGTCCCAGGCGCAAGCACATGCTCTTTGTTTGGGGATCTCTCCCAGTTTCTCTTCTGCCTAACTGCAGGTCCATTGCCACTGCACTAAATAGTATCACCAAATAGTAATGAGCAAACACACCAGGTTACATACAGATTAGGTTGAGTTCTGCAAAGATCAATTCTAGTTAATGAGAATACTTAATCACATAGAAGTGTCTAGCAATCACTGGCTGGCAAGTTAGAGAACTCCTTTGCTCCTTATGGGATGTTGACCACTTATTGACATTTCACAGGAAAGCACTCTTACAATCACCCTAAAGTGTATAGAATCATAGAATAACCAGGTTGGAAGAGACCCACCGGATCATCGAGTCCAACCATTCCTATCAAAACCATTCCTATGCAACAAATGAGATTGTAAACGCTTATTAATAATGCCTTTCTTCTTGTTACTTCTTATGCTTCTCGCACTCTTCTATGAGATTTATAATTTTAGCTTTCAAACTGCGAAGAGCAGTTTAAAACTTGTAATTTGCCTCTAGATGCTGTAATTGCACTTGGCTGTGCCTGCATGCGCTCAGCTCACCGCAGACCCATCAACCATCTCCACATCAGCAAAAAACCGCAGAAACCTGCCAAATCCCACTGGAGATCACCCAGTCAGCCTGTTATCAGCCTGCACTTGCCATATTGCCTGCCACAGCACTGCCCAACCCTCCTGTCACAGAGTCCACCCAGAGTGAGCTCACCCTGTGCCACCAAGCAGCCCTGCTGCTGTTACTCAAGTCCTGTGTAATGTTCCCAAAACCTGGGATGCCTGGAGATTAGAGGACTGCTACCGCACCAGCTAGAAGTCAGAGAAGTCTTACAGAGCTGAATGAACACAGTGGACTGCAGGCCTCAGTGCAGTTAGTTAAAAAACTTGATAATGGTGATAAGAAAAACACTATTCCCTGTAGCAGGACAAAGGGAGTCCCTGCTGAAACTTGCCTGGTGCTTACAGACAGGAGACAGCACCCACAGCAGCATGGGCAGGAGAGACAAACTAGCAGGACCTTGCTCCTGAGAGCCTGCATCAGAAATGCACCAGGAGGCTCATTCCATGCAGCCATGGCCATGAGCAGTGCCGGGGGCAGCTCCATCGTCCTGTTGAGCAGCCACACGCAGATTCAATTATCCCTTTTTCTGTTTGGCTGACTGAGAGTGAGCAGAAATGCTGTTTAGTGTTAGGGGAAATATGTATCATATATTTAGGCAGTACTGGTGCATCACATTGGCATGAGCCACTGTGGTGTCTTGTTCTCCCTTTCCTACTCACTGGGCACATGCATGCATGGCATATGATGTCACTTGGGTGAGCTGCTGTATAGTAAGATTTTTCCAGCTGGTGGTGGTTTAAAAGCTTTAACTGATCCTATTAACTGTCTTTGGAGAAATCCACCTTGCAACTTTCATGAGATCATGACATCCTCGATGCCTCTGGAGACCAGACATTTCATTATGGGATGACTAATGGAGTGAAAAGCTTTTCTTCTTTGCACATGCAGACAAAATCCACATCTCTGGAGAGCACCCTTCCTGCAACACGCCCCCCCAGTCTTCCACCCCCACCCTGCCCCAGACATAATTTTATACTGAATTTTAGACTACTGATTCTTAGGGATAAAAACATGTCTGGTTTCAAGCTTCAGTGGAAACCAGAAGAGTGTAGCCCTTGGAGGCAATGCTGATAGGAAACATTGTCCCACTGGGGCACCAGCACTGTGCATGGCACAGGAGCAGGCTCCAGCAGTAGACCCGAAGCTCTGCAGCTGTGACAGTGAAGCGGCTGTTCCCCTGTGCAACCTAGGGGAGTAGAGCAGGAGGCAATTGCTGAGCTACTGCTCCAACCTGGCAAGAGAAGAGGGAACAGAAACTCATCTCAAGCCAGGCAGCGAATCTACTGCACAGCCTCCCTGCGGTCTCATCCCTCCCCAGCTGAAGTGACATAAATGCATCTTGGAATCAGCTGAAGATGGCCAGCACCTCCCTGGAGAGTCCTGGACAAGAAGTTAATGACAGTGGGAGCCAATAGTCATTTTTTGCACCCAAAAGGTGACTGCATTCCTCTACATGTGCAGTAGTTTTTAAACTGCTGGCCTGCATGTACTAAAGAATCACAGACAGTTCTGATGAGCCTCTGTTCGAAACCTGAAAAGGTCAGGGAGTGTTTCAATGTAATTAGTCTGTGCTTCAAAGAAAAGTACACAGAAGAAAATAGGCCACTTTCTTCCATTTTCTCCTTCCATTTTCCTTGGCTGGGAAGAGCTTTAATACTTCTCTGTCTTAACTAGGGGAGGTTGAACAGCAGGTTGAGTCAATGAAAGTGACTGAAATACTACTAGGGCTTCAGCAATTCTCTGTTATTATGATTTTTTGCATTCTTACTCCTTTTCCATGATCCTTTATTAAAAGCCTGCATTGATTTTTGCTGTCTCCCCAAATGCTCTCTCCTGGTCACTTAGATGCTTACAGGAATTTAAATAGACTTTCAGAAATGGTGCTCTCAGTTCTGAAAATTCTTTAAAAGGATACTCTCAAGACATTTTCTTCATTTATATTTTAAAGGCTTGCTATCCTAAAATTTGAAAATTTCTTTTTTAACAGGAATGATATTTAGCCAAGCATAGGTCAGATTCAGATTTCACTTATTACCTAGGCTAGAACTGCACTAATATTTTTCCTTCATTGGAGAACTGCTACTAATAAAAGCATTTCTCACACTGTAATATAATAAACTCAGGCCTTCTGCAAAAAAAAATAAAAAAAAGGATTGAAGCATTAACTTACTCTTTCATGTAGTTACAGGAATTAGCGCTGGAATCTCTTTTTTATTATTCCTTTGATACCAAGTTGCATGGGGAGAAAGGAAAAGTCATCAGCAAAGCTTTTTTTTTTTTTCCCTGCACTTACTTTAGCAAACTGACCTTTTTCTTTGAATATTTGTTTGGAAATTGTACCAAGTAACAAATCCCAGCTGCCAGCTATCTTCTTGTTTTTCACAGTAGAATATGAAAGTTGTTCTCAGGGAAAAAAATACAGAAAAATCAAGTATTATCATTGACACAGCCATGTTGAATAATACATCTTTCTCCTCTCACAGTTGTTTTTGTGCTGTTACCAGGGTAATCTTGCCCACAAAGCATGGTTCCTGACCAAGAGAAGCACATGGTAATGAGATAAGAGCCATCAATGGTTGCAGCAGAGTAAAATGAAATTTAGAAGAAGATAACTAGATGAATAGGTTTTACACAACCAAATGATGTGTGGGGGAAATGAAATTGGAGTACAAAGCTTGCAGTATGTGACCCCATTATTCAGGTTTATCTACATCATACAAGACTAATTCCCATCTTCTGTCTGCTCATTGTATATTTCCACAGTATCCTATTTATTTCCTTGGTGATCTAGTTGCTACTGCACATATCAGCTCTTCTGTCGGGCACTAAAAAAAAATACTCACAAAATAATTGTAGTATATTTTTTTCTCTCTTCTTTCCTCCTTTCCTTTCTGAATCTTTTCTCCCTGCCTTTTCACAGTGCATTCACCAACTTAGCCTAACAGCATGTAACTGAGATTTTAATACTCTGGACGCAGATGCTTTCTCTCTTGTCCTGTGCTTCAAGAGCAGTGTGTTGCTGTGGATTGGGAAATGATGTCAGGTGCTCCTGATATGATTTGGAAGTACTTAATCCCTTTACTGATGCTATTCACGCAATGATAGACTCCCAACAGAGGGAGGAAAGTTTGTGCATACTGCAGAGATGACCTGCACTGTGAATCTGGCCATCACCTGTGGGCTCTGTCCATCTGGCCATCGCTGCCATGGCACCAGCAAGGATGGAGGTCCCCAGTGACCCCCTCTGTTCTTGTTTCAACATAGGAACCACCAGGCTTCCTCCCAAAGAGTATGAAAGCACAAACTTGCAAGGGCCTCCCGTGCTTCCCAATATGGCAAAAGGGAGAGGAAATAATATACTCTGAAAGTCCCTAAGCTAAGTCCTCTGTCAACCTTACACTGGGGACATGTCTCCAACCATCTAACCAAGCAGTTTCTTCCTTTCAGCGCCCTGGGGATCAATCACACAGCTGCGCTTGATGTCATTAACAAAGTAATTTAAATATCTCTTTAAGGTAGCAATGGCTTTGTACACTGGTCCTACTCTTCTTTCAACAGAGGGAAGAAATAGCACAAGCATCATAAACATAGGCTTAAGCTAATGGTCTTTGGAGCTCGTCTGTATTTTTCTTTGTAACTCAGAAGACTTAAACAGCAAACAAAATGTCAACAACCCAAGCTTACTGATGGTGGTCCACTGATCACACTCAGAAAAATAAAAGACTTTCCTTGGAGATAGCTGACTTGGAATTCCTACCAGATAAATAAATGGTAACAAATATGGTTTGAGAGGTTTGTGTTCTGTTCTTCAGGCCGGTTGATTAGGAAGCTGTTATTATTTACACACAGTTACCGCTCTAAATACACAAAAACCTTCAAAAGCTTCTGCACTGTTGAAGTGGTGAAATGTCACATGCATGTATGTCAAAGGGTAACTTCTCCAGGCACAAATGTGCCCTGGGCAGAGAAACTCCACTTTATGCTGTAAACATGCAACTATAGCAAGTGTCTGTGCCTTTGAATCATCAGTAACCCCCTCCACCCTCTCCATCCCCAAAAGAAAGGAACATAAATGCTTATAGCGCGTAATTATGCAGAAGTTGTCCCAAAGATCTTTGTGTGAATTTATAATTTTCAGACATGAAATGCTTTCTTCAGAGAGAAACAGAAAGTAAAAGATTCTGATCTAATGCAACTGTAAAGAAACCCAGAGGTATTTTGTATTAAGCCACAACTTTTTGTCTTGGCCAAGAATCACAGACACTAATTATATGGCAAGTAGTTGTAGATCCACACGTTGCCTGTCCCGGAAAAAGAAATCATAGTCAAGTCAGTAAAAGAAACTGGTCAAGACAAAGGAAAGAGAACCACAACAATTTCAACTAGCACTGCTCAGCAGGTTAGTTTGCTAATGAAGCCCTTTGAAGAGCCATCAAGTGTCTTTATCTCCATTTCTCCTTTCTAGTGATGGGCTTATTTGAGGTTTTCTGGCTTTTATGCCTGCTACTGAATCTTAAGGCACAAAGAGCACCATTAGGATGCTTACATTTGAGCAAAAATAAGGTGGCATTTTTTCTTAAGCACTTCACTTAGACATTGAGTGGAGGATGCTTTCACACAAATACTGCGACTGCACATAGAGAACTTGTTGATATCTCCTTGCTGCTGCAGTTTGGCACTGAAGAACTGACATTGCAGAGAACATCTTTGAAGTTATCCTTTTAAAGGGAACTTCTAAAGGTAAAATCTGTTCTGCAGAGAAATCAACAAGATTGTTGCTTTCTTAAGAGCCAAATTATTTCCCTTTTGAATCCTGTCTTTTTGAACTTTAATTAAGTAACAGGCCTTCTTGCCTTACAGTTTGAAGTAACCAAAAAAATAATCTTTAAAATAATTTCTATGCAGCTGAAAGACACTAAATTCCATTCTACTGGTTAGAACAACCTTATTATAAATGCTGCAAAATATAAGATGATCCGGTGTCTCAACAGCAGAATTTTACAACCAGCATGTTCTTCTGTCAAGTGCCCAAGAAAAAAACAACAGAAAATGTATCATGACAAAAGCATTATCAGGCAAAAAATTAATAGAAATTCACATATATGTTCATTTCTATATATGAGCAAGGTAAAGTGTGACAGACTTGTGGAGGTGAGGGATGTTTAGGACAGTAAGATTCAAAAAACTGTTTTGCCTCTCAGTCTGATACAGGCTTTCTGGTTAAAATAATTTTGTACCATTAAGTGTAATTTTCCTACCTGTTAAAAAGAGACAATATTAATTCCTTTGTTTGTCCCAGTCCCAAAGAATGTATAACCTTTATCGGGAAGACAGTCACTTACACTATGTGCAATGCTGAGAACCAGGGAGTATTCCAAGTCTGAGAATCCACAGACACTAAGCTAACATAAATAAGATATTATAATTGCAATGATTTTCTTGCTTTTAATTCAAGAAAGATTACTCAGATTAATATAAGACAGCTATTCTCTTGGCTTTTCTGAAGTATTACATGATTTTTAGATGTTAACAGTAATACTTGTCCTAGCCTACAGTCAGTATACTTGACTGACACAAGTGTCATTCAGTTCACTCCTTACTAAGCAGTTGAAAGTCAGTTGAGCCAACCTTTTCATTTTCTTACTTACTTTTGAGAGATGTTTGCCTGGAGTTAGCTCCAAATTAGGGGTTTACAAGTTAAAAGGTACCACCAAGTGTTGATATCCTATAACACACGATGCTTTCCAGAATAGCTTGGAGTTTCATTTCCATCTTAAAGCAGAATGGGCAAGGCAGGATTTTAGCTAAAACCAGGGTGGGTCAGAGATGCATAGAAAACTACGGATTAATTAAAAAGGAAACAAGGACAACTTGCAAAATCTTGAGATGTCTTAGAAACATAAATGCTCAGATAACCACTGCAGTGCTAGCACTGAAAAGCAGTTTCCTTGAGCAACATCAAAACCCACCCACTTACTCCTGTGAAGTGTAAAGTAATCAGACATTTTCCTCACTTTTGTGAGCAATTATTTCTTATAAGCTTTTGAATTGCAGCAATGCATGAAGTAAAAAATAAGAAATTGAAACTATTAAAACTAAAAGTATTCAGTGCTGAAAGGATTGAAACTAAAAACATTCAGAGCTCTTTTAAGGGAAATTACTTCCTTGTGGTTTCAGTCAGTTCCAGTGAAGACTGGAGAGGAGGAATATTCTACGCACTTCTGTTCTCCAGTGCAGAGTAGTACTGATAGATGATAAATTTTATAAATTTATAATTTTGAATCTATTTGTTGTCTTCCTGCCAGGCCATTTACTCCACACTTGCACTCATTTCCATCAGTGGAGTTGTGTGCAGTGGCTGACAGCTGTAAGCAAAGCAGACGAGGTCTAAAGGCCAGGCTGGCACTTCGAGGACAACACCAGCTTCCTAGTTGGTGACTTCCAAGAGCATTCTGGCTACTATTTTTCTGCCAAAGGAAATGGGTTCACAGGATAGGTTTGAGTGCCAGTGTACAATCATGCATGCTTTCATGGAGAAGAGATTCACAGAATCACAGAGTGACCTGAGTTGGAAGGCACCCACAGGGATCATCGAGTCCAGCTCCTGTCCCTGCATATACAACCCAAAATTCACACCACGTGCCTGAGTGCATTGTCTAAATGCTTCTTGAATATTGTCAGGTTTGGTGCCATGACTACATCCTTGGGGAGCCTGTTCCAGCACTCCATCACCCTTTGAGAGAAGAACCTTTTCCTAATATCCAACCTAAACCTACCCTGGCACATCTTCCTACCATTGCCTCAGATCCTATCATTGATCAGCAGAAAGAAGAGATCAGTGCCTGGTCCTCCCCCTTCCCTTGTGAGGAAGCAGTAAACTGCTCTGAGGTCCCCCCTTAGACTCCTCTTCTCCAGATTGAACAGACCAAGTGACTTCAGTCGCCCCTCATACGACTTCCCCTCCAACTTTCCCTTCACCAACTTTGTGGCCTCCTCTGGACACTTTCCAGTAACTTGATACACTTTTTATACTGTGGCACCCAAAACTGCACCCAATACTCGAGGTGGGGCAGCACCAGTGCAGAGCAGAGTTGGACAACTGCCTCCCTCGACCGGATAGCAATACCGTGCTTGATGAATCCCAGAACACAGTTGACCCTCTTGGGTGCCAGGGGACACTGTTGACTCATGTTCAACTTGTTGTCGAACAGAACCCCCAGATCCCTTTCTGCAGGGCTGTTCCCCAGCCTCTCACTCCCCAGTGTGTATGTACATCCAGGATTGCTGTGTCCTAGGTGTAAAACCCAGCACTTGCCCTTGCTAAAATTCACGTGGCTGGTAATCGCTCAGCTTTCCAATTTGTCCAGATCCCTTCTGCGGGGGACTGTCCTCGTCAGTTGAGCTTTGTGAATACTCTCCTGGTATTACATTTGCTGCCAGGGTCACTTCTATGAAGAAGCTGGGAAAGAAGCAACCACAGCTCAAACACTGCCTGCTGCACATTTCTAGCTATGGATAAACCTGATGCATGTGTTTCTCTTTGTGCTCAGTGAGGGGAAAGTCCTCATGGGCATGGAAGGCTGCAGAGGTGGCTTCCAGCTTGGGCAGCTCTTAGCATGGCTGCTCACAGCACCTTGCATCAGAGCATCCTTTGGTATGGACAAAGCGAGCAAGGAAGAAACCAGCCAGATTTTCTGGTAGACATCTGCCTGTGTTTCACCAGAAATGATGTTTCCTGGAAAACATTTTTATTTTCATTTACTGGTTCTCTCTGATCTGAAAGAAAAGCGCATTTTCAGAGCCTTTTGTGTAGTTTTGACGTCTCTGAATTACATCTGAAATGCAGGGCTTTTAGTTCTATAAGCAGATATTGTTTTGGCTAGCTCAGGAGACTGTTCTGTAACTTCATCTTTGCTACTGAACTAGATGTTCCCTGAGTGGGAGGAACTGATATCTGAATTTCAAAGCAGTTAATAGTCTTACTTGCACTTTTGCAATATTTGGAAAATTGTAATTAACCAGCTTAGCTAATTTACGTTTTTAATATTTAAATGTCGCTTGTTATACAGAAGCTGATTGCTGTAGTAGCTTCATTCTGAAAGCTCATTAGAACTGCTAAAAGGTTTAAATACACACAGCTGAAGAAATACATGCATTTTTATAAGGCAGGTATTATGTCAATACTTTGAATTTCATTGGCCTGACCAAATACACCAGCCTTCTGCAGGGTTTTTTAATCAAGCTCATTTGCATTTGCTTGGAAATGTACCTTGCTTTTTTTCTGAGCTAAATACTTAAATGACATTAGCTAGCAGAATTTTTCAGTTTATGTTTTCCACTGTCATTAACCTTCTATTATGCCAGAGCCAAGGAAAATCAGACAGGGGCCCTTTTGTGCTGTGTGTGACTCAGGAAGGATGCAGATAACACATGGACAGAAAGAGTGAGACTGGCATCTGGAATTTTCTTTTAAAATGTACCAATATTATTTACATGCATTATCTCTTAACTTAAGGATGTATGCTTCTTTTCCTCAGCTAGGATAAAAGGAATTCCTGTGGGAGGAGAAGACCAAGTATTACCTGCTGATTGAAGGTAATGCAGGTGAAAGGAAAAGGAGGGGTGACCAGAGAGTAAGGATGTGGCAGAGACATGATGGCTAATGTGGTGTGACCTGACATAGGTCCCAAGGACAAGACAGCAGTCTGGGACTGGAAAACAGCCTCTTGCTATTTTCAGCCTCATCCCAGCCAAACCAGGGGGCAAGATCACCCTGGCAGTGGAGCTGCCTTGCTTTTTAAACTCTTTTTTCTGCATGTGTGAGAAAGCTGTTAGCTACTGTGGTAATACAGTTCACATTTTTCTTCTTCCCTCCCTCCCCAGCCCCCATCATATTTTACCATTTCGTGGTTGTTTTTCCTGCTCTAGTAGCTTCTTTTTCCCCAAATGTAACTGAGTCCTATCCATAAATATCACGCAAATGTGCAGAGTGTCAGATTATGATTAGGAAACCATCAGTGGGCACATCTGAATGTGCAAATACCCCTTTGTTGTTAGGGCTTTTCTGTCTGTTCAGCTATTTGGGAAAAACACCCCAGAAGCCAAAAGTGCTATATATATACACATATATATACTATATATATATACATGCAGAATCCTCCAGTCAGCAGATCTTGTAAATGAGCTGGTACTACCCCTCCAGCATAAACCATGGCGTGCTTAGTTCAGCGTGCTGGAGCACGGGGAAAGCCTTGATCCCATGGGCTCCTCGCCCCTCTCCTGCTTTCCCTGGCACTGCCAAAGTCCTGCTGCTGCCCCCGCATCCCTTCCCCACCTTTCCCCAAACCTGACTTTGACTCCTGCTGTTGGCACTCTTCCCCTCACACCTGAAATTTCTCTGGAGGCCCCAGTGCATAGCCCAAGCTAATGAAGTGCTTCTGAGAGCAGAATACACTCTGTTGATAACTGCACAGCTCAGGAATCACAGCTGCTGGTCTTAGAGTTCTTCAAGTAGTACAACACAGAGCTCTAAGAGAGAGCTCTGCTATTCACTGCATCCTCCAATCCCACATCAAGCTGAAATAAAAGGATGAGAAATGCCCTGCAAACATCACATCCTTCTGCCCCTTTCCTGCCTTTTTTGTTTGTTATTAAAGCTTTGTTACTTCATAAACTTGTCTTTTTTTTTTTGAGACTAGCGAACTTCACTAAACTTCAGAAAATCCCAGACCAATAGAAGTCACTGAAAGATCTAAGCACAACAGAGACCTCAAAATGACTATTTCTCTTTCCATTTCTCAAGAAAGGTATCCAGCTGCATCACACTCCTGCCAAACAGCATCTTTAAGAGAATGCAAAGCAATTTTTTTTCCTTTCCCTAATTTACCATGAGAACCAAGTACCTGCTGAGAGCAGGAAGATCTTGGGAGGAAATGTCAAGCACAAAAGCTCTGGTTGGGGGAGAACAGCCATGCTGCACAGGCCATGCCAAATACTCCACAAACCAGAGGTGGGAAATCCTAAACAGGATGGAAACAGCTGGGGCCCAGGCCAGCAGGTTGTCCATCTCAGGAGAGCTGTATTGAAAAGAAAATAGATGCAGAAGGACTTCAAGGACCGCTGTACTGCCTTTGCTCATGAGAGGATCTAGGTGAGCTCACTGCTGGGTTTAGCCGCATTCACCCTAGGTGTGCAGGCTGCTGGTGAGTCTTACTGGAAGGGGGCTTGAAAATGCAGTGCCGGATGGCAGGAGATTAAGGGGAAGGGGGGTGGAAGAAATCTGAGCCACATATTTTGCAAGCAGGTGCTCTCTGTAGGCTGGATTAGTTGGGAGCTTGGCTTTCCTCAGTAAGGTGTGGAGAAGCCAGCCCACTATTAGACTCTCCCCTAGAGCTACAAAAGAGCTGGCCTATATTACCTTCCAGTCTCCCGACAAGAGGACAGACTCCCCAGGGGTGAAGCAGCTATACCATGCCATTAGTGTTTGGCTTTCACACTTAGGAGTCTCCAGTTTCACTGCTTCTTTGGATTAGGAGGTAACAAAAGCTTTCTGTTCCCATGGAGCAGCTAAAGGGCCCATTTGTCAGGCTCAATATTCCTTCTTGTTTCCTCTTTCTAGCTGGGAAGAGATAAAAAAATAAAACTCTCCTTCTCCTGCAAAACTCATGGGGACTCTGCACCACCCTGCATCTTGTACCCCAGTTAGGCGGGTGAAGATGGGTCAGCTGAAAGCACAAATGCTGATCCTAGCTCTGGATGGCAGCCTGTTTGTGGCAGGTGGGTGGGCTGTGACCTCAGGGTTCCCCTTGGTCCCCAGCTCTGTAAGACCACTGCAAAGGACCTGCTTTGGACCAGGACCCAACTGACAAATTATCTGAAGAGAATGGGAGTTACCATTGCTTTATCTAAATCTCTTGTCACAGCCACAGCAATACTGCTGCCTGGCTTCAACAAGCTGTCCATCACCCATACAGATTATAAAGCTGAGATGAGGTCAGGAGAAAGTATCTTGGTTGAGTTTTCTGCTTTCTGATTGGTTCCCAAGGCTGCTATGTAGCACAGGGATGGAATAGCCAGCTCCTACTCACTAATCATAGCACTGTGCAAGGGAAATCATGGCCATGTGGGGACCTTCACAAGCAATTCTGCATGTGTGCACAGAAAGCAGACACACTTTTCTTCTCACAGTGCTCAAGTAGCATGTAATAACTGCTTAAACCAATGGCACTTACTTGCAGTTCTAATGATCCCCTTCCTCCTCTCCTGCTATGGTGTGAAGAAGATCAAGTTACTCATCAGGGGCTCTCAGTACTTCCCACACTGAAACCTTTCCCACTGAACAGTTCTCACATCTAGCCAGAGACATGCTGATGCCCCCCTTAAATTTTGGGGGGAATCAGACAGGGGATGAAGCCTCTTGATGGGTTGCTCAGGTGAGAGTTGCTCTACTTCAGTGGTAATAGGTACCATGGGATTAATGAGGCACAAACCTTCATATAATAAAAAAAAAACCCACCACAAGAAGCAATGTTGAAAAACCCAGAAATGCAGGCAGCCAAACTCATACTTTCTGAGAGCCAAAATTATCTCTGAACAAAACATTGGTGCTGCTGAAAGGGGGGGATTTCCGTTGACCTCAAAGACACCAAGGTTGCAATAAAAGCTGAGGGGTTTGATGCTTACTTACCTAAATTCAGTTTCTTGATATTCTGGAGGCATTCACAGAATTACAAGCCAGACATGAGGAAATCTATCTCTGCCCCCAGTTTATGACAAAGCATTACAGGAAAAGAGGCCTTCATGTTAAGTAATGGAAAAAGTATAATAAATAAGGGGATTTTCACAAAAAGCTGCATGGTAGCATGACTACAGCCTAAAATATGTGAAAATACCAGAATGCAGTAATCAAACACATGGAGGTCTGGGGGGAAATCTCTTTCAGTCTCTCAGTAATTGAATAAAGAAGAGAATTTAAAAACAGTATTCACTGCATCTGTTCCCTGTCACATGCCCTTCACAAACAGCCTTTTACTAAATTACAGGCATAGTTAATCTATTAAGCATAACAAGAAAGAAACAGTAATAGCATCATATTTTCCCTTCTACGATACTAATTGCCTGTCATCTTTTTCTCATTATAAAGGTCATTTTATTGTTTGTCTTGATGCTGTTGGGAGGGGTGGAAGGGGGAATCCCAAACCAGAGGCAAGCAAAAAGCTCTGTTTTGAGTTTTGCAGAGAGGTACTGACATCTATTATGGGAGGGTGGGGATGTTTGTGTGTGTGTGTGTGCGTGGCTCTGGAGAACGTCACTGGTCACATGCAATCTGGTGCAGCTTGGCAATCTGCAAACACAGTGCCCACGCTGCATCTTTGCAAATGGTGTTAATTCCTGCGGACATCCCTCACTATTAAAAGCGTGGCAGCTGATAAGCAGCAACGTTTATATGAGATAACTTGCAGTAATTCTTTCAAAATAAACTCTAGAAACCTGGATCAGCACCAAGAGCAGAGCTATTATGTGCTTGGAGGTGGAAAAGGAAAGGTCTAACCCTACAGAAGTAATTACTCTCATGACTGTTGAATCACTGCATTCACTGATTTTATTGCTTTTGTGTTTCTTTCCACAAATAGGCTGTGGGTTGTACATCTGGAAATATGGTCCTGCCAAATGAAGCAGGGGGAATAGTAGGATCAGCTAGTGACCGGCTCAGCTACCTGCCAACTGTTTCGGCAGGAGTGGTGGTATTTTTTTCTTCTGCTTTCATTTTTATCGTCACTGTTGATGAGTTAAGCTTGGTTAAGAGAGTGCTGTGTCAGGGAAATAAAAGGGAGAAGGTGAAAGGAGAGATGAGTGTAGGAAGGGGCGGATTGGAGTGATGCTGAGGTGAGAGGAGTGGAGGGAAAGGCTGGCAGCCAAAAACTCTGCAGCCCTGAGGATTCTTCCCACCTCTACGATGAAAGCAGGGCCAGCTTGACTGCAAGGATGTCACTGAGAGGAGGGCTTTGGGAACATAATTTATGAGTACTGCTGCTAGAGATTCCTCTTTGTCATCTGTTCCTCAGTGTGTTGTGCATATCAAACACTTCCCCCACAAAAGCAGATAAAGTGCTTTAAGGCTATGAAGATCAAGATACTGGACCTCCTGCGTCACTTCTGCTGCTTCAAGAAGTAACCTGGAAAGAGCTTATGAAATACTTTATTTTGCCATCTATGTTTAAAACACTGTCTAAACAAATACTCAGGTTTCATAAGGTAGGAGGGCTTAAAAATCAGCGGGCTTAAATAGAGTTGCTTCTTCTTAATGTAGCATATAAAACTACGGTTTCACCAGCTGTAGCTATGCAGGTGTAAGATATATTTTCACATTTCTAAACAATTTATTGTATAACATGGCAGTTATAGTTAATCAATAAGTTATTCAATAAATATTTTAATTGATGTTTCGTGAACCCACTGTGGAATCTAAGTGTATTTATAAATGCTGCTAAGGGCTCATTTCTAAAGAGTAAAATGGTGGCATTTCACAGAAATTGGGTACATAGTAGTAGTGCAATTACACTCCTAGCTGCAATATGTATAATTTGTAATCCTGTAGGTTAATTCTTCTGCGGTGCACTCCAATATTTAGCAGTAGCAGAGAATGAGAGCAGTATCTCCATGAGACAGCGGCTCCCTCTTGTCTTTATGCATACTCCTTCAACCTAGGACACTTAAAACAAAGAGCAGGTATGTCTGAAAGGATGATCCCATGTTGCTTAGAGGGTGCAACTGCATGAAAGAAAATTAAAACTCCAGTCATGGAAATCATCTGAGGGCTGCAAGGGAGTTGCAGGCACAGAAGTCCAAAGATGATGCCAGAGCACAGTTACTGGGTAGGGCTGGTGGTGCCAGCATCCCTGAGCACCTGTTTTACTTTGAAAAGGAAAGTCACAGGAACTATTCCTGTGTTGGGAACCATCAGAGCTGGATGGTGCAGGGCAGCCCTTTTCCCTCCTGAAGCACATGAGTTGAAATCCTTCCTATCCCCTGGCAGCATGAAAACTTCCTCCTGCCTCACATGTGACTGGCTGGGCTTCCATGCTGCCCTGATGGGAGACATGAGGCATTCTTGTCCTCCCCATGAAAGCATGTCACCTGTATAGGAAGGAGTGATCTGGGACTTAGGACACAGCAGGGTTTGGGCACAGATTGTGCTAGGGGCTCAGCAGCAGGTGAGTTGTGAGTAAAAGGCTCCCCTATGCTGGCTCAGCTGAATAAAGAAGGGAGAGGCCAGAAACCAACAGTATTGTAGGGAACTGAATGGAAGCTCTTCCTTCTGGTCATCATATCAAACAGTGATTAAAGTGTGCAAGGGGGAGAGGGAGAGGAGGGGAACCTCCTTTCTTCAAAGAGGCAGAGAACGGAGCATGTTCCACTGAAAACAGTCAGTCCTCAGACAAAATGAAAGCTCTTACAAAGCTTGGCAATCATTCTTCAACATCAATATTTATTATGGAGGAGCATACCTTGCCCTAACTCATATTAACTGGGGATGGCCAATTAAATACAGTAATAAAGACAATTCCCATTTGTTCTATGTAACAAGGCTGCCCACCTGTGTCATGAAGTCAGTAATGACCCCACCAAAGCTGCATGCCTGAGCAGTGAAGATCATTTCACATTGCTTGGCTTGGGGAAAATCATGTAGTAGTCTGATTTTCAAAGGTAAGATTTTTCAAGTGTTTTATCATACTCCAGGTGAACATAAACTGGGGTACAAAGCAGATGCACAACTGTACCGACAATATGACTATTTAATTTTTCTTCTATATTCTCTCTGAAGATAAAAAATATTTGCTGTTGGACATCACAGGGTGATTTCTACCTCATTAAAATTACTCTGTTTCAGTAGTGGCTTGTAATGTAGCTCTCTGCAGCTCCCCACTCTCCCAAGTGCATTGTAAACCTGAATACCCAGAGTTATAGCCTTTTGTGATTCTGCGGCCATTAAAGTGGATATTGCATGTCCTGACATCTATTGTGTTCTGCTGCAGGGAAATAAATAAAGAGGAAAAAAGAGACAAACTTTATTGATTGCATTAATGTTAAGATTGGTGTTTCAAACAGAAAAAAACCAAAATCTAATTGAACATATTAGCTTGTCTGCTCTGATGGCTACTGGACATCTGAGCATCCAGCATTCAAGCAGCTGGGCAGGTAACAAAGGAGGCAGAGTGTCTGCATGATGCAAAATAGGATTAGATTAAATTGTACAGGGTGACCCAGAGCACTGTTACTATGATAATATCTGTCATTACAAACTGGGTATCAGCTGGTACCACATCCATTCAGAAAGAAACGGTACCTGCACTACGCTGGAGCACATGGACAGGGCTCCACAGGCCTGCAGAGACTTCAGATGTTTTTGGGTGTGCTCCCATCTAGGTATTGCTGTGAACCAAGGCAAGACATCCCACCACTGGCCACAGGGTGATTTGTAGCTCTGACAGAGCTCAGCTTCTCAGATAAAGCACACAGAATGGAACAGAAAGTGCAACAGAAAGTGACAGAGATACCAGTTCAGCCCAAATAAGGTTTTTTTTATAACTCTGTTCCATGCAGGGCACAAGCAGAGCCTGGCTCCTTCCAAATAAGCTGTACAAGGGCACTGGATGGTTGCAGAGAACAGAACTTTCCATCCATGTCTGTGAATCTTTAGGTGACATTTAGCAGCTCCTGGGTCAAACTGTCCTCAGAGTCTAGTGAGCCCTTGCGGGGAAGGGGTACAGCACGGAAAGATGTGATATGGGGATCCCAGGAGTGTCCTTCACTGCTACAGTGGGTACCTGCTGTGCCACAGTAGGAAAAGCAGCGTCAGCACAGCCATCAAGCTGACAGTGCACACACCACAGGCTGCTCTAAGAGAGAAATCTGGAGGTAAAGACAAGGCCTTAAATAATAGTCCAAGGAAGAAGAAATTCCATTATGTTCAACACAGAGCTGAATTTCAGCCATTGTCCACCATCCCTGAGATACAAACAGGCTTTTCTTGAAAAACCATGGTTTCTTAACTCCACTGAGTTACAAATATGTTTATTGTGGCAATGGTAAGAAAACAAGTATTCATTTCTAATCAAATTTCCTCCTATCCTCTCTACTGTAACAACCTAAGATATTCATGGTCTGGGTAATGTACAGTGCCTGCTTACATCTTTGTTCTCGCAAGGCAGCAGGGCCACACCACAGCTGGTAGAACTCGTGCTATGTTGTGCCAGTAATTGTGCCTCCTAGGAAAAACCTCTCCCACTGTCCACCAGCAACAGAAAGGAACGAGTACAACAGTTACTTGTCATTTACTTCTCTGTTATAAAGTGTTTTAAACAAGAATTTCCTTTCCTGTATTAGAATGGGGGGGAGAAACATAATACATATTTTTAACAGAGGGACTATATGTACATGTGGTCAAAATAGAGATATTGAAAGACTGGGCTAGTATAAATGCACTCAGGACTGAAAGAAAGAGAAAATATAATTGGGGAACAGGTAAAAGCCTGAATAAAGAAATAACAAGTTATTAATTTGGTGCAAAAATAATTTCTGTTTTCTTTAAAGCAACATAGCTTAAAATAAAATGTATTAATCGAAATAAGAACCAATAGAATCTATAATTTTTTACCAAGAAGAAACAAGTCTATTGATTGCAGTAGCATAGAATTCTGGAGTCCTGGAACTGATGAATTCTTCTAAGGTGTTTTGAGCTGCTGCTTGGTTGTTGAAAACTTTCTGTTGCAGGAAGTTGTCAAGATGCTTGAAAATGTGGTACTCAGTGGGACAGAGGTCTAGTGAGTAATCTGGGAGAGGTAGAGTTATGCATCTGAGTTCATGCAGCTTCTGCAGAATCATTTGTGAGACCTATGGTGAAGTGTTGTCATGGAGAAGAACTAGTCCTTTTTAATTGACCAGTGTTGGATGTAAATATTGCAGTTCTTGGGGCATTTTGTCAATTTCCTGGAAATAATTCTCTGCTGTGATAGTTTCTTCAGGTGGATAATTCCACTTGCCAACCACCAAACAGTGATGATAAACTTCTGTTGATACAGCTTCAGTCTGGGGAATTGTTTTGGTGCTTCTTCTCGGTCCAGCCACTGCACAGAATGATGTCAGTTGTCGTACAGAATACATTTTTCATCACGTTACAATGACATGGATCATATTTTGTTGCACAAAAGAAGACCAGAGCAGACTTTGTAACAATGTTTTTTTTAAATTTTTGTTCAGCTCATGTGGCACCCATTTGTTGAGCTTTTTTTTATTTTCTAGTTTGGTGCAAATGTCAAACAACTTTTGAATTGTCAACGTTTAGTTTTTCTACAGTCTCTTGAGCTGTTTTGAGTGGGTCCACTTCAATAATGACCCTCAACTGGTTGTTGTTTATTGCAGAAAGAAGTCTGCAACCCTCCTCGTGTTCAAGGCTTTCATTTCCATTATAAAATTTTTGGAACCAATGTCAAGCTGTACATTCATTTAGAGTCCCCTGGCCAAATGCTTGGTTGACATTGCAAGCAGTTTTCACTGGTTTACATCCCCTTTTGAACTCATGCAACAAAATCACTCAAGTTTGCTTTTTTTGGTCTTTAATTTGACAGTGTAATATATAAAAGAAAAAAACAGTGAAAACAAAACCATTAGCATAAATAATCAGTGCAAATTCCACTTCAAAATAGCATGCAACATGAACACAGTTAAAAAAATGTTTAACCCAAAATAAGTATCACAGTTTACAATTACAAACCTAATAAATCAGTTAATGGAAGGACATGGAGATCATCAAGAGAAAAGAAAAATCAAATTTAATTATATAAGTGCTTTGCCCCTAAGGACAAGAAAAGTCCGTGTATTTTGCACATTGATTTTTAGCTTTGGATTTATTAGTTTATTTTGTAATTGCATTTTTAACCTACCTGGAGAATATCATATCTGAAATATAAAGCAAATCACCCAATTATTTCTGAAAGGCATCAGGCATTACTTCAACCTTGTCTTTGTCAATTTTCTGCTGTGTATCTCTAATTAGATTCATAGTTCACATTAATATTGTGGTACCAACTGCTAAGGAGCCACATCAATATTTTGCAAACTTTCTAGCTGAAAACTATTCATAATTCAGTGTTATGTATTGATTTTTAAGAATGATGACATTTAGCTGCCAAGAAAATGAATGGGGTTCATCTGGGGGCACATACTTGATCCCTGTTTGTAACTGATATCTGGCTTCTGTAGCGCCTTCCTCCAACTGAGAGAAAAGCAATGTAACTTAGTATTGCCTAATTGCTACTGCAGACCAAGGAGACAGAAAAACAGCACATTTCAGGAAAGGAGTTCTTATAAATGCGTGTTCTTCAAAACCTCAATTTCTATGTGTTGCACTGGGAAAGGATAGTGGGTAGGTGGGGAAAGTTTCTGGAGGTGTTAGGTTTGCTGGCTGGATTGAGAAAGCTCGTTTGTTATGCACCCTTACTCCACGCTGGCTACAGTCAAGAAGTGTAAAGGCACAGCTATGGGTTAGTGTGACCTCCTCTTGCTTCCCAGGGCACTCTGTTCCCATCAACCAGTTCTACATAAAGAGAGAGCTGGAGAAAGGGGCTCCCCACTCGCATGCTATGTGCTCCATGCAGAGGAAAAGCAGCTAGGTTTGGACCTGTTAAGTCCTCTTACTGCTCTGCAGATTTTAGAGTTGCTGTTCAACGATGATGGCTTTCAGTTTGATGCTGTGGGTGGATGCAAGGAAAAAATGTTTAAAAAAAAGTCAAAAGCACTTGCAAACAAAAAATACTACACTTCTGTTTACAAGTGGATTCCTGGAAACAGCTCCATAAAACTCAGTTAGGGCAGAATGGACAGCATTCCTGAGTCATGGAGTCTCCTTTCAGTTCCCTAAATTATATTTACAAGCCAAAATTTGATTTTCATTGTGAGACCTGCCTAACATTGCCAAAATTTAATCTGAGTGGCAACCTTGAAGATCACACGCTTATTTATGTTCCTAATGTAGTTTTCCAAAGCTATCATTCTCCTGAGTGACAATGAAAGAGCTCCACTGAACCTCATCTTAAAAAATTACAATTGTACTCAGCAATTCAAGGCTAGTAGTTTTCCTGAATTTGTTGTTCCCAGGGGCACTGGAAAGACTTTCCTCAGCAGAAGAGTGCCAGGCAAAGCTGACTAAACATACTCCTTCCACAAAAGGCTGTTTTCTTTAAAGTCAGACCATCTAGGGAAAGCTAAACCCTTCTGCTTCTTGCTGCAGTTATCTTTGATGGGGGGAATCATTTCCTAGCACTCTTAATCTTAGTAGGGATTGTTCTTTAAATGTTTGTGCTACCATTCTCCTAAAGACTCAAATTATGCTAGGAATACTATGCTAGAGTCAGTGGGTGTTAAAGGTAGTCACCTGCCTACGAGATTACAATTTTAGATTAAGCTGAGGAGTAAAAGATGAGAAAACATGATTGACACAAAGGAAAAGCAGATTGAGGCTGATATTGTTTCCATGGGCTGGCTGCATACACATTTTTAGGTATAAGTGTCTAAGCAAATACTTGATTGCACATTTCCTTAGTTCAACAAGAAGGATGAGAAATCCAATTTAGCTGTGTAAATACACAGACGGGTGCTATGTCTAGAGAAGCAAGCGATTTCTGATGCAAGTATTCATACGCAGTTTTGAGTAATGACTGATTTTTGTGTTATGTAAATCTGATCCTCTAGGTAGTACTCTCTGGATAAGATGTGTGATTAAATTTAATGTCAAAATTTAAATGTATTCTCAAGGCTTCTGGTTAGATAGCTACTTACATGGTGATTTATTATGCTCACGAAGGTATGACTACTAGTGTTCTGCTAGTTGCTTTCCATGTTCTGGCTATGGAGAAAATGAATATTTCTGCATTGCTAAAATGTTTTATAAATCATACTTCCAGGGAGTAACAGGTGGATAAAATAAAAAAGAACAGATGCAGTAGACTCATACTAATAAAGAATGATGCAGTTTTCATCTTTTGAATTTTGTCCAGTGGTATTTACAAATTGTTCAAAATGAGAAAATGTGAGCTCCCTGTGCTGGTCTTCTGTACCATGCCTTGGTGGTCAGGACAAATAAAGCCATGTGATATTGGGGAGCCTGCATTCAGTGTCCTGTCAGATCAACTAATTTGACACCTAAATAGAAACAGTAAGCTCCTTTTGTCAGACTGTGTCCCAGATCTTGCAAGTTTTACATGTATGAAAGAAGTGAGCAAATGTAGAAGTTCTAGCAAAACTGTGAGAATGCAAAATCAGAAGGTTAGGAGGGCAGAGCTGAGACACCTATGTTTTTGCAATAGTAAATGAGATTTCAAAGCATTTGCTATGGTGAAGAGTATAAAAAGGTTTCAAAATCAGTGTAAAGCATGAAACACAAAAGGCAAAACTATGACAAATATACTAGGAAGTGATCTGAAGTATTCATAATCAATGAAAAAACTCCCTCTGCTTGATGAGTTATGTCCTTCTTTTTCCTCTAGTCATGACAGTCATGACTGTCCTCGACATACCTGATGTGGCTATCTGGGAACAGGAGGAGCAAGTAGGTATGTTTCAGTCTTATATCTTACCCTAAGGAGTCAGGATGACCTCTAGCTTTGAAAGCACACAACAATTAGAATCTTGCCCTGGAAACAGTCATGAGGAAAGGTGCAATTTCAACCCTGTTGGACATAGCATGTTTACACAGTCAAAATATTCTTCAAAAGGAGACTTTCTGAACAACCAACAACTTCTGTAAAGGAGAGTAACTGTTTCTGCATCCAGTCGTTACTCGTAATGCTGTCTGAGCTGCACAAATCCCTCTCAGCGGCACGGTGGTGCAGTAAGCTCTGTGCAGCTGGGGAGGCTTATGCTCAAAATCCTGTGCTCAGGGATGTGCTTTGGGTTCTGTGAATTTTGCATTTCCCAGGTATTTCAACAAATAAAATGTTCCCTTAATATCAAATCAAAGTCAAAGCAGTTGATGCTTTTCTTTTCTAATACCAAAATTGAAGTTCAGGGTGCTTCAGGGCTCTGTGCTTATGCACATTATTAAGGTGTATTCTCTCCAGCCTCATTGTAGGTTTGAATTATTCATGAAAACATACCTTCATGAATTATTCATGAAAACATACCTTCTACATCTGCAGATATGGAAGACGACAGGTTTCCAAATGAAAGGTGTGCTTTGTAATGCAAACACAGTTTGTGGCAGAGAGAGTGTATAAGCAGTCAGGGTGAAGGTTGGCACAGGTAACAGGACAGAGTCTGCAAGTGGCCCAATAGACAGATTTTACATGTCAGGCTAAAAGACCATTGGAAGAGCAGTGAAAAATGAAAAAGGTATAGTGGAGTTGGCCTAAACTGTTGCTGGTTCTGCACTCAAAGTAGGTCGTTTAATTATTACACATGATCAGTAAAATATGGAGCAGTAGTACAGGTATTGATCCGTTCAAGTAGAGCTGCTGTTTAGCTTCTCAAGTGGGCTGTATTTGTGATTAAGAATGTGCTGTAAAACACAGAAGAAATAAAGCATGTTGTAAAGAGAGATCACTGGGGTCTCTACCTTGCAGTCTCCTTCCTGCCCCTACTGCCCAGTTCTTAGCATCCCACCCAGGAGCCAGTGAAGCCGCAGCGGTCCATATGTTGAGCTGTGGAAATTCTCATTTCAGGTCACCCTTGGGCTGAGGGTCGCCTAGATACCAGGTCTCTGCCCTTGGAAGTGTTTGGCCAACAGCAGAGCACTGCAATACACCAATCCCACAGTTGTGCCTGATTAAACACATTACAGGTCAGACCTAATATTTTGATCTTTTCTGGGACCCCTGTGAAGAGCAGGAGGGGACATCCCTCTCTGTAGGTGCCGAAAGTGCCAGCTCCATCCCTAACTCCCTGCCATTTTCAGGATGTGCCTGACAGTTTATAACATAGTCTAGGGAGAGACAGCTGATTTGAACAGAGAGAATGAGGAGTGGAGCTGAGAATGCTCAGCTGGAACCTCCCAGGGAAGTAAGGCTGTCAGCCTACTGGAAATAGCCCCTAAAATTAGCAAGGGGTGTTTAAGCTCAGACATTGACTGCCAGGAATGCTAGGCTGATGTGAATTCATCTGAAAACAGTGACTTTTTGTATTTAATTTTTACACTCCTATACAAGCACAAATAGATACAATTACAAGCTGTGCTAAGATTAAGTTTGTACCAGGGCAAATGTAGCTTTGGCCTATTTCTGGGGGTCTGGGCCCATCAGGCAACTCTTCAAATGACCTCCAGCTTGCAAAGCAATAGAAAACCGTGTGCTGTGCACGCACAAGTGAGCATGCAAAGGCAGAAGTCCCAAAGCCACACTGAAGTTATAGTAGTTGCAGTTGCAGGAGGCTTGTGGAAAGCCAAGGATGTTGTTCAGCTCTGCCAAAGCCTGAGGACTTTTAACTTGGATGAAGATCTTGGCAGAGAGAGGGGCACAGTACAACTCCGTGGACACAGCAGTTCACCTCCCTTAATTGTATTCCTTCCATGCTTTGATCTCCTGCCTCTGCATTTCCTTTACTAAATTTTAAGCTATTTGAAACAGAAGACGCATAAATAACCATCAGCTGGACACATCTTCCAGACTGCATCAGTTTGAAAACTTTCTTCATTCTCTTCCAAATGCCTCCCTGTTTTTTATTAAACACAGTGAACTGGGGTTGCTCTCTCACTCAGGACCGGGCCAATGCATGGGAAGCAAACTATACCTTACTGTGTTATAAAATACATATCCCTGTAGTGGACGGACCACTGCCTTTGTAAATTGATAATTTACTTGGCTCTGAAATCATGCTTTCCCCCAGCCTTCCCAGAGCTGCCCTGTAGAGCCCCTTCGTGTTTTGTCTATCCTTAGCTCAGCAACCCATCCTTCATGAAGCCTTTAGTTTCCCTGCTTTTCTGTGTCTTTCTTCCTCTCTCACACACATGTATGCTGAAAAAAAAAAAAAAGAAGTTGAAAGAAGCAGTGCAATGGCACTACAGATGATTTATGTCAGGCTGGGTGCATCAGAAGAAACCACTGGAGCAAAAAGGCTCTGGATCAGGAAGAGGTCAGCCCACTATTTCAGGCGCTGTCATTGCTCCCAGGAACACATTATGGCTGGTGACACCAGTGAAGTGCACTCACGCATGTACCAATTTATGCAACAGAACCGGAGGCAGAAAGGCCCCTAATTCCACCTAAGCTGCAAGGGGATTTGGGCACCTAACCCTTTTAAATCCTTTTGTAAACCTCAGTGTAAATGTCTTTGATGCAAAGTAAGAAAAATCTCTCCTGTCAATAAAGCACATCTGTACCAGTTCTTGGACTGTGCCAATACTGTGAAACAGAACACATCTAATTAACACCAAATGCCTTCTCCCCTAGACCCCAGAGTGCTGTAGGTCTGTCTCTGTGTACGTGAGAGAAAGGAAGGCTGAGTTAAAGCACGTCTTGATTTTTTTCCTGTAAGTGCAAAAAAAAAAAGTGAAGGGAGAATTCTTTTCATCATAAGCATTTAGAAACTCGCTGTAAAATAAATAAGAACAGAACTGAGGGTGTATTAAGCCCAAGACAGTAAGGTATTTGTACTGCTGGATGCATCCTCCACCTCTTCCTTTCATTATGTCTTTCTGTGTATATAAAACAGAGACAATATTGCTTTATACTTCTGGAATAAGTTTAAGGACCCAAAGCAACTTTACAAGTATTACTCTCATATTGGCTCTGGATATAGGGCAATGATCAAGCAGAGATAAAGAAAAGATTCCTCTTTCCCCCGTGAGTGGGACTGCCCTGGAACACCACTGTCAGCCTTTTCTAGTGGAGCAATAATCAGTTTTTTGCATGATATTTTGAGCTGCTACCCCTTACTAAATCACTCAGTAAAAACGCAGACAGTTCCACTGCTGCTTGAAGTCAAAGGTTTATTTTGTTCTGCTCCATCATAAAACATGATGACGATCTGAAAGAGCCAGAAAATAGTCTTGATAAGAACAAAGGAAGATAAGCAAATATTTCTCTCAGTGACCTCAAAGCCAGCAACCAGTGAACTATGGGACCTGAAGCAGATGAATGAGTACAGCAGTGATAGCACTCTCACAGATGCCTTGATCTGCCACAGCTACAGCGGTCACCATTAGCAACCGCTGCAGTGCAAACTGTATATCATCACTGACAGAGGAAAATAGGAGGGAATGCCTTTTGATTTAAAGAAGTTAAAGACAGTGGAATACGGAAACCTATATAGATCCTGTTGTTGCTATCCTTCAACTTCTTTTAATGTAGGTACTCTGATCAATATTCTATAATTGCTTGAATATAGGAGCTAATGCTTTGTGCACACACAAAAAGAGGGATTTCAGCTCTTCCCCAGCAGCGTAAGGGCAGTGTGTTCCTAACCCTAACAGCTTGCAGCACAGCTGACCTTTGACCTGTCACTGGACTGTCCTGTCCTCCTAGGAACAAATCCTGCATTTTGCAGAGCCAGCATAACAAAAGCTTTGACACAACTAGCAGGAGCTCCTAGCCACCAACAAAAATCAGATTCCCAAAGGAGAGGGGCTGCTGACTTAGCTCAACCCCTCTCCTCTGGCTTTACTTTACTTTATAAATAGTGCATTTATGCCTCTGACAAACAAACATTGGTACCAGTGAAGCAATGGACTTCCTTACATACAGCAGCGAGTAACAACCACAGCTTTAGGCAAGAAAGTTGATTTAATCATGGGGTCTGGAAAATATTTCCCCTAGAGATTTCATACCTTTTCCCAAATCTAGGAGAAGCTGATAAATATTCTCACTTCTGTATTTTTATGTTGACTCACAAAAGCCACTGGCTAGTTTCATGCACACACACACATTTTCATTTTTCTTTTATTGCAAAAGACATGTGAAGGATGCCAAAGGATACAATATCCCCCCAAAAGTAATATTCCTCTAAAAGACCAAATTATATTGATACAGAATATAAAAGTATTTTTCTTTAATGACTCTAGCACAGAAGATTTGACATTTTTGCCCAACCTCAGGCACACCAGGCACATATACTTTTATGCATACACTTATTTTTTATTCTCAACAGAGAACATTGCTTAGCTTTGAGAAGAAACCGAAATGTTGATTGTTTTTTATTTTGAAAGCTATACTAAATGTATCAGCTACTCATTTGGACACATTTGGAAATAAACTCAGGACAACACCCAGCAGAAGCTAGGGCTCTAGATCGTCTTTTTTAGTTACTCACATTTTTTTAATCACAGTATCAGATTAATTTAAACTGTGAAACTACCTTAATTTATCCTACTTGAGATTTCAGATTTTTTTCTATCTTTCTATTCTTCTGAGGTTCAAGAGATTATTCTTTTTCAGGGGTCTCCACTTTCATTTCATGCAAGTACCAACAGCACTGGTGGCAGTAGCAGATTCTGTGCTCTGCCCCATCACCTGGAGGAGGAGATGTTCAGCTACACAGAACGCGTGCCCATGACACTTTGTATTACCTTGCAGATCACTAGTGCTATACGACCACATCTTCAAAATCCCGTTCTGTTTAGTGGAAATGACATCACCTGCATAAAATGGATTCTTAGATTAGAGTGTTACAACTCTTATTTTGTTTCTTTAAAAGAGATTAGGTCCCTTCCCTCCCTTCTTTCTAAACTTGAGCTGTACCTGTTGCTAAAAACTTGGTTTCCCCACCTATTTAAGGATGATTTCTTCTGTAAATTAAACAACTGAATTATCTAGAGGGCCGAGGGAACCACAGCACACACAAGTCAAAGCTAAACAAGCCAGATGCTACTGCTACTTGTTGTGTTCCAGTTGGGTAAGGAGAAATGACATTTTCAGTGTAGATCCTACCACTGTCCATTCTAGAAGAGGCATTGAGAGTGGAACAAACACTAGTAACTATATTTTTCCAGGCTGAAAAAGTAGTCAAGGGCCCTGAAACAGGCATTTTTGTTTTCAAGTTATTGATGTCAATGGGATCTGATTACCTGAAAGGCACTTCTTCTTTGATTCAAAATATCTAGTGACATGCAGCCCTCATTGGCTTCACATACAAGGTTTAGTGTCAAACTATGCTGAAAAAACTCTAAGGACCTGCTCCTTTTTCCAGCAACACACCACTGATTTGAACGTGGTTCCTGCCTGAATATGCTCTGCACTCATGCTTTCTGCACTCACATTTTCTAAGTGTGCCCTTAGAGCCTGGCATTTTTTGTTATCTTTTGGAAGAAACAAGACATGAAGAGACATGTACTTTTTTCCATTTATCAATGGAGATCTTTTTTAATGTGTCTTCCTCCCAGCTGAGTGGATTGCAACATTAGAGAAATCATAAAAGACTGCAATTACAAAAACATAAGGAAAGAAACAAATAATTTATTAAAAAAGTGAAACCTCCTGGGGCCTATGCCAGGAGACACTTGAGGTAATCAGGTAGAATTACAGAATCACAGAATGGCTGAGGTTGAAAGAGGCTTCTAGAGATCATCTGGTCCAAGACCCCTGTTCAGACAGGACCAGCTAGAGTAGATTGCTCAGAAACATGTCCAGATGGGTTTTGAATTTCCACAAGGATGGAGACTCTACAACCTCCAGGGGCAACTTGTGCCAGTGTTTATGACCCTCACAGAAAAAAAGTGGAATTTCACATGTAATTTGTGCCCATTGCCACTTGCCCTTTACCGGGTGCTGCTGAGAAGAGTCTGACTCCCTGTCTTCATTTTCTCCCATCAGGTATTTATACACATTGATGAGATCTTCACTGCACCTTTTCTTCTCCAAGCTGAACAGTCCCAGCTCTCACAGTCTCTCCTTATAGCAGAGATGTTTCAGTCTGTTAATCATCTTAGTGACACTGCTCTCGACTCAAGCCAGTGTGTCCATGTTTCTCGTGTACTGAGGAGCCCAGAACGGGACTTGGCACTCTCAGAGAGACCTCATCAGTGCTAAGCAGAGAGGAAGGATCATCACCATCAAAGTGCTGGCAATGCTTTTCCTAATGCAACCCAGGGTACCACTGGCCTTTTTTGCTGCAAGGAGTTGTCGATGATTCATGCTGTCCACCAGAACCCCAAGATACTTCTCAGAAAATCTGCTTTCCAGTTCATTGGCCATCAGTGCGTTTTGATGCTTGGGGTTGTTCCTCCGCAAGCACAGGACTTGGCATTTTTCCTCATTGAAGAAGTAACTTTTGTATACAGCCCCCTAGACATGTAGCAATATGCACAAGGGATATACCTTAGTTATATTACTATAGTATTTCTCACATGCCATTGTCATCAGCAAAGTGTCATTTTCATATGTTTGTTCGGAATTATTTTTGCATCTCCCAAGCCTGCATTTTGCTCTGCATATCTCCTCCTCATGATGAATGCAAACAACACACACCTCTGCATCGGCAATAACTGCCTTGTTGGGAGGGTGGTAAATAGTATTGCTATACCCCCAAAAGGAGATTAAAAACAAAACAGGGAGATTAGAAAACAGCTGTTAGGGGAGTGCTAATGATGGGGCTCAAAGAGGACACTCCCAAGGCAAATATCCTTCTGCATCATGGCTCAAACCAAAATAAACCAAGCTAAGAATAGAGGGAACTAAAATGATAATCACTGGATTTTAAAAATTAGTCCAACAATACTGAAGAACAAAACAGGTGGTGCTAAACATTGGACAAAAGGCTGTTTGCTTTGCGTGGAGCTGTGAGGGGTCTAATGGGTTACATTTTTCTTTGTAAAGGGAGAAATCAGAACAAAAATATGTAATAGAGACTGTGAATGTGGAATTGCTGACTGTGCAGAGCGACAGAGGACCATCACAAACTGGGCACCGTCCGTCCACCAGGGTCTAAGGAAACTGTTGTAGATGTTGGACTGCTCGGTTCATTTCATGTCAATGGTTCTTCTCTGTGAGTGGGTGCAGTGTGCCCAGCGTATGGAACGTCGCTGCTCGTGGGCTTGCACTGAAAGGAAGCTGGCTCCACTTTAAACCCTCTGAAGACAAACAAATACAACCCCATTGCTCCTAGTGTTAATTTCATTATTTGATTTCATTACTTGCTTGATTAATTTACTGGCTGGATAATTTGAACCCATTGATTTATAGATTCTGGTTTAATTATAACCTGAATATTATCATTGCATTGTTCTATTTTTAATTAATTCAGTAAGACTGCAGTAAGTGAGCCCAACAGTCAGGCTTATATTTTTATTTGCCTGTTTATACTTAGCAAAAAAATGCAGAAAAATATGTGCACTAGTAGCTATTTAAAATACTAACCACTGGGAAGCAAAACCAGGGCACATGTTATATGTGTTTGGCGTTTTTCCCCGAAGTAAACCGCACAAGGCAGAAGATACCACCTCTCTCACACAGATAATGAGCCAAACTGACTAAAGGATCAAATGAGAAATCATTGACAAGCCACAACACCTTCACACTTTCTCAAAGAGGCACCGATTTATCTAGCTTAAGAAACAGAATAAAACATGAGGAAGATGAAGAAGAATCATCAGGAGAAAATTCTGGGACATTAAGTGCACAAACCAGTGTACTTTCAGAGAAGTACTATTAAAAAAAAAAAGATAACAGTGAGGATTCTCAGGGGTTTTCTTTGCTTCAGATCTTGACAAAGGAGGCGAGATACAGAATCTAGATACAGAAGGGGAGGTGGACACAAGGTAAGTGACTGCAGCAAAACTACTTCAGACATGCAGCTGGGTTGTAAAATTCCCCTGCAGGCACTCAGCACTCTCCCACATCAGAGAGAGTGTTCCAATTTCCCTGACAATGCACAGAAGGCTATATCCTATGACCTTATGCCTCTGTGCCATTTATTGCTCACTGCTTTTCATAGAATCATAGAATCACCAGGTTGGAAGAGACCCACAGGATCATCGAGTCCAACCATTCCTATCAAACACTAAACCATGCCCCTTAGCACCTTGTCCACGCATGTCTTAAACACCTCCAGGGAAGGTTTTATTTACTACAGTGCCAGTGACAGCCTCCTGTTTGTGCAGGTCTCCGTGTGGAGGCTGGTGTCCTCCTCCAGCTGTTATCACTGGAATGAAATATCAGAAGGTGAATGCCTCATATACTGTTTAAACTGAGGATGTTCATGGAACTTCTTTGATCTTTTCATTATTCCACAGAGCCGTTGCCTGACTGTCCAACCCGCACTTGACAGCTTGGATCATTAGAAAGAGGGACATTAATGCATTTAATGTATATACAAGATCAAATGCTGACTGTTGACAAGGTCAAAGAAAAATAATGAAATGCCATAATTAACAAAATATATTGGCCATTAAAATATGATGCCTCATTCTCTTGACAGAGACACTAACAAGAAAAAATGACCTTATTAGAAGTCAGAGGCATTTTTTTTACAGTGCTGCTGGCCACAAATTCTAAGCAGCAAAACCTCTGGGAGATACTCATTGCAGAGATCCACAGCCCCACAAAACACTAGGCACAAGTGTCACACTGAATTAGAGCTGGAGGAAATCACTGAAAGGTCTGTTTTAGCAGTCCTCTTTGCTTTAAAACAGACCAATGCACAGCCCTCTGGATTAAAGTATGCAGCACAGCTAAAACAAACCCTGCATGTGCATTGCAGCAATGAATGATAGTAGGAACTGAATGTTGCTGAAGCAAAAGATGCATCAGCTAAAAGAAGCCAGTAGTAAGCAGCATTATCTGGTAGATTCCAGGGCAAAAGTTTTGGGTTTCTCCATCTTAATTTACGACAGCCTGTTTCCAGTCTCAATCCTTCCATTATTCACTCTCCTTAAGTGCAGAAGAGGGGATTCACTGCTCATTTCTAGCACTATTTGAATTCTGGAGAGGAGCAATGCTATGCAATCTGTTATTCTTGTTGACACTTGGAGGCTTCTGGTATTTTGGCCTAAAAACTGAAAGCCCATTAGAGGGTGTATCAACACCACAGCTACAAATAAATCTTTAAGATTTGAAAAATATTTCTTCAGTTGCAGCAATAAACAAGCTGCTGTAACATTAGAAGGAGGTTTAACTAATTGGAACTGCTTAATGCATGCTCAGCAACAGCTGGAATAACAGAAAGCTGTGTCTGACTAGGAACAGCAGATGTTAGGAATTTCATCTGGTCAGATCTGATGGCTGATGGGGAAGTCCTGCTCCACATCTGTGAAATAGCCACCAAATTCCACATACCAACTTTCAGAAGCAGGCATTACAGGGGAGGGTAGAAATTGAGGAAAACACTTTGTCCAGAAGCGTTGACAATGAAATCTGTAGGTCATAGGCAGCTTTCAGGGCAAGACAAAAATACAGTGAGTGTGTAGAAGCGCTGTATAAATGCCAATGGTGAACACCAATATGTTTTTTAAAAAGGTGATACGTGCTCCAAACATCACAATATGCAATTTTGAAGTCAGAGATTAGGTAATATTAAAATTAGAAACAAGTATGGGATTTTTATTACGGTAATTATGCCACTGCAGTTTCTGACATGGATGACATTAATTATACCCTGCAAAAATGTCTTCGGTATCTTATGTGTTCATCAAAGACAAAGCTAGCTGGTCATAAGCCCACCAATGTTACCAAAGCTGTATGAATAATAAGGACAAGATCCAAAGAGCACTTGCATTAGCTGGGTTTGAGGTATCTTAAGTTTTACAGCAACCTGTGAAAACCTCCCAGTAAGGACCTATGCCCAAGACACTGCAAATGTTTCTGGTTTTCTGGTTTTCCTCCAAGTAAGCAGAAGTACTTGTGGTTGTTTTGCGCAGCATCCTTCTGGCAAGGGGATTTGAGCAAAGAACGGAAAGACGAATTCAGGTTCTCCCATAGGCACTGCTGTGCACCTCCCCAGTGCCAAGGCCAGGTGTGTGCCCCCTCCAAATCCCAGCACTGCTGGGCTGCCCAGCAGAGGAAATAACAGACCAACAGGAGTCATCTTGAGGGTGGAAGGGGGAGAAGGGAGGTCTTGCCCCTGTAGCCAAATGCTGCAGAGGGGGATGGGGAAGCTTGGCTTCATCTGACATTCATCCACAATAGTTTAGTTGTGGTTTCTGATAGATATTTCCCCAGTGTCCTGCCCTGTAATCGTCAGAGAAGGGTTTGTTGCTGCGGGAGGCAGGGAGAAGGTGAGCAAGATACATCTGGGAGTGGAGAGCTGATGTAAGCCAGACTTCTGTAATGTGGTCTAAGTAACAATAAGAACTCCACTCTTCCATTGTTTGCCGGTTCACTGCAATCATGTTCATTTATTCCTGCCTTCAGCTTTGTTTCTATGAGGACCATTGATTCCAGTTTTAGATCCAGTGACATGAAACTGCATAGCAGTCCTTTGCTCTTTTCACACAGGGAAACTGTGAGGAAAGCTTAATTCAAAAAAATTTATAATGCAAAAGTAAACAAAATCTGGCAAGCCAGGCATTATGCTCCATTTTAATTGGGTGAGAGACATGCAGAAGAAGCAATCTGCTCATTTCCAAGTTTGTCAGAATTGGATCTTGATTTTGAACAAAGTAACTTTCATGTTTTCCAGACATTCCTCTTCCATGCCCATTTTTCTGTTCTTGCTGACTGCACATGAGGAAGTAAACTGCACCTGCCAAGAAACACAAAACCAGCTTCTTTCAGCAAGAAGGTCATCTTGTACCAGGTTAAAGTGCTTAGTGAATTCTAGCCTCAGTCACTCTAAGCATGAAACTACTGAGAAGTACCTTGTGGATATTTAAGAAGAGTTGAATTTGGTGTTGCCTGCAGTCACATTCTGCTTTTATGGCTTTTCATGCGTCTTTCTTTGCTTTGGCTCCAGGATTGGCCCTTTGCCATTAGCTTCCTAGGTCTCCTGCCCTTTTTCTCCTTCACAACAGCAGCAAACCTGGTATATGGGTGCCAAAACTCCTTTAAGATTCCAACAAGACAAGCAGGTCACTGGTGTTAGCACCCAAAACACCTCAAACCAAATCAAAACATTTTACATGCATCTCATTATCTCTTTATCTCATTATATGTGTGTGAAGCCTTTAGAGGCTTGAATATACTCAAAGCCTGTGCTCTGCAGGTTCCATACTCTTCCTCTTACTCCAGCTCTCTTATGCTTTAATACTCCTCTGCCCTTCTCTTTCCAAGCTGAAAAAAACAGTGAAACACAACAAACTTAAATAAATAAAGTTGCTGACATATAAACAGTACTGGTGAGTAAGCCTCACACGTATGACTTTGTGTTTCTTGTTAAACAGTCTTAATTTCTTTTTCTCCTCTTCCCCACCCCAGCTATCTAATCAAGCTTCCCCCTCACAATCACGAGTGAATGTTTTACACATTAGAAGACGTATTGTTGCAATCACGTATCCATCATATATTTCTTATCCTGATTCTTCACTCCCTTTCTCTTCTCCCTGTCCTGTCTCCATCAGGTCTGACTGGTGGCCCTGTTTGTTCACTTGTTTGTACCCTGCCTTTTAGCATGAAGTCAACCCTCTTTACAACAAATATTCAATTTTCTGAAGTTTGAGTGGATTCCAATCACTTGGAAAAAAGAAAAAAAGCACAAACATTGCACTTGCGCCGCAAGTGAAAAATAGAAAAGAGTGTGAGTTTGTGAAGTGCCTGGCTGTCAAATGCAGCTCTGCATAGCCTCAGTCAAAATACCATGGTAAATAAGTAGAAGCATATAAGAATTTTCCACAGATATTAAAACAGCTCATAGAACCATCTACTTGCTGAAGAAACAGACTGCATACCACAAGTGGCTGGCATGCTTGCACCTGCTAAGTATTTTTTGGCACTGATGCTGCCTGCCAGTTTGAGGTCAGTTTGACAAAGGTATTTATGGAGCCACATCTTTGCCTTTGACTCTGTGGATAATTTCTTATGCCTATGCTGAAGCAGCAGAATTTGACAGGTTCATAGTTTGTTAACATACTGTGAAAAGAGAAAAAATCCTTCCTTAGGAGAATGGAAATTGGACACTGATCCTTACCACTGATTAAATTAATCCAACTCCAACACTCCAGTGATCCTCTTAAACAGGTTGTTGCTTTGATTGAAAATCTCTGGACATCAGGCTAAGGCTTAGCAGATAGCTGTGTCTGCTACATTACCAGCCTCCAAGAAATCTTTCTGGATGAATCAGAAATAAGTGTTTTGTCTGTCAAAACTCAGGTCCTCTATGGTCTAGGAAGGAGGTAAGAGCATCACTTAGGGCTGGAGAGACACAGGACATTGAGGAAGCAGCAGGAACCGGATTCAACACAATCTGTAAGCTTCTTGTATAGATTGCCTCCAGTTACTGTTCCACTCAGTTACAGTTGACTTCATCTGGAGTTCTGGTTGCTAAACACCTCCTAAAATTGTCCCTAGGTCCCAAATCAGTGAAGTTTGTGGAAATGCCAGTCTAAACTCTAAACGGCAAATACAACCATGGACATAGATTAAAGGAAAAATGCAGGCTGAAAATGTTTGGCATTAAGAAACCTTAAGAAAAATCAACAGCAAACCACTCATGGCTTGGAAAAATGAGAGTTCAAAATAAAATCTAGTTAGCATCTTCTCTTTTGAAACTGGACTCCCACATGAGCACAGGAGTTCACAGTGTGAGATGCATTATTGCATGTGAATGTTTGTCTGGAGGCTCATGTGGACCAATCTGGTACGTATGTACTGAAGAGGGAGAGAGTGAAGGTGGTTGGAATCTCCCTTTCTTGCATTAGTATGGCTAATGCAGCCTGCACAGCCCCTGCCCTCCCCACCCCACCCTCCCCTGCCCCAACTTGGCTGCATAGTGAAGCCGTGGCCTTACAGTTACATAGCTCATCCTGGTTTTCCCTTCCCCCTTTCTTCCATCCACCAGCAAAGCTGGATCTGACCCTGATGACGAGAATCAGATAGGGATGTTTAATGTTGAACAACAAAATTATTTTGTTAGGTGAATAAAATTCAGACAGATTCACTGATAACCAAAATCTCCCTATTGCTGTCAGTGCACTTGAAAACATTTGCTCTGCAATGGGAAGATGCACTTTATTTAGACTGAAGCAGCAGCCTAAAAGGAAACAGTAAGCTTTTCAGATTAGTGTCGTTCTTTAAAAGCTTCTCTTTGGTAGTGTTAGAAAAATACATCTTCCATAAAAGGAAATATTCTAAATTAATTCTCCAGCTGGTAGTACTTTGCTGTCCTCATAAAGATGCTACTTACATTGAGGAAAGAGAAGCTAGAACAGCCACCCATTGGCCCCACCCCCAGAACTGCTCTTATTTTGCATGAAGAGATGATGAAATGATCCTGGAGAAGCTGAGCCCAATGATGGAGAGGAGCTGCATTGCCAACAAGTCTCCACTCCGAGGGCAGCATGTGCACATGGACAGCACAAGCAGTTGTTTAACCACTTTAAGCTAAAACACAGTCTGGAAGCTGGGATGAATCACTCTTTCTTGCAACTAAAGAATGTGGGAATGGAGAGGGAAAGGGATATAAGCTCTGGCAAGGACTGGAGCAACCACCAGGAAGAGCTGCCATTGCTGAAAATTTGCCATTTTCTGACAGTTATTCCAGACACTTGGTCATGTGTGCTGTTTCACCATAAAGTGGGTGAGATCACAGATTCCTAGAAAATAGGATTGAAAAAGTCTTGTTATTAAAATTCCTCAGGCTCTTGGAGTACTCTGTTGTTCTGCTGCCCTTGCAGCCCAAACATCTATGCTGTATTTTCTCTACTGCAATCTCATCTTCTTGCTCCTTGTTCACCTAAGGCAGTATATGGGGTTGGAGAAATCAACTACCACCCTCTTTGTGATCATCTTTTACGTATTTGAAGACTGAAGCCTACATTTCCTTTATATTTTCCTCCTCTGGACTATGTAATTCCATTTTTTTCTAATTTTGTATGGGTTATATTTTCTAGGGTATCTTTGCTGCTTTCCTTTGGGCTCTCTCCATATGTCTTCAAGGGTGATATGCAACACAGGACTTCAGTGAAGTGGAACAACTATATTAGCTCTTTTACATTAAAAACCTATCATCCAAGTGTCCTCACTCAATGATTGTTTTTTTCTCATCAGTATAGCACATATTTCAGGTGTGATGCATTATCAAACTCCTCATACGTTTTCCAGCAGAATTGATGCTACATATTCATATTTCTATCATGCAATATGTTGTTCCTAATCCTATGGTCCTCACTGAACTCCATACTGGTTATTTAAGGCTATTCCTCCAGGTTTTCATGATCCTTTGAAATTACACTCATGTCCTCAGTGTGTTCCAGTTCATTTGAGGCTCTTATCACCTGATGACTGAATAAATATGCAGTCTATTCCATCATCCAGTCCACAAGGATGGACCTTTGCCATACCACACACAATAGAGTCTTCAGTTAGACAGAAAACCATTGCTAACTACTGTCAGACTTCTCCTTTCTAAGGTGTTCTGGTGTCCACCTTACCATGACTTCATCTGGACAATATTTCTCTGGCCCGTGATGTAAGATCAGGTCAAAAGCCTTACTAACCCCAAGATGTATGATTAAAATCTTCTGGTGTTGCTTTTGAAAGACAGGAAAAAGACGTTTTCTTGGAAGCACCTAGGCAAAGGCTGCTAAAGGAACTGAGTGCTAACAGTTGACAGAGCAAGAGTATATCGTGTCCTTTTAAAGGGCTCCAGTTACAGCTCCAGTTTCGCTGCAGTGAAAAAGGAGACAAGAATGTGACTAACTTGTAATTAAATTTGTTCACCTGAAAATCAGGCACCTGGTCCATGTTAATCAAGCAGGCTCTTCTCACTTGTCAATGGAGAGGAACAAACATTGGTCTTAAACATTAGTCTAAAATTCAGTTAAATCAGCATAAAAAATGCCGATTTTTTTGACAGGCCAAACTCAGTTGCTCATATGAAGTAAGGTACTTCCATCCTATGTGTGCTGCAGTTCTTTCCCTCTGCAGCATTTCCTTAATATGAAATTCTAATGCTTTCACTGGCTGTCAACTTAAATCTCTTTGCAAGAGAGATGTGTTTCTGCTAAGTACTTGTGTTGTGCCTCTTGTCAGCTGAGGTCTTTGAATACCATTTTAATATGGGTTTTGTTCTCTCTGCTACACAACAATGATTTGAGATTTATTGTGTTTGAGGAGAATCACGCCACCTCTTTTTCTAGGCCTATCCCCCAAGGCCCAGAGAAAGGCTCAACAAAAACAAACCTTGGATTGCAATTTCAAGGAGCAGACTGGACACCTGTTATGTTCCTATTTAATAGAAAGACTCTTTCTAAAGCACACAGAAATGCTTCAAAGCTCATCCATCAGACCCAGATTTTAGATCATATCCCAGCAGTCAAACTGACAGTCTTAAAGACAGTTAAACCAAGGAGGAGAAGCACCTTTGCTCAAGTGGGTGAACTGGAGCAGCTTCTTCTGCTTCTGCAGGAGAACGTCATTCCTGGTTTCAGGTTGACCCACAAGCAATGGCAGATGAAGCAAGGACACCGAGAGTAACCTTGAAGGTTTCAGCAAAAAGAGATGAAAGGGGTATGAATCAGCTCGTAAGCAGCTTCAGTTTACAGTACGGCTTAACAGCGTGACACCAGGTCAATGGCAGTTTCCCATAACATGCTGGACTGTGGGCTCTAGTGGTTTAGGAGCTGACTCACAAGCCTTCCTGTAACCCCTGCTTTGGGGACATGACTTCCTGAAGACAGGTGGGGCAGACAGCTATGGCGATCAGCCTTAACCTGCTGCCATAGTGTGTTAACACCTCCAAAATCATTCAACGAGCTGCACTTGCACTCCCCAAACACTTCTGCACCTGGAGGATGACTTTATTTACACATTTGACAGGGACACGGCACTCTGCACCCTTCAGGAGTTGCCCAGCCACAGTGCAGGAGACCTCTTGCAGAAGACCCCCATCAAACTGAAGTGTGCGTTTCTGGTGGGAGGACTGATGTGGACATTCGGGCACTGGCCTTACAGAGGCAGATGAGTTTGGCTGTTCTGCAGCCCTGGTGAAAAACCGCCTGTGCTCTCTCTTGAATCAGACAAAATTCTCCAGGAGTTTATATAACTGTGCTCACACTGCCCAGCCACGTGCGTGATGGTATGCAGTATAAATATCCATGTTCAAGACTTTACTCTTTATTAAGTAAGCAATGCCTCTTTGTCCCTCATCACCGCTGCAGAATTTACACCTACCAAATCTCCAAGCAGTGAGATGCCACAAGAATAAAAGCACAGCCTGGCACTGAATTTTAAAAAAGCAGCATATGTAGCTTCTCTAGCTGAGTGATGGAAGCCAAAACCTCTTTCTATAAATTGCCAAAAAGCACAGATAAGCTGGGGAATCACCTAACATCCTGGTACCTACAGTCATCTTTTCTACTCTCCATTCCCTTCCTTGTTTGCTGCCACAGTCAGTTTTGCACAGTGGAAAAGAGAGACTGGAAAGGTCATCCTGAGCTTCTGAGTTCAATTTGCTCCAGCCATTGTTCAGAAAGTTCCACAGTGCAGATATGGCTTCAAAAACATGGTGGTACACAAAAAACTAGTTCAAAATGTCCAAAATCCAAGGTTTCGCAGAAAGAGCGGGGGTGAATAGTGCTCCAACTCCTGTGGGACTCATCCAACAATCTCTCCCTGTATTATTAGCTGAATGAGAAGCACTAACCAAAAGCTATCTAGCAAACTAATGCCTTTCAATGTAGTTAATAAAATTGTTAGCTGAGCTCCTGAAGCACGCAGCTACTCCAGCCAGAGGGATAGGTGCCTGGCTATTTGCCACTTGCCGGCCTCAGATCATTTATGTGAAGAACAGTTTGCATCAAGCCAGCGATACTAAGGCTTCCTCACATAGGAAAGATGGACCAGGGAGGAAAAGGGTGAAAGGGAAGAAAGATTTACTGAGTCATCCTAGTTCCAGGTTGAGAAAAAAGTCTGTCCTGAGTCTATGAGGGGTCTAGGGTGAGGAAGGCAATTTTCATAGTAACCAAATTCTACTCGGAGCCTTACCTGGTCTTTTCTTTTTCTCCTTTTCCTTATTTTTTCTTTTTCTTCTTTTTCTTTTTCCTTAATATTTCTAATAGAATCAGGAATTTGCCTACTGTTACTACTGTTGCTATTATGCAGGATAATGAGTGTTTTTAGGTATCACCAGGAAGATTTGGTCATGATGAAGACTGCATTTCTTGTAGCGTTTAGACAGTGATTTGGATGCAAGTCTGCAGAATAACAGGACTACAGAATAATGATGGAGAGTTATTTCCAACTCCCTTGCTTCTCACTTGGGATTGTATTAATCAGAATATTTACATGTACTAAGAAATATAGCTTTGCTACAGAAAAGAGAGATGCTATGCACCTCTGGAACAGGTTTTGCGCAAGTTCCATGGAGGTAATGTGTGCATATCCAGCTCAGCCAAGCACTTAGCACAGATCTAATTACAGGCTTTCTGCATTATCATCTTACATTTGTAGGCTTTTGTGACATGAAATAATGAAGGAAAATCAGTCAAAAACTGAATAGCTACCATCTTCTTTGCATAAAACCAGGTGGGAAATGTAAATGCATTCTCTCACATAGTAAAACTTAGCTAAGATTACAAAGAAATGAAAAGCAATGTATCCAGTGTCCAGAGCAAGCTTTTTCAAGAGGACACCCTTCATTAGTAATCCTTCTTCCCATACAAACTGCCCTTCTTCTCCCTTACATGCTTTCTGTCTCCTCACACTTGTTATTTTCAAGGTTAGGATAATGGAGTGCAGATCCCCAAGGAACCAGCAAAATGGGTACAGAGCGTTTTTCTTGCCAGAAAGAATGAGCTCAGCTGAGACGGATTGTTTACACAGACAGACCTCCCAAAACACTCATAGTCTGCATTAGGTTTACTTGTAGTCTACAGGTTTATCTGATTGTACAAGTGATTTCATCTTACTGTAATACATCAGCTAAACGGGATATATCCTTTGCAGATCCCTTCTGAGAGCGTGCACCAGTGCCCCACAAATAACACCAGTAATGATGTCGGTGACGGTCAGCAAGGCAGGCATTTGCATTCTGCCCCAATTTTAAGTAACAGAGACTTATTTTCAAGATGAGTCAACCCGTTTTACGCCAAGAAGAGTTGGCAGGAGTGCTGCTAAAGTATGTATGTTGCCACATTGTGTCCAGTCATTTTAGTTTTGCAACCATAGAGCCAAACAACAGGATGTGAGTTAATGCACCTTTGATTAAAGCTCCGGCTAGTTTTTGCTATGAATGTGCATCAGAGCTTATTGACAACCCACGAATGCAGTGGGTTTGGAAGAGAGTTCAGATTATTTTAGCAACACATATTCAACGATGACAAGTAATGCTTCTAGAAAATTTCTACATAATTCAATAGTGATGGTGTGGCTAAAAGCGTTGAGGTCGAATTAGCAGCTCATTCACTTCCCTGAAACTTGGGAAGTGAAACTTGGGGAATTTCATACTTGGATTACACCTGAGCACAGACAAACTATCTGAGATAAGGACAATAATAAAACAATATAGATTTATTATAACTGTGTAAAACATGAGTAGGACCCAGCATTCTTTATCTCCAAAGGTGTCTCTGTAGACTGGGCCCTGAACTGCCTCTTCTCTGATGCTGGGAGATTTGTCAGGAAAATTAGTAAGGGAAGTATCATGAGCTGAATTATTTTAATAATGAAGTTGCTACTGAAGCAAACGTGATTGGTAAAGAAATGATGGTTCAAATGGTTTGCAATGCCCTATTTAAAAAAAAAAAAAGGAAAGGGAGAAGATCATTTCTCCAATTGCTCATGTTTCTTCCTAGGTATATGGATGTGGCCATTGTTGGAGGCAGAATGGGGCTAGATGAATATTTGGTAGGGACCCATCATGCCTTCTTACAGCAGGACTAGCTTCACAGCAGTCTCACTCATGTCCCTCACTGCTCAATCATAGTGCCAGTCAGAATATTTGGCCATTATTGACTGGGAAAAACAATGCTTTCAACAGCAACTGGGCTTTTTCTGGACAGGCACAATACCATTGCGCACACACACATAAACCTGTACTTGTCTACTGAAGGGGATCTTCACTTTCTGGTTTGCACATGAGATCATTTTGCTCTGCTGAAATCTTGCATATTCATCACTGGAAGTGAGATTGATTGGCTTCAGCAGAAAAAAAAATCACTTCTGTGAAGAAGCTACAGCCAGTGCTTTGACATATTCTGCGCCACTTTCATTTAATTAGCTAAATAAAAGGTTCCTAAAGTTGACCTTGTTTTGGTATTATGACTTAGGAGAAAAGGTTTTGCTTCTCTATCTCAAAATGGCTGGAGTCACAGTCTTAACCTTGCCTTGACACCACTATCTATGTACTTGCCGAAGTAGAGGCAGGGTGGTCAGAAGTTGCTGTGATCCAGTTTGGTTAATCCCTGCTATAAATCAGATGACCAAGGCTGTGCTTAACGTGTAAGCAAGGTCAGGCAGCTCTTTTATTTGGGGGATTTGGCTTTTTGTTATGTGGTTTTTAGAATATTCTGTGTACCTTTCTTTCTCCTCCATTTTCCCCAGAACACTACTGTGGTGAAATGTGAGAACTAGGCACCGGTGTGCCATTTAGTCAGCCAAACAGGAACAGGACAGTTATCTCCTGCACAGGTGCTCTTTACTTCAGCGGAATTCAAATGCTGCCTCTGCAGCAGTCCAAGCTAATGCCAACCTGACAGCTATAGGTGAAACATAGAGGACCTTCAGTGCCACACATCACATTGTTGCAGGAATGCCATTAAGCAGACTGGTGTGAGTTACATGTCATCGGTAATGAAACCAGCCTGCTAAATTTCCTCTGAGAATGAATAAGGAATAAATAGAAGCAGCTCCTCTCCTACCCAAAATTCACTGAAATTATGCAAAGAACACATCACTTAGAAATATGAAAGCAACTCCATGTCCTTTTCAGCAGGACAAACTTAATTAGACAGAAAAAATGGAACAGCTGCTTTTTCAAAGAGACAGACGACCTTATGGTGTAATTTTCACACTCAGTCGATCAAAGTTTGTGGAGTGATTCATTGACCATGAGAATGAAACTAGATGAGAGACATTGTTAAAAGGTCATTCCCGCCTATGGATACAAGAGGTTCACGTAAGATATTACAAGAGCACATGCTCCTCCTTCAAGAGGTGTTGGCCACACCTCCAACTGCTGTCAAACAACAGAAGATAAAAAAGCAAGCCTTGTGCAATAGTGCCCAACATTATGCACAAACATTATTGTTTTGATCATGACCCGTTGGTAGTGACACCCATATCCTACACCTGAGCCTTTCTAGGCAAACTGGATCTGGCCAGTGAAGCCTAAGAGATTTTCTGTGTTGATTACAATGGATGAACCTGTTGTGAAGGAGGATGGAGAACAGCTGAACAGAGATGACAGCTATAGCTTACAAGAGCAGGTGTTGGGATTTAGCTTCAACTGTTACCATTTGCCTCATTTAAGCCAATACTCCCAAGCTTGGGGACCTATAAATACAATAAAGGAATGAAAGTCTTTATGGATGAATGTGCAAATACAAGCCAGAAAGTATTTTCAGTATATAAGAACATAAGAAGGATAAGAAGACTGCTCAACATAAGAAGGATAAGGATATGGAACTCTTGGAATGGCTCCAGAGGAGGGCTACAAAGATGATCAGAGGACTGGAACACCTCCCATATGAGGACAGCCTGGAGAAAAGAAGGCTCATGGGAGACACTGTAGCAGCCTTCCAGTACCCGAAGGGGGATACAAGAAAGCTGTGGAGGGACTTCTTTACAAGGGCATGTAGTGAGAAGATGAGGGAGAATGGCTATAAACTGGAGAAGGGAAGATTCAGACTAGACATCAGGAAGAAATTCTTCACGATGAGGGTGGGGAGACACTAGAACAGGTTTCCCAGGGAAATTGTCGATGCCCCATCCCTGGAAGTGTTCAAGGCCAGGTTGGGTGGGGCCTTGAGCTGTCTGATCTAGTGGGAAGTGTCCCTGTCCATGGCATGGTGGTTGGGACTAGATGATCTTTAAGTTCCCTTCCAATGCAAACTATTCTGTGAATCTATGATTCTATATAATGAAGTTTCTTGCTTCTTTATTGTGGGCAGCGTGGGTAGGACCAGAACAACCCCTTCCACTACAACTTTGGCTTTGGGTTCCAGAGGGTGTTCATCTCTCCTGAGCAGAACCCACAAGGAGGCAGTATTTTAAGGGAGTATCTCCAAAGGATAAGGTGATCCCACTCATACTTTCTCAACAGTTAAGAAAATGTGGTGACCAGCAGGCTGCCATTTGTCACTAGAAGAAATGACTTGAGAAAGGGGAGCTCCTTAGAAACCACTTTAGGGAGAGAGGGTGGGTCTGTGACAATTACCTGAGGAGCAGAAGGAACTGTTCTTCTGTACTGTGCACACAGATGGAGGGACTCATGGTCTGGAGCCGAGGGGTGGAGGAGCTTGTCATATAGGAATGTGGGGCACCACAGATGGTGGTGACCCTTTTTTGAGAGGAGTCCCACACTGCACCCTGGAAGCATGACGTTAGCATGTGGGTAGGTGTTGGCCACATTTCTGGTTATCTAATCAATGCTGAAAAGCTGGCTGCCCTCTGCAATGTTGAGTAAACAGGTGGCTAACCCTGAGTAGAGCTGCTCAGATCTTGCATTCACCTCCAGGAAGTGGATGGGCCAAAAGATCCTAATCCTCAGCTCTATTGTTGTCACTTGTTTGCATCTCTCTCTAGCCCATGTTGGGTCACTGCTCTCGATGGGCTGTTGAGAAACCTCCCTCTGTAATCTCTGTTTTATGTCCCATGAGCCCCTTTCATAACTTCCAGCCAGGCATGCAAACCGTGTGCTTGGCTAGAGAGACGTTTTCACTGAAACTTTTACTCTGTATAAAATCGCCAGCTTGGGTACACAAATATACTTAATTATTTTGATTTTATAAAATCCTGTTGGTTTAGAAAAGTAAAACTATAGCACAGTTGCTCCTTCGACTGTTCCTTAACTTCTTATTTATTTATTTATTTATTTATTTAAAACCCCAAACATTTGTTTTCATTTCTGGATTAAAATGACATCTCATTAACAGATATATAGTTAAAAATACAGAAATTATAGCTCAAACCCAAAATTAATCACAGGGGTTTTTTTCTAGCTTTCTGAAACAGCTTCACAGCTGTACTGGTTATCCATGTGGTTCTGGATGCCCTTGCTCTAAACTGTCTCTGCAAGCCCAGTGCACAACGCATGTAACCAGGAAGGCAGATAAACTGTTTCTCCAGCCACAATACTCCTATAATACTGTTGTTTCATTCATCTGGAATTACCCTTGTTTGACTCTCCTACAAGTCTGTTGACTTTGACTGAATAGAAATTTACATAGTTTCCCCATGGGCATTTTGAAAGCTGATAACACGTTGCCCTGAGAGTGCTATTTCCCTATTTTATTTCCACAGCAGAATATATCTGGATGTGCTGCTGTGTATTGCATCTCCTGATGCTCTTTCCTATCCATTTTTGAATAAAGCAAAAATCACATAATGAAAGATCATCTGTCTATAATTGTTACTTAGCTATGGTAAAAAAAGAAAAAACACCCATATCCCCATCTCCTTTTCTCATCTCCTTCAAAGATGAAAGAAATATTAATCAAGATTTTTTTACTAGATCTTCCCATTCTATACAGTGCTGGTAAAGTGCAAGTGAGAGTGTGTGTGGCTAGATGCAGAGGCACAGCTATGACAGGCTTCAGTCTTAGTACAAGACTCATAATAATAATGCTCCTCTCTCCTTACAACTGACCTAATGCTCTGAGGTATACATCATGTTCGTTATAGCCCATATGCATGCCAGAAGCTGGGGTTAGCAGCCTCATGAGAGGACAAAGATGCATGAAAATTAAAGAATCATTTGAGCTGGAAAAGACCCTTATGATCATTGAGCCTAACTATAAAATTAATCCTGCCAAGTCCACCACTAAACCATACCCCTAAGTGCCACATCTGCACTGTCTTTTAATTACCGTCAGGGATGGTGACTCAACTGCTTCCCTGGGCAGCCTGTGCCAGTGCTTGACAACCCATTTTGTAAAGGAATATTTCCTAGCATCTAGTCTAAAACTTCCCTGGCACACTTAAGGCAGTTTCCTCTTGTCCTATCACTCAGCCTCCTCATTTCTTGTTTGGTAGCCATGGACCCATGGACCCAATTAATCTGATGAATGATCTCTAGTACTGACATGGCCTTAGGCAAAGAAAATGAAATTTCTGTTTATGAAAATCTTGTTTAAAGTCATAGAATCATAGAATAACCAGGTTGGAAGAGACCCACCGGATCACTGAGTCCAACCATTCCTATCAAACACTAAACCATGCCCCTCAGCACCTTGTTCACCTGTGCCTTAAACACCTCCAGGGAAGGTGAAAGTCCTTTTGAAATGTCTCCATTTAAGTAAATAAAGGCACGGAGTGGGAAGCGCTTCTGTAGGTGCATAAACATGAGGAAAGGAGCTCACAGGAAACACCTCTGTTTTTCAGCTCTTGTTTTTCCCATGCATATATCAGGAATAGAAGACTTTAATTCACAGCCAGTGTGCCAGGATGCCTTGTGCCAGGATTCAGAAGATCCAGTGCTGCATTGGGTGATGTGGGGACTTACAGACCCGAAGGTGCTCATAATACCTGGGCAATAAGTGACAAGGTAAATTCCTTTTATACATATCTCTCTGTTGTCTTTAACCTGTGTCATCACCAGCCTATAAACACTGCAGTTTTCCTCCTATGACTAATCTTGTCCCATATTTGACATTTCACACCATAGGTTCTGGCTTTTCGCTCATGCCTTAAGGAAATCTAACTGGTAGGAGTTTGGCATACATTTTCATGGGGAAAAAGGTTACCACATTCATGAAGCACTGTTTTACAATGATACTGTGGGAGGCAAACAAAGACCAGCATTTTTATAACACAGTGGTCTTGATTAAGATCCACAGAACATACACAATTGTACCTTGCCCTACCCTTTTCCACAAAAAGCTCTGTGGATTGTCATAGTGCCAGTATCATGGTTCATTTATTTTCCAACACACCCGGCTTTCAGTGGAACCTAAGATATGTAAAATGCTGTACTAGCAATTTCAATATTTTCTTAATTGATACATTCCCTTAGAGTCATTCTGCACCGCTGGAGCAGATCAAAGAAGATTGCCTTTCACTCTCAATCCTGCAGCAGAGCCAGAAGCATCCTAATTCCAAGCAACACAGAAAGATTTCTTAAACACCATAATTTGCATTTTCCTGAGTGCTCAGCTATCAGTACACACTGTTCCCTTCACTCCTGCTTTTCCCTGTTCCCTCATGAACTGTTCCATTGTCCTTTCACCTCATCTGCTCTATTCCACCTGTTAATATTCATCTTTCTATGGTTTTTAAAGTTATTTTTCACATTATGTTGTTGCTTCATTTTCTCTCCTTCCTGCATGCAAAGCCCTTTTTTTCTATTTGCTTTTTTCGTCCCAGGTGGTTCTTTCATAACCTCTACCTCCTTTCATCATGCTTCTCCCTTTTTTTACCCCCCTGCTCTTCCCATTTTCATTGTCAATCCCTGTTATTATTTCCATTTGAGCACAGAAAAGGGGGATTATCGTGCTGGCTCTGTAGCCTTGCACTAACACCTGAAGGTTCAGTGAAAACTGGAGCCCCTTTGTGCAGCAGCCTTGCAAACACATCAGTACGCAGTCCCTGCCCAGGACATTTGCAGTCTTTTTCCCAGGGAAGGGTTTCACAGTCCCAAAGGAGACTTAAATGCTTGGCTCGCAGCAACTGTTCCCTTGAAAATTTCAGGCTAAGCACACAAAGGGCTGGAAGGGTGATCTGACTCGCTCAGAGACAGAGACTACAGTTGTGGAACAAGGAACAGGAATTAATTGCTCATTTCAGTCTGAAGCATTAGTGGTAAAATAAGAAAGAGACAGCAACTGCATCAGATTTTGTTTACCCTTACGAAAAATGAGCCAAGAAAATGAAGCAGCATTTGCAATTAGCTTCACAATATGTACAAGAGTCTGGGTTTTTAAATAAAAAAACAGTTTATATTTCTCCTACTCCGTTCATCTGGTGGTTTAACTTCAAGCGATATTAAAATGAAATCCCTCTGAGGCTGAGGAAAGACTTTGAAATGGCCTGCAATACCTTACCTTCCCCTCCTAAGAAAACACTTTGGTCTGACTGTCTATTACGCTAGAAATTTTAGCATTTACAATTAATGATGTCCTGAAGCAACCGTATCTCTAGGACCACAACACATCAGCTCCTAAACTCCTGCTTCCCAGAGACAGGCAGCATCAAGGGGATAGCTGTGCCATTGCCCATGTACCTGGGTCCTTCACTGGGGATTTTTCCTGCAGGTGCTAGATGTGTCTATTAAGGGTTGTCCCGCTTAATCCACTCTCAATTAAGAGTTGTTCCTGCAAACTCTGCAGAAGTCTGTGAAAAAATGGTGTTATTTCACACAGGGGCCAAAGCTGCTCAGGGAGCAACCCCTGAGTAGCTGTCCTTGTGCTCTTTGCCGCATGAAGATCTGAGCAGCAATTAGCACTTCTAGTGTATTTTTATTGTTAATGAGCCATTTTAGTTTCTAGTGGGAGCTCCTTAAAAATAAAATATTTGGACTGTTTCCAGCTACAAGGCTGTAACTCTTGATCTCTCAAAGCTTGTTCTGAGCACAGTGAAGTTGCCTCTGAATTCCCCTCTGGCTTTCTCTTCTGCTAACACAAATGGTGAGGAAGCAGACCTGTGTGGCTGAATCATGTCTGTGTACTTTCCCAGGGAGCTCCTGAATCCTGGAGACTGCTCAGAACAGAAATGTCAGACATAGAGGAACTCAGTCTGGCATGTGGGTGGATTTGCTCAGGCATGGAAATAAGTGCCCAGGAAACAATGCTTGATGGCAATGGGAAGGGGCTCAGCTGGATCTGCAGTTCAGCCTGCTGGGGTGGCACAGCATTAACAGGAAGGCATGGTACTCCTTTTCCTGATTTTTTTTCCTTTTTACACTCTGCTGCACTGGGTGTTCTATTGGGTTCACTTTAAGGATTCACAAAAATTAAAAAGGGGGAAAATAACAACTGAATTCACATCTAAAATATTTTGAGAAGATGCAAAATGAGTGATTCTCTCATAATTTCTTTTCCATTCCCTTTTAATTTCCCTCCAAATTGGGAAAAAAATCACACTTGTATATTTGAATTTTGAAAAGTAAACAGGCACTCTGGCCCTTGGTGTTTCACTGTTACTTATTTTTAATAGTGAAAGCAAACAAGAAAATGAAAACATCTGTCAAGCACACAAGAACCTTTTGAACGTTCTCCGTACACCTGCAAGAAAAAGACTGGCAGCTTCTCCCTGACCTCAAGCCCAGAAGGGAAATACACTCCAGAGAAGGTTAAATCTGAACAGCTCATGCTGTGCTCCTATCCTCATACTTCTATGCCCAGAGAGAGGAAAAGTCAACACATGGGCTTTAGGATTTAGCAAGAAGAAGTTGCTATTACACAAACACCAATTTCCCCAGATAGACGAATAAATAGAAAGAAACAAAAAGGTAGATTGCCAAGGAGGGACAAACTCAAGACCATCAGTGCCACTACTAGTTGCTTCAGGGATTTCAAAAGCAAACGTAATGCGCACTTTCAAAAGACAAGCAAGCCAAAAACTTACTGGTTTGTATAAAGACCTCCCTCTTCTTCCTTGTTTGACAGCACATCTCTGTGCATCATTTCTTATCAAATCTAATCTGACAAAACTCTCCTGGACCGATGCTGTGCCTTTATGCTCTTCCTAAGAACCATGGCTATGGTTCTTGCATGCAAGAGTTTCACTAATAAAGATTGTCATGGACATCAGAGATTACGTAAAGTTATAAATCTTCCTGATAAGGGTTTCATATGGATTCACACATCAGGATGAATCCACGTTTAGGCAAGTGCTATATAGGCAAACATTGGCAAAATACTGTAAGTCAAATAACAGCAGTATGAATCAGCAGCAGCCATTTTATAGACTATAGCATGGATAGATAAAATTATTCCTCAACTGTCACCTACTCCCACTTGAATGAATTACTGAGTGCACCATTGCTAATATCTTGTCACACATCAAAGGCAATGTTGATTTCATACCACTAGCTGGTAAACACAGCAACAGGAAAAAAACCTCATAAGTCAAAAACTAAAGGTCATTTGGTAGCCTGCCTCCTTTGCCTCTCATGTCAGCAATGACCAGTCTCCCTGAAAGACTTTAAGGAAAGTTTCCACTTGATTTTGAAGTTTATCCTTCTTCTCTGGTTTCTCAGAGCATCATTATAAGCAAGGGGACCATTGTCAGCTTCTCGTAGCTCTGCTGAGCTGTGGTACCAGGTCCATGCCCTCAGTGCCCAGCCTTGCTCTTCACAAGAGCCTTGGTGTTCAAAGGTGAGCAATGCTTTGTCAGCTTTTTGGATTTCAGCAGTGTCCATTCTGCATGTGATTCAGAACCACTCTACCCACACACAACATCTATGCAACCACACTGTTTTTGTTATCCCTGCTGTTCCTCCCACCTTCCTTCCTATTGCTTGTGTTATTAGCTTATTGCACCTCAGCCACAAATAGACTATAAATTCTTCAGGATTTCTTATGCTTCAGTATCTTCTTGCCTAATGGGAACTACCCGAACATGAACAGGCGTTGCAAAACAAACACAGACTTCAACAGCCGGGACAAGTAAGACACATGCATGTAATTTCAGCCCCTAAGGTCTGTTTGACCTAGAAATCCATACTCACTTCAAGCAATTCTTCTTGTGCTTTCTGCTTTAGGTCAGAAATGAAGCTGAATCAAACTACAAGGAAATGTAACAAATAAACGCAATCATTTAATGATCTGAAGGTCTGGTACATTGTACATTTACATTCAGTTTCCTGGTCAACTGCATCAAATTGAAGAATTGAACAAAAATATTGAAGAAAAGAAATGAAGAAAAAAAATGAAGAAAAAATCTCTACCAGAAGAGCTCCCTGAAAGGAAATCAATTCATACATCACTGCTTCCTTGTAACCTAGTCTTCCACAGCTTTAGAAAACTACTAGCTACAGCTTATTTTGTAGTTTAAGGTTTAAATGAGATACATACAAAAAAGAAGAGGTGAGATGCCAAGATCATATGCAGTGTCCTCCAGCATTGACTTTGCAACACAAAAGATTGAGTGTCTAGTCAGAGGAGATTGATCCAGAGAAATGGAGTTGGGCATGTCTATATGGTTGGTGAGACTGAACCGTGTAAGGAAAGTTCCAAGACCTATTCATTGAATCATAGAATCATAGAATCACCAGGTTGGAAGAGACCCACCGGATCATTGAGTCCAACCATTCCTATCAAACACTAAACCATGTCCCTTAGCACCTCGTCCACCCGTGCCTTAAACACCTCCAGGGAAGGTGAATCAACCACCTCCCTGGGCAGCCTCTGCCAGTGCCCAATGACCCTTTCTGTGAAAATTTTTTCCTAATGTCCAGCCTAAACCTCCCCTGGTGGAGCTTGAGGCCATTCCCTCTTGTCCTGTCCCCTGTCACTTGGGAGAAGAGACCAGCACCCTCCTCTCTACAACGTCCTTTCAGGTAGTTGTAGAGAGCAATGAGGTCTCCCCTCAGCCTCCTCTTCTCCAGGCTAAACAACCCCAGCTCTCTCAGCCACTCCTCATAAGGCCTGTTCTCCAGCCTCCTCACCAGCTTTGTTGCTCTGCTGGGTTAGGGGCATGTGCACTAAGCTGTGCTCATCCACACCAAAGTGAGTCATTCTATTTCAGCCTCTTACTGAACATAATGCAATGTTACTCTTCTGCGTGAGCTTCAGCCTGTTTCCCTCACGTGGGCCATGTGGTCTTACAACAGTGTATTGGGCGCTGTGAGACTGAAGGCACAGGACTTAAACCAGACATGTGCCCAAATCCTACTAACTGTGCGGTACAGAGGAAGTTCTTCACTCTACATTAAATAGTACAATGCAAAAGTAAGAGGAATGTTAAATAGTAGAAAACTAAAGTTTGCTGGAATGTCTTCTTGACCCAACACTGGACTCCCCACTCATTCCATGAATGCTTCTGTGCCTAAAAAATCCCCTGCAAAGATCTCCCTGAGGCTAGAGTTGGTGAAAATGGTGAACTGTCTGAATGCCCAACACTCTCTGGGCACCTCAAGGCACCTGAGGTCCAACCCGTAGCTTGGCCTCCTTATGGAATGTGCATTTCCAAATGGGATCACAAGTGTGTTTGTGGCAATGTCACAGTCAGAGAGACTTGGGAGCTAGGGTCACTCTAACTGATAGGTGTGCAGCCTCTTTCCCAAAAGGGTACTCTAGTTGTCGGGCCATGAGTGATTTTTGGAGAAATCTCACATATATGTCAATACAAACCTGTGTTCAAAGGTCAACAGGATGAGGAAACTCATTATAAAGCATAATGGAGCTTGCAGCAATCTGTAAATCTAATTGAACATGATCTGAAATGGGCTCTAGACATTAAGAAAACACAACTCTGTAACAGCCCTTTGTCTAAACTGCAGCATGGGAATGAGGTATCAAATCCAGTATGTCTTTGGCGTCGATTTCTTTTCTTCTTAGCTCAACGTTTTTTTCTCTGCTCAGCATACTTACCCAACCAGCTGCAAACCTCCCCAGAGTCGCAAACATAGTGATGAGTCAGTCTAATGTAGTCTCCAGCTCTTTGCCTGGAAATCAGGCAGGCTTGCTGATGTTACAGCATCAAATCAGTTTCTGCTATCTTTCTACAGCTTGCTTTCACCCATGTTGCCAGGACCTGATTTTGCTCTGATTTACACTCAGAAATTATTGCTCGTAAATGACTTGCAATAGTGAAAAGAACAGAAAAGGTTTGTAGTAGGAAGGCAAGGAACTAAAACAAATGGAAGAGCCCAAACCTGCCTTGTGCTGTCTGGTCAGCTTTAATTCACAGAGGAGGTTTGCAGGGGCCGGAGCCCATGGGCAGCTACAGATGCCAGGCTGCCAGTGCCAGCTGCCTGTGGCAGCCCCAGCAGGGGCACCTGAGCTGCTTGCCCAGCAGCTGCCTGAATGCTGCAGCTTAGAAGGGGGCACTTTGCAGTCAGCAATACTGTCAGTAGGTTGCTGGCAGCTCAGGTCCAGCTGTCCATACACCAGCCACAGGGTGGTCAGCTGGGGCAGCAGCACTGTCAGCCACCAGTGCTCACACATCATGGACCATGGCCCTGCAGTGAGCTACCCAGAGGAGCCTCTGGCTCAGCTCCTCCTGCAGGGTAGTGAGGCAAAGGTCCCAGTTTGCCATGGAAATGAGTAGCACAGGTAGGGCAGGATCTGCACCAGGAGCTTCTCTGCCCATAGGTGTCTCCTATAGACAGAAATAAAACGTGCTGTAAACTGAACTCTGATAACATTGTCTTGAAAGGCAGCTGTCAGGCTCTGAACTGAAGGAGACACAGGCATGTAAGTCATACATATGTCACAATAAACCTGTGCTCAAGGGTCAACAGGATGAGGAAACTTGTTTTCAAGCGAGATGATGTTGGTATTTATATTTGCTACTTGGCTTATAGTAACATACATTCAAGAACAACACAAATGATCTGCTTTACCACTGTCATATCACAAATAGAAGATTTTTATTCCTTGCTTGTGCAATGTACAAGCGTATTTCAGCTTGCAGCAACCTGCATATTTAACTGAATGTGGTCTGGATGCAGCAGGTCGTGTATGAAACCAGGTTTGTGGGCAAGGCAGGTGAGAAGGCAGGAAGGCACAGACGGCCAACAAGGGTGGCAGCACCCACCCATCTTTCCAGCTGTGCTGATCTGGACTCTTCACAACTTTCTGTCCTTCCACTCTCATGGGATGAAAAGACACCTGAAGATGACATTTCAGCTGCACAGACAAAACCAAGAAGACTGCAATTTTCACCCTGAAGAATTCTACAGTCCAAAAAGCCCCTGTGCTGGCTTTCAGCGCAGGATGAATTTCAACTCTTTAGGAAAGAAAAATTTTCAGTAGAGGCAAACACATTCTTACTGATGTTAAGCTTCCAAGAGTTAGGCTCAGAAATATGCGTCACTTTCTCAAGTTTTTTCTGACTGAAACCCCGAATTCCAACACTTACTTTGGAGGAAGATGAGTTGTGCACTTCTCTTTCAGTGCCCAGCCCAGCACTGACCCAAGCTGCCTGTAATGCTGCAGTACTGCACATGCCCACCCAGCAGGGCTACTGTAAAGCATGCATTTTAACAGTTATAGGTCATTTTGTCCTCATCTACATTATAATTTTGCTGTGCATCATAAATGCAAAACGAGTTTCACTTCTTCTCCTTCTGCCTTTCGTTTATTGCATTTACATAAAACTGTCGAAAATTTATGATGATTTTTATATCTTTATTAAATTAATTCATTCAGCCACCAAGGAGATGACATTTCTGCAGTCGTGCTGTTATTTCCCAAACCCTATTTTCTGCTGTCTTTGGCCTCACTGAAGTGGCACATTTTTCATTAAAAGTGGCAGTACATAAAGTCATTAAGGTGACAGTAATGTACCATTATAGCTGCTGTAACAGTGCTGGTGGTACCTTTATCCTTGGGTCATCTGAAGCAATTATTAAGTAAGCATCTAGAGATATTGAATGACTTAGAAAACTAAGAGTTGCCTTGTCTTAAGTACCTCTTCTACACAGACAACACAGAAAGCTGATCTTCATAGCTCAACTCATCTGGAAAAATCAAAATAGCTATCAAAGACTACAAGCAATACAGCAAAAAATATTAAGGCATTCTTTCCTTTGTCTCTAGTATTCCTCATAAACCAAATCTTTTTTTTACTCCCAGCAGCATGTTTTCATTCTGAATTTTGTCTGCTTTAGTGATTAAACTTGCTTGCTAACCCAGAGGGCTCTGCTGATCTTCCTGCATGTGACAACTTGTCATCAGAGTCACAATGACTCTTGTCCTGTGGGGAAAACTGGATGCAGAAGCAACAAATAACCTCAAGAAGTGGGAAGTAACCTTCTAACAATATAAAACCTGCCTACTTCCTTACCTGTACACCATTTAAAACATATTGGATGATTCAAAACTTTCTAAAGAGATACAAGTCTTATCCCTGAACCAGTAAGCTGTGGGTATTTTTCAGACAGTGGTTTTGGACCACTTTGCAAGTGAGGGAGAAATAATTTTAAATTCACTTCCCAAAGCCTCTGAGCAAGTCTGGAGCTATACAGAGCTACTGATGTCTCTTAATACTGTCTGAACTGGCCATATATATTACAGGCCAAGCTTTCTAGCAATGTGTCTCAAGGCAAACATTTCACCTTTAAAAGGATGTTAATTTTTATCCCTATCGGGAAAATAACATCTCACAGTCACTTTGTACAAGTGGCACAAGCACAGCAAAACCAGTACAACCCAGTGCCACCAGTGCTGTAGCATTTCCTTAACTAAGTCTGTATTTTTTGCTACAGCGAACTTTCAAAAATTGTTACAGTCAACATAACTTAGGGTTTTCAGGGTCTTGTCTTAAAATTTACAAGGGTTCATTGCAGAGATTTTTTTTATGGTGGCATTCCTGAATAATTTCTTATTTCTTACATTTTGGGATTGCTGTAGAACTTCATTTTTTGATATCACATGCTAAGAAGTCCTGTGCACTTCACTGTGACAAGTACAGAACACAGCTGAGGATGTAAATTCTGCAGGGCAGGAATTGTGCACACTATACAATGAGTAAACGAGTTGAGGCAGGATCTTGTAATTCATCACTTTAAGTAGGGCTGGTAGCACACTTCTATATCTTATTGTACAGACTTAAAATTTAAAAAAAAAAAAAAAAGTACTTACCAGTCTGTAACAGTAAGGGCAGAAATCTTTTATTCTGGAAAAGAAGGGGGTGGTACTAGCTCCAGCTGAAATTCAGTAGAAAATTGCAGCCAAATGGTTTGACCATTTCCAAAGAGCAGCATTGGGATCGGCATGCTCTCCTCTTGCCTGCTTGTGTTAGTGTTTCCAGAAATGGTTTGTTTGAACAGCTGCAGCATCTCCCTGCTGTACCACAGGGACTTGAAATGTCACTGGCGATAGAGGGGGGAAGGCAATAGTCTTGGGTTTTTGGAGCTAACGCTTTGAAACGCTTTCAAATTTGGCCGCATTATGAACCTTGCAGGTGATTTAAGTGTGTGAGAGTAGGGGAATAGGAAAAATATGCTATGCTGATGTTCAGCACCATTACACCTGTGCCAGCTCAAATGCCAAGCCCCCTCCACATACACTCTGAACTAAATGGGGTAATTACCTGTATCATATCTGTGGGCCCCCACTGAATTTGCTGTGGGGAGGTTAGAATAGATACACATACATATGCCCTCAGATTTGGGAGAGGAGAGGCTGCTGAGGGAAACAGCCATCTGAGTGCAAAGTTTCTGGAGAGAGAAAGAAAAAAATTATATTCTGCCTATTGACTTGGATCTGCTTGGCCAATGAGAAAGAAGACAGGGGAAGGAGGCACCTTGCCAGGTGATAGAGTGTTGATAGCAATAAAACTTCTACAGTTACCTGCGATAACTGGCAGTGCAGTGAAACAATATGCATCCTGTGAAGATGTGCACTGAGCCAAGGAGGTGCATCCAGCCACAGAAACCTGCTCCAGAGCTCAGACGAAGGTGGGGCACGTTGAGTCATGCAAGAAAAGTCAAATACAACCTCTCCTGTGTCCATTCCCTGGAGGAGACTGTGCTGGGATCTTTATGGACAGCTAGTGTTGCCTCCTGTGTAAGTCAAAAACACCAACTGCACCTTTGCTTCTTGCCCCATCACTTGGTGCTACCTTCGGGGTGTAGGAAGCCGCACTTTGCTGCCATGGGGAGCTGCATTGCCACAGTTTAGTGACCATAGCAAGTCACAAATCTGCACTGCTGCTTTGCACAATCAGAGACTGGGGGTTCATGTTCAGGTCTTTTAACAGAGACCAGGCATATCAGTCACGGCTTGCAAATGGCTGTTGTCAAAGGGCCCAGGGACATACCTGCTGTGACTAACACCAGTGCTGGCTCTTCCTGGAAGAAAAAAACAGGTGACTTGAAAAGTCTGTGTCTCCTGCAGCACAAAATAGATTACTCTTATGTTTCTTCTCTACTGTTCTCCACCTGAGAAGTGCCAAAGTACAGGGGGGTTGCTCTGGATGGCTTCATGTACAATAGTAAGCTGTGGTAGTATGGATGTCTAGGGAGATGAGATGAAGGGTGCTGCTTGGCTGCGGAGACAACTGTGGTGACTGATGTTGATATAGTTAATGAAGGGAAGACCTGTGCTGTTCCAGAGGGCAGCCAAAGAAGCAGACACACAACTGTGTTTAGCTTTCAAATGAGGCAGAATATTTCACTTAAACTGATTTCTTTTTAACCACAGCTTTACAGCAAGCAAAAATTGCACTCAAAGCATCGAAGAACATTCAAAATTTGTGAAGATGGGGGTTAATAACATAGTTGTCATTACAAATATAAAATAGATCTTTCAGCTCTGTACTTCAAAAAAAATGGTGGTTCCCTTTCTGTCCTGTGAGCTGTATTCTCAATTGCTTGTTCCCCTTTCATTGAAGGTCTTGCCCTTGCTGCCTCACAGTGTGACTATGCTGATCTTCAGGCTATATCATCCAAAGCACATACAGATATCTGTGTGCATATCTATATACGCTATTTATATATCTGTATATGTGCAGATATATGTGTGCATATATCCATAGATAGAGGAGGCGAGGGCATAGACTTTTGCCTTCTCCAGAGCTAGTAATATTTATGGTGATTCCTGCGCTGCCTATCTGTTTGGATATCTTATATGTCCTTGGTGTAAGCTGGCTTGTCATCATAACTGCTCCCTTCAGCTGGCTCAAGCATCAGATACCTTGCTAGTGCTTGTAGGTTTTAAACAGAAGAGTTGCACCTTCTGATGACTTTCCTGAAGCCTCAGCTCCAGAGACCAGGGATTACAGGAGAAACTTTATTTTCTCATTTTTTTTAACTTTCCTTCTTTCTTTTCTTCTCTAAAGTAAGCTTCAAGCCTTTTGGCTACAAAAACACAGACTATACATAAGACCTCAGATACCAGAAACCAGTTACATTTCTTACCTCTGTAAGATCTCGTGGGCTTGAATCATGCAATTCATCATTTTTCAGTGTTTCAGATGAGAAATAATAGAAGTGTGTTATTTTATAAGCTGTTCTCTGTTTGGAGGCCCTTGTTTACTATCTACCAATTACTTGGTAATTTCTTCTGCATTCTTCATTAATGATAATAAAGGCCTATTATGCTGCCTGTTTAACTCATTTCTTTGGACCATTACTTTTACTGGTAAGAACTTGTCTGCCTTTGTGTATTTTTTAATTCAAGCTTTTTATTTGGTATATCTTTATTGGTGTGGTCAGAAATTATTAGGTTTTAAAGGTGTTAATTAATCTAAGACCCTCTCTGTCACTGTTTACTTCACTTCAGAGCTTTATCTGCATAATTCCTGACTTTACAGTTCTCTGTGTGCATATTCAGTGGAAGTACATAGCCTCAATAGCCTCTTCCATGGACATTAGACTTCTTTTCCTGACTTGTCCATGCTTTCAAAGACCAGTTACACATAAGAGCAAGTCTTATTCCAACTGATAGAGCATAATCTATTTGGCATTGCTGAGATCAGTCAAGACAATTTATTGGTTCTTATTTAAGGTCTGCATGAGAACAAGATCTTTTCCCATCAGTCTTTCCAGCAGTCTCTAAAATGTGCCATTTATTGCTCTTAAACTTCTGGTTAAATAATATTCAATCATCTCTGAAGCAATTTCAAATGGAGAATGTTCCTAAGGACAGTTAAGAGTCAGCAATGCCTTTTCATGGTGTGGGAATGATATGAATGACAAATGATGAGTGAAGACACCATTAAGCTTTATAATTTCTTTAGATGAGTTTGCCTGACACCTGTTTAAATTGAACACTAGCATTTGCAGAGTGAATATCAATTCTCCCCACAAGCCTTCATATGGAATTTACAGGCAGAGGAGTACTTTGATTGCACAATTAAAAAATTCCAGAAGAAAAATCAAGTTAGCATTATGCATAAGCTGTGAGCAGTCACTGTATGAAATCAGCCTTAAATGCTCTGCAAATATGCGATTCAAGTAACTGAGGCAGAGTAAAAGCAGCTATGGGAAATTTCAGTGTACCCTGGACACGACCTGCAGGTCTTGGTGCACCATATGGTAAAAAGCAAGATATTTCAGGTCAAAGTCACACTGACCTCATCTGTTCACAAATACCCCAGCTCCCCTCTCATATTAAGGGGTCTTTAATGACAGCATCCTAATTACTTCTAGCTCATTAGTGTGCAGCAGAAATACTAGTTCTGTTACTGGACAGATGTCGTTTCCCAGGTCCAGCTGTGCTGGTGGAAGAGGTCACCTTTCCTAGTCTGGCCCAGGTGGTCACTGCTGATCTCTTGCCCAAGGTCACCAGTCCCTCAGTCTTACCAGTGCAAGGGCTTCTAACCCAATTCAGTCAAAATAATTTTAAACTGTGCACTTCAAGAATATTTGATCTTAGCAAGAGAAGCAAGAAAATTTAATTTCAAATATACTTTCCACCTGTAAATCTGCCCACAATCTTTGGCACTCCAGCTTCTAATGAGGCCACAAAAAGACACACAGTCAAATTGGGCCCCCACTCAAAGGTTGAGGTCATCTGACACACGGCAGTCACAATTGAATTGGGTCTGATGTCTCAAATATTTATGCTAATTTCAGACATCCCTTACATTTCTCATATGGGCAGGTACTTTTAGAGAATTCCCTGATTCAACAGCTGTCTTGGTTGGGATAGAGTCCATTTTCATAAAAGCTGGAAGGTGACACAGCCAAAGGGGTGTTTGATACCATGACATCATGCTCAGTAGGTAAGAGTGGTAGTTGCCTGAGGGAGAGGTGTATGCAGTTGGGGTGCAGTTAGTGACACAGTTTGCAGCACAGGCACACTACTCAAGATTCTGTATCAAGAGCACACAAGGCATCAGTTTTCCAGTTGATGAGTGGTTTGTGCTGTGTATCATTTGCTTTGTATATCCTTTTATTGTTATTGTTTCTTCTTCTCTTTTCCTGTCTGGATAAACTGATTTTATCCCAGCCCATGAGTTTAGCCTTCTTTGTTTCTGATTCTCCTCCCCATCCTTCTGCAGGAGCTGGGAGGAGTGAGAGAGCAGCCATATGGTTCTTTCTTGCTGGCAAGGGCTAAACCACGACAGTAGCCCATCTCACTTAAGTTTCAGTGTCCTCAATGGCAATTCAGTCATAGGGATGTACATGTGAACGTAATTTGTCCTTCAAAAATTGGGAAGAAAAGTGAGAAAAGGAGAAAAAAGCAAAAACAGAGGCTGAATTTTCTCAGAGCAGACTTAAAATAACCCTTGACTTTTCCAACTCCATCATGATTTGGCAGAACATCATAGGCAACAAATCCCATCATGATGCCTCATACTGTCCCTTGTGATCAGTGCAATTAATGAAAGCATTTTCTAAAGATGTGCAGCTGGATAAGCGCATACTAGTTGCCTGTGTGGTGCATTTGATGCCACAGAGCCAAGTCTCACATGCCTGCCATGCAGGCTGAAGGTAGTAGCTCTAGGTAGCATCTCCTTGCCAGAAGAACAGTAGGCTTCAAGATGTGAAATAAAACCCACAAATCAAATAATAGTGGTCACATCTGTGATCAATGCCATCCTTAGGAGTCCTGTTGGATCTTACTTCAAATATGCAAATGACTCACTTTTGTAACAAAACCTGATTGAAGGGGTCCATTTGGTTAAAGGATTTTCTGTCTTCAGAATTCCTAGAAGGTGAAATGTGAGTCACTGCTAGGCCAGCCCTTTCTTTAGTCATTTACCTATACCTTGTTTTGCGCAAGCTGCATTTACATGCAAAGGGGTCTCCTGGAAGAGGTTTCTGATATCTGTTGCTTTACTGAAGCCAGCAAATTTCTCCCTGCTGGATTTCTGCACCGCAAACATGATCTAGATCTGTCTCTCAGGAGCTGAATTTCAATAAAAATGAGTTGACAGCTACATAGTACATGTGTAGCAAGAAAAGCAATGGAATAAGGGTAACAGTTTATCTGCAGAAGTAGATACAAGCATTCTAAATAAATGAAGCAACTGTTAATTGTTTAGACATTCAGAGGTTTTGTAAACATTTCATTAAATTGATGGGATGTTATGTATCCTTCCAACTTTTTATGACATAAAAATTTATATGGATATGTCCTTCAGCACTTCTCTCTTCAGTAATTTATTTCCAGGCTAGTTATGGCACTGAAACATCTAGTTCCCAATTAGCCAACAGGTCAAGGACTTCTGTGAACATCAGTTTTGAAATTCCTAACCAGAGAATCCAGAGCATCTCACCTCCAGGCCTAGACAGTACGTGTGCTTGTAAAACTGCTGCAATGAACTATAATCATTTATTGTTCTTCAGTGGAGAGTCTAACCTAGAAGAAACTGGTAAGTATCATAAGTCATTGTCAAATATTTTTATTTTTCTAAGGAAAAAAGATAAAGCTCAGCATTGTAAGCTAGTACCTACTTAGAAACAGGAGTTTCTAGGTCCAAAACAAACCAGAGCTAAGGGCTAGAGACCCACTGCCTTTAACTGCTTTTGCATTGAAATGCCTACTGATCCTAAATGCAACATCTACCACCATCACTCAAGGGAAATCAGACCAAACCATCCACAAGCAATGCAAAGCCCACATAAACTCAGGCATTCCCTTTCCACCTCCAGTTCTCTGATGACAGCTTTTGGGGTGATTTCTTAACAGCCAGCAGAAAATAGCAATTAATTCTCACAGCAAAGAAAATTGATCCTGAGTAGAGGTGGTTTTGGTTTATCCAACAAAGTTGGAAAAAAGAGAAAAATGCATCCTCTAATCATCTGGCTGAGGTTGCTAGCACAAGCTCTGGTGATCAATGGCAGTACTGTGAGTTTCTATGAAAATAAAACCAACCCTCAGAAAACGACTTGTATGTTCCTCTGCCTCTGCCTTGATTAGGTCCACATCCCAGATCCTTGCTGCTTGTGCAACTCCCGGAAATATGCAAAATTCAGAAGTGAAGCAAGTGCTGATGCCTATGTCCCAATATCTGTATACTTCCAGATAGTTCCCTGTTTCCCTAACGTTCTGGTTTCAGCTGGGGAACCAGACAGACCACAGAGCTTATGCATTACAAGTTTCTTGAGTCTAGATTCAGGTAAAGGAGCTAGATGAGCAAGACCTTACTATTGTTTTCATATTCAACCCATGATTTAACCTTTGTGGTCTTGGCATTACCTGAAGTCTAAACTGCTTTCTTTATTTTATTCCTTACTTGTTTCTGTTTGATATATTAGAAAACCATGGAAGAGATCAAGAATTCCTTATAAAGACCATACATTCTGTTAAACTGTGAAGTCACTGGGAAATAAAAAGATGTTTTATTTTCCCATTCTTAAGATAGTGCAAAAAGTAAGTTGGATTGGAGGAAAAAAATCATGAAACAAACCTAAAAACATATCTCTTTCCTCGCCTGTTCAATTTAATTGCCTTATTTTAAGTCAGTGTGCTCAGAACAATATTTTTCCAGAAAGACTAGTCTGCCAAAACTGATCAGTTGACACCCAGGAAGGTTCCTCTTTTGGTCACACGACAAAAACAAATGATGTCATTATGATAAAGCTTCCTGGTAAGTCAAGAATATATAAAAGCACACCTACTGCATGCTGCTACCCAAGAGTAACAAAAGCAGGCAGAGAGATGACACATGCATTACTGTCAAAGGCTGAAGACTAGGTGGAAAAGGTGGCAGGATGTGTTTATTGTGCTTCTTTGGAGGGGTAAAATGAAGATAAAATGGGATAAAGGAGGTTCCTCAGACTATAAGAGTCATACTTCTGTTAAGCAATGCTGTCAAATGCCTAATTATTGAAATATGTGAGGAACAAAGTGCAGTATCAAGGCAGCTATTACAAGCCCGTTGTATCAGCAGACTCATAAACCTAAAAAGAAGCGAGGAAACCATTGTGAGAAGCTGAGGTCAATATCAGAGCTCCATCATTTATTTAAAGATGCATCTACAAAGTAGTATAAGGAAATTGTTAACACTATCTTGATCCATTCACTAATAAAACACAGTAGTATTGAAAGGAAGTGAAGATCACACAGAGGACAGGGAACCTTATAGTTTCCCTGTATGAGCAATACCTCAGTGCCATTATAGCAGTTCAGCTGTTCATCTTTGCACTAGATAAGGGCTACACCTGCCTCTCTAATGCCCAGGCAGAAAACCATATTTTAAATGCATGAAAAATAGCCATTTCCAGCTGCTTTATATCCAGGGGCAAATAATTCCCAGCAGTTATACCATACATGCAAAGTCTCCAAAGCAATATCTCTGCATCAGTATTTCTGCAGCTCTGTCAGTTCTGTAGTACACACAGAACATAACGCAGGAGATTAGACATTTAACACACAATTTCTAGTAGCTGACAAGTAGTAATCTTTGGCTTTCAAAGATTTGGCAGGGAGCCATTTAAGTATTATAGGCTGAGCTGTGAAAGAAAACTGTGTTTTGAAATCCCATCTTTATTAGTTAAGCTATTATTTTTAGTATTCAATTATGGTACAAATATGCAGCTTTCATAACGCAAAATACTATTTCAAAGTCTTTTGACAGGATTAAATGCAATGTGCCTCTCTATTCAAGTACAGTTCTTCAAGATACCATCATGCCCTGAAATCCTTCTGAAACCTACTGACAAGGAAAAATGAAGGGGGTGAGACCTCTAAGCACATCACAAAGGATCAGACAGGCCTTCCTCCTAATAAATAGTGGTAATAATAATAGGCAAAAATATAATCTCTTCTGGGTTATTTCTTGGAGAAAGACAAGCCAGCAGGATGGCCCCTCCTTTTTACATGAATAGGAAAGAACAATAGTTAGAAAAGAGTAATTCTTGATAAGAAATTCTAAGGAGGAGAAGAGGTAGGATGACAACTGAGGAGGAGCTGTCTGTCTCAGTAATACTGCCTTGTTGATCTTCCCTCCCTTCACCATGTGGTTTCTATTTTCTTGTATTAATCCCTGCTTCCCCTCCCAACATTTTTTCATGTGGTTGCCAGTTTGAGGTCAACAAGCATTAAGAATGGACTGAAAAGAATTTCCAGGATGTTTTTTAAGACTATTAATAACTTCAGCAGCTATTCAAGCAAACAGCACACCATGTTCATTGTACTCCGGAGTGTAAGCTCATTGCTTGAGGAGGCTGATTCAAAGTTTCCCCAACTTGCAGATTGTCCAGAAGGTCAGGTATGGCACAGGGCTTTGGAGACAAGATGTCACTTCCAGTAGGATGCTGAAAAAGAAGACAGTACTGTACCCATGAATAGTAATGTTTTTCAAAGGCAATACGACTCACAGGGGATTTTCAAGTGCTGTCACTTTGAGTGCTGCACTTCTTAATTTCAGGGCAACCCACTGCACAGCAGGCATCCTCAAAGCCCTGATCTCTAAGGTATTCTTCAACAATGTGTGGCAAGACTGAAATACCTTTAAGTGAGATCTGCAGAAGACAGACAAGCCAGGCAGGCTGCCAGAGGCTGTGGGGGGAGGTGGCATTTCTGGCAATATGTGCTTTGCAGTGAAAGCCCCAAGAAACATCCCTCACTACAGTAATGCAAGGGGATTCAGCTGGGACTCTGAAAGGAGTAAGGTAGCATCAAACCCACAACGAAGTGAATTACTTGAAGTAAAAGAGATCTGATCCAGGATACGCAGGGTAACACACCTCAAAATTATACTGAAACCTTGTGTGGGGCAGACTGTCCACAGGATGATGACCTGTGCTTCAAAGAGCGCAGAACACCTTGGCTTCACGAGTCCCAGTACACTGCTTTAAGCAACAGAATGTGCAAAGTGGGAAGACATAGCCAGTCTCATTCCTAGCTGTCTTGTGTGAAGCCCAGGCATGAAGCAGCCTGAAGATGCCAGGTGTGGCTGCTCACACATGAACAGATGTCTCTGCTCATGTGTAATCTCATCTGCTTCCAAGGGGATTGATCATCTGACCTTGAAATGCCTAAAAACAGGGCCCAAAATCTATTTCAAAGTTTATTTTTATGAATCAGAGAATGATGTTTATAGAAGAAGAGACTAAAACTTGCACAGGAGGAGAAGAAACACCACACCAAATTTCAGAGTGAAGTACAAGGCCATAAATCACATGTCAGAAAGGGAATACTGGGGAGTTAAGTGATAAATTCAATCTCAGAAGAATACATGCTTGATAAAATGCACTATCTTGGACTCCTACAGAGAGCAGCTTTTTGGCAGCCAAGGCTGCCTAAGAAATTATGCAAATAATGTAATTTTTTGTTCCCAAAGGCTTTTCTTTATTGATTTTGGATTTCATAGAAAATTTAAAAAGCCAAGGTATACTTAGAAGTGATACTAATTTTCTTTCTTTCCTCCCCCCAAATAAGACTAGAATAGAGAGCACAATATTATTACAAATATTTATGTATTTTTTTCTGGCACACAGAGTTAGGTCTGATTTTTATGTAAGCACCAACACATCTGATCCGAGTTGCAGAAGCTTCCAGCACTCATTCAGAAAGGCCACCAGAGCCAAGGCTTGACCCAAACCTTCAGCTGACATGTCAAAGGCTGGAGGGTGGTAAAGAGGACTCCTACAGAGAAGGACAATGCTCCAATAAATTATACCTCTAAAGATACAGCTGAATTGTTCCTCCTCTACTGGAACTGCAGCCCTTTTTCTTTTCCAGTTCTCCTGCCATCTGTAGCTCTGAAGAAGCACCTCAGTCCTGTATACATTACATCAGCTTACTCCAGTAAAGATTCTGGCCTAAGAAAAAGAGGAACAATGGAATTTGTCTGGTTGGTGGCTATAGATGCCCATAGTACAACACATCACAATGTCATGGGGAAGATGCTTTCTTATTTTATTGACCATTACAGCTAAGTTTAGTGCCCATTTCCTCAACAACTCGCTCTTAGTGGATACTGTTAATTTCAAGAGTGATTTCCCAGTTAAATGAACACTAAATACATAAAATAAACAAATTTGGTTCACTTGGTTCACTTTACCTACTCCCTTTGCAACATCAGAACTACTCTCTGACCTTCCAGGGCTGAGAGTACAGGCAGCAACCATGACTAGAGCACCATGATCTGACAGAGGCATGGGTAGAACGGGAAGAGCTGCAGTGCTGAGCTGGGCTGTGGATTTCTCTTGCTGGACTTTCCTCCAGGTTTATTTGCTACTTTTGGCAAGTTATTTAACCTGTGCCCTGGGGGCCCAACCTAAAGGCAAAGTGGTGGTAATCGTCTCATCAACCATGTTTCTCCTGGTTTTTCTAAATGTTCCTCAGGTTGGGGACCTTTTCTCACTAGACCTTGTTCCAGCCATGATCCAAAGGGGAAGCCAAATGCCTGTGTGGCTTTTCTGTACTGTATTGGGCAGCCTGCTCCCATGCAGAGGAATGTGCATTCCCCTCTCCAGGTTAACTCTCCCTTATTTCACTCTGCATCCATTCAATGACTGCTCCAACGGATTTGCATTTCAGCTAGTCTGACGCTCCCAATGTTATTTACTTGTGTCTAATGGCATTTTTTTCTACTGCATGGAGATGTTTTCATTAACTGTGGTTAAACTCCAGCTAATGCTGTTACATGATCCCTACCTTCACTAGCAATTGCAGCGGAGTTAATATTGCATTTTCATTTCCTGCCTTTAAAAAGGAGACAACTGCATTGTTTCAAATTGCCCTGTGCATAGCACATTCCCTTCATAGTTTTGCAAAACCCAGGAAAGCTTGTGAGATATGTTAAAGGTCAACAGAAATATATTCCTCACAGGATGTCCCTAGAACAGCAACTCCATAGAAATGTTTGTGGCGAAGCTTTGGGCTCTGGTGTGTATGTGAGTGTGAGTGTTCAGGGGAAAGCTGGCAAGAGCCATCACACTTGGAGGGGGAGGAGGAAAGAGAAGAAGCAGTACTGGTTTGTTCACAGCCAATCTGCAACAGGTAGAGAGGAACAGATTCTGTATCTTCCAAGCTAAAACCATAGGAGGATGCCTGGTAGAGACTGCACACAAATTTTGCACACCTTTAAGAAGCCAAACATTGTTGCAGACTTGGATGTAGCTGTAAGTCTGGACAGAGGCATGGTATGTTCTTCTGATGGCTGTAGAGAGACAGCAGCTTCTACATCTTACCACTTAGCACAAAGGGGCTACACCTGTACATCTATCCCTCAACATCACACTCCTCTTGGAGGCATCCCTTGCCTAGTGCCTCTCTCCAGGCTGGATCTCTCCAAAAGCTCAGCTCCCACAGCCTCCATCTGCCTTCAGGAGGCAGAATAGTGATGAAGGTCCTTCTTTGGGAGTCGAGTTCCAGAAAGGCCAAAGTGCAACATTCTCTTCCAGCAGCCACTTACACAACCCAACCCTCTACACACAAGCCCGTATTGCATGCAGTATAGAGAGAGTATGGGGTGTAGCCTCTTCAATTCCCTCCAGTAAATGTGGTTATCACAAATTAATTTTGTGGGAAGTCATAAAGAGTGGAACAAACTTTGGGCAAAGGCATCGCATTTTCAGGTCTAAAGCATGCACTTATATCCTGAGTAGATTAGGATTCAATTGGACATTGAGCTGCAGTCCAGGGTGCCTTTTCTGTTCATTTTCCCCATCTGTTTCTGGGACAGAATTTGGATTCATGCAGCAGATGATGGAGTTCCTGAAGACATGCTATAATCTTTCTCATAGAGATGATAGAGTCAAGATGCCTAACGTCAGAGCCAGAATGATGCTTCATTTCTGTCGTCTATGGTGGCTAATCACTTCTGAAGCTCGTGGACTCAGCTAGGTACCATTTGCTGAGCTGTTCTGATTTACAGCTGCAGTTAATTTTATTTTAGACAGGTGATTGTTCATTCTGTTTCACTGACTTCCCATTCCCAGATTTTGGAAGACCACAATGGCTTTTTATGCTAATTAGTTTCTGCTTCCTCAGCTTCTCACACAAACATTTAGCACAAAGCACAGACTGCTCTTTCCTCAGCCATCTGGCAGAGAAGCTGAAACCAACAATTTTCCAAGTCAAAAATCACGCATCTGAAAATAACGTTAATGTATTCTAACCATTTTATGTATACAGAAAAAAATCAACAGGCAAGTCAGAATATGAAGAAGAGGGTGTAGGAAGGGTGCACTCTTCACCTTGCCATTCACCACCCCCAAACAATCAGACCAAGACTGCAAAATTAGAAGCTCAAATCCACTCTCCCCTAGAAAAGCAATGCTGCCTGCAGCCCAGCAACTGCTACACCAAGATCAGGCATAGAAATTGGGGTTTTTAATGAATTTGTGCTGACAAGCGGAAATGAATCTTTATACTTCAATATACATAGAACCATAGAAAGGTTTAGGTTGGAAGGGATATTTAAAGGTCGTTTAGACCAATCTCCTTGCAATAAGCAGGGACATCTTCCACTAGGCCATGTTGCTCGAAGCACAACCCAACCTGACCTTGCATGTCTCCAGGGATGGGGCATCTCACATCTCTGGGCAGCTTGTTCCAGTGTTTCACCACACTCATTGTAGAAAATGTCTTCCTTATATCTGATCTGAATCTACCTTCCTACAATTTAAAACTCCAACCTGTTGCAACAAACCATGCTAAAAAGTCTGTTCCCACCTCTCTTACAAGCCCCCTTTAAGTACTGAATGTTGACATAAAGGTCTCCCCAGAGCCATCTCTTCTCCAGGCTGAACAACCCCAACTCTCCAGGCTGTTCTCCAAGAGAGAGGTGTTCCAGACCTCTGATAAATTTTGTGGCAAAAAAATAAGCATATGCACAGCTCTGTGCCCAAGATGTGGATTGTTGGTTGTCGTCAGCACATTACATCCTACTTGCCTTGGTAATAAAGCCTTTCTAGCTAAAATGCCTTGCAAGCCCCATAGTCTATACTTTTATCATTTAGGGCTGGACAGCCTGTCCTGCTAGTGAAACAGACTCCAGTTTCCTGGAAGACAGAGGGTTTAGATAAGACTGGCAGAAAGGAGAATGATAAGACAAATTACTGACTTGTGATATGATTGCTTCTTCCATATGATGCAGCTACTAAGAGAAATCAGTTCGTCTGTTTCCAGCTTCCTGGAGCCCCCAACCATCCCAATGTACAGCAACAAGAGGAGGAAGACACTGCTGTGTTTCACATCAGCGATATTCCAAGAGGTAAACACAACTGCACTCTGCATTCAAGGTACATCATTCAAAAGGATGTGCACAATATGCATATGATAAACTTGTGCTGTATACATATTCATACTTCTCATATTTACCTGCACAGCACAATATAACCCCCATATAAGTCCGTGGGAGTCTACTGTGTGTCCATCAACACTTCCGCTTTTGCAGGAATTTTGCAAAGAGGAATAGCCATATAAAATAATTAATGGGACAATCACAGTAATATTGAATGGTGAGGACTAAGAAACTGCTCAGAAGAAAGAAAATTAACATTTGGTAGAATTATTTTCGTCCCAGAACACCTTCACACAGAGGATCACTGGAATGGATGAATGTGTAAACTCTCTCTGACTATCCTTCCAGCAAAGAGATCATATATTTTTTCAATTTAAGCAAACATATTTCCAAAAAGTTTTCTTAGCTCAGCTTTTCTAAAACATTTACTGCAAGATCAGTGCTTGATACTGTCATTCATAATATGTGGTACTGTTTCACACGGGTCCCACTTGCCAGCAAAACTACGCAGGGCAGCAAGTGCTTTGCAGCAGATAGAAATCCGGTCTATTCCACAATACCTGTCTCCCTATCCCACTGTTTCTGTATGTGGCCATCAAAAAGGCCCATGAACAAACAATTACAGACAGCTGCCTCGGCATTTCCAACTCCAACTCCCCATACTCTGTGAATGTATCAAACCAGAACCACAGCACGCTGGCAGGAGTACACAATCTCCCAAGTAAATCTGAAGGGTTAAATTCCCACTGAAGACAGTGGGCATTTCAGTGTGCTGGGGACCTACTGGTACCTCTCCATTATCATTGTACCCCTTCTTCAGTAACAATAAGACAACTATTGAAAGGCAACAACACACTCTTTGTCAACATGACTGCGGTTAGAACAGTTTTCATAGCTTAAAAAATGCTGTGCAAAATTGGTCTCAGAGGAGGATATCATCCCTGTCCAGCCTGGGAGGATAGATTACCCTCAGCTTTCAAAAGCAGCAGTGTATCTTGTCCAGCCCTGTGAGCCAAGCAGATGGATGCCTGTATGGACGGTGTAGGGGTAGCCATAGTAACCATCATCCTGTGAAGCTCCCACACACATCTCTCTTTCTAACACAGCTGGAGAGAAAAGCCAACAGCCCGCCGCCGAGGTGCAGATATGAGCCCAGACTTTTACCTCTGAACTCCAACTGAATTTTCCATTCCTCTTCAGCTATTTTCTAATCTCACCTTGCTTGTTTATGCTTTATAGATGGTGAGTAAAATCCAGTCCCAGGGCACGATCCCTCAAGTGAACAGCTTCCCAGCTGCTGCAGCCCATGTTGTAGATGGATGCGCGCTGGCTGCTTTCTTCCCCTGCCAGCAGCAGGAAGCTCTGCAGCCTCTCCCAAGCTAGGCAAAGACCTCGACCTCAGTTGAACTCACCTATAGTGCTGCCTGGCACATGGAGAGAGGTCAGGGTCAACCCAGTTCCTGGCCTGTGTGCAGCCAGTTTTCATCAGGAAGCACACAGCTACGAGCAGCTTTGTGCAGTACCTGTCCCCATGGGAGCTGGGTGGAGGATGCTCTCATGTAGACACCAGTCTTGTATTGCAGAAGGGATAACAGCCCAGGGTGCTGCAGCCTGAAAGGCAGCTGCTAGGTTTGGATGCAGTAGAAGGCTGTTCTGTCAATGACTGATGATGTTTTCTACCCTCATCCTTCACTTAAGGTTTTATCATCGTTTCTATCAAAGGCAAAAGTCTCTTCTCAAAGTGAAATTTAATGGCACCTGAGGCAACTTGTCTAACTACCTTGGCTGCACTCAGAACAGTATTTTAAATTTTTAAACATGTCTATTGAAAATCAAATATAATTACTTCTATTTTATTCATAAAGGCATGTGGTGATAGGACAAGGGTGAACAGGTATGAACTGGTGAAGGACAGATTTAGACTAGACATTAGGAAGAATTTCTTCACCATGAGAGTAGTGAGACACTGGAACAGGTTGCCCAGGGAAGCTGTGGATGCCCCATCCCTGGAGGCGTTCAAGGCCAGGTTGGATGCGGTCTTGGGCAGCCTGATCTAGGGGGAGGCGTCCCTGCCCATCGCAGCAGGGTTGGAACTGAATGATCTTTAAGGTCCCTTCCAACCCAAACTATTCTATACTATGATTCTGTGATTCTATTAAGTCAGGCAACAAGAGCCTGTATTTCTTTCAGAACTATGGAATAGTTGAGACTGAAACCCTGAAACCTCTGGACACCATCTAGTCCGATGCCCTCATCACTGTCCTTTTATGTAGCCTGTACGTCATCAATTCGTCTATGAGGATATTATGGGTGACAGTGCTGAAAGCCCTGCTAAAGTCAAGGCAAACAACAGACTGCTCTCTGCTCATCCACTGAGCCAGTCAGCTCACTGTAGAAGGCTGCAATGTGTAGTCATTATCTTCTCTTTGTAAATCCATGCTCACCAGTCCCAGTTACCTTCTTGTCCTCCATGCATTCGGAAATGATTCCCAGAATTTGTTCTATTCCCTTCCCAGAGATCAAAGCAAGGCTGAATGGCATGTAGTACCCTGTATCTTCCTTCTTGCCTTTCTTAAAGTCCTCAGAAACCTCCTCTAGTTGCCATGAGCCATCAAAGGTGATTGAAAGCAGCCTCACCATGATATTTGCAGCTTTCTCAGCTCTTATGATTGCATCTGCCAGGTCCCGCAGGTTTCTCTGTGTCCAGCTGGTTTAAATGTTCCCTAACCATTCCTCCTCCACCAAGGGTAAGTATTTCTTGCTCTAGACTTTCCCCCTGGTTTCAGGGACCTGAAACGCCTGAAGGTAAATCTTATCTGTGAAGACCAAGTGAGTGAATGAATAAAGACCTATGAGTGCCTGCAGCCTCATGCTGAAAAATTGCTTGAATCTACGTGTGTTTGCTTTGTTTGGAGAAACTCTGAAAACCAGATAATTCATAATCATATTAAGTGATGACCAGCTTCTGCTGGTCACCTGATCTACCTTCAGGAGCTTAATTTGCACAGCAGTCATCTGGAGTCAGTTAGTATTGCCCTCTGCAGCTCCACCCTCCAAACAGTTTTTGGACCTCAGCCAAAACAAAATTAAAACACTTCCAATTCAGTTTTGTGAACTGCTAGAACTTGTTAATTTTAAAGCCTGATGACAATAAGTAGATTAGGTTAAACAGCCTGTTTTGAATAGCCTAATTCAAGTGTTCCCAGCACACAACTTCAAATACCATTGACTTGATTAGCATGCACTGCAAGAACAGCCATAAACTACTGAATGTATTATGGTTGTCACTTCTTCCCTTCTCACCCTTGTGAAAATCTGGAATTAGCTAACACATGACAAATATATGAGAAGGAAGAGAGCAGGTAAAGGGGGATGGAAGCCACCCATCATCACCTCACAGAGCAGGAGCCCCATACAAGAGGAAGGTAGGTGCTGCACAGCCCTGCTCATCCATCAACACCATGGTTGCATGCAGTCCTGCTGCCAGCACATGTATCCTGATGCATGCTTCCCCCACAGACTTACAGTTAAATAAACAGCCAACAGTTTAAATTTATTTGTATATTTATTTTACAAGGCACACATCGGACATCAAGTCCCCTCACATTAGTGGAATGGGTTTTTTGCCTTACTCTTCATTTCTCCTCTTCCCTCTTCACCTGAGTCTTGCAAAATTATATTTATGAAGCATGGAGGTATTAAGCAGGGAGCACTGCAAAAAGAAAAGCTTACAAAGAAATGAATAATTCCGTATTCATGGCAGGGCTTGAATAATGTTCCTAGAACCACACGCTGCGAAAGGAGGAGAAAACCAAATATTGAACATCTGCTCATTAAAAAAGCACCAGCCATCCTGAGCCCTGAAAGACACAGGAGTCCTGTGAGGAGAAAACACTGCGTGACCATGTAATTAAAGGCTCTAGAAGAGTGTCCCAGGTGACTGCAGCAAGACTACCCACACTTTGCAAAACTGGCAAACAGGAATGCAGCCCCCAGGCCACAAATTGTGCTGTGTTTGGTGCCAGGAACACCTTCCAGGGGAAAGCCAAGAGATCAAATGAAGGGACCGCAGCCACTTGAGCTGACAGGAGAGCTGGCAGCAGCACGTTTGACATCCTCTTGCTTGTATGCAGAGCTGCAACGAGATGCTTTGTGCTGGCACATATCTGGGTTCCTCCGGTGTTCACCAAAAATAAAAGGATCCTGAAGTTCCAGACACTGGTATGACTCCCTGAGTACATTGTTGAGGCTGGTGGTGAGTCTCTGTGTACCTTATCTGCAGAAGAATACAATTCTGCCAGGATATTTTAATACAGGCAAAATAATACACTCATCTCTGTCTCCATTCTTGAAAACAGTGGAACTATTTGGTAGCAATATAAAAATGAAAAATCAGCTTCAGGCAGACACTCAACATGAAAAATTTTACATCTGATGGGTATCTGGCACAGCCATCAACAGTTTGCAACAGAGGTCCATGACAGAAGCATTGAGCAAATACATTACCAATCCTTCCTTAAAATACTAATGTTTGGATTGAGAAACCACGATTTTACTGCTCTTTCTGTGGAATACATGTACTTAGAGGACATGACTGATCTCCAGATGTTTTGGAGAAGGAAGAGTAATTGCTGATGGATTGTGATCACTCTCAAAGCTTTCTGCAGAGAAACACTAGAAAAGGTGGCATTTTTGTAGCCTTCTGAAGTACAAGAATACCACAAACATGGACCAGCAGAACTGATTTTCTGAGCCTATAGTTACCCTGCAACAATTTTGATCCAGGTTAATGGAAAATTATCTTTAAATCTAATGAAGTAAAACCACAGAAGGATCCACTTGAAATTTCCTAGGAATTTAAAAACACATGAAGCTACTGCTGTTATTTTCTGTGTTTATTTTTACTTAATAAAGCTTTATGATGCACTTTTCAAGCTATGTAATCCATTGACACCTCTATCATACCTAGTCCTGTCTTCTGTGGGTTCAACAGTACCTTTTAGCCTACAGCCCAAGCAGGAGAAGGTCCAAAGCCACCTTCCTGCAGGTGTGAGAAGCAGAAAAAAAGTTCCTCAGAAATTCCCCCTCTCCAGCATGTAAGATTTATTTCCTGCTTCCGCAGCCCCCTGAGGAGGAACCGTGATGGTCCCTGTAGCTTCAGAGGAGCCAATTCTTGCCATGGTGCTGCACTCATCTTGTCTCTGGACATTTCCAGTCTGCTCCTGTCTGTCTTATCTTGGCTATCCACTCTGAGCCAAAGCCTTATCGTCTGCAGGTGACTCCTCCGAGTCACCATCACAGCTCTGGCACCTTTTGTTGAAGGCAACAAATTTCAAGCAGAAATTTCTGTTGGTTTTCTTTTTTCCCTTTTATCTTCTTCCTCCTCTTTTCTTTCCTTTGTCAGTGTGAGTTACAAATCCTGCAGAGATATTCTGCACCTATGGATTTCCTGTGTGATTAGCTTTAATGCAAGGGAGTAAATACTGCAGGTCTATCTATTAGTATGAATAAGTAGAAATGTATATTTACATCTATGCACTAACATAATTATATGTGTATATTTAGAGACAAAGCAGTATAAGTATACATAATTAGAAGTATGTAAATGCAAGGGAATAGCATGGATCTAGTGGAAAATATTTTTTTTTAAAAGAAGTATTAAGCTTGTAGATTTCACCATTGCATTAAGCATCTGGGGAAACAGCCAAAGTGTTCATTTTAATACCAAAGTAAAAAAACCACAAACTTCCTGTTTGGTTCAAATAACTGTGTGAAAAAGAGTTTCCCTGAGATAAGATTATTTGCTTTCGGAAACAAAAGCCTGTGTTAGCCTTGAACATGAGTGCCGACACTGTCTCCTGGGCAGCTGATGCCGCAGCCGCGGCGGAAGCAGGTGGCAGGCGGCACTCCCCAGCAAAGCTTTGATCTGCACCGACTGGTCCCTCTGAAATCATTCTGCACTGGAGACCTTCACTTCTGCATGGAGTGAAGATATTCTCAGATCTCATTGGAGACCAGGGCACACTCACAGCCCCACCTGCACCTTCCGGGAGCCAGGCGTCTGTCTTCACTGGCGTGCAGGGGAATACATTAGGAGGCTGAAGAGGCAGGGGGATGCACCACAGGGTGAGAACCTTCCAGAGAGGCAATTTATTTCATAGGCACCTTGCAAAGACTGGATGCTGCCACGTATGTATCTTCTGCATCAATGCATGGTTTACCTTAGCCATGCAACACAAAGGTGAGATACAGCTCGCATAGAGCTGACTAATTAATGCAACACATGTCATACTAAAGAGAGACAGTGTCTACCTCAATAAAAGATGCCGGTGGGCCAGGGTACCCACTAGTTTGCATCAGTTCAGCTCTAGGAGACATAAAGCTGCTGTATTTATATCAAGTGAGACTCAGATGTAATAACTAGCAGTAAGCCTTCAATGAAAAAAAACCCTATCTAGATCCAGGCACATTACTTCTCAGTATGTACCGCCATGGGAAATAAACATGCTTTGATTTTTTTTCTAGAGCCCTTGAGAAAGAGAATATCCACATTCTGGTACATACCAAACCATAATTGTCAAACTCTTAAGTCTTCAGGTACAAAATCCAAGCTGTGTATCTCTTCCAAAAGTACAAGAGAACTCAAGCTGCCCACTGCCAGGCATTTGCATCTGGATTTTTCTTCCCCTCAAGAGGAATATACCAAGAAGAGGAACATACTAAGAAAAGGAATTTAGAAAGACATCTTTCCTTCAAACTACATGGTATTTTCAGAATGGCTGGTGGTGCTGGCCTCATTTCGTTGTTATTGCTGCCTTGTGCTACCAAGGCAGCTTGAGTAAGGTGGGTATATTAGTTACCTTTTGAATAAAAAGCACACTCATATATGACTGGAACATCTTGCTCCGGTCTCATGTTTGTGCCCATTTGAGGTGTAAGCTGGCTTTCAGGGAGTTGTATCTATGTGTATCAGGGCTCCATTTTGTCCTTTAAAGGACAGGAAGGTGAAACTATGAACGGTTAATACTGAGAGGACAAAGACATCGCCGGGCTTCTGCCCCAAGAAGGGGTCAGGAGGGAAAACCAGGCCAACTAGAAGTTGTTGATTCGCCATCCCCTTGATCCCTGTTATGTATACTGACTCTTTCTGAGCATAAGTGAGGTAATATTACTATTATTATCATCTTACCTCCACCACACCATGCCTGCACGCCCCTTGTGCACTGGACAAAATGGCAAATCCTGGATGAGGAGGACTCTAGGCTGCCCATGTCACCATTTTCTTGTCTTCTTGGAATAAAGAGAGGTTTTATGAAAATTGCATCTGTTTTTATTTGTAACTTAAATGCAATAACCTCCCTTAATTTTCCCTTTCCTGCCTTCACAAAAAAACCACAAGCACCATTTTCAACCCAGCTACAAATACAAATGCAGCCTATTTGTATCTTCGGTTTCTCAGATGAGAAAACAAATTCGGGATATCCATCCAATCCCAGCCTCACTGAAATTGATTGCAGTGCTTGTTAGCCCAAAGCCTGGCCCTGTTGTACTCTCCAACATAATTCCCACTATCCTCAAAAAGATCCCAGACCTGGTGCAGCGACTCCCGCGGGCTTGGCACCAGGCTTTCAATCACTGTAAAAAGTCACTCGAGAAGCTGTCGGCAGTCAGAAATGAGTCATTAGTATGCTGCCAACACAGTATTCAGTGACAAAACCCAGCTGCCACTGTAGTCAAGAATGCAATTTCTTTAGCACTACTGTAAGTCTTATTAGCATAGAAATCAACTGTATGCATGTAATTGAATTTCTTTGTTGCATCCTAGTATGAGTTTTTCCACCAATCCTGATTGTTACTAAATTTGAACTAACAGCCCAAATTTGCTCTTAAGCAATATCTGAAAGAGGACTACACAAAGAAAGACTTTCCTAAGTCAACACATCCTAGAAAACAGCAGCTGTGCAAAGGCAGAGGCAAGCAATATTTCATTTTCCTCTCCACAGCAGCCTATCCTTTGGCAGCTCTGTTTTAAAACTCGGTTCTGCTGGCAGCCTCGCATTTTCTCTGGAAGAAAAGAGCTCCAATGCAGCCCATGTAAAAGCAGAGGCTGTCCCCAGCAGGAAAGTCTTCCTGTCAGGATGTTGCAGGGTCGGTTACTCTTGATTAGGAAGTGAGATAATACTCTGGGTACAGTTCATTTTAGGCCATGGATTAAACTGAAGTCCTGGAAAAGAAAGAAGTAAAAAAGCCAAGAGGGAAATACCAGAAGTGTTTAGGAGCATAATTTCAGGATTAACTTCACTGACATAAGAAAGACTGTTCAGGAGCAAAATGAGTGTTGGAAGGAGATACAGGGGTTGTCTCTATGGGTTTGGGATGGGTTGGGGGTGAGTGAGGACTGACTAACCTAGCATGGGCTGAGAAGGCTTTCTCCATAACAATTTCTGCCTTTTTAAGGGTAGTTTCTCAAAGGAATAAAATAATCCAGATGAACCTCAACCTCATAGCCATATTTTGCTATATTTTCCAAATGTAACCGTGGTCAAAACCACAGACAACTGATAAGGCAGAATAAGGTGGTGAGAGAGAAAATTGAATATCTCCTCCCTGTCCAGATGGTCATTGCAGACCTTGATCAGGTCATATTGCTAACAGCTATGCTGTGAACACGTCACTTCATCTAGCTTTGCTTTTAAAACAATGCTTCACCAAGATCACTGTCCAAGCAATCTACAAAGCCATCAGCCCTTACCCGTGAAGTCAAGGAACCAAGCTTCGCAACCTCCAGGCAGCCTAGCACCAGAGAGGGGAAGGAACTAGGGTACAACACGGACCCAAGAATCCATGGTAGAGTCACTCTGCAAAATTTCACTGTTCAATCTATTGCAAGATCCTAACAGGTACCAGTTTCCCCTCAGATCGCCAAAGAGTTTCAGGAAACATGACTGTCGCTCCTACAACACTCAGGAGCCTGCAAAGGAGAATTTTGCTACTGGATTTTGGTTTTCATAGTGTTAGCTGCAGCTAAATAGAGGCAATGGGGCAGACTTACTGCTAGTGTTGGATGCTCTGTAAGTGGTGTATCATAGTCAGACATTTCTGAGTACATCACAATGCCTTGTAATGCAGTTATTAGGAAATTGGTGTCATCACCCACTACCAGGAGTGGGCAGATACAGAGTTCACTTCAGGGTCCAAAAGTTCCCAGTGAATTTTTTCATCCTGACGCAACAAGCCCCAAGATCAAGACTCTTCTGAATCAATCAGAAAGAAAGAGTGAGCTCCCTTCTCCCCGACATAAAGCAACAGTACAACAGAAACCAAAAAACATCCAGGAGCAGTTAATTCCCACCATGAGCCGTGGTCCCCAGCTTCAAATTCCACTGTGCAATCCTAGGGTGAGGGCAGGCTGGAATTTCCTTTTGGGGAATCACAGGGAAAAGAGGGAGTGGGTAGACCATGTGTGGGTGGCATTAGCTTTTCACTAGAGCTTCCATCCACACCGCTAAGTGCCCCACCTTGGTCAAACTGTGTAACTATGTCTCCCTTTGGGCTGCTATAAAATTGACATTTGCTTCAGGCTTGATTTATCTTTATTTCATTTTTTTTCAGTTCTTCTGAGTTTTTCTTTTGTTACCTTGATTTCCATTATCATAAGGTCAGTCCCTTTTCAATTCTATGCAAAATCTCACCTGTATAAGGTAATAAATTAGGAAAATATAAGGATGTCAAAGAAAGGAGACCCTGATCTGATGGTTACTGCAGGACACTATCAGCCAGGGCTGGGAGACTTCCTACGCTACCCTGTGGCTTCCTTTGCTTTCTTGGCTCAACAACACCAAGTATCTACCAGCCTACCCTCTGAAAAGCAGGGTGAATTGAGCAACGCTTTTTAGAGGCAGGAACTAACTTCAGTTAGCAGTTGTAGAGGTCTCTACAGCAACTTTGCAACAAAGCCCTACCAGATATATCTGCAGGAGCATGAACTAGCTCTTTTCCTAAATTGGTGGTTTTGGCAGTAAGTGATACAAACTGGGGTGCCTCTGAAGTCAGCATTGCATTTGTCAGATCCTGTTGCAGAAACTAATTATCCCCAAGGACATATGAGTGCATTTGCTCCAGCAAAACATTTAGCATAAGCTAGTATCACTGCCAGTCTGCCTCTCTTGGGGATTTTTTTCTTTTTGGCTAGTTTACTAATTTAGTAAATATTTAGAAATCTGTGTTCCTATAAAACTGCAACACTGGATGCCATTCCCTTTTGTTCCAAATTGTTTATAGAAATAGAATCATAGAATCATACAGTCATAGAATCATACCCAGTTTGGGTTGGAAGGGATCTTAAAGATCATCTAGTTCCAACCACCCTGCCATAGGCAGGGACATCACACTAGACCAGGCTGCCCAAGGCCCCATATAACCTGACTTTGAACACCTCCAGGAATGGGGCATTCATAGTTTCCTTTGGCAACCCGTTCCAGTGTCTCACCACTCTCATGGTGAAGAAATTCTTCCTTATATCAAGCCTAAATCTGCCCCTCTCCAGTTTATACCTGTTCCCCCTCATCCTGTCACCACAAGCCTTTATGAATAGTCCCTCCCCAGCTTTCTTGTAGGCTGCTTTCAGGTACTGGAAGGTCACTATAAGATCTCCTCAGAGCCGTCTCTTCTCCAGGCTGAACAACCCCAACCCTCTCAGCCTGTCCTTATATGGGAGGTCCTCCAGCCCTCTGATCATCTTTGTAGCCCTTCTCTGGACCATTCCAACAGCTTCATATCCCTCTTACATTGAGGATTCCAGAACTGGACACAGTACTCCAGGTGAGGTCTCACAAGAGAGGAATAGAGGGGCAGAATCATCTCCCTTGACCTGCTGGCCACGCTTCTTTTGATGCAGCCCAGGACACGGTTGGCCTTCTGGGCTGCGAGTGCACATTGCTGTCTCATGTTGAGCTTCTCATCGACCAGCACCCCCAAGTCCTTCTCTGAAGAGCAGCTCTCAATCACATCCCATCCTTCCAGTGTGGCAACTGCACCACTCAGCTTGGTGTCATGTGTAAACTTGCTGAGGGTGCACTCAGCCTCGCTGTCGATATCGTTGATGAAGATATTATACAGCACCGGTCCCAGTACGGACCCCTGAGGAACACCACTTGTCACGGATCTCCATCTGGACTTTGAGCCATTGACGACTACTCTTTGAATATGACCATCCAAATAGTTTTTTATCCACCAAATCATCCACCCATTAAATCCATATCTCTCCAATTTATAGAGTAGGATGTTGTGGGGGACTATGTCAAAGGCTTTACAAAATCCAGATAGGTCACATCCATTGGTTTTCCCATGTCCACTGCTGTGGTTACCCCATCATAGAAAGCCACTAGGCTGGTCATACAGGATTTTCCCCTGATGAAGCCATGCTGGCTGCCATTAATCACCTTCGTGTCCTCCATGTGCTTTAGCATATCTTCTAGGAGGGTCTGTTCCACAATCTTCCCAGGCATGGAGGTGAGGCTGACGGGTCAGTACTTCCCAGGGTTGTCTTTTCTACCCTTTTTAAAAATGGGCACAATTGTACCCTTCTTCCAGTCATCAGCGACTTCTCCTGATTGCCATGAAGCCCTTGTAGTTGAAGCTCTAATAGAAAACCCGTTTCTAAACAGAAAACAGAAATATTTCAAAAATAAGGTAGTGAAAAGACAAATGCCCAAGACGATATGAAATTCTAACCTTCAAAAGGCAACAGATAGATAGTATGAGGTAGCCTCTAGCACGTGGCACAGCAATCCAAGTTATGGATGGAGAATGTCAATAGGGAAACATCTCTCAAGGAGAGGACACCTTGTGCCCGGTCAAGTGCCTCTGCTGAGCCCAGGCCTGACTGCCACGGCTCCTCCCAGCACATGCTTGTGCCCTCTGTTCTTTCCTCTACCTGCAAGGGGCCACTGCCCCATACCAAAGCATTCAAGGGAGTCAGCAGACTACAAGACCAGTCACCTAGCGAGGCAGAGGCCTCCAAATCAGAGCAAATACAGTTGTTGACACCAGAGAATCCAGCTACGAAGTCCAGACTTTTTCAAAAGGATGCTCCTAATTCCCACAAATTTTCAGCTGGCCTGAAGATTAAAGAGAGGCCACAACACAACCTAAATTAGAAGCAAGGAACTGTGGTGCCCTCAAGGAAACAAAAAGCACTGTTTAACAACAGGCACACTGGGTTTTACCTTCAGATGCCTAGCCCAGGGGTTTCCTGGTTGCATGGTTGTTTCTCCCTTCTCCCAGAAAGGATTCCCAATCCTTGCAGCTGTGTCCACACTGTGAATGACATCCAGGGTGGATGGCTAAAAAACTACTCAGCTTTGTCCAAAGGAATTGCAGCCACATCTAGCTGCTTGGTGAACAATCCTGGAGCCGTCACGCTCTCATTAACATCAGCTCACAACACCTTTCTTTCCTTATTAAAGAAGTACATTGCTATTTAGCCAATATCTAGACCTAGGTGAAGCAGAAAAGGTAGGGAATGATGCAGAAACAGCTTTACCTGTGAGAATCTGGTTAGGAATGTTTGCCCAGTGCAGAAATATTGTGGTGGGACAACACGAATTTGGACTGCCTTAGACAGCAGACAGATTTGCCCTCTCAATCACAGAGAGGCAGCTCCAATTATTCATCCTGCCCACAGGCAGGCAGTTCCACCCTCGAGTGTCCAGACAGAGGTAAGTAACCATACACCATGAAATTACTTTAATTATGGGACAATCACTTTCCAGTGTATTGAATAACCACCAATTTTAGACAGAACCAACCCCAGGGACCTAGCTCTACTTTAAAAGGAAAGCTAATCAGCTTGGTTTACAAAGCACACACATGGCTTCTTTGAGCCAGCTTATCAAGACAGTTCTTTATGGGAACATAATTTACCTTCTCAAAATACAGGTCAAAGCATGAGGCTTTCAATGGAGAGACTTCCTCCCAGATGACAGACAGGGAAAGCAATCTTCTTGCTGACTTTGATAAGGATGCAAAGCAGAGAGTTAGGAATTCACATTACAGAGTATTAAGTCCCCTTTCACCTGCCACTACAACCATCCAGGTCAGAACTAAGAGCTCATTTCAAAGGGCTGGAGGCACAGTGCTTCTGTGCAGTGTATCACCATGTCCCTAGTACAATCAGTTCCATGGAACACCCAATACAAAACCACTGCCTCTCTCTGAAGGAAAGAGATAAATATCCTCGCTTCTGCCAAAAGACATGAGATAATCCGGGGGATCTGACACTCTGTGGATGCATTTGTGGATGCTGAAGATAGTCCCAAGCACTGCTGAGGAGTCTGCTCTTCTTTCACAGTAAAGAAGTCTCTCAACATGAAAGGAGCCCTCTTGGCTAATAACACCCCTTCATATGCTTATGACTTTTAACATTTTCCATCTGGTTTCAAATATTACATTCCTCCTGTCTTGAAAAATATAGTTTAGTAGTATTCAAAGTCTTCCACCCTGGCAAGATAGTTGTCTTGTTTACAGAGGTTGTAGGGGTCAGAGAGTGGGTACACTGAGATGCACTGCATGTATGTATCTCCTCTAACATATGAAATAAAACATGACAAACCCCAGGCACATGACAGCATGCTCCTGACCCCACATTCTATATCTGAGAGAAGCAGCAGGTATCCTGTGATCAGCCATGTAATTTACGTGAGCCCAAATACACCGTCTCAATGTACACCACCATGTGTGCACCAAAATAACAAGGAGAGCTGAAATACATTAGGACAGCATCTGTACCTGAATCTGCTGATTCAACTCTCAAAGCTGCATTAAGCAGCTGTAGTCTTCAAGCCCTGCAGATGTCTATTTTAGTCATCTGTCTTAAAATATCAGCTGGTTTTATTCTAAAGCTTACTATCCCTCACAGAGGCTGAGTTGTTTTCTCTGAGCACTGCCATCCAATCAAAGTTGAAAACAGACAGGAAAGAAAGAAAATAATACCCAGTTACTTTTGTTCATATTTATTCTCACACACCTTGCTCATCTTGTGGCTGAAGCAACTTGGGAGTGTGTAGCTGCAGAACCTGAGCCTGCCATCCACATGAGGCTAGTGGAATCCTTCTGTTGGCAACCTGAAACATGGCCAGCTAAGGTATCAACCTCATCAAAAGCAGAAATTTGAGTGGGCAGAAATGTCCCTTCTCTGAGCTTTCTTCCTTCTCTTCTCTCTCTTGCTGGCTAAGAAACAAACTTGTGTACAGCAGAAAGGCTGTTCTTCCCCATGGTAAAACAAGCCTGAGGGTCCTTCCTAAGCCACACTCACAGGATCAGCTCACCAATTTCTCCGCTGCCCTTTTAGTTTATTTTTTATAAAAAATGGATCTAAATTTTCTCCCAGTAACATCATTCTTCTGTTGAAGGCTTTTCTCCATTTCTCTGCTGTGCTACACCACACACACACCTTCCCAGGTGTGCTGTGTTCATACAGTCTAAATATTTTAGCTATCCCCTGTATCTTTGCAATTTGTGCAGGCACAGAGCCTAAGATCACCTGTAATCTTGTTAATTATGATAGTTATGGTCATTATGGATGTACTATAGAGTTCATTGTAGATAGGAGATTCCATGAACACCTGCAGCCAAAACAGCCAAGACCAGCACTCCACACACAACTCTTTGTGTCCCCCAAAGTAGGATGAGTGTGAAGCACGAAATCTCATGGCCCTGCCCTGTGCTCTTAATCAGGCAGCTTGGCTCATCCATGGCCCATGTCTATTACTCATCACTACAAAGCCAAGGTCTTTAGCAGATTTCCTTCTCGTGAGTATATTAAGGCAACACCTAGCAGAGAAAAATAAGGAAAAATATTTATAATTCTTTACTTGTTCTTGGACCTCACCCACAAAAAGTAGCTGAAATATTTAAGCACCTCACACTTGCATTAGAGAGCTCTTCTGCTTTGAACAAACCAGAAAACATTGGAGCAGTAAGACTTGCATTTTTCCTTGCAAGATACCTGCTCACAGTCCCCAGTTGGATGGAACCTGACACATCTGTCTCAGACACGTGGCAGCGTGCTTGCTTTCCCTCCAGTGACTCATTTAACAACTCCTCAAGGAAAAATTACTACTTCTGGAACAGCACAAACAGCCTCCTAGGCACTGTTACCATCAGCTGTGTGGAGAAGAGCTGGTATGAAGAGGTGAAAACGATGCCTGGGAGAGCGGGCCAGAGTCCAGAAGCTGGAGATGGGAGAGGTATGAATGGGTCATTCTAACAACCATCAGGAGAAGCTGCTCTTTGTCCTCTGCCATGAGCCAATTTCACATTTGCCCTGGCCAGAGACGGTGTCTCTATTTCATGTTGCAAGAGTGGGTGAGGTGATTCCAACCCTCATGCCGTGGTTTGCCCAAGGGAGGCAGTTGGCCTCACTCCCAAGGGCAGTGTCCACAGGTGAATCATCTGCTTGGCTCATGGCAATCCTCCTTATTACACTTACACCCTTTAGGCTGGGGTTTTGGCTCTTCCTCTGGTCAGCCAGACTATCCAGAGGTCAAGACAGCCCTCTGCAAGACCCTTCTGTTTAGATGGATGGGAGGACACTTGCCCTTTGGAGACAGCAGCCTCTCCTCACAGCAAAACAGCTTGAGTGAGTTATGGTTTCTCACATGGTGGCATGCAAAACCACCAGGCACTTGTCATGTGAGTCACTGTCCATGTATCTCAGATAGACAACTTACTAACAGATTCTGAGGAATTTAATGCTAATAAAGCTCTGCTTTTGCTGCTGTTATTTCAGAAATCCTTATTTTAGCCATTGTTTCCAATTTTCAAAGCCTGCTTTGTCAGTTAAAACCCATGTCTTCCTAACTGTGACATGGAAAACACTACTGATGATTATTCCACAGTTAAAAAACATCACGTTAGGTGGTCCTATCTCAATGCAGTAGACAGCTGATGGGTGGGGAGGGGAAACTGATATAGCCTAACTATGAGGTCTCGCTGACTGCCTGGGAAATAAAGGACACCAAAATATAACTGCGTGGGAAGGATTTCCAAGAAGAATTTGTCCCAAACCATTTCTGGAAACAGATGATAACATTATTTACCCAAATACAGGAAGCTTGAGATTGCAATGAATGACGAAAGGCAAGAACTAAGGGTGAGGGGGATAAATATGTCCTTCTCCTCCCCCACCTTCCCAAAAGATAGAAAGAGAAACCCCACCAGCAAACTCCTGGTTATTAAGCTGTGGACTCACGAGCTGACATATCCTTCTCTTTTGGTGCATGTGCATCTCACACCCACACACTCCTGCCCGGCCCCCTTTGGATTCTAATGCCAGGGGCTCTTTCCAAAGCAAGGCATGGGTATCCCACAGAGAAGACTCCAGCTGTTGGGATCCTTCCCAGAAATCAAACACTGCAGCATTCAAGCCTTTCTAGACTTTCAGTAGTTAATCTGGGGGTACTGAGTAACCTGAAAGCATTGCAAGTCCCTCCAGAGAGAAGGGCTGTGAAATTGTGGGGTGTGTTTTAAAGCCTTTGTATTTATTTATTTATTTGTGTTCATGTTTGTGTAAACTTCGCATAAATCTGGACTGAACTTTGGGAGCCCAAGCTCTCAAACACAGAATCCAGCTGTTTGAAATCATGAGGAATGTACATTCCCACTAGCAGCGTAAATCCAAAATACAACAAGGCAAACAGCCCGTCTAGCTGAAGGAGGGGCCGAGGGGGAATTAGCTCTCACAGAAAGGCATCCTATCTTCTTGTGCATTTATTTATTTTTTTAAATATTGCTGCCTACTCTATCATAAAAAATAATGCTGGTTATTTTGGAATCCACGGGGGTTTGAAGCATCCCTTAGCATCTGCTCACAGCGGTTCCCAGCCATGGCCTCTGCTGAACTCTAAACAAGTGAAAGCCACGCAGACTCAAGGTGTTTTATTACAGTGGAAGCCTGGCTGGCTTGGATTCAGCGGTCAGGGGTACCTCCTGATTGCTCACCCTGGCCCAATGTCCCCAAGGGCAGTTCAGCTCTTCTGGGACTTAGGAAAGCTGCAGAACACAGTCATTCTGCTCTTGGCTTCACGATGCACTGAGAGATTTCCTGGTCTGGTTGTGGGATGCCAAGCCCCAAGTCAGTACAAACCCACCATTTTGATTTGTCTGTCCTCAAAACAATTCAGCTTATTAACTTTGTTTTAAGGAGCTTTACGTTAGCTCAGGTATCAGCCATAGCACCCTTCACCAATATCAAGCCATATCCTCGTCATATGCTCCACTATCATATGTTTTGTAAAATCTAACAGCAATGTCAGCACACGTATATGCACACATTTGAGCCGAATATGCTCGTATGATCTGTCACTCCAGTGCTGGGTGGCTGCAGGACTGGTGACTTCTGAGGCTCAGGCTGCCACCCACCGACTTTAGGGTAAGTTAGGTCTGTCCCTTTGGTGCAGAGAGCTATAGAGGAACTCTGCAGAAGACATCAGGTGCCTGCTAGAGATCAGCCCTCCCTTCCTAGATATTATATCATGAAAGGGACAGAAGTTAAGCTTCTGAGACTTCTTTTAAGTTCTAAATAAACTACTGGCTTCTCAACAATGTTGTTTTAGTGAAATCAGTGAATATTATAGTTATTGTTATAACAAAAATTACAGTCAAGGTTTCAACTATCTGCTTTGACACCTAAATGTGGAATTGGAATTATAATGCAAAAACCTCAGCTGAAGTGGGAAAAAAATTAATGCTTCCTTAGGGCAAGCCTATATCTAACCTTACACAATAAATCATCAAATTCATGGATTAACAGGTCCCCATTTTCTACGTATAGGCACTTCTAGGCACACACAAGAACACAAGAATGCATAGGCAGAAAGGAATACGCAAGGGTGAATTTGTCGATTCAAAGGTTAATTACTGTCATTAAGAAAAAAATCCCACTTCAGGCATGTCAGCTTTAAAGCTAGTTGGAAGCGGTCCTCTAAGAGGTGGAAATAGCAGGCAACCATAAATAGAAGCTCTTCAGCTTATGATATAAGAAGTGTGATGTGATAAAAAGTCTGTGATAAAATTTCACTGTAAAAGTACCTTACGAAACAAGAGAAGGGCAGATCAGTTCAGTGAACTCTGAGAGCCCCCAAACCCAACTGGATCTCTCACTGGTGCCTAAGGTATTTTATTCACTGGCTTGGCACAGGTTTGGGGCTGTGACTAGCCCGCCAGAACTCTCTTCACTAGTAAAAGATGAGCCCTTGTTACAGCAGCATCAAGACTCTGGCTTTGCCACTACAGAAGAGTCCCTGAAGCATGTACAAACCCTCTGTATCATTAGGGCTGATGCTATCCACCTGCCTAACACAGTTTTTCAAGCAGGAGCTGAAAGGGCATGATGCTCCCTCAAAACTCCCCTAGGGACTCTTCATCCTTTCAGCATTCACCACCATCTTTCCTAGTCCTCAAGCTGGTTTTGCTACTCCTTGTTAGCAAATAGATAATAGCAATAGCTGCGACTCAGCAGAAGTAGGGATAGCATTTGTTTGTGGATACACCCCAGGGACAAAGTTAAGACTTCAGATGGCATACACAATTGCTTCCTGGTGACTCTGATGGATTTCAATGTTAGACATATCGTACTAGCATTTAGGTGACAGCTTTTTTACAGTAACAATGCCTGTTGTACAATGTCACTCCTCCAGAGCCCACTGGTAACTGAGTGCTAGGGATTAAAATGATTCAGACAATCCTTTAGCAGACTATTAATGCATTTATTTTACCATGCCTTTTCCCAGTGAACGTGCCTTGATGACACTTTCCGTGAATGCTCCTGTGACACCTGTCATTGCTGAGAATCACTAAGGAATGAATTAAACCATGATTAACTTCCAGCTGAATGGAAAAGAAAGTACTTGAACTAAAAACCATCACCTGCTTTGATACAAATTATAAACACAGGCTTTTTCAGTAAGGCAAAGTTCCAAACACTGCAGCACATCCATGCAGATGTTATTTAATCACAGCTACCTGCTATTACTTTTTCCTCAGCTAAACAACAGTGCAGTTAGCAGAAGTCATGTGAAAGGTGCTGACGTTAGATAGAGAATGTCATTAATGTTATGGTTCCAAAGAAAAGTGAGATTTCTTTTATATTCTTTCATGGCTGCGGCTGATAATTGCTTCCTGTCTCACACCTACACAAAATCCATGAATGTAATTACAGCAGCACAGTGCAGAGTTCAATCAGAAAGGAGTATTGATTTGTGTATAAATCAAAAGCTATATTCCTCTGGCTGTATTTACATAAAAAAAAAAATAAAATAGGACTTTTCTGAAAAAGCTGTATAATCAAGAAAGGGTAGTGTGCTGCAGAAAACCTCATTCACAGATTACATGGCCAGAAGGCAGTAATGTGATCATCTAAATGTGCCTACGTATGCAAGCCACAACATTTCTCAAATTAATTAAGCTTTGATCTACAATGTATCTTTTTTAAGAAAAAAAAATCCACTTATTTTGGTAGATTTTTAAGCACAACATTTCTTTAATATGGACATGAACTGTTACAATGGTGTCCTGGGCAGCAGAACCTGTTACTTGGAACAGAAGCAGATGCTTCTGTTCTTGGGATGCACAGCCAGGTAACTACCACTCAGCAGCAAAGACAGGGATGCTAGTTAGTACCGAGCTTGATAACAGGAGTGGCTATAATTTTTTACCTGCCTCACCTGCTTCCCCTGCTAAATCCTCATCAAGACTGGGAAGGCATCATGAACTATGTGGTAAAGACCTGAATGAGGAGATGATTCCTCTCTTGACAGGTAGTGTAGTTTGCGGAGTGTTGTCTGTAGGGCTATGAAATCAAAGGTGAGAAAGCAGAGGGAAGTATGAATTAGGCATTGTGGAGCCATATCCAAAGCCCGGGGTCTGGACGGTTACCTGTTCAACATATGGTACCTGCAGAAAAAAAGCATACTGGCTTTTTGCACCTGAAGCTATCTGGGGAGGGGGGGAGGGGGCATACAAACATAACTTTGGCTAGATCTGCCCTGCCAAAAGCTGCTTCCTACACAACAGTGTTTATTAACAGTTGATCTGTTCTACATTCTCTTCATGAGTAAATGGCATCCGCCATTCTAAATGATAACCTTGCCCCAGAAAAAAGATTAGCTTGCTTCTCCTTCCCTGCCATCCAGGCTTATTAAAGATAACTTGCTTGCCTATATAATTCCCTTACACTTATCTGAAGGGAGCCTTTAGTATAGAAAGACTGAGCAGAGACACTTCCATAGCTTCCTTGTTATTTGAGCTGCCAGCACAGGGTTCAGAAAGGTTGCAGAACTGCAAGGTCTCATCTCTGCACAGGGGTTGCACTGGGTAGTAATGAAGAACTAGAAAGCAGCAAAGGCAAATGCTTTCATAAGAAAGTATTTACACAGCTCAGGTTTTGCGAGAGAAATGGAAGAGGAGTTGTAATAACATCCATAAAAGGTTCCTTTTCACTCTCTTGCTACACCAGAAAATGAGATCACATCTGTACCTCTGCTAAACATCGATCACTCAATACTCAGCTCAAATTAACTGTTTCGGGAACACTTACAATGTCCTGACTTTGCCTGGGGCTGCTAGCACTAAAGTTCATTTTTGTCAGCCAAGAAGGAATCGATCAGAACTGATGACTGCATTAATGTTATTCATCACCCTCTGAGGATTTCTTTGTAGTGAGCCAATTAATACTAAAACTGATTTTGTGAAGCTTTCTCAGATGTTGTAATAAATGTATACTAACAATTTATGAGTGCACAGTGTAGAAGGATTAAAATCTGATCAATTATGGCATGCCTTCATTTTTTAATAGGAGTCTGTTTGAAGAAACACAATCTATGGAGAGTATAATTACACGTATTAAGTTACACCACAGTCTGTTCTGCCACTGACCAACTAGTGTTTGTTAGATTAAAAACACTGCTAGGGAATGGCTAACTAATTAATCTAATGGCTCATTTCCAACAGCTTTCATTTGCTCAATTTTGCTTCAGACCTATTTTTACAGAAATAGTCAACTGAACAGAAAAGGTTACTGCAATAGAAAGACAAAAGCAGCACTATAAGAAATCACAGTAGAGAGTGTCTACAATTTTTTTCATGGCTCTAATTAATATAAGTCAGGTTTTTTTAAAAAAATATGCAAATATCTTATTTCCAGGCATCAAGGAAAGATGATGGATGAGGAGAACTGCCAAAGCACTCCTTATATATTTATAGATACACCAGCTATCCTGTTTGCCAAGTGCCTTCCTCCTTAGAAAAAGAATCAGCATGAAATAAGTCGACTTAAGAAGCTGCATTATATTATGTATGTGTGTCACTGAACTTGAAGAAGATACATAAAGCTGCTCTTGTACCTGATGAATAATTATAGCTAGGTAATTAAGGATTTAAAGCCCTGTGGGATTTTCCATGAAGTTTCATTTTTAGTAATACTCCTTTCAGACTCTCAAAGACGTTCATGTTGTATTCTCATGCCTAGCAAGGAAATGCCCAACTACAGGGGGAATCCACAGACTAAGGTTAAGAGCAAATGTTCACACATAGCCTAGGAGAAGAGTTTTGCACCTCAAAAAGGGATCCTAAGGCAATACCATGCAGCTACTCAAGAAGATGTTAAAAGGTAAGAGGCGGCTCCTGCTATTTTCTCAGATGTAGCACCCCATAAGCCAGTGAGACACAGTGACAACCCCCTTCTGAGGATGAACATTTTGTCCCATGGAGCATGGAGGGCCGTGACTCCATTTTCTCTGTAAACAGAGAGCACGCTAGTAGTCTTGTTGAACCCAGTGTCATCTAAAGGATGTTAGAAAGACAAAGGGGAAGATAATAAAGTTAGCAATTTTTCAGCAATCTTTCTAACACAGAGCTTCTACAACATATTTTGCTTTTTAATAAAAAAAATCTAATGAAATTAAACATACAATCAAACAGCTAATAAAAAATGCTCCTTCATAAAGCATCAAAAGATGTGGTAACCTCTATCTTTTGGCCTTAGAGCCAGGATACTCATAGAGAGACCCCAGGGAAAAATTCCCTCCTATCCCTTCCTATGAAGCAAGAACACTGGGCAGATTGGGCTGGGAAGGTGAAGAGGCAAAGCAGAAACCAAACAAGAAAACATCTTGACTACGTAAAGTGAAAACCACTATGTATAGACCATAAAGAAGACAGTCACAGGTATGCCAGTGCCTTTAAGAATGTATGATTTTCTTCCCACCAAGTCCAAGAGGATTTTAGACAGTGAGTCTACAAAGGTGCTTTGGAAACTCACTCAATAGCATATGTGCACATTGACTTGTCTACCAGCTTGAGAAATTGGACCCTGACTGTTCACAGCATGACAGCCTATGTTGCAAGAAGGTGACACTGTCTTCTGCATATAGAATTAGTTAATCCCCATCTGCTGGTGTGCCTACAATTCCAGTCATTTCCTGAAAAAAGATTAAAAGCCAAGCAGATAATTAAAATACAAAATGTTTTAAAACACAAAATGTTTCACTCAGGCTAGCAGCTGAAATAATTTTTGCTGTTGTGTCTTCTTTGTCTTCTCTTTCCCAAAAAATTGGTGTGTTTGCTCTCTGACACGGATGTTCACTAGACATCCATGTTTTACAAAACTCTTAAAGAAATTTATTTAAAGAATATTTATAAAAAGCAGATCTCAAGTACATCACAACCCATGTTTGCAGACTACACCTTGCCAGTCAGAAGTCAAATGCACGTCACACATACTCACTGATGAAGCAGAACACAGCTGAGCAGACTGGAGATAAAGAGAAACATACATCATTTAAATGGGAGCAATACATTTTGCAGATAGACCAATATATTCCAGAATTTGAAAATGTCCATTCAACCAGGCAACATCACGAGCCTGATCAGCAAGCAGAATCCCAAACAGATACATATGTGAAGTACCTAGAATGAACATAGGAAAAGCCAGCTAAGGACAATGTAGGCTAAACTCCCCAGCAAGACCATGGCTCAATGATGTGCAGCTCTTTGCCCCATCTCATTCAGAGAATAACATCAGCTGTTGCTACACAAGGGCATGAGAAAACTCAATGACTCCAACACATGATTGTACTAGTATGGCTGGACAGATCATGGGTCAGAGCCAGCTTGGGTCCAGCTGGCTGGGGATATGTCACTGCTGGCACACATTCATGTGGACACTTCACTGAGGACCCTGAAATTTTAGGCACCTCTAAGATCAAACAGCGTTTTAGCGAGGGCTTTGAAGATTTCTTCTCTCAGCTGATGATCCTACAGTGATATAGAGGTGGTTCTTGTTTGTTTGTTTGTTTGCCTAAACCCCAGTTATTTGACATGTTCCTGGCAAAATTATGAGGAGTGAGCGTTACTGTTTGTGCTTTCAACACAAGGTTAAATTTTGCTAAGGCCCCTTCCAAACTCCGTAGTCCTCAAAGGTCTTGGAATATCAACTATCATATCAACTGGTTATTTAGTATCTGTGGCCCAGTTTGAAGTAATTATAGAAGTTTCACCTTCATTTACTTGAATTAGAGTTCATCCTGAGTCCAAAGATTAACTGGGTTACAAATGATCCCTGAATAGTTAATTTTTGTTTGAATGCTTACTGAGTTACACATATGCCCCATAATAAATTCAATAATTTCAGAAATTTCATCTCCGTGGTAAAAGTGGTCTGGCATAAGGACAATTCAGATTCCCCCAATGCATCCATTTGTTCACAAAAGAGATCTCTGATTACAGCCTCCCTCTGAGACTATCCTTCAGCACAGGACAGTCAAAACCTCTCAGTTTCCTAGTCAGAAGGTTTTGTGACAAAGAAATCTGGAAAAAAAAAAAAATTGAAAAAGCTCTTATATTCATAATTTTTTTTCCTGTAATTTCTCATCTTGGAAGTCACTGCGTAACAACTGTTGTATGAGCATAAAGAAGTGGAAATAGCATTCTTTTGTCCTCCTTCTAAACAGGGCTACATTCCCACTTAAGTTTGATGTCTGCTGTTACATGTGCCTACACAGCCAAACATTCACACTGTCCACAGGGAACTTGGTAGGTGATGAGGACGTCCAGTGAATGAGACAAGTCACCTGTTAACACTGCAATCCAACTTAAAAAAAAAATCCCAAAATACGAACCTAGGCTTGACTCCTTGCATTGAGAGTAAGGTCCCTTTACTTCTCTCTGCCTCTGCATTTCTATCACTGTGGTTTCACAGCATCACTAGGATCCACCCTTCTCCTACTGACATCACCAGGACTCTCTCCTTGTGAGAGCAGGACAAAGCTCTTTATTGATACACTTATTCAGCATCTGACTGCCTTATGATGAGCTGCCTGAATTACAATGGCATGGAGGGTTATTCTCCAAATTTGAGAGATCTTAGTTCAGAGAAATCCTCATTCATTCACCCTTCCTTATGTCTCTTCCTTGCCAATAGTCATGGGGATCTGAGTCTGCATGGGCACAGTTCCACACAGAGAGTTTCAAACTGGAGATGGAGACAGACCAGGGAAGCAGCTCTCACAAGCTTCTGGCTATAATGGTGCTATCTGCAGGAAACTTAATGGCCTCATGGAAGGAGAGTGGGAATCAGAAAGCTCCCTGCCTACAAGATGGGCAACCCTGAGGTGCTGCAGGACTGGGGGTAACATGCAGGAGGGAACATGGTGAGAGGATATGGATGGGTTTTTGTGGAACTGTGCTTGTACCCACTATTATCCAACACAAGTGAGGCTGTGAGGATGCTCTGCAGCTACCCAGCCTGGGAATCAAATATCCTTAATTTGTAAGCTGTGTCTACTGAATGTTGCCTGAAGGTAGCTCTCAGTTTCCCTTGAAACACCAATGTGCTACCAAGACAAAGAAAACAAATAAACCAAACCTGACAATTAAGCAGGTAACAGCTCCTCCAGCTTGTTGTTCAAGTAGGAAAACTGGATAAGAGATGTGTTGGCTAGCCCAGGGAGATACACCAGGCTGGATCAGGTTTTCCCCTTGGTGATGCAGTGTAGGGCTTGAGCCCAGCAGCAACAGCGTGTCCCCACAGGAGAGGGGCACATCCTGGCCTCCTGACCCGCAAGGGGGTGAGCCTCCAGGGCAGCCAGGTTTCAGCATTCAAACATGTGCGGAGGAGCACAAAGAAGCCCTTTATGCCACTGCAATTGCAACATTAGATTTCAGTTTTATTCCCAAGCATGAGCTGAGCTCTCAGTCATAGACAGTCTTTTTAATCAGCCCTGGCAGAGATGAAAAGCCTCAGAAAGAGAGGCAGTGTCTGTGCAAGGACTCATTTACATTAAATAATTATTCTGAAGGAGAAAAACAGCAAGGGAGTGATTTTTTAATTATGAAGAAATAATTGCAGTCTGGAGGAGTGTATAGAGTCATAGCTTTGTTCCCTGTAAGTTACCTATTTGCAGTAAAACCCAAATGGCAGATTTGAGAGGTAAAAAATATCTGTCTGTTATTATTTTCAAAACAGACTCTCATATGAGAAGGAAGACAGGGAATTACCTCTGTGCTCTCAAAAGGCTGCTGCTTTTGTAATGTCTCCTCTGCACAGTGGGACATAAAATCAGTACCACAAAAATAAATGCTAAAAATACAAGAACTGACACACAAACACATTCTGTAATAGGTTAGGAATGACTCTGTCAATGAGAGTGTGTGTGTGTGTGTGTCTGTGTGTGTGTGAGAGAGAGAAATACAGTGTTGTCATGCAAGCCTATCTGTTTGCTACACAGCCTGCTTGTGCAACCTGATACAGGCTTTCTCTTCTTTGATATTGCTTATTTAGTAAAAAACAGAAAGGATTTTTCTCAAACACTTCCCCATAATAGTACGTTTTGAGCTGAGGTGAGGAATAATAGTATCAAGTCCCCAAATTAAGAACTTAAAAATTCCAATGAATTTACAATAGGGGCTGCAATTTGTGCTGCATTTTGAGGATTAATTCCCTGTACAGAGCTGCAGTTCTGAGCCCCCTGGCACCTGGCACAAGAACATGGATTTTTGGGAATGTGAGCATTCCACTGCAGGCTCTATCACTTTTGCCAAGGAAAGCACCAAGATCAGAGAAATACTGCAGGTTCCTGTTGCGGTATCAGAGCAGGGCTCAGCAACCCGCAGCTGGTCCTCAGGGCAACGCAGTGAACACACTTCAGCTTTATACAGATAGCTCATCGGAAGACAGAACTTGAGGGAAAGGGAGGTCCTGTGATCCCTGCTGACCTGAGAAGTCCTTCTGCAGTGCATCCCTGGGCATAGCATGTGCCTCATGGCCACCAATGGGGACCTGTGAGCAGAGCAGCCTGCAGCACCCTGGGGTGCCCCACTGTCTCATACCTGGCTCTTGTCTCTAGACTGTAAAAGTTATAAGTATGCCATATTTCTGCTCTGATTTGTGTTGCCTCGAGTTTTCATCCACTGCATCTTACTCTTTCTTCTCTTTCTTAATCAAAGACCTCCTTGGTAATTACCCCCAGCAATGCTAGAAGCTTAAAACTTTTGAAAAAATATTATTTCTCTTTGAAAATGGAGAGGAATGGCAGGGATAGAAGAATCCAACAGAAGAGAAGCACTAGCGAGAAAATAAATGGCTGTGGTCACTGGCGTTGGGAAACAACAGGGAAGAGTTCCCAGACTCAGGAAAAGGGGCAAAGAAACAAGATTGTATTTCCACCTCAGAGCACATGGCAGCTGCTGCTTTACATCTCAGGTTTGCCCTGTCACCAAAATCAAGCGATGGTGTGGTTTATCAATTCATATAAGCCTGACCTTTCTTACATTGGTAAAAATTCTGAAATACAGGTTGCTCCTTGTAAGTAAAAGTGGGCTGCAAGCTGACAGTTAGATATCATCTCCATGATATGATTGAAATGGGTACCACCAAGTGATGGCAAATGTAATTAGTGCATAGCTTTGATACTGTATATCGTAAGAGAAAAATATATAGACACAGCTAGAAATACATTCCTTGAAAGAACAAAATTAACTACATTAATTCCTTCATAAGCCCATTCTAAATTTGTCTTGTTTTCTTAAATTCCCAGTAAACCTCCTTTTCATGCTCTGCAAGTTACTGCACCGGAAGACTTAAAGGGTTATAATAGCAGATATACAAATCAGACTTTAGCGTCCATCTGTATAAATATCACTGGAACGTGACCACCAGAAACACTGATTTACCTTTACAGCTCTAGAAATAGGATTTAATGTCATGGACTGTGTCAAGTACCCAGGACAGCACAGCAAAAGTTAATGTGCATAACGCATTAAGCTAATAGGATTCAGTCAAGGATGAATATGTCTCTTTGGGTTAAGAAAGCACCAAGTCTGCCCATATTTTTTTAATACTCTGTAGCCTGCCAAGTTCTTCTGCTATAGGCATGGATGTGAAACCAGAGCAGAAGAGGAAATGCAGCAGGGTGTATCTGAGAGAACAAGGGTGAAAAGACATTAAGGAACACTAAAAATGACCAATTTTCTTCAGCTGGGAAAACCAAAAGAATTAGTTTCATTTATATGCCTATTTTGAACCAAATCCAGCCTTGAGATGCTGACTCCTCAGCCTGGGTAAAATATGGCCAGAATGGTATTATTTAAGGTGAGATGGAGTTAAAACAATAAATGTATTTTTTATAAACATCAGTGAAAAAAAATGCTTTCTTCAACTTTTTTTATACAGGTAACTGCCTTCTACCTCCAGCTCACCATGGAAGTTAATATGACAGAAAGTCAGAAAAGACTGAAAATGAAATCTGAACAGTAAAGACAAATACTATTGATTTAATTTATTACACTTCAACCTGAATTCATAGTATTTCCACAGATTAACATAAACAGAAGGCCCACCTTAGCCAGGTCTTCAAATAGGTTGTTCCTTAGCTTTGTCCCCTTCCTACAAGGAAGTGAACAGGGAATTAAAGGCAGCAGATGAGGCAGATTCTCAAACACACTGAGCAGTCCAGGGAACAGCTGAGAGTTTCTCCTGCAAAATCTCTGCTTCCAAGGACTAAATTAGCACTCATCCTCAAACATGCACACATGATTTCTGAGGTCAGCTTTTAAGACTACAGCTTTTCAGCCAGTTCAGATGCTAATATAGAGTTAAGTTTCCTGTTTGGTTTGGTCAACAATATTTTTCATGACAATGCATTTTATTGCAATTTTTTTTGTATTTTATATCATTCTCAAAGTATTTGAATTTGAAAAGCTGAGAAAATTCATCTTCACAGGGTGTGAGATAAGATACAGGTAAAACATCCAGCAGAATATGTTCATCTAAGTATTAGTAAGCCCCTGTAACTTATTGAGTTTGTATGCAGGGGTCTAAGCTCACTATGTCTTCTGATCCAACTCTTTGCATTCACACTCTTCCTTCTGAATATCTGTTGTTTGCCTTGTCCACATCCTATCAGCCTACTCAGATCTGCCCCTGCTTTTTCCTCTTTGGCCAGCAGTCTGATTCCGGGCACTTGTGACTCCCCTGTGCCGTTGTGATAGTAAAGCTGGAGCCTTCTAGGAAGGGTTTTGTCACATAGTGCCATCACAAATACATGTAGGACAAAAGGGGCCAGAGGCGCCACGTTTGCACCTCTGCTACAAGACAGCTTCAGTTTTCTCTACAGGCATTCGTTGAAGGTTTTGGGGTTTTCTCCTTTGAACATGGCTTTCACTAGCACATTTTTGAAGCAAAGCAATTTTAAATGTCTATATGGATGAACATAACAATGGCAGTGCCCTAAATATATCAAAATAGCTGATATAACAAAATGCTTGATATGCCTTGAGACTTTCTAGGCTGACTGCATAATACAAATGGGCTTGTTCCTTCCACCCTTCCTTTATCACTTTATGCCTCCAGCTGTCTCAGGGCTTCCAGTGTTATCCGAGAAGTGAAAAAGTGGCTCAGAAACTCACATACGCATGTAAGCAGGTAAATGTATGCACAATAATTAAAAAAAAAAAAGCAAAATTAAAAGTTGGAGCATTTGGAGGTGCTGCCACCCCATTCCCTCTGTGCAGAAAGCACAGTCACTGGCCCTTGGGATGGTGCTGAGTTAGGAGCCCCCTTCCCACTCACCATGGGATGCACACACACACGTGGACACACATATACAGGAAGAATGAGCAAGAAGAGGTTCTCTCACAGATCAGGTCAAATACTATGGTATTCATGGGCATAATAGATTCACTTTTAAATAAGGCTCACAATTACTCAACACAATAGAAACCATGCAGTATTCCCCAGTGGACAGAGAGATTTAGTTGGTTGATAGTGTTTTCCTGACTGCAAAAAGACTGGAATAAATTCAGATATGATCATAACTGTAAACTAAACAGTAACTGATCAGCAGGCTGCAATAGAGATGTAATTACATGCTCAAATAATGGTCTAAAATGATAGAAAACTGATCATCTCCAGAAGATGCATCATACATAATCAGTGACCTCTTCAAGAACTCAGAAGAAAGCTTAGAAAAATGACAGAATCAACTTTGCAATCTAGCAGTCAAATTCTAGATACATTTTTAGGGAAGATGGAGAGATTAGGACAGAGATAATCTATGAAATATTCAGAGCACTTGGAGGGTTGGAACAGTAAAGCTTCCTTGTCAGCAGAAGATATTAAATCATAAATGCCCAAATCATGCTGCATTGAGTCTTGCCCTGGAAGCAGATCCACATAAATAAATAAATGAAAGTAAGAGGACTCTTCAAAGACTTCATTATTAGTCACCAGAAGGATCTCAAAATCTGGTCTTGCATAAAGTAGGTTCTGTTCCTTCCCCTAATTCATCTTATGATATTATTTGCAAAGCTATAATCAGTCATGCGGATGAGTTTTTAATTAAAAAAATAAGTATTTTGCTCCTATGAATTCTAGTCATGACTTAAATGGCACCAAGATCTGAAATAAGAGAAGACACAACTATGGCCAGTTAAATCATCTTCTGAATAAAACCTGGGCAGAAACATTACACCTCCCATGAAGTCTGCAGAAAGGAGTGCACAGACATACCAGTGGGTCAGACTAAGCTCTTCCCATGGGACATCAGCGAGCAATTCTGCATTTAAAGTTTGGCTACCAACTGGTTTAATTCAATTCCTATTTTGTAGCCACTTAAAAGTGGACATTTACAAGTAAAATTTGGCTGAAAGATAGCAAGTCACAAAAGAGCTTTCCTAGAAACAAGTAATGCACTATTTTAGTGGGTTACTGTTGAGGCTAATGCCTGATATACAAGGAAATGAACGTGAGATAACGTTTTCAAAATAGACCACAACACTTTTGTTGCATCGGGTCCATGACATTCTGATGAGTAATGTCCAACCTTATCAATGCACAATGGGATTCATGCCCAGGAGCCACACAGCCCTTAGTAGGGTCCAAATGCCAGCTGAAGTCACCATGTGTGTTACAGAGTTCTGTGTTGTTAGCTGGTATAAACTAAATTTACTCCCTTGAAAAAAACAACAAAATTTGTTTGCCTTGTTTTCATGGCTCTCCCTGAATGAGGTGCCCTGGGCAAAAGGACTTTGGCATGCAAACACCCTCCTTGGGTGCTGCCAGTCCAGCCACAGGGCCAGAGCGGTGCTGGTGGCTCTTCAGACCCACCCTGGCACCAGACCTGTGTTTCCACTTCACAGGACTGTATTGCACAGCACAGCTGCTGCTGACACCAGCACTGGCTCAAGAAGGATGTTTCTGTGCTAAATTAAAACTCTCTTGCTCTGGAGACATGTCTTTCACACTGCCAGGATGGCCAAGCACATGGTATGAAATGCTGCAGGGAAAGAAGTCCAAGACAAGAGGCATAAGGAAGCACAACTGGAAGGGTGAAAGCCATATCCAACAGGATTTTGTTGCCCTTGTCCTGATAAGCTGCCCGGCACTAAATCCAGCTGTTCCTTATGTGAAACATGTCTTCATGGAAGGCAGAATGATGGTGAAATACCCGTAGGTGCCCATATTCTATGCCAAGAATGGAATGAAAATAATTCAAAGCATGAAAAACATCATGGCATCATCTGATTAGAAAGACATGACACACATTTTTCGGTGCCGTGGTATACATGTTCTTAGAGTCAACGTTTACAGTAACAACAGAAATGCTTTTGACACAAAGAAATAATAGTTTACATCAAGTTATTTACACTAGTCATCTCTCTGGATAGGTAGTACACGTCAGGCAAAACCTCAAAATCAGATCATTTTTCTCCCCCCAAAAAATACAATTTTTCATCACTCAGTTCTAGCCTTCTCTCCCATTCCTCAACTCTCGTAATAAAAAAATATAATGTGGAAAATAAGGAAAATCAGATTATGCATCTAAATAGATGGAGAACTCTTTGGATGCTTTCACAGCCCAGACAGGATTTTGGATTAGAGTGAAGGAGGAGGGAAGTAGCTCAGTCCAGTTTACATGTGTCACATTATGCTCAGGGGTTACTTTTTCTTACTTGAAAGAAATTACTAGGTATAAGGAATTTCAGAGTACACCGACGGTCTTCCTAACAAGATACTCTCCTTCATGAATCATTTCCTCTGAAGTTAAGGAGATGAGGTACACAATCATACTATTGCACATGCTTGTATAAAAGGTACAAAAGGCCTTTTCTTTTAAAGTTAATAGCAGGAGAATGAAATAATCTCTTCTTTTTTTACAAGAGAATAGTTTCGTTGTTCTGCCCACATACTTTATTTGTTGAACTGACATCTGTAACAGTGAAATGGAAGAGGAAAGGGAAGCGGATGAGAGAAATAAGTGAATTAAAATATTTAGGATGAGCTTTTGGAAAACACTGTACAACTATGTTTGAGTCAACTTGACACGATCTAAGCAATAGCACAAATAACTAAACACTGAAGGGGAAAGTCCACTCTGCTCTGGTTGCAAACCTTGATCTCTCTCATACATCACCCTTCCTACTGTGTTATCCTAATTTGCTAGTAAGGCTGTACCCTAAAGGCCCAAATCCCCTTTGTGTGCAGACAAAATTTCAACCGTGGGCTCAGAGAGTTGGTTTTACTATAATGTGTTTGCTTCCAACAGCAGCTTACTGTGCTGGGTTAACTCTTTCAACTTAAATTTGATTCCTCAGTTTCAGATGCCCCATGAGGTTCACACCATACTGCTGTGAACGGTGCCAAAGATACCTTCTCCTTAGCAGGACTGAGCAGTCTTGTCCTTATCTCAAACCCAGCGTCCAGGAAAGGTGGCAGCCCCATGGCTTTGAAAAGTGTGAACCAACATGTGGGTGAAGAGAACATTTATGTCCCACTTCTGCCAGAGAGGATCAACATGTGCCCAACACCAGCATCCTCAAGTCATCATTGCTGGGGATGAGGTCCTGCCACTATGAGCACCCTCATCATGGGGATAACTCATGCAAAATGGGGCTGACTGGAAGGCCAGCAGACATCCAACTTGGTGGCTCTGCTCTAGCCAGCATGCATTGACTGGCATTTGTGGGGGAGAGAAGGAGGAAGAAGCTAAACTGCAATGGAAAAAAAAATACCCCAAGTTTTGCAAAGTTCTGCTGACAAAGGCAACAGTCCTTGCTTTTCCCTCCTTGTGCCAAGGATCTTGCTGAACCAACAAGATTGTGGAGAATTTGGCACTGTGCAAGGAAGCTCCCAAGATTTTGCCAGTATTCCTCAACAATGTTCCTAGTTTTTAAATATTGCTGGAGTGTAATGCAAGGGATAGGTTAATTAGCATGTATATTTTTATGTGGACCAGCTGTCTACTCCGTCCTCTGTAAGAAATGCTAAGTCCTCTGGGAATCCCTATGAGAAAACACATTTTGTCTTCTAGGAACAGAATAGTTTTCTTTTAATATCCCTTTCAACTATTACTCATGTAGCTTATAAATCTTGACAACAGATTCTGGCCACTGATGTATTGTTTTCTTATGCTAAGCCTTTTTTTTTTCTCTTCTTCCTCCTTGGATACTTTATACTCTGTGTTTAAATGCGAGACACAGCTGTCTCTGCCAGCAGGAGTTCACATTATAAAAATCACCAAGACTTACACAACAGGTGTTCTACCAACCCACTGTGCTAACATTTTCTCCATGCAATGAAACAATATACTGAACTGGGATAAAAAAATAAATCAAATTAAAAGAAGAAGAAAATATTTGGTGGCTGGAAATTAGACTTGACGCAACTTCAACTTAAGAGCTGAGTCTTTATTTTTCTTTTACAGGAAACCTAAATAGTTTCCACAGAAGTGGACACATGAAAATGGTCAGGCAGAATATACATAAAGAAGTGACAACACTAAGATGAGGTTTAGGAGAATGAGGATAATTGAGAAGAATCTTCTTTTAACATATATGCATATCAGTTGTCCTGCTGCTACTTCATTGAATAATCTAGGGACATTTAAATATAAAGGAAACAAGGGCAGAGAATAAGGTGAGTCACCCTTTTAACCCTTTCAGTCTGTAAGATTTTTCCAGTTCATGACTTGCAGAGCCCTGGGTAGAGATTCCTAAGCCTACTGGCTTTTAGTTTTTCTTGTAGTCCCTTTTTGAAGATACCCCAGTTACTCACAGCCCACAGTTTTAAAACCATTGCTTCAGTCCAACAAGCCTCATAACTGATGAGAGCTCCTCACATCCCACAAAAGCTGAAAACAGCAACTAAGAGTTATAAAATATATGCTGTGTATATACAGTATACACATATCTAGACAGTCTATATATAACGTAGAATGTTATTATATTTAGACATATGATACATAATATAGCAAAAATGTCCCTGCTGCCGCGCAGATGCAGAGAGAGGAACACGTCAAGTGTTTTATTCAATGCAGTAAAGAAGCATTCAAAATTGCATACAGTGTGTATAGAAGAGACACGTTGACACTGGGTACTCAAGCTTTCGACTGGATCAAATTAATGGTCCCTCAGGAGGCAGGGTTACGAGCTCAGGAAATGCTTGAACACTTATCTGCATGCTTTATTCTGACAACGTGTCGGGAGGCAGAAAGTGGGGACAGCAAGAAAAGAGCCATTTTGTTGAGGGAAAACACAATATAGAAAATGGCATCCAGATTCTGAGAGCGGCATCCTGGTCTTTACTGATAAAACAAAGCCAGATTCAAAGGCTCATAACCTCAGGAGGATTTCCAGTCTGGGATCATCATTTCCTGCCTCCCCTTACAGCCAGCGTTAAGTGCTTGAATTTTCTTAATTCACACTCCCCCAAGAGCCGTGCAGTTTCGAAGACAGGTGGAGGGTTTCACCTTGCCTTCTCCGAAGATATTTATGACAAGATGTCTCAAGCGAAGAAAGAAGACAAGCCAAAAAGGAAAGTTGATATTAATAATCATTGGCTTACACACAAGATGGTTGGTCCAAAGAGTGATCGTATAGAGAAGGTTAGCCAGTGCTGACCATGGCTATACCCATATGTGTCCTTAATGCTGTTAACATATTTTAAGTACAAAGTCTTGAATGTTGTATCCAAATCAGAAAATTTACTATCAAGGCATGTAAAGAAAAACATGCCAAAAAGCTGTGACTAAGGAAAAACATTGAAACAATGGAAGGATTTTTGACTGTGGTCACTTCATGTTACTGACTTGTGGGTACCCAGTAGAAAATTGGAGTATTGTTAAGAAACTGGGAAGAGTCCAACCTGGAAGATCACTGCGCAACTGCAAAATTATCTTATATCCCTTTCTCAGTTATTGCTGACTGGCTCAGTAAGATAAACCCACTGCCTTTTCAGTAGGCACAAAGGAAGCAAAACCTCCAAGGGTTACTGTGCACCTGAACAACAGTATCAATAAGCTCCTGAGGGAAATAAAAAGAAATGTCTCCAGGCAGATGTTGACTGTGAGGATTTAAAACTCTGCTGAAACATGTGTTTCACATTCAAGCTTTTCCTGTGAACTACAGTTAGTTGTTTTGAGTATACTGAAGATATGTGAGAAAGTCTTAAAGTCTTAAAATGAATGGAGGGATTATATTCCTTAATACTGTGCCACAAAGCTCTAAAGCCCAGAGGATGAACAATACCTTCCCGTATATGTGACAATTGCCATTGCAATTTGGGGTGCCTCTTTGCTAATCGCAATGAAGGCAACAGCACTAAAAGCATCCAACAGAGGACATTACATTATTAAGATAACTTTTGTCTTTTTGCGGTGATTGAGGGTGGCTATGGATTGCTTTCAGAGGAAATGATCTGGCCTTCAGATGTGTGAAATTCTGAGACTTTGTGCTGCCAGTTATTTTAAAGACAAGGAAGTGCCAGTCACGGTCAGCAAGGTAGCAGCAAGACCCCCTCAGCTAAGGGAGGTACTCTTGCACCCCCAGCTGCACTTGCAGGAGGACACAGGTGAGTAGTATATTTTGTGCTTTGTGTTCTTCAACTAAAGCCTCCTCTCTTTGCTGTGTGATCAGCCTCTCTTGTCACAACCACAGGCAGGATCGCCCCACTGACTGCACATCAGGCAGCTGGAGCCTGCAGCAGCCAAGCTTCCCCTGCGGCTATGCTGGGCTGGCAAGCACCAGGAGATGCCACAGAAGATGCCCAGGAAAGCCTACCTGCAGTGGCACGGCCTTAACACACAAGCACAATGTTTTCCTGGGCAGCCCCCAGCATCACCAGCTACCAAGGCAGGTGAGATCTCCAGGCAGGCTCAGCCAGGAGCATCCCATCAGTAGCAGTGCAGATCCACCATGTGGACGTCTTCCCCCTAGCTGGCAGCCCTGAGGGTCATAGAATCATAGAATAACCAGGTTGGAAGAGACCCACCGGATCATTGAGTCCAACCATTCCTATTAAACACTAAACCATATCCCTCAGCACCTCGTACACCCGTGCCCCTTAAACACCTCCAGGGAAGGTGAATCAACCACCTCCCTGGGCAGCCTGTTCCAGTGCCCAATGACCCTTTCTGTGAAGAATTTTTTCCTAATGTCCAGCCTAAATCTCCCTGATGGAGCTTGAGGCCATTCCCTCTTGTCCTGTCCCCTGTCACTTGGGAGAAGAGGTCAGCACCCTCCTCTCCACAACCTCCTTTCAGGTAGTTGTAGAGAGCAATGAGGTCTCCCCTCAGCCTCCTCTTCTCCAGGCTAAACAACCCCAGCTCTCTCAGCCGCTCCTCATAAGGCCTGTTCTCCAGCCCCTTCACCAGCTTTGTTGCTCTTCTCTGGACTCATTCCAGAGCCTCAACATCCTTCTTGTGGTGAGGGGCCCAGAACTGAACACAGGATTCGAGGAGCGGTCTCACCAGTGCCGAGTACAGAGGGAGGATAACCTCCCTGGACCTGCTGGTCACACCATTTCTGATACAAGCCAAGATGCCATTGGCCTTCTTGGCCACCTGGGCACACTGCTAGCTCATGTTCAGTCGCTGTCAACCAACACCCCCAGGTCCCTCTCCTCCAGGCAGCTTTCTAGACAGACTTCTCCCAGTCTGTAGCACTGCACAGGGTTGTTGTGCCCCAAGTGCAGGACCCGGCATTTGGCCTTGTTAAACCTCATGCCGTTGGACTCTGCCCAGCGGTCCAGCCTGTTTAGATCCCTTTGCAGAGCCTCCTGAACCTCCAGCAGATCAACACTTCCACCCATCTTAGTGTCGTCCGCAAACTTGCTAAGGGTGCACTCAATGCCTTCATCCAGGTCATTGATGAAGACATTGAACAGGGCTGGACCCAGCACTGAGCCCTGGGGAACCCCACTTGTCATTGGCCTCCAGCTGGTCATTGCAAGTGGAGATGCTTTGGCCAAAAATAAGTTATTCCTACAGGGAATGTATTCCTACATGGTGCAAGAGCAGCCAGGGGTGCCTTTTGCAGGCAGCAGAGCACAGTTTGGCCTGTCACTACCGCTGCTGTGGAGAGAGGGCTGCTGGTTCCCCCATGCTCACTGCAGCAAATACAGCACAAGTGGAAGCAAACTTGGCAGAAGGTCTGAGCCTCCCAGCCTTCTTACACCTTGGAGCGAGCATTGGGAGCAAGCCCTCCCCGTGCCTGCCTTTTCTGCCTGCTGAAAATGAATGCACCATATGTTACCCCCTTGTAGTTCATCTCTTTTAATTAGATTTCCTGTCTTACGCTAACAATTACTGCTGTAGGGCTGTGGCCCCATGGTAACGGTGCAAAAAGCTGAGCAGAAAGCCCTGTGCAGCTCCAGGACAATGTGCAGATGGATGCCCTGTCAGGGAAACAGCTGGGAATATTATTTGGAAATGGCTCACCCAGGATCCACTGTCAGCCGACACCCTACCCTTCTACTTTTAACCCCTCAGACCCCTGCCCTCCATCTGGATAAGCAAGGAGACACACGTCTCCAGCTTCGGTGGGAGCACTCCCATGCCAGGGTGGGGATGGAGTAGTGTGCTTCTTTCAGAGATGTCTGACAGCAAAGAGGGACCAGGCATCCACAGCACAGGCTGTACTGGGGACAGTCAGGCTCCACTCCACCAAATGTGGCCAGACCCTGTTTAGTGCCGGAGAAAGCCCAGCCTCAGCTCCCTCCAACCTGTCCCAGAGCTACCAACCACACACACGCCAAGATGAAGGGGCACAATGGAAACCTCAGATGGTAATAGCAAACAAAGAACCTGACTCACCACTGCAGCTCCTAATAGTCATAATGGCAGCAATATTGAGCACAGGGGAAACAGGGCACTGAAAGTAAATAGCTCTGCTCTGGAGGAAGTTTTGAACATTTTAGAGCTTGCAGCTGGGCAGTTTTTCTGGAAAACATTTTAATACAGGGCATTAAATATTCTTCCTGAAAGCCTGCACTAAAACTATATCCCTTGAGTGAGAGGATGCATTCTTTGGGTGGTAATTTGTTGATGCTGTTTCAAAAGTGTGGTGGTGTGTCACATACAACCACTCCCAGTATCTTAGTCCTTTTAGTTTTTATGTTCTGCACTGTGGGTATGGGCTTACCCCATGCCTGTGCAGCTCATAACGCAGCAGTACCATATTGGCTCCTTGATATTAATACATAGACAAATCCCATGGCAGCATCACTTCCACACTTGCATGGAAATTCCATTCCAAGGGGTAATGAGTCCAGCCCCAATTACTCTGTTTTGTCAGGTTAATCCACCTAGGAAAACCTTTCCCCTCCCATAACAAACAGATGTTTCAAACACAAGCCCATCTTCCTAACAGAGGAAAGCATGCTAGACGTCCCTTCATCTTTTTGCTGTGTGATACTTAATTTACCATCCAGGCAGTCCTTGCAGTACTCCCAGGAGAAGTACGGGTTCTTGCATACACAACATACAATACCTACAGAACCCACAGTTTTAAGTAAACAAAGATCTTCACGCCCAGAAAGCCGTTATGATGGTAAGTTGGCGGCAGAGTCTGGGGATCACTTAGAACCTGAAGGTCTTTCGCTTGGAGATCGTCGCCACTCTGGGCTGCTCTTCCATGACTCACTCTGCAAACCAACCTTATTGCCACAGCCAGGAGGAAATGATTCATAAATACCGACCTTTACCCTTGCCACCCCTGCAAAATGAGGTCTGTGTATAAGCACTCACAGAGAGGGAGCCACGGGAATTACAACTAGATCAACCATCCACTGACAACAACATCATGCAACTGCTTCCCTGTCTGTGCTAACAGTGGAGATGTTTGCTGTGAGCCAGGCACATTTACAGAAGAACAGATTTGGGGCAAAAGAGAACAATTAGGCAAGGAGAAGGTGAGTCAGAACAGAGGAGGATGGGAAGAGAGGGTCAGAGCTGGATGAAATCCCTTTGTTTCCTCTTTGCAGATACTATGAAGTCTACGTCTCATAGAAAAACAGACACGTTTAGGGTTAATAAAACCAATATCCTTCATGCCACACTAAGTCTGTGGGATTCACTGTGGCAGATTAGCAGTCATTAAAGAATAATATTGCTTTGTTATTATTTGCAACATCCTCAAGATATAGGATGACCGGTTCCAGGTGACCAGCCTGCTGTTGACATGCTGCACAGACACAAGGTGATGAGGGGCTATGACCTAAAGTGCTCTCAGCCCACACTCCTGTCTCCAGGGATGGGTGCAGCAGATGGGAGGCAAACATGAGAGGGAAAGGCCAGATTCCTCTTTGCGTCTCTGTTGTGAACCACCCTTAAGATCTAGGAGGTCGTTACCTCTTCCAGGCAAACTTCTCATAGAAACTTCCCAGTTTAAATAGCCAAGAACTTATCTCAATTTGAATACAAAGACAACCAAAATGAACCAGGCATTCCATTTCTTTATCACGCCCTGCTGGGCTTGACGCCTGCCCAGTAGAGCAGTATTTCCAGGGCATGCAGCGTGCATCATACGCCTATAACAAAAAGGGCTAATTAAATTGGCAGGAATGTCAACAGGACCTCACAAACAAGACTTGCTCCTTAGTTTTGAGTCCATACTTCTATGAGGAGCTGCCACAGAAGAAGACAGAAATAGAAATCTTTCCTCTAGTGAGAGCTGCCTCTAACAGCTAGGTGTCTAGGTACAAGCCACTCTTCATGTACCAGATATAATGGACCCTCCAGCTTTGGACGCGATGACTGCAGATGGAAGGTATAACAGTCAAAGTGTGCTTGCAACTAAAGCATCAGACTTCAGAGGAACGCTCTTCAAACCGAAACATTAGGCTTAAACTCAGCTCTGGCACGTAGCTTTGGCTAGTCTGCAGTGCGAGCTGGCCCCCAGCATGGCAGGCTGCCAGGGGCACTGCTGCACCAGGGTTTGGGGCAGCAGCCCTCGCACCCCAGCATCGTCCCAGCACACCCTCAGGCAGACGGCTCCCTGGCCAACCAGCCTTGCGGCTACTGCTGTGGGGATCGGGACACGCGGTGAAGTCAGGGCATATAGCATCATGAGGAAACCTCACCTTATGTGAAGGCAGATGAAGGGCATGCTCCTGCTCTCAGCATCCTGTGATGAATTTGGACTCTCACCCATTTTTCCCAGCATTAACAACATGTTTTCAAAGAAGGAGGCAGCTGTGAAACCACCCTAAGCGTGGGGTGCATGGCTTGCAGGCTGCCTAGGTGCGAGCAGCTGCCTGGAAGAGCATCCCTGGGGCAGCTGTGTGGGGGAATGCTGCTATCTCCTCCATGGCCCCGCTCCCTAGGAAGCATCTGCCCCTCACACCTCTCCTTGCAGGCTGCGAAGGACAGCTTGTCAAGGCTTGCGGGAAGTCTTGGGGATAGACAACATAAACATGACCCTGATAGCAGGAGCTGGCTCAGAGGCAGGGTGAGCAACAGAAGAGAAGACAGCTCAGTAATTATTTATACTGTGCAGAGAAAAGACTTATTAGGCAGCTGTTGGCAGGCAAGCAAGCAGAGCTACCAAGATGAGCCAGCCTTCAAGAGCAGCTCTGGGGAACCAGCAACCAAGAGAAGCATTTCAGCATTTCAAGCTTTTGGTGCCATACAGCACACAGCTCTGCCAGCATGACGAAGGTTTACCTTCCCCTTCGCTGCCCTCGAGAAGCATATTCCCAACTGCAGCATCTGAGATGCAGAGGGGTGCCCTAGACCCATCAACGCCTGCCAGGTGAGGGAGGCCAGCAAGGCTGCAGCTGGGGTAGCAGCAGCCTGGGAAGCCCAGGCAGGACAAACGGACCCCTTTGAGCACAGCTCTCAGGGCAGCCATGGGTGCCTTCCCCTGATGAAGGGAGCCCTGGGCTTCGCTCCTGCATGCACACTGCTGCACAGGTATGCAGCAGCTTTGCAAAGCAAAAGCAAACAGGCTCAAGCAGGGAGGAAGCTACACCACAGTTAGGAAGATGGGGAGCCAATTCCCACCCTCAGGGCAAATTCTGAGCAGGTGTTGGCACATCAGGATTTGCAGAGGTTTCAGGAGCAGCCTGGGTCTGTTGTTGCAGGCTGCCCATTCCTTTTAGTATGTGCTGTCTCCTAGGATGCTATCTGATGCTGCCACATTTGTTTTTCTCAAACTTTTATTATCAGTAGCATCAGAAATAACTCAAAACTGTTAACGCTAATTTCTACGATGTTGTTGAGAAGAGCCCAATGGCTATTACTTCTAAAAAGAAGTAAAAGGAATGAGAAAGATGGCAGAATTTAATAATTTATGACCAATATCTATTTTGTTACTACTGACAAATGTTGAATTCACAAAGACAATCAGGGAAGTGGGGCTGTGTTGAAATGGCTGCAACAGACTCCAGCTCAGGTCAGACATCCCTTCACACAACTGAGGACCGTGTGCCAAACAAGCTCTTTCTTCAACATCTAAACAAGCACCAAAGCTTCCAAAATGGGATCTGCACCTTATTCTGGGACCTACAAGACCAGATTTTTCAGAGATCAGTGTTTTAGAGGATGAATGCCTAACTATCTGATACTTTTCCCTTTGGTGCCTGCTTTCCTTCTCCCATTAACCAAGCAACTAAAACAATTTGTGACAAATACATCTGAGTTGTTTTTTAAAATTAGCAATTGAATAGGTCCCCAGACTTCCTATTTTTGCCCCAGACTTTCTAAAGGTACAAGTTCTTCACTCAAGTCAATGAAATTTTGTCACAGACTTCAGCGTTGCTATAATTTCATGCCCAGCACTTTATTTTCCTAAATACCTCCATGGTTTACTATAGTTGTTCCTTCTAAATATTTGGAAAAGTTTAATCAGTGCTTTTGGTGCAGCAAAGGTGGCTGCACCAGAAAAAAACAGCAACAAGTTGGGTCCAGGTAAAAAGTGGTCTCTATGAGATTGGGTGGCACTCAGCTGAGGAAAGCCAGATGCGGTCTTCTTTAAAGCCTCTGGCAGCATGTTTTGAAATCTGTTTGAAAGACTCACTTGAGAAGAATCACAGAATCATTAAGGTTGAAGAAGACCTCTAAGATCAAGTCCAGCTGTCAGCTCAGCACTACCATGCCTACTAAACCATGTCCAGAAGTGCCATATCTACACATTTTATTAAAAACTCCAGGGATGGTGACTCCACTGCTTCCCTGGGCAGCCTGTTCCAAAGCTTCAACCACTCGTTCAGTAAAGAATTTTTTCCTAACATCCAATCTAAACCTCCTCTGACACAATTTAAGGCTATTTCCTCTCATCCTGTCACTAATTACTTGGGAAAAGAAACCAACACCCTTCTTGCTAGAATCTAGAGAGCAATAGGTCTCCCATCAGCCTCCTCTTCTCCAGACTAAACAGTCCCAGCTCCCTCAGCTGCTCCTCATAAGACTTGTGCTCCAGAACGTCAGCCTGGTATCTGATTACGAGGCTGGGGAGGTGCAGGGAGAGGCCTTGATGTCCGAAAGCCTCAAGACCTTTATGTGAGGCCACTGCTTTTGAGGTCACTGTGCTTCTTAAGCTGTTTCACTAGTCCATTGCTTCCACTGAAAGACCAAAGCTCTCCATGTGCTGATGAGTAACACTCAGCGCAGAGGACATATGTTAAGGTATGGGGTGTTCATAATGACCACCAGCAGCAAAATCCATCCTCTGTAGAAAAGCCTTCCTGATACTTCTCTTCAGATGTGCCCATATCTGAGGACATGAAAGATTAGAACACCCTGGGTAGGCGGTGCTCAAACCTGGGGACTGGAGATCTCTTTTAAGATGTGACAAACTTAAGAGCATGGTTTCTTGGAGGAGGGAGAGGAAGCATACAAAAACTAATCATTCCTCTTCAAAAAGCCTTTAAAAAGGATGTGAAGGAAGATTAGGGATGGGGTTTCATGAAAGCTAAGGACTTTTATGGGCTGGCAGTAGGCAGCAAATGAAATAGCTGATTGCAGTTCTGAGCGCACTGACACTTTAGCACCTATTGCAACACTGTTAAACAGACAAAGGATAGTAAATTGCAGATACAACTTTCTAGTGCCATGTAGTCAACACCTGGGAGCTGAAAACCACTGTATCCCACTGCCTTCCTGCACAGGAACAGGGGGGTGACTCATGAAGACCCCTAAATCTGGGCTAATCCCACCAGCTCCAGAGAAAGCCACACTTTCAGGAGCCGGGCACTTCTGTAAGTATTATGCTAAACGAGGTCCTGCCCCTCTAACAGGCATTTCTCCATGAACTGGGAAATTTTTCAGTTATAAAAGCTTTCTTCTCTTCTAGGTGGTACACACAGACCTTGCTGCCCTGAGCCTAACTCTCTCAGCCTGCAGGCCAGGGAACTGCTGGATTTTACAGGAGCAGCATAAAGTCAAGGCAAGAGAAAGGAGCACAAGGCTGAAGCTTGGAAGACCCATTAGGAGCATGACAGAAATAAACTGTGCTTTTAGATCCGTTCTTTCTTTCTTTCAGGGCACCTTAACTCACTCTTGTCTGCAGCAAAGTCAGCAATGATAGCAGCAAAGGCAAAGCAGATTTCACTTTAATCAATCACTTAAACATGGGAAGCAATGTTAGGAGCTGTGAGAGGGAAAGCACAATTTCATCTTCTTAATGTCTACAAATGCTTTTCAGTGACTGCAATAAAGGCGTGGTAGTAAAAATTCTTTTTTAAAAAGACCTTTCTGAAGGACATTGGTGCAGGACTGACATTGTAGGGCTTTCCCTACCAAGTACCACTGGTCCAGTTTGGGGCAGAACGTGACAGCTGAATTAAAAGCAAGTCCCAGCTATGCCGGAGTTTAATTTTACAAGTGTAATCCTAAAAAATGAGGGCTGCATACAGCCTGGGTGGAGGGCATACCTGCGTCTGCGCAAGGCACTGGTCTCATCAGGGAGGGATGCAAAATGAAAGGCAGAACAGCTGCTGGCATCGTGGTTTGCAAAGCTCTTTGACTAAATGCTGCAAGCTAAACTCAGACAGGAGGAAGGGAAAAGAGAGCTGGAGAAAGACTAAGCATAACTAGAGCTCAGCAAAACTAAATTGCTTCTGCCAAATTCAGCTGGGTGTAAGGTTTTGACTTCATTTTGAGCGAATGCTTTGAAAAAAAAAAAGATATACTTAAGTGAACACTTTTAAAATTAACCATTAAATCCTCCCAGATTCAGTTAAATTAAAACATTAGGAAATCAAGGCAGCAAAATGATCTTCATAGCCATGCCAGCTTTGCAGATACATACAATCTTTCTTTTTATGTAAGGTTTGTATAGTGTTAGAGCCCTGCCATTGCCCAGAACAATTAAATACTCCATTAAGACTACCTGTTTAAGCATTTACCCTGACTTACCTAGTTTCAGCAGATTTTCAGCTAAGACGAGAATGACTAATTTTTTTAGAATTACCTTTCAGAAAGGAAAATACCTTTTGGTAGGTGGCTTTGCAGCTGAAACCATCAGAATTAGGGAAACCTAGGAAGCAAGAAGGACCCCAACTGTACAAATAAAGGTGTCAAGCAAAGGTGATACACTCCTGCATCCCCGATGACTAGCAGGGCACTGGGCAAGGGAGTCTCTGCTCTCAAGATAAATGCTTTGGTTGCATCTCACATGTCCAGCTCAGAGCACCTTTGTCTCAGCCTCACTTCACGATGGGTCAGCAGAACTGCAGGGTAGAAGGTACTTCGAAGACCCCTGTTAAGCTTTCTGGAGAAGCCTTCATTCAGCTGCTCATTCTCCATGATAGCACCCATATAACTTTGGTGAGAACGGCAGCTCTGGTGAAGCTGCCAGCAAGGCATTGGAATGGAACATACCTAGAGGACTAGCAAGCACTTTCAAGCCCATTTATGACAAAGCCCATTCTTCTTTCACAGGCACTGAGATCTTCAGAGCAGGAGTCACCTGAGAAACCTTCTCCCATCAGACAAAACCCAGCACCAGCAGGACAGAGTTGAGCACCAAGCCCTGCCTGCTGCCTGCCCCGAGTTATACCGCGGGGGACACCTCCTGCTCAGCCAAGCACTTTCTTGGCCTCCATCCCAGATGACTAAGGACCATGAAGGAGGCAGCAGGGAGCTGATCCCCTCCATGGCTGCAGTTTCACAACTCCAGTCTGCGAGCCACAACTGTGAGCTGCTTAAACCCTCAGGAAAACAGAAAGGAACAACTTCCAAATTGTTTGGGAGTGATTGCAGCAGCTTCCCTGGGGCAGCAGCTCAGTGCTCCTTTGCAGCTGCTGCTCTCAGTTGGCTCTGGGCTAATTCTTCTATACAGGAGTGGGCCCACAGATTAGCTGCAGCAGTGCCGTTTCATCCCAGACACGTCCATCCAGTGAGACGTCATCCTTCCTTTCATGCAAGCTACTCTCCTTTCTGTAATGTAACAATGAGAATGGGAGGGAATGGCTTACTGTTGAAAATTATCATCGTTTTATAATGTCTTAGTACCCTCTCAGCCACCAGATACTCCCATCTCTTCACACATGACCACTCATCTTGTGCCTGCAGAATCATAGCAATTGCTTTGGGCTCTGTAGCTTTGCAGGTCTGACTCCACCTCTCTTCAGAAAGAGAAAGGCTGACCACCTCTCTCCATCTTCCTTAGCTCTGAAGGGACAGTCAGTCTATTCCAGAGACACTCACCCTGAAAGAGCAACCTTTTCCCAGGCCGGCTGGGTGCCCTGGTGAGGAATGTTGACAATCGCGCGTCCAGGAGCAGAGCTGTCAGCATTACTTCCTTACCGCTGAGCCCTCAGTCATCACTTTTATAAAGGATAAGCATGCAGCCTGCTGCCTTGTGACAGGAGCTGTGACTTTGTTTAGGAGCCAAGCACTAGGAACGAGTACCAGGGAAGCGTGGCTTAGTGGAACAGGAAATACTAATAATCAGTGATAAAAATGAAGAAAGCAGCCAGTACACGTCTAACTTGGCTGAAGGCACCACTTCATGACTGGCTAAGAGTAGTGACAGCCCCCCAGAAAGTGAATAATGAAATAGCTTTTCCACTTCAAGGCTGCCTTTTGAAAGAACAAAGTATTTTTTCTCATGTTCATCTATGTACAAAAGAAGCCCCTAGCAAGGTCATCTGCCTATTGCAGTAACTGCTGGCACAGGAAAGGGCACAGAGGAGCTTTCAGCTCCACAGACCATTTAAGGGGCTATTGCGAAAACCCACAAAGATAGGTTCACACAGTTTCATCACCCCCCAGCAGTGGGTTATCATCATTTGGTTGTCTATGAGTTACTACAGCTTTGTGCATCAATCTTTCTTTTTCTTTTTTTTCTTTTCTGGTAGAAAACCAGGTGATTGGGATCAGCATTTCTGACTAAAAACATTTCTCTCAAAATTCCTTATTTCTAAATGAAAGGGTCAAGCTATAGCAGAACAGTAGAAGGATGAAAATTGTCCTCCCTCCTCGTTGTTTTTCTTTTGTGTGTGTATGTGTTTGCGTTGAGGCAGTCAGCAGGCTGGAAAAGCTGCATTAACCCCGGATTCATATCTATACAGTCCTTTCAAGTTATTATGGGGCTGTTAACCTCTCTTTGTCCTTGTAATCCGCAGTAAATAGAGAAGCTTAATCGCTCCAGATCGCAGATCCCTTCGCTTCTACTACACTGTTTGCACAACGCCTAGAGCCGGGAACAACCAGAAGCTGATTTAATAATTGGAAATCATCCAAAGACTCTGCTAAATCCCACGTGAAACGTAAGTGTTTTGTCTTGTTCTTATCTGTATTGGACAAGTAGCTGTATTATGATTTTTTTAATGCCGGAACTTACCTGACAGGGCAATCACTCATTTGGATCTCCATGCAGAGACCTGTGGCACCAGCTCAGACACCGCATTTGCAGTTGGCTCTAAGGAATGTCCCTACCAAGCACAGAAAATGAATTAGCCTCTGCTGCCAGAGGCAGCTTCTGTCACACAGAAACAAGGACCTTGCCTAGGGGTAGGTGCTGCTCTTCATCTCCCAAGGCGCGACCTTGGGCAGGCGGCACAAGCTCTCCCGTCCCGAGTTTCCTCTTCTTCAAAACAGAGATATGATATATAAGTGGGCTGAGAGCCTTGCAGAGAGGTGCTATCACTGGTACAGGGAGTTATCAGCCCTAGGCCCAGGTCCAAAGCACACAGGAACATGCAGGAGAGCTGTTCCCTCAAAGAACCCTGGCTCTGGCACCCAAACCAAGAACTGGCTGGATTTGTTCTCCGAGTCGCAGGTTCACTGCTGTTGCTACACACCATACTTTTATCTTTGTAAATGGCAGTCGGTGCAGAAGACTCTGAAGGCTGCGCAACAAAACCCAACAAAAATAACAGCTAATGAAATAATCCTCTCTTAGACAGTATATGACCCAACTCTTGAGCTTTCTGGAAGTTATAATCAAGACCATATGTACAGTCATAATTATCAGAAATATTTACAAAACACTGACAAGATCTTAAAAACAAAAGCAGTGATTTCCTCATCTTGCTGGAAGCCTTACAAAACCTGGGGTAAATTGCCTCGTTTAAAATATTCTGCTGACCACAGAGCACTGTACACTTCATTGTAATGGTTAGTCATTCTGTACATATCTACAGTTTGATTAATCTACTACGGTTGGTTACAAACTATTGCAAGACAAAGATTATTAAGTACAGTCAATAAAAATTTTGCTTCTGCAAAATCCACTATTGTCATAGCACCCTTTCACACAAAATGTAAATCAAACCACCATCCACACAACCACTTCCCCTGCAAGCAGCAGCTGGCATTGCTAGAGGCATCTAGCAGAGTGATTTGGAAGGGCTGTAAAACTGGCCAATTTAGTGCCTGTCATGAGTCTGTACTAGGGCAAAATGTGTCTTCATGTTCTTCTAAAAATCTAAACAAAACAAAAAAGTCCCAAGCACTTAAGCAGAGAAGCTTCACATCTGGCTTTGCCTCCAAAGTCTCCTAACCAAAACTTGTAGGTGCTGCAATCAAACCAGGCTGCTGACGCAGAGCATGAGCTTCATGTGGGTGCCAGCTATAAACAAAACCTCATTCCCCAGTGCCTCATCCAGGAGCTGATGCCGCTTTCTTTCCTTGTCAATTCAGTGTGTAGCACTAGGCCAGCAGCCCAGGAGTAGCTGAGCCCCATCATGAGGTCCCAAGCAGCTCCCAGATTCTTTGGGTGCCAGGGCACCTTGAGGGTATTCAGCTCTTTGCAGGACCATGGTCATTGTCTTTTGATCTACTTACCTCACACATAAAAAATCTCCCAGAGGAAAGACAGAAGGAAAATCATCACAAACACCCATAATACTGCTTACAGCTTTGTAAACTCTAATTAAGCTGAAAAAGCTGAAAAGACTTAAGTTGACAGTCTTCACAACAGTTAATTTAAAAAAAAATTATATATGGTAGGTGAGGAATGTGATTTAGGCACTTCCCAGGAATGACTTAGATACTCCTTAGAAACAGACAGTCAAAGAAGTAAAAGCTTTTGCTTAGTTCTGATTTGGGTTTAGTTACAAAGAAAATTGTTCCTCTTCAGCTGCGCTACAAATTCAATGAAACGGCAAGAGACCATTCTAGTCTAGATTTTGTTTCAGAGGGGAAAGAAGATATTTAGATTAGTCTTCCTTCATATTTTATTTTGCTCTGAAAACATAGGCATCATTCCATCTTCTTATTCCTCCCCCCCCTCATTTCACTGGAAAAGATGGAAACCCAGAATGTCAGCGTTATCCTAATCACACACCATCATTCCTGGCACAGATTACAGGCAAAGGTCTTGCTTCTGGGGTTTCATTCCTGTGTTTTCTAAATAGAAAAGGAGAGGCAGCCACCATCTTTGCAAAAGGTCAAAGTCTGTCTTAAGTCTGGAAAAATTCCTGTTGTTTTCAATGGATTTGGCCCAGATTTTATCTCCATATCTCACATTGATCCCTGATTTTCAGCATTCTTCCTATCTGACTTTGAATCAGAGACAACTTTTGAGAAAACCCTATTAAGACAGTATTCCCTATCAGGAAAATAATGGCTGAGTCTCTAGGACAATTTCATATGTACCATGAATAGGCAAGCACCCTGATTTTACATCCTCTTAGTCAAAACTTAAAGCAGAGAAACATATTTTTGATGCACATGTATAAAGAGATCACCATTGATGCAGAGGCAGAAACAGCAACAGATTAATAAATTCTTGTTCTACTATATTTATGCCCTTATGGAGATATTTATTGTTTATTAAAAGCTCATTAGGGGCATCTCTAAAAGCTGTAAGCAATGGTGGGCCCTTGGAATAGACAATAAACCTACAGATGCTTAATTGGCTTTTCAAAGCTGCTGAGCACCAAAGTGACATCTCAAAAGCCATCTTTAAGCCACCATTTGTGTGTCAAATATTAAGTTCAAATGCCTCTGTGCAAGATGCTTAAAAATGAGGACCTATTGCAATATGAATACACCTCCAGGGAGTTCAAGGCATCTGAATAACTGCTGTTCTGTGGCCACCTCAAAGCAGCAGAAGTCATTGTACATTTTTCCTTTTGGACTACCTTTGAATTACTTGAAATTCAATATTAAAAAGAGCAAGAAGGCACATGTGATGCTTCATTTTAGATTCCTAATGTCACACAGAGTGAGGCATTCACAGATAATGAGTGAGTCCGAGTCTGAAGTCTATGTCCTAAAGATCTGTGGTACTGTCTGGACTGTGACACCAAGCAGAGTATTACTAAACCTAGTGGGACTGTGTAGGTGCTCATACATCACACACAGCAAGAAGCAAACCCGAGGACTCTGAGCACTCCTCTTTGGCCTTAAGACTGACTTTAAGACACTGGAAAAGCTTAGATCAGGCTTTAACCATAAGAGTTAGCCTGCCAAACAACCAATCCTGCAACATATCGAGAACTCTTTCAATAGATACCTCTTTATTTGAAATGGAATGCATCTTGAAAAATATGAAAAATAAATCACATCTCTCAGAAATCATTTATGAGTCATATTTACACACAACTTTTTCTGACGACACTGATATTTCTGATCACAATAGGATATGCTAGAAAACATTTGGTACATCACTGCAGCTATAATTCAGAAGCTGGCATTTGCATATCATGAACCTTAAAAAAGAGGAATTACTTCAGGATGTCACAGAGACAACATCCACTCCATCTTCCTTTTCCCCCAGTTTAAGTTTTCTTGGACATCACAGCTTGAATTTTCTTGTCAAATCTGCCCCTTCATCACTTTTTCTTTTTAATTAAGACATGTAATTTTGACATTTTTACAAACTGCTGGATCTAATTTCATAGCCATTGCCTACAAAGTAGCGACAGAGTATTTAACCAAGCAGCTCCAATGAAGACACTGCAGTAGTAGAGAAGCAAGCCAAAAAAAGCCCAGAGCTACCTCATTTATAACATCAGACAATTTCTTGGTCTAAAAATTACTATCACTCAAAAAAACCCCATGGAATTTAGAGCGTGAGAAAGTCATCAGATTGTCCAAGTCAGACAATTTGGCCTTATTTATAATCTCGTGGCATGAACCTCACGGTCTGACTGTCCCTAGGGGACCCCAGCCAATTTGTTCCCATTCATTTTCCAAGAGACAGTTGGGAGGCACAAAGGGGAGATTTCATCTTTACACCCATCCCACCAACTCATGCTGCAGACCAGGGAACAGCCCAATGTGGATTTTGTGATGTGACCATATCTCACACTAAGAGATTGGCTGACACAAACGTTTAAAAAGGTAACACTGCAGGCAATGACAACAGGCAAAAGTTTGTTGGTGAACTACATCAAACAGTTTGATGGTGCACTCAATCAAATAGTTTTGAGAACATCCTTTGGACCAGTTTAAAACAAGAAACGTTAAGGTTAGAGCGGGACATCGACCTTGAAAGGGTGAAAAAATGCAGCAAATTCAAAATGAAAGCTGACTTCTCAGATCTTAATATCAGTTATAACACTAAAATTGTCTCTTGTTTTTTGAGGTACGTATACTTCCAGAAGTGCAGTAAAATTTCAGCTTCAGACAGATCCATAGACTTTTGTGGCAATCACAGGCTTGCATCTACTGAGGACAGAAGTATCTTCCTCTCCTACAGAAGTACATGTGTCTGTGATCAGACAGGAATTAATTTTCATCAATTATATCTATCCTTCAGTAGGCTAAAACGTATTTTAGTAGGTAAGATATCAGTGATACATCTGCATATCTGAAAAGGTGGATTAGTTATTCAGTAAACTGTAATTAATGACTCCAAAGAGAGAAGCCAAATTAGAAATTACAGTCTATTTTGTGAGTCTGACTAGCTCATTATAGAACCCCCTTGCAGCTCTAACACCCAAGCATTAGCAGAATGATAATGTCAGATGTACAGAGATGTGGAAATTGGCTATTATGATTGCCAAGACAGCGAATCTAATCCTAGAAGATGCAGGGCACCTTCGATTTCAATTAGCCTCAAAGTAATAACTTAGTTAGAACAGTTGTAATCTACCACCCCATGCTCGTCATGCAACCTTGTCAAGGGCCAGATCAAAAAGCCGCACAAAGTAGTAACCACAGAGGAGTGCCGAGGCGGGCTGTAATTCTGCATCATGATGTGCTTTGCATGTCTAAGCTACATGACCCCAATACCTTATGGCAAGAAACAAAAGATGATGGCTAAAAGAGATCTCAACAGACCTAAGCTTAAATTTAGGGTGTAGAAAAAGGTACCATCATGTATAGCCAGTTCTGAGATCTTCCTTTGAGTGCCACTTCAATCTTTTGCTCTTAACACTCACAGGAACAGCTTGAGCCAAGAATGTAGGGCTTTTACAGTCAAGCTATGCCTCAGTTACACAAACAAAGTCCTGGATACGTGGCTTTAGAAGATTTTGTTTACATTCACATAACTTTTAAAGGGACCAAAAGCCTTCCCCTCACCACAGCTAGTTAAAACAAATAGCTCCACAGCTGCATCTTTTCACCTTGAACCAGAGATAACAGCCACATTTCTCCGTCACCCATCTTACAACCTCCCCACTCAATTTAAAGCAGAGAACTGGGCTGTAGCAGCACACAACAAGAAAACACCCATCACCTGAAGGGCCCTGTCCTAGAAAACCCACTAGCCAGCGCCTGGCTCCCTCCTCCGAACAGCTACAACCCACTCTCACCAGCATCGACAGCCAAACTCCCACTGACTTTCAAGAGGCAGACAAACCAGCTGTGCAATTAGCCCTTTGTTTTCCAACTTCATGGCTTTGTCAACATTTTTAGAGGCAAGATCATACACCTTTCGCAACATCTGACAGTGCTAAACACCACAATTAACCTAGTTTATCTCAGCTAGAGAGCAACTTTCAGCTTATGAAAACTGCGACCAAAATTATCTGTTTGCACACTAAGACAAAGGTAAGATGGATTTTAAACTAGAGGCTACTTTAACGCAAGACATTTAAAAACTGCCAGTGAAAAGTCAAATATGAGAGCCCAGACCGCTTACGAACTGACTGTGCAGGGATAACCCTGAAATTGGACACTAAGGAATATTCATAAGCGCTCCTCATCTCCTGCCCTCCAGCCTAGAGGGAACAAGCACATCAAATGTGTAATTGGAATCCAGCTGCGGTCCCTCTATCACAAAAGTTGGTCAGACCACCCCCCTCTGCTCATGCATTAAACAGATGTGTTTTAATCTCAGAATGACAATCAAGGTTACTTTTTTTGAATAACCAAGCACAAATAAGCTTTATCATCTTCCACCACTAATAATATTTTAAAAGAAAATCATTTAGAACCCAGATTAACATTATTAATGTCATTAGAGAGAGGAGTTTTCATATGCAGTATGCTTTTCAGCCAAATTCCAAATCCCACACCACATTTTCCATGTTAGTGTATTTCAGCAAAAAGCTCTTGTCAAATCATACACGGCCAAATTTTTTGAGCTCCTCTACAGAGCTAACATACACATCAAGTTTTCCTTCGCTTTTTGGACACGGCCTACATTCAGAAGTGTCTTGCAAACAAGCCTTTAAAACAAAACAAAACAAAAAACAAACAACCCTAATAAATAAAATAAAATACATTAAGATAAAGTTACAGTACATCACGTCTCCTACAAGTCCCATCACACCAAAGGAGCCTTTCCAAGGTTCATAAATAGATTTGAAATGCTTCTCGGCACCGAGGGTGGTGAAGCAGCAGCAGCATGGCTGGGGTTCGGGTGGTTGAGCTGCTTCTCTCCAGTCCAACCCACATCCCCGGCGCTCGCCCAGTCTGTGACCGATGCAGGTCCCGCTGCGTTATCTTCACCTGTCAGGAGAATCATAGAATTACTAGGTTGGAAAAGACCCACAGGATCATTGAGTCCAACCATTCCTATTTGCCCCTAAATCATGTCCCGGAGCACTTCGTCTACCCATCCTTTGAATACTTCCAGGGATGGGGACTCAACCACCTCCCGGGGCAGCCTCTGCCAGTGCCCAATGACCCCTTCTGTCAAAAATTTCTTTCTGATATCCAGTCTGTACCTCCCCACGTGCAACTTGAGGCCATTCCCTCTTGTCCTGTCCCCTGTCACTTGGGAGAAGAGGCCAGCACCCCCCTCTCTACAACCTCCTTTCAGGTAGTTGTAGAGAGCAATGAGGTCTCCCCTCAGCCTCCTCTTCTCCAGGCTAAACAACCCCAGCTCTCTCGGCCGCTCCTCCTAAGACCTGTTCTCCAGCCCCTTCACCAGCCTCGTTGCTCTTCTCTGGACTCGCTCCAGAGCCTCAACATCCTTCTTGTGGTGAGGGGCCCAGAACTGAACACAGGATTCGAGGAGCGGTCTCACCAGTGCTGAGTACAGAGGGAGAATAACCTCCCTCGACCTGCTGGTCACACCGTTTCTGATACAAGCCAAGATGCCATTGGCCTTCTTGGCCACCTGGGCACACTGCTGGCTCATGTTCAGTCGCTGTCAACCAACACGCCCAGGTCCCTCTCCTCCAGGCAGCTTTCTAGACAGACTGCTCCTAGTCTGTAGCACTGCACAGGGTTGTTGTGCCCCAAGTGCAGGACCCGGCACTTGGCCTTGTTGAACCTCGTGCCGCTGGTCTCAGCCCGTCGGTCCATCCCGTTCAGGTCCCCATGCGGAGCCCCCCGCCCCCCTCCCGGTGCCCCCCCTCCCCCCGCCGGTACCTGCGCTCTGCGGAGCCGGGGGGGCTGCGGAGCCGCGGGCCGTGGGGCTGCGCCAGGTGCTGCTGCTTCTGCCGCGTGGAGCGCACGGCCAGGATGGCCTGGCGGTTCTTGTACTGCACCATCTGCAGCGTGATCGCCGCGTTCCAGCCCTGCTCCTGCGCGCACCGAAAGTCGATCTCCTTCCCCTCGGCCATCACCACCGTGAAGTACACGTACTTGCCCTTCCGCTCCACGCAGTCCACCGTCTTCATGTTGGAGAAGTGAAGCTCCTTAATCTTGGCGGCCGGCTCGGCGGGCGGCGGCTCCTTCGGGGGGACGAGGAGCAGCCCCTCCTCGGTGAGGATGCAGCGCTTCTTCTTCCAGAGCTGCAGGAGCCCGTCGCTCCTCTTCTCCAGCACGCCCTCCTTCACCGCCTTGCAGCCGCTCTCCGGCATCCTCGCCGAGCTGCCGGGGCTTTTCCCTCCCCTCGCCTTTTGAACGCGCCTCGCCCCCCGCCCCGCCCCGCGCTGCCCGCACAGCCCAGCGCCGCCCGCCCCGGGGCTCCCGGCCGCGTCCCCCGCGGGGGAAACGCCGAAGGGTCCCCCCTTCTGCGTGGTTTTGATTCGAGTCCAATAGGAAACCAGCGCCGCTTGTCAGCGACACCCCGATACTGAAACAGCCGTCGTTCGCCGAACGAATCATAGAATCACAGAATAACCGGGTTGGAAGAGACCCACCGGATCATCGAGTCCAACCGTTCCTATCAAACACTAAACCATGCCCCTCAGCACCTCGTCCACCCGTGCCTTAAACACCTCCAGGGAAGGTGACTCAACCACCTCCCTGGGCAGCCTCGGACAGGGACCAATGACCCTTTCTGTGAAGAATTTTTTTCCTAACGTCTAGCCTAAACCTCCCCTGGCGGAGCTTGAGGCCATTCCCTCTTGTCCTGTCCCCTGTCACTTGGGAGAAGAGGCCAGCACCCTCCTCTCCACAACCTCCTTTCAGGTAGTTGTAGAGAGCAATGAGGTCTCCCCTCAGCCTCCTCTTCTCCAGGCTAAACAACCCCAGCTCTCTCAGCCGTTCCTCATAAGGCCTGTTCTCCAGCCCCTTCATCAGCTTCGTTGCTCTTCTCTGGACTCGCTCCAGAGAAGGAAACGGCCGGACACAACCCCGTACAGCGGCTTTATCCTCGCTCTCAGCTGCGCTGGGGAGAACCAGCTTGTACCCTATGGATAAAATACATCCTTACTCTGCGGCTGCCTAAAGAAAGCAAGGAACCGCATATCCTTTCCCAAAGGAAATGCTACAAGATGATTAACTGGAAATTTTTAAAAAGAGGCAAAAATAAAAACCAAAAACTGGCCAACTGCTAAGACCATTTTTCTCCTTGTTGCCACACGTTTGCTTGTTGCTTGGATTATGCCCCGAGGTTAGCTTGTGAATTAATTTATTTGAGCAGAAAAAGAAAGTGACCTAAGATTAACATTAAACTATTTATTCTCAAAGTCCTTTGATGTGTCAGATGTAAATCAAAAGCCCACATAAATGAATTCGGCTGGCAAAGCCAATGTCAGCTGAATTCTGGAGGTTTTGTACTCTGTTTGAGAGCACTGCTTTCTTAAATATGTATTTAATAATACATTAAAACACAATCCTCAGTAATCTTGGCGGCTATGATGCAGGTCATGTTGAATGCATTGGTCAGTGGGAGCACATGAGAAACAAAATCAACATTAATGATGGTTTAATGGAGTTTATCTCAACATTTTTTTTTAAAAAAAATTTCCTCATAATCTTTTCCTCTTGAACTTTAAAGTTAATTTTGATAAATTGTTGAGAGGTAAACAATTAAGGTAATCACAGCAATTAAAATTACTTAGACTGGCATGCGCTCAAATCAGTAATAAAGGCAACTTGCTAGCCACAAACTGAACAGAAAACAGGAGATTAATAGCTTAAACATCCATTTGTCTAAAGAATAGCCCCTTCTCCATACAGCTAAGATAGAGTTCATTCTCACATTTTATGCCTATTTTAAGAGGCACGTGCTAATTTTCAAAAGATCTGAACACCACTCACGATTGTCTCTATCTGCAGTTCTCTGCCACTTGAACCTAAGTTCCCCAGTGCAAATATTAGCATCTTCAGCTGCTGATGCACATACAAGGTGCCTTGTGCACAGCTGGAGGGCAGTAAGAGAACCTTCTGCCTTTTCACCTGATGTGTTTTCTATTTACTTCTCCACTCCCGACTGTGTTACACTAGCAGAAAATTAATTTTCAACATTTAAAACTAGAATACAAGGGTTAAAATATACTCATCTACACCAAACAACTTAATTAAAATATGAAGTTTATGTAAGGTACAGGACATTGAACTAAAACTCACAGGAGAGTAATTTTTAATAATTCACCTGTACAGTTTTGTTTCCTGCTCCATTACTCTAAGTCATTGCCATTTGCTTCCAAGTCAATGCACTAACCAGTACTACAGAAACTTGCTTAAAACTCAGGACTCCCACATATTATTCTGTAACAAGCATTCAACAACTTCTTTCCCCTAGAACACTGCACTGTAACACTTCTGAACATAAAACGCATTCTGTAGCTATGTCGCTCATTATGAGCTTTTTTGCTTTTTCTCAGTGCTATAGTAATTTGTAATTAATCAAAAGGGAAAAGCAAAACTAGTGTGGAAGGCCAAAAGCTTTCATCAAATATACAGGAGAAAGACTAAATCCATCCTACTTTGGCCTTCCATAACACAAACTTCTCGAAAGTGTTGAATGTCAGATTTTTAACTCTGCTTTAAGCACTACAAACACTCTGCTAATGTACAGACTTCACAGCAACTGTTTATTCCCAGAGAAATTCACCTAAGCACATGATCAGAAGTAAACACCCCAAACATCCATTTAAACTTATACTCTGTAAGACAACAAGTATTAATAGCTATTTAAAATAAACTTCTTGACCAAAACCACCAGGTCAGTCAAAACCTAGGAGACTAGGGTGAGATTAAAAACTAACAGTTCATTGGTAAAAGTAACTGTCAATTTAATTGTGCAGAACTTGACAGTAAAGGATAACCAACTTAATTTTCCTAGATGGAAGTGAAAACTGAACTACTTGAGGCATTACTTACATTAGTGTTTTGAAAAAACACACTCAACACAGTAAAGTACACTACATATCCCGCTGAGATTCTACTTGACTTTTCTTTAAATATGAATTTAAATCACTTCATATGAAGTGTCGTGTGTCCACCACTGCCATCTTCATCAAAGTTTCACTATGAAGGTTTTGCATCCATTCCTCCTGAAATATCTGATGTGCAGATGCCTCCTACCGTCAAACCTGAAATACTACAACCCGAAAAAGCACTGAACCGGATCCTTCAAAGCCTAAATATCCAAGATGCCTTTTATTCCTTACAGAATGTTTCCTTTTCCCATGTTCAAAGTTGATACTGGTAGCAGAAATGCTTGGTTGTCAAATACACTGATCTCCTACATCATAAGCTCCTTTAGACATTAGTTGCAATTTTGTGTGTGTAACCTTAATTAAAGAGTAGTTATGGTAAGAGTAATTAAAGCATTCTTTTTAAAGCCTGAAGCAAGTTAAATATTGTTTTGGGAAGTCACAGTGAAAGACTAAGAAGCCCATAATTTTAGCAGTGTTCTCCTGGGTAGCAAACCTGCAGACAGCAGCTTGACACCAACTACTAATTTGAAATAGATGCTAAACCGATCCTGAATGACAACCCTTAAAACATTTCTTCCACTACTGAGCAATGGCTAAAACTGGAAAAGGGTTAAGAGGGAAACCTAAAGGAAATATGAGCCAGTCATCACCAGAAAGAATGAAAATGAGAGAAAAAGTAGTCAAAGGTTGAGAAACACATGACAAATAGACATGCTGCAATATGCGATTAAAACAATTAGTAAGTGGTTACTTATTAAAAGTATTTTCTTTACCTTTACCATTCCCCAATAATTTCACTGAACTTGCTGCTGACTGAACACTGAAGCACTGGACCTGTGATCTAGGGGGCAAGCTTTTCCCTTTAGGAATTCCATCTTGCGGATACCTGTATATATCCCACAGTAAACCGGACATAAATAGATGAAAGATTTATTGTAACTGTCAGCCGCATTGACCCAGACTTTAGCATTCCTGCTAACCCATGGCAGAATCCAGTGAAGAAACTGTATACAATGCACAGACTATTGTCGCTGCTCCAGCCTGGCTTTTCTGGAGTTCTTGAAGTTATTAAAAAAGCACTTAGCACTTAAGCACATGTTCTAGAGCAAAGCCAGGCTGAAAGGTTTAAATGACCTGATGTTTCTTAAGAGTTATCACTAATGCCAAATAAAACATGGTATGAGTTCAGAATATGCAGACTGCTTCTCATCACCTGCAGGGTAACCATGAAGTTTGGGCAGATACAACACCTGAGCACACAGAAGCACAGCTCACAGCAGCCAAATTCTGCCACAGCCCCACACTCCTTGTGTACCCAGTTTCTGGTATACACCAAGTAGACTCAAATATGGAATAGCTTATCTTTTGCTTGGCATGCTGACTTGTCTGCTTCACTTTTTTCCTGCAAAAGCTGAGACAGGCCACATGGAAGATACTAGCTCTGAGCTAGCATGGAAGATGCTAGCTCTCACAGGTCTAACAGGAGGATTTAAAGAGTGACAAGACAAATGTCATCCAATATGCCATGTGGGCAAACTTCCAACCCCTCTTGACAGTGTGCAGAAGTAAGACTTACTGTTTCCAGTAGATGGATATATGTTCACTTTAGTTAGGCATGAGCAATTAAAAATCATTATTTCAACACCCTCTTGAAAACCTGCTGGGAAGCAGTTCATCTCACACCAAACTACACAGTTAAGAAAAGAAACTCAGTCTGGTAGCAACGATTTCTTGGAGGAAGCTACATTTGTACTGAGTTTAGCATTTTATTTCTTTAAGCCACTGAGTATGTGAGCACAATCCTTCTCCCCAACACAAGGAACCCAAGAAACAACTGCTGCACTGACACCTTTGGAAACTGGACACATCTGGCAGACATATACAAATGGATGATTAAGTTAAGTTCCCTATTAATTTCTGAATCTGGTCTACAACAATGCACCTTAAAACACAGGGCAAGTTTTAAGTACCAGCTTGAAAACAAAGATGAACACATTCAATTCCTGCAGCTTTCTATTTTATGTTTGGTTTGGGTTTTTGGTTGCTTTTTGTTTTGTTTTTTTCATTTAATGAATAAAACCAGGTCAAAGTAAAAATATCTGCTACATAGCTTAGGAAACATCAGTTTCAAGAATCCAACTAGGCATATGAGCTTATGAAGCTAGTTAGCTCTAGAAGACATTGATAAGAAGTGTGGCTATGCCTACTGTTTGAATAAGCCAAAGTAACATTTCTAACTGCACCTGACATGGTCCTTCTCCAGAAAATACAACTTGGGAATGCTAAACTTAAATCTGGCTTACTACTTTTAGGATACTGTTCTGTTGGGTTTTCTTTACATTGACAAAGTTTTACCAGACAGGAAAACTCTTCAGTGCTAATGCAATCTAATCTACACTTAGCTTTAAGTGTATAATTACCAAGAAGCATCTCTCTCCATTAAGTATAAGCTCTGAGCAACCTTCTGCCTCACACAGTCTGTTAATTCTCCTACCTCTTTCCTCACCAACCCACCCACCCTTTCCCCCTAAGATACTTCTTCCTTCAATACAGCAACCAAAACAGGACACAAGATAGAATTTATACAGGTCTTATGTTTTGGTGCAGTACTGCAACATGTGACCAAGAAATCCTAATTCAGTGACACACCTTCCTAGCCTGAACATATTAACAAGGTAACTTATCTTCCTCAAATACTAAATGAGGTTTCCTCTACAGCTGGTATAAATTAACGAGAAGTGAAAAAATGAGTCACAATACTCCAATCAATGTTTCAAGTTTAATATTCCTGCTACATACTGCCTTTCAGAATGCTAAACAAGAGCGTTGTTGATCACAAAACTACGTTAAGCACCAAAACAGTTTTTATTTAACTGATGCCATAAGAACTGGCACCTCAATTTGTATGATTATATCCTTCCTTTTGCTGCAGTCTGGAGAGCACAAGAACTGCTCATTTACAACCAGCAAGTCAATCCAGAGAGAAGCTTGCCAAAATCTGTTGACAGAGATGGATTCATGGTTTTCCATCTTGCAGGCTGCATATAAGCTGGTATCTACAAACTCTTTTCAAATATTGTATCCCATTGTATGATATAAAGATATTAACGAGAAAGCAACTGAAACAAGTTACATTTCTTATGAACAGTGGCTTCTGAAAGTAATCGCACAACTTTTAACAGTGCTTTCTCTTTTTAAGATACACTTGCCAGATGCTGTTAGTAAAAATGGGCTAGATCTAAACAAGGACTTCAGATACTTTTCATGTCTGAAAGTATGAATCCCAAAGCCCTGTACTAATAACTGCTCAAGCTCATAACATACCATCAGTTTGGTCTCCGCATGCCCTGAATTTCAAGTTTAAACTTAATCCTGGGAGACATTCAGAGAAGAGACCAAGTGATACCTGAACACCTGGCAGGGTCAAGTGCCTCCAAGGATAAGCATATTCTTTAGGATTTATGTCATCACAAGAACACAACACAACCACATCTACTTTAACACACAACTACCAGAGAATGTGATGTTAGCCTTTCATTACTGTATTTTTCTATTATCTATGGGCTACCTAAAAAAACCCCAAAAACCTAAGAGCACAGCTTTGACAGCACTGTTTTATATACAGATATAGACAACAAGAGCTACTTCTCCCACATTCATGAGTATCTGCAGAGGAGAAAGATGAAGCCTGACAAGGCTGTGTAGTATTTAAGTCTTCTAGGAATAAAAAAAAAAAAAGCAACAAAAAAGTTTAGTCAGAGCATACTGGACTTTCTTGCTCTCAAGGGGCTGAGGAGCACTTGGAACACCTTATTCTGTATTACTCAGCCCCCAAGTAAGGAATATGCTAGAGGAACTCTTGCAACAGCCACATGAGGATGGGGCTGTTGCCTCTTGCTTGCTCTGCTCTTTTCAAACCTTTAACCCTTTATGGCTACATTAGTCTATCAGTGGCAAGATAAAAAAGGAAAAAAGTGTAGCTACTGCAGAAACAAATCCATGGCTAGGCTGAACATTTCTTTCCAAACCTATAAGGGCTTTCCCGTCCCTCAGAGTTACCTAGGTACTTGTTTACAACATCAGAACGTCTATAGTTATATCAAGGACAAGACTACGCAGAGTACAGCAGCGTGTTACTGAGTGAGAAAACTCAAATGGAAGACATCAGTTTGCATTCTCTTCAAGGTAAGTGTATTCAATTCCATATCTCACCTCCACTACTAGGCTAGAGGCAAGGTTAGTATGAGAAAGACCTTCTAATCCATACGTTTCAACTGACAATGAGCATCCAATATAGAAAAAGTACAAATCAGAACACACAAACTTAAGTGTAGGAATAAAGGGAACATTGGGTGAGGAGAGGGATTCCTTGAGATTTGTTTTGTCCTCCGTAGATGCTGGATACATCTACATGCTGTAGATGAGTATAAACTACAATACAGCTAAGTGTTCTAGTGCTCCCTTAGGCTGCAGAGCAGATTTTGTTTAGGACAACCTAGCTCTGTCTACACAGACTGGAAATCCGAGGCACCTTTCGTGCCTCAAGATTTCATACTAATAACCAATGCCTTAGTCAGGCACAGCAATACTGAAGTCCTTCATCAGATCTAGCCCCACTTCTAAAAACTTGTCTTCTGAAGATGGCAGTGTTGACCAATCACTGGAACACCTAGCTTAGATTCACAAGTATTGCTGCAAACGGAAAAGAATGGATCAGACTTTCCAACTACTGTGTTTTCTTTTTTAAAAATGCTACATTACTTTTCGGTAACTCTCAACTTTTGTTTCTAGTGAGAAGTGAACTGCAGCATGAAAGATATACCTTACCAGTTTGCACATGCAGATACACACATTGTAATAAAACAAGACTAGCTTCTGAAAATACTAGTTTTATTCACACCCCAGAGGTAAACAATAACCTTAATATGATGACTAGGTTTCTTTTGTAGATCACTATGTCACATAAAATACAAAACCGATAGCATTAACAAGCTGACAGTTATGAACTTTTAATGTGGTCTTGTTGGAAATTAAACAAGTTATACTAGTCTTCTCAAGTAGTCAAACCCAAAACGCATCATCATCTCCTAGTTAGTACAAGTCAACTGCCATTTCTATAACAAGGTAATGAAGGCACAGCTAGTGCAAGCAGACTTAAACCCGTTCAGACTACTGGGCTGAAAAATACTTTGGTTGGTTCTTCAGGAGAGAGTTTTCTCTAAACAAATATTGGTCTCAAGTTAACAGTTCTGATAATCTTCACAGCTGCAGTCTAATAGCTACATAATAAAGACTTCACAAGAACCAAACTATGTAGCAATGAATTAACATTCATGCTTTAGGGAATTTACTGCATTCTACATATTGGCAGAAAATTATACTGTTAAAATGCTAGGTAGATCAAACCTACATTTTAAACTGGTTCTTATGTGTTTGAATTCTTTTTTTTTTTTTTTAACAAACTGGTTACTTAATTCTACCAAGATACAAAACATAAGGCTGTAAGTAACTAATAGTTGTGTTTAGGCTATTACAGTGCAGGTAATCCTCAAGGCCACATACACACTGCTTCACTGCTGCTTGCATTCTGCTGGATTTTGATCCTTCTGTTGAGAAAAAAAGGAAAAATCAGTTTATGTGGATCAGTGTTTTAGAAGAACTATTAATATTGCTAAGCATACTTTCTCAAGTTCCAGTATTCAAGTACTTCCTTCATCTTTTCCCTTAAAGTACTTGCCTAGTATTAGTAATTCTGCTGTCTTTGGATGTGGCAACATCCACAATGCATTTATTTTGTCTTTGTTAGTGCATAGGTATGATCCAGAACAAAAATTGGTTCAGAACTAAGTGTGGTGGCATTCTCTGAAAGACACTAAAACCAAAAAAGGAGGAGAGTTACGCACACTAATAAAGAATGTGGCTCAGAAGCAGTATCCAGGCCTTCTACACAGTTTGAGGCAAAAACTTCCTGTGGTCAGTAACAAGGGGATGGCCTTACACCGGAAGCCAGTGTAGACCAATGTGATTTAACACCAAATCATGGTACGTTCTTGACACGCTGGAAACATCTTTTGCCACAAGTTCCAGTTGTTAGAATATTCTAACATGGATTATTTTTTTCTCTTATATTGAAACAGACAACCAGAAGTCTCACAGTAATAGGGTATTTTAAGGAAAATACTTTTTAGGGGCACAGATCAGTAGCAAGTTTTACTCCACTACCTTAGTCTGGATAGCTGTGCTAGAACCATTGTACTTCAACAAATTTAGCTGGCTTTCAGCCTGTGATCAGCTTACAACCATGTATTCTTTAGTCAATATGTTATAGTACCACTACTGCCTCTAGTACTTTGGCTGTTCTCTCTGAAACAGAGCACACAGTCTTGTCCTTTGCTTTTCTAGGCTAAAAACCCAATGATATAAAATGGTGAAAAGAAGCCCATCTTGCAGCTGTTTCGTTTCTATCCCAAAACTTCCTTGACTGGGAAGCAATTTGAGTACACTATAGCAGATAGAAGATCACCAACAGGTTGTACATTTTGATTAATAGTTCTATACCCTACATCTTTCTAGATAAAATGTTAAGATTATGTAATTCTTTCAACAGTACTTTGATTGTAGCTCAAACCATTCCTACAGAAAAATATACTGCCTCTTCATTTGACATGGCAAGCGTATCTTGCAGCAGAAATTTTTAGTTCACAGAGACTTCATTTTCATGACTGCAGCTTTCACCTACCACCATCAGATGATTTCAGGTGATCAAACGTTCTCTTCCCTCAACCAGGAAAAAGCTACGAACTGAGTGGCTCACAATCACTTTACCAGAAAAGTGAGCCTGACTAGTTTTTTGGCCTTCCCATGGAATAAGAAAGCTATCAATCACTCTTGGCTGTTCACATTTTAGTGCTTTGCTGTAGATACACTTCTAAACCCTGACATCTGCTATGTCAAGCAATAAAAGGTTTGCTTGTCATCCACGCTGAAAAAGCCACAGTTTTGTACTGTGCTGGGAAAATCTGTGCCAGAGTCAGTTGGTGACAAGTTTCCAGAAACCAAACCTGGATTAGTCAAGTGCATGCCCATAAAACCATAATAGAACAATTTCATCATTAGCAGAAACTTGCGGCAAGACAGGTTTACAGAAACCCAAGCTTGACTAATTTCAGTGCTCAAAGCCAAAAGTTACTTGAACAAAATGATTCTTGTAGAAAGAATTATAAAAAAGTTCCTTTATCAATGTTAGTCCTGAAACAGCCTCAGCCATAGGAGTTACTGTATTAAGTATTTAAACTTAAAATCTTAAGTTTAAGATTAAACTAAAAATCAAGATTAAATCTACATAAAATTTTAAGTGTATATATGCATACAGAAACTTAAAACTTTTTAATTCCTTACTTTTGGGTCAAAATCAGGATCATTTTCTTCATCTGCTTCTTCTTCACCCTCCTGAAAGAAGACATCTGGTTTTATTTCTCTGGCTTATATACATAAAGCTTCCTGAGCCAATTTTCAAGAAAATTAAGATTAAATTACACTCTTCTCAAATAATTAGTTACCACTTTAAGATATACATATTATATTAATTTGTGCTCCACAAAACACGGCTTTTGACATCAACTGCAGCTTAATTTATAAGATATTTCAGGTTTGTCTTATTTCAGTTTTGTTTGGTTTCTGTATGAAACTACGCATTCTATGTTACTTTCATACATAATACTCAAACTTGGTGTCCAGAGCATTAAAAAAACCCAAGATAACTTATTCCAGATAAACTACAAAAGGGAAACCATTTAATTCAAAGCCACCTGTCAACTTACCTCATCATCTGCCTCTTCACCTTCTTCATCATACTAGGAAAGAAAACAAATGGTTGATAGCCATAAATGCAGCCATTTATGGCTCAAGTAGAGCAAGATAATTCAAGTAGATTCCAGAGACCCCATTGTATTGTGCTCTAAGAGAGCTTCCTACATATGACACTTAAAAATGCTTTCTGCATCAACATAAACAATGTTAAATCTCTAAGCTACTTTCCGGCAGGAAAACCTTATCTTTAGTTCCTTGTGTGCAGCCGTGGAAGACGTTATTAGACTGTGATAACACTTCTGGCCAGCAGGGTGTCTCAAAGCCCAAGGAAACCTGTACAGTCACATCCCTATCCCACCTTCCCCAGCCAAGGCTTTGGGTTTAGAGATACCATTTTACACTAGAGATTTATTTTAATGCAGGACTTATCTTACCCCAATCAACTGGTTGACCTGTCCTTGTTTGTGCAGAGGCAAAGGAGAGAAAATATTTTACCCATCAACAGTTCTGAGGCCTAGTGTTCTGTTTTTCAAGTTTAACTTATTTAAAGCACTTTATTCAAGCTTTTGCAGAGCTTGCTTTGAACATCTCGGCACGCTTTGAATGTGCTTATCTAACATTTTCTAAGAGTGACCTCCTGAAAGGATCAGGCTTGAATTTCAAGGAACTTAGTACCCTAGTATGACTATAAGAACAAAGAGCAGGCTCACCAGCTAGATAAACAGATTAATTTGTTTTCTGGCAGCTCATTACGGTTCTACTGAAGTATTGAGTGTGGCACCCTAGGAACACTTTATACACAAAATTCGACTCAGACATCCTCTAAACATTCAGCTTCTACCACTACTTTTGCCACAAAACTCTTATTACTTTCATGCCGCTCTTTACTGAAACGTAACACTGACATATCCCATTCTACAGATAACATGATAAATGTCAGAAATTACCCAAAATCTTTAAGCAGCATTATTTCAAAGTTTATAGTGTTTATAAAGAACATTAAACTTACATCATCATCATCGTCATCTTCAATAGCTTCTCCTGTGAAGTACAATACTGATCGAGGGACTATACGCTCACGCAAGAAATGACCTATTTCAAAGTCTGCAGTAAGGATTGCCTCAGCATCATCATCCTGTGTAAAAACAACATTATTTCCTAAGGCACAAGCTGATAACTACTTTTGACAGAAAACCACAATTTACAGATTTTGATATGGTCACATTTATACAAATACCATTATATTGACTTTTTTGGTCCAGGACTTTGTTTATAGAATTGAAATTGCAGAGTCAAATTTTACACTTACCTGCATTTTACAGCTTACTTGCATTATGCATGGGGGAGGTTGCTTCCTTCAGTTAGCTTAGTTACACCAAATTCTGAAGTTTATTCTTCCCTCACCCGCAACTTGTCTTTGTTTTAAGTAGAAAAATTGTTTAATAACTCCCACAGGCTTTCGGTTCATACACACAATACCATGAAGAATTAAACAATAACCAGGTGAGCCGACTTAATTAAAAATTTTGCAAGCTATTTCTGATTCCTACTGTGCATAGTCTGCACGATTCCCATTAAGCAAGCCATTGTGAAGCATCAGAACACCTAAAAATGCTCCCCAATCTTCCGTTTTCACTCCTTTTGTTTACACATCAAGTGTTCTGCTGTCTCTCACCTGAGAAGTTATCTTCAATTCAAAAAGCTTGACTTTTTTTAACATCGTGAACATACAGCTTTTGGTGTCCATCCCAACTGGAGTTCAAACAGCATGCGTCTGGAGGCTTTAATCAGATTTCTGATTCAAGCTGCATGATTTATTCGGCACTGAAATGTTTTGGGTAGTTTTCCTCCTTATAAAAACATGGCTTTTTGCCAAAGAGTTTTCTACTTGTGAGCACACAGAAGAGTGGGCTCTTGCAATTTTCTGTTCTTATTTTATTCCTTTCTCCAACAGTTATATAGCTGGGGATTTTTTTAACATAATAAAACGTAAACCAGATACATGCAGCCATTAGAGAAGATGATCCAAACAATACCCATAGGGAGAGACAAACACCACAGGCTATTAACAAAGATCGCTGCATTTGTACATCTGTTAACAATTCACAAGGTAGCTTTCAGGAAGGGTAAAGTGTTAAAGGTTACTAATCTGAATTCTACCATCCCACTCAACAAATACTTCTAATAAAGAAAACTCTGATACATAGTATTCATCAGAAGTATTCTCAGTTAAATACAGAAACAGTTAAAGCTGAAGCTGTTTAACAAATTCCCAAACAATTTCAAACACACTTTATAGAAAGGTATGAAGTCTTCTACTGGTGTTTCCCCCCCTGACCTGTTTATACTAAATAAGCCAACTCACCATATCTCCATTTTCAGGAACTGTAGGGGAAAAAAAAGAAGAAACAAGTGAGTGGAGTACACACGACATTTAAAGTTAACACAGATCAACTAATGTTCAGTTTACCTTCAGGAGGACTAAAGAAGTTGAAGAAAGAGTCATTGGAAACAGTTTTTGTCACTGTTCTAACTGTTCCACGTCCCTTATGTTTCTGCTTCTTCTTAATGGTTTTCAAAGTAACATTCTTTCCTTTTTTCCAGTCTATTTGGCAACTGGAAAGAAACAAGAAAAACTAGCTGCAGCTTAATAACATTCTCCTTGTTACAGATACCTACTGAGACTATCACAACTGCAAAGGATACAGCAAACAAAACTTTATGGTAGTATTTACTCAGTGCTAACTTTTCACTAGTTTATATTTTGGAGACCAAAAGTAATAGGTTCATCTTAGGATTGAAGTTTTTGGTTGGTTTTTAGTTGTTTATGTTTGTGTTTTGCATTTGTTGGGTTGGTTTTTTTAACTCCATTGTCTTAAATCATGCCCACAGGCTTGTCTGACACAGAATTCTGGGGACATGTAAATGAAGAAGTCACATCAAAAAGACCATCCATATGTGCAGAATTTTAGGTTAGATTTCTTTAAGACTCAAAAGAAGGAGACGAGTTGTTTAGGGATAAGAGGCTGTCTTAGTTAAGGCACAAAACAGACTAAGAATAAATCATTTTTACAGGAGCAGAGAATCATCTTATGGTGACCTCTAATAAGACTTATGCTTTTCATAGTCCAGACTGGAGAAGACAAAGAACTTTGAAGCTACTCAGGTACTTAAGACTAAATCTTAACAGGACATTTGCAGAAACATATTACGTTAACCACCTAAGAAATGAAGTGGTATATAAAAAGTCAGAATCAGTAACTGCACAGTAATGTATGGGTAAAACTACACAGTAATAGGCTCTAAATAAGTTATCACTAAGAAAAGCAGTCAGAACATTAGACACTAACATGAAATCAACTGAACAGGTCACAATGCCCAGAACCCTGAGGTACCTGTAAGGCTAATAACATGTAACTCAGGTTTCTCTTGTCCTTTTGGCCAAAAGAAAAAGAAGGTATATAGAATAAAGAGATTTAGTCTGAGGAGTAACAGCTAATTTAGAACACAAGTCATCACAGAGAATGGAGTGTGACAGGTCTTTAAAATCATGAGGAACCTGGAGTTAAAACAGGAGATGAATGTTCTCAATTTCTCAAGCAGACCAACTAAAAGAGGCAATCATTCAACAGTTAAAAACCAAACTGGACAACTGCAACACGAAGTAAAACTAACGGACTTTTCAAAATGCTGCATGTCAGAAATACAACAGGATTAGAAGTGATCAAACAGATTTTGAAAAAAGCTGTCGAAGTGTACAGAAGTTAACACTGTCCACCTTCTCAATTCACTTTTAGTGATCGCAGAACAGTATTTCCAGATAAATACTGATTTTTTTTTTATATATATGCAAATATTTAATATATGTACTCTATGTACCTTCAGGAAGCTTTCCACAGAGCACAAGAGTTCTCCATTCCCACTTGTAAGAAATCAGGAAAGGAAGGCAAAAGACCAATATTGCTGATTAAAAACCCGCTGGTCAAACAGCAAGAAGGAACTGTACAGGCAGTGGAAGCAGGGACAGGTACCCTGGAAAGACTATAGGGACACTACCCAGTTGTACAGGGATGGGGTCAGGAATGCCAAAGCACAGAAGGAGCTGAACTTAGCATGGGACCCGAAGACTAATAAGCAGTGCTTCTATAGGTATTTCAATCAGAACAGGAATGGTAAGGGAAGTACGATCCCAAATGAATGTGATTCGTAACAGATGAGAAGGCTAAGGTATTTAACATTTTTGCCTCAGGTCTCTGGCAACCTGATTTGATGGGTGGACTATTCAGTGGATAAGGATGGTCACAACCAGAGACTAGCAGGGTATGGCTCAATGGGATGGAGATCAGTGACAAGTGCTGTCCCTCAGGGGTCTATATGGGGACCACTACTGTTTAGTATCTTTATCAATGACAGTCTGATTGAGTCAACCCTCAGTAAGTTTGCAGACAACGCCAAGCTGAGCAGTGTGGCTGACACACCTGTGGGACAGGATGATATCCAGAGGGACCTGGACAAGCTTGAGAAGTGGGCACATGTGAACCTCACGAGGTTCAACAAGGTTAAGTGCAAGGTCTTTTATCTAGGATGGGGTAATCCTTAATATCAATACAGGCTGAGGGACTAAGCAATTGAGAGCAGCTCTGAAGAGAAAGATGCAGGGGTACTGGTAGATGAAAAGCTGGACATTAGCCGATGATGTGTGCTCATAGCCCAAAAGCCAACTGTATCCTGTACTGCATCAAAAGAAGCATGGCCAGCAGGTCAAGGGAGGTGATTCTGCCCCTCTATTTTGCTCTGGTGAGACCCCACCCGCAGTACTGCATCCAGCTCTGGAGTCCTCAGCACAGGAAACACATGGACCTGTTGGAGTGGATCCAGAGGACTAAAATTAGAGGGATGGCACACCTCTCCTGTGAAGAGTAGCTGAGGGAGCTGGGTTTTTTTAACCTGAAGAGACAGCTCTGGGTAGACTTTATTGTGACCTTTCAGTACTTAATGGGGACCTATGAGAAAGAAGGGACAGATTTTTAATTGGGACTGCAGCAATAGGACAAGGGGTATTGGTTTTAAACTAAAAAAAAGTTAGATTCAGACCAGATATAAGGAAGATATTTTCTGCAATGAAGGTGGCGAAACACTGGAACAGATTGCCCAGAGAGATGGATTGATGTCCTAATCCCTACAAACATTCCAGGTCAGGCTGGATGGTGCTCTGAGCAAACTGATCGAGTTGAGGATGCCCCTGCTCATTGCAGGGGAGTTGAACTGAATGACTTCTAAAGGTCTCTTCCAGCCCAAATATTCTATTGAAGTTAGTGAAAAACATTAAAAACTCTACTCTGATCCAGCTGTTTACAAGGTATTAGGTAGCATTATCTTTCCTTGCACCTTCAAGATGCTTAAGTCCACAGTTGGATAACGCTAAGGAAGAAACTGTTACATTGCACAAAAGTTATTTATTAGCACTTACCCTGTACAACCCATAATTTCTGGTCCATCGAAGGAGAAGGGATCAGAATCATCTGGCTCTGACCTCATTCTGTATGTCTTTGTCAACACTTCATTTGTGAAGTAGTCATTTGGTTCAAAATGAAATTCTAGTGTGAAACTCTTAAAAAGAATTTTAGAGCAACAACTTTAGCAATTTAGCAACATATACCTTTAACTTCAATGTACCTAAAATCCAAAATAAAAAATACATAAAATGGAACATATCCACCTCTACAAATACAGAAATGGTGCACAGATATAACTTATTCTGAAATTTCTTGCCCAAGTTGTACAACAAATCCTCAAATATTTTCATTTACCAAGTTGATCTTGTGCTTATTACTTAATATACTGCTTGCAGTAACAGCACAAGATCTCCCAGTGCACAGCTCTCTTGTTGCTAACAAAGATAAAGATTAAAACTTAGCAAACTACCCAGCTTCTGACAAGGAAATTATACCCTATTGTAAGTTATACAAAAAGTACCTGAAGGTATCAAAATTTAAAGGTGAAGCAGTCAGATATTAAGATCAAAGTTATTAACCCATCAGAATTTGAAGGTTAAATTAATTCATACAATACTGCAAGACTAGTATGGGTTCTTGTACTACTTTTCAGAAGACAAGAAGCAGCTGCATATTTCTCATGATTGCCCTAAGACAATTTGCCATCACAGACCATGTTACTAACACAAATAACAGTCTTAAGATAACACAAAAATAATCTTAAACTAACCATAGGCTGTCCAACTTCTGAAAATTTCACTTTTATATCTTTTAAGTGTTTCAGAATAGGTTCATCATGTTCCTGTAAAGAAAAAAATTCATTCAGTTTTCATAACATTAAACTGTGCAGACATAAAAAGCCATATTTTGAATGAGTTTTGCTTGTTCCAGTACTGAAATATTTCCATGAACTTGACCAGCAGATGGCAACAACAGCTGCACAGTTTCCTTTGCAGTACGTGACTTAAATCCACACAAACAGCAAGTACAGTTTTTAACAGTACCTAATACATCTCTCACACTCATAAGCACAGAAAGTGTATTAGTAAGGTAAAGTCACTTCAATAAATAACAGTATGATGGTATTTCAGAGTGCTCTGTGCTCTCAGTTGAATGAAGTAACAGAAGACATCCAAGTACCTCTTCCATTTTTGCTCCCCAACAGACACATCAAGTAATGTACTGCTTCTACTTCTTTAAGGCACTTGGATTAAATACTAACACAACTTCAAATAAGCCTGGACCACTACCTACCTGAACCATATCACTGAGCAAGTCCACATTCTTGAATACTGTAAGCCAAAACTCAGGAATTCCTTTAGGGTCTTCTTTTTCTTCATCTTTTTTTTCCTCTTCAAGCTTGGCTTTCTCTTTCATTTCCTCCTTCATAGAATAAAAATGTTACTTTTCCTTCATTCTGTAAGAGCGCCCACAAGGTCTGTTAACAGTTTTATGTTGATACTAGTACAAATTGAATTTCATGTGCACACTTTAAGCAATCATCAAGTATTATTATCATTATTAAAAGCAAGTAACAATGCACTCAATTGTTTTAAAAAAACCTATTTACTGTGTTGAATTTTGTCTCATGCTAAGGATTCAGACGTTGACAAGAACCGATTAGGATACTCACTGAAATTTCTTCTTCGACATCTGCTTTCCATTCACATTCTTCCTCTGTAGGCTCATAAATGGCATTGATGATTTCACTTCGCTGGAAGATTAAACCAAGAATGTTTTCACATTTCCTAGTCATTGCAGTCAGCAATGCCCTAACCAATAAATTCCTAACCCTAAAGTTAGATGATCAATAATACATTAACTATGTAGCCAAACTTTTTCTTTTGGCCCTAGAAGATTTCTCAGCAGTTACAAGCTTTTCAACGCACTAACTGCCAAAGTTCCAGAAAGGTTACCATACCATCTGACATCTACCTGCTCAACTAACAAGATGAGTCCTGGTATATTGAAGTGATTTTGGTAACCATGGAACAGACTGAGCCGCACCTCGCCTTAATCTTAGCTGATATTCACATGCATAGTAAAATGAACTGAATGGGCACATACAGGACTGAAGTAATTCAGAACATGCGTAAGATTTCAGCTTATATTCCTTTTGTGCTTTTAACTAAAGCTTTTAAATACAAATCAGATTAGCATTAAAATACCTTGTCAAATAAAGGCTGATAGAGAGCAGCATACTTTCTTTCCAGCTCATGAACTTCCTCGTAAAACTTTGCTTCTATCTGTGCACACTGAACTTGAAGGTTCTTGAGAGCATTCACACGTCTTTTAACAACTTTAGGCAAGCTGAAAAATCCAGTGACATAACAGTTACTAATACTGCATTCTAAGCACACAACGACCCCTCCTTAACCAGTCCCCTTGCAAGTTAACCAACCTGCATCAAAACTGACTTTAAACTCTATTTTAAGCTCTAGAAAACTGTACAAGTCAAACTATGACCCACTGTATCATACAGATTGAAACTGTTAGTACAGGCTCTTAAACTGAGGCTTAACCTCAACTAGAACCAGAGCATTCCAAACACCTGGGTCAATCATGAGACAAACTGGTGCAATAAAGCTTCATACTAAAACCAAGATTTATGTTACCACCAAGCAGCATAATAAATTCATATGACTAAGCATAATTAACAAAGGTCTTATCGCTAACTGGCTTGGTTTTATAAAAGAAAGTTCAAGACAATTGAGTTATTCTTCACTTAGGAAGTTAATCTTAAACATTTACATTTTTGTTTCACTGAGGAAAGCAGCTTGTAATACTGACTTCTAATATTAACTGTCATGCCCAAAGCGAGCCAGAACCATTTTGCTAAATGAGCCACTGTATTATACATGTGTAAAAGGAAAGCAACTTATTCAATCCTCATTATAAATACTTCTTGGCTACAACTCTAATACGAGTTTCGCTATAGAAAAATATGCTAACACAGACCTACTGTTAGGACAGAGAGTTACCTATGTCAAGGCTAACAGCAAGATTCAGAAGTAGAGTGCCGACAGCCTCAACTGTCTGAAAGGTGTGCCAAAACCCAGCATATGGCTGCAGAAGATTACTATGTTAACTTGCCATATTTATTTTATTTAAGCAATTGCGTCATGTTATTTAGAACACAGTAATAAACAACAGCTTTTAATTGTTAGGAATAGCTTCAGGTTAGGCAAAATAACCAACAATATTTCAGCTTAGTTAAACACTGAATGTCTACGTTAATTACTAAGGTTATCTTACCTCTATTAGGTAGAACGAGCACATGTTCCAACATCCTTATTTACTTTAACATGCAGAACCCTTTTCCCCAACGACTTTATGCTCAACATGAATATTCTGTTTCTGGTTACTATGATAATATGCACATCATCATTAAAAAAAGATTCCACTTAACCTTCCAATTTGGACCAAAGCACATCTGCTACACAAACTACCAGAACAGCTTAAATTTAGTCACATACACTCATAAATGGTTGATAACATCCTTTTACTCTGATATTTTTCCAGAAGCTAGTCAAGTTAACCATTTGCTGTAATTTTATCTTCAAGTATAACATCAACTAATAGCAACTCAAGTTGCAAGTTCACTTAGTTCCAGAAAAAAGTGTTAAGAAAGAAAATTAGCACAACCACGGAGATACAACTGTTCACTTAATGCCTCATGAGTATACACGCAATAAGAGTACTGGTCCTAGCAACTGCCTGTAAAGCATGACATTTCTAAGAGATAGGGCCATACAGGCAGCATGTCTGATTCCACTATGTCAGAGTAAAGAATTAAACAACATCTATTAGAGAATCTAGAACCTTTTGCATGTATCAAAGCTGCATTTCATTACAACCCATGGCAACTAGTTCAAATGTACAGTCTGTACATCCACTTCATTTATAAAATCTGTACTTCTAAAATAAGTAATGTAGTTTCATGAAAAAGATGGCTTTTACAAAGTGAATCCAAAATGGAGAAGCAGATAAGAAATCGGAACTGGACTGCAGAAGTAAAACAATGGCAAGCCTGAACAGACTTGGAACCTGTTTTAGTTTCCTACCAGCTTATGCACCTAGTTCCTTAACAGCACACAACAGAATCCACACTCCTGCTGACTTCTGCACCACCTCAGTGTCTAGACTGTAGATGAATAAGCTCAAAATAATACTTGGGAAGACATATAAGAGGCACCTGTAAAGGATGGTTAAGTCAGCATGCATATGCCAAGAATCTGCAGGTTCAAGTTACACAGCTATTTTCATATTACAAGTTAGGCAAGCATTTGGTACAGTAGCAAAGTTGCAATGCTTTTGTGACAGAGAATGCACTACTGTACTTAGAAGTAATGAAGAAACGGTACAGTATCTTGGGGAGTAGCTGACTAGAAGAATGTCACATAAATCAATATTACCACTTCTGTCCACTTCTTACGACCTGAAAGATTAGTAGAGGTTAATTGACGTCTGTTGGAAAAAAGAAGAAAAAATGTTGGGTTCTAGAAAGCCTGCAATGCACAGTATCCAGAAGAGAAAGAACTTGGGTACCCTTTGACTCCATGATCTTTCTTGGGCCAATGTTTATTAGGGAAGGCTGTTAGTTAAATGGGCTTTTCTTCCATGCTACCCTCTATAACAGAAAGGTGGTATGAAAACCAGCAGCAGCAATGCCTGTTACCCATTAGGTGCCCCAGGTCACGTCCATAGCAATGTAGGATCCTATCACAGCAGGGGAGGTCAGACACTTTAAACATTTTAGTGTTTTTTCTTCATAAAAGCCCAAATAAACTCTTCAATTTTGAGATGCACTACATACTTTATTAGTTTTCCTGCTACCCAAGCACAGTGCTTTATGACTATTAATGCTACAAACAATATTGTTCAGAAACCAAAAGAACCGTATCTACAACTCTGCTCATACTGAACAAATACTGTACCTTTCTATATATCCTGTAGATGTTCCTACCAGACCATCAAGCCTTTCCTGCAGGGCTGCAAGAATCTGTGGATTTTGCATCATTTGCACAGTCAACTGCCGAGCTAAATTAAAAAAGAGAACTACGTTAAGTGTGAAGTGCATCTTTTGGACTTATCTTGAAATAAAAGTTGCTTAAATACTACAAAACAGTAGTACATTTACTATACATACACTTCTAGAAAGAAACATAGGCAAAGCAGTATTTCAAACACCTCTCCATTTTGGAATCATGAATGAAATCCATCCTATTTGGAAAACAGGAAGAATCCCTGGATTTAAATGGCCACTACTCAAACTGAGTATTTTTCACAGAATCACAGAATAACCAGGTTGGAAGAGACCCACCAGATCATCGAGTCCAACCATTTTCATTAAAATAGAAGTTTTTACATCATGCCTCTAAAAGCATTTTTAGTTTTTGCTTTGACTACTTTTATTTTGAATTCATGAAGGAAAGGCAAAGCAGAAGAATTTGTGCTTTTACTTTAAGAAAGGAATAAAAACTGGTATTGGGATTTTCGTTCCATTTTACATAAACCTATGTTTACCTAATTCTTCCTGCAGGAGAATAGATTACTCATTAGAGTAGTCCGACACATTATTGACTACAAGAATATCAGTACTAGGTCCTTGAAGTCCATCATCTACATCTTCAGAAAGCACTTTGTCCAAATGGAAAACCTGTTCCAAACTACAAGGTAGAAGTACACTTAAACACTGAAATTCCTAGCCTAGTCATTCTCATTATTCATATGAACATCAACCTTTTTACTTCTGGGCCCAGAGAGTGGTGGTAAATGGTGTGAAATCCAGCTGGAGGCCAGTGACAAGTGGGGTTCCCCAGGGCTCAGTGCTGGGTCCAGCCCTGTTCAATGTCTTCATCAATGATCTGGATGAAGGCATCGAGTGCACCCTTAGCAAGTTTGCGGACGACACTAAGCTGGGTGGAAGTGTCGATCTGCTGGAGGGTCGGGAGGCTCTGCAAACTGATCTGAACAGGCTGGACCGCTGGGCAGAGTCCAATGGCATGAGGTTTAACAAGACCAAATGCCGGGTCCTGCACTTGGGGCACAACAACCCTATGCAGTGCTACAGACTGGGAGAAGTCTGTCTAGAAAGCTGCCTGGAGGAGAGGGACCTGGACGTGTTGGTTGACAGCCAACTGAATATGAGCCAGCAGTGTGCCCAGGTGGCCAAGAAGGCCAATGGCATCTTGTCTTGTATCAGAAACGGTGTGACCAGCAGGTCCAGGGAGGTTATTCTCCCTCTGTACTCGGCACTGGTGAGACCGCTCCTCAAATCCTGTGTTCAGTTCTGGGCCCCTCACCACAAGAAGGATGTTGAGGCTCTGGAGAGAGTCCAGAGAAGAGCAACAAAGCTGGTGAAGGGGCTGAAGAACAGGCCTTATGAGGAGCGGCTGAGAGAGCTGGGGTTGTTTAGCCTGGAGAAGAGGAGGCTGAGGGGTGACCTCATTGCTCTCTACAACTACCTGAAAGGACGTTGTAGAGAGGAGGGTGCTGGCCTCTTCTTCCAAGTGACAGGGGACAGGACAAGAGGGAACGGCCTCAAGCTCCGCCAGGGGAGGTTTAGGCTAGACGTTAGGAAAAAGTTCTTTACAGAAAGGGTCATTGGGCACTGGAACAGGCTGCCCAGGGAGGTGGTTGATTCACCTTCCCTGGAGGTGTTTAAGGCACGGGTGGATGAGGTGCTGAGGGATATGGTTTAGTGTTTGATGGGAACGGTTGGACTCGATGATCCGGTGGGTCTCTTCCAACCTGGTTATTCTGTGATTCTGTGATCAAAATCTGTGCCTCAACCTGCAGAAATTAATTTCAGAATTTCATATTTTTAGTAAGAATTTATCAACAGTTTTTATCATGCCATTTTGCCTTCTTCCCTGTCCTCAACATCTTCAGATAGGCACACTACTACTTTACATTCCATATAAGAGAATAATTTTACATAGACCTAATATAACACCTTCAAATCAGAGTGAAGCTTTTGAATCCTTCCTGATACACAAAGCAATGGCACACCATTTTCCATTTCTATGCCCTTCACTACAGTAACCACATGTGAACACTCTCTTCTACTGCTACATCCTAGCACTAAAATACATGCCGAAAAGTTATGTTTCAAGCAACATCCAAAAAAGCAGTTTTGCTTTTCACAGTATTGCAATGGGTTTATATTTTAGCAGTAAAAGCTTTACCAGTACCACCTCACATTTGTCGGCACTACTCCTCTTGACAATATAGTTTTCTCTTGTCTTCCTATTCACTCGTCTTTCCTATACTAGAAAACCTACCCAATTGTGTCCTTTGAGTATGTTGCCAGTTATTCTTTAATATCAAATCTTTAATATTCTTTTTCAAGATCGTATCATACACATGGTATGCCAACAGCCACATGACCTCAAACTGAAATCCAACCGCATAACTGCAATTTTTGCAAGTTCATGGATCCAAGGATGCTATTTCTTCAAAGAGCTTTTTTCCTAAAATCAGGAATGCTTTAGTGTCCACTAAGGGAGCTTTGACATTTAAAAATGGAATTGTATAGATTGAGAAAAGGAAACCAGTAAAACCTAAGGAAAAATTGTGCATTAAAAAAATACTATAAAACTAGGCAAGCAAGAATTATAGATGCCAAAGAACTGCTTAACACTGTGAAACATCTTTGATTTATAAAATCCAATTTCTCTCCAAAATTCTTATATTATAATTTCCCCTCAGATTCTCATCCACAATACCTGGGATTAATCACTAAAAATACATATTATTCATGGATAGGCTTATTTGGGACCTGAATAATTGGGACCTGAATATTTGTAACCTGAATAGTTACAATTTAATTATTGTAAGCCATTCTTCAGCTGACCAGTGCGTTCCCCAGAATTTTGCAATCCATTTTGAAAGCACTTATTTCAATAGATACAGCAAAGCCTCTAACATCACCTCGAGCAAAATTAACCTACTTTTCTTCAGTATTGTTATTCTGTTCAAGCAATCATACAACATGGCAGTACCAAAAATCCAAAATATTTTCTAGCAGAGATAATTAGCATTTCTGTTTTAGCTATGTGCTCTTCAGATTCTATCTGTGCCTCCAAACTTTAACTACAACGCATAAGTAAAACTGTGCAGCACAGACAAAACCAATATTCCAATACATGCTCATATTTTTTTGTTGAGGGTAAAAAAGCACGTTACCTTTGCTGTTGGCATCTTCACCAGTTTCTTCTTCCTCTACTTCTTCAACATCTTCCATATCCTGTTGGTCAAGCTCAGATTGTTCTTTGCTATTAGGAATATTCAATAACAGGATCAAGAAGTTAGTATTTTATAAAATACTATAATGAGCTTAAAGAGCTCAAATTAGAGATTATAAGGGTAGGAACAAACTGTGACATCAGTTCTGATCTGTGACAAACTACAAGTCTTAATAGCCAAACAAAGCCAGATTTGTCTTCATACGTTCAAGTTTCACACATCTGACAATCTCAGAACAGTTTGTTAAACTAGCAGCTTTCCAGAATTTTGAAGATTCCTTTTTTACAAAGTAATTCCTTAAGCTCCTACCCCTATGTCTCCTTTCACAGAAAGGGTCATCAGGCACTGGCAGAGGCTGCCCAGGGAGGTGGTTGAGTCACCATCCCTGGAGGTATTTAAAAGATGGGTACACAAGGTGCTCAGGGACATAGTTTAGCGGCAGATAGGAATGGTTGGACTCAATGATCCTGGGGGTCTTTCCCAACTGGGTCATTCTATGATATCAATACAAAGACTCCTTCTGCTCTACATATCCTCTTTGTTAAGCTGTGCAGGCCTCGAAAACTGAGGGTAGGTTCACCTAAACTATACTTCAAACGCCACAAAACATGAGCACTTGAAGTACAGAAATAACTATATACAGTGAAACAACAGTAAACAGCAGCACTGTTGTTTTTCTCATCCCGAATGCTAACACAGTAAGTTGACCAGTGAATTGCCACAGTTTTAGATTTTCTTACAATTAAGATCCCAAACCCATCTGGCATAAGCAACCCAAGATTTTCTCCCAGGTTCTATAAGCCTCACACCTTGCCACAGTGCCAAGATCACTACCTAGACTCTATGTCATCTAAAGTACAGCATACAATGTGGTCAGAGCCTCATAAACCTATAGATTTTACTTACTTGTCTATGTCTGCCATTATCGTGGATATCAAACCCTAGAGGAAAAAACACAAATGTGTAACAGCAGCAGCATTAGACTTCCTTACAAGGTGTACCAGCAAGTGCCATAATACTTAAAAGGAAAGAAACACAAACCATGCCAGCTTTAACAAATAGGATAAATATTTAATACAATCTAAAGAGTGTCATCTCCCCCCATGCATTTTTTGAGCTCTCACTCCAAAGCTTACAGAAATACTGAAAAACTCTGTTCTGGTTTAGAACCAACAGATCTACTCACATACATTTAAGTAGCAGCAAAACATCATGTTGCACTTTGTATCATAGTGCTGTACTAATACTACAAATTGACTATCCTGTCTTAGTAGAAAACTGAAATATAAGCTGAGAAAAACTGAAGCAAAAAGGGTGCTAGAATCCTTTTTGATAACTGTTTACTCACCTCCAGCATGTAACAGCAGACAAAGGATACTTATAGCTAAATCAGTTTCTATTAATACTAAAGATACGTTTTTGTCGATCGATTTTTAATTCCAGCTTTACAAAGCAAATCCAAGTAGTTCCTCAGAATACTCAGAAAATTGCAACATTAAAAAAATGCCACAGGCCAAGCCATTTAAATATGGCCAACTTCAATGTCCTGAATGATCATAAATACATTCCAGGCAATAATAGAAGCCTTATACGTTGACACTACTGCAAATCTCGCATACCATGAAGCACTCATGTTCTCAAATGTACGGCAAGATGAAAAATGTTTTCCACCGGGAAAACAATACTTAAGAGTCCAGTCTCCAAAACAATGCTTCAGGGAGCTTGAAGGCAGAGACAATACTACGCATAAGAAAACACTGTCCCACTATTCCTATCTTAGGTCCAGTGGTTCAAGAGACACCAAGTACCAAGAACACTATTGGCCCAGGAAGCATGGGAGACTGCTTTCAAGTCCCTATTTCAGCTGCTGTTCAGTAAGCTAAACAAAATCAAGTTTCCTTTAGGAAGTTAAATTCCTTAAAATGCATCACAATGAGAATTTTTGTCTACAGCGGAGGTGTGTGTTCTAGAAAAACTGAAAGTTGCATTTGATCTGTCCAAAGTGTCTAACACAAGAGTACAACAGCACAAGAGTTCAGTAAGATCATGACATTAGAAGTCAATATGAAGGATATGGTAAAATCTAGACTTCAGAATGTAACACCTACATTCCACGCATATATAATCAAAATATAGTTTTCTGGTATTACAGCTCCTTCACAACAATTACATGGGAAGGAAGCATCTGATGTCTTTACTTAGGACCACACCACTACAGTGCAAAACAAGTATTTAGGACACTGCACATAACCAAAAAGGTTCAGTTCCCTAGTTTACTGAAAAAACAGAGAACCAACTACTTGCCAATCTATTTCACAAAAATAACACAGTATTCACTAACAAGTAGAATGTCAGCACTACTGTAAACCAAACACATCCAACAATTCAGTATGAAATCAAGGAGTTCCAGTAACATTTTTTACTCATTTTAAGTTCCTTGAAATTCAGATTACGTTTGCCAGTCTTGAGACTTCAGGTTTATACGTGGATGCAAGCTACCTACGTAACATTATCAAAGATAGCATGGACTGAAGACCTATAAAAAAATTAAAACATACCACAATTACAACTCACATTTAGATGTCTCCATACATAACAAGCAGCATTACTTCTGATTTGTAAGATTTTATCCATGCCAAATATACAGTTTGCTTACACGTTTCCTCTTAACTTGTTCGTCATGCAGGACCTTTTAAAGCGGACTGGAAATATCACTGGGCAAAAGAATGCAAGATGCACAGCTCTCCTGCTTTTCAAGCATTTTTATGCACGCTTGAGACAGTGATCACATTCACAGACCATTATTAACTCTTACAAAGACCAACATTTTCTCTTCTCCATTCTCCCCAAACACAGCTTCACTTTCCATAAAACTAGAGGCAGAAAAGGTGTGACCAGTGACAACACAAACCCTGTGGTTTCACCAAGCCAGTGGGCTAGATCAAACAGCAGCCAAAACATCTTAGATACAGGTTTGCTGAAAGAGGTCGACTTCTACAGTTCATTGAAACGTTTTTTTTTCTAAATGGGAATATAAGATGGGCTATGACCAAGTCACGTCCAAAAACTCTAACTACGTATTCCATTTCCAACACTAGCTATTACGCAGATGCCTAGGAAAAGAAAGCAATAACATGGCAAGAACTCCCTCAGAAACTCTCCTAGCTTCCAAACACATTCAGAAAAAAAAAAGCCACGTTAGCTCAGGAAGTGCAGTTATTTGACAATGTTACAATACATTTTTATTTCATAAACTAGTCAACATCCCTGAAACTGTGCAGGTAAGCTGATGTTATCACTCAAACACCAGAGTGCTAAAATCCTGTCTCTGAGTTGCACCATTGAGCTCAGCAATCATAAAACTAAGTCACGCTTTTCTACACTGGGCAACAGCATGGCAGAGGAGGTTTCACCAGCAGTCTCTGTGTACTTTAATTCCTCAGCAGGCTCCTTGTTTTCACCATTCTAAACAACTACATGTCATCAGCAATCTTCATCCTTTCACCGTTCACCCCTCCTTCCAAGCTTTCTTATGACCATGCTGAAGGCATTCATCTCACTACAGAACACTGGTGGAAAGCCAGCATCGGCTTCCCTCCCTCTCATCACTGCAAGGGGCAGTTGCCCATCTCTGCCTCCTGGTTTTTAAACAATCCATGCAGGCTCTGTATGTTTTTCAACTGTGTCCCAGTTTTCCCAAAGACTTTGAATAACATTCTTCAAAGTTCTTTTTGGAAATTAAAATAGGCTGTATCAAGCAGCTGTCAACTTCAAAGCCTCCCTCCAGTGTCTTCCTATCTGCCACATCCCATTTTTCCTATTCTCCTTGCATCAGTCTTTCATGTCTCATCTTTTAATCTTCCCTCCACTTTTTACACAACTCAGTATCAGGAGATCTGCAGTTGGAAGAGTCCTGCACACTGAGGAGATACTACTGTTTGTCATGACACTGTCATCTGCCAGCTGTAGACAACAGTTCTTCTATGAGGAAGCTACAAGGCACTGTGCCAAGAGAACCACGTTGGCAGACATTTAGACTACTCTCGGCAACACACTAGAAGGGATATATGCAACTACAGATGCACCATGTTTAGTTTATTGTAACTTAATCACGAGCTTCGCTGCAAACAGTTTGATTGGTAAAAAACTGTAGAGGTAGAAAAGCTCTGAGAAAAGCATTCCTTAAGAGCAAAGAGCCTCCAGTATTTTTGTACAACACTTAATACAAGGTCCCAGCCTAGTATACAGAGTTTCAGATACAACATGTACAGCAATCGGTTAATACTAAAATGTATCACTTCATTATTTTTCAGTATCTCCCCCAAAACTAAACCTTTGGATACATTATTTGCATCACTGCTTTCCACAAGAAAGATAACCATCTATCCCAGTTTGTTTCACAGACGCATTTAGGATTGTGAACAGTAGCTGCACCTTGGCACATGAGCAGCAAGAAGCACTCACTGGTACTGCTCCTTGAAGTGCTCCTTGGGAGACACCAGTTCACCAGTCATCAGTGTAGGTTTACAAGAAACCCAACTACAGCTCCATGTCTAGGTAACTGCTTTCGGCTGAGGTACTACTTGGAATCTAGTCCTACAAACAGCAAGAAAACACTTTTGATTACCAATAAAGAGTGGCCTCCTCCTTTCTTTAAAAGCCAGCAGGCAAATAACCTCCTTAATTGTAAAATATTTTATTTCCCCATTACTTAAACAGCTACAGCCAGTGGCACTGCATTATGGTCAAATAAAGAGGTGTCCAGAGGCTTTACTTAAAATGTTTTATTGCTCACTGTAAAAATACACAGAGGAAAAGAAATAGTTATCTTATCTTTGCAGGGCTTTAAAGAAATGCATAAGAAGTTCATGATACAAAAAGGAAGCAAAAGCACAGAAGCAAGCTACTGAGCACATTTTCTAAAAGCTAAAGTTTAAAACCCCTCTCGTACAGGTAGCTTAAGCTCAAATCACAAGGCTGCCTGCCATCATAAGGAACTGGTTCTTCAAAAGAAAAAGGTTAGGAGACTGTTAATCCAGCACAAGCTTAGTCACAGTTTTGAGTGAATCCTGCGTAATTAACAAAAGATAGAACCCCCTTAAAAACTTAAATCTTAGCAAAGCAGTATGAAAATTCACTGTTTCCATGATGTTTAAAAAACACTTTACCTCTTTAATCTGCCATGTTTTTCAGAAATGTAGTCTGATACATGTAGAAATGAATAATATTGCCACGTGTTCATCCTTAACTTCGTCAGTAAGCATTCAGTTTTCAGGAGTTGTTTCTTCACTAAGTAACTTGCTCAAGACAGAAACACAAACTGTAAATATTCAGCCTTTCCCAGTTTTTCTTCTTTCCAAGTCTGCCTTTATCCACACAGAAAACAGTCAAAAGTTTGCACAACACCACCACCCACGTTACAGCTAGGGCACACACACTGGTGAGAAGCCTTTCCTTTCTGAAGGTCAGCTTTAAGTGTCCCAAGTAAGCACACCAGTATTAGATTACCGTGACATCCGCTCAGCCTCAGGAAGACAGGTCAGGGAGAGGTGAATCAGGAGTCCGCGGAGGATGCAAGACATTTCCTCCAGCAAAACACTAGCTTTCTTGCAGAAGCCCTAAGGCTGGCAGGCCACCAACAGATCGCTACTGTTCATCTCTGTGGATACCATACCACGCATAGTACCCATTCCCTCCCTTTCAGGAAATATCCTTTCCCCTTCTCTAGAGGAACTACTCACACAAATCATTTGCAATAGCAAGTAGAATAAATTTCTCAAGTAGTTCAAGGGACAAAAGGGCTTTTTGAGGATACTAGGCCCAAGCTACAGCCAAGCCTTGTTTACTCAAATATTTAAAAGAAATCTACCCTTTTTACCAAAAACTGATTTCCTCAGTAGTCAATAATTTAGAGCACTGGAAATAAGTCAGCCTGTCCATAAGACAGCATAAGCCTCCTTCTGCCTCTTGCAAGCCCTGGGAAATTGAAAGCGATACATTGACAGAAAATACCTAAAACAAATGAACCTTCTGTGCTGCAACATAAGGTAATAAACTAAGTGGACTAAGTCAGATGTTAGTGAAGAAAACATAGGTCCAGCTAGAGAATAGATAGTTGTATAAAAGAAAAAAAAAATCCGGATTAAATCCTGTAAGCTATTTGCAATGCATGCACAAAGTAGAGGTGCCAGATAAATGACATCATACTAGCCATGTTCCACATTCTCTACAGACTGGGAAACTCGACAGCAATATATGCACTTAAAGTTGCTTCAAACTGGTATTCTTTGGCCGGCATTCCAGCAGGGCAACTTGTGACATTTTTCTATACATAATCAACAGCAAAACAGAAAACAAAAATTAAAATAGTGGTGTAGGGATCCATTAAAAGCAACTCTTTGACCTTAGATGTTCAAAATAATTGTTTGACATAGTTCGCCTAAACCACTAGAAGAGGTTTGTAACCTTAAAGAGCTCAGATGTTGTGCATAGTGCAGTTTCATTCAATGTCAGAACAGGGTGAACTGCTTAAAAAGTGCACAGTACCTAGCACAGAGTTACACACTTGAAATTTTTTTGGTACCAAGACCTAAAAAACCACATCAATCACTTCACAACTGCTAGTAGAAGCTACAGTACCAACCTCCAGGTACTAAAATAGTTACATAAGAAAGGATCACACAGCTCAGTAGTGCCTGGGAGAGCATTTAGCTCCTCTTCAAAAAGAAGCAACTGAATAATGTATCAGATTTTTAAAATGCCATTTCAAAAGGGAATCAAGCAGAAGACCAACTGGTTCCTTTATACTTCTGTGACCAAATTCATGAAACACCTATTATCATCAGCCTGGAAATTGGCCACGAAGCAAGGGGGAACTGCACCTTTAGTAGATAAGCAACATGCTACAAACAGATTATATCATTCATATTATGGTAAAAATATGCCTTGTTGGGAAAGCTGAAGGTAAAAAAAGCAAAAACCAATCTCATTTAAGTGGGTAGGGTAGTCCCTACGCTAGAACATCAAGATACCACATCTATTTGATGAAAGACTATCAGCCATTGAACACTCCAGACAATTTCTTTTTATTAGTACCTCCAAGTTCTTCTGCTGAAGCAAGATTTCAGACTGTTAATGTAGGAGAGCAAAAATTGACAAAATTAATTTAAATTTTCAAATCTAGAATAAATAATTAAGATTGTCTGCCTAAATACAAGCACAGAAAAAAGGACTATGAGCTAATAAACAAGACAGTAGCAAAATAGGCTACCAAGGTCTAATAAAGAGACTAAGGAGCTAGTGGTCAATAGAAGCAAGGAACCTGGGTTTCTCAATACAGTAACAAGAAGTTGCCCATGGATCCTTGCAGTAACTCAAACCCTTTAGTTTTGTTGCAATTTATTGTGCAAGCACCAACTCATCCACTGCGTTCAAAAGACATGCACAGTCACAGCAGAAATACAAACTGGCATGGTGATACACGGGACTCTTTCACAGAAGCTTGAGTAAGGTCCTCTAGGCCAAGCAGAGGACAAGAAATTCAGATGAGTAATGGTGTTTCACAAAAGATACTCAGAACACTTAGTTATGTACAAGTGCTAAATTGGCCAAGATGTGAAGCACTCAGATCACCACCGCAAGGGAGACAAGCCCTCTTCATGAAGGGAGCACCAAGCTTCTCTGCTGAATGACCTTCAGTCAGCTAAAGCCAATATAATCAGCAAATGCTGCTGTAAAAACCTTAACATGGTTCCTCCTTAGCTACGCATAACCCCCTTCCTTTCATCAACAATTCTGAACAGCTGCAAAGTTAAACAAAATAAGTAGCAGGCATTTCATTTGTACTTCAGGTTAGACTTGAAGTTGTCTAACAGCAAGGTCAAGCAAAAGAGCAACCACAGGCAAGCAAAACTAACTCATGAATAGGGTTAGGCAAGTTTAAAGTAACTGTGAAACAGTATGTTACAGCATCTTACCTTGGGATAACGCGTTAAAATTCAGAATTTGATTGTAGAGAATCAAAACACTAAATCATGATAATATTAAACTGAGTAACACAAGACAAATGAAACTGTTCTCTCCCTTCCAAGTGACAATTTTCACTTTTCCTAATAGCTTCTGGGGTAAAGGCAACAACTTCAGCCATTTGTCAATGCAAACTTTTCACTAGTGCTTGCAAGCCTCTGCACAATACATGTCATGGCATGAACACATGTTTTCCACATTTCAGCTTTAAAGCACTCTGGAACTTGTATGAGAATGTCAATTAAACGATGGGAAAAAAAGAAAACAGTGATCATATAATGAATTTAGCTAATAGCAGCTGCAGGGCTTGCTTTCATTCATGTGGAAACACCTTTTAGAGCTTTCCCTTTCATTTTTAAATCAGGAAATGATAATTCAGTCAACAAGTACTGAACTCCTACTTTTGCAGAATTTTTATTGAATTTTACGTAGTGCCTGTTCACTCTTGCAGAAAAAAAAAAAAAACACAATCTCCATAAGGAGATGGAAACTGACTACAATTTACATTACAATTTAAAATCAGGACTGAATTATACCTGCATGTTTGTCTCTGCTACTGAATCAAGCTCCCTGATCATGTTCTAAAAATAAGGTAATTAACACACAATATAGTCTTTGTTCTGGGTGCCAAGATTCTGTAGTAGAAAACATACCTAATTCTATTTAGGACAATCCTTCATTATTAGAGAAGTAATCCAGGAGTTTAAATCCAAGCCTAAAAAAGTTAAACAAAGATTTTTTTAAAAAAACAAATTAGCCATAACAGCTTATTGCATTTCTCCTTCTCATCACTGATAATAGGAAAACAACACTCATTCTGATGTCCCAGAATCAGAGTTTTCATCTCTAAAAAAGATATAGTTAATACTTCCCGACAGAGTATTTCTCTACACAGTTCATTTTCGTACAAGTAGCCAGTTTGTTAAAAAGCATCAAAGTAACATGAAAGAGCATTTTAATAAAATACTTAAGGTAGCAGAGTGCAGTTTAGACTCGTGCATGCCATAACATCATCCAAATGAGAGTGCCAGTTCACTGAAATTGCCACATAATCAAATACAACCCTACTGCCAGTTATGCCAGTATCTGCAAGATGAACACATTGCAGCAGTCAAACTTTAAATCAAATTTTGCTTAAAAACAGCTAAACATCCTTATCTGAAAAGAGAGTAAAAAACACATTGAAAAATATGTGCACAGGTTTTAAAAGGGTGAGTTTCTGCTTGAGCATCTGCTGAATGCAAGATTGTAAATTCATTTACTCCAATAAGTCCCTGAAATTCCTAAAATACATTTAGCAACCTCCTTGTTAGCAGTTTCCCCCATGGAAACAAAGTCATTACCGAAGACCTTAAAATGTCTAGTTTTTTCTACCAAGAGCTAGCATTCACTGAAAAAAAGAACACACCAACCATCTGACACATTTTTGGTGGCTATTAGAGAGGAAATGTTACAATTGGTAGTAAGGCCCAACAGAACACATAGTTATGGTTTCAGTAAGTCACCTGCAAAGGAATACAAGAGCAGAGTTTAAAAAGCATAAGTGAATATATGTAGAGAGCCAAGGAACTTGAGCCTTATTTACAAAGTGATCTTCACAAGCGTTTTCTTGTGGACTTCACTCAATCACACTTCCAGTACCAGCAGTACCACCTGATATGTCCTTAACAGTGAAGGTAATAGAAGAATCAAGAGAACATGTCATAAAGACATCACCAGTTCAAAAACAGCAAGCAGGTTTCTGATGATGCTGCCTTGCACACTCAAGGAACAGAATAAAGCTCTTATACCAGCTCATATTTAACTATTCGAAGTCAAGAGGAGTAATCTCCACAACTGGAGTAACACAGAATTAAGAACCGCTTAAAAGGGTGATTCAAGTGAGGCAAAATAAGTAGTACTAAAATCTAGTGTAACTTACATTAAATGAAGCAATTCAAACTAATTCAGAAGGTTAAAAAATTGCTGCGTAAAGACAGAGTCATAATTGCCTGCAGCCCACTGAAGACTTCTATTCTTCAACATGCCAAAGTAGTCAAAGCCCAAAATGAATCCATGATGACTAATACACAATGCAAATTATGATCACTCTACACTTCAGTTAAGTATCCTTAGTAAAAGTACAGTATTCACTACTGAACATCCTGAAAGAGGAAATAGATCAGTTCAGGGCCTAGCAACACAAACACCTGAAGAACAGCAGTTTAAATCCAAGATTAATAGTATTTGGAGAGTGAACAATGAGAAGTGACACAAAAATACCTAGATAAAGTAGTGTATCGAAGTAATGTTACTGCAGATGGTCAGAAATTATGACAAGCATTTCTGATTCTAACCAGGGTCTTCAAAGCCTGGGGGTTTGCTCCACTCCATTTTCAGGCACCTGTGCTTAATCAAATCTCATAACAAAAGCTTCCAACACTTAATAATAATTCAAGTATCTCTCAAATTCTGGGTGAGGGTTTGGTTCTAGTTTGAGTGGTGGTGGTGTTTTCTTATAGAATAAATGACAAATCAGCAACTGAATCCTTCACGGCTACAGGTACATCCAGAAACTGAAATTTTCATATCTAAAAAGTTGCTTTCACCTTTTCATCACAAAAAGCTACTAATGATAAACTAGTAGTATTTTGTTCTAAATTCTACCAGGTCAAACAGCTAATGTGCAACTGCCTACTCAGTACCACAAAATTCAGACTGGGACATCACCACTGTAAATCATTTCTGTGCAGATGTACCTTTAAGCACACATTCAGCCCCCAAAATGCATCCTATATTCTCCAGTACTAAAACCTAAACAGGTTGCCATCTAGGAAAGATCTCCAGTCTAACCTTTGACCATAGCTGACATGCAGGTAATGTTTTGGCACCATGTAAATAAATTAAAAGATTAATCTTTGAGGAGACTATAAATTACTTCAAATCTTCAATTATTTATATTTTACTATGAAATATGAAGTATCAAAACTAAATTAGTGAAATCTTTACTTTTTTGGAATGTAGCTGGAGTTTTCACCTGCAAGACATGCAGTCTTCCTGAAAACTTAAGGTCAAAGTTATCAGTAAATACATGAGGCCATCTTCTTAATTAACATTTTTCCCTTCGCATTATCCTTGTTGAGTATAGGAAGTCCTCAAAAGTCTCATGCATTGTTTCTAAACAGTTTAATTTTTCATAAGGTCATCAAATGAATCCCCAAACAGCTTTTGTGACACCTTCTAGGCATTGTCTGGTCTTCTAGACAAATACATAATGACACTAGACCTACTCTCCAAATGAACAAAGTTAGGTGATGAGGAACTGCACTAACCTCTGAACTGAGCGAGGATCAGCTAGATGGAATTAATTATAATCACTTCTGAACTCAAACTAATTTGCAAATGAAAACAGACCTATAAGCATTAAATCCACCATCACAACCATTCCTCAGATTACACAGCACTTGTACAATACAGTTCTACTCTGTTGTTTACTAGCTGCTTTCCTAACTAGAAGTTAGATGAAATGCAGTCATCCAGACCAGAAACCAACTCGGAAGACTCCTCAGCTCTAGTAAAATACAACCAGCATTACAAAGTCTTGTTTCTGTCTACAAAGTACTGTCTTCCGTGTAACTATCACTATCACTTCATGGAAAAACACAGAGCCTGGTGTTCCACTGAATGTGTATATAAATGCAGAAAAATGAACAGGCATTTAAAGAACACCTGCATCTCCATTTTCTGCATCTGTTCAATTCCTGAAGCCTCTCAAAGAAAGAAGAATCAGATCTTTAGTCTGAGATGCAGCAACATTTGCTGCTGTGTTACAAGAATCTGAAATGAATGAGATTACAACCATTTTAACAAAAAAAAGTGTAGATACCATAGATGTGTTCTTTACACTCACTGCTCTACTGGAACAAAGTGGCTACCACCAAAGGATTTGAGAATTGAAAAACCAAAGATGCTTGTCTTATCACCCCTGAGATTTTTCACTACTGAAATTCAAATCCTCAAGCTATTTTATTCCTTGAAGGAATGAATCTCTGCCACAACGACTTAAATTCTCATGTTACAACTATTTCAACTTTTAAGAACTAAGTGAATAAACATATTTATACCAATGTGACTAACAGTACAGTAAGCCAAAGCTTCCTTGAAGAGGTGGAATTCTGCAAAAAAACACTGCCTCAGATGAGTCTCACTCAGGATTGTGAAAATTCTGTTAACAAAACCTGTAACATACATACCCACAATGCTTTGCTTTCAGTTTCATTTGTGCACACATGTTCACTGCCAGTTACACAAGAAGCTAAGAAACTATTTCCACAGTGCTCACTAGGTAGATAACCATAACAAGTCCCCTGCCTGCTCTCAGAACCAGTTTGTGAGGTAGGGGTCGGCTGAAGCACAAGGATAGCAAGAGCATTAGTGCACTGTACCCACACCCCACTACAGCGGATCCAGCGCTTTTGTCACTTCCTGTAACACTGGCCTGGCTGCAAAGGTGCAGCTCTCCTCCTATGCACTTCCAGCAGTCCCAACACTCCCTTCCTAGTTGGGTGAATGCCAGAAAAGGACCAGGGGTTCTGAAAAACACCCTATCTACCATTTGTACACAAGACCCTCATTCTACAATCCTCTGTCCTCAGAAACCAGTGTGCATGATACACAAGTCCTGTCATACAATACAGAAAAAGTGATGGGAAGGAAGATTGCAAATATATACATGGGCCACACAAACAGTAGTTCCAGTATCAGTGGCCTATTCTAAGCACTTACATCAACATTTCAGGTACCTGAAACCCTGGTCTAGTACAGAGGCATCCAAGTCACTCAGATTTCAATGTATGCAGATTCCAAATTGTATTTCACTTCAAGTACAGTGCCATTCTCATTCTTTAAGGCATTCACCATTGTAAAAGGGGCACAGCAGTTCAGTTAAAACAAGCCACTACCTAACCACTAGCTAGTTAGCCCCCAACACTGGTGTCAGAATGCACCCACAGCTGTACACTGCTTTATGCCTTAGCTCTTCTCTCAAGATTTTTTCATGACAGAAATTAAAATAATCAGGTACTGCCTCCTGTCTGATTAATTTAACATCCACGTGTTAAAATCCCAGTAGAGGGTATGAGTATTTGTCATACCTTGCACACCCAGTACTCATTTCTCTTACCTCTCTCAAAGGAGTTAAGGCCATTATATGTATCTACCTCCACAGGGCTTCCAACACAAATGAATGTGCAGAGAACTGCAATGTGCTTAGACAAACTGTGGAAGATGCTGTCGTATCAGTACTATACTGCAGTCATCTGAAAACACATTTGTGTTTTCTTCTGCAAGCAAATGGGGAGGTTTTGTGACAAATACTGAAAGATGCCCAAGCATGGGCAACGCAAGTCCCCTAAGCATCCAAAATGGAGTAGACGGAGCACATTTTGCATGCGGATAGATATATATGAACGCTAAGCACAAGCTAATGCTTCCAGCTGTAGCTATTAGATCTTTCAAGTGGTTTCTTACTTCCTCGGTGACAGCCATCTATCTCCTCTGTCCGACACCGCCTATCCTTTACACGGGACACCTCTACAACCAGGCAGAAAGTAAGGGCCTCCTCGGAGACGACACCAGCTAGCAAGCACCCAGAAAACCGACACGTCGAACTCCAAAAACCCGAAAACACTCTTTCCCAAGGCAGGAATCCGCCGTTCCCTGGCCGACTCCCCGGGTCCCCGAGCACAAGGCGCGGGAGCTCCGGCGGGGCCATGTGCGTGTCCCCCGCCCCGCGCCCAGCCCCCTCCCGCCGCCTCACACGCGCCTCCCCGGGCGCCGTTCGGGCCTCGCCGCCCTCCCCCCGTCCCCACGTGTTGCCGCGCACGCAGCCCCCGAGCGGCGGGGCGGGCAGCGCCTCCCGCCGAGGGACCCTGGCGAGCGGCGGCCGCAACAACCCGCGGGGCCGCGCTAGGCCGGGCCGGCCCCGCGGCCTCCAGGCGCGGCGCGGGGGGAGGAAGGCCAAGCGCCCCCCCCCACCCCACCTCGCCCCTCTCCCCCGCCCTACCCACCCCCCCCCCCCCAACGCTGCTCCCCGTCTTTCCCCGGCCCCGCACACCCAGCCCCGCCCGGTACCTGCGCGGGGCCGGCGGTGACTCAGGAGCCAGGAGGAGGAGAAGGAGGAGGCGGAGGAGGCGCCGCGCGGCTGGCGGTAAAAAAAGGACCCGCGCTCCCGCCGCTCGCGCTCATATAGAATTAACGTCACCACGTAACCGCCCCCCCCCCTCCAATTCCCGCCCCGCCGCCGCGCGCCTCGCGTCGCCTGGCAACGCGCGCGCGCGCTCGCGCGCTCTGTCTCTCTCTCTCTCTTCCCTCTGCCGTTGGGCAGGGCGGCCCCGAGCCCGGGGACGGGGACAGGGACAGGGGACAGTGCCGCCCCCGCCACCCGTGTCCTCTCTGTGAGCTGGTACAGCGATAGATCCATCGAGTCGCAGGGCTGGAAAAGACCTTCGAGACCGCCGAGCCCCACCGTACCCGTCCGCTGTTAAACCGTATCCCCCAGCGCTTCATCCACCCGTGTTTTAAATGCCTCCGGGGATGGCGACTCAGACACTGCCCTGGGCAGCCTGCGCCAGTGCCCGAGAACCCTTGCAGTGAAGACATTTTTCCTAGTGTCATAGACTCATAGAATGGTTTAGGTTGGAAGGGACCTTAAGGATCGTCCAGTTCCAACCCCCTGCCACGGGTGGGGATACCTCCCACCAGATCAGGCTGCTCAAAGCCCCATCCAACCTGGCCTGGAACATCTCCAGGGATGGGGCAGCTGCAGCTTCTCTGGGCAACCTGTGAGTGCCTCACCACCCTCATTGTGAAGAAATTCTTCCTAATGTCTAGTCTAAATCTTCCCCTCTGCAATTTAAATCCATTCCCCCTTGTCCTATCAGTCCAAGCCCTTCTAAAAAGTCCCTCCCCAGCTTTCCTGTAGCCCCTTCAGTACTGAAAGCTTCTCTAAGGTCTCCTCAGAGCCTTTTCTTCTCCAGGCTGAACAACCCCAACTCTCCCAGCCTGTCCTGATAGCAGAGGAGCTCCATCCCTCTGGTCATCCTTGTAGCCTTCCTCTGGACCTGTTCCAACAGCTCCATATCCTTCTTACGTTGAGGATTCCAGAACTGGACGCAATACTCCAGGCAGGGTCTCACAAGAGCAGAGCAGAGGGACAGAATCGCCTCCCTCAGATGTCTAATCTGAACCTCCCCGGCACAATTTCAGGTCCTCTCATCCTAAATCATCCTCCCCTCCACCCCCTCCCCAAGTCAGTGCTCCCCAGGGCAACACAGAAAGCACCTCATCCACCCTGCGGGCAAGCCAGGGAGTCAGGGTGTCGCGTGGCCCCGGCCACTTCCGTGCTGCTTTAAGCTTGAACTGGGGAGACTTCTGAAGGCACCTGAGCAAAAGGGTTCCTAAAGAGTTATCAGGCACTGGAACAGGCTGCCCAGGGATGGTACATGAGGTGCTCAGGGATATGTCCACTACTAAACTGTAGTCGACAGGTACAGTTGGACTTAATGATCTCAAAGGTCTTTTCCAACCAATTACCCTATGATTGTATGAAAAATAGAAGTTACTCAAACAAGTAAACTCTGTTCATACAGTCTACAAATGCCACAAAAACACAGTCGGCACCGCCTTACCTTGAAAAACCAGGCTGAAAACCATGGTGGTTTAAGTGCTGTTTCATCAGAGTTTCGATGGTTCCTGCCTTGGCTGGGTTGGACAGCCAGAGGCAGCAACAGCTTCAACCTTCCCATTTTAACTTGACATACTGGCCTGCCAGAGGCCAAAGCAGCCTGGTTTCGTATAAATGTCTCTCATGACTGACTGCAAGCTCCAAGTGAAGCCATTCCTAAAACTAATTCCTTCCTGGGGCACATGATCTTGAAAAATAGCATGGAACATACTTAGAGAAGACATCTGTGATCTGCACTAAATTTCTTTGAGAGTTTTTGCTTCTCTTGACTGGAATGATTTCAAATACTGTTAGATGCAGGTGGGATGGACAGACACGCAGTGTGATGGTGTAAGAGCTGTTTACTGTAGTAATATCACTAACCAGATATTTAAAGTATATTCTCTACATTTTACTAAATTCTTGCATTTACTTATCCGAAGTAGCCTGCAGTCTAAATGCAGCTATTTAAATACTGGAAATGACAGCGTAAAGCAAAAGCAAAAATGGCATATTTGCCTAGTATCTGCAACACATTCTGTCTTAAGAACGAGCAAAATCCTACTCTCCATTGTACAATACCATGCCATATATTTTTTTATTTTTCCAGTATACGACAGTAAAATCTCAGTCTCCAATAGTAGATGTCCTTGTGGTAAAGAAATCTTATCTACAAGACTGAGGTTTATGTAGGAAACTTCAGGATGCCCTGTTGTCCAGCACATTAAATTTCAGGATACGGGCTGGTTTATAACATGCAATTTAAAATTACTAGAAACTGTGAAAATGAAAGGAGACAAAAGAAAGATCCAGGCAAAGGCTGCACAACATAGTCCAAGCGATAAGAATTAGGGAGAAACAGAGATGGCGATGTTACATGATCCTAAAACGAAAGTACCTTAGCCCCCTTGCAGCCCTCAGATTTTAAAATTGTAAGAGATGCTATTTTTTTTTCTTATTTGTCTGAGATGGCTGGTGCTTGGGACTATGAAGAGAGCAGAGGAATAAGGAAGACAGTTGATAAAAATGAGCAATCGATTGGTATTTATTGCAACACCAATTACATGCTATTGCAGACATTCCCTTTATTCAATCAGCTAAAGTGGCAATCCTCTGTAAACAAGTGAGTCACAAGGCAGCAGCTAGCCTTGTCCTGCAGCCTGGCACCTTGTGACGTGCCAAACCCTGAGGTGAGACCCAGTGACCCCTATAGAGGGGCAATGTGCAGATGAAATGAGATGCACAGAAGCCAGCAGTGTGGAGTAGCAAGTAAGCTGTTCAACAGCAGGGGCCGAAGAGTGGGGACAAGTCTAAGCTGGAAATCTGGACAGAAGGGAAATGTCTTTTCATCCAAATTTCACTGATGTCTTTTAAGGGTTTTTGCATTAGTGAGGTAGGTCGACCCTTTGTTATGAGACAAAACAAAAACTGAGTCCTTGTACAAGGAATCTTTAGCAGGTTTTGAAGAACAACTGTTCTAGAAACATTTTCCACTAAGAAGCAGTTTCTGTCAACAACAATGTTGGAAATGACAAGGTAGAGGACATACAGGTATCACTCCTGCTTCTACATGGCAGCTGCTATCACGTGTGTATGGTAAGAGGAAAGAGCAAGCCTATTTCTTGCAGTACCTGACTTGTATGCAAATGAAAACTTTATAGTTTTGATAGTTTTACTCTCAAAACTGTTCAACTTATCCCAGCATTTGTGCAGTCATGACAACAAGAAACTTGAAAGTTAGACTTGACCTGAAATTAAACCTGTATTTAAGCTGTAATGGCCTGATTATTTTTCTTTGCTCTGAATTTTCATCTTCCTATGTGTTTCCCATGGTTTGGAAGAGCCTTGGTAGGAGACACTAGGAGAACTGCCCTATGGCACAGAAGCTGGGGACAGTGACTTGAGGTCAAATCGCTGCTCCACATTGCTGCTCCAAATCACTGCTCACTGCATCCCTCACATGCTAGTTGAGTGTCTTCCTCATGGAGCTATTAAATATCAGGGAATCTGACCTCTCCCATGAGTGCATAGGCCTTATCAGCTATGCTCACTTTTGAGGCCTCCCCCTCCTCCCCACAGCTTGCATCACTGACCTGCACTTTGGCTGTGGAGGGAGGCTCAGGTGGGAGATATCTCCAGGCAGAGGCTATGAGGACGCTTAGGGGTGGACCACAGACCTGGGTGCGTACATGGAAGGCACTGGAGAAGGTTAAGCACTGAAGCTGTTGCGGAATGCTAAGCCAGTATTTCTATAACAGGCTGTTGCAACAAATGAGTTTGACACTCACAACCCAGCTTAATCTTCCTAAGCACAGCACATATCCTGTGTGCTTGAGCTGCATTCAGGCTACAGCTAAACTAAAGAGACAGTGCTTTAGCTTAGGAAAATATGTTGATCGTGGAGCTTGGTATGCTCACTTTGGATCAAGAACTCCTCTGTGGCAGGTGATTCATTGAACATTTAAGCTGCTTCCAGTCCCTTTGTACTACCAGAAAAATGCAAAAGGCCTTTAGTACGAACCTGGATCTGATTACATGAACATATAAACACCCCTTCATAGTACTAGGCATGCTTGGCACCTACCAAAGGTTCAGTTTTACAGGACTCGGGACCTGCTCAGCACTTCAGACCTGCAAGGTATGAAAAGATATGACCATGCATTCTCTTCTGATCATAGCTGATTTCAGATCAGCTCACCCCTGACTGTTTTCCAAAGTACTGATTGCCCAAGCCTTACCCCTTCCTGAAATCTGTTGGCAGTGGTCCTTATGTGAGCGCCGAGTTACAGCGAGGGGTGATATGAATGCTTCTTGTCTGCTTCTGTCTGTGGTAGCTGGCTCAGTTACAATCACCATGGAAGTTATCATCAGTCACTGAAAATGAGAACACCCTCACCGAACTGTTTACAGCATAAAAAGCCCAAGGTTCCCCAAGTGCCACAAATAGATGCCTTTTTCTTGGTGCAGTCTCAAGCTGCAATGAAATCCTGTATGGAAGTACGTGGTTTACCAGGACACAATAAGAACAGTGAATCCAGAGTATTCCTTTTAAAAGACCAAACTGCTTTCTTTCGGCAGAAAGCAATTCTTTCAACTCTTACTGAATGACTATTCCAAATTATATGTCTAGCCAATTAATGATACAGCACAAAGCTGTTGTTCGTTCTTCCACATATTGTTTATTTCTTGAGGAACTACTTGTTTTCCAGAGGAAAGTACATCATCTCAGGAAGCAAGTGATATATAGAATGTCCCACAAACAGTATAGAAAGTTCTGCTGAACTGTCACATAGCAAATCATGCAAATGCCCATGTAGAGCTGAATGAACACCTCTCACAGATTACTCTTTTGTACTTGCTTCTGCTTTTGTGAAATGAGAGCAAATTTTCCCCCAGGGAACACATTTTCAGACCGGGGTAGCAGCAAACTAATGAAATAGTGTATGTAACCTTTGAGTTGCTGTAATAAAAGACAAAGAACTATTACATGGTTTGGAAAAAGTGAAATGCTGAAATGTGATTATACTTTTTGACGTAATAAACCTTGAATATCTTTCATTTCACATTATTTTTAACTCTCCAGGGACTAAATCGTGACTCTTGTCTTACTTTATAGATACAGAAGGTATAAGCCAGAAGTAAGAGGAAAAAAAACGAAACAAAATAAAACAAAAACAGCTTAGGGGAGAAATGAAGAAAACAGGGATACAGTGTGGAGTGATAATCGAGGGAAAAAGTAAATCATGCAAGTGTATTGAAGTTGATAAAGAAATGGATGTACAAGTACTTCAGAAGTAGTACAGAAGTTAAAGTCTCAAGGACAGTGCAGTTGGTGGGTTTTAGGGTCATCACTGGGGGCTGGAACTCACTGCAAGTTTTTTATTTTAATATTGCGCTTACTGTGAAATGATTCTATCAGGAATAAAGCAAATGTGCTAACTGAAATATTGCTATAGAATAGACTTTAAAGAAGCTGTATGTGGAATTTGATAAAATATTGAATTATTACATTAGAACAAATCTTTTTATAATGCATATAAATTAGTTAAGTCATAAGAAAAAAAACCTCACATTAAATAGAAGAAACTGTATCTCTTGTAGTGCCTGTGGTTGGTCCTTATGTATCTAAAAAGACAGTAAAACCATGTACGGAGGAGTCCTTGTTTCTAGTATTATTGGTCATGTCACAGGATAGAACCTTCACAGGTTCAATGATTTGGAGTTTGGTTTTACTTGGTTTGGGTTTTTTCGCTGTAGCACTGTAGCCACTGCCAGAACTCTCTGGCTAAAAATGCCCACTGTAGCACCCTGGCAGGGACGGGATATATATTCAGGCCCAGAACTGGGCAGGAAATGGTTCTGAGCCATGTGAAAACATAACATCCCAAATAGAGTGAAGACAATGACTCATTCTCATGGGCTGCAATTTCTCCCTCGTCTTTTCCCCCCAGAAAATCACAGATAGAGCAAATCCAAACATTGCATTTAGATCATCTGCAACTGCTTTGGTTTCATTTTTACAACTTCACTATGTCTTTACTTCGTTAATTCTGATTTTGCAATTAAAAATCATGATAATGCTCAAGTCTTGCATTTTATTGTGGAACTCTGACAATCTGGAACTTTTTGTCCCATACTCTTTTGGAGTTGAAACATCTGCCAAGACTAACCCTTTCAGACGAGCAATTTTATTTTCAATGAATTGGCAATTATCAATTTAATATCTGACCTTGCCCTTTAAAAAAAATGTTTTCAACAGCTCTAGTCAGAGTATGACCTGGCACAGGAGAGCTAGTTCCTTCCTCGTTGCAGCCTGATTTCTTAGAAGGCGGTGAACCTGCAGTAAGTGCAGACAGGGATACAGAGTACTTGCTTTTCTCAATACGTTTATCTAAAACTTTGGTTTTCTCAGCAACATTGACAGCACTTTTGCCTTAAGGCAAGTGTCTTGGCATCACATAGCAGTGCAGAATGTGGGTGGAAAGAATTGTAGCTACCTAACTTCAGTCAGCAAAAAAAAATTAAAGTTTTATATGACTTAGTGTCTCAAAGTTATAGTTCAAAACAGAGCACTTTCAAGTGGCTGGCTCTCAAAGACTGATCAGCTGGATGGCCAAAGTTGTCTGAGGAATGCCAAATAGGGATATGAACAAGCTTTATTAAGTATTTTTTTAGCAAAAGGTGCATATTTAAAACTATTTTTTAATGATCACTTTCTCTCTTTACTCCTGTACTGCTTCCTCTATACCTGTGGCTTGAGGCTAGAGCTGGGAGGGGGAAAGAGGAAGGGGAAGGATATTCAGCTGAAGATCTTTAAGTCTGGGTCAACAGATGCATTATCTCACATTACCCCTGCATGTTCCCAGATACAGTTTCTTAGAACAGTGTGTCAGGAACTGACACCCATTCTGTCCCAGAGGGCATCTGGAAGAGTTTGTATTGATGAGATTCTGAGATGCTCAAATCCTGTTTACTGCAATAAACAAAGCAAAATTTCTGTCAGAAGATCATGCTGGATGTCAGTTTCGCTGCAATCCTTGGGCATGAAGGCTCTTATTTACTGACCTAAACTGCTGTCTAGAAAGGTTTGCTGCTTGCTGGAGGCTCAGTTTTGGTATATTTCAGAGAGACTGATGTGTCTTGTCCAGCCCTCAGACTGTTGACCCCTGTTACTCTTCCAAGTGGACACCAATGCTGCTGCTAGGGGAGACCTGCAGAGTATAGGACATGACTGCATGACTCTGGATGGGGGTGTGGAAGCCCAAATGATTTTGTCCTTGATCCTGTCGTTGAGGGGGAGTAGCTTGACAAAGCGTGGATGGATCATTTGGATCACCATCTTGTTGCTTGTCTGGTGTTAGTGACAGGGATTTGGTTTTTATGATCCTGTGAGGATCAGCGACTATTGGGAAGAGATGGATGGGAACAAATTGAAATAAAGGAATTCCATTTAAACATATGAAAAAAATTCTTCACTCTGAGGTTGATGAAACACTGGCACAGGTTACCCAGAGGTATTGTGGAATCTCCGTCCTTGGAGATACTCAAATCCTATTTGGACATGACACTCAGCAACCAACTTTAGCTGTTCCTGCTTTGAGCAGAGTTGGGACTACATGATCTCCAGAGGTCCCTTCCAGCCTCAACTATTGTGTGATTCTGTGTTATTTACGTAAAAGTTTTGTTGACATTTGATGTTCAGGGATGTGAGACTGAAAAGCTGTGAAAACATTTGCAGCTATATTTTTCATAATGAAAAAATGCAGTGTAATACCATTAATTTAAAACTTCTGGAACAGGAGCACAGCATGTCTAACATACACAGCACTCACGTGGTCTGTCTAATTAATTCCAAGATGTTCGTGTAGAAGGCAGATCAAAATTGTTCTCCATGATTTGCATGACAGTTTTGCATGCGGAAAGAAAGCCTTCATACTTTACGAACTAAAAGCTGGCTATGTTCTTTGCTGTTTATTAGGGCTTCTTTTTGCATAAAACCATGCTGGGTCCTGGTTATAAATATAACATTTTAGTGTTCTACAGAAGAGCAGACTGCTTCTGTATCATTTAGTCTTATAATTTCTATGCATTTCAGGCCATATCTGTAGCCTAATTTAGTCAGTTTTCTTATGAAATATAACAGTATTTAAAAGCTGAGGGTACTGCTAAAACTGCTTTGGAGTTTTTTTCTTGTCTTTTTTTGCTGTTGCTTTATTTTGATGCTTTTACTTTTCATTGTTCTCTGTCTTCCACTGCAATAAATAGACCTGCCATTCTAAAGAACTCTGTGGTATTGATACATTGGCTGAAAAAGGATGAAGACCAGAAACTTGGCAGAATAATAATGGAAAGTCGCAAAAGGTGGGAGAAGAGCAAGGAGAGGAAGTTTGGTGCAAGCTATATGATTTGCTATGTGAAGTAACCAAAGCTTTTAAAAAGAAGAGGTGGAATTACTTCTACCTAGCTTGAGGTGTTCATAGCTTCACTATCCCAACTTTCCTCGGTTGCTTTAATAGTAGAGAAAGATAAGCTCTTGTACAATGTAATTCACCTGGGCTGTTTTAATTGTCTGCTTGAAGTGGGATGACTTGTGCCCTAGAAATACCTCTTTCTGTCTATAGGCAATACAAGGCCTAGACAATAAGTTGAAATGTAAGTGTGTGCATCAACCTATATTTTTTTTGAGCACCTAAAGTGAAGAAAAGGAAGCCAAGCAGGAGAAGTAGTCAGAGCAGCTTGTATCTTTCAAAGCTGGTGGTGCCCCAGAACATCTGGAAATTAAATCACCCAGTATAATTATGTCGTATGTTTCATGCTCATTTTCCTTTCTGTTTTCCATAGTGGCAGCTAGCTCTAAAAGTCAGAGAGTATGCGTAGGGTCTGGTTGTTTGTCTTGGTTTTGGGGCTGTAAGGGTGACATCTCCTCCCAAGTTTTCCTGGCTGCCCGTATGGCTGCCTGGGTCTTTTCTTCCTCAGATACTCTGGAATTACTTGCTGGAACTTGATGGTGACTGCAAAACTCCAGGCATGGGCAGATCTGCAAGTCTTATCAGTTGTGCTGCTCCTTGCCATTAGTGCAGCTCTGCTGTTTTGAGGCAGATGTAGTCGTTCGTTGTCCTCAGGACACCTTTCCTCATGAATCTGCTGTGCCAGGGAGCCACAGTCCTTCAGCATTATTGCAAATGCCTGAAGGACAAGATAGTCAAGATTCCTGAAAGGTCTTGAGAGTAGGCTAGAGCTCCTGTAGTAAGCACGTGCCCCTTGGGCGAGCAAATCTCCAGTGAGCTAGAAAGACCTGGTTAGGTAGCAGCATTTAAATATGGAGAATTTGTCCAAACGAAATGCGGTACAGGTAAAGAGGTAATCTGATCCAACAGTGAGACTATGCAGAGGGAAAAGTCAGAAAGCAGACTTGGCAATCCAAATGTGCATTTGTTACATAAACAACTTCATGAAAAAAAAACATCACTTTGGAATAGCTTTTTTTCAGCTCCAGAGGAATAATTAATAGTGGATAAAATAACGAGGAATTCAGGGAAGTGGTGAAATGTATTAGGCACTATAAAATACTAATATAATCATTTACTACTATAAACTACTATATTTGATTGTGATACATAACAGTAAAAGCTTTATTTTATATTGTTCCTATTAGATATTCACACTTTAATATCTGCATTAGAACACTGAGGTATTTTAAATATCTTGCTTGTTACAGAGTGATATATGATACAATAATTAAGTCGTTTGTAAATGGTGTATAAATTCACAGGTGAGCAGAGCTCCAAATATTTATGAATGTCTAGCATGCTCAAAGCTCAAGGGTTTTTTTAAATGATAGAATACTAGCTGATGAAATACTGCTTTGCAAATATATGATCTTGACATTCAATGATGTGGAGGAATCCTTCTTCATTAAATTGAGTGTGCTACTGCTTACTTCAAACATATTTAAATGTACGGCTATCCCTCCCACATCTCAAGAGGCAGACAGCAGTAGCCAGTCACCTGGATGCTTTTCAGTCTTTAGGAACTCAGCCATGCTTCTGTTCCTTCTGACCACGTTTCTGCTCCAAAATAACCAGTCTGACCCCAGCCCTGCTGGCTCCTTGTCCAGGGCCAAAATGGGCAATACTGACATGTTGCCCCTCCAGACTCAGCCTCTGGTATATCTTGAGCTCCATGACATTTGTGGCCTGAAGCCAGCTCAAGTCTTGGTCCCCTGTGGTTTCCCCTGGTGCTGTACTGAATCTCAGTGCAGTCACCATACCTGACTCCAAAGAGTTTTTGCCTTCAGCTCCTGTAATCAATAACTGTGATTGATAATTCTTATTTGAGGTCAGACTACATCATTAGTGTTACCTACATTTGTTTTCATATTCCTACCAATGAACTGAAAACATCTGCTAGGTGGTGGCTGAGGAGGCAGGTACAGTTAAGTGTATCTGCAGGGACTTGGAGGTTCCGTAGGGAAAGATGTAAAATTTTACAAATCATTAAATAAAAAATATTTTCTGCTTGAACTTTGGAACACTAGTAGAAATCACTTTAGATATAACTAAGATGAGAGAACAGCTTCTCAGAAAATAAAAATATGTGTGGCCTCTTGAATTTTGATTGTCTGGCTGCAGCTAATTAACTGCTTGCATTGTCTACGTGCATAAATACATTCTTTACCTTCAGTAGCTCTCTTTTCACTATCTGGTTTTGTTTGGGTTTTTTTTGACCTTCAGACTGTTCTGGGAAAAATATTTGAGGCACAGGCAGTGATAGGTGATTGTGAGCCTAATCTTCATGCATTACTTAGCAAGGAAAATAATGAAAATGCCTCATAGACTGTAATACGTTCACATGTTGCTTTGGTCTTGAAGGGATACTGTCGAGACTGACTGAAGTGCTGGGATAGGTGTCTGTACACTCCAGGGAATCTATGGGAAAAAGAATGTATTGAAAGTCCCTCACAACCATTTGAAGATGATTGAAAATCCTCCAGGATTAAGGCTCCTCTGGGAGCCTGGGAGCTTAGGTTAGCACTCTCTCACTTAGGCAATGGGCTCTCACTGACATTGGTATGCACATGTGGCACAAGTATAAGAGACCAATAATTTTAAATGGGAGCTTTTTGTTTGCTTTATCAGAGGTCAGAGTAAGCAGGAGGCAGCGAATGGAACAGCTAAGGATGGAGTTACATCCCTTTGCTCTGGTCCTTAGAAGAAACACTCCTGCAAAGACCCTGAACTGACAGCTCAGCAACTTTCAGTGATACCTAGAGTTGCTCCTTGCTTTGATTTTTCATCCGGTTAGTGTGCAGCTTCTCAGTCAGTGGCACATCTGTATGCAGCCTTTGTTTAATGGGATTATAGCTCTGGAACAGTATAATTTAAGTTATTTTCTTCTTTAGTAGGAGCATGTGTATTTTATCTGCCTCATCTGAATTAGTCATATTTGCTGGGAGGATACAACCATTAAATGGGTCACTTGGAGCACGAATGCACTGCACCTCACTAAGTGATGGCACAACGTCAACCACACACTTAGAGTCCTTCCTAGTTTTCTCCCACACTGGCTGTTTGGATTCATTTGCCTTCATGGGTAGGAGATAGCACTTTCTACTCTGTTCCAATGTTCCTGTCTACCAAGAGATGTATATTGTTCTGTACTATTTTTTATCTTGACAAATTGGTTTCTTCCTATTGGAAACAGAAACTTTTGCTTGCAGCCGTGAGGACTGCATCTTGACCCTGCTTCTCTTTCTGCTTCCTCCTCATTTTCCCAGGAGCCTCATGCGCTTCAGAAGTTCCTGAGGTGAACAGGTTGCTGCTAAGGGCCACTGTAATTTCAGGGAAAAATTTTAGGTTTGCAGGCTGTGTATCCCTTTATTAACTTCATGAGTATGACATACTTTTAGAACACCTTTCAGGGCTCTAGACCTTGCATTTAATCTATGCTTTGTATTCAGAATAATCCCTTTCACACACAGGTGGTATTTTGCAGGTGCCATAAATGAAATTTACGGCACTGAAAAATAAACAACAAGGCAAACTCTAATTTAAGGTATGTCCCATAAAGCCTAAAAGGTATTTTGGATAGGAAGAATGTAGTGTTGGAACAGTTTTCTAAAGGGAAAGGATGAGACAGCTGCGAAAACAAGAGTACTTACTTGTTCTTGCTCTTCCTTTGCTCTAGCATGCCTTATCCTGCACTTAAACAACAACAGACTGCTCTGGTGCATGGTTTTTTGTTACCTTCAGATTCAATCTGAGAGGCAGCAGGTCCCCTCTGCAGCATAGTCATTTCATTAAGACAGCATCCAACTCACAGCCCTCAGCAGAGGAAGACCATAAAGAGCATCAGACTGAGCATCTAGCAAGGACTTCCTGAATTAGAGGTCAAGCTGACTTTACATCAAAAATGAAGATAGCAGATGGACCTAGAGAGTTAAGATTTTTCTGCGATCAAGGTGGATCTTACTAGAGGCTCTGCAAGCATTGTGAAGGGCCTAAACAAGTAGGATTGCTAACCCTGAAGGAGGAAGAAAGTCAGGTACAGGGAATGTGTAATCACTCCTCTTTGATGACTTGTATAGTTCATGGGTAAAGTAATGCAGAGAGTACAAATGCTGTTCCCAGGTCCCTAAGTGTAATGAATACCATGGAACTTCAAAGTAGGACCACAGTTTGCAGGAAAACTGAGGAAACTTAGGCAGGATTTTAATGGCCAGGCACCTACTTGCAGTCATAGTATCATCAAATATAATTCCATTTATCAAAAGATGGTCGGGCCCTTCAAGCAGCAAATCTCAATTTTTGCTCAACACATGATGCAAAAAGGATCAAAAAAAGACAAAAATATTACTGGCAAGAAATTTCTGACTGCTGACTTCATCAATGTGCTCATTACCACCTTTTCAATTATTAATTGCTCTGGCTGCTGCAGTTATTACTGATCCATATTAATCCTCCAAGGAACTGGAGATGACAACACCGAGTCATGATGACCTTGCCTTTCTGTATGCTACAGCTGGCTAGGAATTTTCCAATGAAACAGCTGTTCACTGGAATGTGTGAATTCTCAAAAATCTTTGCTTTTGTTTGAAATATATGTATTTAATTGACTTCGGTTGGGAAAGTCTTTTTGACTGATGTGGCCTTCCTATAGCTAATATTCATGAGGAGAGTTTTTCCTGAGGTTATTAGATAAACAAGTCCTCTTTCTCCTTGGTAATTCATAGAAAGCGAAAGAGAGGAAACTGAGGCACACCTACCACAGACAGCATTCAGGACTGACCAAGATTCAAGATCAATTTTGCCCACACTGATCTCACACAATGAAAACAGAAAGATCCTATCTTCATGAGTGTTTAAAAATTCATGGGGTAAGGAAGATATTTCTTGGTTTTCTGCAATAGGAGATAAAACAGAGTAGCAGATAAAGACAACAACCCCAAATCTTGTCAAAATAACAGGCAAGCGGTATAAGGCTTGTCATATTTGTCTGAAGAGTGCTTCAGACATTTTGTAGGAGTCACAGACGGATGAGAAAGAAACCTCAGAGACGAACTTTCAGCTAGTATCAGCCCAACTAAATATTGAATTAAGCCTATTTTATTCTGAAAGCAACAAATTATTCTTTTTAAGATACTTTAAAACCACAGAATCACAGAATTGTTCAGGTTGGAAAAGACTTTCAAGATCATCAGTTCTATCCTTTAACCTAAACCTACCACATATCTTTCCCACCTGGTTAAACTTCCTCTTCCCAAAGCGCCATCAAGCTCTGGTAAACCTAGGAAGAATACATAGTTATTCTATGTGCATTGAAATACTTTAGAGCATTTTAGCATAGTTAAAGAATTTTTTGCCTTTCCTTTCCTTTTTCCATACTCATGCCTAAGTCAGTGCTCTTTCTGCACTTTTAATAGGGAAATGGTTCTGTGCAGCAAAGAATTATAAGTATGTAATTAATGGTTACATTGAAATTTATACATCCATCTGGGAAGGTCTGATAAAAGGTAATGTACCCTCTAAACCAATAGATCAAAGAAAATATTGACTCAGGCTTTGTTGTCATCAGAGTTTTCACTCACCTTTGCATGTGAGATGAGCAGTGGTCCTTGGTAGGTTCCAGAGGAACCAAAAAGTTGTTCTTTCTGGTGTGAGTAGCAAAGATCAGGAAGAGAAACTTAATGGCCAGAGTGTGAGTTACAAGACTAAAGTGGAGAGAGGCAAGAAAATGCTAGGAAAGGGAGGTGAGTGGAATATTAGACTGATGAATGGGGAGAAAATAGAAGAAAAGTCAGAATAGAAAATGAGTGAAAAGAAAAAATGAAATTTGAAATCTAGTTTTCTAGGCTGAAAGATGTCAGATGTCATCATAATTTCTATTAATTATAATTATTATTACTATTTCTACCATTACTATTACTGCTGTAATTTATTTATCATTAGAGTCATAGAATAATTTGGGTTGGAAAGGACCTTTAAAGGTCATCTAGCCCACCCCCCTGAAGTCAAAACCATCCAACCTGACCTTAAATGTTTGCTGCGATGGGGCATCTACCACTTCAATAACAACAATAGTAGTAACAGAAGTGTGAGGAGCTAGGACAAATAACCCATAAAAACTTGGGTTAAGCTCTAAAGAAGGGACAGAAGTCTGTTCAACAGTTATCTATTCCATTCATTGGGTAAGATGTCTCCTGTTTTCTATTGAAAACTTAGAATAAATATTTGTGCAGTGACTTGGAGGCAGGTATCAGAATGAAGTAGGACTAGACCTGACCAAATAAAAGTGAGACTTTTCTAGAAACAGAATTGCCTAGTTTTTACAGCTGCCCCAAAACTATCAGAATGAATAGTTTCCACAGATTCCAAATAAAGAGGAGGAAGGGGACGGTCCGTTTCCTCTTGCTGACTAAACCTCTCCATGCAATAATAGCCCCTCTAAGAGAATCCCGTGATTCATAGGTGGAACTACAGCTAGTCAAAACATTGTGATAAGCTAAAATACATCTCCTGTCTCCATTAACTTAAATTCAGGCTGCTTATAAACTACAACTGGCTACAGATCAGAGGCCCTCATCATTAACCTGCTGATGAGAAAAATTAAACTAGGTCTAGTGTTGCTAGGATAGAAATCCATTGTATATGAAGTTCCTTTAGCCACTAGGCTTTGCTGCAGAAAGTACTCTTGGAGAGGGGAGCCACTCAAGGTGTTTGTATTTCCTGATGCAGGAGGGATCCTCAGGGTCAAAATGTTTTATTTGCATTCTCAACTTAGTGGCAGAGATGCTCAGTGGGGGATGCTCACATGCCAAATCTCTACCCCCGCTCCCCAGTACAACATGACTCTTTGTGAAAGGGTGTTCGTAGCCTAAAAAATCTCTCAGTCCAAAGCCACAGAGAAGTATAAGGGTCATTCTGGAGTGAATCCCCTCTTAGACACATCAGGAAGACAGTGAAAGGATTTAGCTCAAGGCAAAAAAATAACTTGCTTTTTGGGAGCAGTAGAAGAGGAGTTGCCCTCATTTTGAATTTAGATGTTATTCAGAACATGATTTTAATTTAATTATTTAAGTAGAGTTTAGAAAGCCAAGCTCCTTAATCGCTAAAATAACTCAGATTTAAATTAAATAGCCGATGAAAGGAACAAGGGTGGTAGGAAGGAAACATGATACCTACTTCTGCTCAGAGGATCATCCTTTCATCGAAAGGATAAGGTACTCAGAATCCCTCTAAGAATACTGTTGAACTCATGGCAGCTTAGGAGAGCTTAAGAAACATAAGAAAAAGGATATGCAACACAACTATGTAAGAAAAAAGCATTCAGAGCAGCTGAAATAAGATGGATGGTTAGTTCGTAAAGTTACGATATGATCACACTGAGCAGGTCCTTTCTTTTAACTCTCACAGAACACTGCTTTTGCTGTTCATTCCTGTTTCTTCTGTTCTCTTTTATTCTCAGTCAACAGAATTGAACAAACTCTGTATTGTGATTGGCCATATCTATGTTTTCTGAACATTAAGTACAGGGAAACTTCCAGGTTTTGTTTGTGTTCCTTTATCTATAGCTGTATAACCACATGGGAAATCACTTCCCGTGCTGGGATTCACATTATAAGTGGCTTGTGCAAGTAATCCTTCCTTATAAGAGAAAACTTTAGCAAGATGAGTTAGTTTAGTAATAATTCTTTGGAGAAGCAACAAATAAACCTAAGCACTAAACATTTTTGCCTTTAATCCCTTTCATCTTTATAGTTTCTAATGGGAAGGAAGGAAGGGAGGAAGAAAGGGAGGAAGGAAGGAAGGGAGGGAGGGAGGGAGGGAGGAAGGGAGGGAGGGAGGAAGGAAGGGAGGAAGGAAGGAAGGGAGGAAGAAAGGGTGGAAGGAAGGAAGGAAGGGAGGAAGGAAGGCAGGCAGGAAGGAAGAAAGGAAGGAAGGAAGCTATGTTTTTTTCCTTGATTCATGTGCATTTCAGATCGTACTGAACTTTCAACAGAGAGAGCGTACAGGTAGGATGGATTTTTAGCAGTCAAACTTGTTTGGTAGGGTTTTTCCTCCTTAGTGCCATTTAGGACTTCTATTTTTAGGTGAGAGATGCTAAGGAAAGAGGAAATGGACTATGTGAAAATATGCTGTGCCTTTCCTTAGATGCAATATTCACGAACTATTTAAAATCTTCATTTGCAGGATCCAAATGGTAGGGAAATAATCCAGACAGTCTTATCTTCTCTGAAGGAAATCCTAATTGTGAGCTCACGCTTTCTGTCTGCCTGCCTACCAGTCTGTCTCTTGCCTGTGCCATTCCTCCCACTCATCCTTGTAAGCCACTGGTGGATTTCAGCTAAATCAGGAGAGAAGTGGAGAACAGAAAAGTAACACCGTTCCTGCCAGCTCTGTAAATCAGACACATGGGCACATAGGCAAGACCACAGAAAGAGCCTGCTCCCTCTCTTATCAGGTAACAAAATGCTCCAGGTAGAAGAGAGAGCTTCCCAGTGGCCCGCTTTTGAGATAGCCCTCAGTGCGCACTTGCAGTTACAAGAAGTACATAGGAAACCAAGCTCCCTGAGCTCAGTGCCTAACAGTGCTTGTCTATATATAATCTCTTCTCTCTGCTCAATGGCACACACATGCTCACATACACATGCTCACATACACAGATGCTCCACAAAAGGTTTTGGCAGAGTTTAGTTGTGAGGTCCTAAAATCGAGAGTAACCTCCAGAGCTTTTCCAGAGACAAAGACTGGGTAGATATTTCAGCAAAGGGCTGGGACTCAACAGGTTGAGATTTAATTCTGTGAGCTCTGCATCTTCTGAGCTTCTGTTCCTTCTCTCTGTAACAGGAATAATGAAGTTTCATTTCTTCCACCTTTTCTTCATGTAGATTTTAATGGCTGAGGCATCTCAGTAGGCCTAGAAAAGGTCTGACCCCTTGTGAACATTGGGAAAAGTCCTCTCTCCTCTGCCAGGGACAAGTAGGAAGGTGCATCATTTCATATCAACCAAGGACTCCAAAGAAGATGCAAGCCTGGATCTGCAGTCCTTATCTAGACAAGGCTCTGGACTCAGTGTAAGCACCAGCAGAATGAAGGCAACCTGCTAAGGGCCATCTCCTTTCACCATGTGCAGGCATCATGTGCCTCTTCTTGTGCTAGTATACGATCACACATTGTATGTTGTTGCTATAAATTATTAATCATTTTAAGCAAGAAAACTGTATCTTGCCTTTTTGTTTAATTTAACTTATTCAATGACCAATGTGAGATGATGCATAAAAATCCCATAATTCCAGCTTTTAGCAGGCAGTTCTTGCAGCAGCAGAGATCATTCTGTCCCTGTTCCCTTTTAGAGTGCTATTTCTATATACACTCTTGAGGAGGAAAACAATATTTGCAATACCTTGATCTGTTTATTTATAACTTGCCAGGCCTTTATCTGGAAGCATCCCAAGCACAAGGAAAAAAAATCCACAAACTTATATGGAATGCTATATTTTAATTAAATGGATTTATGTTATCCTAGAATTTCTTTGCCAGCTTATTTTCTCTCCTGATAAAAAAAGGATAAATTATTCTGTTAGCAACAATATACTTGTCTGTCATAGTAGAAATTACTCTTGAATGGAAGTTCTTACTAAAAAGGATTTAATTTTAGCGTTTTGATGAGAAGTAAAGATACCAGCTTTGCGTTTAGCTCTCTTCCTCACCGCCCCCATTTACATTTTCAGGAGAATTTAGAACTCAGAAAAAGTGCCAGACTGACAGCATTAGAAAATCAGAGACTCTGTTTATCTGCAGGCTGCTGCATTTTGCGCTACTACTGTACATCAACTTGATGAGAAAGTTCATGAGTGAGAGGGTACCTCATGCTTTTGAACATTATCTTCTCAGTCTGTCTCAACATTGTCAACAACAGCAAGTTATGAGGCTTGAAACTATTCCCACAGATAGTGGAGAAGAAGAATATCTTCTGGCAGGGGAGTTGCTGCATAATCTGACATTTCTGCAGTGCATCTCAGATTAAAGTTCCTTTTGCAAAATCAATGACTAGCAGTCCCAATGAGGAATGCAAGAAAGTAATAATCCAGCCTGAATATCCATCCTGAGACTGAATTTTGTTGCCAGAAACGTGACAGTGGGTTTCCAAAGTAAGAAGGCATTCTGAGCCATTAATTTTCACGATGTCTTGGCATTATATATAATGTATGCTTCTCAGCAGGACAAATTAATCTGTGACAAGTTCAATGTTGTGGTGGCTAGACTGCTTCCTGTGTGCTTGGTCAGCAGTAGTTAACTAAGCCCCTTTGCTATGCCCAAGAGTCTGCAGGGCTGGCACCTAATGTCATCACAGAGCAGCTATGAAAATGGTGGGATTCTGTTTTGTCTCCAACAGCTGGGTTTTCAGAAGGACAAAACCATCAAAACCCAGTGCTATTGTGTCTTATTCTGCACGTGTACAGGAATTGAGCCTGGGGCATCTCTAGGTGAGAATGAAAAAAACGCAACGCTTGATGTGCAACCTGGAGAGGAGCACACAGAGGGGCACAGGAATATCAGCCTGCATGTATCTGGCTGGAATATTTTGACACTGTTCCAACATTTCTGCAAACAAAGAGCCAGTTCTGGTTTAGAAGTAGTCTGTCCTTTTTGTTTGTTTATTTTTTTTTGCATAGCCTACTGTATATGGAATCTATATTGCAGCTTACTATAATCCTTGCTGCGTTAAAGCTACATCTCATTCTGTTATGCATCTGAAGTTTATCATGTGAAATACATTTACACAGCTGGCAGGATGTTGCCAGTGTAACCCACGTGACGTGTCTCAGGCACTTGTTCTGATAGCAAATTTCTGATATAAATCTATGGCAGTCACTGCAAACAAATTTAAGACAGAGAAGATTATAAACATCATAGTTCAGCAGCTCATCAAATTATTTTTGGATGTTCTGTGAAGGTTTTTTAAGTGAAATTTTGTCCAATTTGCAAAATATTTCACTGAAGATAGGCTGCGGGGGTGGGGGGGGTGGGGAGAGAGAAGAGGGAGGGTGTTAGTGGTATAGCTTTTCAGATGGCCAAAAATAGGGTGATATGAATTCTGTTTGTCTTGCCTAACTGTTTAATCCAACTTTTAAATGCTGGATGGACTCTGAAAGTTGGCTGTGCACAATGCTGGAACATAAAAGAGCAATCCTTCAGAAGGTAGTCTAAAAGATTCCTCCTCTACCAATGAATTTCCATTAAAATCAAATGTTAACTGACATTAAGAGCAAGTAATGGTCACAAAGCTGTCTTTAATTACTACTGTCTCCTTTTGATATTTTGGGGCTGTGTCTAGAGATGCTACATACAAAAATACAATACACAAGAAATGAAGATAAAAGTAGGTATAGAAGATTGCAGTCTGGTTCGGTCAATATGATGAAATGCTCATTTCAGCCAAGTATTTAAATATATGTTTTTCAGAAATTACTTCTGTCTCATAGGAAAAAAATACATTTTGACATTTGAGGAGCAGGCAAGAGTACTGCCATTTTGGGCAGCAGCATAGTGGGCACAGAAAGCTATAGAGGTGAGATCTTTATGAGAACTAACATAACCTGGCAAGCAAGAAAATATGAAAAGCAAAGGGTGATAATCTGGGCTACTCAGGAATAAATGCAATTTAGGAACTAAAAGCCTTTTAATGGAAATATTTGCATGTGGAAACAGTTTCCCATGGACCCGAATTCTGACTACCTCCTTTTCCCTGCTATTATCATCTTCTGGCAAGTGAACTCTTACCTTCCTTACACTGCTGACTGATCTGTTCAATGCTGTGGCCCTCAACTGACACATGGGAAGATGCTGAGCCCATTCAGACCAGTGAATCTGCAGACAATTTTGGTATTACCAATAGAATTACCCTGCATTTCCCCCTGGGGGGGGAAGGGGGGGAGGCAGGTGGGGAGAGGATAATTTGTCCTTCTGGATAAATAGGTGTTTTTTCTTTGACTCATTCCATGCATAGATGAGTCAGCCAAGTCTCATAGCACTTTCTCAGATTATCTTTCCAAGAGCTGGACTTCACCTGCAAAATAAGAGCTGGCCCTAACCTGCGAAGTCAGGATATTTTGAAGCACCCTGTTCTGATGCAGCTTCATAGTACAAAGCACTCCAAGCTCATTATTTCTTTCGTTGTGTTATTATAAGGTTAAGGTGTAGACCTTCTATAGCAAGCAAACTAAGTTTTAGTTTGTGTTGTGCCCTTTCTTCATGAAATTTGCACTTCCCTCTTTGCATCTGTGCCTGGAAGAGTATAAAACTGAGAGATACACAGGTCTTCCTATGAACAACTCCGAGGACGTTGCAGTAACTCAGATGATAAACACAGCCTCTAGCTTCATATTGACAAAATAAAGCAGGCCAACATTCTCTCAGAAGCTGCATAATCTGTGAAAGCTGCTGACTCTGGGTAGCATAAGCTTGTGATTATCCTGCATACAAAGGAAATAGTACCTAGGGGGACAGGCCATAAGCAGAGAGGAGCCACAGGAATCAGGCATGCCAACAAAAGGTTCAAAATCACAATGCTTGGCCAGTTCAGAAGCGTTACTGACCACTCAAAGGATCTGATGAGGAATTTTGTAACACCAGCCTCATTTTTACCAACAGGAAAAAATTCAGAGATGGACAGTAACATGCCTGGATCTACCCCGTAAAGTATTGATAGCGTGGAAAAAAAACCACTTGAACTCTGCATCCCTTTCTCTCACTCACTTCAGTTCTTTTGTAGCATTCTGTGGGTCAGAGACCTTGTGTTTATCAGAGACCTTGTGTTTATCAGGGCTGCAGGACAAGAAGGAGCTTTTTCCTTCGCAGGGTTGGTGTGCTGTGCTGAGAACAGGGTGAGAGCTTCTCCTGGCTGCCTATTATGCCTCATTTTCACAAGCACATTCTGAAAAAAAAAAAACCCACCCGAAACAGTGCTTTGCCTGCTAAAGTGCTTTTCCTTTGAACCTGACCCAGATCTTTCCAAACCTTCTCAGTACAGAGCTAAGTGGAACATAGCAAAATCCAGCCAGCTCACCCTGGCACACAGAGTGCAGCTCTCCCTGCACAACTGAAGTGAAATCCCACGGGTGTGGAGGGAGGCTGTGTGCTGCATGCAGTCCACAAAAGTACTGGCAGGCATGGATGGGCATCTGTCTTCTTTCACTGCTGGCAGTGTGTTCCTGTATATTTACAGTGGCAGCCTGTTAGAGACATCTTCCAAAAAATGCTGCATTCCTTAATATATAAACTTGAATTTATATACTTCGATGTGGGATTGCCCTGCATACAGTATCCTCACTAAAATCCAGTGATACACTCTAGGTCAAGGAGTTGCTGCAGGATACTGGTTGAAGATCAAAGGTTATTTTCCAGTGCACTATCAGAATATGATTCCCAAACCACAAGAAACGCAATAGAACAGGTGGGTTGGAAGCTGCCAGTGACCTTACCCAAGGTCTGACCTTCCTAGCTGTGTGTGAGGCAAGGATCCGGTACTGAAAGATGTATTTCAAAGAGATAGCCAACTGAAATCCTAGCCCAGTTGAAGTACACAGTAGTTTTGATCAGCAGATTTCCCCTTGGTTTGTGTAAAAGCGAAGCTGAGGTGGAGCTAACATTTCAACTTCAAGCATTGTTGCCAAACAGCAACCTAAGTCTAATAATAAAAGCAGGACCTTGAGGACAGCACTATAAAGTTCTGTTTCTAGTTGTATTCCAGACTGGTTTGACAACCTTGAAAAGAATTGGCATTGAGACTTTTTAAGGCTGCACCTGAGAGAAATACAGAGATGGAGCTTGCAGGAGGCAGCTGCTTGAGGAGTGAGACAGAGACACAGCGTTAGTGTCAGACCAGGTGGAGGGAAGTCTTACAGGGAAAGAGAATTGAGCACACAACTGCGTGCAGAGCTTACCTAGAAAACAGTAGGTAAAGACAGATAGATGGGAGGAGAGGAGGCATATTTTTCTCCCCTAATCTGGCAAAATCAGTGCCCACTTCTAGCTGCAAAGCCCTACTGAATATGCAGAACCCCACCCAGGCTGGTAACAACGGTGGACATATGGATAAGGTTATCCTGTTACTATTTTGCAACATTCCCAGAAGTAAGATCAGAAGGATCCTATGCTCCACTGCAAATAGATGGTCGTTTTCCTTCTTGAATAAGCAGAGTGACTTTTTTTTCCCCCCTCAGTTCCAAAGAACTGATCAGTAGAAATCATTCACATGTAAGCATCTACAGCGTAAGGCTGGAAGTGCTGAAGTGAAACCATAAATTTTTAGAAAACCATAGTGAAATCACATTCCTCATCTGATTGTAAGAGGGTAAAGGGAAAAGAATAGCACAGGTCTGTCCTAAACAAGCATGGGAGAATCCAGAGATGCTTTTTGAAATAGATCTTCCTAGTCGTTGTTAGGTTCTCAGAAGGGGGGCGGGGGGAGAACACAAAGAAAAATATTAAAAGAGGCTGAATAGAAATGTAGCTACTTCCATTTCACTAACTGTGATGAATTTTGAAAAAATGTTTCATCCTCCAAGCAGGGCTAAATTAAAGACAGGATGACAGATGTGTTTTGGGCTGAGTACAAGGCTGCAAATCACTTAAATGGCTCCACTAACATCAGACTGCAGGGATGCTACCCGTTTAGGAATTTAGAAACATTATGATTCTAACACAATTTATTGATTAGTTTGCATAAAAGCATAGTTAGATAAAATGCCTTTTTCCATAGATGAACTGTGTGTGATTCCATCATCAATGCTGAAAAGTGCTTAAGCAAGTAAAATTACCCAAACCTCACTCTAGTGATGTGGCTGCTTCCCTTTCTGTGGTCACAGCACAAGCCTTCTTGCCAAGCTGCTCTCAGCATGGAGCCCTGCTATCTGCAGCTGATCACAGATCCCACAGGCAGCTGAGTCTGGCCTTTAAGGCTATGGATTGGGAGATGAAACCTGAGGACACCACATGCTTCTGCTTGCGCAGTACTGTGAGTCAAGAGACAATTATGGGTGGCCAAGACTGGAAAGCTTGGTCCTCCAACACCCCAGTTCTAGTCTTATTTTTGGAAAGGTACTGCACTGAAGTTGTCATGTTGCCCCATTGCTCCAGCAGCAGCATGGTTTTGCCCTTTTCCTGGCTTTTTCTTTTTCATAACAAGGCCTAGAAATCATCTTGTCTTGCGATTTGTTCGAATGCTCGCATTGCTCTAATAGCTGGTTCTCACAAAAAACTATCAAGGTAGCATTTCTGGGAGGTTGGAAATATCACGTTGCCAGTGGACCAAGGCAAGACAAGTAGCATGCCCCTGGTATGCAACAGAGCGTGGCCCAGAAAGCCATGATCGCCTATTGATCCTGGTCAATGAGGACTTAGGAATTCACAGCCATGCCCAGCACAACACTGAGCAAGCCACCGGCAACTCACTGGCACAGTCACCTCCCCAGGAGACTCCCAGATGTGAACTGCACATGGTGAGATGCCAGCCCAACCTGGCACTAGCCTATCACACCTGTGCTTTGCTCCTCTGGTTGCAGTAGATGTGCCCAGTAATGCCCCAAACCTCTGTGTTCCTGCCCAATACTGAAGGAAATCAGCCAGACTGTCTTCTGTGGGTTTCCATCCCTCTGAAATAAAATAAACAATCTTAATTTCTTCTCTGTACCAAAAGGACATGGTCATATGCCCCCAGAGAACATGGAGGGAAGGAAGATCCCTGTATCCCATCTCTGAAAATATGGATAGAAAGAGACGTGGTGTTCCTCCCTGCTGCCTGTTACAGGAAGATTTCCATGCACAGGCAAAGAGTGTTAAAAGGGTGCAGGAGGCTGTTTCTCAAAGGGTGGTGAAATTACAGTCCCTAGTTATATTTAGATAAACAAATACCTTCTTCAAGTTTATCAAAAACCTGCAGTAATCTGCTTTGCCATCCATCAGTCAGTAGTTATACTCACAGTGGAAACAGTATTACAGAACAATAATATGCAGAATATATCTGAGATAATATTTTATTCAAATTAGATGGAGATCGATCAGTGTGTCCCAGGTCCCCAACTCTGTCATCATTCACCTTCAGAGCTTTTTTTTAATGCTAGCAATTCCAAAGGAGTTCATAGGGACAAATAACAAAGTTGAGTGAGCATAGAAATGCTCTGGGTTTGAAGCATCAGTTTAAGAAATATAGCCAGGTGATGAAAGTGCTATTTTAGGAAATCAATTCAGCACCATTTTCAGGTTCATAGATATTCCAGATCAAAAACACCTTTTAGGTCATTTGTCCATCCTTCCTGCCAAGAAAGGATTATGGGAGCTGTTGATATCTGAATTTGTGTCAGTCTTTCCAGGCATCTTCTTTGCAGCAGTGTAAGTATGTTGGCTGGAGATTGTTCCTTACTTGCAGCTTCTGAATCACACACAACACTGCTAACTGTGGGTGTGACAGGGGAACAGGGTGCAACTAGGTGCAGCTTTCCAAAGGACAGGGCAAATCTGTGAGCAATAATTTTCATTCCTCCTAATCAGTCTCATACATTCACAGAAAAGAATGAGAAAAGCGAGTAGTCCAATGCGTGACAACTTCGTGCGTCATTACCTTCCCAGTGGCTGCAAGACTAATCAGTTTCCCCAGTGTCGGGACTGGAGACATTAGGCTTAATTCTTGATTTTGTTAGTCAAGACAAATACCCAGAACTTTTAATTCCATCCCTGCAGTTTGATGAGGAAGCAACTATCTTGCCTTTACACACTCAAATATCATTGCCTCCTAGGGATTGGCAGAGCCCATTTGATGTTTCTTAAATTTGGATCTTAAATTGCTTTTAGGAAGTACGCAGGTACAGCTCAAATTGCGGAACTGAGCATTTGCTTTGTCATGCAAATATTCAGACTGGAAGAGACAGAAACAAGAATCTACTTGTGAGCTCCTTTATGCCCTTATGCATCAGAAGTGATGCATCTGAGACTGCAAGGGTTAACATGGCACAGAGCTGTTGGGAAGGAGAAAAGAAATGGCCCCAGTAGCATATATTTGTTCTCTTTCCTTGCTGAGTCTCGTTTTCTTATGCCAATTTTTTCTTGCTAGCAGCTAATTTCTCTTCTGGATTCCTCTAAGGTTTCCCTAGTGCAAGAAACTACCAGCTCCTGACAGAGGTCACAGGGAAACTCATTAAAAGTACAGCCTCCGGTCACCCCCACAGAGGAACTAAAACGCACACAACACTGACAGGCTAGAAAGTTCTATAAAAATACCTTAACATGATGCTGCTGATAGTTAAACACCACGGGCAGAGTAGCATAAACTAGAAAACTGCGAGCCTATCTCTCCCTGCTGGACCAATAGGATGATGGATGTGTATTTGTTCCCAATGCTCTCAGCACTTCCACCTCCCCTGCTCACTCAGCGTTTCTGCTGGGCTGCCTTTGCTGCTGAGAGCAGCTGACAGCGAGTGCCTGGCACCACAGGGTGGGTGCAGCATAGCAGGGGACGTCCTGGACAGAAACACGACAGTACACAACTGACATTGGCAATTAAATCACTTGGCCAAAGAAAAAATTGCAGTGAAAACAGACAGATCGATGTCATTATCCTGCCCAGCAGTGGCTCTAAATGCACTAGAAGAGTACAAGAAGCTGACCAATAACTTGGATTTTTTTTTTCAAGCAATAAAATCCCTTTTCTTTAACAAAATATTCCTTTAAATTGGCATTCGATTTTTTCAGCCAAGTGAACAAACACAGTAGCAGATGGAGTCCCTGTTTCTGCTCCCAGCACGTTCACAGCTGGAATGTGCAGAGCCTTAATCTCCATTTATAAGAATAGTAGTAAATATATTTGCATTCAGTGTTGCTACGAAGTCTGAATGGTAAATAACGATGATCTCAATATACTGAGATGTTTGGCACAGTACTAGTAATCTAGGCTACAATATCTTTCTGTCATACTGCAATACAGGAAAATTTCCTTAGGAAAATACCTGTTTGATGCATTAGTATGTATTAAAAATATGGAAATTAACCAGTGTAATCCTCCTCCATAATCCTGAATTCTTTTGTATGGACTTGCTTTTTAAAAAGAACAATTCATAAAATGATCTTTTTAGTGTGATGAGGCATAATTTGACAGTGACTGACTAGGGAGTAGAATTCTCTTAAGCTACGGTTTGGCAAAAAGAATCCAGCAGCTTGGGTACCCTTTTTATTATGTCTGATTTAAAGAAAACATCTGTTCTGGTGTAAGACTTCAGTAGTAACCTGGCACAGTAGTCTGTGAGGGTGCCAATTAAATTTATTATTGACACAAACTTGTGAGGTTTTGTTGATCCAGGGGCAGATGGATGGGTGGATGACCCAGAGGACTGAAGTAGCAGGAATAAGATTACACTCAGCAGCGCAAAGTGGAGGACCAGGTACCAGGGAACTAACGAGAGCCTAAGCTCAGAGCTCCTCAGCTGGAAACCACAGAGGAGGAAGAATGCTTGGGTACAGAAGTCAAATGCAGGGTGACCATGGCAGCGTGATGCTTTCAAATGGTCCCAGGTGAGGTATTTCCAGAGGTAGGAAAATATGAGACAGTGGCTATCGTAAGGTACCATAATAGTTTGATACTAGGAATTATTAATATCATAAATATTACAGGTTATCAACACATCGAGAATGAACGTAAAATGGAGTAGCAGAGCAAACCTCCAACTTGCCTTCAGGATGTAGTTTGGCCAATTTCTGGCCCAGGTACCTGCTGCTGCAATGGATTAGAGCCACTCAGCGGAGATCTGTCCCACCTGCCACTAAGGACAACCCCTGCATCAGCCAGATCCCTGCATCAGAACCTGCCACCCAGACTAGTTGTAGAGTTGAAAAGGAGTAGATATTTTAGAAGCTGCCATCTCTCTGATCTATTTTAGACAGCTACTCTGAGATAAGATGTATCGTGTCCTGGAAGTGCCTATTTCACTCCATCGCTAGACATCTACATCTTCTCTCATGAGTCCCACCCGGCAGTCAGTAGGTGCAGGTGTGGAAACGCAGCCCAGCTGGCTACAGGATAGTTTTGCTAGGCAAACACATTCCTCTCCACATATTACTATTGACATTCAATACACACGAGTATTTTAAAAATTCTATTTACTTTTGGGGAAGGGATCATTTACTTAGTTATATTTTTGTTCAGAATCCCTTAGCAGGTTTGGAGGTAGAATTTACGTTTGGATTTTTGAACTGCAAATGCCAATTGAAATGCCTACTTGCTTAAGAATAAGTATTTTAACTGGAAGCTGTGGGGAGCTGAATTTCTTTCAGAAAAAAAAAAAAAAAGAAGTAAAGTTTTAATTATTGTGCCAGTGTGTGCACTTGTTTTTGGAAAATCTGGGATTTTTCAAAAATTATGTGGTAATTAAGGGATTTCTAGCCCTGGAGCAGATTAAGTAAACTGGCTCTGAGTGTCTGTGAGAATCCTAGTTGCACATTTTGGATCTAATTTTGACTGACACAATGTCCCCGTTTAGCTCACCCCCTGGTCAGGTCAGCAGCTAAAACTGGGCAGTTTTAGTCCCAGTCTCCCCTCACAGGAAAGTGAAAAGGGAAACAAGAGACGGAGATTTGCAGGTGTGAAACTAACACTAGAACAGCTTTAATGAAGCAATACTAATAAAAGGCAGATAATAATAGTAATACGAAAATAGGAAAACATGGACAAATATACAAAACCCAATTCAAACTCCCCTGATAACCGCACATCACCACTGATGCTGTGGGGCAGGTACAGGGAAGGTCTTGCACTAGACTCATCATCAGGTAGGTGCTGGATTCAGGTACACATGCATGGGTTCAGCAGGAGACAGACGAGTGAGATCCTCCCTGAACGTTGACCATCACAGAGGAGAGGGGTGCCCTGACCCTATGATCTCTAAGCTTTTATACTGAGCATGGCGTGTATGTCGTGGAATACTCCACTGGCCAAGCTAGGTCACCTGTCCTGTCCACATCTCCCAGCAAGCAGAACCCCCTTCACTAGCAGCTCTGGGGTAGCCGTAATTTCGATAGGAAGAGGCGTGAGCAGTGGCCTCTGCACACCAGTGGCCCATTGCCTTGGTGATATAATGTCAGGCTGAAAAGTCGGAGAAAAAGTATTCTGCTTTAGCCCAAACCAGCGCACACATTCTTCATTTCAGTATGGCAACAACTGAGAAAAACCAAGATTTTTTTTAATGTTGATTGTCTTGGGTTTACGCTAGTTACAGGAAACTCAGTTGTTGTTTCATTCTCATATTATAAGTGATTAAATGCCTGATTTGCAAAGCAGGTGTGATGCCTGCATACATTCCTGGGGTGATGTTACCTGTTTGTGCATTGGGATTCATGTTCCCAAATTCCCCAGAACAAGCACATTTGGGAACGTGAAGCTTGTATATTGAGGACCAGGGTCTGGAGATGTACCAGAGAAAGCCACAGGGAGTTTGCCTTGGAAAATAGAAGAGTGTGTGCATGACCGATTTCTCATTTCTGACCATGATCATGCCCCTTCCTTCAGCACAGCTGAAATGCCAGCTCTGTCCTTAGCAGACAGCCATTATTTATTATATCTGAGTCTTGCCATTATTTTGAGGTTTCAATATTAATATTGTTGGACTCCATTCTGTTCCTTGAGGTGTCTCGAGGCGGTTCAGGCATACATGGCAATCTCTGGGCTGTGCGGACCTGGCCTCCTGTCCTTCCTCATCAGAGGAGGCGATGCTTCAGTCTTATGCTCATGCGGGCAATCCCCACTCGCTGAAGAAGACCCAGTGGAGTAAATGGCAGCAGTAACATGAGTATGGATCTGTATAACCAGGCTGATCACTCTGGAAAATTTTGCCATCAAAAGAAATACAGCTCTCTAGATTTCTTCTTTTCATATTCATGAAAGATGGCAGAACTGCAGAAGAATGAAAGTAAACACCATGCATAATTTAACAAATATGCGCTGCAGAAATATTTTTAATATTACCTGTAGAAGTCCCAGAAAAAATGTAAATAATTAATGTGGGGTGGGGTGGAAAACAACAGAGCCCTCATGCAGTTTGCCATGTTGACTGCTGCTGGTACTGCTGATGACACTGCTCTGATGCAGCCTCACCAGTCGTGTACAGACTCTATTCTGACACTGTGTCATAGTTGTTTTCAGTGCCTTGACTGGGTTCACAAGCTCACCTGCAGCAACATTTCCACTGGCAGGCAGTACATCTGCTTTCTCCCTGTCCTGAGAGCCCAGGAATTTGTTTAGGAGAACTGATTTTAGGCTCTGTTTCCCTAGCACCTGCCTGAGTGTTATTTCCAGCCAGCTATTGCTTGCTGTGCTACCCAGTAAATGTTGCTAAATGCAGCTTTTTCATGGGTTGAAATTTGAGGTGAATAGTGGGTGGAAAAGAGTGGAAGCCCTGTTGGGATGCCGCATCTACCTACATACATCTGTTTTGAAATAAAATGGAAAAAATCAGAAGGCAGAACATAAACCACCCAATATTAGCAAGAAAAAGAAGATTGACAATACTCATTTCCCTCCAGAGCAGTATCCTCTGTCTAAAAGCAGCCTAGACCACCTGCTTCAAAGAAAGGACAAGAAACACTGCTAGTACTGGACAGTTTTCTCCCCACAAAATGTCTTCCTTACCTGTATTAAATGAAGGGGATATTACGCCGCGACAAATGAATGTTTGCACTCATTTGAGAACGCAGTCTTTTAATCCTTAGCAAATAATCACTTCCAGCAACATGACAAGAAATAGAAAGCTTTTCTTAAACAGATGCACGGATTCCTGCATTCTGGTCTGGGTATATGCTTTGCTGCTCTTCCAGTTTCAAGTCAGTGTAAATAAAGATGCATAGTGAAATAAAGGCAATGAAAAGCAAGCAAAAGTAGGTCAAAACAGAGCCAAAAATCTTCAAGAATTTGATTTCAGAGACCAAAGAGGGAAGGCACTGTTAGGTGCTGCCGAGCACAGGAAATGCAAAGCCATGGAGCCCTGGGAAGGCAGTTTGTTTTCTTCCCTCTCTCTATACCATGTAGACATGGCCTTTGAGTAACCTGGGCATATAGCTGCAGAAATGTCAAGAGTTGAAATGGACTTTGTTTTTCTGGGAGTACACATCAAGCTGCAAGAAAGAAAAGGTCTTTATTTTCTTGACAGGGTTTAAAAATATCCCCCAGATGGCACAGCTGGTGGAAAAGCAAAGCTCATGTAATTCTGGGAAAGCTGCAGTGGTCCTAGCGGTGCTTCTTTCTCACTTCTCTGAAGAGAGAAGCCATTTAGAAAAGTTAGCTACACTTTTAAAATCCTAAGCGTAACTATAGGCTTTTCTATTTGTTTTATTGTATCACAGGCACACCAGTTAAGATTGGAAATCACTGTGGGATTTGTAGGAAATTTGATCTTACAAGGCTTTTCTTTCAGGAATGGCTGCAGGTAAGTCCTTCAGAGCACCCTTTAATCAAATGGTTGTAGCCATTAATTATTTTCCACTAGAAGCCAGATACATTTAAAAGAGTGAGATGCTGAATCCTGAACATTTCAAAAAACGGTGAACAAAACCTCCCCAGCTACTTTAAAATTGCCTTGAGTTACACAGATGTAATTAAAATTTCATTTTATTTTTTTTTAAAAAGTTAATCATTATTCTTTTACAAAGAGTTATTTTTTAATTAGATAAGCCAGTTTCTTATTAGCACATTTCAGACGTCAGCTGTGGTGAATGAAGTAGTATGGCTTCATATACAGTGTCCCTCCTCTTGGTGTTTCAAGGCAGTTTGGGTACTGGGTGCAGGAGAAAACAACACAGCTCTGTAGGATCTTCCAGGTAGGCATTTTTGAGCCCTTTGTGATTATGTCTCAATATCTGGAGGTGAGATCATTAGATATTACTAGCACTGTTGGTTTGTAGGTGGCACAGAGGGATTGGGGGATTAAGAATTGCATCTCACACCTACTCTGTGTTGTGCATCAGGGTAAGGTGGTACATCTCTACGTGTTTGCACAGTCGTTGGCTGCAGCTGTTGTGCCCAGCTTCTTTTCCAGCTTGGACCATGCTTCCAAAGGGAGAGCATCTTGCTGTTAGACAGTGGGGGCTGAGCAGTAATGCCATTAGCACATGTGTGTCTGCGTATGTGTCTGTGTGTGTGTGTGTGCATGGAGGAGGATGGAGGAACCCCCAGTGGCTTATTGGGATGAGGATGGGCAGGGTCCAAACCTGGTGCACAGGGAGCTGCCTGGTGGCTGAGTCAGAGCCCAGGTGCAATGAATCACTCCAGTGGCTTGATTCATAGCCCTTCTTGGCTCCATGAGGAGTACAGCTGGTCCAAAAAAATTTCTCCCATATTTTATATGGTAAAAAGTGCTCATCTTTCAAACTAGGTTTGATTTCTTCAGGTTTTGTCAGGAAGCTCAGCACAGAACTGTGGCTTATGTCTCCAGACATCCCATAGGCTTCCTCTGTGCCCTCAGGAATTAGTCAGGTTCCCCAGTCCCACTGCTCCTTCCCCATGCAACAGGAGCCACTTGTTCCCTTACGTTCCAGGTGTGTAGTCAGGCTAAGGGCAGGGACACCTGGGATGGCAACAAAAATGCAAGCAAGTATACACTACTGAATCTGAAAGGCAAAGAAGGGCTCTTTCTCTGCATTTGACTGCAAAGAAACCAGTCCTTCTGCAAGCTCCTGTCAAGGAGGTGTAAGTGAGTTTAGGCATGCAAAGAGCAGAATTCCCCTGGGAAAAGATTTTTTCTGTTATTCCCTCTTCATCCCTGGTTTTCTTTCAGCATCTGTTCAGTGTTAATCATTGTTTCACACTCTACCCATTTCTTCTGTCTTTTTTCCCCAGGCAATTGCTGCAAGGCACTTGAAGGTTAATGTGTTTATTTTTAGTTCCACATCTCTTAAATGTAGGAGAACCTGGCTGATGGCAAAGTAAGTGCCACTAGTCAGCATGAACAATTTTTGCCTCTGGTGCCCTTCTGGATATTATTTCATAATTTTTTACAATGAAATGCTGTTAAATACCCAGTCACCTCCCAACAAGATGCAACATGTGGACTCTTGCATCTCTGTGACAAGCACCTGCAGGTAGGGGATGTCTGGAAGGGCAGAAATATTTTTAGCAAATTAGGCTGCAGCAGCTTCACCTCTGTTGCAGGTGCACAGAAATAGCTGAAAACGGAAGAACACTCTAAAAAGGACACCATTCCCTGTATAAATTGTTGACTCCCCTCTCCACCCTAGCAGGAAGGATGGGGCGCTTCATGAAAGCCACATCAGTGCTGAAGCACCCAAGAAACATGAAACTGTACTGGAGGTCTTACCAGTAGTGATGGGGGCTGGGACAAAATGCTCACACAGACATGGGGGCAGCCCTGAATAAGCCCACGGCTTTCTGAGCAGAATTTGCCAGCCAAAAGCATCCTCCTGGCTGTAGTGTCAGAAACAGCTTGTCTGCTGTCACTGCAGGATGATATAGAGCCCATAGTGCTAGGGAGAGACCTACAGAGAGAGCTCAAAGGCAGCGACCATAACTGAGATGCATGCACACCATCGCACAAACCACAACACGACCCCAAAAAGGGAGGAACCAATCAGAAAGCAGAAATTATCTTCAGTAACTTCAAGTCACACAGAGGGGTGCTGTGTGCCAGAAATACTGGTATTGGGACATGAAGAAAGAAAAACAAAACAAAACAGGAGCAATAGAAGAGGGTAAAACTTTGTGTTACAATGACTACACAGAAGGGTGTGAGATCTTGGGGTGGAAATCATCAGATGGACTGCAGATATCTCTGTGGCATGATTCATCTCACCTCAAAGGAGATACCAGCATTCAGACAGAAGAATTGTACCATTTCTCAGTTGCAAGGCTGCAAAGGTGCATCCCTTTTGCATCACAAGGGGTAGCCATCAGAATGGTTCAGTCACCAGTGATTGTAGGGGGAAAAAAATACCCACCTCAACAGCATGTTGTTGAAGGGAAATTTTTCACTTCCACAGAACAGCAGTCTTTGAGGGATGGCTCATGCCAAGCACCAGTCTTCCTCCTGGTTTGTTTGCATGTGTGAACTCCCAAGCCACCTGGAGAAAGCAACATGCGTGTGTGTGTGTCTGGATGACATTTTGAATGACTTCTGGGTTGTGCTTAGCAGCTGAAGCCTCTCCAAAGAAATTATTTTTATCCTTTATTTTTTGTATAGAGTAGGATAAGAGAATATATCAGTCTTCTAGGGCAAATGCCTGACCACCTCACGACTGACCAAAAGTTCAAGCATGTTATTTAGGGCATTGTCCAAGTGCCTCTTAAATGCTTGACAGGTTTGGGGCATTGATTGCCTCTCTATGAAGCCTATTCCAGTGTTTGACCACTCAGTTAGTAAAGAAACATTTCCTAATGTCCAGTCTAAGCCTCACCTTCTGCAGCTTTGAACCATTCCCACACATCCTATCCCTGGACACCAGGGAGAAGACATCAACAGCTCCATCTCCACTTGCCCTTCTCAGGAAGCTGTGCAGAGCAATCACGTTTCCTCTCAGACTCCTTTTCTCTAAAACTAGACAAACCTACAGTCCTTAGCTGCTCCTCACAGGATATGCCTTCCAACACTTTCATCAGCTTTGTTGCCCTCCTCCAGACTCATTTAAGGACCTTAACATCCTTCCTCAGTTGTGAGTCCCAGAACTGTGCATGGTGTTCAAGATGAGGATGCACAAACGCTGCTGTCTGCTGTACAACTGAGAGCAGTAATAGTAGCATAGGCATCATTTTCAAGAGGGGAGCAAAATGAGGCACTGCCTACAGATAGAGGCAGATCATAGAATAGTTTGGGTTGGAAGGGACCTTTAAAGATCATCTAGTCCAGCCTCCCCTGCCATGAGCAGGGATATCTTCAACTAGATCAGGTGGGCTACAATAGTACCAGGTATATAACTCTGCATGATGAGACACAGTCCTGAAAATATAGTCCTGCACAAGTTAGCTCTGAGAGGCCCAGGTGACACGTTCCCAGCCTGTGTTGTGGATATATGGGAGAGTTCTCAGTGCTAAATGGGACTTGTTTCAAAGGCATCAGGATGCTCATTTAAAGGAGTTACTGGAAAAGATGTTAAAATGTTGAATTCTGGCCTTTCCGTTTAGTTTAATTCCTTCAACTTCCTTAAGTAATTAGGAATTCTAAGTAAAGAACCAGACACATTTTATACCAATCTTAGATAAATAACATTACTGACAAATTACTAAGTCTTATTGTGCATGCAGAAGAGCCCAGGGAAGTGAAACAGGCCTTTCTGAGCAGCTGGGGAAACTACACATATGTTCTGGCTTTTTATTTTTCCAGAGTTAGCCCTTGCTGAAGCCCTTTTCTGTGGCAGTGCCTGCTGTTACTGGTACTAGCTCAGCCAGCCTGGCAAGCAGGCAATGCTTTAAGGGGCCAGAAAAGTGAGAGGAAAGGTGATGTCCATGGGAAAAGTGTTGGAGGAGGGTGATGGGGACCAACAGGGTGTTCATGCCCTGGATAAAGTTGCCATGGGTTGCGTTCAGCCCTGATCAGCTGGGACTGGACATCGAGGTGGAGTAAGCTTGTGACACAAAGCCTCCCTTATCTAGAGCTCCCTTACAGGGCAGGAGGGGAATCTCCCACCACAGAAAGCCCAGGGAGCGCCACCACAGCTGCAAGCTTAGCTCTTGGCCTTCTTTGGGGGCTAAAGGTGATGGTGTCCAACCATATTGGTGTGGAGAAGCTTTCACCTCTCCTCTGAACAACTAGGCTTTCATAGGTTGCTGCTTGAGCTTGGTATTTTTAACTGCTTTTGATACTTTTTGAGTGACATTTCAGAAGCGACAAGCGTGTGCTGAGGCAAGAATGGAGGAGAGGCACCATCTGCACTGTGCCTTTCCCTGGTGTTGCAAGGAAAGGAAGCTTCTTCTTCACAAGCTGCCCTGGCCTGCTCCACCACCCTGAGGATTAGACAGACACTCCATGAAACACCCTGTCCACCACCTGATGAGGGGTTGTGCAATGGGTTTAGGAGATTGCTTGCCCATCTGATCATCAGAAACACAAAAAACTCCACAAAGTCAACATACGTGAATGATAGTTTTATCTCCTTGAAAACGCATGTCACGTGAAGGGCTCACCAGCTGCACGCTTTCCCTTATGACTGTTTAACATACAATGTTTTGACTAGGGCTGCAATGTGTGGCACCTTTTAGCAGCCTTTTTGTGGCCACGTCTGTCATGCTTCATGCTTGAATTCTCTACTTTGGAAGAAGCATGTGATGTTGGCACATGCTGGCATGACACTAGATTTTCTGTGGAGCTGTACCCACTCATGCCAGAAGAATGAAGGACCCGCACAGCTTAATGAAGCAGAACAGCTTATTCCTGCAGTGTTACACTTGCTAGAGCATGAATTTTGACCAACAGGACACTCTTTGTGGTCCTGCATTTACTTTATACCCTGCTTTGTGTGCGTGGTGCTTTTAAATCTCAAGGCCTTCCCTGATGTTCCTAGAATAGCTTTTTATTGACCTGGGGGCTGCATTGCCAGAGGCAAAATCTCTACAGTCTTCTCTAAAGGACTTCCAAGACTTTTCATGAGCCTTATGTGCTCCCTTGTTAATGATTTACCCAGCAGCTAGGGACAAAACATAGCTTTGTGGGAGTGTAAGTTAGCAGTCTGATTACATGAACTACACGGCTCCCAAGACTGATTTTTTAGCTTTGATTTCACAGGCAAAACCTAGGGATGAAGGCTATATGCTGCACTATCTTTTTGCAGGATTGTGACACAGCAGTCTTCCATGCAAGCAGCAGGAAAATCAGGAGCCAGGGCTGCTCTCAAAGGCAGAACTTGACTTGTGCTTTGCAGGTCACCCTGGGACTGGGCAGTGGCTTCAAGGTCACCTTCTTGTGAGCTCCCCTTTTGATAAGTAGCTCTGTATGGTTATCTTTGGGTTTGCAGGGTTTTCATCAAAGCAGGCAGCAGGAAAAACACCACCTGGGGCTCGGATGCTTCTGGCTTCCTCCTGGCCTTCTCTCAGCCCGGCTCCAGGAGTGAAATGTAGGGGAGGGCAAAGATCACCACTCTCCTTTCATGTCAGTAATGAAGTGCAAAAAGATAAAGGGGCAAGTCCTGAGACTGCACCCAGGAGAGGCCAGGCCAGGGGATCAGGGGCTTAGTATGGGGCAGAGGTGCTGAGCTGCAGAGATAGAGGTCGCCCCCTCCTGCCATGGAGCTGGATGAGGATGGGTCAGCAAGGCCCATCCATTTCTGTTCCTCCAGTTGTGGGATTTTAAGAATGCATGATTCAGGAAAATGCTGCATACAGAAATTACTCGTAAAGTCCATCCAGCTCGTGTGAATGAAGACCAAAATGTGAAGTTTGCCTTTAGCCCTTAATAAGGAACAAGTTGAGTCCCATTTAGATCATTGATTTCAAGTAAGGGTTCAATATCATAATGCTTTTGACATATTTGCCAGCTCTGTAGTTTGTAGAAGTTATTTGCTGTCACTGCATTTTCAATCTGTCTCCCGACCCTGCAAGCAGAGTTGACAGGTGTGATTTCAGAGAAAGGGACATCTCCAGAAAACTGCTGGCTGGTGGCTGGCCTCTGGGTTGACAAAGTGATGAGATTGGCTCATGGATGATGTCAGGAGCCCTTGTCCCATAGCCAGCCTCTCTGGGCAAAGCACAGGGACTGTCAGGGAAAGACCAGGGATTCATCTACTCCTGTCAGCTCCACCCGATTTCACATTTCAGGGGTCAATACACATGCTGGAAGGACCTACACGCAAGTTCATGATACCTTTCTCAGTCCAGGGGGAAGTATCTTGCTGAACAGAATGGCATTTGACCACATTTTGGGTCCATACAACTCCATTAGCTTGTGAAACCTTACTAATCTGGAAGCTCTTATCTAGTGGAGACCAGTTCATTCTATGAAAGCTATTGTGGTAAATTTTACAGTGCATTTTATGCCTTCTTTTCATTTTGGAGCAGGAAAAATCCGTGCCAGATGCCCTTCCACCTTCTTGCTTTACTTCCCTGCCATTAACAGTGATTCAGATCCACTGAGGGCAGAAAAGCCACCCAAGAACTTAAATTTTGAAATATAATGCTTAGTAATTAAATAAAAACTTCCACAGTGATTAGCCAATTTCCTGTGATTAATACCAACCTATAACTTTTATTAATGAGCGTTTCAACCAAGGAATGCATTTTCTAGGTCTATAATGTATCAGCTGTATTTTCCTGAGTTGCAATTGTAAAAGCCTGATGTGTTTTTATCTCCACAATGTAATTGCCAGCTGGGATCAGGAAGAAATGCATCCTTATGTCATAGGGATATGTACCACTATCCCAGGTGTATTATGGGGGGGGGGGAGGAGGGTTGCCTCATGTGACTTCAGAAGTAAGTCAGGGCTGAAGTAATACAAGACAAACTGGCAAATTCTGGTGTCAAAGTTCATGCACTCTATATGATCTGGGGATCTGACATGACTTGGTGGCATCCTGGCCTTTGGGTCAGTGACATCCTGATCCTTGTTCCCAGATCTGGTCTATTTTGCCTGTTTTGCTGAGGATTAGGATAATATGCTGGAAGATTTTGCAGGGGTACACTTTTGCCAGTAGGTTGCTTCTTGGGACTGCAAAAGGAAAGGCAGCACTGCTGCAGGCTTTGACTGATGGTTGACAAGTACGATGCCTTCTCAGAAACAGCGAAAGTGAAGGAAGACATTTACACATAAGGTGCTGGCCACTCTATGCCAGTAAAGCCAGAGCTTTCCTAGGGAGAGTGAGAGAGTATGGTTCCTTGGAACCATGAGAGGTGGGGAGAAACAGAGGGTACATAGTTGTTCAGAAACCAGCATGCCATGGCATAGGGGACAAAGCCAGGGAAGGGAAAAGGACCACCTTTTTGTTGGAGTTATGAATTAATAAACCAGACCCCAGGCAGGTGGAGGCATTGCTTGTAAGGCCCCTGCATGTGTGAGTTTATGCAGAGGGAGGAACAATGACTGGGGCAACAGGATGCCATAGGGGATCTGCCAGCTCCATTGGATGTCCTCTTCACAGGGCCAGCATCCCAAGGCACAGATATAGGGCTGCAAAACCATGCATCAAACACTGGAGCACTCCCCACCCACGCAGCCTGGTCCTCCAAGCCAGCACGCAGTCCTAGCCAAGTGGGCAGCAGACCATTTTGTAGGGGCAGGGGCACAGGCACAAGTCAGTGAGGAACAAACCTCTGGGACACGGGTGGAGATGGTGTTCTGAGGGACCAGCATGGAGAGACATAAGGGCAAAGCATGAAGAAGTTCCTTCCCCACCCAAGAGCATCCCCCCCCACCCCAGTTCCTTGCCACTTTTCAACTGGAAATGAACATTACTTAAATGGTCCTGTAAAATAATTCACCCAAACCAAAGAAACAGACACTAAAGAGCACTTTCTGATGAATAAATGATGAGACAAAAAGGAACAAGGAAAAGTATGCAGGCTCTTGCTCCTCCTCACATACATGGGCAGAGCTCTTCCCTGCCACAACCTCACAACCTCTTTGCCCTTTTGAGTTTACAGTCATATAAATACGTACCCTAAACTCTAATGTACCCTATAGTCTAGTTTATATCATCTTCTCAGGTATTGCTTTCATGCTCCTAGCCCTTGACTAAAACACACTGTGCAGCCTGACCCACCTTTGAGACAATTTATTTACATTCATTCTTTGCAGTGCTGAATCTTAGCAGATCATGTTTGGCTGATTGCTAAGTGTCTTTTTGTCCCTCCACACAGCAACAAAAGGAAGGGAATAACACTCATTGGGCCCGCTCCCACAGCCCCCAGACACGTGACTGCTCGCGCTGCCTTCAAGTAAATGAAAACCACAGGATCAGAGCCTTAAAGGCTAGAAAATATTCTAGTGTTAATATTTATTCATTCTTATTTGGCAACTCAGCTTGTGGTTTGATAAATAACTGCTGAGAAGAGAGTGAGAAGTCAGCAGGAAGGAAGGGGTGGACAGGGCTCATGGTAGGAGCTCCTGACTCCAAACCCAGAGCAGCTCAAGCGATATGATCTGCATGTCAGAGGTGAATATAAGTCGAGGAGGTAGTAGTGGTTTTAATTTAACAGGGAAACATATTTTTTTGCAAAAATGCTGCCTGTAATATTTTGCCTCTTTGCAGCACAAATGACCTTGATGGCCAGGCAGAGAGAGCTCAAGTGTCTGCAAGTTGCTATGCAGCGTCAAAACATCTGTTTTATTCCTCCCAAGCACCCAACTCTTTTCCTGGGGAGTAGCCATCCCCCATAGACATTGAGCCAAAGTCAACGGGAATCCGATATGGTGTATCTGCTTCCCCATGGATACAAATAACATTTTTGCAGGCAGCATGGCTCTGTTTGCAGCGAGCTGACTGACATCAGCAGTGGTGCAGTGGCACCAGAGTGGTGCAGGGCTCCCAGTAGTACTGGGACACCTGGCTTGTTAGACCCTGCAGAGCCCTGAGTGAGCTCTGCTCTCGTTGTGGAGCAGAGTGGACTGTTAACATCAGAATCAGTGAGCAGGTAGAGCAAGGAAAAAGCAATGTGGACAAGTCCCCACTCCCCAGCTGATTTCCTTACTTAGAATGCAAATGCTTTAGGACAGGGGTCGTCTCAGAACGCAACTCCTTGATATGGTTGGGACTGGAGATAACCAAGGAACAACAGGAGATATTAATTCTCCGGAAAGTTCATTGCTGGACACTCATCTCCTTGAGTGATTCATTATTAATTGTCCTTACATACCTTTTTTTTTATTCTAGCATTCCCTTTTAAGTTCAGTTACACACTTCTTCATTTGTAGCAAAAGAGGAGCTGAATGAACATGTCACCAGCTTGTCACTTTTTCATTCCTCTCTCTGCCTCTGCCCTTCCTTTAATAGTCTGAACCAATTTTAGAAAACTCTCTGATGCCATTGATGATCCATTGCTTCTGAGAACTAGAGAGCTAGCTAACAGTCAATGTGGGCACACTGCTCACTGCACAGAGTCACTACCAAGGAATGAAGAGTACTAGCACGGGCAGCACTGGTGCAGAGCTGGTTATGTGTTGTACATGCCACTGCAGTTGCTTCAAAAATTTCATTTTTAGTCCTCTTATTTTTAACTAGATTAAACTGACATGTTGCAATAGATCCCACGCCATCTAAAGAGACATCTTGTGCTGCATTGAATGCAGCTTTCGCATAGAGAAGCAGTGAATATATGAGAGAAACAGAATGAATTTTTAAAGCCTTGATGCCTTGCAAAGGAAGAATTGCTCTGACTTGCAAGCAGAAAGCTCTGCTCAAGACACATCCATCATGAATAAGAGCTCTTTATTTAGTGGCAGACCCTTCTCATTTTATGAATGTGAATGGTAATATATGTCTCAAGAGATTTATTACTTCGCCTTCGCTGGTGCTGTACATGCATTGGGGTGCTCACTGTCCTGCCACGGTGCCACCCGTTCCCCCAGTGCTGGCACCCAGAGGTGTGCTGTGGCGAGCAACAGCATCAGGCAAAACCAGGTTGCTTTTATTTCTGTGCTTATTAGCACTTCGGGTTTGTAGGTGGCCTTGGTGATGAAGTTAGAACAGGGTTCAAGCAACATAAATTCAAACCCCAGACTTGCCAAATGTTTCCCATGTTCTCTGTAGGGATTTACAAAACCTGAAAGCTGCAAAGTGGAGACAAAACCTCTCAAACCTTCACTGTCCCTAATGCTTTCTCTGTCCGGTCTGCTTAGATGAGTCCTGTTGGGCTGTGAGCTGCTTCTGAAAAGGTGTTTGTGCATTTGGCCCTGAATTTGGCTGAGGTCTTGCTTTCCATGTATGACCATCTATGACAAATCAATGACTAAATAGCTCAGTCCTCTTGGGCTTCAGTAAGTTGAGAGGTTACGTAAAAACCTCTACGTGGCTCAGGATGTGGCAGCCCTCCTGCAGAGCAGGATACAGCAGTCAGGCACTGCAGGCAAGTGGATAACTAAAAAATACATAAGCCAACTAGTATATTAATAATAAAGCTATGCTTTTGTGTAGCTGGAGAGAAAACTGATTGAGGCTGGTCCTAGACGTCTGTGAGGAGACAGAAAGATTCTGTTGGGAATTTGTCTCTCCTTAGATCCGTGTACATCAGCAACACTGTTCAAAAACATTGTCTGGGGGGATTTGCAGCTTGTGTTCATCATCCATCAGCAAGTCATTGGCAGTGCCTAATGCTGAGGAGGTCAGGGTGGCCAGTGCCAGCTGAAACTTGGTCCTCCTGTCACAAGCCGTGTCACACAACCGTGGCAGCCTACCCTAAGCACGGAGGAAATGGCAACGCTGTGCTCCGGTAACTGAGAGCAGATGACAGCTCAGGGTTTGTGGGGTTTTTTTTATGTTGTTTTAATTTGTGGTATACAAATACAGATGCTGCAGCAGCTGTTCTGTAGTCTTTAGTCAGAATATGTTTTCTGAATGCCGCATTAGTGATCTTTCCTGCTTTTTTTTTTGCCAGGTTGCTGATCCTCTGCATTACATTTCTCTTTAGTGCTCTTATTTTGTGTCAAAACACCCTGCAAACAAGCATTTATTCTTCTAGAGATGAAGTGTGACCTGAACATGACCTACTCCATTTTATATATATATGTTTTATGAGAATATCCACAATCTTTTGCCAAGCTGATGTGGGGAGACTTCTGTCAGTTATCAGGCTATGCAAAAAAAAAATCTTAAATTAATCTGTTTGGGGAATTTCAGCTGGAAAGATGACACAGGCTGATGCTCTTCATTCAAGTGTCCTTGAAAATACTGTTTTTTTCACATCACTTTCATGTCAGGAAACTGCTGAAAGCGCTTCTGGAAAAATTCCAGTACTCAACCTGCTTTGTCTGAGAGCTTTCCAGCAAACATACAGGAGGGCAGCAAAAGCCTCTATTTTTGTTTTCATATTTGCATACAACTCCTCCTCAGAAATCAGTTCCAGACATGCTCGGAGGCACTAGTGGGCTCCATAAGGGCTGTGGCCAGCTAGCAAGCGAGAAAACATTGCCTGGTACAAAAAAAGACACTAAATAATTATGCTTTTCAGTAGCCCTTTTAGCAGCTGGTCAAAAAGCAGGAGCAAGAGCTTGGTGCTTTTCCCAGTTTTCTTCCTGGAAAATTCACAGAACAGGGTCTGGGGTACCAAATGTGGCATCTTTGCAGACTACGGGTTTGTAAGTCCAGGGTGACATGGGGAAAAGTTTCAGCCTCACGTGGGTGAGGTTTTTCCCTGTAGCTCTGTAGGGATGCTACAAAGCTCCTCTTTGCGTATCAGTTCGAGTGTTTTGTTGTTTCAGCCCCTGCTCATAGTTTTTTCTCTCTGGTACCTCTTCCAGCCTGCCTTTCTCCCTCCTTCTGTGCTTCAGGTTTCATTTTGTGTCATTTCTGAGCCTCACCTGAGCAAGAGAAATGTAACAAATTCCTTTGTCTAGAAATTTTTTTCATTAGCAGTAATTTACCTAATAGTTCTCATGTGAACAGTGAGAAAGATTAATGTTGCACGTTGAAAATGTATTCGAATGACAAATGTGTTTCTGTTACAAGACAACAGTTGACTGTGCTTCAGTTTCAATGGGTACTGGAAGATCAGTCTTTAGTAACTATGGTCCTTACCCAAAACCGTCTCACTGAAGTGGGGGAAATGTCTGTTCATTCGAGTGAAGTAGTAATTATTCTGACAGACTCTTAGCTAACTTGAAGTGTTAATCAACTCAACTGATTTCTCCAGCAAAGTTTGGGTAGTGAAGGTATGATGTATCTAGCCAAAAGAGGCATACTAGATGTTTCTGAAGCCAATCCACTGTACAGAAGCTCCTCATAAGCTAAAATGTGAGCATTTTCACCCTGTTTTCTGTGTCAATGGTCAGGAAAACATGCCTGGAGAAATTTCTGAGAGTACTACTCATAGCAGGGGGACCACAAGGGCAAAACCAGAGGCTGACCATTTTAACCAGCTGTTTGCATGGGTTTCTGTTTGCTGTAGACCAGAGCTGATGCCCTCAGATATAAAACCTATGGAAGAGTTTGTTTACTTGTGTGAACTACAGCCAGGGCCAGGCTGCAGGAGGAGTTGGGGTGGGATAGCAGCAGACCCCAAGGGCGTGCAAGGTGGGGATGGGCCACCAGCTGGAGTTTGTCCCATTCATTGTCGTAGCTGGGTGCTCAGGGGTTTGTGAGAGGATTTGGCTCATACACCTCAAACCTATTAGTTGCAGCGAACTGCTTTGTATTGCAGAGGCTGCTCAAGCATGGCCACCCTGCTGCAAGCCATCATCACCCCCAGGGCTGATGATACCCTAGAAAAAAAGGGAGGGAGGTGACCCCCACTGGTCCCCAGCCCCAGCTCTGCTTGCCCCTTGCATCCTCAGCTGCCCATCACAGCAGGAAGGAAGGCACAGACTGGTTTCCTCCATCCTGATTAAATAGGTGGCTTGTTTTCAAACTGGTTCCCTGCACAATTCCCCAGGACAAGGAGAAACCCAACCCCTTAAATGCCGGCCTTAAATCCTAACATCTCACTCTGTCCCTGCTGCAACTCAACTTCCCAGTGCTGCCTGGCCACAGGCAGAGAGCCTGAAAGCTGTGCAAGAAAAGGAAAGAGCTCCTCAGAGCTTTAGCAGGTATGGAAGAGGAGGAGAGCTGAAAGGAGCTCATATTGATCTCTGCAGCGGGGGAAGGACAAGCTGTGCCCAGTACAAGGGGACGGGCAGTCTCTGTGTGCAAAGAATAAACTGACATGAAAATGCTCCCAACAGCTTTTAGTATGTCCCTCCCCAGCTCAATATCTCTACCTGTAGAGGCTACTGACTTAAAAGTACAACTTACTGCCTCATGGTAGCTAGCAATCATTAACAAGAGGTCTTTAGGCAACAACAACAACAGTATCTGCTTGATGGTGGGTGACTGGGGATCTGTACTGGTCAATGAGAACAAAACGCTGCAGCCTTGAGCCAGGACATCCCAGTTGTCTGAGCTTAACACTGCTAAGTTCAGAGCAGGAGTGGAGTCATTATTGCGGGCAAAAATAGATGCCAGTTGTTGTTGGAAGCCTTCAAGACAAAAGCAGGGTCAGAGCACAGCCAATGCCCTTCTCCTCTGCTGCCATCTCCCCTGAAAAGGAGTAGGGAAAACACAGACAATTGGGATTTTATTCATTTTTAATTATTTGAAATGGTGTTCCCCCTCCATCTCAGCTTGTCCTCTCTGGGGCACTCAGTAGGTGTGTTTGCTTACAGGGTTTTTTTTGCTGCCACTATGTTTCTTTGAAGAAATGTGTAATGCCAAGTATTTTGTTGTCAGTGCCATGGTCTAACGACAGAGGAGAGGCCTGATATTCATGGAGGAGTCATGTCTTTTATTAGACCAAATGATAACTTCAGAAAAAAAAATTTGCCTTTGTGCCCCAAACTTCCCAGCTTTTTTCCTGCTTGTGTTTGATGGTCTAATAAAAGATACGACTTCTCCTCACAGTGTCAGTCTGCTGGTGCCAAGGGATGTTCTCTTTGCCTCAACACTTCTGTAGAGTGTAGAGACCAGCTCCTGAGTGTCTCCAATGTGCAATGTGAAGTCACTGACTGCTGTTGCGAAACAAAAGGCCACTGAGAAGGGGTGTTCCCCGCTCCACTGCCCCATCTTGCTGGCGCCCTTTGCCTGGTCACGGCACCCCTGGCACTGGGGCCCTTCTTACACTGGGCAGACTCATGGGAGCCTTCCCGTGTGCTTTGGTGGGTGCAGACCCAGATCTCGTGAGCTGGAGAGGCCTTCCTTTGTGTGGCCAGACGCATTATTGGGGTACACTGAGCTCAATTGGCTAAATGTCTCCAAATGCCTTCCAGCATGCATAGACATAATCCAAAGCAAGGAAGCGCTGTACTTACTTAGTGATGTGCTATGGGAAACACACACTCAGTTGTCCTTTTCCCTACCAACCAGCCACGCCTGCTAAGGGAGCAAAGACAGGCAGGTCCTGGGCACAAGACTTGTGCTCTTGGGCTGGAAAAGTGCTCAGTATGGGCTGGTTTGAGTGTAGAGGACGAGCTTCACAGGGTGTTGTATTTTTTCCACTTCATAGCTATCCCACTTCAGGCTGTGCAGGCCAAGCTGACCCCTGGTGAGGAAGGGCTGGGGTCTCCTTGGTCTCCCTCTGCGAAGCTGCAGCATTCCCCATGGGGCATAGGGGCTGCTGGCAAGGAGCAGCTGGGTGTAGGGGGCACAAAGGATGGGACAGTTTCTCTCCTCACACTTGCTGGACGCCTGGGTGCCGCTACTGGTATGCAAGTATGATGATGAGAGTCATTTCTCCTCCTTCCCCAAGGGCAAATGATCACAGCTCAGCAGGAGCGAGCAGCAAGTGCTGACACACTGTGGGGCAGCCACTGCTGAAAATGCTGGTTTCCTTCAGCCTGAATTGAATAGCTACCAGAATAAACTTCCTGTGGTTTCTGACTGAGCTCAGGTTTAAAGACGTATCAAAAGATGGTAAACACCAGGAAAGAGTTTGCTTGCTGTTGTGTTCAGGTTGCTCTTTGGAGGCAGTATCTGTACCAACCACTCCTCCCCGAGCTCCCTTCCCTCAAACATAGCCATTCAGGTTCCTGGCTGGGCGGTGGGGAACAGCAGCCTCAAAACAGCTTCTTTTGCGCATCCAATTTTCATGCTTATGCAACAGCAGTTTCCTTTCACCTGTGGGCACTGGTAGCATCATTCGGTCTCGGGGCTTTGACTCAGTATTTCAACAAAATTAACACAAATGGCAGCTCCCCAGACTGCCTGAGCTCTGGAAACCCATTTGGTTATTTCTGTTGGTATATGACATTTGCCTTAGTCCCAAATCCCAATAAATGTGAGGAAACTGCAGACATCTGCTAGGTAGAAGGAGATGTATTTATCTTTTTTTTCAACCTGAAAGGGAAAAGCCAGTGTAAGCAATCCTGGAGGAGACCTGTGCTGAGGACAAGGACAAGCTCTGGCAGGGACAGCGGGTGGCCTTGACAAACCACACTGCAATGAAACCAGCACAGCTCTGCTTTCACCTCGCCTTGCCTGGGGGAAGACCCAGAATCACCCCACATCCCCTGCAACCTCACCTCTGCAAGGTTAATACTTTTTCCTTTTCACATGCTAAAGCAAAGCTGGCAGCCAACACGCTTTAAGCTTCAACTCTGTTGGCCAGGGGATATTTTTAGAGGAGGATTAGGGCCTCTGGGGAAGGGGGTGTGTGGTGTGTGTTTGATGGGTTTTGCTTGTCTCGCGCTGGATCAGATACCAGCTGCTCTTCCTGGGAGTGGAGGGTCTGGTAGGGATCATCACTGGTGATGACTTAACCTGCTTTCTTCTCCCTGGACAAATGGCCTCTTTATTTAATGGAGGCTACATCTGCAGGGCTGGCATGTGCCAGGTAATCTATACTGCAGGATGACTCTGCTGCAGAGGCCCTGAGAGCAGCATTAAACACACCAGCACTTGGGCTATTGGTCAGGAGGTGTATCTGCCTCAGTAACCTCTGATCCCAGCCAGGAGATGTTCCGGAGGAGCCTGCCCTCCAGATACCTTTGTTTTTAGGAGCCACGGTCTGGTCTGAGCTTCAGAAGGGTAAAATGAGGATGATTGTGGGTGACTCCACTTCTCTGAAAGTGTGACAGTCAGTTTCTGCACCTGTGGCCACTGCGCCTTGCTGCCAGTGGTGCTACAAGTGCCCAGAGTGGAGCTGAAGCCCTTCTGTCCCTGGGAAGGTGGCTGCAGCCATGCCAGCCACGCCACCACAAGGCCTTGGAGCCAGTGCTCTGGGTTGGGAGGCTGCACACTGGACGAGGTGGTTGCTCACCCTGGTGGCAAGGTCTCAGACCAGCCAAGGACACATGCACAGGGAGCAGCAGCAGAGATAAGACTTCAGGCTACACATCCAGCATCAGGCCAGACACCTCTTTACTGCCTAATGCTGAATTAACACCATCCAAGCACATCATGTAATAGGCTGTGATGTCAAAAAATGAGCCAATTGAGGCAAAAAGTCCATATTCCTCCTGAAAGCCCAAAAAACAGAACAAGCCTGGTGCAAAATTCCCCTTTTCAAGCTCTGGATGAAATACATATCTAGACAGCTGAGCCTGTGTAAAGCACCAACAGCTGCCTTCAGCTGATGTGGTTGGGACAGAAAGGAAACTAAAGTCCTTTGGGCTCTTCTTTACAAGAAAATAATGAGGGTGGTCAAGGTGACTACAAAGCAGTTTGGCAACAGCAATGGCACAAGAATAATTCTTTAGAGATAAAAGAGAGAAACAAACAAACCAAAATTGGCAACGGCAAACACCATTGGTGGAGCATCTGGACACAAAAAGCAGAAGTTAGCTGGGGCTCAGGACAGACGAGGCAGCTGTGTCTTTTGTTCAATTGTGATTTTTTTTGTTTAGGAAGTCTCTGAATCCATCCTAGGCTGCTGGTCTCATCTGTGAAGAACCCTGAGTCCAGCTCTCAGCATGAACTTGTTGTAGGAAGCAGTGACTGAAAGCAAAATGTTTGGAAGAGGCTGATTGTTCTCAGGCCGACATAGATACTCCTTCACAGCACAAGAGGCAGCCAGAGGTCTGGTGTTATTTCTTCTAGACTGACCCCCCCAGGTGGGTCATGAGCTGCTGGATGCCTCAATTTAATGTTCAATCAGTGTCCATAGGGTAGTTGCTTGGGACCAGCTAACAGTTGTCTCAGTTAGAGTCAAAGTTGCTGGCAAACAGCTTCCTGAGCTGGAGTCAGCACTGCTGGGCTTCCATGACTACCATGGTGCAGTGATATCCCTTGCTAATGAAGGAAAAAAGGAATTAAGGAGCCTGTGTGAGCCAAACCTCCTTTGATCACCTGTGTCTCCATCACCTAAAGAAGAGGTAAGATGAAAACTTCTTACACTGTAGACTTTACCTCCCAAATTACTTTCCCACTGCCAGTTTCTATCCCTTGACTGAACTGCAGTGGGAAAAGAGAGATTAATAGTTTCCAAAGGGCTGTGCAACCCTCCTCTCAACATGACGATGCTCACAGTGTTTGTTTTCTATCTGAAATGAGTCATAAGCCTAGCATTCATCTCCCTAATGCCTGTGTGCCCCATGTTTAAACTCTTCCTATGGTAACTTTCCACCTTTTCATCTCCACTTCTGCTGTCAGGTACAAGTCTTCTCCCAAACCGTGACCCTGCAGAGAAGGGGTAGCTGTTCATCCAGACCAAGGGCATTGAGTTACATAGCCAGTTCAGCAGGCTATTAGACATATGTGTGTGTATATATATACACATAAATATACACACGCACATGTAGATATGCAAATATATAGGTACACACACACCCTTCCTGTGTATAGTTCACAGAAGCTTGTGCCCAGAGGCAGGAGGCTTTAGGGACACACACCATTAGCACAGGTCCCATCAGACCCAGACAGGTGCCAAGCCTCTCCTGTGCAAGCAGCATGATGCTCTGGCAATGCAGAGAGAGGGAGAGCTACAGTGAAGAGCTGTGAGGCAGCTGTTCCCTGGCGCAGTGGCCAGGATGGGAGCAGCAGGCAGGATCCCAGTGGGCATCTGCCTATGAACAAGGGCCAGCTCCCAATACTTTAAGTGAAAGCCAGGATACAGTATCCCGGGCAACAGCAGGTGACCTGCCTGTTGTGCCTAGTGGAAAAATTCCAAATCCCTCTGGTTAATTTAGCAGTGCCTGGTCAAACAGCGAAAGCACACCCCCACCAGAGCTGCCTCAGACCTGATGAGGTGTCCTGGGATGACCGCGCTGCCCATGAGTAAGCCGGAGCTGGCAGCTGCAGGCAGATGGCTGCCTGCCCGAGTGCAGCGTGTCCTGCCCCTCTGCCAGGTCCATGGCTCACTCTGGCAAACAATTCTTCAGCAAAACTGAAGTGACACAGCAGAAAGAGCAGCTTTCACTTGTCTCCTTCCCCTTCTGTAAGTTACCTGTGAGACGAAGGCAGCGTTCTCTTGTGCGACCAGACATGCCAGAGCCCTGCTACTGGCACTGTGCAGGCAGGACCAGCAGGCAGAGGTCCCTTAGAGCTTACCTGATGCGCACTAACCATCAGATCAGTGCTAGGGGAGGAAAACAAACCAGGACCATGTATGGATCGGGCACCCATAAGCTCTGCAGCAATTTCTGCCTCAGAACTGTTGCTTCTGCCATCACTGTGGTCCTAATTAGCAAATGGAGAAGTAAATCTGCATAGTGCACTGAAGCAAATCCCTAAGTTATTTCAGTGAAACCATACATCTGCAGCTTCTTCAGGGAATGTATGTTTTTATTATGTACAGACGCCTACAGACATTACAACTGATGGAAGCACAAGGTAGGATAAGTTTGCAGCCATGCATAAGGAACAGGGAAATAAAGGAGTTTGCTGCAAGTGACTGCAATGTGGAATGTCCTTTGCAGTTGTCCTTACCAGATAAAAAGGAAAGTATTTATTCAAATCCAGCTGGAGTGTGTTTCCCAGCACCTGCAGCAGCCCTTCTCTGGAGAGCTGTTGTGAGAGTTGCAGGCAGGCTGGGGGAGGCCACTGCTGGAGCTCTTCATCTCTTTCTTCAGACCAAAGTTGTTGCTTTGGGCCACACAGAGTGTGGAGATGCCCCAGGAGGAGAAACCAGTGAGCAGGGTGCTGGTTCAAGAGCTGGGTGGCCAGCCTTGCCCAGCCCATGCCCTCTACTACCAGCACAATCACCCCTTGTGATTGTGAAGACAAGTGTTGCCTGCATAATGTACAATAATTACCGTGAGTTTATTACAACCAAATCTAAGGGATAAAGCATGCTGGCAGACAGGCTATGACTGAAGGCATTTACCTCATCTAAGCGTTACAAGGTAGAGACAGAAGCGATTCAGGAGAGGGTTTTGCAGAAGTCAGGTCCTGCTGGAGCTGTTTTCCCCTGGAGGCCGTCTCTGTGTGGTCTCTGTGTACGTGCTCCTCCGGGGTCAGCTCTCCCAAAGCTTTGCCCAGATTTGGTTTCATGGGGTGAAAAAATCATTGCAGTGAATGAGCTGACAGGGCATAACATTTCCTTGTTGTCCCAGGGATGGATGAGGTAAGAAGGAGAGAGAAAAAGAGCCATGGATGAACAAGGCAGAAAAAAGGAAAGATGAAAAAAAGCATAAGCAGCCCAGATGAAAAACAAGAAAACGAACAAACAAACAGGCAAACAAAAAAGAATAACAATAAAAAAAATCCCAAGCCTCCAGAGTTAAGCCAGCCAATCTGCCATTCAGCTGACCTCTTGCCAGCCTGATGCCAACTGCTCATGCAGGAGTTCGCTAAGTATTAGGCTCAGAGTTTTCCTGGGTTTGCCTTTATGTTCAGCTTTTCTCCCCTGCAGCAGATGTGCCAATGGGAAAATAGATTGGAATTTTCTCCTCTTACCTGATTTAAATTATTTTAAGTCTTCAGTTTTTGTATCCTGTAAGTCTATTGCTGGCAAGCAGGTGAAGCATGTGAAGCTTGCTCCCACTTTTCAGGGAGAATTTTGGTTGCAGGCCACAGTCAGCTCATGACTCCCACCTCTGTCTTACAGTCATCTCAGCTGAAAATGGGTAGCGGGATTCACTTCTTCCACTTCATTGTCTTCATTATTTTCTATTTATTCAGCATGGGCAATTTTGTTCATCCTATAACATTTCTTAAAGGCAAGGGAGAAAAAGCCCAACAGAGATTCATTCAAGCAGAGCAGATTTTATTTGGAAGTCTTTATTTGTTGGGAAAAGTCTTAAGTTAAAATTAAAAGGGGAAGAATCAAAATTAAGAAAAAAAATATCCCCAGAGACTTTCTCCTCCCTCAGAATAAGACAGGAGACTATCCTTTCAATTTCCTACTTTGCTGTAATGACTCCGGCAGATTTGTGCTAGCGTAAGGGAGCTATTAATTAAGCCTGAAGATTTATTCTTCATTGGAAGAATCCAGTGCCTGGACTTGTGCCAAAAAGGACGGGACATTTCTGTCTCTAGCACTCAGAGCCAGGATTTATCCCATCTACTACCACCAAACATTGTAGACACAGCTAGGACCTCCCTGTGTTAGAGTAAGAGGGGAACCCTCAAAGAATGATTCCATGCCCAGGGAACACATCTTCAGTGGTGACTCTATCATCCAGGGGCTGTTGGAGCATCCAAGGGCAACCCAGACCTTCAAGGCAGAGCCTTCTTGAAATGCTTCAAGTGGCATTCAGTAAGAGTCAAGGCGATCCCAAAATAAGGCCAAAAGCAGGCTGGGGAGAACACAGGCTTTTTGAATAAGAGCTTTGTACAAGGCATAATTGTCACTGTAAACAAATCCAACCAGGGGGCAGAGGCTGGGAGGACAGGCACCACATCGGTTCAGTGCTCATGTTACTGGCTGTACAGGAAAATGTTGGCCATTCCTGCAAAAGGCTGACTGCTAGCTCTGTCTTACTGCAATAACGAATTCTTGTCACTGAGCTGTTCGGCCTTGGTTTGTCCTGTTAGCCAGGGTGTCTTTAACCCATGGACTTTGTGGACTAGGTGCATCAGGTGTGAAGAAGCCAGGCTGTGAGCGCACATACGGTGATTGCCACTCCTGCCCGCACTGCCCGCCCCGCCAAGCCAGGCTGTGGGGTTACGCTTGTAGAGTGTATCGGCAGCACTGCTCCTCAGCAGATATCAGTTTTTCTCGGCATCATAATAATTTCAAGACGAGATCAAAGAGCTGGGCCCAGCAGTGCTAGTTGGCTCCTGCCCAGATTGCACGTTGCCCTTTCCCATAGGGACCAGAGGGACTTTGCTGTCATGTCACAAGCTCATCTGCACCATAATCCTCCCAGACAAGGGACAAGGGACTATGTGTGATATGTTTGCTTCTTCCTTTCTGAAAGGTGATAAAACACTCAAGTGCTGGGACTGCCTGCCAACCCAGCTGGACAAGCACAGATGCTGCCTTCTCTGTATTCCCCTACCACTCACTGGCATCTGCTTTCGGCAGCTAGTGCCCAGCCTTTGAGCGCACAACACAGAGTGTACCCTGACAAGGATCTTGCTCAGGGACAACGAGGACCACCTGCTCTGACACTGCAGCCCGGGAGAGCTGCACGTGACAGCCCCGCAGTGCTGAGCAGGGTAGTGAAGGAGAGATGAAGTTCAGCAGCGCACATGGTGCCAGCCCCACCACCATCCACACAGAGACAGAGCTCCTCATCCATGGCACTGGCACTGGGTCAGTTGTGGGCATTCAGGAAGAGACCTCAATAGCTCTGGGTGTCATAAAATGCCAGCTCAGAGGTAAGTGATGGTCACAAGGGAAGCAAAGTTAGGGGGGGAGGAGAGGAGAAAATGTGTCTGTAACAAACCTGGGCACATGCATGCCTTGGGTATCACACACTGTTCCAATCAGTTCTTTTAAATGTATATATGTGTATATAGCACACCTGGAAGATACAAAGAAAAGAGTGAGAGGGATGAGTATAAAATAGTAGAAAGTCTTTGTACAAGAACGATTGGGCTCTTCTTCTTGGAAATGAGAAAGGAAGGGGTAGAAGATCTATAAAATCCCTAAACCCCCTAGAAGGGACACACAGAAAATGACCTGCCGCTTGTGTCAATGTAAACCAGAAGAAGTGGGTCCTTGCTCAACTCACCACTGCACAATAAATGTATTGTCTTAGGAGGCAAAACCCAAGGGGCCTGGTCTTGGTTTAAAGCCCAAGTAGACAGATTCACCCAGGATGAAGCCAGTGGTGGCAATTAAAAATAATATAAAAAGGACAAACCCTTCTTTAGACATGATGAGAAAGTGGCCCCAGAGACATCTTTCATTAGAAAGTGGGGAGGAGAATAATTGCCTGAAAGTACCTGTTCCAGACAGTTAGGAGGAATAGACGAACAGGCTAGAATAAATGAGTAACTGTGATTAAAAGAGAGTTTAATTACTGCCAAAATCCTGCTGCTGTGTGCTGGGTTACAGAGCTGTACCAGAGAGACACAGAAGACACTGATGTCCAGGATGAATAAGGACTCCAGAAGCAGAAGGGGCACTAATCCTTCAGCTTGGTAAGAAAAGAGCCTTCCGTATGTGGCAAGTGTATTGATGACTTAGTGTTTCTGCAGCTCTTTCATCAGCAGCCCCTCTGGATCTAACCCTCCCTAGGCTACATCCCCTGATGTGAGGCTTTTCCCCAGCAACTCTCCAATTATCCAAGTGCCTGACATCGTTGCTAGACCCACGTGTCAGAAGGTAACGAGGCAGAGAGCAGCAAACAAGAGACGCGCCAGCCTGCACTGTGGGCTTGTCTGCTGCTAACCAGCTCTTAGGGGAGTCTCTTAAACAAGTGAGTGATCTCAGGTTTTCCCTTTCTACCCTCCCCAGCTCCATCCCTTGAGGATTTAGGTTTGTTTCTTGTTTTCTAACAGAATGAATGGGCTGGACAGGCAGCCTCCCCTTTTTCTGCAGGGGTACTACAGGACACAGGGTGGTGATGACTGAGGCTGCCAGGACTTCTTCGCTTGGTTGTGCCTCCCCAAATCGAAGTGGGACACAGAAGACACAGCTACATTAAGGAAAATGACTAGAAGCTGCCCTATTACCGTTAACGTAACCCTTCTATATCAGAAGGAAAACAGGAGGCAAATGGCAGGTGGGGCTAACGGCTGGAAGAACGTAATTCTCATGGTGTGGCAGAAGCTGAATTCCCAATTTCAAATCTTTAGGTAATGACAAGAATGAGTGGGACCAGTAATGTTTCACTTCAGGGGCTCAGAGAGGGAGCTAGGAGGGCTCAAATGGCTGGCTGTGGGTTTAGGCAGGGGTAGGATCCAGGCAGAGGGGGACAGAAACATCAGGAGACAGGGAACCAGGTGGGAAGGTGAGGTACAGTGAGGCTTCTGCTGTCAGCCATCACAAATGCAGTTGGAATCCACCTTCCATTCATTATACCATTCACGCATACCAGAGGAGGCTCCTACTGCTTAATCCAAGCTCTAACCAGAGGAAAGGCTAGAGGTTTCAGCAGCAACTTATCCTTCCAATACCAAGGGTTATTGTGACACAGCAACAAATCAAACACCTGTGATACCAGCTGCTTTCTCATCATCCCACATGGTGAAACACAGGGGAAACCAGGGTCGGCATTTGTCCTGAGCCAGCTGTGCCACCAGGGACTGGTAGCCAGGTTGCCAGCCTAACTCCTCCTTCAGGGCCAGCTCCTGAAGGCAGTCAAGTCCGGGTGAGGTTTTGATCCTACACCACTTTCTTAGGTAGAACACACAGACACAGGATTATTAGCAGATTCTGGTACAAAAGGTGAAAAGACTTCTTCTAATAGGTTAAAAAAAAATGCAAAAACAAGGCTTTGAGGTTTTCCAAAGCTGAAGCTGCTGCACTGGATATACCAAAAGTAAAACCACACATGGGAAAAGGCACCTTTTTCATTTGTATTAGCATCACAGTAGCTAGCAGATTAATTTACTACAATAAACAGGGCAAGTACATTTTAATACATTTGCGGTTTGGATCTCTAACAGCTGTTAGGAATGTACCTCTTTTTGCAGTGAGGAAAAGGCCAGAGAGAGAAATATTTCCAGCAATAAGTTGTCTAATGTGCTTCGGTTGAGTAAAGAAAGGCTGAGTTTATACCCTGCTGTTTAGTAACAGCTCATTTCTAGGGCTCTGACTCACTCAGAGCACAGCAGCCATGTAAGCTGTTTACTGAACTGCTGCAAAATTATGTGCAGCTCTTATGGATAATATCTTGTGTTTTGTAGTGTAGCAGGCAGCAAATGCCTATTGTGGTTGATTTATACTTGAAGCAAAGCAGAAGTATACAATGAAACTCAAAGGCACCGTTGAAAATCTGCTCTGTGAAGGACCTGGGTTATTTCTCTAAGGGGACAGAAACCAGTGAACAAATACCTTCTATTCACGGCAGTTGGACCAACTTCACCCTTTCCAGAGCATGGCATTAGAAAAAGACTGTGTTGAAGTCATGCACGGAGGCAGGCTTAAATAGCAGGTTGTGCTCTAAGAAGCTGGCTGGGGAGAACTAAACAAGGTGGTAGTTAGGGAAAGGGCCAGTTCCGTGGATATACAATATGCAATATTTTAAGGCAGTGAGTAGGAGTGCTTTTGTTGTTAATTCACATTACCTCTGTTGGGAAGGACAGTAATTCCTGCTCAAGCTACCATGTTACTTTATGACAACACAAAAAAAAGCAGGCTTGCAGTAGGCGTTTTAAGGACTGGAGATATGCCAGTCATTTAAAAGTTATTTGATCCAGTAGCTTACCTGATAATTTCAGGGCATTTGAAGCTTGCTGCTCCTGAGCTGGCACTGCTGGAGTACTATAGCGATAGTGAGACATGAAGGCGGTTGCAGCACTTGAGTGCTGTGTGACACGGTAGCATTTGCCTGGTGTCTCACCAGGGTTTGGAGCGTGCTCAGCCATCCTCAGAGCCACTGCTGTCACCTCAATGGCCCGGAGACCCGCCGGAAGCTGCCACACAGGCACATCTTCTTCCACTGACAACACGTGGGGCACAGGGATCAACTGTGATCAAAATGATCAGAGGCAAATACCACAGACTCGAAGGGCTGCTCATAGCGACAAACAGTTGGTGGGGGCCTAAAACACTAACAATCAAATGCAAGCCATGAGTTTGGGGAGGACTTTGTAAAAGGCTTCTTTGAGCGAACGACGGCCTCCTGACGGAACACAACTTCATTTTCAATTACAACTTTTAATACTTAGGGGCTTTTATTCACTACTTTTCTGGATTGAGCCTTTATTCCTCATTGTTTTAAATGCATGAAAGTCAATCGAGTTGCTTTGATGTTCTCCATGCCATAGTGAATTTTGTGCTGTTAGGACTATAAATGGGCCACACTGTTCATGAATTACTAATCCCTGTCACTCACACTTTCTGGGGAACATGCACTATATTTAGTCTCCATACTTGGAAAAACAAAGTTGGAGAACTTTGAGGCTATTTTTCTCATTAGGGATCTTTAAAATACTCCCTTACAAAAAGGCAAGATAATTTAGTCACCAGGTATAAGTGCAGTTCATTAACCATGGTGGAAATTAGACCCTTGAATTGAGTGGCTAATTAGATCTAAAGCCTGAAAGGAAACTATGCAGATATTTCTTAAAATCTCATTTATACTTATGTAAATCTGGACCAACTCCACTGTCATTTTCTGGATTTATACCCAAGTAATTGAAATCACTGTTGAGCTCATCTAAGCTCTCAATATCAGCAAAAGGCATTGAAGCAAAACAACAGATACACTGTGTTTTCCTCTGTACCATCTAGATGAACTTAATAGCACAATGTTCTTCTTTCCAAAGGTACTTTGCCATTCTGATGTATTACTTCTTAAAAAAAATGAAAAGTTGGATGAATTTAGAGGGCCATCTTCAATTTAGAGAGCTGCCAACTTTTACAACACTAGCAAATGAAGAGAGTTGAAACATTTCAGTGTCAACCACTACCTCTTCCAAGAGAGTCATTATTTTTAATCCATGTTTTTCCTATGGGAGAAACTTTCTCCTCTGCTGTTTCTTGTGACCGCTAACTGCACTGAGACCATTTAGTAAAAATACTAAATAAATGTTGTACATTAAAGAAGTAGAAAAGTGGACAAAGTCAGCGGGAGGACACAACATGATGATACACAGATAGGAATTGTAACAGTGTGAATTTATGTGTAATTGCCTGCCATGCAATCATCAGGAAGATGAGCCTTTCTTGGCTTGTGTTTAGTGGGCAGCTTTAGGCAGTTTTCTAACTGTGTGACATGCTTGTCTCCCTCCCATCCCATCCCATCAGCAATATTAGCTGCAGACAGAGCTGTGCCAGTCTGTCTTTCAGGGAGTTAATGTGAACTGAAAGGCAGCCTGCCTAGACAGCTATGAAACACTGAGCCCTGCAGTCTGTCTTTCTCTTACATCCAAAATCTAGATTACTGCTTTATTGTCATGAGAAATAGGGAGAGCTCATGGCTCCCTCTAACCTACCTGGCCTCAGACATACTCTCACACCTCAAATCCAGAGGTAAGCAGGAATTACAAAACCTGAAAATCCAAATGAAAAATAGCATGTTATTCCATACTTTAGAGCTGGTTTTCCTGTCAGCCTCAAAGAACTGAAGAAACCAGAAGCAAGAAGCAGCCTGGAGGATGCTTCAGAGAGCTGCTAGCAAACAGTTTACAAAAATATATTAACAATAAAGAAGGAAGGTTACAGGAAGAAGGGCACCAGAAGATAACAGCAGGAATAATAGCTCAGCCCAAGGGGCTCTCCAGACCTTTACCTGTTGTTTGACAACACCCAAGTAAATGCATGCAAAGTGTCTTGGGACTCCTGGTTCCTCCTTCATCGTCTGGTGACATTTCAAGCAGACCAACAACACAGGGAGCACATACAGCCTTTATATGGTACCACATTTTGTGATGCAGTGTCTAGGGTAGGAAGAAGGTCCTCCAGGGAAGGAGAAAAGAAGGGTGCTTCCCTTCATCTGTGGTAAAATAAGAGATAGAATGGAGCTAGGTTAATTTGGTATAAATGTGCCTAAGCTTTTGCACAAGGCACTGAAGCAGACGTGGCATCTGAGGTCAACATCTGTTCTCATTACTGATATGAAGTGGTGTTTCTTTTTTAAAAATTCTCTCTAGGTTTTCCAGAGCTGTGTGCAGCATTAGAGAGAGACTGCCAGGCTCAGCACAGGAGGCTGGTGCAGCAATGGGAAGCGCTGGTAGCTCACCTCTGGAAGACGGCCAGTTCTGGCTCCTGCAGCTTTGGCAGCTCAGCAGGAACTGGGAGTTATTGCCTTGCAGACAGCAGATATCCCTGGCTCGCTAAATGAGCACGATGCTCTCAATGAAACTAGAGACAACTGCAAATACCCCCCACAGTCCAATCTCTGACTCCTGTTCCCGTTTTATACCACTTACCATCTGAATTCAAATTTGTGGAGTCAACACAAGCATTTAATCAGCTCTAACAAGTTCAGGATCAGCCCTTCAAGTAAACCTGAATCCTTCAAACCTCCATCTTGCGGGAACCTGCATTCTGTGGAATACCTTGAATTTAGATAATAAATTCACAAAATATAAAAGGTAAAAGAGGTCTCCTTTTCACCATATATGCAGGGGAGTTTAGACTCCAGGATCGTATGCTCTGCAACTGGATTTTTGGGTATTAGGACAAATCACTGCAAGTGACTTCTTCCAGCAGGCAGTAAGACAAGGCAGCTTTCCAGCTACATGCAATCCAGGACATGAAACCATTCTGTCCCTCCTGGGCAAACTGAAGCCAAAACCCCCCTTCTTCTTCCCAGTTCCATCAACTGCACACTGGTGTGGTTCTGGTTCTCCAGCCAATCTCCTTTGCAGCAGCAATTGGATTTTAACCCAAATATGTTACTCGTTTTATGAGCAATAAAATGCATCAAGCTTTCTTTTTAACCAAAAATTGGGGTTTAATTTGCTAACAGCTAATGAATCCATTCTCTCTGACTTTCTACATATAACCTTCAAAATAATTAGTCAGCTTTTTAATACAGTCATACTTCTCTGTCCTTTTCCTCACTGCTAGGATGCTCTGCCAAGGTACCTCTGGAAATTAAAGTTCAAAGTCAGGGCAACATAACAACCTGACTACAACTAATATATCCAGGTCTGTGCATAAACATCTAATACTCTACACATTCCAAGTACAAGAATTGCTATAGAAATGGCATCCTATAAATTAGGTGTTATGCAGCTGTCTTTCAAGTAACCGAAATCATCTCTCATACCCAAATGAAAATAAAAAAAAAGGTTGTTTTGGCTTAGTCAGACAAAAATCTGAGCAAAATTGCTTCTTTCTCCTCTGTACATAAGGGCTGATGCATTGACTTTGAAAAACTGTAGATTAGGATCCCAGATAAGTATCTTATTTTGACCTTGAGGTTTTGGTTGGACCTGTTATTAGTGTAAACATGAAGTTTCTGGTCTTTAAAAAACCATAATCTCCAGTGTCTAAGGAGAAAGAAGCAAAATTCCATAGATAAATGAGATATATGTAGGTGTTGGACTCATTATTCTAATGGCAGTAATAACTCTTCCAAAATGTATATTATTTAATGAAGATTGTTAAAGTTTAGCAGTCAAAGAAGAACCACAAGACATTTTTACCTGTGCTGATGATTAGCAGAAGCATATCTTGCAATTACGTGACACACATAACCCTCTAAATGGTCTCTGTCTCTCCATATTCTATTCTACTATAATCATCCAGTGTTACATGAATAGTCCACTGCACACTTAAGGTTCTCTCACAGCAAACCAAACGACACACAAGATAACAACCTGGCACTTGTTGTTCTCTCAAAAATTAGATCTGGACTTGGTTAGGGAACTAATAAATCAAGTAAATAAAATTATGTGGCTGCGGGAGAAGAAGAGGCAGAGCTTCCTACATGGTGATTTTCCATATACCTTTCTTCCACTGCTTTCAGGAGGCAGAGCTGGTGCTAGGCTGTATGACAAGACTTATAGTAAATCGGCTATGGATAAGGTCATATAATTGAACTGGACACCATTATACCACACATACATTGTGCCGGTGCTCTGGACAGTAATACAGCGTGAGCAAACACATTTGCACAGCTTCAAAAATGCTGTGTACTGCCCTTGAGACCAGTTTTTCACCAATCAGCTCTCCAAAAAGCAGTGTTATTCCTTACTTGGCTCTAAGCAAACACTGGCATCTTTAGATGAAGGGACTTTGGGCCATGTAGGGAGTTGGGTGCAGAAACACCCCTTTGTCAATGCAGGCGATGAGGAGCAGGCGGCCAGTAATCAAATAGTCTATTCAGCTGAGATGGGAACCCACAAAGCACCTCCAGGGTCATAAACTTACACTCCCAGGCATGATTTCTGACAAAATTCCAAGCACTTTATCCAGATGTGGAGGCCAAGGTTGAAACCTCTGAGTTAACTGACTATTCCAGCACGTCGATGTCGCGTGAGGCTGCCGCACGGTGTGCACAGGGGAACCCACGCTGCTCCCATGACCGTCGTAATGTCCCATTCCTTGTTGCATCTGCTGGAAGTCACCGCCTCCTGTCCTGGCTGGGCTACACCAGATGTTCTAGTTACTACTTGCTCTGAGCCGCTTGGAGTTCAGCTCATGTGCAATGGCTCAGACAAACAGAGGAACAAATACATGGCTGCATCAAGGGAAAGGGATGGGCTTATTAAAACCTCTGCATTTTAAACATCTCACTGCACTGCATGCAGAGGGCCTTAAAATGTGAGGGAGTTTTTGTATTAGAAGGGAAAGGACCACAGGAAATGGTGTCTGCTTCCTCATTAACATCTGTTTTCCTAAAATAGTCAGGGGTAAAAGTCAGGATAAAATGTACAGTATCTGCAATACTGGTAAAATCAGTTTTCCATACTATATAAGAAAAAAATTGAGAAACTGAAAGGAAATCCAATACATTGTATTTATTTATTTTAACACACAATGATTGCATCTGCATCAATCTCTGAATTCCCAGGTTTGAATTTAAAGCAGACCTTGAAACCTTTATGAATATGAAGCCCACTACTATCTCATGATGAAAAATTAATCACACAGGCATTAAGTAAACTTACTCCAGGCTTTGCAGTAAATCAATGCCAGCTATGATAAAATCCTGGGGTCTTAAGCTCTACCTCCTCCTCAGGCTGATGTCTTTACCCCATGATATTGAACAGGTATTCCTGCAAAAGATCAGCTGTTGGTTAGTTATTTTTACAAGAAATGTAGGCTCCTCTGTTACCATTGCACTGACTAATTATACGAGTAACAGCAAACGAATTATATGGTGATACTGTCCACGTATAAAGTCATTCTGGAAATTTCTGGTAAATGAAAACCACTTTAGGAGAATGCAGTTACCATCAACTCCAAGATATTAATCATGTGCTGTTCATGATGGTGAAAAGTCTGAAGTGTTCTCAGATCTTGCTTTCTTTAAACTGAATATTCATGTCTGCTATTCTCTATTGAATCATTGAATAACTCTTATATTAAAGTAATTTTTGAACAGGGTGATTAAAACATATGTGAACAGATAAGTAATAAGTCAAGAGAAATTCTGGCATCTAAGATTTTAACAAAACGTGACAACTCTAAAGGTTAAGGAAAAAATATGGTTAAATAATGGCCAGTATCACATGGCACATCAAAACAGTGCAAGGGAGGAAAATGCATGTGAAGGAAAATACATGCCACATTATGGAAACTAAAGAAAGGTGCACACACACATTTCTTCCTACAGACGTGGGCGTTTTTACGAATGAAACAAATTTATTCCAAGTTCAAAACTGGAGCATTTGGAAAGCTCTCGATGACAAGTACAATAACATTAGGAGCTGTAGAGGCAGCATCTGAAGGCAGTAGCTTTTATTCTACCTTCTGATGTGAACACCCACTCATTCTGACAACAGGAATCCAGAAGGAATAATGATGAGAAATCTATTTCGCTGTATTTCAATCTAGCCTTAGACTTTGTTATAAACCTGAAAACTACCAAAACTGTAAAGATAAAATGGTTGAAAAATAGTAAAATTTGTGAGCCACTAAACACAGTTTGCAGGTGCTGCTGATTTGGGACCCATTTCTAACCTCAGGCATATGTTGTTATAAAAACTCCAGGAGAGAAAATTAACTGGTTTTCCCCACATGGTAACAGATTTCCAAGATATTTGGACGTTTGGCACATTTTTACTGCAATTTGAGCTTCGCAGCTGAAATGTTACAGCCAAATTGTGGCCATGAGTGCTTGCTATTAAATAAACAAGACACTATCAATAAGAGATTGGTATTTGAGATGCTAGAAATCTATGAGGTTTAGAATAATTGTTTCTCTTCAAATGTTTCAGTCTTATGAGAAGTCAGAACTATACAAGAAAATACATTTTTCCCCGCAATTCAATAAGGAGGCTAATAGCTGTGAATCCATGTTGTATTTCACTATGTAAAATAAGCTTAGATGTCCTAGACAGACTTTCTACACTTGAAAACAAGTAAATTTAGATTAATTATCTAAGGCCTAGCAGATGGCAAATTTATCAGATGATAATTTATGACTTCAAAAAAAGTTTGTAGAATTATTTTCAAAGCAGTAAACCTAGCAGCTTTCAGCCTCCCCGTTACAATCCTGCAGTATTCACTGCATGACCTGTAAGGTGAACTTGTCCAGTATTCCCCCGCACAAGTCACTGTGCAAGCTTGAGCCAGAACCCCTCACCACAGGCACTGGGGAGGAAAATGCATTATTGATGACTCCAGTCTGTATCTTGGAAGTACCTAAGGATCAAAGCACATTCCAGAGGCTCAGGCCAAGGAGGGCAAGATGTGCTATTGAAGTAAATGTCATCCACACCCAGTAATTTCTGCACCCACCCCCAGACTCCCTTAGCTTTAAGGACAGAAATGTTAATCGTTATCTCAGGCTGCCGCAAGTTTACAGCTCAGGCTGCCTTCGAAAACACAGACAGGCTGTCTCCACAGCTCCTAATGCTTTCAGAGGTAGCTATTCTCCTATCCTAGCGCAGCAGAAAATCAGTTCCATGGATTTTTCTTTCCATTTGGCAACCATCTTTTGCCACTCTTCCAAGGGGAGAACAGAACTTAATGCCTTCCCTTTATTGCACCTCCAGGAAGGGACATGTGGAAGCTGGGGCTGCTTTTTCCCATACATGCATCTGAGACTCTGCTTTCTTCCCACTACATGACAGCCCTTTTCTATGCTATATTCATCTTTCAGCCTTCATTTTTCCCCCTCTCCTTCTTTTATCTCCTGCCTTCTCTTATTCTTGTCTCTCCTTTTTCTCCACCCACAGCCCCATGGAGTTATCACTGCATTACGCTGTCTCATGAGCTCTGCAGTCAAGCAGAGTAGAAGCAGTGACCCAGTGATACAGGAGGACAAAATGTCCTGCTTCCTGCTTGACTACAGATTGGATCCTCTTCATAGATCCAAGAGATGTATCTTCTGCAACACTTAAGATTATGGTGGCAAACGTTTGAAACAGAGGAGTTCTAAACCAAAATGATGCTTGATAATACTCGCTAAGAATAAGCAATGCTTAAAAAGCATCTCACTGGAAAATTTTGCATGGTGATAATAATGCCTTAGATTACAAGGAAAGTACTACAAGTTTGGATTTCTGATACTTGTTCTACTATAAGCATCAGCTTTTTTGGAAATGCCACAAACCCCCTTCACTTACCTACATCACAGCTTGCAAGATTTATTGAGCTGGCCAAAATCATCCATGAACACCATGGTAAGCTGAACTGTATTGCATCGCAGTTTGACACAAGAGGAATCCTCTCATATGTGACTGAAGAGCTTTTGGGTTTTTTTTCATTGTGTGTGTGTCACTAGAGTGAAACCGTTGAGGAGGTGGCCCAGCAGCATGATTTTGGAGACCTAGAACAGGAAATAGAGGATTTGGGTTCAGACGGGCTTTACTCCCTGGTTCACATCTCCTTCCAGTTTTCAGAGTGAAGTAAAAAATAGAGAAGTGTCATCCCAGCAGTGAAGCAAAGGGATTTCAAAGAATCTCAAATAAAAGATCAATCACACAAAATAAAGGCAAAACAAAGTACCTTTTCTAATTTGTTTTCTGGAAAAAATTGAACTGCTAGGCGAACATTTTGCAGGGAAGTCAGCAGGCAGTAGTCCCGTCTTCTACAGTAAATTTGTACATTCCTTGTACCCTAAACCCTAGCCCTAAATAAAAAGCTAAACCCTAAATCTAACACTAACCCTAATGGCGCCTAATCCTAACTCGAACCCTAATGGCCCCTAAACTTAAGCCTAAACCTAAGCCTAACCGCAAGCCTAGTCTGTAACCATAGGTTTGATGATGTGAGAGCGGTGGTAATGGCCTGGGTGGGGGTGAGGATGGAGGTGTTCATGAGATGAGTGGAGTGATAACTGGGTGGGTGGAGGTGTGGACAACGTGAGTGCGCTCTGGAGTGGAGGCATCCTATGTAGGTAGGGCTGTTAGTGGTGGGGGTGGAGGTGTGAACCAGGTGGGCATGGAGGTGTGAACGAGCAGCTGAGAGAGCTGGGGTTGTTTAGCCTGGAGAAGAGGAGGCTGAGGGGAGACCTCATTGCTCTCTACAACTCCCTGAAAGGACGTTGTAGAGAGGAGGGTGCTGGCCTCTTCTCCCAAGTGACGGGGGACAGGACAAGAGGGAATGGCCTCAAGCTCCGCCAGGGGAGATTTAGGCTGGACATTAGGAAAAAATTCTTCACAGAAAGGGTCATTGGGCACTGGAACAGGCTGCGTTGGGAGGTGGTTGAGTCACTTTCCCTGGAGGTGTTTAAAAGACGGGTGGATGAAGTGCTGAGGGGCATGGCTTAATGGTTGATGGGAATGGTTGGATTTGATGATCCAGTGGGTCCTTTCCAACTTAGTGACTCTATGAAAAAATAAAATAAACTGCCCTTTATTTTCTCTAGGAATTAAAAACGCACTGGTCACACTGAAACAACAAATTGCTTGAAGCTACGCATTCTACGAAAGCTGAAAAGGAAGGCAACAGATGACTGCTTGAGCAGAAGGGCACAGCTACCCCTGGTTCTGACAGAAATGGGAGAAGCAGCCCTGCAGCAGGACACTGGTCCTCGGGATCATGCTGCTAAGACCAGTACCTTAAAAAACACTCATGCATAAACATGTCCAATATAGTCAATGTTGATTAAGATTAAATTTTTTTCAACACTATGTAATTATTTTGGATTTTTTTTTAAGTACTACATTGGTAGTCAAGAGCCTCAAAGTATTCCTGGTCTTAGGAAATGGAACCCATGCAGTTTGTTTGCCTATGAATATAATCCGGCAGTTTCTACAATGACGTCCATTGCTCCAAAAGCCTAAATATAATTTTCATACATATCCGACACGTATCAAGTCTAATATTAAGATCTCAATGGATGTAACTTTCATCTAGAGCTGCTTTTTCCCCACATACACAGAGAAATCCTTGCCATGTGTTCACTCTCTGCATTCACATTTTAAGGTAATATTTAATCAGATGCTTTGCCTGGAAAATGAAGACACTCACTGAAAGTAGGTCATGATTATTATTAAGAGAAAGATCGCCGTGCTGGATTGCTTTACTGGGAATCTCAAAATAAGAACAGGTTACAGATTCTATTCAGTAAAACAATACCTTTTTAAAAATACCTTAAATGGAAATATTATATTATATAGTGAGCTCTGCTGTAGGTGGCTTAGGAGGCAGCCACACAGGAAGCAATATTACTGATGTACCCGTAATCCCACACTGAATCAAAGCCTCAGCCTAACAGTTCTTTTATCTGTCAGTGATTTAATGAAAAATAAACTGTCTGCTAAACCATCAGGAATGGTTTTCCCATGGAAAGCTATTTTGTATTCTTTTTGCCAGGACTCTTTTAAGGGGAATAAACTGCTTGTTCTGTCACAGGAGTAAGCATCACTTCCAAAGTCTAGTCTTCTACTGGGTCATATACTAAAGATGGAGCCACTATATATTATGTCAATAGCATTTTTTGCTATTGTTATTTTCAGGTTTGGGGTGGTAAAATTAAAATCCTTATTCCTGGAAGCAATTATCAGTCTAATATCCTCAGAGGGAAGTAATTTGTGTAATCTTAAACCCAAACATTTCTTTCTAGTTTTATTAAGAAATGATGCCTTACCCAAAACACTACTGCAAAATGATAATCGTGTTAATTACAGCCAATGCATTTCCAAAGCTATTGTTTATAAATTCAGACATTACTCTCTTGATTTGTTCAGTCTTAGTAGTAATAACATGAAAAAGAGCAGAGTAAATAAAGCAACCATTTAATCTTTGGTCTTATTGGTGACAACAAAAAAGTTTCTTAGATTTCAAGATAATTAAACCAAAGAGATTTTTGCAAATGAACATTGAAATAGTTTCTCTCTTCACACGGGATTTAGAAGAACCTTGCCAAAAGAGACACAAGGGGACAGATTAGCCTAAACCAGCATAGAAATAAATTTAGTAGTAAAAAATGGAAGTTTCTACTGCTAATAGCAGATTTGTTACATAACAAAAAGCAAATTAAGTACAGGCTCAGATGAATGTAATTCTAGTGAAATCCAGGAGATATATGCAAGTGAAGAATTTAATCTTCCTTAATCTTCTCACATGGTATGATTAATCACCCACCTGTGGACTCTGGAAGATGACTGTTATTAAGATAATAGCAGAAACAATATAAAATTACCAGAGTTGTGCTCCTAAACAAAATATTGCATTACCCTACTTCCTCCCTTCTGGAAGGAAACAGGACACCTGATTAGGCAGGAAATGGAGAAGGCTGAGGTATTACAATGATTTTTTTTGCCTCTGTCCTCACTGGCAAGGGCTCAAGCCACGCTGCTCAAGTTGCAGAAGGCAAAGGCAAAGAATAGAAGAATGGGGAGCTACCCATTGTGGGAGAAGATCAGATGTGAAACCATCAAAGAAATATCAAGGTGCACAAGCCCATGGGACCTCATAAGATGCACACACAAGTCCTGAGGGAACTGGCAAATGAAGTAGCCATGCCTCTATCCATCATATTTGCGAAGTTATGGCAGTGTGGTGAAGATCCCAGTGACTGGAAAAGGGAAAATATAACAGCCATATTTAAAAAGGGAAAAAAAGAAGACCTGGGGAACCATAGGCTAGTCAGACTCACCTCTGTGCCTGGCAAGATCATGGAGTAGATAGTCTGCTGAGGCACATGGAAGATAAGGAAGTGATTCATGACAGCCAATACGCTTCATTAAGGGCAAATCATACCTGAAAAATTTGGTGGCCCTCTATGATGGGGCTACAGTTTTGGTAGATAAGGAAAGAGTAACTGACATCATCCACCTGGACTTGTGCAAAGAATTCAACACTGTCCCGTACAGCATACTTGTCTTTGAATTGGAGAGACATGGATTTGACAGATGGATCACTCAGTGGGTCAACAGCAAAATGTCCAAGTGAAGACTGGTGATGAGTAGTGTCCCACAGGGGTCAGTACGGGGAGTGGTGGTGTGTGACATCTTTGTCGGAAACATGCATTGAGGGCACCCTCAGTAAGTTTGCCAACAACACCATGCTGTGTGTGGTGATTGGCATGATGGAGGGAAGGGATGCCATCCAGAGGGACCTTGGCAGTCTTGAGAGGTGGGCCTGTGCAAACCTCATGAAGTTCAACAAGCCCAAGCACAAGATCCTGTACCTGGGTTGGGGCAATCCCAAGCACAAATGCAGATTGGGTAAAGAATAAATCGACAGCAGCCCTGAAGAGAAGGACTTGGGTGTGCTGGTGGATGAGAAGCTCAGTGTGAGCCAGCAATGTGTGCTCACAACCCAGATAGCCAACCAAAACCTGGGCTGCATCAAAAGAAGTGTGACCAGCAGGTTGAGAGAGGTGATTCTCCCATCCGCTCCATTCTTGTGAGACATCACCTGGAGTATTGTGTTCAGTTCTGGAGTCCTGAGCACGGGAGGGAAATGGACGTGTTACAGCAAGTCCAGAGGAGGTCCACAAATATGATCAGAAGGCTGGAGCACCTCTCATACGAGGACAGGCTGAAAGACTTGAGTTTATTCAGCCTAGAAAAGAGAAGGTTCCGGGGAGACTTTATAGGAGCCTTCCAGTACTTAAAGGGGGCCTACAGAAAGCCGGGAAGGGGCTCTTTATCAGGAAGTGCAGGGATAATGATTTTCACCTGAAAGAGGGAAGATTGAGATTAGATATTAGGAAAAAAAGATTACTGTGAGGGCAGTGAGGCACTGGCACAGGTTGCCCAGAGAAGCTGTGGATGCCCCATCCCTGGAGGTGTTCAAGGCCAGGTTGGATGGGTCTTTGAGCAACCTGATTTAATGGAAGGTGCCCCTGCCCATGGCAGAGAGGTTGGAACTGGATGATCTTTATGGTTCCTTCCAACCCAAACCATTCCATGAGTCTCTGATTCTCTTGTAAATGTGATTAAGTTCTGTGTGATTTGTGATACTCTTTGTTGTGACTAGTTCCTATTAGCTATACTCTCCGTAGAGCTGCCAAAAAGGCCAAAGGTCAGTAATCAACTAAGAATGGATGAAAATATAAGGCCACATTTAGTTTGCATAACTAAACAAGTTAAACAATACCCATTTGGCAAACGGGAAGCTGGTGTAGCCAGAGACCAACAGCACAGCCCAAGCAAATTGCTGAGCAGTGAGCTGCCGGGGTTAGGCAATGGGGAAAGTCAGCTGGAGGAGGGCTGGGGACCAGACACTGTCTCAGTGCAGTTCCAGCAAATGTAAGAGCTTGTTGAGACTTGACCCCCATCCAAATCAACAAATAAAAATGGTGTGTCCCTATCATGTAAATACATAATTCCCATTCTCAAGAGGTCTATCCAGGGCTCAGTTTCAAACTGGTCTCTCTATGCATCACTATAAATGGACCTTAAAACCCATTTTTCTTTTTAAATTTTAAAACAATCAAACAAACAACTTGCTTGTATATGGGAATCTTCTACCTGACAAATGGAATTACCTTGCTTAAAATACACCTACACTCCTTGTGGCTGGAGTGAGTGCCTTTCAGATACTCTGGTGACTTTTGTGTGAGGTAGAAGGTAGAATATAGGTTTGTTAGGGGCTGCAAGAAGGAGAGTTAAACATCAAGATTTTTCTGAAATAAATCTTTCAGTTTTAGGCTACTACCACATGTACTTTATATTGTATTTTGAGTTTGGACCTGAGTACCCACACCTGCTCACATGCTCCTGACTTTCACTTTGTGTGGAGGCCCATCCATATTTAGAAATCCATAAATTATAGGGTAATAGCACGAAATAAAAATAATCTCTGGGAAACAGTGCAAGAAGAAAGACTCATAGGCTTTTCACCGTAGTGCATGCCCAAACATACTGCTTCCCATGGTTTTAACAGCACAAACACATTCTTCCAAGCTGCCCCAGGTAACTCCTTTGTCTCTGCTACCATGTCAAGAGATCACCCTTACAATAGTCTCCATGCCACCTGTCAAAAAGCCAGCTGCATTTACAGATAGCTTTAGAATTTGGGACAACAGCAAGATGTCACAAGAAATTGCCTATCTAAAGCGAGCAGCAACAGCCTGAGCTGGGCAGCTAGGTGACCACAGCCTCTGCAGTCAGGGGGCAGCTGCTGAAGCAGGTCAGAAACACCAGCAGAGGAAAAATGGCACTGACAGCAATCAGGCTACAGCCCAGAACACAGACTGCACCACTCCTCAGGACTGTAAACACTTCTTCTCTTAAAGAGTAGACGTGACAGCAGCAATCCCAAAATATTTTCTAAGATTAGGTCATGATTACGCTTCCAGGCTAATTACTGGAGAAGATTTCTAGAGACAAGAAAGTACTGAATCCAGAACTAAATCTGATCTTCTCCTGAAAGGCTATGTTATGCCTTCTTCTTTCCCCTGGGCCAGTGCATGTATCATATAGGGCACTTAAACTCCAGGATTAGAAACGAAACAGTCACATCCTGAGCAAGCACCATCCTGCCAGTCCAGGACACAGGACAGACATTCTTCTTCAAGGGAAATGCGTGCCATGTTCTCAGCTTTTCACAAAGAATCAGTAGTTCGGGGAATCAGTAGTTCAAAAGGGAAAATTATCACTCACAAAATATAAAAGGACACAAAAGTCAATGAAATATGGCACCTGATTCAAGGAGGCTGCAGAATGGAAAGGTTTCAACAGAAACAGATCAGAGAAAGAATTTATAGAATTGTCATTTATCAATTCTCCTCTGTATCTCCAGCAAACCAAAGTAAATGTTTCGTATGTCATAAAACTTCCAGATTTTGTTGTTCTTCTCAGTGATAAGAATGGCATAATTTAAATCCAACAGCTGCAAGGCCATTCACAGAACAAAATATTTTTGTTTTACCATTTTCCAAGGAACTGCAGTAAATCTGAAAGCGTGTAGATGTGCAAATGGTATAAAATAATGTAAAATGGTACAGTATTCTCTTTATTTTACCTGTATTTAGAGAATACCTAGCTTCAGAAGGCAAAAGCAGCTTCTGCAGACAACCCCCACTGCTGCCAGGCTTCACACACTCCATGCCACAGTTGTTAAAAGAGAACCGTGAAGGAAATCATTAATCTCTGGCCAGCAAGCTGGTCAGCAGTTTGATGAGCGTATGCAGAAACTTGTGCAAGAGCAAGACTGTCACAGCAGCTCATTACAAAGTTAAAATAGAGAACCCAAGTGCCTGCTGAAGCACCAGGGCTGGTGTTAACTCCCAAGCAGACTCAGGGCCATCCAGAGAAGCAGGGCATGCAGCTCCAAAACACCCGCTCTTCCACAACAGAGATTCGTCTTTGCTCATACTGGACTGTAACATTAATTAGCTACCAAAAGCATGTTGAAACAGCAGGAATGTGATTTTCTTTCCTCTCCTCTGTGTTCGAGTCTCTCCCATGCTCCACAACCACCAGAAGTGATTCTACGAAGAGAAAAAATTATTGTCCCTAGTACTTCATTAAAGTAATCACTCCCACGAATGCTCAGTTTCTGTTTACCATATTCAGATGTCTGTAAGAGTGAGGAAAAAAAACCCACTCTTTTTCTTTTTTTTTTATATATTATCAAGAGAGTATCTAAACTTTCAGCAGAAATTTGTGGTCAAACAAAGCATGGCTGCCAAAACACCTGAAACAACTTAAGTAGAGAGACTCTTCAAAAGAAACTGAAAAAGGGAAAGCCACAGCACAGGGAAAAAAACTGATTTCCAGTTGTAATCATGTTGGGCATAGTGGATAAAAATTATTTGTGTCTATGATTTTAAATATCCTCACTAAATTTTATTTAATGGCAGATTAAAAAAACAAAAATCCAGTTTTACTAAGTATTATGCAATCCTGGCAAAGGCACATAGAGAACCAGTGCGATACTGTTACCAGCTGCAGCTGCTCAGTTACTCAAAACTGCCTCCTCCAAACCAGAGGTTTTTAAGACACACCAGATAAGGAATGTTAGTGACATCTGAGTAATACTGAGTGTAAAGCAAATCCTGGGGGGAATAAAAAGCAAACAAAATAAACCAGAATAAAACACAAAATTATTGAAGTTTGAACTGAAACATTGTCTCAGTCCTTTTCATACAAATCTACGTTATTGCCTGCATAAACTTTTCCCACGATTACACAGCCTTGTATAGTAGCATCACAGCCCAGCCCAGGATGGTTAAAATTAACAGCTGTACTAAATAAAGCCTCATAAACTAATTTGCCAGGGCAAATGCCAGGCAGTCACAATAGGAAATTATTCTTAATTCTACTAGTTTGACTGAACTGAACGGAGGACAAAAATGCTGCATCTCTTATCAGATGAGAAATGTCTTCACTGGGATCTACAGCAGTGGCTGATGTACCCCAGCACTGTGTTCAGTGCTAACGACAGCTATAGCCTTCCTATTACATTCAAAACCAGCACTCATACAAAATTACTTAAAGTAACATTCAATCCAGTCTATTATGAAGGCTAAACGAACCCCTTGCTTATAACTTGCAAGTTCAGTGGCTCATGTCATACTGGCGACTTTTAACATGCCATGAAAGCTGATCACATCTAACTTGCATAAATGCTCAAATCTCCAAAAGAGGCAAAGCTCACCTTTGATGAGAACATACACAGGATACTCTGCATGTGGATGGAAAAGGCATTGCATCTTCTGCAGTGCCAGACACACTTTCTCATGTTTGAAAATTCAAGCTTGTGCTGTTCACAACCCAGTTTTCCACAAATCTCAGCTGGCCAGGCTTTTCTTTCCTTTTCTTCCAAGAGGACAGAAGCACATGAGGTCTCTGGATCTAGAGAGAGATCTCTTAGTATTTAGCACCTAATTTTGAAATGTGACCATTTGACAAGAGGACACAAGACAACACAAAATCAAAACCATTCTTTATTAATGATTTCAGAAGTCATCCTCTGAGTCATCATCCTCAACTTTTTGCAGTGGCCTCTTAACTCCAATTATTAAATCTATGGAGAGAAGCTCTGTAACACAGCGAAGAACTGAAATGACTAACTGGTATTTGCAATACACTGATTCTAAGCCTTCCTCATTCACAGGCAGTGGCTGATTTTTTTTGAGTGCATTTACAACTTTGAGATAGAATTTAGTAAAGCCGTTTCGTTCTGTTGTCCCGTATAAGGACTTGGGAATACTTAGCAAAGCATCAGCAACCACATTAGATACAACAGTTACCTCGGACTGCTGAAACTGCTTTGCATAGTACTGAATATAATAATGTAACAGGATTTCAAAGTAACCACCCACTGGCAAAACTGATCCTGCTTCTATGAGGCAGCTGGAACAACTCTCACCATGTTTAAGTGGAACTATATTGCAGCTTGGTTTCCCTAGATCTTTGCCAACATCTAGGCGTTCACACACAGTGACTGTATCAGCGTTATGTGCTGCTGATACAGCAGTGCTGTAATTCCTTTGATTGCCCACAAGTAAATCACTTCTACAGCTCTCATGCACGTCACCCGGATGCTCACATTTTGCATCCGGTTTCTGCGTGTCTCTTGAAGCACCATCTCCTTCAGTGGCAACACTGAGTTCTTTCAAGTGCACGATGAGATTTGAAGGTATCTGCAAATCTGTTTTCACACATGCTGAATTATCACTCCCCTGCAAGTCAGGGTGTACAATATGTGCCTCTGTTTCATCCCTGTGTGTTTTCAGTTGTCCTTCAGAAACGTGATTACTGTTACAAGAAATATTTTTTGTTACGAGTTGCTTCAGAACAGGTGAAGAACACCAGCTGCAAACATCTGTGGCTTCATTCTGGCTTTCACCTTCTGCTTTGCATTCCTCCCTCAGATCAACACTTTTAAAGAGCTGCTGCAGCATTGTAAATGCCCCTTGTAAAGCAGCAGCGTGCTGCTCATTAACAGCATCGACGGGCCCACAAAGAATTACGCAATGGGGTTGAAAGCCACACATGCTGGTGAAGCCCACATGAACGTATCTCTTTGAGCCAAGCAGCAATGGCTGGCAAAACGTTGCCACTGCAGTTTCAGTGATTTCCCCATGTAAGTTATCACCAGAAGGCGTGTAAGGTGAGACTCCTGTGATTTCACAGATGAGGGCCACTTCTTCTTCTGATAAGCACTCTACCACTGACATACCATACAGCTTTGCATAGTAGATAACATCTTCCTCCTGCTTGACGCTTGACAGTAACAGCTTAATGTCATTGCTCTGCAAGTGTTTCATCACAGCTTCTGTCCTCCTGGAGACCCAGCACAGCGAGGCCCCATACTGCACTTCAGAGCCAACCACGAACTCAATGCCAGGGCCTGCGAGGGTGGCCCGGAGGGGCTGGGTGACGAGCAGGGTGCGCAGGTCCCCGCGAGCAGGGCAGTAAGCGGCAAAATCCCTGCGGAGCATGATCCCAGGCAGGACTCTAGAGCACGACATGGGGAGCCCGGCCACAACGAAGTACAACTGTGCAAAGTGGTGGCCGAGCAGGCGTAGTGCACTGGGGCCGTGGCTGGTGAGGTCTGGGGCGCAGCATCGGCAGAGCTCCCCGCAGAGCCGCGCCAGCTGCCGCTGCTCGCCGGGACCCACCCGCCCGCAGAAGTAGGGCTCCAGCAGCGCCTCCAGGGCACGTGTCCACTGCACCACTGTCACATGGCCACGCAGCCCCCGCGCCACTGCGTGCTCCAGCACCTGCGCCTCAAACACCTGCAGCGCCCGCCGCATGTTGCCGTTCCCTGCTGCCCGCAGCCCTGCCAGCACGGCGTCCAGCAGCACCACAAACGTCTTGGCACCATCCCCCGTCGTGGCACGGTGGCTGCAGGCACGGGCTGCCACCAACCTGTGGGCACACGGGTGGTTAGAATCATAGAATAGTTTGGATTATTATAGCGAAAATGCCGGCAAGTAAACTCTCTAAGACTAGTAGTTTGGGAATTTTAGAAAGCAAGTATCCTTTTTCAGGCGCGGGCAACACAGAACCAGAGAACTGCTAGGTTAAAAAAGACCTGTGAGATCATCAAACCCAACTGTACCTGTCCGCTACTAACTAAATCATAACTCTAAGCACTTCATCTACCTGTTCTTTAAATACCACCTCCCTGGGCAGCCTGATAACCCTCTCAGGGAAGCAGTTTTTCCCAACGTCCAGCATGAAGCTCCCCTGGCACAACCTGAGGCCATTCTCTCTTATCCTGCCACTCGGGAGAAGAGACCAACACCCACCCCACTACAACCTCTATGCAGGTGGTTGTAGAGAAGGCCTCCCCTCAGCCTCCTCTTCTCCAGGCTGAACAACCCCGGTTCCCCCAGATGCTTCTCGTAAGGCTTGTTCTCCAGCCCCTTCACCAGCTTCGTTGTCCTTCCCTGGACACGCTCCCGAACCCCAACGCCCTTCTTGTAGGGAGGGGGCAGACCCGCACACGGCGTTTAGCAGCGCGGGGGGAGCGCGCTCCGCCAATCACCCGCAACAGGGCTGGGAGCCGCCCCCACTCCCCGCCCCCCCCCCTCCTCCCCCGGTACCTGCGCGCGGGCGGCCCCGCCCCGAGCGCCTCCAGCAGCGCGCGCCCGTCCCGCGTCACCCCCGCCGCGCCGCCCCCGCGCCGCGCCCGCAGCGCGCGCCCGCCCCGCGGCCCCAGCGCGCGCCGCGCCGCGCCAGCCAGCAACGCCGCCTCCGCCGCCGCCGCCGCCGCCATCACGGCCCGCGGCGCCGCCCCTTCCGCCCGGGGGAGCCCGTGCCGGCGCCTCCCCGCCCCCCGGCGCTGCCTAGTGGCTCCTGGAACTCCAACCCTCTCCAGTTTAATGCCGTTCCTCCTCAGCCTCTCGTAGAATAGCTTGGATTGGAAGGGGCCGTAAAGATCACCCAGTTCCAACCCCCCTGGCACGGGCAGGGACACCTCCCACCAGACCAGGCTGCTCAAAGCCCCACCCGGGCTGGCCTCGAACACCTCCAGGGATGGGGCAGCCACAGCTTCCCTGGGCAACTTGTGCCAGTGCCTCACCGCTCTCATGGTGAAGAAATTCTTCCTCACGTCTAGCCTAAATCTGCCCCTCCACAGTTTATACCCGTCCCCTGTCGTCCCATCATCACAAGCCTTTATGAACAGTCCCTCCCCAGCTTTCCTGGAGCCCCTTCAGGTACTGGGAGGTCGCTATAAGATCTCCCCAGAGCCTTCTCCGGGCTGAACAAGCCCAACTCTCTCAGCCTGTCCTCGTATGGGAGGTGCTCCAGCCCTCGGCTCATCCTTGTAGCCCCCCTTTGGACCCATCCCAACAGCTCCCTATCCTTCTTATGCTGGGGGTTCCAGAACTGGACACAATGCTCCATAGATGGTGGGAACAGGGGCGCAGCTGGGGAAGTGCCACACAGAGCCGGGGGCTGCAGAGGTGCAAGACGTCTTTATTTAGGGAAAGAGGGATAGGGACGGTCCCGGCCCCAGGCTCCCACCACCTGGGAACAGTTCAGATCCCTTCAGGAATGGGTGAGCCCGGGTGGCAGTGTACAGCACGGGAACAGCATGGAAACATGTTGGGAGAGATGGGCTCTGTGCCCTGAAAACTAGTCTTCCCACTCGGTCAGGCAATATGAGAGGGACGAGAGAGGGACAGAAGCTTAGAGCCTGCCCTCTGCTGCAGAGTTACATGTTCAGGATAAAAAGCCAAAATAATGTCTGTGAGGCTGTTACAGGTAGAGCTGTGTCTGTAACGCCACAAAGTATTGCGGCTTCACTGCATCAAACAGAAATCCTCCACTCGTGGCTCACCAGCCAGGATAGGGAATAACTTAATGTGTTTTAATAGTTGTGCAGGGTTTTCCCTGCCCAGCAGAGTCTGACAAAGTGGGAAAGTTAGTTTTCAAACACAAAAGCCCTCACAAAAGGTCAGATACTGCATATGGCACAAACTTGACAAATCTTCTTTACATGTCTCAGAACAGCAAGAAACCCATCAAGAAGGCACTGTTTACAATATTTGAAGACCTGCTAAATTTTCTGTGATTTGAGGATACCCTTGAAATAATAATTAAAACTTACAGATGTACAGAATACTTCTCACATGTTATTTACACAAACAGTGGTGAAGTAATAGCCTTTAAGAAACTGTACGAAACATTGAATCCAAAGTCTGTTTCATAAACACCAGTCTAGCAAAAGAAATAGGAAAAAAAATTGCCAAAGGCACAGGAGGGCAGCAAACAACACAAAAGAAGAAAGAAACCATCACTACATTTTATGAGACAATCTTTCAAATAAGTTATGGGATTTGGGTGAACATACAAACTATACCCTCATTAAATAACATCAACTACTTAAAAGGAATCAACATGTGAAATGCAAGAAACATCATTTGCTGCTGAAACTGATACTTCCTACATTTCACACGGCATATTTACTTTTCTTGCCTTAGGTCATTGGTACCTAACTAGGCATCTGTACCTACAAGGCAAATTAAAGGCTTAGAGTGCACTTGAAAAAAAAACAAACCAAACCCAAACAGAACCAAAACAACAAAAACATGGCAACAAATTCTGAAAATATTTTCTGTACAAGAAGAAAACAAACAAACAAACAAAAGAAGATTTGTAAATTAAATGTGAAAACAAGTGCGGTTTTAAATTTTAAAAACTCATAGGAGGCCACAGCCTTCAAACATCTGCAAACATCAATTTTTATAACTATGTGCAGAGCTCAGTCTTAAGTACATAGTATTCAATATCAGCAACACGTGGTTAAATAGGAGAATGGTGATGTGCTAAAGAAAAGGCTTCAATACATGCCTGTGACCAACCGTACTGTGAAAATCAGGAAAGAAATTTCTTTGTTCTGTTCACATGAGTGAACAGTGTGAAGCCCAGTAAAATAGGAATTACTAGGTTTACAATGGTACTTTTAAGAATTTATCTAATCATATGGTCAAACAGAAGCCTGTACTTTACTTTCGGAAAAAGTTTCATCATACATCTTTTACCTTCTTGGGTTACCACTAAAACCACTTCTACAATGGAATTAAACTCTAAAAAAAACAGTTTAAAAGGAAATTTTATTTCACTCTGTTCAAGTCTTATACTCATCTATTGCTGAGCATGAATTTCAGATATGTTTTAGTCTGATATTGTCCAACACTGAGTTGCTAGCCAGATGGCTGGGCCAAACCCACAGTTACTACCATGAAGTCCATGTAAAACCACATGCAGACTGTGTTATTAACTGAAATAAAACAGAAGTGATTAAAAAAAAATCAACAGGCAAATCAAAAGGCAAAAGGACAGTTCTATTTACAGCAGAGATAAAATCTTGTAACTATCAGTCAAGAGTTTCAGCACCACAAATTAAGTAGAGTATTATTTCATGGGATTGAAGTTATTGCCCAAATTCTCACCGATTTCCTCCTTCATCACTCTCATGTACAGCGTATGCTTAAAGGCTAGTAATGGATCTTAAGACAGGTGAAGCTTTGACATCTGAATGTGATAATGGCCAAATTCCAGGCTGAGAACATTAATTTAATGCTATAATATTATGCTTGCTTTATGCCATTTTATACATGGCTAAAAACTTCAGTTTCTGTTTAGGGACTTTACTTAGGGAGATTTTTTTTTTTTTTTAAACACCGAGGGACTTCATATACTCACAAATTTTACTTCATCAGCTGTAAATATAATGGAAGTCCAATCAAGTTTGGCCTTGCCCACTTATACAAGATCACTCTGGTTAAGGTACGGCACTCCCAAAACTTATTCAAGACCAAACTATGCTAATATGAAGCTGTAAGAAAGAAGCTGAAGTGGGCTGCTTAAGCAATCAATTTTTATGTAGCCGAGGCCCAACAGAGATGAAAGGGTAAAAGAGAAGGGGAGGTGTGTGAAGATGTCAGGCACAGGAATATATGGACTAGACTGGTGAACAAGTAAATAGTATTTTCAGTCCACACTAGGCAAGACTGATGCAGAACAGAAAGGTCACCTGGAGAGTCAGGGAGGCTGCCCAAGGCAGAGGGATAACCGGGCCATGGCAAAAAGCCAAAAGTGACTTTTGAACTGTTCCGCTGCCCAGGATGGATTTGATTTCTGAGACCATCCTCTGAAAACTCAGCTGCCCTTTGCACTGTGCTGTTCATTCTCCTTTTGTCTCATCTGGGTTACTGAAAGTACCTGTACAATACTACAGACCCCCTTTTGACTTGGGACGCTTGACAGGCGTAAGGAATTCACCAGATAAACTACATTTCTTTTGTTGGAATTTTACATATTCTATACATGCATCTATTTCTTCAAGTAAAAATGTTAAAAAGCCTGGTTTTAAACTGAAACTTAAGCTTCACATTAATTTGTATGGCTACAGCACAATAAATAGGTGCATCCGTGCATTCTGTTATGTGGGATATACTGCAGTAAGGAGGAATTTGACAAAGACTTGGGGTTTCACTCTCATTTGTTTCGATATTTGAGTTTTCAGCCATCCCACAATTTCTGAAGACTTTTCCCTTGTAAACACATGTTTTCATTTGCAAGTAAACTCATCATGGTGCCTGAACTCCATTCTACATTCTTTTGGAAGATTCCACTCAAGCTACATACTTTGCATGTTCACATTTTGTTTCAAAAATAAGACAGTCCTGGCATCAGGAGTCTGTCTGCTTACTGTGACATGGCCATACACAAATGTAAATTCAAAGCTGTAGGTGTATCAAGACTTATAAACACACTGTAAATCTTTGACATTTGCAATTAGTGAGAGAGTGGACCAACACAGTACCTTCCTGGGTGCTGTACTGTTAAAAACGTGCTCTGTACAGTAGATGCAGGAATGTATTTACGAAGAATCCAAAGTTTTAAAACTATAAAAATAAAACAGCTGGCTTACAAGCCACTATAGCAATTCAGGATAAAAATTGTCATATTTCCAAAACAAATCACAGACATTACATTGCAGAATTCCCAAAGACTTCAGCTTTTTACTTGCCAGTTCCTAACACTCATTCTTTGTATAACAATGTATTTGTTTGACCTTAAACAAAAGTTTTCTTCCAAACACCCAATGCCATTTACAAAAACTGTTGGCTACTTCAAAAGTTCCTTTGTTACAAAAATGGCAAGTTTAAATGTAACGAAGCATGTTCGTTTATCATTCTATCAACAGGAATCACATCCTATCTACAAGGTCTGACCTCTGAATTTTTAACTTCATCTATTTTACGGTGAAGATTATCAGTACAGCATATGATGTAATATAAAACACAAGGCTTGATGTCGTATGTCAGCAAGACAGAGGCACACACCAGGAGCAAGAGTGTACTGGCACTTACACAATTCTTACTTCAACTGGGTAGACGGGATTATGATTCTGAACCATGAATGCTGAGGCAAAGTTCTGTAAGTTGTTGCTACAGGGCTCTTTTAGATAATATTGCATCATTGAAAGTCCAACCTAAAATATGGTCCCCAGTAACAGTTCGATCATTCCAGTTCAGAAAGGCCCTTGTTCACACTTCTTATTTGAACAAGAAATTAATCGTAAGCTGCAGTAGAACCAGGAGTAAAATGAAGACATAGTGCTTAAACTGCAAGAAATGGTAGTCCACAGGTGGCGAGTTAACAGTGACTCTATTTCGCAGTGCCATAATGTCTCTGTAAGATAGAAAATAGTATCCTGTAAATTACAATCTAGACAATCTAGCATTTTCAAGTATGCTAGGACTCCCCGTGCAGAAGTCAGTTTTTGAGGAAAATTATGAAAAAAATCGCTGAGCAATCAACATTTGGGAAGAAGAGCAGTTTAAAGACATCAAGGCTCTAAAGCAGAAAGGTACATACCAACCTCCAAGGAAAAAAAGCTAGAAAATTAGTATTCTCTAAACTATTTAAAAGTATTTTTTAGTGTTACCTCTTAATGTCTTCCTGTGTTTCCTTTATAGATTCAATGGCACTCTGCAGCTCACCCAGGTCTGCTCCTTTCTTCCTTATCCGTGTATTATGCTTCAGAAGTTGCGCTAGAAAGGTACAAAAGCCAAGTGTAATTCACAGAAGTGACTGCTAAGTCAAAACAGGAAGAACTTACTAAGGACAAACTCAATCAGTTGCAAAAATGAGAGGAAAGTTTTCTAACTAAGTTTTTGTTGAAAACTAAAGCTTTATTTTAGTCACCTATAGCACAGAAGGACAGCATTTAAGTGCTTGAAGTAACTTAAAGCACCCACTGTACTGTTTAATTTCTGCAAGCATTATCAACAACAAAAACCGGCCTTCTAGCAACGTACCGATATACAAATTAAAATGACTCGTCTTCTTTCAAGAAAGAAAAGAGTTTGCAAATACATTTTTCCCCCCAGATAGTAAATGTATGCAGCACTTAAAAAACTACCTACACTACACACTGAAATTTAAAAGATCAGGAAAGATTGTAATTAAACCTATGAGCTGTTCTGCTGCTTTTGCTTTTCCAAAACACTGGGTAAAATGCTTCACATTGGATAAAACCGTGACCTAAAGCATGCATTATGTCATAATACAAATATTGAGATAAGAAGGGTATGTGTGACTACAGAACTCTGTTTCACTGTCAAACAAAATTATTATTTCTGTATGCAAATGTATCTTTTCCTACCTTCACTCCCAGAGGAATCCTGGTTATCGGGCTCTGGGGATGAGAAACCACACTCCCCTTTCTTCTGACCTGCTGGCTTTCGTTTGATTTTTGGAACATTAACCTACAAATGATAAACCTATGAATTACTTCCAGAGAATCAGAACTGTAGCAAAGCAGCACATTCTCACAGTAACAGTTAAAAGTACAAGACCTAATAGAAATCTAAGTTCAAATTTTTGATGTATAAGCAGTCTGAAGTTTGTCCATTTAAGGAGAAAATACACTTCAAACTGTTGACTTCAACTTTGTGTATCTTATATTCCTATTCAATCAAGTCATCTCTACCGCTTAGAATGCGACACAAGTGAAAGACTATGGACTAGGCAAATTACGTTTTCATAGGACAACAACAGTGTTTCCCATCGCTCCCAATGCTTTGATGACCTTTATACGCATAGTGCCCTATATACAAGTCCCTGGATCTCATTGCACCACCTAACAGAAACAGAACATACCATTGGTGTCCGATGTCGAACTTTTGTTTGGATGGTACCATCTTTTTCAAATTGGACCATATCATTCAAAGGGTCCCACGGTCTGGTACTAGACAAACAAAATATAATTGTTTATTACCACAATGATTTAAATCAGAAATATTTTTCTGATCCAATACTATTCACTACGAACAGGTTAACGCTCTCTCTCCCTATACTGAAACCAGACATGGAATAAATGATCCTATATTCCACCTATAGGCCAGTCCTAGACTGAAGGGCCAAGAGCCAAAAATAAACTTCATGTCCAGGTCAAACCCTCAGCCAGCTGGTAAGAGTACAAGCTATTGTATTAACCAACAATATAAGCATGAAATTATCTGGCTACAGATGTGTATTTGTCAAACACAGAAAGGTTTTCTGCTTAACATACAGTTATTATTTTAGAACTAGAGGGAAATTAGGGGATTTAAAAAATATTATTACTTTGGACTGTTGTTTTTTTCTTTTAAAAGATGCCTAGGAAGGAGAGGTTACGAATCAGTCATCTCAAACCCGCTTTCATCCCAAAGTGGCTAATAGTAATCAAGGCTGGTTTCAAGAGGCACTAATGAGCTACGCACATTTTCCTTGTTGTAGTTTTTTAAGAGTGCTTTTCCAAGTACAAGTTGAGATAGAATAATTAAAAAAAAATAAAAATCAAGTAAAAGTCACAGAGCTCACTGGAGAACAACAAGCAGGCACAGGCAAAAACCCACTGAATTATAGCCTGTTCAGGACAGAAACCGCAAGCCAGCTGCACGAAGGTTGTTTTGATGCACAGCTTTAACGACAGCAGATTAAGCACAGATTTCCTTTCATCCCTCCCTGCATGCTTTTTAAAACGTTTGTAGCTGTTTCAAATGTTGTGAACACAGATCTGCATTTACATCTTAGCTTAAGCCGACTTGAATCAAATGTCATCTAAGGTAACTGGGTAAGGACAAGGCATTGCTCTCCCAAAGGTCTTCTCTATCTGTAATCCAGATGCCTAAATCCACAATCCAGATACCTTAACAAATGCCACAGCTCACTGAACTCATCTTTCACAGTAAGTGTAAAAGACTGCTCTCTACGTGGACCAGGTGGTGCGGTTGCATTATATGAATAAAAGGAAACAGAAGTTTCTTCCAGGGACTGTTGAGAGCACAGGCTGCTTTCTAGCACATAATTTCCATGGCACATCCTTGAACCACATGGTCTCAAGGGGACAAGAAATAACACAGATTAACAAGCTAGGTCTTAAAGCTGCAGGGCATAGTCTAACAGATTTAAACCGCAGTACTTTTCCTGATGGTTTTACACAGGGTTCACAACAATGTGGGCAGCCAATTCAGCTGGACTATTCACAACTCTACCAACAAGACGACGCATCACTAGAAGGTTCAAACCAAGAGATGGTGTTTCACAGAGTATTTAGTCTAGTTGGGGAATTCCCTGCTGTAGGATGTTTTGGGTAGTCTGCACAAACTTAGGAAGAAACCATGGGAATACACTTTTAGCACCAATGGCTTCAGAATTACTAAACTCAGACTACACAGTCTTTGGATATTTTACTTTTACAATTCTTGCAATACAGAAGCATACTGGATATTGTAAGAGCATCAGGGTATTCTGTGAAAACCACTGCTAGTAAGTGAGTTTGAACTCAGCTATATATGAGTTCTTTTGCTGCTGAAACCATAGCAAGAGGCTCAGTGATGCTGCAGGCATTTAACAAACAGTTTTTGTTACAAGCACTCCAGGACTCACTCGGCGTATTTGTAGTGCCATTCTCCTGTGACTGAATCCTGATCAAAGAGCTTGCATGTCCACTCTTCACCCTTAAGTTTCCTCTCTTTGGCACGCCTTCTCTGAGCTTCTTCCAGAACGTATTTCTCTTGAGTAGCTTCTGTTTGGTCTTTATTATTTATTGCCCTTGTCACTTGTTGCCAGAGCCTGACAAATGAGCAATATAGACCATTACAATCTGGTTGACAGAAATAATTGCAAACACTTCTTTAATTATAGACTACGTAAAGAGATCACAGAATAACCAGACTGGAAGAGACCCACAGGATCATCGAGTCCAACCATTCCTATCAAACACTAAACCATGCCCCTTAGCACCTCGTTCACCCATGCCTTAAACACCTCCAGGGAAGGTGAATCAACCACCTCCCTGGGCAGCCTGTTCCAGTGCCCAATGACCCTTTCTGTGAAAAATTTTTTCCTTATGTCCAGCCTAAACCTCCCCTGGCGGAGCTTGAGGCCATTCCCTCTTGTCCTGTCCCCTGCCACTTGGGAGATCAACCTCTAACACAATATTACCACATTGTAACGTGTTTTTTCCACATTTCCATCAAGAATCTGCATGATTGCAAGCTCTGTAAGTAACAACTCTGAATTTAACAACATTGCTTTCTTGTTTTTCAGGTCAGTATCAGCAAACGTGGGAAGGAAAGAAACCGCATCTTGTTCCCACTTTCTTCAATGTTCAAACCACAAAATTTGTTTATAATTCGGAGAAGATGATGAGTTTTATTTTCAAAAAGTAAAGGGTTCTAAAGTAAACTTACTTCTCTGACTCAAAATCATCTTGCTCTTCAAACTTCACTGTGTATCTAGGTAATCTACGCTGCTTGATATCAGATGTTGGGTTCCAGAATGTCTCTGAAATATCTGTCCTCTTGTCACTAATAGTAACTTCACTGTCCTGTAACATATATAATTCAGTTACCTTAATTTAATAATCTCAGACTGCCAAAACAACAACAAAAGGAGGAATGAGCAATTCTCTTTCTAATGGGAATTTCTTTTCTCTTGCATGCACGTAGTTAAGAATAATTAGATATGCTAACTTTAAAATTCAGCTTCTGCACTCTCTGCTAATTCTGACTTTGAACAGAGATGCAGCGGTACCATGGCCAAAATCCAGCAAAGCCAGTGTCACCAGAACTGAAAGTAATTTAAACATTTCACGTTGGTGCCATAACAATTCTTCATGGTACTAACACATACACTAAAAACACTTCACAAGCTGAAATGTATTTTCTTTATGAACTACTCAGAGATACAGAACTTTTCCACCTTTTAACAGTTGCAAATTACACTACATTCAATCTACAGAGATACAGTTTTCAAGAAAGTATAAATAGATACTTTCCACAAAAGTAGTATTTCATCTCAATTTTTTTTAAACTTCAGACTTTTTTGTAACTAAGGTCAGTTTTATAAAATACCATCAGTCACTACTTACCCAGTGACCCTCCAAAATAGCCAAAACTTCTTTGCCAAGCTTAATTTTCCCTGATATTTGGTTAACACTGTCATTGTTACCTAAAAAAGGCTGCAAAACAAAAGAAATGCTATCATGTTTGTTTTAAGAGCAAATTATTTTTGCATTTGTTTACTGTTAAGGAAAAATGTGCATTTATGAATTGTGATATAAACAGTCCTGATGGCTTTTAATATTACAATTTCTGCCTATTTGATCCCTAAAACAAGTCTAAGCCCACAGGAATTTGTCCTCTCATGCTGTATTTTCATAAAAGATTCACTGGGCAAAAGCATTTTCTAACAAACATGGAAAGAAAATGGAAAATAATGCAGGAAACAGCAAGACAGTATCTTGAATAGTCACTTGCTACATTAGTTTCACCACTTTGACAAAAAACATATATTACTAGAGATTAGCTCTTTCAGAAGCAACAACAAAAATTACTGCCAGGGATTTTCTTTGGCTTTTTTGACACTGTATCCTGTGGGCTGATGAGGCAAAATATCAATTAACACGTCTCCTCAACAAGTGTTTGTTCAGCTTTGAATCACTTTCTGCCTCTTAGATGGCAAAAGTGCAAGCCAAGCCACCTCCAAGTAGTTTAGAAACCTTTGTTTAGCTTTTGTGAGTGGGGAGGTGCTCCTACAGCAAGCGCATCCGCCAAAAATAGTCCATGTAAACCGCTGCTTAGCATTGGGCATTAGGCTGATATGTATATTAGCCAAAACTTTTGCATCATCTTTATGTAAGGTGTTATGAGCAACTTAAATTTTACCCAGCATGGAAGGGGGCAACCTGGGTCTGAGGTCTCTTTCAAGGGCTCTCCAGGAGTTTAAAAAGACCCTGAACGTTTTTAGAGAATTGAAAATCACCAAGATATATTTACAATACAGAAAACACATGAACCACTGATCAGATCACTAAACACTTCCCCTGCTCTTACGATGTTGCCAATGGTGGACACAAGATAGACTGTTGCTTTTTCCCCACTAGAGATGTTCTTAAGACTCATGCAACTAGCTATTTGTTTGTATCCCCCATCCCCAGAGATGAATTAAACACTTAAGTTTCAGTCAAAACCTTTGGACCCAGAAGAATGCATTAAAAAAAAAAAGAGATGACAATGTAATTCCTTCCTTTAAAAAGTAATCACTATCTGCTAGACACACAGAGCTCCGTATGTAGTACTTAAAATGAAAATCCCTCCTTTTCCAGAGAGATAATTCCATATTATATCAGATCGTATCTGAAGAGTGACCTGATAATTCTTTTTTTCTTAATTATCATGCTCATTCTCCTTCTTGTGCCCACTCACAGCATTTACTAACCTTGAGTTTGAATTCAATTGTTGCACTGTAGCCAGTTTTCTCACATGTGATGTTGACTGTTCCCCCAAGCTCTAAGGTCATTGTGCCATAAAGTATTCCTACAGGAGAAAAAAACCAAAACAGCTAGAATGAATGTTTATAACGGAGCAAGACAAAAAACCTTAAGTTCTTTGGGCACAATTCCTAGAGCAAATGTGTCTCTGCCAGAGGAATAGACAATTGCTTAAACAATAGATGTATTTTTCTCTTGATAAAATACATGAAAGCCTAGAGCCACCAATGTTGCCAGTGTCCAGAACACTTTTCTCAGATGACAAGCTTGAATCCAGTGCATTATACGATTTAGAGTAATAAAAACTTCTGTTCTCATAACCTTCCCTCTAAAGAATGAAAGAAACCCCTACCTTTACAATGAGCATATGGCATTGTCATTACATAATCTTCTCCCCTATTTAGGAATGTTAGCCGTCCTTCTCCATCTAGTATGGCAGATAATGAATTCCCTGAAATTCAAAGACAGGAAATCACATTTCTCCCACTGCAAGACAACAGTCAAGATTTCCTAACAGCTAAGCAATAAAATTAAGAACATCAACATATCTAGCATTGCAATCTATCCTGTTTAGTGCAGCCACTATAATATACAACATCTCCAATTAAAAATTAAAATACTCCAAAAATAGAAATGACTATTCCAAAGATCTGTAGCAAAAATTTGTAAGGAAAGGATAATACCACGATCAGTTTTCTGATTCTTCTAAGAGCCTTCTTTCATCCACAAAACACAGTTCATTTGAACCAATTTACACTCCTCAATAAAGGTACAATAACAACAGAAAACCCCATTACCTACCATAGAATTTGGATTTGGCCAGAATGCTACCACTAAGGCAAAAACCATCCTTGCGGTTGCTAACATAGAAGGCAGATATTGGAGGGTGATGGGATACCTGTTGAAAAAAACATATATGTTAAAAAAAAAAAAAACAGAACATGCAACATAGGATAAAAATTGAGCTAATAATGACAGCATGCAAAATTTAAGCTGCCCTACAGCTTAACAGCGTTAACAGATGTCAAATGTGACCGTAATCTTTAGAGAAAATGATCAAACATTCCTACTGAATTTTAAGAGCTAAGAAAATTAGCACCTGATTTTCACTGGAGAGAGAAGAAACAAATGCTGCAAATGCTGGAAACACCTTTCCCTCTGTTTCTCTAGGAATACACATTAAAAGAAACATGTATAAAGGAACCTATGCTCATCGAAAGAGCTTGTAAAATAATCTTCATACCCTTACACACATTTTCTGAAACTGCTATAGAAATGTGGTTTATTTTACTTAAAATGTTTGTGCAGTTTTTTGCAGCTACCTGTTCTGCAATGTAAAAAGTCTTGCTATTCGTCCTTGGATGAATCCAAACGCAGCGGAAAGTCTCACCAAGTATAGGATTGTATGGCTTTTTTAGTCCCTAAACAAAAACACAACAGAGAGTAATCACACAATGCAGGCACGGAACTTACAAAATATCTTCAGTGATAGACTGATAAAGACAGACATGCACAGAAAAAAATATAATAATATATATGCCAAAGCACATTGTACTTGATTTCATCATTTTGTACAAGAATAATTACAAAGCTTTTGTCTGGAGTTAGGCAGTAAACACTTCATTCTTGCAATACTGTTTCCCACCAACATGGCTACAAAAATGTAAGTACAAAACTAAATGAAGCCATGGAAATATTAGTCCTCCAATGGCTGCATGCTATCACTGAAGAACTGCAAACACAGAACTGGCTCAACTTTATCACAAAATGTTTAGTTCAACTTTTATTCCAAGGGGAAAAACAATCAACCCACAATAGAAACCAGTGTATTTCAAGGATGGCTAGGGACCAAAAAGGTCCACAATGCATTTGAGAAAATAAAAGCAAGGTTAAGTTTTCATTTAAAAAACCATAATAATATAATTTAAAACCAAAATCTTACTTCAGCACATCCTTACACCCTCAAATAACTAAAGACAAAAAATATGCAAAAGGACACCTTTGGCTTTTTGTAGAATCCGGACAAATACCACTTCACTACTTTTTTCATGCGGTTGTACGCATTCTCTTCAAGAGCAGCTCTGTGAAACAAACAACACACAGATCAAGTACCAATATTGTTTCAGTCATAACACAGCATGAATTGTTATGGTATGTCCTGTATCCAGGAGTTGACTAAAACAAAGGTTTTAGGATTTGCAGTACTGTAAAGCTTCCAGCCAGACTGTATCACATTCAAAGTTTTCAAATAATTGTCTGAAAATGCAAATCAAACTAAAAATCAGAAATTCTATCTCCATAGCTGAGTCTGTTCTTTTTAACATTAAATCCTGTTCCACGTCCCTGAAGTTCTTCCATTTATTAAACGTACTATGGTTTAGAGAACTGGCCTACTCACATACAGAACTTACTGTTGAATAATATTTCAATTCACAATATTTAATTTATTACATGTATTTGTGCAGGTAACTACAAATGTGAATGCAACTTAACAATGTATTAAAAAGGTTAACTGGTACTATTGTAAATTGTAAATGCCTCATTTTGAGAAGTCTTCTAATCAGTCTCCAAAAACTAAACTAGAACTATGTGCAACACAATTGCTATTACTAAGAGTGGCCAAACTTCAAGATGTACCATATGAGTTCTCAGGCAGTTTGCTTTCAGGAAATAAGAATATCTGATGACCGATGCGCTGTGAGACAAACACTCAAACTCTAAGCAGACTACAACATTGTTTAAGCAGACCGGATCAAATGTTTCAGTACACGCTGTTGCCTCATTTTAGTTTTAAAAAAACAAAAAGAATGACAACCAGAGACAAGATTTACTCACTCAGACAGAAAGTCTGCATGGTAGTAGTAATCAGACAGCTTGTCCAGGAAAGAACGAGGTTCCAAGATAAATGTAGGTAGTACAACCTTGGACAAGTCCATTCCTGGCCGGACTTGTTTCAGTAGTGTCCAGATAAGACTTTTGTTTTCCTCTGACACTACTTCTGTCTGAGCGGCCTCCCCAGCCTAGGACGAACAAAAAACTGCTTACAGAAAGGAGCAAGAAAATAATCCTCCAGAAGAAACGTTAACACATTTTAAGGATGCAATGAGAATGGAAATTGGATACTAAAGATGAACGACTCTAAGAAGCTGAAGCAACAATAGCAGGAAAATCAAGTTTCTCTAAATACACTTATGATATACCTTTAGTAAAGTATGATATAGTATTCAGCATTAAAAACTGCATTTGTTTTCAACACCCCTAAAGCAGAAAAAAACCAAGGTAGAATGTTGTTCAGAAGTCTCCTCTTAGTCCTTTCCTAGGCATCAAGTACATTACTCCATGTTCTCATGTGCAAGACTTAATATAGCAAAGGGCTTCCCATTCTACCAGCTTTTCCTCAACACAAAGGCTTCCACATTTATGCATTTCACTGCCTTGATCAGTCAATAGTAGCATCGGTTTCCCTTAAGGAAAACCAGTATTTAGGGATAAGTGAGCAAAACCCGGAGCCACACTCCCATATGCTCCTTTCTGACCAAGAAGAGAGGATACATTCTTCCTTGCAGTTTCCGAAATGAAAAGCAAAGTCTGTAGCATCCCTCCTTCCAGAACAGTTCTAAAACACACGGTCGAGAATTTATGGTCAAACTCCTCAACTTTACCTAAACTACAATTTCTTCTAGAAACAATACAAGAAAGCAATAAAATATTTATATGCCATACATATGAAAAAAAGAAAATCTCATAGTTAGCATTTGAGAAGAAAGGAGACACTTGTGAAAAAGCCCATCTTAATTTCTTTTACTAAGGTTTCTGGTACCTTTACAGCAAGTCAAACATGCAACTCCCTGTCATATTTGCCTGTGTAGATATACAAGGCCAACTGCAAAAGTGGAATGGCAGCTCTGGGGCATCATATTAGTATGCAAGGTGACATCAGAAACAGCAAGCCTTCCACTGAATTCTGCAGATCCCATGGCTACTTAACTCCTCTCTTGGATAGAAAAACAGACACGTCCACTTGCATTAATATCTTCAAGTGGAAGACTTTTAATTGAAATAAAAACCATGAGTAAGTTGTTAAAAACCAAGAAGTAACAACAAAAGGACAGGCAGACATAGTCAACTTCTGCTGTAGGTGGCCCTTTCAAACTGAGTACCTTCTGTCTGAGCAATATTCCAGATAATCTCATTATCGCTGTCAAAATGTCAGACACAAGCACAAGAGTGGCAGAGTAGAGCAGAACATGGGCGAACAGAATGTTTTCCCCCCATTATTTCTGAAAATATGAAAGCCAGTTCTGTGAGTCAGCTTTCAAGCATAGTCTGATGCCTAAAATATCAGCTTTCTATTTGAAGAAACTGTTTGTTCACTACCATCAACAGCACTTTTACCTCCCCAAGTTCTTCAGGACTCTGTTCTACATAAGTAGTTTCCTTGATGTCAATTGGTTCTGGATCAATATAAGAATCATCCTGTCGCTCTGATGTGTCACTATCGCTTTCTTCGCTTTTTCCCAATCCATCATTATCAGATTCCTCGTGGTCATGGTCATTTTCCTTATCAGATTTGTCAGAGTACATATCTTGATCTTTAAAGTGATGTCTTTCAATTTCACTGTCATTTAACCTATAAAAAAATAAAGGCTAAATTAATCTTAAACTTCGTACAATTTAATGTTTCCAAACAAGCGTCTTAATAAAATACACACTAAAATTGCCAATATCAACCCTCATCTGGAAGCAATGTCAAACTAGCTTCACTGGAAACACATAGGATGTACTCTTCTCACTGAGCTGTCAAATGCATCAAGTTTGGAATAGTATTGTTGAAAGGTCCTACAACAGTCTTCTAGTCCAACTGCCTGACCACCTCACTGAACAAAACCTAAAGCATGTTATTAACAGCATTGTCCAAATGCCTCTTAAACACTTAACAGGATCGGGATGATGACCACCTCTCTTGGAAGCCTGTTCCAGTGTTTGACCACCCTCTCCGTAAAGAAATGTCTCCTCATGTCAGGTCTGAACATTCCCTGGCACAGCTTTGAACCATTCCCATGTGTCCTGTCCCTGGATACTAGGGGGATGAGCACCACCCTCTCTACATCCCCTCCTCAGGAAGCGGTAGAGAGCAATGAGGGCACCCCTCAGTCTCCTTTTCTCCAAACTAGACAAACACCAAGTCCATAGCTGCTCCTCACAGGACACTCCTTGCAGCCCTTTCACCAGCTCTCTTGCCCTCTTCAGAATGCACTCAAGGACCTTCACAGCCTTCTTAAATTGTGGGGTCCATAACTGCACACAGTATTCAAGGTGAGGTCACACCAACACTGACAACAGCAGGACAGCCACCTCTTCCGACCAGCTGGTTATACCATGCTTGATGCATACCAGGATATGATTCACCCGCTTGGTTACCAGGAGACACCACACATTCTGACTACTGTCAACCAGTACCCCCAGACCCCTTTCTGCAGGGCTGCTCTCCAACCACTCCTCTCCGAATTTATAGTTGTGTCCGGCATTATTCTATCCCAAGTTCTCATTAAATTTCATGTCACTTATGCTCCAATTTCATGTCCAATTTCAAATTTCATGTCCCAATGCTCCAATCTATCTGGATACCTCTGCAAGTGTTCCAGTCCCTCGATAGGGTCAACAGCATCTCCTAGTTTGGTACTGTCAGGAAACTTGTTACTGGAGACTTCAAATTCTGCATCCAGATGATCATTGATAAAATATATTGAACAGAACAGGCCCTAGGACTGAGCCCTGAGGAACAGCACTGCTGACAAGTCACCAGCCAGATGTAGCCCCATTCACTACACCCCTATGAGCCCTGACGGTCACCCATTTCTTCACCCAGTGCACTATGAACCTGCTCATCTCACAGCTGGACAACCTGTCCAGGATTCTGTGACAGGACAGTATCAGAGCCCCTAGTAAAATCCAGAAAAGTGACATACACTGCCTTCCCTTCATCCACTAAGCAGCTGACCTTATCATAGGACATCAAATTAGTTAAACAGGACTTTGTCTTTATGAACCCATGTTGACTGCGCCTGATGATTGCATTGTTCTTTAAATGTCTTTCAATAGCATCCACTATGATCTTAGCCATATTTTTTCCAGGTACTGAGGTCAGACTAACAGTTCTGTAGTTTCCTAGGTCTTCCCTCATGCCCTTCTTTGTAAACTGGAATAACGTTGGCCAGCTTCCACACAGAGGAGACCTTCCCAGGCTACCAAGACCTTTGGTAGAAGATCAAGTAGGGTCCTGCCGTAACATATATTAGCTCCTTCATTACTCTGGACTTAAGAACATTTAGCTGATACAACTGGTTTGTTACGATTTCCACAAACAGAAAGTCACTGTTCCCGCACTCATGGCCCTCCAATTCAGAGGACCTGGCAGCCCCAGGTCTAATAGTTTTATTAAAGACCGAAGCAAAAATAAACACTGAATGTCTCCACTTTATCTTCATCCCTATTTTTCAGGTGACCATCTTCAACAGCTATCAGTCCAATGTTTTCCTTGGACCAGCTCTTGCTATTAGCATACTTTAAAAACCTAGCTAAAATTGCTTTCATCTTTCTTCCCCCCCTCCTGCCAACTCCATTAAAACTAGGCCTACAGGTTTGTTACTTAGATAGTTAAGCACAGTGAATATTCTTAGAATATGCTATATCCAAAGATCTACTTAATTAAACCATTAGTCTTAATTAGACTTAACAGTTGTAGCTAATTGCTGTGATTGTAATCTGGGCCAGCTGCTGATATAAAACTACTATTTACGAGTACAGATCTCCAGCTGAATTGTACACAACAGTTTTATTGTTTCTATGAGATAATAGATAACTGTAGCTGAGTCTGCTTGGTCATCTGGATCAGACCTTGAACCTTGGCTGGGGGCACAAATTTGCACTTTCTGTGCTTTTCTTAGACCACCTAAGTCAGAAAAAACTGCCTTTCTCCCAGTCCAGGTCATCTGTCTCTAAATGTAGCAGTGCACTCTCAACAGTAGTACAAAATACTTGCCCCCAAGAAAAGACAGATGGGCAGCTGTTTGAAATAAATCTATGCCTACCTGAAAGTACAACAAATCGGTGGAAGATTACTGAGAGAAACTGTGCATAGCGTAAGCTTCAGACCCAATTATTTCAAATAAAGAAATAAATCTTTTATATTTTCTAATGCACTTTGGTACCAACAACTGAAGTGTTTGAAAGCAACATTCATGCACTATGCTTACTTAATAATGTATTTCCACAAAAGCTTATACTCTCAAAAATCTGGCTGAATGTATTTATCGGAATAAACAGGGTGCTACTGATGGGCACTCAGAGATTAAATACCAGGTGATATCAGATAATTTCAACTTTTGTGCATCTATTATAATAGGTTGACTGAACCATTATTCATCTGATGACTCAAAGCTGAGACACGCTGAAACCATAATGATAGGATTATTCATTTCTTTAACCAAAGAATAAGAACTGATTTTCACATCTACCAACTTCTCTCACATGTGCTAAACTTCTCATTTTCAGGTGAAGCAAACAAGAGACCAACTTCAAGATATGAAAATTTAAACCTTTTAAGTTTAACTGAGTACTTAAACTTACTGATGCGCTAGTAAGCTTTGAGTTCTTTGGGGCAAACCTTCCTCTGTATCCACTTTGCTTGAAAACAGATTTTTTCATTTTATCACACACAATATAAAATACAGGTGTAAATACAGGTGTAAATAAGGTGTATGAAGAGAATTCAGGAGCGAAAAGAACTGCAACTTTAGAAAGAGATTCTCCCTGTGAAGAAGTTATCACTACACAATTCTGCCAAAAGAACATTCAGGCTTAGTAATTAGTTCACTTACGGTAAGTTTTCTCCACTGTGCATGTTGTTAGCACGAAGCAGACCATAGAGAGAGACATGAGTACTGTCTGCTGAAGAGTTCAAATCATGTTCTTTACCTTCTCTAATCATTGTACGTTTCAGCAGACTTGAACATTTCAGTGCCAGCTCCAAAGCATCCATCCAACACCTGCCTAAAGATAAATTTATTATTAGACTAAACATTAAGGATTTAACTGAACTATACAACTTCCATTTCCTAATTTCACAATACTTTCAGGTCTGCTTACATTGCGTTTGAAAACACATTTCAGAGTTACTCCATGTTATATGTATTGGATTTTATAATCTGGTGGGGACATAAAAACAACATTCAACTACCCAGCTCTGGCACAGAGGATGCTTCAGGGTAGGACAAGCAAGGTAAATTATGATTCTGTTAAAGCGTATTCCAGCATTTCTTCCTTAATGCAAGTATGGTTCCATCCAAGCCCTGACTACTGAATTCCTCCAAAGTTGCCTGCAGCCCTGCTCTAGGTCTGAAGACTAAGTAACCAGTTGGCATAATTTGCTCCTGCTCTAATAATAGTATTAAAAAAAGTCATTTCGATATGAAATAGCAGACACCCTAACATTTTATGGCAAAAAGGAACTAAACAAGTTTTGTGTTCTTTCCACTTCAATTCTTCATTTCCATGTACCTAATTGATTTTCCAATACAAAAGGCAAATACAGTCCCATTTTTAAAGTCTGCAGGGGTATGCTTAATTAACCAGTAGAAGAAAAGCAGATGCTAAAAAGGTTATACAATAACTTTAATTTTATTTCCACATTGTAAACTTTGAAGATGTTTGCAGTGATAAACTGACCATCACCTTCCCACTGAGGAAATATATTGCAAAACCACATTTTCAAGGAATTTTTACTACTGGAACTTTGTGCAACAGCTGCACTTTACAATACAAAATGATTTCATTCAAAAAAGTATGTCCACATTAGCAATTCAGAAAGGAACTAGTTTGAGTATTCAGATATATATTAATAAATTTATATCTGAAATAACTCCTTTCCTCTCCTCTACCCAGCCAATGCAAGGCGACTGCAAGGAGTTCAATGGCAGCCTCACTGGGTCAAAATTTTTAATAACCATGAAAAATTACTAGAACCAACACAATTGAATGCACTAAGTACGGGAGAACCTTAACAACCATGAAACTGCAGTCACAGTGCTGTAATAGACATGGAAAGACAACCAAAGTCACCTCTTTCTAATAATCAACTGCTGTGACTGTGGAAAAACACCAAAATATTTTTTTACCATCTGATTCTGAAGCAGCTCGGATGATCAGATAACTGCTGGGCAATGGCTGAGTTATAGAACCAACTGCTTCACCTTTGGGACCCTTGAAATAAACAAAACAAGCAACAGCATCAGGTATTTTAATTCAGTTTTACAGGTTATCATTCAATGTAATAACAAGCTGACACACTGCAGGGCTATTTACTGTCACTCAGCAACATCTAATGAAGACACGAATGGAAAGATGGACAGCCCTCTTTTACTGGATTTCTTCTTCAAAGTCTTCATTCTATGTACAGCTCCCAATTCAATCCTACTTTAAGAAGAACGGTCTTTGGGATTCAAATAATTTTTGGTGGGTTTTTTTTTCTTTTTTTTTTTGTAAATGAGACTTGGCATAGTAACTTGAAAATGCTCTGCTGATGCTGCTTATAGCAAGATGACAAAAGCATCCAAAGGAACGCCATGGAGGAGTCACCCTCACTGTCTGGGGATTCCCACAGATGGGTGTAGAGAGACCATAAGGGATTCCTCTTCAGCTCAGTATTTCAGCTGAAAAGGTAAAGCTGAAAGCAAGCAAAACAAAAGACACGTCTGTCAGATAGTTTAAGAGAGTTGATTTACAACAAATGCTGCCTAATAGAAGACCCCACATTTGTACAGCAACAGGTCATACCCCCCTCCAGTCCCATGTTCTTGATGAGAACAAAGATTTCTCTCAGTTCCTACAAGGATGCTGTGGTTCATAGAGACAAGAGGGCAAGCCAAACTCCTGCAGAGAATGAGACACTCTCTTCAGTAATCCACTTCATGTTTATTTTACCCAACAATGTTTTAGGTGTCTCAGCAACATCCTGTGCTCCAGAACAGCATGATTTTTGCCTGTCTTCAGAGGACAGAGGAGTCAATCAATACTTAAATAAAGTGCAAATCACTCCTCCCACTGAAACACTGTGTACTGCCATAGGAACCCACTCATCCTTTCCTCCTCTCTCCTTCCCCTGCAATCTCTCTACCTATCCAATAGTCAATTCCAAAAAATATTTAGGTGGGCTTGGCATTTAAATAAGAAAAAACAAGAACAAATACCGCAGATTATGCCTAGGTCCATTAAAGACATTTAGATGCTTAAGTCTCTCTATAAAGGGTATCAGCAGGACACCATGACATGATGTTCAACCAAAAGAGACACAGAGGATGTCAAATGCCAAAGTTCAACTTTCATTATTTCACTAATTAAAAGAAAAAAATACAAATCCAAAAGACCTTTCTATCTCTTCTGAGCTTCGTTTTGGAATAAAATGCTAAACAACCATTTTAAAGCCCCTTCAAAAAAAAAAAAAAAGTTTACCTATGGTAACTTTAAGACAACTGATAGGCAAAGAGGGCTGTATTAAACATACTTGAAGCTATTATTGAAAGCTGGGTTAATCCTGCCTAACTAACGAGCTAAGACATTCCGGTCTGCGTTGATTTCTCCCAGATAGAAGCCTGATGAAAAGCCAGTACAAGGCTCAGAAGAGGGAACTGGAAAGCCAGCAGAAGTTTTGAGCAAAAGCAGATAAAGGCAGATATTTTAGAAGCAAGCAAATGAAACAGCCAGAACATTTCTGAGGGTGAGAGGTGGGTAACAAAGAATCTTGGTAGCACTTAAAAACCAATGCAGGCAAGCTAGTGCTGGTGTAAATGACCAGAAACTCCTGAACAGTCAGCATGAATTATCAGCAACTTGGGTGTCAGAAACATGATTCCAAATCTCAGTCCCCTTCTGAGCAAGCAGAAAGGTGCGCCTATGAAAACTGTTCTGTGAAGTAGCAACACAGGAACTAGGAGTTAGTGGGTAGTGAGGACCAGGATGACCCCATGCATGAGCACTCCTCACCCCAAGGGCAAACAGGGAAGAGATCTTATTCTCACCAGGGCCCCTAGGGAGGAGAAAGCATCTCAGCACAGTGCAGTGCCAGGCAGGCATGGGAGAGGTGCACAGAAGGGACCATGGTACCCTGGGTGCACACCAGTGCTGAGCAAAGACCTCAGCAATCACAAGTCCTCAAAGCTCTCTGGTCACAGGACACATACTGAGGTCAGACCTCTACCAGTGAGATCTCTCCTTTATACTGTAGGCATGCAGGGCACACTACTTACTGTATCCCAGACAACTACAATTTTGTGATAAAGTGTGGTTTTGGTGTTTGGGGTTTATTTTAACGCAAGAAAGCTATACTGTCCTAGGTGGTTTGACAATATATTTATTAAAATCAGATGAATAATTTGCAGCAAACATTTAAGTAGCTTTACTTATTTCAGAATAAATGCTTGTGGATCTTATTTCCTCTAACTGATTACTGTTCCAAAAGTTCCAGATATTTTTCCTTTGATATCACTCATTATGGTTTCAAAATCAATTTTGAGCATGTTAGTGTCATGTACAAGAGAGACACTTTCCATTTATTAGGTGACTTTATTTGAACTGTCTCTATTACTGATGGAATGATGGTACAACTATTCAAATACAAGGTAATGGACAAGTTAAAAAATTCCATTAGATTAAAAAACAATTTGAAGTTTACTTTCTATAGAATATTCATGCCAATAAAACTCAAATGCCATGAACATTCAGAGAAAGCAGTAAAAATCAGTAAGCAGCTGCACTGAGGACTAAGGCTACTCATGAAAAACCAGTTATTAATTTTAGAAAACTGAAATGGCATCAGGACTGGGCACATGAGGAAGACAAAATAAGGTACACAGCCACCTCAGAGTGCAGGAGGAACATCAAAGACCACAGCAAGAGGATTAAGGGAACATGTGAAGCGACTGACCACAAACTACTGCAGAAGAGAACTTTCAGTCTGCTGCCACAGGGACACACTATGGAAATTTTGTTCAAGTGAGAAAATCTCCTGCAGTGCTTGTACCTGTGTAAATGTTTCTTACAGTTTCACCTTCCTGCAGTGACTGCAAACAAGGGTCATTTTGCCTTAGACTTTAGGCTTGCTCTGGTAAATCTACTCTGTAAATCAGTCAATTGCTATTATGCTTATGAAAGTTTGCCTCATGATAATAAATCTGTAACTAGGACATTATAATTGACTAGGTAAACAAAGCAGAAAAAGGTTTCAAACTTCAAGGCCTTTCATCTAGTTAAATCCAGTAATTCTCAACTGCAAACAGCCAAACCAAAATGAACAAATGCCACTGCAGCTCTCAGCACATTTAGAATGGACAATATCAACTTGTTCAGGTTCAAAATTTGACCTACCTTAAAAAAGTAAAAATCTGGTGGGGCATGTCCTCTAAATTCTAAACATCTAGTTAAAAAAACAAACAAATCCATTTCTCATTGCCAAGCAATAAAGAAATATAAGACTGATTTGTATTCTTCTGCAGACAGGCCACCACTTTGCAATGCACGTATATGTGACCATAAATAATTAAATCACATCAACACCAAACCCTACAGCTTTGAAAAAAGGACACGGAGTTTGTGTTCTGCAAATGTGAGATCACCACTAATTAGTGAAAAGTCCTTCCAAGCAATACAAAAATAACATCATACAAAAGCAGCTACAAAAGATTTGATCTAAGTTTAGTAAATTTAGATAATATTGATAATAGTAACAATTCAGAAAGACCATAAACAACAATCAGGAACTATACCAGACTTCCCAGTCTGAGATAAGGAAGACAAAATCAACACAGCGTATTCTACAGATGTGACAGTACATCTACAGCAATTTAAGATTCAGAAGATACAATCTCACAATTAGTGGCTATCTTAAGACGTATGTTGCAGAGGACATAATTTATTTATTATGACAAGGGTCCTGATATTGTACAGTAATTTCATGTAAAGTAAGGTGCCATTTCAGGAGGTAAATATGTTCACTTGTGCTGTGCTTCCATACCCCCTCTCCATATGCAAACACAAAACAAGGACTACAAGAGTGTGTTTACTAGAGTATAAACAATGACTAATAGCAAGCATTAAAGATTCTTGCCAGAATGTGAAATAAACCTTTGCCGTGCAGAACACACTGAGCTTTTTAACACTTACAGTTAAGAGCTGATTACAGTATTATGCCATGTATGACAAAGCAAACAGACATCAGAATTGAAGGAAAAGATTTATCTTCCTAAAACTACAGTCAAAAAGGAACACAACTGTCTAACACGCTGCAATATAAGCTATTAACGCCCAAGGAAGTCATTTGAGTTTCTTCTCTTTACAAGCACATTGAACTAGGCTGACATTTCATTACATGAATATGGCGTTGGAAGCCAAGAAATGTTTATGCAACATCTCAACTCTTTCATTTCGGTAAATCACTTCCCTCCTGAATTTCTCAGATTCAGCTGACATAAAATCAACATTATACACTCATTCCTTCCACTTACATGACTACCAGTGATAGCATTAACCTCTTTAACAGCATCTCTCTGCACACCACACTTCTGGAGCTATTAAAGTATGTAGAGCAGCATAATTCAAATGCTTTTTGTGATGAAGACGACTAGATGTTTATTCACAATAAACAAATCATTAAAGTCGGAAAAGAACATGAAGTTCAGCTTTTCATTAATGTTTTCTTTACTCCTGGCTGGCTAATGCTAGACGTTCATTAAGAACCATATACGCCACCACTAACCTTTATAGCCCATATGGACTGCTCCAAAGGATGAAAAAGTTTGAAACAAAAGCCATCTTTTTTAGAAGGCCTCTCAATGAGTTCACAAGCGTTCAGGAGCACCGTTCCTACCCACTGGCCATTTTTGGGGGTTTTGTAAACAAGCAACACTCCTGGTTTCAGTACACACCACAGCTTGGTCCAGCTTTTCAAAGTACCACGAATCTAGAAGATAAATAGTTACAGTTATAACTCAGTGAAATCCATAACAAAATCACTGCCTTTAACAAAATGAATATGTAAGTTATTTATCAGGTTTTTTTCCAAGCAAAGTTTACCAGGTCTTTCAAAAGTTTACCTAGGTTTATCAAAGACAATACAAAGGTATAATTTCAATGCTCACTCTTCTATTCTTTCTTGATTAATACTTATTCTATAAAATGGGTATATGCACATCCAGACATGGGAAGTATGGCCATTCATCTGAAAACTTCAGAAATTTTCCTATCTGGAACATATTTTATCACTAGCACGAAGACATAACAATCTTAGGAAACAGAGCTCCTCTGAAAACAAGGCAGATGTCTAATAAGAACAATAGGATATTCACAAAATAGCTCAAACACATTTGAATTTCCTACATGAAACTTCTTATACAGTTGTTAGCTTCAACTTATATGTGAAATATAAGATCATTTCAATTCCCTAAATTTGCACATCTGATTAGACTGCTTGTCAACCCTGAATTTTAATTACTTCTCTGTGTGTTGGACTGAATGCCAACTTGACCCCTGAGCAACATATTAGCCTGTTTACATTTATTTCTGCAAAACCAGGAGAAACTTTTCCCAGATAAGCTATTACTTGGAGATAACTATAAAAACGGGTCACAGATCTTTTTTTCTTGAACAACTTCCAAGGAATATACTTACAAATTTAAGGAATTACATATGAATATATAACTGCACTACTGCTGATGACGCTTATCTTTGAGAAATTAATTCCTCACATTTTGTACCAGTACTAGAGGACAGTTATAGCTTAAAAGAGCAAAGGAAAATTACTGGAAAGAAACACATGGATAAATCTGTATTCAAGTATCAAATCAGTTAACCATTTTCACCATTGCTATGGATGTAACAGAGCTTCAGTTCAAAGTGTAAAATAAAAAGGACAAAAATAGAATTGTAAAGCCAAACCATCTGAAATTAATGGCTATATGCACAAGATGCATGTGACTATGGTGATTGCAGTAAGTAGGAGCTAGGTCCCTCTATTATTCCCCCAGAGTTTGAGCACAGAGACCCTGGGATGCAATTAATGGCTGCTGTACTTGTAGAAAAACATTAACAGCAAGTAAAAGATTGAGCCTTTTCTGTTCCCGTCAGAAAGAAACAACCAGCTGCTACATCTTCAACTCAGGTTTCACACTTGGATTCTGACCTTCAGCCAGTCAGCCATAACAATAACTGACGGGTCTGTGATAGTGCTAAGTAATTCTTTTGTAGCTCTCTTCTTTTCTTCTCTGTAATTTTTCTTTTGAACCTGTAAATAATAATAAAAATATTTACAATGGCACAGCCATAAAACAGTAAGCTAACCACAAAAATCCATCTATTGATACAAGTTGAGAAACAAACTGCCAAATTCAATTTGCAATACAGATACAGAGAAGTAACTTTAAAACTCTGCATTTGACTTCAGGATGCAAACAACTATTTCGTGCTTTGTTTCAAGAGCAGCTACCATGTAACAATTTTTAGATTCTTCTTGAATTTGCTTTTAAGACTGAGGACTTTGAAACTCCTGCTAGAATCACAGGGGGAAAAACAAACAAGCAATACTCCTCTCCTCCTCTCCTTACTTTCCTGGTGTAAATAAAAAAAACAAATTTGGGCCAGATTCAGATTTATAGGACATTATCTGGTCCATAGTCTTTACCCACCAATTACTTTTCCTCCCCAGCAGAAATCAGCAATGTATCTCCCTCTTTCAGAGGCAAATAATTTTTTGTTTCTTCTGGTATGATATCTGCCAAACAGCAGAGTTGGGTCTTGTTACAATACAAGGGGAAGAAATATGTAGAAAAAGCACGAGTACTGTGTGCAAATTATAGCCTTGATAATTCAAGTATTCATTGTGTGTCTTGAAGTTCCTGCCAACCTGAATTATTCCATAATCTTCTGAGTTATCCTATAAACTTGTACCATCTTAAACACTGCATTACAGAAGCCATACTCAAGTACAATAAGATTTGAAGAGAATCAACCTTAATACTTCTCACCATACTTAAATATTTCATAGAGGTCTCGCCACTATTTGGCATTTTTGTCTTCTCATTAGAGAATACAGTAGAACTATGTGAATGCATTTATAGTCCATGAGAAGTTAGTTGGAAATTAATTCACCTTGAGAGATTCTTTTTTTGTAAGCTTGCTTGAAGACAAAGAGATGTCTTTCTCAGAGCCATTGAAAAGCTTGGATTCAGACTGAAATTCACAAAACGCATAATGAAGAAGTGACAAAGACAGATACAAGGATATATTACTGTTGCAGATACTTTAGAAAGTGTTTGAAGTGCATGGTCATGTTTGTAAGGTTCCCATTCCCACTCACTTCTTTACTGTTTCTCCTACTTAAAAAAACACAAACAAACCAAACAACAAAAAAACCAAAGATAGAAAACAAAGTGTAATGCAAGCTGCTCACCACTCATTTACGGACGCTTTTTTTCATAAGGGTTTTATGGGAAAGAAGTCTGAGATTCCTCCAGAAGGTGCTGCGCTAAATACACTAAATGTTTAGCCCATGTAGCCTGTTACTTGACATATCAGTCTTGAGTCATTAGGTATTATTTTAGCAGAGAGAGAAGGTTTTAGGAGATCCTGTAAACACAGCAGTCATCCCTATGTTCCTGTGACCTAAGAATCCCAACACCTTCATTCATAAACTGACAGCTCCTCCGAATGGTTTCCTAAGGAGGCACTTACCCCATGACCCATGAAGGAAAATACAGCCTCTTCAATATAGGATTCAGTGCTCTGTGAATCATCAAAGTACAAATGACCTCTAATGGCACTTGCTCTGCTCCTTCTTCCCTAATCCCGCACTCTGACTACTTTTTGCAAGCCATCTTCAAGAAGCTCACAGTGGTAACAGACAGGAGAATGAGACTCAGGTTTATTCATGAAATCCAAGACCTTGTTCATGGCAGGAAAATATGCTGCCTCAGCATCACATGATTTCTCCCTCCTGCCTCTCCCCTCATCTTGCAAGGTTCAAAGTTTATTCTTTGCCATCTGTTGCCTACTAGTTGAAAGGGAACAAGAGCCACCAAAGATCCATCTTGGGATACAGAGCTCTTAAAAGTAATAATAAAAAAAGGGGAATCTTATCATAGAGTTATGTTATTCCCACTGCAACTCGGATAATACTGAGTAACTATATTTAAGCTTGAGATAAATTACCAAGAGTTGCATTTTATAAGCCTAAGGGACACAAAGCTCCTGCCTAGTCAAAAAAAAAAAAAAAAAAAAAAAAGAAAGAAAAATCAATGTAAACTTCCAAACTGTGTAAATTCAAGGACAGTTTATGAGAAACGCTTCTCAAGTTGTTCAACGTTTCTGAGTAGTGATTTCAAATCTCAGACTGCAGGGCAAAGTCTATTCACCAAATTCCTACTTTGGAATACTATAAAATGACAGTCAAAAATATGCAAGTTTTAAGGAAAACTACTGCAATAACAAAAAAGAGTATACTTGAGCACTCCTCCTCTTAACACGAGTTGCTCAAACCACAAAAATAAACATTTAAAATTTACAAATGGAACAAAGCAATTTAACCTTGATCCTGCTTTGATGCTTTTAATTCAGGACTTTACAGAAGTCTACGTTGCTAGTGTCAGAAAGATACAAGCAATAAACGGCAAAAAGCAATTTCATCTTGAAATCACTTCAATGACAAGTTCTCTAACTTCCACATACATCTTGGAAAAATGAAGAAAATCTCTTCATTTTGTATTAAAGATACGTTCTCAACACTCAAAACTTAGCTTTCAGACAAGCATACAACTTGAAATTTAATTCCTCTGTATAGAAGTTAAAGGAAATACAGTACTTCAAATCCAATAACAGAAGAGGGAAAAATGCTTATGACTGTCACATAAGAAGAGGTAACGAACTCGCTATGCAAGCTATAATGGAGCAAAGTAAGTAAAACATTCATAAATATTCTAGTTGCTCACTAACAGAAAGCTAATGCAATCTAAAGGTCATGCATATAAAACCCAAGCTAAGTATCACAGGTTACAAAAACTCATTTCCTCAGTATCTCAGTTTTAAAGCTTGCTAATATGACACTGAGTAAAGGTCTGTGTTTACCCGTCCAAGAGACTATGAGACAGATCAGCGATTCATACATTTTTAAGGAAGTAACATTCTCAGTGTTATATCCACACAAAGTAGATGAGATCAAAATTGAAAAGAAGGAAATATTTTAAGATCATCTACTGCAACTGCCAATGAGGTACACTGAGTACCAGATTCAAGGCAGCTCGCATTATATTCTTGCTTTTGCCTCCGTATTTAGGAAAAAGGGCTGTTACGTCACCTCCACAGCTGTGATAGACAGGTACCATCTTCCGTTAGCCTGAATTTTATTTGTGGTTTATAAAGGAATCAATACTCTTAGCAAACCCCACATGCAGTAATTGCAAAACAAAACCAAAACCAAACCAAAACAAAAAAACCCAAACAAGCAAAACCCAAAGAATAAAGAAAAATATGCTTAAAATATGCTTTAGGAGAAGTAGGAATATTAGTCTCATCTCTGGTAGCAGAAAGGCATAAAGAAAAGTAATTGCAAAGCAGCACACCAAGATGTAGGAACCTAGAAAGGCAAGAACCACCAAAATTATAAATATAAGGAAGAGAAAAAACAATTGAACCGTCAAAGATAAATTATTATTACAGTCTGAAATAAATTCAAATTAAAAGAGACAGCATTAACTTGATTTCCATGCCAAAAATGTTTTGGAGGTTTCTGGACCAACTTAAATATTTTGTTCAGCAGCAAGACGGATGGTTAAGTATGCGTCCTTGGTTCCCCTGACAAGTGAGGCTCTAGGATGCAGTAATGCTGAAAGATGCTGAGTTTTGTGATTCCAAGTCAGATGTAAGACATCAACAGCTTGAAATGCTTAGCTACACACCAGAGCACTGCAGCATCAGCTGCAGAAACTAATCTGCTCACCCCAGCACAATTCTGATGACAACATTCAAGCAAGGAAATACTACTAGAATCTTCAGGTCACTTTGATTTCTTTTGATATCTCTTTAACATTTCTCTTTAAGGCTCTGACACATGAAGGGATCACAGAAAAGTTTGTGTCAAGACCTTGAGTGCAAGCCCTCCCCCTCCACCGCCTCCAATTACATATGCAATGCCCTAAAGCTGACAGCTTCTTTAAGTGTAACCTACGCACTGAGAAGCATTTGGGAAAGAAAAAGATACCCTCAGTAGTTTTTTTCCTCTACACTACTCTAATGTCTTTTTACACAAATCTCTTTTACGTGCATACTATTTCAATACTATCAGAAAAGAATATTTTGTTCTGAATAAGAATGCTTTTGCAACCCCTTTGTGTACATTATTGTGATCAGAAAAATATACAGCTCTGGAGACAGAAAACCTGGATCACTACATAAGAAAAAAAAATTTTTTTTTTGCTTAATTAGTTCATGTTTCCTTCATTTTTAAAGTTTTGCCATGCCAAGACACTATGGGTTTGGTGATTGCTGTGTCCATCTCCCAACTCCACTTTGAACATTCTCAGTTTTCACTGCATTTCAGAGAGCCTTTTCTATTTTGGGACTACACAATTATGATACTGCATTTGCCTGGCTCATGCCTTTTCCATTTCTATTACCAAGACAATCAGAATGCATAAACATGAATAACAATTATATCTGGTTTAATATTCTACTGAACATAATTGCCTTTGCAATCTCATTGTGTCAACACAATGGACCTTTATATTTGAATTCTGAGGTACAGAAGCCCTTACAGCAGACAAGACAACAGATTGCACTTAACTATGTTTTACTCTGGCAATTTAAACCATTAAAGTAAACCTTTTCTAGTTTCCTTAACATTATTATGAGAAGATTTGCTAAAGCTCAGCAAACAGCATCTTTATGTGCAGTTTAAAAAGGTTTTAAATCCCATTCCATACAAAGAGCTGGCCTCCATCCATCATTACATTTGTTGAGAAAATATCCCACCCCAAGATCACAGTGAGAAGACTCCATATCTCATTTTCACTAATTTGACCTGTAAGTTTTCACTGACGTCATTCTGAGAACTATATTAAGAAATCCCCTTTCATCTCTAGCTATTGCTGAATCTGAAGAGCTATCTTCAATACCATCCACAACAAGTTAATACACGTGCATTTAATTAAAAATGCAAAACTCCCAATCTACTTTAAAAATGCCAGCATGCAAAGGAGGCTGTTTTCCTTACCTTGCTTTTTGACATAGAATGTGCTGCATCCTCTTTGCTTTGCGACACATCATCCTTCCCTTTGTCAAAACCTTAAAGAAAAGAAAATCATTGTTACAAATGATTTTAAAGACATAGCACTTTATGCGATCTAGCCTTTGAAATAAATCTGAAAATTATGTTTAGCATAGGAAAGTGCAAACAAGTTTTCAAACAACATATACGCACCAGTCCACCACATCATTTGAAAACACACCAGCTACTACAATATAAATTAATTTAATATCCACTAAGAGGTGAGAATAGTCCTCTGTATGTGGGTGCTGCTGCACCTGATCCAATAACATAACAAACTGAAAATATCGTGTGCAAACTTTTGTCCTTTCATCGTCTCATTTTCCCCCATCTGCATCCAGGCAAACACAGAACAGAATACTAAATAAAGCCTTTTTTTGGTTCATTTCTGTAGCTAGAAATAATTGTTAAAATGCTACCCACATGAAAGCAAATCTAAAACACTGATTAAGTTTTCCAGTCACTTTTTTGCAAGAAAATGGAAAAAGGCTGCTTACGTTAGTCTTGAATTTGTACTTTTAACTTCACGCTGTAGAAGTGTAACTACAAGGTTTTGTATTAAAACAGTCATCAAAATCCCACATTTACCTTCTGTGAGTGACTCACGGTACAAACCCCATGCTTTACTTTCCCACTATCCAAAATGCAAAGTGAGACAATGGCTGTAGTCATTATATGTGTGACAATGGAAAGGTGGGGGGATCACAGTTGTCATTAGTGCTGCTGTGCACTGCTGCACTCCACAGAATGCATACTGGGAACCTAGTATCCTCTTAAGGAAAAATAAACTACTCTGGTTATGAAATACAACAACTCAGTTATCCATTTTCTTTGAACAGGTTTGGTGGTAGCATAAAGCTTTTATAAACAACAAATTGCACAATGCATTGCTCTGAGTAAGTAAAAATGCCATCATTTACATGCCTTTCAGATAGAAGGCAGATAAATATGAAGTCATACATGAATTTCAGGAATAATCCGTGCAGCTGAAAAGCCTTGCATGGCTCTGAGAATTGGAACCCTAGAGCTTTAGCCCACCAGAGGGCACCGCATCAGCGGATAAAATTGCATAAACAGACATCAAAAGCTTTGAGCTTTCCTTTGAACATCTTCTGAACTTGGTACTCAAATATCTAAAGTATCAAGATTTATCAGAGAAACAGTTCCACTTCATATTCTTCAGGGGAGTGTGTGTATGTGAAGGGAAACTTACTGAACTTTAAAAGAATTTTTATTAACTGTCTGTAGCAGTGTTGAGTAGTTTGGTCAGTGTAGGATTAAGTGTTTTCTTTTGGTTTGTTTTCTTTGGTAATTTTTTTATTATTCACCCTTCCACAAATTCAGATATATCAGTCCTGTCACAGAATTTTTGGATATTCTATCACAACCGCACATCTTGAGAAGTTTCACTAACTTACACAGGCATTAGGTAGGTCTTGCGATTACATGAAGATTCTGAGATTACTTTAGGTTTTAGTCTGGTAATCGGTCTTGGATTTTCTTGTTTATATCTACTACCTATTTCAGAGATTCAGTTTTACAACCAGATTTTAAAAAATTATATACTGCAATACAACGATATTTCATATGTTTACACAAAAGAACCTTACATGCCTTTACAGAAAGAAACCTTTACATGTCTTTATAGAAGACCCTCTGTGCACAGTCCATCAAACCCATCGTTTTGAAATTCTTTCCAACACATCCATGATAGGTTTGTTTGGCTAATGAAAACCTGTAATGCATAAGTCCGCTTGACCACAGGGAAGAAGCACCTAGACGCAGATTTCTAGTACTAGAGAATCTGGGAAAAAAAAAAAAAATTAAAAAAAAAGGTCTCTCACAACCCAGAGGCCAGAACCCACATTTCCTATATAATCCCAAATACAAAAGCGTATTTCCTACAGCACCAGTCATCATGTGCTGAAACAAAACATTAGAGGTATAGGTTGCTTCAAATGTTAGAGAACAGATCTGCCTTAATTCACTGAGAAGTTACTAGATGGGATGCCAGTCTTAGGCAGTCAATGACACACCAGAACCACAGTAATGAGGTTATGGCTTCATCCTCACACCCAAAAGAAATTCCCAATTAGGAACCAAGTTTCACTGAAAATGCAATTCAGGCATTTTTTAACGGCTTTCCAGTCTTCACTCGCTTATGTATATGCGCATACAAAAGACTTAATTATGGAGCCAACAAGAAAGTGCTAAGTCAGGATTGTTCTTACAGAAAAGGGAGCTATAATTCACAGCTTGCCTTCTAAAGCACAGCAGCTTTAAGGGCTTCACACATCCTTATCCAACATATATATATTTCCTTATTTTTATAAACAAGTTTTTCATTTGTACCACCAATGAAAACAGAATGCACAGAGTGCATTCCAGAAGACCAGATACAAAGCCCAAAGGTCTGTGGTGTATCCCTGAATTTCACCTCCCTGCTTCCAGTATCTCAATCCCAAGAGGCATGAGTGCTTGCTGGTTCATAAACACCACCCTACGTGCTGTTCCCTTCCTTACTCATGTGCACAGAAAAGGGCTGTCTGAGAGGCTTGCTAGTGAACCCAAGCCAGGGTGCTGCACATCATGGAACACCTTGCACAGACCCATCTTGGTCTGTGATGAAACCCAACCAGTCACTTCACCATCATCCCACACCATCCTACTTGTAATATCCCTCCCTGCAAAAGATAAGCTCACTCAGAGTATAGACAGAAGGTTGTTCTCCCCATGTGCTAAAATGTGTTAAAAAAAATAAATCGTAATGCAGTTGCTGATCGAGGCACTGCCTCATGCACTGTAAGGATATGTTTTCCAGGGAGTCTCTGTTAAGATGGATAGATCTCAATACCATATGCAGTCTCATCACTTCTACCAAGAACAATTTGATTCTAATACTTGCAGTGAAATTTGTATTGAAACATCACAAAAAGCTATATATGAGCCCAAATGGAGGACAATATATACTTTGCCATAGAAGGTGTGACCTTCCTTGTTTTAACACCACAGTCCCCATGGGCTGTGAAAGCTGATCCCAACCCCAAGTGCAGTTAGCTGCAGCTTGTGGTATGACCTTAGGAGACAAGGTAAACTGCCCATTAGCACATTCCTACTGTAAGCTCTTTGCAGGTCATTCCAAAGCTTGCAGGTGGAAATCTACACAAAAACCAAGAGATGCAAGAGCCCCACAATGGTATGTTACTGGAACATCCAGAACTCTATACATGCAAGACACCAATGGAACAAAATCAAATGATGCTCTTATAGAGACTGAGCTGGAAAACACTGTCAATACCAAAAGAAAAAGAAATCCTCCATAATACAGTCATGGACAAAAAATAAGGAGCGTATACATTGTAAGATTAGTGTTAAAGAATCTTTAAGATAACGTTTGTAGTAGGGTACATTGTAAAACAAAACTGTTTAGTTAAGGGATTTCAATTCTGAAGCATAAAACAACTATCATTCTTTAAAGTTGCACCCGCAATCTGTCCCTTCAATAAGTCTTGAGGGAAGGGAAAAAACAAACCAAATCATATGATATGTCCTCTATCTCAAATACCATTTCATACCTCTCAACAAATACCACCTGCTATATCTCAAAACTCCAAATATCATATCTCAAGGATACTTGAGAAAAAATACAGCGGAAAAAAAATGTTACTTTCTAAAGTCAGATTTTTTTTTAAATCCAAAAAGAAAGAAGGAGTTATTATCCACTGGAGACTTCTTCCCAACAAGCAGAAGAACCAGTAAAAAAAGCAACGCAATGCATGAAAAGATCACAAAGCGCAAGCCAAGCAACAATATTATCAATACCTAAAATGAAAAGTAAGGAACAGACTGATTTGACTACTGTGCACATGCAGATGTGAAGAACGAATAATTGAGCTGAAAGATCATATGCTTGTGGAAGAGCTATGAGCTATGCTTTGGGGGAGATACTGATACTGGTGCTATATAATAAGCATGACAGGAAAAAAAAAGGAAAAGTCTTTTAAGAGAGTTGAACACAGGAGATAACAACCTTTGTAACTGACTAATTTTCAAAAGCTTACTGAAAATCAGTTTTAAGAATACAATCCCATATTAACCAATTCAGATTCCTCCATGGGTTTTGAACCTTAAATACTCAGAAAAGCATTCAAAGTCCTATTATGTATTTTCTCACGGTCATGTTTTCATTTGCAAACACCATATAAAATAAACAATAATAATCACAGAATGTCCTCACTGTAACTACACGAGTATCTCTTAGGCAATAACTAGTCCCTGCTTAAACCAAACCAAAAAGAGTATACCTTGCAGTGTATTAATATTGTTTAAATTCTTCAGGTGTATGGAGGATTCCAAAAGATAAATCATTTTTAGTAATATGATTACACTTGAATTTTTCCATTCGCATTTTCAGAAGTCATTCACTATCCACTTACAAAGAGCTATCAGCTTTAATGCAGAATCCCACTTAGGAAGGAAGGAAATAGATGATGAATCCATTTTTGTTTCAGTAATTACTAGACCACATGCATTTATTTTAGAGGTGGGGCGGATCTGCCCAGCTGCCAACTCCATGCTTGCAAGCTTTGAGATCTTTATTTCCCGAGCAGCTCAAATAAACTCGATGTACAGATTCTTGGTAGAAGGCTAATTATTTCCTGAAGCAGACTGGAAGGAAACATTATGGGGTAAAACAGGAGGTGTAACAGAAGATGGAGTCCAAAGCAACTGCCACCCACCTGCCTGCAGTTGAACACACTGCTCCAGGGATTCTGCAAGCCAGCACTGGCCAGCAATGCAGAGCTCCCTAATCTCCAGCCCTAAGTCTTTTCCATTGCTTCAAAGCCAGGGCTTACAAACTCAGTGAGTCATTCCGCAGAAAACATACGATAAAAAGTGAAAATGATTTCATTCTCCCCCCATGTCCCCAGCACTCTGGCAACTGAGTGCGCATGCACGAGACAAATCACACACACAGAGTAAATCTGGTAAGAATGCACAATTTCTACAATGTCCCCTTTCAGGAATGGTGACCTTGGAATACATTTTCAAGCATCAAAGTTTCCTGAAGCATACTGCTGAAATTCAGGTACTCATAACAGAAGTGCGCATTATGGACAATGAAACTCTAGAAATCAATTACAATATTCCATCACTGATTTTTAGGAAACAACAAATCTGAGCAAAAGGAGATTTGAGCCCTTTCTGTCTTAAAAATCTTGCACTGCAGAGTTCAGCAAGGCTATGCTTTTAGCCCAACTCATTCTATCTTGTCATTTTATGTCAAACCACCGATGACAAGCATGCATATTCTTCAGCAGTTACAGCTAAATTAAAACCTTCTGCTGTACCTTACTATTTAAAGCAAGGCCATTGTGTGCACAGAGAGCAGAGGAAGCTGTTTATAAACCATATCACAGGATTTGAGTCATAAAACGCCCAAACAACTAAAATAAATATTCCTGTCAGTACCAAACACACAAATGCCTGCAACATAACTTGCTTACCTGTCTATCTGGAAATCTTGCCACTAAAAAGGGCTGTTATCTGAATGCATACAAGCCATATTCTTTGTGGTTTTTTACCAACATCTCAATACATTACTTTCATTCAAGCTGAAAAATCTGAAGGTGAAACTATAGTCTCTTCCATACATTTTAAGAAATGCAAGAACAAAACAAACCTGGTAAAGCAGGAGAGAGTTCATTATATCCTCCAAATGAAGCATTCCGGACAAGCTTTCGGCCATCAGTTCTTGGAGAAAACACAGATGAAATCCCAGCACATGAATAAAACCTACGTCGTACTGGACCTTCTTCCTTCATGAGTTAAGGTGTTTGTGTAACTATTATGTTCTCTGAGAAAGCTGGTTAGCATTAGCTGGTTGGATCAAGACTGTTGCAGTAACAGCCTTTTACCTCACATTCTGATGAGTAAGATACAAAAGGAAAAAAAAGAAACAAACGAAGGGCACACATGAAAAATGCAGTGAAGAGACAGGAGCTGCCAAATCAGCAGCGAGCCAAGCAACACTATACTACTCTCGTCAAACCCATTAGGACGCTTAAAGCAGAATGGCTTTTCTTTTCCACAAATACACCACATCCTGTTTCTTACACCTCAATTTCGGTCTTACTCACCTCTGCTTTCTAAGCACACAAAAAAATGGTGAGTAATTAGGTTTCAAGGATTCATTAAATCAATTATTTTTCCTGTTAGTTTTTCAAGTCCCTAATTTATACTGCACAAGGAACAACTCAAGAGCTGTGTGGCCTCCCTATTTGATATTGTGGTACAGTACTGGAACCTGACAAGGGAGATATTTTGCATTACATAGCCATGCTAAAATTTCCTGTTAAGGCACTTACCTAGCCAGTTTTCACCAACCGATTTCCATGGTTTTTGCATGTTCATTTCTTATTTTTATTTAAAAGGTGAGGTAATAGTTTTTTCTTCTCTAAGACTCTGTCTGTTTTACATACACAAACCTGCCTGACTCCTGGAAAAGTTGCACAAAGTAAGCCCCATCAAAAAAAAAGGGTTTTTTATTATTAATGCCCCAAATATTTTATGCAATGAATAACACACTTAAATGAATCAACTGAAATTTTAAACATATAGAAGTCCCAGTAAATGGTGCCTCAAGACTAAAATCAGCTGATCCAAACTGCTCTTCCTCATAGCTACAAGAATAAAGTCAAACAAGCACTCCTTAACCTCCTTCCTCTACTGCTCATTATATCGACTGCTTCTTTGCTCAAGCATTCATGGCCACTCTCTTCCATATGTGGAATTTTCTTTCCATCTGGTTCTCTTGTACTGACCCCATTTTCCCCACCACACCTAATTTCTGACAAAATACATTCTGAAACTTACTCCATTTGCTGATAAGAAGAAAAATAAGATACTGATAATTGGCTTGAAACTAAGAACTTGCATTCTCCCCTACTCCATGCTAGAGGTCATCTTCGCCACAAAGTGAAATACATTCCACAAATGAGATCAATGGTACCGTGAGTTCGATTAATCCTCGAATAATACCATTTACTCCAGTTGCTTATACAAAAGACTACACTTACTATTTGCAGCTCAAGTAATTTCAGTTCACACTGGCTCGAGGATAATACAACAGACTGAAGTCTATGAAAGGTTTCAACTGTGTAGAGTGTATGTACATTAGTAAACATAAATACATACACTAAGACACTTACAGAAAACACTGAAAATATTTTTTCTGATTATGAAACACAGTAGCTTCCAGGATCCTATTAATCACTAGAATTTCTTCATGTCTCTTAACAGACCAATGCCTCAATACATGCCAAGGAGAAAAAAGACATAAGTGAAAAAGAACAAAATATGAGGCACTAATAGAAACCATTATATGTTGATATGTAACCTTCCCTTCTTCTGTACAAGAAGTGGAAAACTATTCATTTGGGCACAGGAAGGGGGGAGAAATTGGATGAGCATGTCATGTATGCAGGCCTGTCTCCATGTATTCATTATTGTATCTCATACTTGTCTCAGCTGAAGCAGTCCTTGTCCAGACATTCCAGAAGGAAGAGAAAGAGCAGCCAAAAATCTAAAGGAGTGGAACGGTGGGGCAATGAGGAGGAAATGCCAAGAAGGAGAACAACAGGGGGTTTTTTTGTTTGTTTTGTTGGGTTTTTTTTGAAAGCTGCAGTAGCAAAACTCCCCTTACACACTGAAGGAATTGTATCCTCTCATTACAGACCTATCTTGCCCAGTTAATGGGTCTGTTAGCTCATCTTTCAGAGTCAGGGCTATGACCCTGCCCGGGAACACCCTGCTGACACCAGTATCAGGACACTTCCATGTCTTGTACCGGAACAGAAGAGTTGCACAGACTAAAAGGCGGTTCCATCAGCCATCCGCACCACAGGGTGTAGACTTCTCTACCACCTCATGTTCAGGTTACTAAAAGTGGCTGTGTATCCAGAGGTTTGAGGAAAAACTGTAATCCTAAAGGTTTTCCCTTTATTTCTCTCCATGCCCCCTCTGATCCCTTGACACAGTTCATGTAGCCAAACTGTATATGAGAACAGATTAGAAACATCTTTCACCTTCCTATGCCCTTTTCTCCATTTAGAAGTGACACTGAAATCTTGCATGGATGAAATTAGAAATTTCAATGTGGGCAATGATAAATTTTCCCTCCCTGAAGCCATCTCTCAAGCACAGAAGCTGTTATCTGGGAATTCTGACTAAATACCTTCTGCTTTAACTCAATAGCTATAAGGGAGAGGCAGAGTCTGTGCTTTTTCCCAAAGTATCACTGTCTCATCACCACAAAGGAAGGGGGAGTGGGAGGGGAAATTTAAAAAATCTGAGAATCCTCCTTCATCTACCTCCCCTCCACCAAGTCATCTTCATGTATAGCTTAATCTTGTAGTGGCAAAACAATTAATTACATTATTTGGTTGTAAAAATCCACTAGTTCCCCAACTTTTCAACACTGTGGATTTATTATGCCTACTAATACCTGTATACACTTGCTCACTTGCTTCAACTACTTCAAAGCAGTATACGTTGCCAGAGAAGCTGACATGCAACTGAAAGGTTTAGATCAAAAGGAATCGGCAACATTTAATAAAAATGAGTGTTCTTCTCCATGATGTGACTCTAGGCTGAAGTTTATTACGACTCTTGAGTATCAGCCTGCAATGGTAAAAGGGTTTCCTACTCTCCATACACTTGAAGCTCTCAAAACCCCTTTTAATTCCTTGCAATAAATTTGATTTCTGAAAGGACACAAGTGTACTTTAAGGTAGTTGGAAGTGCTTTTACACGTATGTTCTGTACATGACAAGGGAACGGTCGCTTCATTAGCCACACGCATTAGACACAACAAAAAAATTAAAAAATCATTTTTCCTTTTTTCCCCTCCCTAAAAATAAATTCAGACAGAATAGGTCAATTTACTGATAAAATCACAATTAACATCATTCATCAGATGATCTCAGACTAATGGCCCAGAAAACTTTCTTTCCTTTTAACAGCAGTTCCCAGTGCCTTAATAACTGATATTCTTAGAAAATTCACTAACATACACAGCTTGGAAGTTTATACAGTTTCAAAATACTCACAAATTGACCTACAATCAAGTTCAACTGCAAAAGTCAGACATAGCTGAACAGCCTGCAGAAACGGGGAAGTAGCTGCACTCCAGCCTTAATGCATCAGGTGTGTGACAGTATCTGTACATGAAAAAATAAGATTCCTCATAACAAAATCATGTACTTCTTGAAAGTAGGCACTAGACTATGCCACTGAAAGGGAGAAAAAGTCTATTGGTTTCTCTTTTAGATAATACCTAAATCAGTAGGAAGACAAAAAAAGCCATGGCTGAAATATTTAGTTCCTCTATCACAGGGAGGGTGGGGGTCAAGGAATCCATTCTCAGTCAATGAGGAAGAAAACTTACCTATTGCATACATTTTTCTAAAGGACAGAATACATTTCTCATATTAGCTACTCAGTCAGGTCTTCCTCAGTAGAAAATGCTGGCTGAAAAAATCATAAACCCATGCTTAAAACATTCTTCCATTGTACCACCTGGGGCAAAACTTCAATCTCAGTATACAAAACAAAGGCAGATAGAAGACAGGTGCCGTTCCATCAGCCTATGAATACTGGTGACAAAGCCCGGGTTTAGTTTTAAAATACTTCTCCAATGGAAAAATATTTACAGCTGAAAAAAATATAGGCTTATCAAAAAAATCACCTCTCTGAGTTGTACAGGCATGAATTCCAAGCACAGAAATGGAACAGAAATCAAATATATTCTGAATGATCCAACTGAGGAATCTTAAACATATTTATTTAAATATATTAAAGTTTAAATTAAATAACTATTTAATATTTTATATAATTTTTAAATTTAATATATTCTTTAATATAATATTTTAAATAAATTCCTTTTATGTAGATTTTAGAAGTTTAAAATAATGAACACATTATACAAGCTGATACTGATGCAATAATACAACTATGAGTGTATCCGGTGATGCAAAGCAAAAAAAATTCCTTTTCCCTTTTGAGGTATAGAAGCAAACCCCCAAATCTTCTTAAAACCAGAAAAAGCTGAAGGGAGAAGAAGGAGGAAGGAAAATTGATAGTGTAGCAGAGAAGACAGAAGTTTTTTAGACTCCCTCTTCAAGTCTGACAATAACTTGCCCTGACACCTTCACAACACTAGGTTTTCCAGAATTCTCCCCCCAGTCTGACAAAAGAAAAGGTCATAAATAATTCTGTACATGTAGTGTGCACACACTCATTGCAGCATGCATAAAACAGCAAAAAGAAACTGCTAGATGAGTTTTATCCAACACCTGAGTTTTCACACGGACTTTAAGTGAAAGTGGTTTTCTCCTATTTAACAGAAAGGATATTAAATATATACTTGCCTTCAAACACCAATATTTGATTCAGAAAAAAAGACATTTGAACCATGATGCCAGAAGTTAGGCAGCGGCAAGCATCTTTCACCAAATATTCTTCTGTTCTCTAGGATTTCCAAGTGGAGTGCAGTTTAGCTGAGGAGCAATTCCAGAGGCAAGCCTAAGACAGGTTATGAATGAGCACCAAGGCTACCAGTGCTCTGCTGGCAACCGTACGTGGCTGCACCTCGCTGCTTGCTAACAGCTTCTCCCACCCAGAGTAAATAGGCTTGCTCACTGTGCAGGTCCCAACACCCCAGCCTTTATGAAATTCTCAAGATCACAGCTCAGTTTCACAGAGGCCAGCTCTGTAGAGACTGCCATGGAGAAACTGCTTGAGAAGTTTCACAGTAATCAGCCTGGCTGTGCCTTTCAAACTGAGCACAACGCTTTCATAAAGCCATAACACATGCAGAAAGGCACACTGGCAATTTACTCAAGCCACAAATGCTGGGTGGAGCAGCATTTCAGAAAAGGCAAGTTTTAATAAACACACAATGACTTGCAGAGAGGAATGTGCCAGAGTATGCATTACAGTAAGGCAGCAGGAGGTCAAGATAATAGATTCAGGAGATGAACCACACACAGCAGAACTTAAAACATTTCACAAGAAATTCAGTCTGGCAACACAAGCTAAAATCAGCTCATTCAGTGGTCAAACTCCTTCCTTGATCACTGTGACTAGAACCGCACTCACATCCCATTTGAGACAAGTAACACTAAACCTATTCCAAATAAGTCGTGCAATGCTGCCAAACTGGGGCTTCACCTCTAAGAGGTCATAAAATTGAGAAGTGACCACCCATGTCACTGGGGCCAGCTCCCTGCAGCAGTACAAGATACTAATCCAGACCTACCATAAGAACAACCAATCCACGTGGATCCTCTACACCGCTGACTCCAAAATACTTCCTCAGTATCAAAAGACAAGGCAAGACAAATTAAACACCTCTCAAGAAAACAGCAAGAGAGGATCAAGACTTTCCAAGAGCAAGGGCTTTCATGGTTTTAGACAAATTTTTCATGCAACAGGAGAAAGTACAAGTATTAACATTTTTTTAAGACATAAGATGAGCTTGCTCTACAGAGAAGGCCCCTGACTTCAGAAGTAATATTTACTGTTAATGTGGATGGAAGTGTTAAAAAATAAGCTTGTTGGAGAGCCTCAGCAGGCCCTCTAATAGGCCCTTCCTCTCTAGTGCTGAGATAGTGAGACAAACTTAGGGGAAGATTAAGTTAGGTAAACAAGCATGGCATGCTGAGTAATAAGTTGTTCTTACTTTGTCAAGATAATGAATTATTTTGTGGTTCTTCAGTTTCTCTGTTCAAGGCACAGATATAGTGGATGGAAACACGAGATTTCACAAAGTTACTTTCATGACTAAGTCTGTCTAGGTGTAGAGAGTAAAGTCAAAGGAAACTTGAGAAGAGAAACAAAAATCCTTATCAAAGATTAGATATAACCCATCTATCCAGGAAACAGCTTGATTTGCAGTCAGATAGATTGGCAAGATTTTGCCATCTGCAAGCAAAATACCATTATCAAAAAGAAATATTAACACACTGAAAGCATTATCTGAAAGAGAAGTGAGAGCTGGCATTTAAACAACGATCACTGCTCTACCAGTGCAATTACAGCATCTGCTATACCCACAGGCATGCAGAATTTCTCTCTCCAGCTCCAACGTGGCTTCAGCCCCATGCACCCACATGAACCAACAGGCTTTCACAACCTCCTGGCAGAAATTTGGCCAAAGCACTAAAGCCAGGTGCTCACCTCAGGAAGAGCTGCTAATATTTGGACAAGGCTTCAAGTTCTCTGACACAGGGCTGTATCTTTCCTTCCACTCGTCCACAGTAATCCCTCTTTCTTCTAACAGCTGCTAAAAGATTTGTGCTACATCTCCAGAACTTCTTGCATACTGACCACCAGAAAACCAGGACAGGCATGAGAAGTCAGGAGCTCCAGATATTCCTTGCCACCCAGACAAAATATGTTGCTGTTGCTGTCCACTGTGCCAAATGCTTGAAACGAATGCTTTTTTAAAGGATGCCAAGTTGCACAGGTTAACAACAAACAACCTTTACTTGTTAGCTGCCTCAGGTAAATAACAATGTCCAAGTCTTTCATGTTCTTGGTCACTATTATCCCACCATGCTGAAGGTATCAGCAATTATGAAATGTTCTTTAGGACTTAGTGCCTGAAAAGATCCATCTTTCACTCGCCACCTTCTTTCACACACAAAAATAGCCAAATCTGTATTTTCTCCCCAAATGCAGCATCCTACAAATTAAAATCATAGCCTGTCCTTTAGATATCTTCTCTTTAGATATCTTCTCTATTCATTGTGCTCATCATCATCATTGGCAGAACTATAATTCTGCTTCCACTGTCAGTCCACCTCCCTGCACCTAAGCCAGTTCTGTTTCTCAGTTGTGTAACCCAGAACACATTTTCATCATATTGCAAATTGAATTAACAGCTACTACTACCCTACTGGAAAGGAGGGGCTGATCCTGTTTCTTATCTCAAGCTCCTGCTGGGCACGCACTTTCACAGTTTACTTTTACTTGACCAGCTGACTTAAAACAAAGCAAAATGGAACAGACAACAGCAAGACGCTCATAATTTAGCTCAAACATTTACATAATTGTAAAATAACTCCTCCTTAATCTTTACCCCACTAACGCACTTTTACCAGACAGTTCACACATTTTCACCCCACCTACATCTTATCAATGCTGTGGCTAAAGACAGAAAAAAAAATGAGCAGTGATACAGGAACATTCAGGAGCCAGTAAGCTTGTTGGCACAGGTCACTGCTCTCTACATGAAACAGAAACAAGAGCTCCAAAATCTTAAGGTGCTATTTACTGAGTTGCCAGCCCTTAAAGTACCAAAAAAAATACTGTCAACACAAGTATGGCTGCTCTTTGTTCCTTTTTAAGTATGGATCATGCTTCCATCAGAGCAACCTGCAAATAAAGCCCTCATTCAAAGCCACAAAAACTTAAAATGGAAAATCTTGTCTATAATGAATGTTGTGAATTTTACGTTTTTCTTCATATGGATTTTCATCTCCTTACACTCTTAAAAAATAAGACCAGAGATTATCTCCTGAGTAAATAAACACACACGTAAATTACCAGCAAATGAAAAACTATAAAAGCATTTCACTATGTATACTTTGTAACATACAATCAAAGGTAAAGAACAGCTTTTGAGAAATAAGAAAAATAAATCAGACATTTTTAAACATGCAATTACAGATTTTTTTTTGTATTTCTATCTTAGCTAGATTTCTCTCTTTACCACAAGTACAGCTTATTATTATTTAAGCATCCATGCTGTTTTCATTCAAAGTTTGAAATATCTTAACAGCATATTTATAAGTTAGAAAAATTTAAAAATCTCTTAGGAGACGTCCGATTTTTTTCATAAATTTTAAGTGATCACCATTTCTACATTAATCTATTTTATCAAACTAATAGAGAGGTATCCCTATGTAAGTCTGAATTAACGAGATTTACAGGAATCCAATTTACCAGGGATAATTTGTGTAACAACTTGAACAGCTTACATCACAGCAAGCAGAGTTCTGCTCTACAGCTTTTGAAAACACAGTCTTGGATTTGGTATTTTTCCTGCTCACTTTTTAACTGGAATAAAATAGTTTTGTCCATGATTCATTTTAGTAGGTTAAAAAAAAAACAAAAAAACAAAAAAAAAACCAAATAAGCCTGATAAGAGTTTAGTTGTTTGCCCATTAACCATTAATAACATTTTCAACCATAGAATGCAAATAGAGAAAATGAGATAAATTAACATTCTTCAATCTACGTGTCAACTGCTAGAACTGAAAAAGGTTTTAGCAGTCCTAACATCTACATGCAGTACCCTTAGAAAAACTGGTGAGCTGGCAAGGCCACTCTACCTCACTAGAGCCTAAAAACACACCATCCCACAAACACAAGCAAAGCTTTACAGCAATAGCTAACTCCCCAAGCACATGAAAGTCTCCATCAAAAGGCTACTGAATTATTTAGATCCAATTCCAAGTCTGACAATTCTAAATAAAATATTTAGGAAAAAATACTGTATGATCATTTGGTATGGTCAAGGCATGGAGAAGTGGGAAGGTTTCACTGCCTTGCAGATAAGGCAGAAGAAATACAACAATGATCTGAACATAAAACATATCACATGGCAACATTCACATACAATATATAGCACTGACAAGTCAGAGACAGAACTAACTTGGCCAGTGTTATGAAAGGACCATTAGAGGCTTCAGAAGTCAAAATTCAAGACTGCACACACGGAAAAAAAAGACAGATTTCCTTCAGAAAGTTTGACCTTGCAAATTCTTGCCAGATCTTTACCACTGTTTGCTCACTTCCCATCCTGATTTGAGAAGCAAAGTCTTCTATTTAGTGAGCTGTTGAGGGTAAGAGTCAAGAAACTGCTTTCTTAAACATATACAATGAAGAGAGAAAAATCTGTAAAAGTTTTCCATATCAACTCAGTGTGAAGCTGTTCAAGGCCACTTTCACAAGGAATTCCTGAGCTCTGACCCTGAGAAGTTCCATAATTTGAAAACTTTCCTTTTTGTAGTACAGCTTAGAGCTCTCAAACAAAAGTTGCATCACTGCCTTTCTAGAAATGACGGTATGTCACAGAAAATGAAAGGTTGTAGAGTTTAGCCAACTTTGTGCCTTTATTAAATCCTTTCTTGCACACTGTAGATTCAAAATACTAGGTTTTAGGTTTGTTTTGATGTCTCTTGAACCTCAGCATACCTGAGCGTTATCAGCTTTTGCAGTAGATGGCACTTGGATTTTGCTACTCTACAACTTAAAGCCACTGTTGTTTGGAGACTCAAAAAAAAATTTAATAGAATAAATTTTAATTGCAGTACTAGGATCAAGATTGGCTTATTTTGATAGTCTAATTAACTAATGATGGGCAAAGCAGAAATAAATTAAATTCACGATACTTAAAATTACAAGTCCATCTCAGGACCAATAGTACATACAGCTGAGTTAGCCTTCAACACTGAAATTATGAACTGGCTATGTAAGCTAAGTGAGTGTAATGAATAAGCGTAATTTCCACCATCAGTCTTTCTAATAGATTTCTGTCAAACAACCTTGCTGAAGCTTTCTATGGATGTGAGTCTGACCTGCACAGTTTTAAAGGTCAGTCTTAGCCTAGAAGATAACCTAGTCTTCAGCCTCAGAATAAAGGACAGTATATCTTCAAGAATCTTAAAAACATTACGTCAAATAAGAAGGTGCAACTTCTTCCTGCAAACATTATGCAAAACAATGACAATACACACAGAGTTTTGCTGAACAATCGCCAGACAATGCTGCCAATCAAGCTGTACTCCACATTCATAAACCAGATCTGCACTGGACTCCAAAAAGACAACCTCCACTTCTGGCTCAGGTGACATAATATGTTCCATCTCATAAGACTGAAAGAAGCAGGCAAGGAACTCGTTGTGTTTTAAATCAAGAAACCAAGTACAAGAAAACTGAAGCTTTCTGAAATTCAGAGCTATGGTCACATAAATTAAAACCCAGTATTTATACATAGAAGCACCTAAAGTCATGAAATACGTATCGCTTACAACTTCATAATGACACATTTCATGGTTCACGCTTGATTCCAAATCAAAAGCCAACTGCCCAAACAGATGTCAAATATTTACCTCCACTTCCTCATTTTGAGACCCAAGTTCTTATTGACTCTTAATCATATTCATAATACTTCTAATTAGGATCTTACATAAAACACAAGCAGAAGACACAAATTAAGCTGGTTCCAGTAGATCTTCCAAGTGACAGGCACTGAGCATGCTGCTGGCTGGCCAAAGAATATAGTACATATGGTGGTGTTTCCCCACTAATACCAAAGTGCTGGTTGCTGTGAAGGCTGCCTTTTCACTGCTTTCCTGTTATTCCGATTCACGTATTTTTAACCACAAGCCCTGTACAGAACTGGCTTTATCACATAAGCTCTATTATTCAGGCAGCAGAAAACATAACCTAGGTAATGGTGGCCAAACACCATCCAACAACATCCAACTGTCCAGCAGCAAAAGCCAAGTATCCACATCACAGCTCCCCTTTATATATATTCCATCAGTAATCAGTTCTTTGTAGACTGTATCATACATTTTTCTGTTTCCATTTTTTTCATCCTGTGCCTAGCATGCTTTTGAATCATTTGTTTACATTACCCATCTCCTAAGGATGCTCTCAGGTGCCAGTGACTAAAAGTATCTCCATTTAGTTGATAGTAAATGCCTTTAAATGCTATACCTTTCATATTTCCGCATATTCTCATTACAAAATACTACAGGTATATCGTAAAGACCTTTGCTAATTACATTTCAGTTACAGTCAGCCTCAAGTACTCTATCACTTGAAACTCTGTTCTAGTTTATATTTTTCAGGCTTGCACAGCATCTCTTTTCCCTTATGTAATAAGCTCACAGTTTGAACAGCACTGTAACTTCCCTGTAGGAATGATTACCATAGAATAACCACCCAACTTCTAAATGTGGGTCAACCACCTCCACAAAAGTAAAGCCTACACCTCCTGAGTTGCAGATAGGCTACAATTTGGCAATTAAAGGTTGCTGAAGCCCATCTCACATCATACCTATTTACTACTGAAAATGACTGTAAGCCAAGTTCTTCGTTTCATGAAACTATAGCTTCATTTCTAGTAGCGCTCCTGGAAGACTATGTCAGTGATGACTGATGCTAAAAAAGGCACAGATATATTTAGCCATCTTTTAATCACTTATATGAGCCCTGAAATAAGCAGAGGAAAAAAAAAATCAAAAGAGAAGACTTAATATCTCCATGGAGTTTGATGTAGTACAAATCAAGTCTTGGTGCCTTTCAAGCCCATTTTAATCATCTCCCTATGAGTGGAAGTCCTTAAAAAATTACAACAATTTGCCTTTATAAATTGGTGGGAACAGTGACATTAAAATGAAGGCTTCATGACAATACTCAAATACTTACATAACTACAACATTTGTTGTATAATGGATACACCACAGTGCACAGAGAGAATAATCAAAAATATCTTTAAGCATAATAAAAATTACAAAGAAGTTATATGTATACTCTCCAAAAAAAAAAAAATCATTCCAGACTAAGCACAACGCAAGGCAGAAATATCAAGTGCTGTTTCAGAGAGATAACAACAGCTTTTAGAAAATATATCAGATCTACCTGTAAATAGCACTGAATACTACCATAGTAATTCTTACAATACACTAAAAGACTATAAAATTCAACATGGCAACAACTATCTTTGATTTCAAAGTTTTTCCCTTTTATCTGAATGGTAATAAACACAAAAACAGGAAAATGACGCAAAGTTACCCGAGGAACGGCTTCTATAACTCTGACAGACAAGTATCACTACTTTGACAAAGCAAACTATGAGAATTACAGACACTCATACCAAAAAAAATCAACCTCAGAAACACTAATCATGGCGAGAACTAAAGGAGGCAAAGATGACTGGCATGGCTGCTGAGAGTAAAAGGAGAGAGAATATTAGTAGAAAAGTCTGAAGTTTTCACTAAGGACTCCACAAACACATCTAATTATATCCTAGGCAAAGGACAACACCGACAGTTTCAAATTCAAATAAACACAAGGAAGCAACTAAGGCTTGCTTTCTGGTTTAGTTTTTTAAACAGACTACCAACATGTCAGGGTCTACTGGCGAGTTTCACTTTGCATTCAGTCTGTTCACATGGATCCACTAGCAGTTTGTTTTCAAAGTTCTGCAAAGCAGAGGGACTGTTTGAAAGCTGGCAAAAAGTGGTGCTGAGACTTTTTCCCCCCTTTCCTAAAGAGGATCTTTCAGTAGAAGTAATTGTTAAAAGATCTTTACAAAAGGTTCCAGGGTTAGGTGCTGTATGGTAACACTTCTGTCATAAGACAAAATGTAAATACCCGAGACATTAAAATGACTATCAGTTACAGGATCATGCACAGAACATGATTTACCATTGCAGGGACCGATTTTCCACAAATCATAGCATGCTTTAATAAACTAGTGCATCACGTAATGTGTTTGTCTCCTTTTCAGATTAATGCATAAGGATGCAAAAATTACACATGATATTCATATATCCTTTCTTACTTACCTCTTCTCTGTGAACGGGAGTGTTTTTGAGCCAACATTTGGAAAGACAATTAACGTCAGAATATAAGCTCTTTAAGATCTTTGTAAAATAGAAAACCTTTGTCTTACCATGGCTGTGGGCAGTTCCTGGGCTGAGAGATGGTTGGAGTAACTCTTTGGTTGGAGTAAAATAGGCTTCTTTTCCTTGGCGCTGGCTCATTTTTCCTGGAGTTAAAAGCTGTGATTCATCGCTGTTTGTTACCACTGCTGAAATACAAAATAGATGCTCATTCAGTGATACTATGTGCTTGTGTATACATTTCTATTAACAACTTCACTGCTATTTATGAAACTAGTAATCAAATGCTGCCTTGCAACATTTTTCTTTCTAGAAAAGGAGGATTTCAAACCAGAGATTTGCTTTGGAGGAGATGGTAGAAAGGAGCTGTTAAAACTGGCCTAAGACATCAAGCAGAAGATGAAAACAAGAACTAGGAGGTAGGAAAGGCTACTATTGACTGCAGATACAGCACTGAGCTGTTATTTACCTTCTGAAATGCTTTTTCTTTACCACTTTTGTGACAGTTCTTGGTTTAACCAGCCACAATGCAACTGACTCAGGAAACAGCTTCCCAGATCAACCTATGCCACTATCCCAGAAAGCCAAGATGAAGTTAAGTATGTACCTCACAAGAAACAAGTCTTGTTAGTGAAGATCATGCACAGGGTCCATCAAGGGAAAGCTAAAAAGACATGTCTGAAAGACTTGTTTGATGTCTTCTAGCTCTTTGTGAGACTATCTGGCCAGTCTTCCAATTCACAGTGTCTGTACGTTTCCTTAAGCTGCACACAACAAAACTTTTTTTTTGTTAGTGGAAGAATGACAGACTCAATAACAGCTGTCCTGTGGAAGGAGATACACTGACAAAAAGTTCTCAGAGGAGGGAGTAAAACACAGCTACTAAAGAAGAGCCTGTCTGAAAGACTGGAAGTTATAATGCAGCTCATGTTAAAGAGCTGCCAAGCTCTCTTCAAAAAGCTGTCAAGTTCAGCAGAAGATCTAGACTAAAGAAATATGTTCCATTTTCTGGATAGAATCCGCAAAGTACAGAGGTCCCTCCTCTTAGCTTTATTTCCACTATTATTACAGTAACAAAAACATTTTTTCAGCAAAGTCTAGCATAAACACAAAGCATTATGAAGAATGCAAGGATGTCAGGATACCCATCTGTTCCATTTTTCTACATCAGATAAAACACCTAAATCTCTGCTCGAGAGAAAAATACATCCTATACAGACTGCTGCTAAGGAAAAGAATGTGAGGAAATGGACAAAGGAGGCAAAAAGCTCATTTGAAGTCTGTCAGTGCCAGAAAGCCAAGACTTTAATGCAGTGACAGACTTTGTTCTTCTTGTAGGACCACCAAATAGCGTTTTATTATCCTGCAGCTCCAAGACAAGGGAAAGGAGGGAGAATGAGGAAATTGCTGAAGTCTTGGGAAGGGACTGAACCACAAAAGGTCTAGTATTTGAACTGAAAAATGAAAGGAAGGCCAGAAAGCAGATGCTTCACAGGCTTGCACAAAACAGGTCCCTTTGAGGGGAATGAGCTACACCCACTTGTTTTAAAGATGTTTAAGGTGCAGTGCAGCGGCACCAAGTTTCCATCATCTAGTTGAAAGTTGCTTTCAAACAGCCACTGGTCATCTAGCTTCACAGGAATGGGATTTCACAGCCTTTCCCGCAGGTGCCCTCGGCCTGCACCCCACTGTGGGCAGCTCAGGCATGTGGGTGGGCACTGCAAGGGTGGGCACCTTGTCTGCTGCGCTGTCACTCATGTTGGGAAACACGCTCTGCAGCAGGAATTACACTAACAACTCTCCCTCGAGTGGCCAGTGCAGAAGGCACACTTCTGAACAGGCTATGTGCAGCACCGCTATTTTTTTTTTATTATTTTATTTTTAAGCTTTGGAAATTCAGAAGTCTTTTTGAGCTGTCAAGACATGGTACTTGCCAGTAATTTGGAGTATTTCTTAAGCAAGCCCTGCACACAAGTTTCACCAAAGCACGAACTGAACTCAGAGATGTTAAATCAGTAACACCCACAGAGCTCCATGCTTCAAGTTAACTATTAAATTCATACTCTTTTGTCAGTCTGCAGAATCAATTTGGGTCCTGCAGAGACTGCTAGCCGTGCCAGAAAGGCTCCTTTCCTACAAAACAGTTTATGTATCACCTAACACAGAATATCTTGTGATAAAGTACTTTCCATGCCTGGCGATTCAAGATGAATTTCTTAAATCCCGTGGGCCTTTGAGAAGTTCAGTCTATAAAACTGAAGGATGATTAGTAGGAGGAGCTTTAAAATCTCCTTTTTGTACAAAGCACTATAAAAGTACCAAACAAATGGGAATAAATCAGTTAAGAACATAAATGTCCATCCACACTGTAGCAGCTACTAGGAAGAAGTCTGTCTCCTCCAAAATGCCCCATCCTGATGCTCACACATTTGCTTTGGGGTGAAGAGAAAGGTAGAGAAAGGCAGAAGACACCTGCTGCTTTGAGCAGAGCATACTGAATAAGATCAGTAAGAGGCTTCCATCTGTTTTCCCTAAAAAGTTCACTAATGACCTGATTTTTACAGGTGCCTGTGTAATTACAATTTTAAATTAGGAGGACCTCGGGCAGTTAAAGAGCTCAGTAAAGATATGCCTTAAGCATCTCACGGCAGGAGCTTTGGAACATTAGAAGACAAAGATGGAAACAAATATAGCTATTACAAAGAAAAGGAAAAAGGAGAGAAGAAGGGGTTGTTACTATTTATGCTAGCAATAAATCTACGTTATTTCAACAGTTTTCAAGATGCCATTAAACACCTACAACTGGGAAGCAGATTTTTTTTAAGGGAGTAGATTTAATGATTACATATTAACAGATAACACAGCAGTTTGTAGAGGCTCCTCGACTGCTGTTTATAGCTTCTGATGGATTGATTTTGGAAACATTATAAAAATGTATGGTGGATACTTAAGTCATCTGTTTAGTGACAATGTTTGACGGTCTTACAGCTAATTAATTAGAGCTAAGTCATTTGAGAAGGCTATGGGGAGATCTTACTGCAGCCTTCAGTACATAAAGGAGGCTTAGAAGAAAGATGGAGAAAGACTTTTAACTAAGGCTTGTCATTACAGAACAAGAGGCAATCATTTTTAAAGTGGAAGAGAGTAGACTTAGATTAGACATTTGAAATAAATTTTTTGGGGAGGGAGGCTGGGGGGGGTGCACTGGAACAGGTTGTCCAAAGAAATTGTAGGTGCCCCATTCCAGGAAGTGTAAAGGCAGGCTGGGCAGGGCTTTGCAACCTGATATACTGGAAGGTGTTTCTCCACACCAAGGTTATCTTTAAAGACTCCTTCCCACCCAAACCACTCTATGATTCTAATTCTTCTTAGGTTTCACATGTCATCTCTGCAACTTGAAAGACAGATCTGGTAAGCATATGCTCAACATGTTCTACGAGACATAAATTAGCAGTGCCAACGATTGCTTCCACTCAATGGCCCTTAAGTGGTGATTTATTTTTACACTTTCACTCAGGCTTCAGAGCAGCTGCCCAAGAGACAGATGATCTCTGTTGATCCTCTCCTTTACCTGAGCGAGTTTAGAACTATATCATCTATATCCTTGAAGATGAGCAGAGGGTTATTTTAGACAAGAAACATCACTTAGTAAATATGAAAGCCTTTTCGTGACTCTTTGGAGGGCATATTTCAACACCAACAAAACTATTAGAGCTGATAAAACACATTTTGTTCAATTTCCTCATATTGGCCATTAAACTACTAATATATAGTTTGTCAGTCAGATTCATGCATCAGACGAAAGAAATATTGGGGTTTTTAAAGCCAATTTATTTCATCAGATAAAGCTATAAAAAAAAAATCTGAAGTGGCAGCTTCACGGTTCTTCCATTTCTATAATGAGCAAGTGAAAGTGCCTACACTCCTGAAAATAACACAAGGACATCAGATATAGGAAAAAGTTTACTATATATCAACTCTGCATTATTTTTGAATGTCTATAATAAGTGACATCATCCAAGACCATGGCTTCTGCGCATATTTCTCACCAAAAAGAAAGAATTTGTCTGCATCTTTCCCTTCCCCACATACGTAAACTCTTAATCACAGGCAAAATTATACTGCCAATCACACAATCAGATCATGCTGACACTCATAAATCAATGGCAATAGTAGGTCTTGGGCTGCCTGCACACACATAGGTGCACACACTGAAGTTTTCCCTATCACCCCACCAGACTCAGTCTTTATTTGAGTATTACAGTATATACACCTGCTCATTTCTGAAGATGTAAATTTATTGAAATCAGTGAACCATACGGCACTGTAAACAGCCAAGCTCAAAAATAAACAGTTTCTGAACCATTATTCCCATGACTTTATTATCTATACTACAATACTATCTGAAGGTTTCACTTCAAACTGATAAATATATATTTTTCTCTTCCAGGTAAGCAATTTAAAAGATTTAATTTTTGATAACCATGACTAGGAGAAGTGAAGAATAAACTTTTCCCACTGAAAAAAAACCCAAAAAACGTTAATGTAGGGAAACTTTTAGATGGGTAGTCTGCCAGGTATAATACTTTTCCAACAGTAAATTTCCATTGTACTTCAGCTTCTCTATTAAAATAAAGAGGAAACCCTAATATTTAGCCCAACAGCCTATGTGCCAAGATACAGACTAGCAATTATGAATGTAAGTGCAAACATAGTATAGAAGAGGGAAATCACTTACTTGATGGTCCATGAGGGTCTCTGTTATCCCCATGCTGCTGTGTACACATACAATTGAAGAACGAAGAACAGCAAACAAAAGAGTCCAGGCCAGGAAGAAGCAAGTGCACAAAAGCAGCAGCAGCGGGAAAGAAGAAGGACAATGAAAATAGTGTTAGTTCATAACTAAAATACATCATGCACATCAAAACCAAAGGCAAGACCTCAAGAGACTTAGCAGTTCAGAAAAGCCGAAGCAACAAAACTGACAAATATGCCTACAGAGAAGCTATCATATACGGTTAGTAAACAGCAACTGCCTGAATTTCTAATTCTGAGTGGAACCTCTCCATCAGATATTTAGTGCTCAAATGACAATATATTTTAAAACATTTTTAGCTGGAATGCTTTCAGAAGACTAAAGCTCTGAAGAAAGCCGCAATAACAAAATCTGTTTCCAAATCTGCTCCACTTTAAGACAGGTGTTTGGAAGGACAAATACTTTTAAGCCATCAGTAATGTGCACCAACAACAGATCCAAGCCTAACTGCTTTTGCACACAAACAAGAAATTAGAAGCCACAGATCCAGTTCACCTACAAAAACAGGTAACATTTCAAACTGCTCAGGATGCAGGACAAGCAGCAGAGTTTTAAATTTAGGAGGATATTTTATATCAAAGTATTTGCAAAGTATCAAATTGTACAAAACAAATCATCTCTGTCCCATGGAATGCATCAAATATAGGCACTAAAGCACAGCAATTATAGGGTAACAGTCTGTACTTCTCTCTAACATTTTATCTGGAATCTTTTATAAAATCATTGCAAACCAAAGCCACAGCTGGAGCCAAGATCTGACTGTACTCAGTCATGTACCGATGTAAGGTAAGCTCTACCTTCATTTTAAAGCATCTACAACCTCTGAAACCCACAAATACCAGAAAAGGAGGAGAAAGCAAGCCTACTGATCATCATGAACATCTGCTCCTTCAAAATAAAATAAATCCAAATCTGCTCTATCTTCTATATACTAAACCCTTTTGCTCCATAAAGGAGAGAAATCCTTGCCCTGCTTTAAAAAGCAATCCAATCTTTCCTCTCTGTTATCAGGTCTAAACAGCAGGAAACATTAAAAAAAAAAAAAAAAGAAAAAGAAAAAGAAAAATCTTAGCAAGCAGGAGTCTTGTCTTGCACTCCTGATCTCAAAACACAGATTTTTACTCCTTACAGCTGCCAAGGGGTTTTAAATTGACACCTCAACTTGCAAATGTAAGGTACTGCAATGAGAATGAAGAAATTGCAGTACACATAGGATATGTGAGGGAACCCTTCCTTTATAATTTTGCACGTTCTGGAAAATGACTTGATTAAACATGAGAAGCTGAAAATGTGTATTTGGTAATGAACCTTCTATCGCTGTCAGAGATTAAATTTAGGTCAAAGAGTAAAACACTGCTAAGGGAACCCATGAACTTGTCAGACAGGTTTAGGTACTAGTACATGAAAGACATTCAAGAATTCAATGGTTTTCAAGGCAAAGTGTCTATTTTTACCGCACAGGTAACATACTGCAGACTAGGAAACAATTTATCTTCAGACTGTAACTGTATTACCCTATGCTGGTTTTAGATTCAAGAGAACATTGACTACTAATGAGGGAGCAAGGTAAAGGAGTCTGCAGTAACTGTACAGAGACCCAGCAGTCAACTAAAGGACTGGGAACAACACCATTCAGCACCAGTCTGCTTTATTTCACACTAGAAGTTGGAAAGCAAGAGAAGAGAACTGGAAAAATAAATTGCTAACAGGCATACAGGATCAGATGTTTCTGAGACTCAGCACGTTCACGCACAGTGAATACTTACTCATTGAAGAAACAGAATGAAAAAGCACGGCAGCAGGTCTCCTGTCTCACTGCCTGCCTCTCAAACAGCCTTGACCAAGATACAACATGACACCACAGCACAAGGCAACCTGTCACCTGAGACGATGCAGGGGCTTTTTATGTAAATATTTTAGCATTGCATGGTTAATCCCGTGAACTGGTACAAACAGCTCCTACAGCAGATGCTGAAACACAAGCCTGTCTAACTCTGTCCCTGATCTTCTCCAACAGAAATTCTGTTTACAAACCGAACGGCCTCTGTTGCTGGTCAACGTGCTCTCTTCATTAGAACTATTTGGGCCTGTGTCTTTCCCTAAAACCTGTAGAATACAGTTTTCTAAATACTGATGCAAGATGTTAAGATACTGAAATGAGACTACTACAGCCAAGAAGACCTCATCATGCTACAACAGCCTATTGCACCTCTGTAATCTGCAATTCATATTACTGCAGATCAGGGATTCAAACCCCTAAGGGAACAAAATATGACAGTTGCACTACTTCAATGTTTCCTCTGAAAAGAATGCCCTCACGGCATTCCTGCCCATCGTCTACCAGATTTTATTCTAAATATACAAAATGAAGACATACATGCACTTACTTCCAGAGAAACTGTCATTTATTTAACTGATGAATTTGATTACAGAACAAGTCCTTTGAGAAGGGAGGCCCTCAACACTACACAACTAATTCAGCTTCTGCTGAGACACATTTAGTTAAAAATATTTGTATCAAAACATAAAAAACATGGCCCTCCTTCCAGTAAAGTATTAGATTAAGACTAAGGAATAAAACTAGCAATAAAATACTCCACGAGACAGCAGCCATAACTCTATTTTCATACAAAAGCAGCTCTGTGCTTCAGAAAAATACTATTTTTAGACATTCACTTCTCAGAAGTAAAGCTTACAACAACTGCTACTAAACCTAAAATTTTATCTGCCACCTTGTCCTATAAAACAAAATCCTTTTCCTGCTGAAGATCAGGACAAAAGCAAAAACACGTCAAGCTAGCTGGATACTACGAAGGATGAGTGTGTTAAAAATAGGTACTAGATTTACAATCTAAACCTACAGCTAAATTCTTAATAGAGTTTAAATGCACCTTTTAAAGCCAAGTTAAGGACTTCTTACCCTACTGAAGATCAACTTTTCCTGTAAGCAGTCACTAATATGCGTAAATCACCAAGATTAACCATGTGACATTTAAATTCAGAACCCCTAACCCACCCTGAAAAGGTAATCAGTAAAAAGGACCTCTATTCTATGCTTCAAGGAAAAAAGGTACTTTTAAGGCTGCTGATGTATTTAAATAGCATGGACTGACTATAAAAGTTATATCGAAGGAAATACATTTGTGAAACACGTTTTCGTTAAAAATACAGGAGCATCTAGAAAGTTTTCTAAAAAAAATTATTTAGGAAAAGAATGTTTTACGCTAAATGTTCCCATTAATGTTCTGAGTTCTGGGCCAGTGAAGTTTCCTTAAATTATTATCTCACTGAAAGGCAAAAAAGTGTTTTCAAACAAGAACTTAAACCAAAGTGCCTGGTATTTTGCCCTGCTCTAATGGTGCCAAACCCCAAAAGTTTTGCTGAGCTGTCATAAAATTTGTGTTCAGAAACAGTGAATATAAACCTAATTATTGGACAGGAAAAGCATTTCATGTAAGACTTTTCTCTCTAGACCAGTTCTGGGAAGGAAAGCCCACAATATTAAGTTCTGTGATCTCCTCCTCTGTTTTTCTTTTACATGCAACCAAAACTGCATTAGCAAGCTAGCAATTCTAAAAAGAGCTTTTTCAGGTACCTCCTAGAAACCCCCCAAACGATTTGAACTCTGATAGCAAAACACTGATCAGTGTTCTTCATGCATATTTGCAAATAACGTGTTTCACAAATTTTAAATCAGACAAAAGGAACGTGAAAAAAGCAAAAAAAAAAAGAAATCAAATTGCAGCTAAAGTTCTGAAACATTGAACAATCTCAAACATGACCCTTCAAAAAGCTTAAAATTCCGGGAAGTGTCTGATTTGTATACATTCAAGGTCTTAAAAATTATTGTGCATAATCTCACTTAAAATATGTGCTTTTTCTGTTTAATATGTCAGTTTCAATTTTTATTACGGCACACTATTAGGCTCCTAAATAAGCTTTCAAAAATGTTTTTAACCATCCTAGTGCAACACATAAAACTTCACACTGTAACTGCAATCAAGATAGAAAATTACACCCCTAAATGATACACTGGTAAGACGTGCTAAGAGTAGCCAACACATATAACATATCAAAAAACCAGGTATACCACCAGTCAAAAAAAGTTCGGAGATGACACTTGAGGTGCTTAAGCACACAAGATAAAAGGCAAATCTATTCTTACACTCTTCTGAAGCAGACTTAGTAAAACACATAGAGCCTCATTTCAAGATACCTTATCAAAACCATGCTGTTGTGAAAGCATGTGATAAAGAAAATTGGCACTTTTCAAGTTACTTTCAAGCTTTTTGTAAAATGCTGACTTTTTATTATTATTTTGGGAAACAAGAAGCACAGCAACTGAACTGACAGGATTTAAATAAATATATATATACATATATATATATACACACATACATCTCCTATCACACAGCTGAGAGATGATACTCATAGTATGTTATGCCTGGGACACAGATGCATTGGCCCTACCACAAATCAATGAATATGTTTATTACAGAAATAAGCCAAGAACTTATTTAATGCACTGTAAAATAGCTTGTCTCCAAATTCATCACTCAAAACAGCAATAAACCACTTGATTAGATTAATAGCTCCGTCACAAAAAGTTTGTCATTAATGAAGCATTAAGCTTGAGCTTCACTTCAGTTATAGGAAAAATATCCGATTTTTTACTCTAGGAAGCAGTGCCTCCTATTAGAAAGAAGCTTTGGAAACTAAAAACATCTCTTGCTTCAGCTATCAGAGCATTTCCATATAACATAGTTATTGGAAAAATTAGATTCTTAAATAATTTCAATGTCATGATGATGATTACATATCATAGTAGCCACTAGCCCTTCTTGGTTTTAAACTGTGCTTAGAAAGAAAGAGCTGGTATTTTCACTACTTCAGAAAATTTATATTTAGCACAGATTGTTAACTCTTAACACCTGAAATCACTCAACATATAATTATCACTCCCCCTGCCTTTTGTGCTCCTGATTCCATCAATAAATATATTATTCTTTTCTTCTGTTCATAGTCACTAACTAGTAAAGTGCCAACTAGTAAGACTGAGAGGAACATCTTTTTCATTTGGGACTCAGAGACATCAAGGATCAAAGCCAAGAACCAAATGTTTCTTGACATCCAGCCATCCTGCCGTGGGTATCTAGCAAATGATGAGTGATACTACATGATATTCCAGATGCGCTCCCCAGAAAAGTATCAATTCAAACTAAACCAGAATAGATTCAAGCTGTTTAATCCTCACTCCATACAGAAGTATTTTCCCATTCAAATGATTACACAAAGCCACATTTAAGTTACTCACTGAATTTCGATCAACTTCCCCATCAACCAGAACGGTCTCCATGCTGAAAGGGCGTGTCGTCCGTGTCTCTGTCAGTTACAGCTCTTCCATCCTGTTACTGCAGATCCTGCATGGGGAAACAAAACCACAACAATTCACTTCTAATGGCTGAAAATTGTAAGAGCGCCACACTCTCCCCTCTGATTTAAAAAGGTAAATAGCCACCTATTGTAAACAGCGTATATTATGGTTCCTTGCAAAACACACAATCCATAAAAATCAGCTTTTTAGGAATGAAGGGAGAGAACGGCTTCAGATAAAATTGTTAAAGCAAAAGCTACTCAGAGGCAACCGTCTACTTTTAACCAGGAAGAAATTCACAGGATTCATCCTTTGTTTCCCTTTGTGCGAGAGTCCTCAGCAGCACACTGCTCCTGCCCCACAGGAACATATACATAAGCTGTTTGGCTATGTAAAAGCTGTTCTAGAGCAGAAAGAGTTTAGGGCTTGCCAACGTAACTCCAGAAACAGCCACATTTTGCTTTGTGGAAGAGACAGAAATTATACCATTTGTGCAAGCCAGCACCCTTCTGTGACAGAGCAGGCACTCAGGCATCGCCACACACAGCCAGAAAACAACACCTTGTTCTCTACACGTTCCCTATTTGCTTCTTTTGCTAGAGAACAAAAGCTACAATAAACCTGATGAGGCAATGGAAGAGGTTGTCCAGAGAAGTCATGGCTGCCCCATCTCTGGACGTGTTCAAGATAAGGCTGGACAAGGCTTTGAGAAACCTGGTCTAGCAGAAGGTATCCCTGCCTGCAGCAGAGGAGTTGGAACTAGATGATCTTTAAGGTCCCTTCCGACCCAAATCATTCTATGATTCTATGAAACCTTAGTATTCACGCATTTCAAGTCAGTGGTGAGACAAGGAAATGGTCTGGAAACAGGTAAAACTTAGTGGAAAAACCATGCCTTAACCAGTAATTCATTTCATTGATTTGAGGAGGGAAGCAGATCAGGTCAGGATGCCTGCAGAGATGCCCATCTACAGCCCATGGCTCCGCTTCTCTCTGCAAGGGTCTCATCGGCAAAAGATACAAGGAGACTCAAGCGCAATAAGTTGGCCTATTTAAAACAGTAAAGCCAGTACCCCACAGGGAGAAAGCCCTGGGGTGTCACCCTCCACAAAGCCATGCTCACACTGCCCTTCCTTTCAGCCAGGGCAAGTGCTTGACCAGAGAATTAGCCCACGGACATTTTATTTCTCTCTTTCTGTCTTGGGTGGGGTGAAGGAGCAGGAAGAAATTGAGTTACAAGCCAGATTGCTAAACCAACACTTGTGTAAGAGCAGGGGTAGCATGGAAATGGTGGCTTCATTTAAGCTACAGTGTTGGCTTACTGTGCCTGGGGAATAGATGGATTCAGCTCAAGAAACTGAGAGCAGAAGGGTGAGGTGGGAGGAGGCATCACGAAGACTCTTCAGGGAGACTGAGGAGCATCCTGGGTGAAGGAGAAGCAGAGAAGAGCAAGGAGAGGACTAGGAGAGCATACAACAAGATCTTGTGGTACAAAGCCTGCCTCAGAAAATATACATATTAAAACAAAACTCACTATGAAGACCAATCATTCATTCTACTGTTTTCAATTTTTTTATTATCTTTTTTTTTTGTGCTATGTAAAGCACATCAGAATTAAAAATCTCTTAGGAATAACAGAGTATTAACACATAACAGCAAGTTACCTTAATGTATGACACTAAAACACAAAAGGAAGCATTAATTATAAGCTTAACAAAAAGACTACGCACTGAAGAAACTGCGAAGTTTTCAGTTCCCCATGACTCAGTTCAAAGCATAGGGAAGGACCTCGCTTATGTACCCACATAATTACTGAGGTGGCATGTAACTGGGAAGCATACAGCTAGATGCTTTCATGCATATTAGAAACAGCAGACATCTAAAGGGAGATGACTACAAGTGATTAATTAGCGTTAATAAAATGAACGTTGGCATTACCACAGAAAGAGGAATTCACCCCAGAAGCTCTGTTTCCTAAGGCAGCAGGTACGGCAATGCACAACTTCCACACACTGGTGCGGGGATGCAGAACTGGGTAACATCTCTTGGAGGCTGCTCCTCATCACCTCTCCCACACACACCCATTTTAGGTTCTATTATTAGCAAGCAATTCAGCAACACCAGGCTGCATACATATTCAATTTACGGAAACACTAAACTCTTTTAAACAGGATGAAGAAAGAGTGTCATAGCAAACAGATGTATGCACTGATATATAAAGCAGTTAGTCAACTTTTTTAGTTACACAAACTTGCAACTATGCTCAGTTATCCAAATAAACAGACCCTTCCTGACACAGGAACGTTCACCCTAAACCAGTTTTTGGCCCATCTCTATTTTTAACAGGCATTTTTCAACTCATAATTTTTATTGTCAACACTCTCGGTGTATTCTGCTCCTCTGTTCATGTGACCACAGCCACTCCTTCCTGCATTATCTCAGTCTCAAGAGCAGTGTCATCAGATAGGTATCCTAACATCCCTTATCAGTCATAGTTGTCCATGGTCCTCAGGGAAGCTCATAATCCAGCTGGGTCCTGAAGACTGCAGAGAAGTCATCTAAGAAAGGCAGGGAGAAAATTCTGCCTGCTCACATTTGAAGAGATTTGCAGAGCAAGGCAAGCGCAGAAATGGTTAAAAGCTACCTTCCCCCACATTGTTTGGCTTGTGAGCAGCCAGCCAGCCTGGCTTATTTTTCTTGGCAAAAGGAAGGCTGAAAGTGAACAACACTGTTTCTGAAATAAGCCAAAATAAATACCAAGGAGGGAAAGGGGATCTCTCAGTGAAACAATAATGCCAAAAAGGCAAACAAGTATGAACTTGGAGAAAATATTTATTTTGAAAATTACAGAATGCTTCCAAACAACTGAGCTCTAAGGCTTTGAAACAACTTATCAATCAATGTAGGGAAGGGGCATTTATTTATTTGTAAATGCAGCCAAGTTATTATGAGGGATACTTCCACAAGTAAATGAGCTCTTTGCTACTTCAGCTAACCCAACCATCAGATTTGAACACACAACCCCAAATTTAAACCATCTTTTTAGTTTCTGGATGTCATTTATGACATGCCTTTGCTGCTTTCTCCACATTCACAAGTGTTTCCAATTTGTTGGTCCTATACAGTTGGTTGGTTTGGGGCTTTAATTTACAGATGTTCCTACTTGCCAATCACAACTCTCAAGAGTTTTAATTTCAAAAAGGGTACACACAAACTGAAGTTATTTGAAATTAATTGTATTATGGCATCCCAGCTAATCACCTATATTTCTTTCATGGACAAAGGTATTGCTCATTTTGAAGCAGCTGTACCAATCAGAAAAATCATGCCATAAAATAATGTATTTCTCTCCAGCTGCAAAGAGGATCAAGGGTGATTAGTTCAGAAGCATGTATTTAAAGCAAAAGGAAAATGTGTTCTACTTGTCACATGATGGACAACCCATCCTGTTAATACCTGTATTTCATCTTAATTTATTTTAGCAGATTGCTTCAGCCATTGGTAGTATTTGTAAGTCTGGTTTTCAGTTAGCTGCACCTTAAGAACAGGAGAATCCTGCATGGTTCTCTGATACAAAGAACGGACAGCAAGCATTAACGAAAGCTCCTACGCTTTGTGAACAGGATTTTATCCAACTATCGATACATATGCATACTCAAATGTTTTACATGACTTCCACTGTTTAAAAAAAAAAAAATCTCAAAAGCTGTAAGAATCTGCCTTGGGTCCCGCATTTGGGTCACAACAACCCCATGCAAACATCCAGGCTTGGGGAAGAGTAGCTGGAAAGCTACCTGTTGGAAAAGGACCCGAGAGCGTTGGTCAACAGCCAGCAATATGCCCAGGTGGCCAAGGCGGCCATCAGAACCCTGGCTTGTATCACAAGCAGTGTGGCCAGCAGGACAAGGGATGTGATTGTCCCTCTGTACTCAGCACTGGTGAGACCGCTCCTCAGATACTGTGTTTTGGGGCCCCTCACTGCAAGTGCATGAAGCTGCTGGAGTGCACCCAGAGAAGGGCAAAAAAGCTAGTGTCAGGTCTAGAGAAGAAATTTATGAGGAGGGGCTGAGGGAACTGGGGTTGTTTAGTCTGGAGAAAAGGCGGCTGAGTGGAGACCTTATTGCTGTCTCCAACTATCCAAAAGGAGGTTGTAGCAAGGTAAGTGCTGGTCACTTCTCAAGTAACAAGCAATAGGACAAGAGGAAACACCTTCAAGTTGTCTGGGGAGGCTGAGACTGGAAAAAAATTATTCAACAAAAGGGGCTGTCAAGCATTGGAACAGTTTGACTGGGGAAGAGGTTGAGTCACCATCCCTGGAAGTAGTTAAAGGACCTGCAGCTTGAATCACCATCCCTGGAGGTATTTAAATGACCTCTAGGTGTGGCATTTAGGGATATGGTTCAGTGGTGGACTTGGCAGTGTAGGTTTATGGTTGAACTTGATCTTAGAGGTCTTTTCCAACCTAAATGATTCTGTGATTCTATAATGTTACATGATATTCTCTGAGGTACAGCTGCATGGGGTCACAGAGCAAAAGTAGCAAAAGCCAGATGCTTTGGCTGTGGTAGAAGTCCGTGGCAGCACACCTTTATAGACAAGTGGATTTGGCCATGTTCCATACTGCCTTATGAATTCCATACGGTAATCAGTTTTTATGAGTGTTTACTGGATGGATATGTTCATTTAATTGAAAAAAGGGGGTTATTTGGAAAGGCAAGCCCTTTTATCCTCCAGTATAAGCAAGGCTCCTCAAATATGTAATTTGTTCCAGACATATTAGAGAGTTTAAACGTGGCTTGATGGTAGTAATAACTTATTGGAAGTAAGTTTCTAACATTAAGAAAAACTGCTCCTCCCATGACAAGTTCCTGAATTTCAGCCAAGGCGCAGCTACAAAGCAAAAGTGAGAGAGATGACCACTGAATCCAACACATTTTCGGTTTAGTAGATGGACCAAGTTACTTGAACACCTGCATACTGTATTATATAGGCAGGTTTTAGCTTTCTCTGTAAGTACTATCACCTGTGGTCATTAGATATGGCATTTGCATTGTGATACTGTTTTGTGATCTGTTATAGCACCAGAGTACCCTCTTATACTCCAGCATCATACTTTACAGGCATGATGCAGCCTCACCTGTGAACTGCTAACAGGCTGCACTGAGTGCATGGTGAAATGGTTAGTTACTGAATGCTGATCCGACCTTCCCGAAGGGGAAACATTCTCCAGGTCCCTGTCCTCCCAAACTGACCTGCTAAGCTCTGCTGGATGCCAGCCTTCTTTCCTTAAGCCCTAAAGTAAGTTAGCGCACTTGAATTGCCCAAGATGGGTAACAGATAAAGAGTATGTTGTAAACTACTTTTAAGATGGCTCAGGCATAATACATTGACTTCAAAGATCAAATGGCAACACACACAGGTGAGGTACACTAGGAGAAAGAAAATCTAGTTGTTGATATTGGAATCCAGAAGGGCAAAAATTCACCTAGGTCCTTGCTGCAAAGCAGTCAAAACAATACCAGACAAATGCTGTTCCACAGGAAATCACAGAACAGTTGAGGTAGGAAGGGACCTCTGGAGGTCCCCTTGTCAGTCCCCCCATTTTTATGGGAGGACATGTAGGCAGCTTTGGAGTATTGCCAAGGGTGAAGACTACACAACCTCTCTGGGCAACCTCTGCCAGTGTTTGGTCACACTCACAGTAAAAAAAGTGTTACCTGATGTTGAGAGGGAATACCCCGTGTTGCAGTTTCTGCCCACAGCCTCTTGTCCTCTCACTGGGCACCACTGGAATGAGTCTGGCTCCAACACCTTTACACCCCGCTTTGAGCTATTAACACACATTAATGAAATCCCTCTGAGCCTTCTCTTCTCCAGGTTGAACAGCCTTAGTTCTTTCAGCCTCTCCTCATATAAGAGATGACCCAGCCTCTTAATGATCTTAGTGGCCCTGCACTGGGTTCTTTCCAGTATGTCCACATCTGTCGTGCACTAGGGAGCCCCGAGCTGGACTCAGCACTCAAGGTGCAGTCTCTCCAGTGTTGAGCAGAGGGGAAGGATCACTACCCTCGACCTGCTGGCAATGCTTTGTCTAATGCATTCAAGGATACCATTCACCTTCTTTGTGGAAAGGGCACGTTGCTAGCTCATGTTCAACTTGCTGTCTGCCAGGATCACCAGGTGACCTCTAGACAAGCAGTTCTCAGGTGAGGTTATCAGTGTGTTCAGTGTTCAGTGGAGTCCATAAGGAAGTTTAAGATAATACTCTTGAGAAAGCTAAGTGCTAAAAAAAGTAAGGATCGGGTTTCATACAAATTGAGAGCCAACAGTAATAGGATCGGTTTTAACAGATTAAAGGAAATCTAAACCCTAACTCTAACTAGATGATCAAACCAAGGCTCTCAAATAATCTAAATGTCATTCAGCAATTGTATGACTGGGTGAAGGCACTTTCATTTTGCTCCATGCAGCAGAGGAACCGCAGTAGCACAGAAAGTAATCAAGGTACATGCCTGACTTTCAAGGCTCTCCAAATCCAGTGCACCAGAGGAAGCACAGCTCCGCAGTTGTAGTCTGAGGCCACAAACTGTATCTCTCAGCCATGAGTCCACACACCAAGTACATTTCATTAAGAAGTTACAGATCAGGCCAGCTTTTTGCACATGACAATGTCACTGCATGCCAAGGACCGTGTTCCAAGAAAGCAGGAATTGAAGCCGAGTTATTTGTAAAAATGGAGTGACACTAACAGGGACAAACAATGCAGCAAAAGTTCTGGTAAACAACAAAATCACAAATACTCATTAACTCTCAAACCAAGCATCTTAAACACACTAACAACAACTTTGAACAACTAGGAAGAGGTTTTGTTCTGCAGTTCTAGAAAAGAAATTAGAGAGCAGAGTAAATCTCTAGGTTCAATTCCTTCTTCTGTGAAGTCAGGCCAAACCGGAGACCTTGGCAGACCCAGTAATAATATAGGGCAAGTCACAGATGACAAACAGCATGGTTATGTTAACCCTGAATTGCAGTGTTTGAATGCTCAAAAGTCTGCTACAGCTACAACCACAACAGACTTCACAACTGCCTTGTGTACATCCCCTAAGTATCCCATGGTCACTTAATGCTATCAGCCACCAAATACACCCTTACGAAACACTTTCCTCCACCCTGAGTTTCATCACCTGCCTTCTCATTTCCTGAATAAACAGCCCATGTGCAAAGAAAGCTGTTTCCTCTGTTTCTGTATTGCTGTTTGCAGAAGAGGAAAAACCAAGAACAAACAAAACCATTCCCCCCCCACCAAAGAAAAAAAAAACCAAAAAACCAGAAAAGTTGAAGCACCAAAGAACAAGACCTGAAAACATCTCTCATCTAGAAAAAGCTTGGAAACTAGAAGCTCGGGTGGCTTGGCTATCTTGAGAGTGATAGATGGCAATGAAGGCCAAGAAAAGGGCAGCAAACTTCTGAATATCCACTGCAACTTTAATAATTTCTTCTTTAAACGGGTGTCCCACAGGCAAACTTGTCCTGATAAAAATGAAGGAATATAGAAGTTGTAAAAGTAACCTCCAGGTACTAAAGCACAACATCCTCTCAAAAACCTCAATTTTCAAGTGTTCTGGAGGCCTCTGGCCACTGAAATGCACTTCAAAACTTCTGAAACTTTACTAGTCTCCATGATACATATAAAAATATGTAGACTGCTCCTGTGATTCAAGGGAGTCTTAATGATAAAAATTCCTCTATTTTCTATGTGTCTAGTTACCTGAAGCTTTATCTGCTTTGCTTCCACAAGCCAATTTTACCTAGCGTTCAGGCTAACTTTTGAACATCAGAACAAGAGAGGCAATAAATCATTAATTAATTTTTTTTTTCATTTAAGCTTGAACCAGAGAGATCCTATGAAACTCCATAAAACATTCAGAAGAGTTTTTTCTTTTTTGCTTTGTTGTCATGAAGTAGGGAAAGAGGAATCAATCAAACCTCACACCACCAAATGTAGCATTTTATTTTTACGTTTCAAGATGCTGCAGTACCAACCAGCAAAATAACCACGTGGATGCCAAACCAAGGTTAAATTGGTCAGTGACAGCCTTTGTATGAAGAGAAAAAAAGATGCACTCAAACTAAGTGATTGGACACACTGCCCGCTGTTTTCCTTTCAAAACTCCACCCTGTGACTTAAGGGCACATTTGCTGCTTCCTTGGCCTTGCATTTTTCCTGCCCAAAGAGGATGAGCTAAAAACACTTTTAAGAAAGCAGCATGACAATTTTAATAATCTCAGGTCAGGGAATTTTGCCTTTCTTCTAACAGCATTAGAAGTTTTCTTTCACAACTGTAAAGGTACTACTAACAGCCTCACGTACACGCACTTCCCCCATATATGTAGTCAATTCATGTTCATCCAGAGGTCTGCTCTAGAGAAGCCCAGATGCTTCTATTAATATCTCAGAGTAAAAAAAAAAAAACAAACCATAATTGTTGTTCTGCCCTGTGATGAAAGGCCAGCTGGTGCTCCCTGTAGTTTCTTATCTCTCCTTTTGGCAGCTGTGTGAAGTTGCAGTGCCACATGGCTCCCCCAGGCACAACTGAAACAGTTTAAGAGATTACTAGTCCTCCACACCTGGTCCTTGTCTCCTCTTCCCCTGGCTGCAGCGGCTGCCTTTTAGACCTGTCCGCAAGACTGTCTGCAGGGGTGCTCCCTAACTCTCTTCCTTCAAAGGGAAATCTCACTGCTACAAGTTATTTTACACCCTCTGAAAACATAGATCATTTAAACCAAGCTAGGCCGTGGGACTTTGCACTTGCCTTTCTGCCGTGGTAAAGAACAGCTGAGGATCACCTCATAATCCACCTTTGTTCCAACTGTAGCAGCCTGCGTAAGCATGGAATGTGTCTAGATACAGACTCACCCAACACTGACTGGAAACTACTGCAGGAAGCAAAAGGAGTCAAGCCAAGGCAAAAGGAAATGCAATGTTGTTAAAGGTTTTTCCTGAAATGAAAAAAAGTAAGGCAAGTCAGCAGAGGTATTTCCACAGACAAGATGGATAGGTGGCAGAACAAGTCCTTCCGTTTCTAATGTCAAAGAGGAATCACCTGCTTCCCTGAGACACAAGATAGATCTGAATTTTCTCTGCATGGAATTTTCCAAAACAAAATTCAACCTTTCTTTTCCTAAAAGGAAAATTTTTCTCTTTTCCCCTTGATAGAAATTAGCGTCAAATACATAGTCAAAGCATTAAAAAGGAAAAAAAAAAAGCACACTTACTATTTAAAGCCTATGAGAAACACTTTCAACATGTAAGAACTAATTCAATGCACTGAAAAAGCTTCAATAAGGGGATGATAAAAGTCTACTTTAATAATTCAAATTATGCAGAAAACTACCGGCACGCGAGACTTAAAATACTTCTGTATCTGTGATTGCTTTATAACAAAGACGTTTAGAGGATTACATCACTGGAGGTAAAGAATACAATTGAATTCACAAGTAATAAAGTTTCAGAGAGCTATTTTGAGATTATATATCAATGATCACAAGTAATCATACTGTTGCAGATCAATTAATTACCAACCGCTAGATGAACTGTATGTGACTAGATGAGTACTCTTTACCTACTGCAAATAAAAGTGAAAAGTTAGCTCAAACTACTGTAAAGTTGCTGTATCTCAAAAGCTGTAGTGACTCTGCTCAGACAGATTGGCATTACCATGCAGACAGTTCATTGCCATTTCCTATACCACTTCTCTCTGAGCTAACTTAAGCAAACACAAGCAAGATTCCAGCTCATCACAATTCCAGAATAGTAGCTGGTCGGAAAGTCATTATAAAACATCTAGCTTACTAAGAATTGACAAAAAAATTTGCAATTTTAATCTGAACACCATGAAAGCAACTATCTTTGTACTGTGCAACTATCTTTGTACTGTGCATTTTGCTACTGCCCAGAACTGAAAAGGAAGGCTAACACATTTTAAAGAGGTGAAACACCCCTAGAAGCTCTTTCCAATTTTCCTGTTGAAAGGGCACCTTAAGTTTCATAAGAGCAAGGGCAGGTGGTTCCGTACATTGGAAAAAACCAATCTCAAAATATGACAGGTGACTCACTAGGACCTGCCCAAGAAGAACAAAATGATTCAAATTCCAAGCATGATGCCATCTAACCGCATTCATTTAAAAATAGTACTGAGCTAACAAGCTTCTAAAGGCCTAACAGTTTTCAAGCACTGTTGAGGAATAGCACTTATGCAAATTGAATAAAACAGACCATCCTTCCTCACCCAGAGCTCCCAAAGACCTACCAGTATAGAAACATTTTCTATATGCCAGTAGCTTAGCCTCACCAAAGTAAGAGCTAAGACTACCCCTCAGGGTTCTGCCAGCGAAAACCATGAACTCATTTCACAGAGACACAGCTAAGAAAGTAACTATCCCAATTTCTACCCTAACCCAAGACAAATAAAATTGAAAAATCAACGCAATTCCAACATTAAAAGCATGAAAGAAGACTTAACACAGACAAGCAGGTCTCAGTCGAGCTGTGCTTAGCTGCACCACAGTTGACTGTGTTTGAGAGGTTTTTATTAAATGGCCTTTCTGCAGGGTTAAGCATGGTGGATATTTCAACAGGAACCTAATGTTTATTCTCACATACAATTTCATTTTCTTATCTTGGCAGCAGTGTCTTTTCTTCATATTAAAATAGAATTGATGACAAAAGAGATGGCCTCTATTTGGATTTCTTTTGGCTAGCACTAGAAGGTAGTTTCCACAATTTCAAGATACAGGATATCTGTATGAGAATTTAAGAACAAAAGGTCAGAGAAGCCTACTGCAATAGGAAAAACCCTAGAAATTCTAACTTAAAGTAGCAGCAGGTTCAAACGGGCAGTGATAGTATCTAGCTTACACATCATGGTTTATTAAAAAGATTTAGAAAGTCTAATTTAGATTTCCATTGTTTATGCCAAGTTTAGGGGTTTTTTTCACTTTACTGCTTGTGTAACAAAAACGACCTGAGGGACCCAACTTCTGAGGTTTCAGGTGTCAGTGTTATTATGCGTGTTTGCAGTTCAGGGTCTTTCATAGAGTTTGGGGAGGGGGTGTTTGGGTTTGCTTCGTTTTTGTTCATGAGGTTTTTGAGGATACTGAGGGAACAAGTGGACTTTTATGGCGTTTTTTTGTTGTTATTATTATTATTTTGTGGAGTTTTATAAGTCACCAACAAATATTTCAAATAGCCTTTGTACAGGTTTAATAAGGACTAGTGCTCTTAACAGCAAATGCAATTGCAGATCAACTTCGACTTGGAACTGCTGCAAGAATCTCACGCAGCTTTTAGTTTAAGAGGATGACCCAACAGCATTGAGATAATATAACCTGATCCACAATAACTGTGAAATATTGTCACACTGCAGACTTGTCAAGTGACCTAGCAGTAGACATCATTTCCCCACCCATTTCCATCCAACAAATTATGTGCTCGCAGTGACACTTCCTCGGGTGATGAGAAACACCTACCCTGCCACAACATTTTTCAGCAATGGAAAAGATACAAGCATCATCAAGTGACAACTTACCTGCAAATTCAGTCCTCAGAAATCAGCTCAATATCGCTGCCTAACACAAGTTAGGCAGCTGCTCACACTATTTGCAACAATAAACAAGCAATTAATATAAAAAAAAAAAATTTGCCAGGGCTGAAAATAGAAGCCCAGCCTTTCACAGGTAAGAGGCCAGCCCTAAGGCGCAAGAGTTAAACGTACTTGTACACAAAGCTATCCCATTTCTGAAAAGAAGAAGGCTTTTTGCTCCCAGTGCTAGGAGGTAACACTAAGATCCTCTGTAGCAAGAATCACACATTATCAGGGTACATTTAATGTTCTGCTTCAGGGACCAATACAGATGATACTAAATTCATTCAAGCAGAAATGAAAAAGAGTGTCACAGTTGGGACAGCAGGGTTCTGTCACTTGACAACGAGGGAGTGGTTTAAGGTCACTTCATACAGCACAGCCAGGAAAATAAACTTTTGACACTTTCTTGAAGTTCTCTGAAATGCCTCAGAAAAGAAAGAGGAAAAAAAAAATCTTAGCATCCTGGGCAACAAATTATTCCATTCAGGGCCAAATGAATATTGAATGAACAAAGCCCCTCCTCCTGCCCTTGCACCCTGCCTACTCAAGTACTGAGAATTCTCTTTCCCATAAATTTGGTTAACGGTGCCATCAGATAGTGGAGCATGTGATTTAAGGTGAACACCATCCTCTTGGCTGTGCAGTCCCCTAGGACTGCGTGATATGAAGTTCCAAATCCTGCTTCCCCACCATCCTCTATCCATCCCCTCAATACTCAGTTAGTTAAGGGAAGTCAGAATAGCTACAGGTTGTGAGAGACAGTTTGGGAGCCCAGGAACAGACTGAAGATAGAAACAAATGCCCAGCAAGAAGGATGTAATGCTTCTGAGCTCCAGCAAATACAGTTAGTGTTTTACAATAAATAAGGGAAATAATACTTCTGAGACAGAAAATATTTGTTTTTGAAGAGACAAAAACTACATGTCACAACCCTACATCATTCCATTCACAGCATTACCTTATTCCAATATTATCGCCAAAACTGACAAGAGTTATCAGTTTAATAGCATTTTATCATTTACTTTCAAATTTAAAATCACACACAATACCAAGATAACATTAGCTTAACTACCAAGATAATATTAGCATAAAGCAATTCAATACCCTGTATCTCTGCCATGGTAGTTAACTACACCTCCAAGTATCATGTTACACAATTTATTCCCTTGAAGGCAGCTTACGCATATATTTCGAAGTCTAGCATTTGGGAAAATAACACAACACTCATTTCCATGCTTCACAGTGTAAACAAAGCTAGGCAGCAATAGCTCAGGCCTCAGAGCTATAACTGAACAGAAATGCATGTTCCAAAGTACTCATAGCCAAGAGTCTGCTTCCTGGGGCACATCCCATCTCTGACACTCATTTTCACACACTACAACGAGATGTCAGCAGGAAGAAAACTGAATGTACCCACTTAGATTTCCTGCAGGAGTAGCTGCAGGAATAACTAGCACTACCGTGTGCTATGCTAAAAGGGGCAACTGAAGAAATCCTGTGTCCTGTGTTTTCAATCCATTATTAACCGAGTGCCCAGACCCAGTGTCCAAAACCAGTGGTCACAGATACAAACTCACCAAACTTTAGCAGGTGTGCCGTACTTGCAACTACGGGCTTTAACTTTTAAAAACTCTGTTTTTTTCCAAGAAGTCTTGTAATGAACATAGAAGTTTGTTGGTTTGGGGCTTTTTTTCCCAAAATTATCAAGCAAACACACATGCAATACTGATTTCAATGAACACGAGTGTGCGGAGCCTCTTTAAGTCAAAAACATGTAGGCATGCATAATCTTTCTATTAAGTAATCATTTTGCAGCCCTCAACAGAATTCAGAGAAGGATGAGCTGTCCTCTCCTTCTAATGATCACAACCTGAGGAAAAAAATACTGTAAGCCAATAGTTCTTAATGCAATGTCATGTTTTACGCTCCTATAATAGCTTCTAGAAAGTATGTGACATTCCTAACTTAAGTTTTTCCACAACCAAATTGTCTGCAACAGGCATGAAATATGAAATTAAGACCTAGTAACTCCAGGAATGCTATTAACTTCATAAAATTCAGCTTTCTAGTTACATAATGAAGTAATAAGCCAGTTCCCATCCTCCTCCTTCCCTAGAAGAAAAGCACTGTGCGAACACTTCACATACAATGAGAACTGACTGCTTCCAAATGTTGATAAGTATAATTAACCTTCATAACCCTGTCTTTGGCCTTGAACATGAAAGCTGAATAATGTTTGAAAACCAATTAAAATGTTAAGCAGTCTATCCACTTTGGGACTGGAGAATGGCAGACTGCATCCAATTAAAAAAAAATAATAAACCCTTCCACAAAGCACAACTGACTCCTTAGACACCTTCAAAGATCTGTTAGTTGTACTAGTAAAAATCATATTTCATAAATAAATCACATTTTAACAAGCACTGAAGAATTCTTCAATTCTCTATGAGGACCCTAAAACTTTTAAGGTTGATGAAGGGAAAAACTCATTGATCTGAATAAAAATGAAAGCTTAACAGAAAACAACAGGCAAAGAAACAAAGGATAAATATGAGCTAGGTGGGCTATGAAGTTTGACTGTGCCTTTTCGTGCTTATCTATAACAACAGATATTAATTGTATCAATATGGGTCAGTACTCGTTCTCAGCTTGCAGAGCACAGTTCACATTTACAGAGCTTAACTTCATTCTCCCTTAGTAAGGTACTTTCATCATTCTGCCTTTTGGATCAACTACTAACAAGGAAAGCTACTTAAAATTTATGTTGCCAAGCCTGCTTTTTCCATGATTGCCATTTTAAAATTAGGAAAATGAATAGACAGGCAGATGGGCCCTGAATTCTCTTTTTTCTCTCAGTTTCTCTCCTAGATGCAAAAGGCAAGGAAAATCCTGCGCTACGATCCTGAATTGCAAGGTAAGGATTCAGACAGATCTGTCAGCCAACTAAAAGCCAATTGAAATCTTCATAAAAAAATATAAAAGCGCATTTAAGAGCAGAAGAGTCTTCCTGGAGACAACCTCTGTAGATCCACCTGGCTTTAAAAATAATGAGAAACATGAGAAAACTATGAGCATTTGCCCATTTTCAAGAATATCTCCAAGAGAGGCAGAATTCCAGTTCAGTTACATGAAGTGCTCTACACTGATCAAAAGTGGTTCTGAATCTCTAGAACATTTTATTGAACATTAAATTTTTCTTCCTTGTTGAGCAAAAATTACATTGGGCATCATATTTCCTCTGACAAAAGAAAAAATGACGTTGAGCTGCTGTGAAATGCAGATGCACCTGGCTCTACAGCCGACAACCAGGTTTCTGTTCAGTCCTTGGGTTTTGTTGCAGATGGGGCAATCGCTATGTTATTCTATTACCGCATCACAGAATAATGGAGGAAATAAGAGATTATAGTCACACCCCTAAATAATGAAAGGAACAAAAGGTTATGGTAGACCAAGGTCCAGCCATGTACAAGAGCTTTTCAGAGTATACAGACTCTGAACAAGAGCTACCTTGCATGACAAATACTGTCACAGGTGCAGACCAAAAACACTCCCTAGGTTTGCTTTGAAGTAAACTGCCGTCATTCCTGGTTTCCACACTTTCCTATTTGAGCTTGAAATTCATATTAAACAAAGAGATTTTTAAGCCAGGTATGGAACCTTGCTCATTTAGTAATATCACAGCTTTTCCATGCTATGCTGTATGGGAGGCTGTCACATCACAACAGAAGAAAAATCTGGATCTCTAGTTTCTTCTTGCATCTATTTCTTCACTTCAAGCATCATTATTAGAGTTTAGCGTCAGAGCAAATAAATTCATGCATTTTTTTTCCAGTTAAAATACTAGGTAGAAATATAACTTTTCTTTTTCAACAGCAGGAGAAGTACATAAAGTGACTTCTCATTCTCTAGAATTATATAGTTTCTACTCAGTTTCAACATTAGAATTTTGTTTCCAGTGATCTATGTGTTATATCTTAGTATAATTTAATTCATTCACTGTTGGAGTTCAAAGTAGCATTAATTTTTTTTTTCATTTTGAAATTTCTTTTCAAATATACATGATATATCTTAACAAGCACCTCTTCAGATACTTAGACAAGCTCGAATTATCAATTCATTTTTCAGAAAGCCCCCTAAGCCATCAGAATCATCTTCATGTCAACACATATTTCAAGTATTTAACTCCAACGTGGAGCTGACTAGCTTGCTGTCATTACCCTTAACAGCTACTGCACACAGTTGTGCTGCAGATGGCAGTGTCTTACACACTTCAGCTCTACCATAACCTGGGGCTAAGTAGCACAACATACAGATTATACTGTAAGGTTGCTGCAAGAATCTTCAGCGTAAGCATTTGCAGAACATCCCACACATACTAAGAGTACACAAGATGCATTAATTTGAGAAACAAAATCCAGTCCCATCTCAGCTGAAGATGTATTATAATGCCAATTAAATACAAATTTTAAGTTAGTGCACGTGAGATACCAGCCTTAAAAAGACGACCTACAATAAACTGTTCCTGTATATGAGATCTGAGCACATTCTGACAATTCTACTTCAGCTGACCAAAATCAAAATAAGTTTTCTGTAATAACTTCAAATTCCCAACTAGAAAGTTCTGTTCTCATGTAGGAGAGCATGTCTGGATCCCCTGGGCTTCCAATTTACCTGGAATCAGGGCACAGACTTTTCAGAAAATACTGGCCAGCACAGCAGATATCTGAGTTTTGCACTAATCTCTCCAACTCCTTCCTTTAAGATGGCTCTAGTCTGTCAGCAACACGCTTTCCATGTGGAACCTCCTGAAAGCAGATACTTTTGTCTGAAACATGACTTAGTCCACTTCATAACACACGTGGCATAAGCATCACAAAAATGAACAACCACTCACTCCTGAAAAAATATAAGTGACATACCTTCACCTATAATTCCCTTTCTTCCTAAAATCTGAACTGGGGGTCTTTGAGAAAAGCAAAGTACGCTAGATCCTACTGCTACCACTTGAACAGATTGCACGGCACGTGTTCGAAATATACTCAATGAAGAGCACAACTTTGAAAATCCCATGCCACCATCATGGTGAGTTCGTATTTACTTCAATGTATTTATTCATGTATTTATTAAAGGATACAAAACCAGCTCAATCTCTAGCACGTCAATAGTTTTAGGAACACCTCAACATCAATTTAATGCTGCCCCGGATAAAAACTATCTCCTAGCTGTTAGCCTCCTTATACATCTCAAGCGAAGTACATAAATGCTAGCTCAAACAGGTTCTCCCAGGACACCAAGCATGAGAGCTTAATGCTCACAAATCAGAATTCATAAGAGACAAGTGTTTCCACTTGCTATGAGGATGGACAGCCTGTTTCCCTTAAGATCAAAATCACTGTCATCAGCACTCAGCGAAACATTTGCTGGGAGCTACAAGAGGCATGAGACATCAAAAACAGGAATGAAGGAGGAGCAGAAGCCAAGACACAAAAACATGGCATCTTTGTGAAGGCACCGAACATAACGCCCAAAGCTGCAGTGAAGAACAGACTGATATCACTGCATTCCACTGGAGTATCAGCAGTCAGGCTCCTACAATTGTTGGTCCTAGCAAATAAATTTAGCCTAACCTCCCTGGCCACAGTCCTGGGAGGAGTGGAGTGTTACTATTTTTTGCTTGTACAGCTTATGCTTGTAGTAATTCATTAGGGAGGGAAGAGACTCTCACTGACACAAGCACCCTCCGCTGCAGCTTCTCCCACACTGGTAAAACAGCTTGATCTTTGCAAGTTAAGCAGCAAAGATTGCTATGCATAGGAATCAAGCAGATAAATTTAAAATTTCCAAACAGCAAATTTGCATGTATATTGGCAAGTTCAAGTCAGTAAACATCTGTATTTTTCTCCAGAGAAAGTAAAGCATAAGAACAGAGAAGAACACTAGAAGGTTTCTGAGTTGCTAAGACAAGTAGGAACAGCAGGCAAGAAGAAAAACAAATATGCTACTATATGCTTAAGTGAAATAAGAAAAAAAGATAGGTGCATGAGGCTAAAGATAAAACTATAATATGAACATTAAAAAGGCAAGATAATTGCCTGTGACAGTGAAGAACATTGTTATCTAAGCAGAAACCTAACAATAACGCTGGGATGGAGAAAAGGCATTTAGAAGTGTCAGACAAAGCACAGCAAGCAGTTATTGACGCATAGCAATTGTCAGAAGATGGCTACAACAGGATAACCATGGAAAATAAACAAATTCTGTTTATAAACAAATAAATTCTGTTTATTTTAAAAAAAAACATAGAATAAATTTCAAGTAAACATGATCCTGTAACAGGATGGATAATAAGCCCATCAGAGCATTAGCAGGATTTCATTCAGTATGGATGGCAGCAGAAACACTGGGTCACAAGAAGAGGGCAGGTGCTGACTGAAGTTGGAAAACTGTGCCTACTACACCCTTAAGTAGTAATATGAAAGACTTCTCATGTCTCCTCCAAGACTCAACTCTTGGGACCCCTGACACTGGAGAAAGGTGGGAGAATCCAGAGAGGTCTTTAAATTGCAAGTTAAAACCCCAATAGCATACACACACCTTCCTTCACTCAAGCCTTTTTCCAAGTTTTCACTGACATGAAACTTGTTTAGCAGCTACTTCTGGCTGCCCGTGCAAACATACAGTCCAGGCTGTGGAAGGTCATCCACAGCATGTTACAAATCATGAAATCACCAGCTACTCCCTGCCAAAAAAAAACCCAAAACCAACAACAAAACCAACTCACACACACACCCCCCTCTCTTCCTCCCCTCCATTCAAGAACCCACAGCTAAAGGCTCAAATTCAAACTTTATATCTATTTAGGCACTACACTATATTCAGAAAAACTTTCTATGAGTCAAGAGCTTGCTTCTACAGCACTTCCCCCAACACCTTAAAGCCGTATGAATAAGATGATACTTATCTTGTAACAAAGACAACCCAAGTTTCTTAAGTATACATTTTAAAGATAGAAATATCCACTAAGACAGCAGTTTGTTTTAATCACCTACAAGAAACTAAAAAAAAAAAAAAAACCAAAAAAATCCTGATTAAATTAAATTGGTTGTTAACACTGGAAATGTATGCAATTTTTTAAACCCATAAAAATGTCTACAATGAATAAAAGTCCCGACTTACGTGCAATGTCTCAGCCACATCTCAGCTGTCACTCCTGCAAACTATACACTGAGAGTAACATCAGGTCTCTGATACTCGAGTTTCCTTCCCTCTCCTGTGCCTGCCAGCACAAATGCTTTTGTACGCACTATCTTCATAAATGGTCAACTGCCAGACAATGTTCCAGATTCAGAATTTTTTTTTTTAAATTAAAACCTCATTGTCTTTAGTTTATAATTCTCATGAACAATACACAATCAAGTTACCCTTTATACTATTCACTTAAGATGCAAAAAAACCTTAGCTTCTTCAAGTTTAACATTAAAAACAAAACCCAAATGAGCCAGAGGTTTGAGAGGCTCCCACTCTGCATAGCCTCCAACTGCTACATAGCAACACCAAGGGACCACAGTGCTACAGAAGAGTTACTAGTCTCTTTGGAAGCAGCCTAAGCCATGCAGAAGTGCAATTTTTCTGCTGAATCTTCAATAACTTGATGCGTAAGGTATTGCTGGAAGTTCTGCTGAAGCACAAACGTATTAGAAATAATTTTTAACTGTTCACAGCGGGAGAATTGTTGTGCTGGTAAAAATGAATTCTCATTCCTGTGATAAAAGGAAGGAACCACGGAACAAAGAAGATGCAGGAAGATCAGTTAAGCAACATCTGCAATATTTTTATGAGCTTCCTATTGGCAAATATTTAATCTATGTACAATGTAAAGATAAGTCATTTCTTTTTTCAAGTGAAAGACTACAAGCAATACTTGGAAGCATTCACAGACTAAAACAACTAAAACAGTACAGCCAAATGTTGCTTTTGCCTTAATCTATTCAGGTCCTGATTCCAACTATGCTGCTTGTATGACAATTAATAAAATAGAGGTTATTTCAGTATATTGTCATTACAAGATAACAAGAGTCCTGTTCAGAAGTGCGTTGTCTTTACAAAAACAATCTGTCAGTTACAAAGGAAAGTGGCTTAAGATAAACAAAAACCCATCCGTTTTCTTCATTTCATAAAGAAGGACCAAATATAATTTCATAATAGAATACATCACCAAAAATTATGTACAAAAATTCCATTCCAGTCACTTTTTATTAATAAAAACCCAACTATTTATACTCAATAAATGCTACCACACACATTTACTGATTCATTATGCTTAAAAATAACAACCACCTGCCAGATCTTTCATCCTCTTTTTGATAAATCAAGCTCTGTTTGGGGAAAAAAAAGTAAAAATCAACAACAAGATAAACAAGGACAACTTTTTAAAGTTCACTGCAGACAAGTACAGTTTATTTGCCAGAAACAGTAGGGAAAAGTACTAAAGCTTGTCTTCCTTCAACAAGAACGTACTTCTGAACACCAAAGTAGCATTATTTGTAACCTGTGATCTGACAGTGACCTGGACAGAGGTCTTCTACAAATTTAAAAAACTAAACAAAGCAAAACCACCCAAACTCAAACCCTCTCATACCACATGCCTCATTTCCTTACACCGGTTCTTAGTTTACATAAAAAGAAAGCATGTTTTCTGGTTCCAAGCCAAGAACCAAATGGAGCTGATGACACTGAAAGGAACTGATTATTAAGCCTAGAAGAAAATATACTTGTTAAGCACAGAAAAGAATATCGAGCACTGTTCTTCAAAACACTGACAGTGAGCATGTATAGTTAATATTTAATTCAAGTAGCTGGCATGGTACAGACCCATCTGCACACTCTCTCAGGTTTATTTTTCACCAGGTTTTCCCCTCATTTTATAGGACAGATCGTTCCTCTCCATTCTGTTTTCTGCCTTCATTAGCATGTATAAGCTTTCTACATGGCGCTTCTTTGTCTCTGCAGGTTTTCCTTTTTAAACAAAGAGGAACCTTTTTCATCAAGGAAGAACATGCATTCTTGTTGATGATGTAAAAAAAATCCATCTTAAAATATCTCCTTACCCTCAGCAATCTTGTGTGCTATACAAATAGAATCAGCATCAAGGTAGAGGAGGTGTCTTTTCGCTTGTATCACAAGCCTTAAGCCCGTGATTTCTCCAGTGATTTAGTATCACTGGTATTTTAATGTAGTTTTTTAGCATTAAGGTTCATCCAGTTCCTTTTCAAGGCAGTACAGGTCAGCATAACTGCAATCCTATTTGCAATGAGATCAAGGTGCTGTTTTTAAAAACAGCAAACAGGAGATCTTCATAGGTGGGTTAGTGTGGAGTCCTTAATTCAGTGTAAAAACCAAAATTCAAATACTAGCTTATTGGCTTCTCTCAGCAATCACAATGACTACAGTTTAATTACTAATGAGATTTTCATTTAATCACAAAAGAAACATTACGAATTTGTAATTTCAGTACAGATGTGTTCTGTTACATGAATCTTTCAGCCTCCAACAGGTCATTATTGACAGTTTAGCAAAATCTTCAGTGTAAATTTTGAAGCTAGAATTACTGGCTTGGAACTGCAACTTCTTCTCAGGTACAGTGCAGATTCCACTTAGAAAAAGACACTAATTAAAACAGAGAAGTACCTTCAAAGCCCACAATTCACATAATCTAGATTAATCAAAGTTGCTTTGCTTATGCACACAAAAAGCCTCTTTTTCTAAAGGAGACTGCAAATAACATGAAGGACTCCAGGTCACAGCTACCCATACTGCCGCGTTAGCCTGACGACCAAGCTGAGAGCCCTACACCAAGGATTCCCAGCTAGCAGTAAATAAGAGGTTATCTGCTTCTAATGTATTACTAGTACAGTACTTTTATGCACACAAATATATACATGCCCATATGCAAATTATGTTCTACTGGTTAAGTGAGTCCTTGCAGTAAAGCAGATGCTACACAGGCACTATCTGCACCACACTCAGACAGCGCATACCACTACCTATATAGAACACAAGCAAGCGTATTGCTTAAAAGAAAAAAAAAAAGAAAAAATAACCAAGAAGCCCATTCCCCTCCTCCCCCAGCCAGTAGTCCTCCACAGTGTCTGAGCTATCTGGAGGGAATACAAGGTTATGATCGTGCCCTTTTCTAAAGCTATAATCTTCTGAAAACAGCTAAAGCCACAAGTAGTCTGACCGTGCCTAGAGTTACAAAGAATGAGACAGAAAATTCCCTGCAGCAATTTAACTGTTATTGTTGTAGGAAACAAAGGCAGGAGAAAGATGGTAGGTAACCAAGGAAATGGGAACAGGCAATATAGCTGAAGTCACAGGAGAAAGTAGTCAGGTCATATAGCACAGGAAAAACAGTAATACCAGATGTCTAAAACTAGTAAGAAGGTGCTTGCTATCCTACTTACACAGAAGAACAGACAGAAGAGAAGCAAAAAGGCCACCTCAACGCTGGTAGAGAAGACGCCATTAAGCCCGGGCAGCGATGCCAGCCTTCTTCACTCAGAGAAGATACTTCTCCATTAGCAATGTGCACATGACACTCACCTTAGTATGTCATGTCAGCTACAAGCAGCATGGCCAGATTTTCAGTCATGCTAACTTAACCCTACCTGCTGCTTCAGGTAAGAATTTAACAGTCTTCCTGTATCCTCCTGCTCCCCTCCTCCAACATGACCATAAATTTCAAGATATTGCCTGAACTGAAAAAAAGTATGATCGGGGGAAAAGGAAAGCAATACTGCAAAGCAGCACAGAGCACTAAGCTCACTCCATAAGAAATGGAAATAGCAGAAGAGCACATGAGAGTTATTTATGGTCTGTCATCCAGAGGGCTAGAAATCACTCAAGTCTAAACACTATTATTGATCCTGAAATTTCTTCCTATAGACCTTGGATCTTGGCTCCCCAATATAAGGCCTAAATGACTTCTGATGCATAGATCTCTCTCTTCCCCTCCCAAAGGGGACAAAGAGCATTAAGAGGAATGAGCATTATGGGGAGTGTTTCTGCATTAACTTCTGCTGCAGCATAACCAGTTACTCGACTGTACAGCTCATACTAGCAAAATTTAATGTATTATACAAACTTAGATAGAACACAGTATACTATACTCAGAATAAATGCACGCTGGCTGTCCAGTGCATGTAACAAGCCCATAGAGACTAGTCAAAGCCACATTATCACTGCATTTACCCCAGGTTTACAGCGCAAAGACTGTTAACAAAGTCTAGCTGATGTGCTGTACCTCCACATGCCAACACCAGCTGAAAAGAGACTGAGCTATTAGGAACAACGAACTCACACCAAGCTGATGCCTGTCTCTGATCCAAGTCTACAGGACCTTACCTCTGCAGTTTTTCCTTCCAATAACACTAGCTACTATTTGAGGTCTTCAACAAGTAATTCTGAAGCTTTTTTCATTTTTAACTCTGCTTCTGCTTCTAAACAAATTTTGCTTCCTCCGGACTTGGACTAAATACATCAGTAATTACTCAAACATTAATTGCTAAAAGGAACAATAGCTGTGCCAGTTTTCCTCAGATCTGTTGATTTCTGCGATGTTAATATTTTAACTCATGGATATCCCTACAGTTCTAGGGCAACTATATTAGAAAAAGTTAAAGTCTTCCTTAGTTACCACCCTATATGCATCATTCCAATGTCAGTGGATACTGTATTATATATTAATATAAGATCAGTGTGTTTTACATATTAAAAGTACAAATTCTTTCTTTAAAGTTACTCAGCCTTCAAGACTGTACAAAAATCAGTTATCTTGTCTGTCCAAGAGTCCCTCAAAAACAGCAGTGAAGCAGCTTCCAGAACAAGTACAAAACCAGCCATATTAGAGCACAGAGCAGGTGACTTCTTCCAAAACCATTAAATTTTACATCCATCTATTCAGGGGAAGAAGGGTCCGCTTTCTAAAGCACACGGTTAACTTCACAGGCTCTCTTCATCTAGAAATAGCCAAAGCCTTAAACAAAGCTTCCCTGGTCCCCCCACCACTTCCACCCAGCACCACTCCTAGCAGTTCCATTTAGTTTACCTCCTAGTTGTAACTCCAGGGAGTCAACATTCAATAAAGCACAGACTAGCACAACTTCAAATTCACCAGCCAGGGTGCCAGTGGCAACACAGACAAGGAGTTGGCACTACTGCCATCTTCCTAACTAAGAAGTACAAAGATTACCTGTGCCTGTCTACAATGCGGGAGATACACCAATGGCAAACTGTCTAAGAAAGGACAAATAAATAACTCCATCATGAAAACAAGCTGCTTCATTTTCATGCTATGCATGTGAGGCTGGAGATGAGGGAGAAGAAAAAGTTAAATGGTTCACGTTCATAGTCAGGCCCAAGTATTAATAATATATAATCATATAATTATATTTAGTTATATATAATAATTAAGTCACAACACATTTGTTTCAATCAAAATGTTTTCCGTGCATTATGCAGTCAAGTGCACTACTCTAAACGGGTATCTAAACTGGTTCTGTTCAGTGTCACAAATAAACTTGTTCTTGTGATTGCTTTTCACTGGGGGAAAAACTCAAAGGAACTTCACAAGAGCTCTTAACCATGTGAAAGAAACTGCTTACATAGAAAGCCTTATCAGACAAAGGTAAAGTCACAAAAAGAAGGAGTGGTGATGTTCTAGAGCCACGTTAAATATTTGTTTTCAGGCTCTAGTCCTTCTCTTAGACCAGTTCTCCAGTGACTAACAATAGTAAACCCACTGTCCTGGTACAGCACAGTGCTGCAGGATTCGACTCCCACAGTTACAGAACAACAAGCTGCAGTTTACATACACTCACTGGTTTAATATCTAAACAATAACCTAGCTATCCCCTCTGTGTTTAAGAACAGTATTTGCTTTATGCGGTGTAAAGCTTTAGGTCGCACCAAAACCTCTACAGAGAACAAACTGCCTTATCCTCTCAGCAGCACCAGAGTCCCACTCCACAAGGAACAGGACTCCTAACCTGCTCCTTTCTGGCATACAGCCTCATGCACTGAGGAACACACCGCAGCAGGTCCCTCAATTAGCCACCTCTGAGACAGGTCTGGAAGCAACAGTTTGCACAGGGGGTGATAAACTCGTGCAGATGTAGTCCAAAAGCTCTGCGAGACCGAGAGCAGTATTTTTCCTTAACCCCAGATACCTGCTCTACAGCGTTGGCATCACCTGCAGAAATAGCCCATAGAGGACCTCTCATGCTATGGCCTGTTTCAAAGAAAACACAGCGACTCTAAAGCAGGTATTTATATCAGAATTTAACATGCAATAATAAAGAAGAAATATGCTGTTTATTACTAAAAAGGGCTTATATTCGTCACCACATGTCCTCATACTGAGTGATCACAGAATCAAAGAATGGTTTAGGCTGGAAGGGACCTTAAAGATGCTCCGGTTCCAACTTCCCTGCCATGGGCAAGGACTTCTTCCACTAGACCAAGTTGCTCAAAGCTTCATCCAACCTGTCTTTGAACACCTCCAGGGATGGGGCAGCTACCACTTCTCTGGGCAACCTGTTCCAATGCCTCACCACCATCTCAGGAAAAAATTTCTTCCTAATATCTAATCTAAAGCAGCTCTCTTCCATCTTAAAACTGTTACCCTTAATCCTGTCACTACAATCGCTGATAGAGAGCTCCTCCCCAGCTTACCCATAGGGTATCTTTTCCATCATACTGTAACTACACAACAGAAGCTGAGCTCTCAAGTAAACGTGTTGTTTTAATTCAGTGTCACTCAAGGAGTATCTAATCACAGATTTACAGCATCACCGTACTTTTTTTTTTTATACTTGCAAAGACTGCAAGACCATAAAATCTATTAACTAAGAAAAATGAAATCAGTCCATGCAATATTTAAGAAAACATGGCCCATGTTTCATCTAAAGAAGCATTCATTTTGCCTGTAAAAGCACCTTTTTCAATATGTCTTAACAGTAATTAGAAAAAGAATTCTACATAAAATTTCAAGCAAAGAAACTTGCTGTGTACCTGGCAATAGATTTTGATGAACCCTAAAATGTATCATTTCTCCTTCAGAATACAGCCAGGAATCTTTTCTAATTCAGGAATTAGACACCAATTGAACCTATAATTCAGCACACAAGTCTCACAACAATGTAACACTCTAAGTAGCCCCATCTACTTATAAGTAATAAGCTGTTTGTCTTAATTCTCCCAATGATCTATGAGAAATACAACATCTAAATTACATCTTTTTGAGGAAGAAAAAAAAATATGCTAACCACTGAGACAGGACTTTCCATAAGTACTTAAAAAAAGATCTACTATACATACATGAAGACAAACCCAGGTTTGGAATGATGCTTCTGCCACCTGAAGAGCCAAGTGGAGCAATTACAGGTGTTACTTTGAGGAGAAAGGAGAGATGGAAGTATCCTTTAACTTATTAGAGCTATTCCTAAGATAAATAAAGCATTCCTAAGTCAAGTCTAAGCCACAATCAAAAATCCAACTCTGTTTACTGGACCACCTGCTTACTATCAGCTCTAACCACATGGACATTAAACATACTTTCTTCTGATGCACGGTTCCCTAAAAAGCTAGAAGTATCAATCAAAAGAGACAACTACAATACGCATGCTTCCCTGAGTTGTGCAAGAACACTAAATTCAATAAAAATATTTTTTCACGTTTAAATTACCAGTAATACAGCTGCACTCCCAAGTCCAAGCCTTTTAAGAAACAACCCACTGGTCTTTTGAAATAACCTTCAAAATACTGTGGCTTCTGTTTGCATGCAAGCAAAAGATAACTCTAGGAGAAACAAGCCGTTTTCTCTTATCTCAACGGAAAAATCATATGAACAGCTTCTACAGTACTACAACACAAACACTGGGCAACAGGATTATTGCACTGGAAAACGTATGAACACACAAGCTTAGATGCAATGACAACACTTTCAAAAGGATGAATGAATGGTTGAACGGAAAAAGCAGAAGATCAGATACACACAATTCTGTACTGTCAGAGTCACTGGAACCTCAAGAACTTCAAAATAGACAGATTCAGCATTTTCAGTGGATGAAGAGTCAGTGCTGCACCCTGTGGAGAGGGAACAAGCTGAACTAAAACCTCACATTCACAACTAAGAGTGTGAGGAAAATGATGTTTTATTTATTCCTCTCCTAACACCAGAAGTCCAAGCTACTTCCTCAAAACGAAAAATCTCACTTCCCAAATGCCTCTTACCATCTGTCAAACACTTTTAGCTGCTTTCAAGAGGCTTCTTACGCTACTATATACTTTACATCTGCAACAGATTTTCTTGTTGTAGAGTACAGATGGAATAAAACATTGTTTTATAACAAACAGAGCAAAATACTGCACCGGATTTCAACTGTGTACAATCTAGAAGGAGTTACCCTGAATAAAATACTTCTGACTAATATATCTGCTGCTAATCAGTGCCCTATTATGAGCACTGTTTCCTAAACCTCACTCACTCAGTTGATGGGTTTCAACATCACACATACGCCTTCCTTGTAAAACTCAATGTCAGTCCTCAAAACATCAACCTCCGCCAAGTCTCCCTACTATAGTACAAAATTACAAAAATTAATTAATTGAGACACACTGCCAGAAAAGCATGCAGCTTGCTGTTCCCAGGAGCTGGCCAAGTGTTTAAGATAAAGCTACACAGAGCTACTTCTACCATGTCTAAACTGATGGAGTTTCTTAGGCAGAGAAACCATCCCCTTGATCAGAAGTTAATTTATAAAAATGATGTAGATTATTCTAGTCCAGGATCAAAGTAAGTCCACAAGCAGCAAGAATAGATCTCCTTCATCAGTTCCCAATATCATGGAAGTGAATATTAATTTTTCAAAGTATTTAAATTACTTTTTTTACTTTCTGGTTACAATCAGACCTTCTAACATCCAGAAAATCTGTGAAAGTCACCCTAGTCTCAATATTCATTCATATATTTTCAAAAAAGCAAGAGTCTTACAAAGCCCCTTACACTGCTCCCACTGTAAACTCCAAGTGTGACTCCGGTATGCTCTGTATTAGTGGAGCAGCAGAAGGAAGGAAATTACTGACAAGCTGAAGTTAAATAGAGAGGTCATCATCTTCATATAAAACACAAAACAATAGCAAAAGAAATCGCTCAGGCAAAACCTAGAAATAGACCTCTACAATGAATCAAAGCCTTTTTTTTAAACAAACAAACCAACCAACCAAGACTGTGCCCATCATCTCTTGCACCTTATATAAGGTGTATTTCTGAACTTTCCACATCAACTATCTGTTATAATAAAAGTTGATTGAAAAAGCTAACAAAATAGAAAAGCTTTATTAACTCAACATCATCATGACCACATCAGAAGGGGAGTGGGACACGGTTCACTCTGTAAACAACTGTCTGACATTTAGAAGTAGTATTTTTAACTTCCTCACCAATTCAGCAGAACAGCCTAGGTGAAGAACTACGCCATTTCATTTCCTGTAAAAACAGGGACTGTATAAACACCCACCTCAAAAAGCTTTCAGCTACCACTCCCCTCCTCCCCAACAGGACAAGATCTTCATGAACAACATATTGTATAACAAACCACAATTTACATGACCAAGATTTCCACATCACCATTTGGAGAACAGGACCATCAGCTTCTGTGTTTGTACTACTTTTATCAGATTGCACATAATGAAGAAAACCCCACACTTTCAGGCAGCAAGGCTATCTTGTTTCCCAGAAAACAGCTGCCACCGCTCCTTCACAGAAGGTCTTTTTCCATCTTTCTTTACAACTCTGTGGTTTGTTGAACACTGAAAATTGTTCTTCTGTTTAATCACAAATCTGAGTAGCTTAGACCTCCACGTAGGTTCATTAAAAAAGCTTGAACAAAAAAACCCAAAACACATTGCTTGGCCCTCTGGGAAGTTTTAGCCATATGATGGCATGTAATTTATGCAACATTTTCTGCTCTGAAAGAGAAGGCCAAGAGTGTAACAGAAATTATTTGACAGACAGTCCAGAGTGACAGAGATTTCACAGCATGGGGAGTGAGAAGGGAGAAAAACCCTTAGAACCGCCCCCCGCAGGCTTCCAGAAACAGAAGTTGTGGGAAATGCAGCGGAGTGACAGGCGGTAAAACAGTCATCAGTGAAGAGATGAAAGCCTAATAACTGACTTGACACCATTTATTAAAACTTGGCTGAGTGCACTATGCAAAGATTTACTGGCTGGACGGAGAGGCTGGAACACGACTTCACAGAACAGAAGACATGCATAGTCTCTTGTACTGGCTAACTGCAAACATTCCCTTGAAAGCAAGCAGACAAAAGAAGGATAAGTACTCAATCACCTAAGACCTTTCTAGATCACTTAAACATTTTTTTTCTTAAAAGGCAATCTAAAAAAGAGCAATCTTCAATAAACTTCTTTTCCCCAAAAAATATTTCTATTAATTTCAGCTTTTTATATCCCTTTTGCATAAAATCCTGAGAAAATACAGTAAACACTAAAGAAAGAACACAAGCACATCAGTCTGACTTTCTGTTCCAATTCAACTCCCTGTAAGAAGGGTACAAGACCACCATTTTTTCCTGTAACATCAGAAAATCCCCCCTTATGTTGGGAAAATTAACAAGCTTTAACAAGCTTTTATAAAACAGAGTTTTAAGCACCCTAGAAGCTCACAGTTGTAGCAGAAACATGAGCGGGATGGTGCTTTACCAGAAGTCAGTTTTAAACTAATTTGACAGAGCAGTACGTTTAAAAGGAGCTCTGTGCCTGACTCATGATCAAAGCAGGAAAAGAATCTATTCACCTCTAGCTCTAAGTCATATCAGTCTTGTGAAATTCAGTTTGCTTACAACATCTTTACAACTCCACAACAACAGAAAAAAAAGAAGCCAAAGAGCCCACAAGTGACCACAATCACACACTTCTATCTCTTCTCAACTAGTTTCAGTTTCAAAGCAGAATGCAGTTAACCAGCATGTGGAAAGAAGGGCTCCACAGCTGAGTTTCAGAAAGTCCTACATTTGCAAAACAAACTGCTTCAAAGCTCAGGATTTTTGATGAAAAAACTAGTGCATGTCTAAAACAACAAACACCCTCAGAAGTCTGCAGGGAACTCTAAAATAAAACATCAGAGAATGTCACCAGTCCCTTCCCTTCTACAATTACTTGATAGCTGATGAGTGAACCACGTTCTTCCCTTCTCTTGTTTTTACCTCCTCAGGTAAGACCAGGTCTGTATCAACTCCAAACTCTGACTAGCTGCTGAAGAGCCTGGCAAAGACAAGCAGAGGGCAACAATCCATACACACTTCTCCCACTGCTCACAGCATTTGCTGTGAAATAACAACTTGGTATTGGGTACTGTCTTTTCAGAACTTTGAAAATTAGGTTGATAATAAACCCGCATCACCAGCCAGGGCCCCAACTATGTACGTCTTAACAGATCAAATAGATTTGCATTTTCTGTTATTAAGTTGAAAAGACTGAAGTTAAGAAAACTTCCAGATGAACATCAGCAGCTTGAAAGGGTTTGCTGTTCCCAGTCGCCAGAACTGTTTTGTTTGGACAGTAGTTCACAAACAGCAATACCTCACGTTGGAAACATCTTCAGCGACACATAGGAACTGGCAGCTTTTTTCCTTTCAGAACTCTACACAGCATTCCTACGACGTACGATTTTCGAAGACTATCATCTTAAAGGCCCGAAGCTCATCTGAACTATCAACGACTGCGTTACACAAAATTCCTTTTAGACAAGACGCGAAAATTCTCTTTTGGAAGCACAAGGCTCCGTAATGAAGATGCCGAACAGCGGCAGCGAGGGGCTGGCAGCAATAACAGGGATTTAGGTTCCGCTCCCCAGGGAGTTGTTCAATCAGACGATCATTTTCCCAGCGTGTGGGGAAAGGAGGTTATGGACAATCACAGCTAAATTTTAACTGCATTGGGTACTTCACCCCGCTGCTTTCAGACTGTGGACTGTGGGCTCTCGTGGGCTCACGGTGTCAGCCGGGCGACTGTGGGTGGCTCCGAGGTGCCAGCAGAAGCCGCTCAGCCCCCGCACCGAGCCCCGAGCCGCCTCGGGGGGGACACGGCCAGGGGACCGAGTGGCACCGCACACCCCATCCTGACCCTAATCCCGTCCCACCGCAGAGCCCCAGTCCCATCCAGCCCCTATGCCACTGCAGCCCAATCCCACCGCAGACCAGTTCCACCGCAGGTCCGGTCCCATCCCATCCCACCGCAGGTCCCCTGCCACCCCACCACAGACCAATTCCACTGCAGGTCCCACTCCATCCCACCGCAGATCCCCAATCCCAGACAACGCACACCCCGCCCCATCCCACCGCAGATCCTAATCCTATCCCGCCGCCGCCCCGCTCCCGCGGCCCAGTCGCTCCCCGGCCCCCGGGGGCAGCCGGTCTCTCACCCTTCCCCGCTCCCGGCCGGCTCAGGCCGCGCTCCGGCCCCGCTCCCGGCTCCTCCCGCCGCGTTCCCCGCCTCCCTCCGTCCCGCCCGGGCGCCGCTCGATCCGCTCACCGCCCGCCCCGCCCCGCCGGGACCGCCCCGCGGCCGCGGCAGCAGCGGCGCCCCCAGCGGCGGGCGGGCGGCAGAGCTGGGGCGGGGGCTGCGGAACCAGCCTGGGGAGAGGCGGCTGCGGGGGCTGGGGGTGGTTAGCCTGGAGGAGGCCGCGGGGGGACAGTCCCGCTCCCTACAACTACACGAAAGGAGGCTGTGGAGAGGCGGGTGTCAGTCTCTTCTCCCAAGTAACAAGAGATAGGAGGAGAGGGTGCGGGCTCAAGTTGCTCCAGGGGAGGTTTCAATTGGATATTAGGAAAAAACTCTTTACTGAAAGAGTGGTGAAGCACAGGCTGTCCAGGGAAATGGTCGATTTACCGTCCCTGGAGGTGTTTGAAAAACGTGTGGACAAGGGGCTTCATAGAATCACTAGGTTGGAAAGGACCCACTGGATCATCCAGTCCAACCATTCCCATCAATCACTAACCCATGCCCCTCAGCACCTAATACACCCATCCCTTAAACACCTCCAGGGAAGGTGAATCAACCACCTCCCTGGGCAGCCTCTGCCAGTGCCCAATGACCCTTTCTGTGATTTTTTTTTTTGAACCTCCCCTGGCGGAGCTTGAGGCCATTCCCTCTTGTCCTGTCCCCTGTCACTTGGGAGAAGAGGCCAGCTCCCTCCTCTCCACAACCTCCTTTCAGGCAGTTGCAGAGAGCAACAAGGTCTCCCCTCAGCCTCCTCTTCTCCAGGCTAAACAATCCCAGCTCCCTCAGCCTCTCCTCATAAGATTCACTCTCCAGCCCTTCCACAAGCTTTGTCACTCTTCTCTAGACTCGCTCCAGAGCCTCAACATCCTTCTTGTGGTGAGGGGCCCAGAACTCAACACAGGATTCGAGGTGTGGTCTCACCAGTGCCGAGTACAGAGGGAGAATAACCTCCCTGGAAAGGACAGCGTTTAGTGGCCATGTTGGTATTGTGTTGATGGTTGGACTTGATGATCTTGGAGGGCTTTCCCCACCTTAACAATTCTATGATTCCATGGATCTGTGATACGACCGATGTTCCGAGTGGGTTCCGCAAGGAACAAAAAGCACAATATAACCCAATGGGCAAAATGGAAATATTTTAGGGGAGGCTTGGAGGCATAATGTGAAGGAGTTGCTGGGGTTCATAGTGCTGGAGCTGTACTTCTTTCTTGTAAAAGAAAAGCCTTTTTTCTCCAGCAGCACTAGTCCTTCAAGTAGCAACCACAACCTGTGCAGTGTGCTGGAAAAAATACAGTCACAAGCAGCACGACAGCACTGTATTAATCATCAGGTGTGGTTTTAAGTAATATCTTGGGCAGCCAGAAAATAGTAACAATGGAAATAAAATGTGGTGTGAACGATACCCATAAACCAGCAAGAGATATGATTGCCAGTTAAGATACCAACAGGAATTCCACTTTGGATTTTTTTCTATCTCAAATTGTGTCACCTCCCAGCAGTTTTAAACATGAATATGAAACCACGATGAGCAGCTTACAAGTGTTACCATAAAATCACTGTGTGGCTCAGGTTTTCATTCCTTACCATGTGCCATCACTGAAAACAACTGTGAAATGCTGAATAACTTCTGGAAAGTCTGAGCATCTTCTTTCCACTTATTTCAAGGGGAGGTTCTGACAGTACATTCAGAAAACGTTTGGCATCTGCAGCACTGACCTGCTAACTAATGACGCAGAGAAGTTGTTAAAGGATTAATGTTTCCAGCTCTTAAAATAAGCCTTTTAGCTCAATCTATTTTTCATAGAATTATCCACTGTACCTCAATTATGTAGCAGTGTTGCTGGGAGTCCATTATCTTGGGCCACTGTTCCACTTGCAATCTTTTCATTCTGTTCCTGGAATAATCTGAGTTAATTAAAAGGCCGAGTATTCTTTCCTTGGTTCTTTTTTTCTTTTTAATGCTTCTGTAGGAAGATATATGTCTGACTGCAGGAGATTGCTTTTTCTTCTCAGCAACAAGGTATTAAATGTTGAGGAATACAGGGAACAATTTTATTTTCGTTATTAGACATGAAGTTTCTTTGTACAAAGCTTTTCATAATTAAACAATACTTCCCCCCAAAGGAGTGCCTGGGAATGAGATAATTCACTCTGACAAGAGTTACGCATACAGGCTTTCTTGCTGTCGAGCTTTAATTCACAACGCTGGTCATGGTCTAGCAAACAAACTGAGTCTAGCTTGAGGAAGCCATCCTGCTCAAGCATGCAATTCATTACTTATTCACGTCTTGCCCTGTGACAGAGCAAGTCTTCTGAAACTATTTCCAAGGACATCATATTTCACACTTTTACAGCTCCATAAAAAACATGGAGTTCTTCAAGTCATGCTAAACACACGTGGGCAGTTTGTGGTTTCAGATGTACAAAGTGTGGGGTACCAGGTGGTTGTGTGCAGCTGGGTATTGGTTCACTTAGCAACTATGCCAGGTAAATCCATACTATGCTATTTACTGCCCCTGGAAGTCACCAGTGAAGTCCTGTTATTCATTCCTTAAGAGTGCTTTCCTGGCTTTGTGGAGTTCTTGTATTCTCCATGACAGCAGGGGGAGGCTGACAGCACACCAAAACGCCAACAGTTTACAGAGGAGTTCAGGCCTCTGCTCACATGGCTTAAACTGAATCACATAAATGCTGATGTTTTCATAGGCTGCACAGAGCTATGTTGCAGAAGTTTTGCATTAATAGGGAAAACAAGGGGAAATGACCACAAAGTATCACATCTTTAGATTGAGGACACAGAGCGCCTATGCGTAGTGGGAGTTTGTATCTCACTCATCAAGGTTGTTAGAGGGAAGGAATTCTTAACTGCCACTACAAATACATGGACTCGGGAAAGCATTTGTGTATGTTGTAAACATACATGACCAGGTATAAAGCAGCAGGACACCCACAGGCAGCAGAGAAAGGATTATCCATTTTTCCTGTAAGAAGGCTGCAGCTACCAACCCCTGTTAATGCAGGGTCAGGAAAAGGAGGTGGAAACTAATGTATGAAAGGGGGAAAGCTCTGTTCTATCTTTTAAATAAGCTTTTAATTAGGGTGTATTTTCACTTCCTTTAAAATAGCAGGGATTCAGGTAACTTAAGGGTACATACCTGGTGTTTGAGGTTGTTGGGGAGCAGCAGGAAAGGATTACTCCCTAATAAGAAGGTGAGCTAGGAGCCAAAGTGGATAGCTTAGCTATCCCAGGACAGGGACCTCATCATCCAGGATCTGCTCTTACAGCGCCTGGAGGCAAAGGTCACGTTCAGCCAAGAATCCAGATCATAAAGTAATATCAGGATGAAGAGGGAGGTCCAAGGTAAAGGCAGGGGTAAAATCCCTCAGTTTAGGATCAGGAACAGCAATCACTACGGCAGAGCTGTAGCAGTGAGACCAGGCTGAAGCTAAGCCAGGAAGTCAGTCCACAGGTTACAACCCAGATCAATGATTACTACAGCACACACAAAACTCTGCTGAAAAACAGTACAACACAGATACAACTTAAACAAAAAGTGAAGGCCCAGGGATGAGCTTAAATAGAGTTCCTGGGCCTGTGGGTGTGAGTGGAAGCTACAGGTGAAGCTGCTCAGAGCCATTAGTGCTTATTAGTACACTCGGGATCCACACAGAGTTCATCTAGTTCCTTTCTTCTCTACAAGATAAAATTTGCAATAATATCCTGACATAAGTCTCACCTCAGCTACCTGCAGCTTCTCCTTCCTGGCCCAGTTTGCAAAATGACAGGTGAAATGGTGAGCAGAAGAGCTATATGCTGTATATTATACATGAGGCTCAGCTACAGGCAAGAACAAGGTCTATGTGGAGCTTATAGGAGCTTATGACTGCCACCAATTCATGATTCCTTCCCAAGTTCATGTGTTCTCTACTGTGTGTCCAGAAAGCAAGATAAAGTACTTTAGAGTGGAACATGAAAAACAAAAAGGCAGAGTGTTTTCTTTTGTGGCTTTGCATATCTTTGTGGGCTGTGATTAGGGCTAGTTGATGCTACAGGAGTGCTAACAAGCTCTGTTCAGAAAAGAAGATAAGAAAATTTGCATTATTCTCAGACAACATACTTGCAGAGTGACTAGAGGATTATTCATTGTAATCCTGCTAGGTGTTATCTCATTATCTAGTGGTAACACATACCACATGGGGCTTTACTGGTAAGGGAGAACAGAGCAAGACTAAAAGCAACACAGAGTCTGAAGTTGCTGAGAATTCTGAAATTCAGAGCCTGAAAGTAAAAATTCTGCAGTCCGGGCAAGGGGGCCTTCTGTACCCCTCCTTCTTTTTTTTGGTTTCTCTGAAATGGATAGTATAGGCTCCTGCTACATCTGTAGGCACAGACAGCTCAGAAAATTAGAAAAAAAAACCACAATACACGCTAGAAATAAACTAGAAATATTGTATTAAAAAATTAATATGAAAAATATAGTAGTTTTATGTTTTTAGGGAAGCTGTCCTTTCCTTCCTTTTTCTAGAAGTTTCCCATGTCTCTCAAAGAGAAGTGAGGCGTTTGTTCTCATCTTGAAAAAAAAAAAACCTTTTAAAATAAAAGTTAAAATTGGGATTTTGGTTATAATTAAAACACAGCTGGGGCTGGGCAGAACAGTAAAAGACTGTTTAGCTAAATGTTCACCTAACATGCCTTTAGCCTCTTCTTATGGAAAGAAAACGTTTTCAGAGGTCCTGCATTGCCCTCTGTGGGAGAGCCTCAGCACTGCCTATAAAGCAGGCAGCTCTGGAACTGCTTACATCACTAAAAATGGTTTGAATTTCTGATTTAAATTCAGCATGATTGTACTAGTAAAAATTAAAAATCAGGTGACAGTATTTCAACTTTGACTTTAAAAGGTGTGTTGCAAGCATCTGAAGTATTTCTAAATTACATTACAGGAATTCTCACTGTCTTCAGTTTGTTCACACAAGTGCTATCCTTATGAAATTACTCTTGTCCACAGTAGTCCATAATTTACTCTAGTCTTTCATTGGATTAACATAAAAATATAAACCTATTTTTCCACTGTTAGATCACATTTTTATTTTATAAGATGCTTGAGCTAATAATTCTGTCACAGGCATTGGCACTGCAGAATGCCATTACGTATGTTCCTCCTTCCTTTACGTCTAAGCTTGTCTCTATGCAATATGTCAGTCCTGCTCTTCTGCATTATATTTAGTTATTTAGGACATGATGTTACAGGATTTTTAATTCAACTTGGGCGTTTTTCAAGTACCAGTATATTTTTATTCTTTTGCATCCCGGATGTTCAATTATTCTTAGCTCTGATCTGGTTCGTCATTTTTGCAGTTTTCAGTGTGCTCTTGTCTGACACATCCTCTTCAAATATCAGCTGTCTCAGCTCCTCTGCTGTCTTGGAAAAGCTCATTTTCCACATGTTTCTCTTTTTAGTCTGCAGCTTCCATGCAGAGAACCTCACATTTCTCATGTACAGTGAACTGAGTCTGGTAAGATTATATTTGTCTGTATCAGTAGGATTCTAATCCAATAATCCTGCTGAGAGGAAATTCTTGGCATTAAGGAGACCTAATGCACCTGTTTCACCTGCTTACATGCCTTTGCAGTCAGTTTTCTCAGAACTCTTTGTATTAGCATTTGGTATTGTGAGGAAATGGATAACAAAAATGCATCTACTCTTGCATAAAAGAGTGCAAGAAGGTACCTAAAGGATGTAGAACATTCATGTGTCATATAGAAAGTCTGCTCTTGGGTTTGAAATAATGATTTTCATAACTCTTCATTATAAGCCTCTGCAGAAACCAGATGCGTCAGGTCTAAGGGGCACTGTCAGACTAGCTCTTCCCCAGGTATGAAACATTCACTACAAGAAGGACATTATGGTGCTGGAGTATATCCGGAGAAGAACAATGAAGCTAGCGAAGGGGCTGGAGAACAAACCTTATAAGAGACAGCTGAGGGAACTGGGGTTGTTTAGCCTAGAGAAAAGGAGGCTGAGGGGAGACCTTATCGCTGTCTACAACTACCTGAAAGGAGGTTGGTCTCTTCTCACAAGTATCAAGTGGTAGGAAGAGAGGAAACAGCCTCAAGTTGCACCAGGGGAGGTTCAGATTAGATATCAGGAAAAATCTCTTCATGAAAAGGGTTATCAGGCACCAGGACAGGCTGCTTTTGCTTTCCATATTAAACCGTCTTTATCTCAGCCTATGGTTTTTTTAACTTTTACTTTTCCAACTCCTACTTGGAGGGGAACTGAGCGAGTGGCTACATGGGACTGAGCTGCTGGCTAGGACTAAAACATTGGCATAATTCCTCCACCTCATGCCAGTTTTGCAGGAAGACATGCACACATTTAGATCAAGGTGCACCATGCTGAACCTTCTTTTCCAGAACATCTTGTGGATGTGTTCTTTGCATTTTCCTTCTCAGTGGACTCTTACACAGAATGGATGAGAACATAGTCAGTTATAAGCCTGCCGTCCAAGAAGAGATAACCTGCATGTGGAGGAGAAAGGGACATCCATAGCTGTGAGGCTTCTTTCAGTGGGCAATATCTGCTGGTCCTTCCATAATAGGTTTTTTATCAAGGCTCTCTTCTCTGCTTAATTTTGTGGTTCTGGTCTGCTATGATTCTTTCCCCCTATCTTTTCAATAGCTGCCTACTATATTGGATGCAATACCAGTCTGTGGCCTGACTTTGAACAAAAGTGAGTGGTTTTAACTCAGAATAAGTCCAGACCACCCTCCCCTTTTCTCAGACCTAGTATCAGTTACCGGCTAAGTAAGCCCATTCAGCTAGACCATGGCAGCAATGAATATGGTCCCCTTATGACTAGCTGTTGAGATCAATGCTTTAGTTGAAGCAGCAGCTGCCATTGATCCTTAGCAGGTTGCAAATTAAATCTTGTGTCTTGCTGTAAGCCTCCCTCCTGACCCCTGATTGCTAGCCTTAATATATGTAGGTTTTATGTCTTTATATTGTATGTCCTTAATGTGTAATTCTCAAAGCATATTCTATTTCCAGGCTTCATGTTAACCTGAAATAGTGTTGACCATGTGTCACTTCCTTCATTTTCTTGGTAGATAGTGGAGTTTGCTTAGCCTGTAAATGCTTGGTCTCTAGAATATCATTACTGAAAACATAAATTCACTGTTCAGGGTGGTTATCTAATCAGTGCTTGGGGGATTTTGGCAGAAAAGGTCTACTGTCACATTTGATTTTCCTCTCGCAGACAAGCATTCATTAATTCAGTGCAAAGCACAGGCATCTCTGAGTCTTGTTAAGATTTTTTATTTAGCAGTAGGGCAATTGAATCAAGACTCCATCCACCTCTGCAAATGTGTGTTGTGATTATGTGGTCTCCAGCCTGTCAGAAGCTTATAAAACATTATGTGATCAGGGAAAGGCAACTCAAGCAACTTTCTCTATTTTAGTTCTTGTACCAAACGGCTCCTGTGTTATCTGACACTTTATTTCTGTCATAGGAAAGCCTTCTGCATAGAAAACTATGTAAAAGCAACTAATTCCATGTGGGTTTAGTTCCTTTCCATAGTATGCAATGCTGTTTTTCATTCTTCACCACGTTTTTGTTATTTTCCTAATATGTTAAGGCCAGTATCACACATCTGGACCTTGACATGCTGATCTTGACAAGTTGAGAGCTATGCCCTTTGTTTTGGCATATGTTTAATAGCTATAAACATTACAAATGAAATATGATGTGTTTACTCACCATTGCCTCAGTTACAGGAAACTTCTTGTCATTCCTTTCTGCTGTAACCTTACTGTCTGCAAATCTAGTTGCAAGTTGCCGAGATGGCTCTGCATTTCTGTCGCATTAAATATCTCAACTGTCTTTTCCTTTTAGGTTTTATCTGTGTGAGTACAGTTATCATGAAGCTTGCCTGTGAGCCATAGTCCAGGGGACCTGAGCCCTTTATTTGTTTGCAGAAGTTAACGTACATCATCGAGGATAAGGGAAATCCTAGAGGCCAGCAAAATGGAAATCACAGTGGCCACCTTTGAAAGGATGGAAGTGGAGAAGATAACCAAGGGAATTATGCTTAGTCCACTTTCAATTCCTAGAAAGAGGCAAAGATGAATTATCTATGTGTAACCACTAGACGATAACAAGGTAATGAGCAACAGCTGGCATTAATAAATCAGAACAAATCATGTCAAATTACCCTTATCAGAATGTTTAATAGTTTCTCCATAATGAAGTGTGATGGAAAACAGAAAGGCACACAGGAATCCACCAATCTTAATTTAGCCCTATGTGACTAAGATGGAAGAAGGCTGGAATCTGCTTACATATTTTGTTGAATTAATGTCTTTTGCTAGCATAACTGAAGCCAATCTCTATTAAAAAGGTTTTCCAAGAGAGAGAAGAATGTAGAAAATACAGAGGAGGATTGGAAATACCTGTCCAGCAGGCAGAGCTACAAAATCCCATACAGAATGTTGGCACAGTATTCCAGGTTTTGAACAAGCCTGACTATATTCAATAGAAATGTTAAAAAAAAGTTAATAATTTCTTGCTTGTGTAAAGACAATTTCATGTTCATATGCCTACGCACAACACTTATTTGTTAAAGGAAAGCATTTGCACAGTTTCAATTGTCTTCAACAGCCATGAAAACATATGTTTTAAAAAAAAGCCTCTGCAGTTGGACACTTTATTACATTTTTTCTCCAGTATATATTTCTGCTGCATGATACTTCTCTTCCACAGAAATGAACCCACCTCTTCCAACTGAGTTGCTCTGGTAGGGGTGGATGCAGATTGAAGCTTATTGCATCCAGAAAGCTGATACTCATATCTTCCTGAGTGTTTGTTTTTTTTTAATGAAAGTTCTAACTTAGGAAGTAGGTTCATTATGTAATGCTTCTCATTACTAAAAACGACCAAGTCAGACCTTAGATGATTTCTTCTAATAAATTGTAGTGATTCTGAACATGTTTCTGCCTTCATGGATTGGATTCTGTGAAGTCAGTGGAATGACAGCGCCACACAACTATGAGAAGAACCAATACTGCCTGCTCCTTCCCCCAGCACTCCCTGTGCTCCTCGAAAGAGCGCTGCCTGTTAGGAGAATGTGTTTTATCTTGCAGTTCATGCAGGATTTCATACAAATGACACAGCTGTGAAGGACAGAATAAAAAACAACAGCAGAGGGAGGCATACCAATACGCACAGAAGGAAAAATGTGGAAGTGAGACCTGAAAGCAAATGAGAGGAAAACAGGGAGCCTTCCTGACAGCAGGAGAATGAAGGGTAGGGCTGCATAAGTGGGAGGGGAGAGAATAACTGCAGATAGCTGCCCTGTCTGTGAGTCTCAGTAAAACCTGCCCATTGGTAGGATTAATTAAAAAAAGGTGGGGGGGAGCATTTTGAACTTCCAGGAACTGCAAGGAGCTTATATGACTGGATCTGGATTTTCTTCTCTGTCTTGTTACAGGCAGGATGCTGTCAGCTCAGGGAATTTTTACGTAGTTTGCTGCCAGTTGGCGCCAACTTCTGTTCACTGATTTGAGTACTGGGCGGTGGGGGGAGGAGAAAACATAATTAAACAATTTAAGAATAATCTTTCCTTCCTTTTCCTTTCTGATAAACATGCCAGGATTTATGACTGTGTTTCTCAAATATAGGAAAACATTGTCCCGAAAAGATGTATATAGAATAGTATGTCTATAAGTGATACCTTGGGGTATCTTCAGCAGGAGTTTCCTTCTTTAGCAAGAGATTGAGGTAAGCTATTCTTCCCACGGAGCTTAAAATCTTCATTACAACTGATCTTACTACATTTACACTACAGTTCACTGCTACTTGTATACTAAAGGATCCTTTTGCTGGTGTCAAGCCCAAATATAATGAATGGACTGTAGGATATGTGAATAAAGCTTGCAGATGGCTCCCATAAACACTCTCACTTATCCTCTGTTCCTGACAGTGCATAAATCACTAGCTCCATCTGCCTGCTATTTCTTTCAGCATCTTGGGCATTATAACTCATTAGGAGGTGGCAGGGAAACTCATCTCAAACTGCAAAGGTTTTGCCAGAAAGCACAAGACACTGAACTTAACCCTGAGGAAAACCCATGCCTCAGCATTTGGCTGATCACTGCATTACAGGAAGAAATGCCTGCTTTATGTTGTACTCTTATCAAGGTAGAGAGCAGGCTATTTGGAAGCCTGGTAGATCAGGAAGGAAACCTTATTCTCTCTTTTTCTGTGCTTTACAGTGAGAGGGAGTGATGATGAGCTCATATCCTGACAGATTTCACCGGCGTTCTGTTTGGCCTGGAGTCACTTGCAGTCACCCCTGTGCTTGCCTGCTTCCTATAAATAACATACTGTCAGAAAAGAAGAATTCACAGCTTCTTACCCTGTTGCTGTTAATAGGAAGCTATTTTTATGCTGCTTGTTAAGCATTTTGGGCTTTAGCTTGGTTTTCTACAGTCATGTCTAGAATAAATAGCATTAAATGCAGATTGATTGCACTACACGTTGAGTTTTGATTAAGGAAATTTTTACTTAGAGGGAGGGTGCAAGGCGGCAGGTGAAGGAAGTACATTAAATTGTCTCAGCTGCAGAGAACTGGCAACATGGGATGATGCAGTCTGAGAGAGAAAAATAGGGAGGAGAGAAACCCTTAGGATTTGAGAGGAAAGGAGCTTGTGAGTTAGGGGAAGAAATCTACACATAGAGCAAGGCTAGGCTGAGTGGCTGTGAGAGACAGGGGCTCTAAATTCCTGATTTGGTAAGGGTAGGTTCAGGTGAGAATTCTCATTTCTACTGATAGGTGCAGGTACATTTTTTTTTTTGTAATTATAAAGCTTTACAATTTCTTTATGATGGTGACCCTACAAACATGATTTGGAAACTGAATGAAGGTTTCCAGTGTTTGAATGTTACTACTAGCCTATGTTAACTCTAAAAATACCCCTGTTTTGATCTCTGAAGGCACCTATTGTTTACTTATTGTTGCTTACTGTATCCATGTCCCCAGGGCAGGTACATCTTCACTGTGTCAGGGAGGAGTCCTGATCCGAAATAGCAATTGTACTGGGTGAAGAATGCATCTTGCCACACATACATGATAAAACTAACCAGCACAGGAACCCTTCTCTTGGTCATTTCCTGGCTCTTGCTGCATTTCTTAAACACTGATGTTCTTTTAATGTCAGGTTTTGGGGATGTGTAGCCCTGCATACATGAACCTGAGTGATGCTGAGATTGCTAGGTGTCTCAAGAAACAAGAGCTAGCAAACAGCTATAAAACAAGGATATGCTTACAGTCATTTCAGTCAGAGGCCTATAAGAAAAAAATGCGGTTTTTATAACCTTGGTTTCCAGAATGATGGAACTGATACCGGTAGATTCCCCAGAAGTATTTTCTGCTATTTTGACCAAGCAGTGTCCAGTGAGATATTTTAAGTCTTATCCATGCACAGAATTCAATGACATTTTTAGAAATTGTTTAATTATACCAGTGCAGGTCAATATGTAGGTAGTCCTAAGCTGTTTTATGTTGACTTTTCTCAAGCTGGTTATTCAAATAAATAACTGATAAAATAACATGGGTGTCTGTATAGGTGTATTACACTAGATAGATAGACCAATTTAAGTCATAATTTAGCTGAAGTAATAGAGGTGTCTCTGCAAGCAAGACTCCACTGTGTATTTTCTACTGTTATGTAAACATCATAAGAATTAGCTGTTCTAATAATTTCAATTCTTTTTATTTCTACATCTTTCCTGCATCTCCTTGCAATACAGTAGCATCTTATAACTACATATTTAAATTATTTACAACGTTGCTTTCTGACAGTCAGTAAGAAAATGTGTCATGTTCCTGTTTAGTTTGCCTTATGCACACCAAGGGGCTGATTTTGGTGCAAACAAATATTTTTTCTAGCATTTTTTTTCAGCTCCATATGTGCCTTTAGATCAGAACAACTCACTCCCTAAAGCATCATAAGATTCCATCATTATATCCCTTTCTGGTGTATGATGCAAGGAAATTACAATCTACAGCAGTGGGAACAATCTTACAACAAGATGTTATGGTTTAACCAGGCAACCAGAGACAAAGAACCATGTGGAGTCCAGCCAGAAACAAAGAGCCACACAGCCGTTCACTCACACTTCCCCCCTCTTGGAGCAGTGGGGAGGAGAATTGAAAAGAAAAGGTAAAACTCGTGAAGTGAAATAAGAACAGTTTAACAGAGTCACAAAGGGAGAGAAAATACAACAATAATAATAACAGAAAAAGAATATACAAAATGGTGATATACAACAGACCAACCAGAGACCAGTGCCTAGCCATTTCTGGTACAGAATTCCCAGTTGTGCCAGGAACTGTGCCAAAGGGAAACACTTGAGGACTGTGCTGTGGAAACTGAGCCCAAAACAACATCATGAACCCAGCCCAGCCTCAGTGAGCCACCTGAAGCCTTCCTGCCCCACTGACCATCTCCCTTATAACCTAAACATGACTTCACTATATAAAATATCCCTTTGGCCAGTTTGGGTCAGCTGCCCTGGCTGGGTCCTTTCCCAGCTTCCTGTGAAAATTAACTCTTTCCCTGTCAAAACCAGGAAATTAACCATTTTCCAGCTGGAACTAGGACACAGGAAAAATGTCCTGCCTAACGGCCAACACATTCTGATCAGGCTGAAGTTTATTTTAACTGTTGGACTGCTGCAACTGGGCAGAACAGAAATCAGTGGAGATTCATCTCACAACTACCACTCATGAAGGAGCTTCATGATAAAATCTCCCAGAGCCCTCGTTCCCATTCCTGTCAGCTTGTACTTGACTTCTTTTATGTAGAAAATTACCTTTGAACTCACTGATCTACCAGAGTTATTATTCAGTCTTTGCATATACTGCAGAACTCTTCTTTCATTTCTCCCCGTCTGTCCAGAAAGGTACATCTGTGGGCTGGATGGATTTTCACCTTTACATAGAAAGAATTTTGGATTGTTACACAAGGGTCCTTTTACATGATTTTGTTTTATTATTCTAGGTATAAGATGCACAGAATGCAGAGAGAAACCTATTGTTTTGGTTTATGTACTTGAAGAGATAAATAATATATGAGACCAAAGATACTTTTTCTACCTTCCTGGACTTTTATGTGCTCCTTTTTGTATTACTGTTTCATAATGCAGACAGCTACATGTTAGGCCATAAATCATTCTGTTTCTTTTGATGTTACTGCATACATAGAAAGCAGAATAACAGTGCTGAAAATATGGGTCACTTTGCTTTTGATTTCCTTGCTTTACATATGATAGAATGAATAATTTTGTTTTAGACCTGTTATTTACAGAGTGATAAAAGAGTTGGGCTTTTGGGTAGTAGTTAATTTTACATAGTGTTTGAAAACTAGGAGTTTGAATATCTGTATGTCAGATTCTGGGGTTACATTTTGGTCCTTAGTTAAACTGAGGGACAATAGGGGTAAAAAATTTTCTTTCTGCCTGGCTTCCTGCTGTTTTTTGTTATGCTGTGTTGTAGCACAAAGGCTAGGGTAAGCCGGAAGAGAAAATACCAATGGGATTTACATGCCTAAAAGTGTAGCTACAGTTGCAATAAACGTCTGTGATACAGCCAAGCTCCCAGTGACTCCAGCAGGGCCATCCAGGAAAGCATTCCTGGTTTCTTTGCCCTTGGGCTTGCTGTAGGAGTCAGGGTGGTGCTACTGGAGAAACCTAAGAGGACCGTAACTATTGCTCTGGCTGCTACCAATTCACCCATCAAACCCCTGGCACTTGGAGGCAGGATCCATGAACAAACTTGTAGGCATGTATGTGTGCTTTCATGTAAAAACTGGTGTCCTGTATTTAAAGAACAACATAAACACCATGTGCTAGGGACAGCAAATATGCCAGCCTTCTGTTTTCTTTAATAAAGGTGTAGAATTTAATGCATTACTGTAGACTGCAGGCTCTGTGTGTGTGCCATGATGTTTTCTTTCTTCAGATAACCTGAACTATGTAGAAATAGATACCAAGCTGGCAGGACAGACGAAGGGAAACTGTAACCATGTTTTAGATATGTAACGGGCACATGCATTATACTAGGTTGAGGTCTTGAAGAAAGACTGGCTGTGAAAAGGGTCCCAAAGATTTGGATTCTGAGTGAGATATCTTGTTCCCCAAAAGCAGCCTGACCACACTAGTTTTCCCACAGTGCTCCTTTTGTTGCAATGGACAAGTAGTGCATGGGTTGGTGCTGCATTTGCTGTGTTCTTTAAGAAGAAATTGTGGGCAAACTTTGCAGCAGATAATGGAGTGCAAAGGCTTCTCTTTGTTTTTCATTCTTAGATAGCTTGTAATAGTATGAAACAGTATCTACTGTGAAGAGTGCTTTGCTCAAGCAGCTCAGTCCATATGCAATACTGACCTGGATTTGAAGAGCTGACTCAAATAGTTTCTGTTCCCAGACAAAGGTGTGAGTAGGACTGTTGGTTTTGCTTCCTAGGAGTAACTTAGTAAGATATTAAAAAGTAGGTTGGAACACTCATTTGCTCATATTCTGTTCTCATCAGTGTGAAAAGCTCACTTTTCAGAAACATACTAGATCAAGTCACCTTATACGTCAAGAAGTAATAAAAATACAATAAAGTAAGCTTCCTCTCACCCCATCTGTGAAGCTTCTGGTCACTATGAGGCTGTGTTTGTCTCATTGTGAAATAGCAGTGGGACTTAAAGAATAAAGTGAACATCTGAGGTATCAGCATATGTACGCACACAAAATTACTTAGCCAAATGATTGTGCACACAGGATAATTAAACCATCATCTTACTTAAAACAAAACAAGAAAGGTGCTGAAACAAAGAGAAAGAGGGCACAGGAGTTTTGGGAAGAAGTTACAGATGCAGAAACCAAAGCAGATTTTCTTCTCTCCAGCAGATGGTAGGATTTTCTTAGCCACAAACAGGTAACAGCAAGAAGCATCCCAAACCTAATCTTTAAAAAAGCAATCTACAGCCTTTTTTTACTTGCTGATTCCTAAAAAATCTGGTAGATTTAGGAGTTCAGTAGATAACAAAAGCTGCTGGAAGAGATTTGGAAGTTACCTGTCAGTACTGCTAGTAGTAGTCCGTGAAGCTCAGGTTTAAACAACAGCTGGAATGCCACAGCTTGTCCATAGCACACATGAAAGCCTGCAGACAGTGTTTTTCCACATAGTTTTGACATGTGCTTTAGGGAGATCAGATAAGAAAATACGCCAGGTAGAGGGACATTTAAGCTTTTGAGTCTACTACTGGAAGCAGGATACTGGGCTAGACAGACCTTTGATTTGACCTCATGTGGCTGCTCTTACAATAGATAATTTCCTGTATTACTTACTCTAGTAAATTATACAACATGAGGAATTAAAATGTTGCTACAGGTGTCATTTAAGCTCTTATTTACCACTATGTGGTAAAGGAGCTGGCAGGCAAGGCAGGGAATTTAAACTCCAGGTATTGACATGGATATTCTCTGGATGTCTGTTGGCAAGTAACTAATCAGTCAGTTTTTTCAACTTTCTACCTACAAATTTGGTACAGTGGCCTCAAGAGATAAGGACATATACATTGGATGACTTTGTCTTTATTAGGTGCTCAGATACCATAGATAGAATGATGGCTAAGAAGATGGACTGTAAGCATGAACTCTTTGTCTAAATACATCCTTTTAGCTAAAATTTGAAATAACTCCCGAGATCTCACCTAACAAATACTGCTTTTAAGGTTTGTTGACAATAATCACTCATTCTTTTTAAAATGCTAGATTAGGTAGGGTTTGGTGTTTTGTTTTGTTTTCATTTTCAGTATTATTTATTTATTTTGAAATGTTCAGCCACTCTAACAGTACTGGTACAAATCTAAAGTTGCAAAATAGACTTAGGCCTACTATCTTTCTTGTAAACAACTGCGTTCAGGAGTAACCTGTAGAAGTAGGATAGATCTTTATTTTTTCTAACATATTCCTACTGTATTAGGTGGATTTGCATGTTTAAATTATTATTTTATTCTCACTTAACTACTAAACCCATTATACTTATTTCGTAAGTGGAGCTCTTTCACCTCCATTCACAAAAAGAGAAGTCACAGGACCACAGAACACACATAGGTTTTGAGAGGTGAAGCTTTGCAAAGCAAAACAATTCTCCTTCATGATGCGAGGCCTTTGTCTGTAATTTCCATTTTGTTGTTAAAATTGTTTTTTGAAGGATTTAGAAACTTCATAGAATCATAGAATACCCCAGCTTGGAAGGTCTTCCCAATCCACACTGGAAACAGCAACTAGTGCTCTTGGTAACTTGCAACTGGGTGCTCTTGTAACTTGTGCCAAAGTTAACACTTGCTGTGTCGCCTGGTTTTTATGATAACTAAATAAAATGGTTTTCAGCTAGGGAAATACAGGGTCAAATACTTCATTTTCAAGATGTAGTTCTTGTACCTTTCTCACATGTTGTCTTACTCTGCAAGTTAACCTATTAAAATGGATGGGATAACTCAGCAAGTAGAGGAGTCTTCCCCTCTCTTCTACCAGCTTCTATATCTTCCTCAAATTGCAGCCCAGCTGTGAGACCCTGCAATGAAAGGTAATACTTCTGTCTGTGGTCTCTTAATGCAAACAGAATTTAAAATAGATGGACAGTAAGGAACATTTCCCCTTCTTTTCATGAAGGTAGAAGGAGAGGATTGGATGCAGTGGGGTTCTGCAAAAATTCATGCACTCTTTTCAAAATCAGAGTCAGTGGAACAGAGAGAAAGTCACTTAAAAAATCAGCTCTCATATATTTCTTGTTCTGCTAATGAGTCAGATTAGGTAAGGATAAAGAAGTACTAATTCATCTCTACCAATGTATATGTTTTATTTATACTCCTTGATTTCTGAGTGAACCTTGCTGTACATCTTTTATGCTGGTTTAGAATTTGTGGATTAGCAGAATTGAGGGTTTGTCACAATACTTCCCTGCATTAGCAACTTCTGAATCGATAGATATTCAACCATCTGTCATGAGCATTGTTTAAAAGGTGGCCAAGTCACTCCTTTAGCTCTAGTAAGATAAGAGTCTCTGAATAATTTTATTGCTGCTTTTACTGTAATCATTTCCAGCCATCTGCAGTCCCTGGAGCATCATGGATGTCCCCAGAGATTCTGAACCTATTTTCCATCTGTTGCCTTCTCACCTACAGCAGCACTAGTATGCCCCAGAAGATTTTGCTGCTTTCAGTGACACCAAGAGCAACATTTGGAGCCTTCTGCTCTGTGCTGGTGCTGCTGGGAGCTGGCAGAAAGGCAGCAGGAATTGATGGCTTCAGAGCCCTGCACATTAGGGTTAGACTCAGAATTACACCACGGTCAAAGCCCTATACTTGCTCTGAGAAATAAGAAGCTCAGGTACAGCCATAAGGGTGCCATGAGAACCTGACATCTGAATGTTCAGAGCTGTTAATATCACCATGGAGGGTTAATATCACCCTTCACCATGTGCAGCTAGGCAGAGGTCAGAGTCTTCATTCCAGTTTCATCGTCTTGCTGGTCAGTGCAGCTGATCCAGCAAATGAAAAGCTATTTACTGTTGTGCAACCTGGTAATAAGGAGGAGGAGGAAGAACAAAAGGGAATCTGTTGCTCAGAACCGAAGCTGTGAGCATGGTCAAGCTCTCTGCAGGGTGCAGGGGGAGTGAAGAATTAAGGGGGATGGTTTCTTGTGTTGTGGAAGATGGAATACGATTTGAGACAGGAAGAAGGAAGGAGCTCTCAGAGCTAGCAGAGGGAGTGATTTGGGAATAATATCTCCCTAAAAAATAGTATCTATTGATTCAGTGATCTTTCCTTTGCCATAGGACACAGTCTTAGAATTTATTAATCTTTCAGCAATAAAAGCACTTCGATAATTCCTGGTTTCCATACAGGCAATCCTTTCCTCAGTGCTTCACCTTGTGAATTCTATACCAGCCATACAGTGGGACACTGGAGGATGTCACCATACTGCCTTTTCATATTTGCTTCTTTGTCACAGCTAGAGTCCCATATCCACCTTTCATACAGAAACTGTTGGTGACACAGAGAAAGTAGCGTTTGGAGTGCTCATTCTTATCTTCCCCCAGGTACTAAGGTGCATCGATAAACAGCCAAACAGTTATTTCTTAATGTTACTTTTCTCTGTAAGTAAGAGAGCTGTGATATTATGTGATTGTGTTGTGGAGACAGGATGGCATCAGGAACTAGATCTCTGTGAAGGACAACAATACTTTATGAGCGAAGCCAAGAGCCTAATAAAGCCTAAGGACAGAAAGAAAAAAAGGGATAAATGGAGAGGGAGATAGCTATCTCCAGTTTCAGAAGCCAAAAAGGTGAAAAAAGAAGTACTTAACAGAGCAGAGCTGAAAGTGATGTGGTAGGGACGCATTACAGATCTTGCGCTTTAGTAACACAGCAGCAAATGTCGCCACCACAGTTAGATTCTGTATGACTTTGGGTAATAATCTAGTCCTTCATGGTGACCTCAAGAGCCTCTCTTGGCTCACACTAACATCCAGATTAGCATGTATTTCACTGAAGGGACCCTTTCATTCAGCTCTACTTAGTAAGAGCAGCTACCATATCCAGGAAGGCTTGGGGACTCTTCTGCTGCCACTTTACTGGTCATGCAGAAATTCCCCACCCTGGCAGCCTCACTCAACCCCATGGCATGAGTGAGTGCTGCTCCATACTTGGTCTATCTCTGGCTCTTCTGGTTAATGTAATAATGCTTCCTACAATGTTGTGAGAGACAGTCTGAGGACGAAGACAGGAGGGAGATGAACTAGCCTAAGAAAGCTTCCTGCTCTTCCTGCAAAAAAAGATTGTTCCACCTGTCTGCACAACTCAGTCGGAGCCAGCATAGAGCTACAGTATATACTGACTTGTATTAGGTGCAATGGCAACAGCCTCAAGAAACTAGTGTATGTCAGCCAGGGACCAACACTGCAGGAAGAGCATTTTGTGTGACCAGCTTGGGGCACAGGAAACACTTATACGCCACCTGAAGAGCTGGGGATGTCACTAGTAGCATCTATATTCATTCATTGCCAAAGCAGAACAAAAAATTAAACAATTCCAACAGTACTTCAAAAATCAGCAAGATAAATTTTTGAGAAAAAGAATATTGGAAAATACATTTTGGGTCTGTATTAAAGAAGGTTCTCTACTGCCTTACTGCTTCAGAGATGGAAGTTGATATTTGGCAAGGGAGTTCCCTCATGTCAGAAATTTGCTATTTTCTTAACTCTTGACAATACAACATTTTAAAAAGGTTATAAATCACACTGATAGCTCAGTGAACGTACACTTCATAAAGACTTGTCAGAGTTTGGTACCCATTTTCCCAGGAAATCTGATCTGCAGCAAGCACATATGTTGCCCAAACTGAGATGTGGGACTATGAGCCCTTCAGCAGCTGCTTCTGGCTGATGCAGACATAGTGGTACTTGACAAAAGAACTGAGAAAAATGAGCCTGTCTCTTGAGGATTTTCAGTACTCCCTCTACTGCACCAATCCTGGCAGCAACAGGACAAGAACTGGTGTGTAGTGAGGAGTGATGAGGAGGTGGCAGAGAGCAGTGAAAAGCAGCAAGGCAATTAGAAAGAAGAACAGGGCAGGGAGCTGTTGGAAGAGGATAAACGCTGGGGCCTGTGTAATGCTGGATAAGGGATTTGACAGTTTCAGGTGCTTTAAGAAAAGGGTCTGGAATGCAAGAAAAATTAGGTTCTCCTAATGAAAAGAAACCACATTGTGACACTATGGAAGACAAATGATCACTTTCCAAACAGAATGGAAGCAAAACTCACTATAATTAGCTGGTAATGTAAATCAGGAAGGTACAAGAAACAGAATACGAAGTAGCAAGAAACTAATGCTGCAAAGATGTTGCTTGAAACATCTGGATACTGAGGGGGCAGAGGGAAGAGAACAGGAAAGTAATTTAAAATATGAGATTGATGATGGATAAGCAAAATAAACATGAAGATGACAAGAGCTGTCATGAAGCTTTATTGACCAGCTTTAAAGCCATAAACAACAACTTTCTACGCATCTACAAGACTGTACGACATATGTATCTTCTCTTATACAACTGTGCTTTCTAGAAGAGTTTGCCCTCCAGCTTCCTATGCTGATTGTTGTTTGAGGACAGTTATAGTGTTGGCAATGTAAAGGAACTGGTAAAGTTCTGTCATCCATAAAATCATCGAAATTCTCCCTTCACTTCATAGAGATGCAAGCACAATAAATAAAGAAATGGAATTAAATTAACAAGATACCTGTAGCTTCATTACTCCTTCTCTGTAGAGCTCTTGCAGAGAGACCGAGCTAAATAAACTGCAGAAATGGAAGAGGAGAATGAAAGGGAAAGAACAAAGAAGTGAAAGTCGTCTGTTTGGCACTTACCTATCTAATTAGGCATTCTCTTGTACTATGAGTTAGACCAAAAGAAAATTCATCCTTGCTGCCCATCCTTTGACTTCACTGGAAACAAGAGTAGTACTGAATATAGCCTTGGCATTCTCAAATATGTTTTCTTTGTAGTGAGCATTTAAGTTAATTGTGCATATCTAGAAGAAAAGTGGGAGAGAAATAAGATTCTGTTTCTAATTCTGCCACTGAATTGCCAAAATGGTGCTTCTTATATGTGGGATTGCCTTTCTCACCCCTGCTGCCCAGAAGCTGGCACTGAATTTGTTCTTCATGCAAGGCCCAACTCTTTGGCCAAAGTTGTGTGCTTCGGGATTCAAGGAGAACAACATTGCCTGGCACTGAGGAGATCAGAGATGGACAGATCTCTCCATACAGCCTAAGATCAAGAGTGAGGTTTCAAAAGTGGTCATGTTCCTGTTGTGAAAATATATCAGACAGAGTATGGCACATTTTTTGGCAGACGTGTTTTGTTTGCTGCTGAAAAAAGACTTCTGTGAGAAACCACAAATGGATGCACAGCTCCACCACACCTTTCAACACAAGTGGGAACTCTAAGGAATCCTTATCACTGCTGTTTCTGTGCTTCATCTTTACAAAGCTCATCTCAGAGGAACACCGTGTGGTCTCATTTACTAATGACTCTGAAGCTCTTTTATCTTTGGAGGAAAGGCTTTACAATCACAACTATAATGCTGCAATCCTATATTAATCTCTGGATGTCCGGTACAGATGGTACTAGAATTTATATGTGTTACCCAGTTTAATAAAGAGAAATGTCGTGTTCTCAGCAGATCCCTGAATGACCTTTCCAGGCTTTAACAAATTACATATCCAGGTTTCTTATGCACGGTTTTCTACTAATTTTTTCTCCTTGACTGGAAACCAAAGACCACATTACTCAAGCAAAGGAGGAAGTTGTAGCTGTTTAATATTCCAAGTCCTGGCCTCTCCAACCCCTCACCTCATAATCAAAATCTCCTTTCAGATTGTAGAACAATAGGAAAATGTGTTTGTACTTTTTAAGTGCTTATTTGTTTGGGTTTTATTATGCTCGTATATTTTCACTTGGCACCAAATGATTTGCATTTATTTAAAGCATGTACAATGTACCTAGCACCACAGAAACTGGTGTAAAGAATCAAAATCCACTGGATTATGCTGGATTGGAAGGGCCTTTAAAGATCATCTAGTTCCAACCCCCCTGCTATAGGCAGGGACACCTCCCACCAGACCAGGTTGCTCAAGATCATCCCCATCCAACTTGTCCTTGAAGACTTCCTGGGAGGGGGCATCTGCAGTTTCTCTGGGCAATCCGTTCAGTGTCTCACCACCCTCATGGTGAAGAATTTCTTCCTAATGTCTAGCCTAAATCTTCCCCTCTCCAATTTTTAGCCACTCCCCCTCGTCCTATCATTAAGTGCCCTTGTAAAAAGTCCCTCCCTAGCTTTCTTGTAGCCCCCTTCAGACATGGGAAGGCTGCTGTAACATCTCCCTTGGACCCTTCTCTTCTCCAGGCTGAACAACCCCAACTCTCAGCCTGTCCTCGTCTGGGAGGTGCTCCAGCCCTCTGATCATCTTTGTAGCCCTCCTCTGGACTTGTTCCAACAGCTCCATATCCTTCTTATGCTGAGGATTCCAGAACTGCACACAAAACTCCAGGTGAGTTCTCATGAGAGAGGAGTAGAGGGTGAAAAATCACCTCCCTCAACCTGCTGGCCACACTTCTTTTGATGCAGCCCAGGGTGAAGTTGACATTCTGGGCTGTGAGCACAAATTGTCAGCTCATATCAAGCTTCTCATCAACCTGCACCCCCAAGTCCTTCCCTGCAGGGCTGCTCTCAATGACATCATCCCCCATGCTGTATTGAAACCACAGATTGACCCGACCCAGGTGAAGGATGTTGCATTTGGCCTTGTTGAACCTCATGAGGTTCACACAGGCCCACTTCACACTTGTCCAGGTCCCTCTGGATGAAATCTTGTCCTTAAATACAAAGGGTGCCTTTGGTCTCTTTTCAAATCAACATACACAAATTCACTTATATACCTGCTATCCCAGTAACTAAACAGCATGTCACCTTTGAAATACATCTTGCTGATGTAGATCCATAAAATTTTACTGCTGGAGCCAGATTCTGAAGTCCACACCCAGAAGTTAGGAACCTCTGCTCCCTGCACAGGAAGCCAGAAATCAAGAAATGGGGGGAAGATGAGCCTGTGTGTTGATAAAATAGACTGAGGGAAACACAGCCACCAAGAAAGCATACTGCAGGGGGTGTTCCTGAATCCCAGCTCTTTCCTAATGCCAGAATAGGCTCTTTCTTCTTGTAAACACCTAGCCTGACTTTTCGGGTATCCTCATTCCCCAATCCCCCTCCTAGAGTAGCACAACACAAAAGAAATTCAGCATTTTGGAGACAAAGAAGAGCTTGCACATTGGCTAGTGAGGAGAGAAATGCAGGGTAGGAAATGGGTTCCCATCTTTGTTCCCAATCAAATCAAGTCCTTTTTTCACTGGGCTGCAGGTTCATGTCTCTTGTTCTATGGTTTCCCTGCCCTGGGAATCTTCACCTTTCCTACATGCTTGCCCAGTTTTAACAAGCAGATTGAAGTACCCTCTTTTTCTTATCTCCTTTGCTGTCAGTGTTCTGGTAGACAGGCATGTGAACACTGCTAGAGAAAAAGGGCTATTTACTCTGGAAAACTTGTCCAAAACAAAGACTTGAGTCAAGTTGCGCACATCCTACTCTGCTACCTCAGCAGCTGCATTGCAGAAGCCACTTCTCTAGAAATGTCCTGAACATTCCAGAAGCTGACCTCACTCACACAGCAAAACTTCTGCTGACTTTAGTGCACCACCTTGTACAAAGATACAGTTCATATTTAAATAAATTCTCTGTGAAGAATATGTCTTTGGAATTCTAACACAAAAGATTGACATTTTTCCTTAACTTGATAGCTGGAAGACTTGAAGACCATTACAAATAAAATAATAAAGTTTTAATAAAGTCATTGAAATGTCACCTGTATTAATGTCTGTCTATATTAATACACATTATTTTAATAAGTAATTCATGACATCTGCTTATCTCTCTGCTTGGAAGGAAAGACTTCTCTGTTTTATTATTTATTTACTGATTTTACCAGGATCCCTGGTAATAAAATCAGCTGGGCAATGTTTCATGAAGAAATAATTGCTGCTATAATTGAAGTTTTCTTCCCTGGTTGTAGAAAATGACATTGTGAAATAATGGCTTAGAAAAGTGACGGGGAAAAATGAAAGGCACTCAGTATTTAGAGAGGACAAAATGAATGGGCTAATATATTTTTACTTTGAGTCAAGTCTGTCAAATTTTAAGGATTACATTAACTAATTTTCCTTTGTCCTGGCTGCCCACAACATTTCTCAGCATTGTCTGCAGTGGCAGACTTGGGCTTTTACCAATATGCATGTTAAACCACAAGAAACCTTGGGAAAACTTTCTCAAACCCCAACTACCCTGGGCTAGAGCAGCAGAAACTTTTGTCAGAATTACACAGCCTTTTGGGACACGTAAGAACAGCGTCATTATGTGTAAGGAGTAGCCACTGTATTTATCATAGATGGTAAATGAATCCCTTTCCCACAGTTGCCATCTATAATAATGTCACTTCAGAAAGATTACATTAATTTTGTGTCACTTTTAGCTGGCGTCATTTATGTTCATTAACCACAGAGGCTGTGAGGCATACACAGGCATGCAGAGCCTAAAAAAGGGGGTTCTTGAAGGTTCTTGGTTTCATCTTTTTCATGTTCCCTCTGCAGTTTTCTGATAGTTTTTCAATTTCTCTACATGAGAAAGTGCAGTGGCTTGGCTTTGTAGTCCACAGTTCATATAGATATTGCCTTCACATAGATATTGCCTGCCACAGGCAGTGCTCTCCTAATGTGCTAATGTACTGGGACACTATCATCCAGCAGGGAGGGTGTTTCTTCATGCTTTGGCTGAGGGTGCCCTGGAGGCCTTTGGACCAAAAGACCAGATCAGCAAGGCATAAGTGACAGGAGAATTCAGAGAGCTCATCATGCACACAGAAGAGTGAAGTTAAGTCGCTGTTGAGAAAAATCTGCCAGTCAAGTCCATGGTAGCCACTTCTTGAAAGTAGACGTACTTCTACAAGCCCTCCTCAATAGGTACATCCTGTCATATAAGGTTGACACTTAATAAAGCTGATCATCAGCATCACTTATTGCAGAACAACAATATTTCTTATGTCCTCAAAGTTGAAAAGTTAATTTTCTGCAACAATGGCATAGTCCATCTAGTATATATTGTGCTACAAATTGTTCTCAGTTACATTTGTGCCAGTGCTGCTTTTCTGCATCCCATTCTGCCATCTGAAGATATGAAATGCCAAGAGAAGGTTATGCCAAGAGAAAGTTATACCAAGCTTTCACAATATTGCTGGCCATTGTGCTTAATTATGAGCAATTTAAAAACATTGGCCAATCCTCCAGACTATTTTGAATGGAGGCTACTCAAAGAAATACCCAAGTTAGGGTATTTTTCCTCTGTAGTTCATGTAACCAATTCTTCCTTCTTAGTACGTGAAAAGCAATTCTGGTTCTGCAGAAGTAGTTTATCAGCATTCATGTGTCCAGAAATAGCTGGTGAAAGCAACAGAGGAGAGAGATTTTCAGGAAGACTCTTTTAACACAGAAAAAAAGGAGAGATTTTTCTCTGTGACCAGCAGGCAATGTTTTGCATCACCAAGCCAACACCATAAATACAAAGGATTTGGCAGATTTTCTCCATGGGGTGGTAAAATTGATGTAATAATACCTAGTAACATTAATTCAAATGAACTTTTTACAAAAAGAGCAAAATAAATGAGGATGGTCCTTTGAGGGTGGCTATACTGTTGCTCTTCCTTTTATACATATTTATAATGGTAAATTGTCATAGAAGATTTTTAGTGGAAGCTGTATTTATGGGGGGTTTTATGCCAGTCATTAAGCATCTGCTGCCCTAATTGCACTAAGGTATAATTCCCCATCATAAAATGAGACTTTTTCCTGTGCATCAAAGTGGAGTAAAAGCCACTTTCTAGATTATGGGTCAACATTATAGGATGCAAAACATATGTGGAGTCTCAATACCTAGGGAATCAAGGAAAGAGTAACACAGAATTAACAACCCAAGCACTAGAGAAAACCTCCTTTCATGTAAGGGAGAAGGAAATAATTCAGAAGGGCTCACATATACTTTATCAACAATGCTGCAATTAAAATCAGAAGTATAAAGCATGGAGGGATGCATCAAAGAAAATGAAGGAAGCCAGATCCTTCTCCTCAGAGCCTGATTTGCTGCTGAATCCCCATGTACTTCAGAAAGAAGAATCTTTCTGTCAGCAAGTAGGAAATAGACTCCAAAAGAAACATCAGAATAACTGCATGGACAACTTCCTTTCTAAAAGCAAAAGGAAAGAAACAAACAAGCTGTAGCTCTGTTTCTGGCTCAGGGTGTGAGTAAAATTCCACGGCTTCCTCCTCTGGGGTTCCCATGGGCTCTTGCACCAGGCTGCCTCTGCCTGCCTTCCCAAGTGGCTGCCAGCTCTGCTAGAGACAGGCACTTCTCTCAAAGGAGCTACTTCTATTCTGCAGCTGTACCTGCACTGCAGCTTAGGAGCTTCTGTCTCAGGGCAACCAGTGCTCATTCTACAGAGTGCGCTTCCCACTCTAGTTTCTCTTAGGCCCTATAGGCTTCAGTTTCCCACATCCCAGTAAACTGGAAACTAACTTTTGCCCTGATCTTATCCACGCTGCAGCTGTCTAGAAGTTAATGTGCAACATGTAGCAACAGCTGCCGTGACTCTCAAGACTCCACACACAGACTACTCACCAGCCGATCACGCTTGGTGGCCCATTCCAGAGATAGCAATGGAGATTTGGAAATGGATGACGCTTTAGTTTGTATTATGGGGTTAAAAGACCAGACTTGTTGCCTGGCCACACTTCCTCCAGAACAATCGACCCTATGCGCAGAAGGAAACTGATTAGATATTTTTCTCCCTGAAGTTCTTAGATGTGAGTAGGTACTTCAGTAATCCTTCCTCTCCTAGCCACACACCATTCATTCCACAGGAATCTGAACTTCCTTGCACCACTTCCTTTTCACTCCAGAATAACGGGCAGAGTAAAGTGCACCGAACTCCATATGCAAAGCATATACCATCCTGCATTCCCAAGGAGTTTCTTCCTGGCTGGCATCTCCCCATCACAAAAATCTCTGTCCATTCTCACTGCACAAGCTACAGGCTATTTTCAGTCACCCCAACTCAACTGCCCTACAAGAGAGGGTACGTGCATGATATGCTGGACAGAACAGAGGCCAGGAGAAAGAGGCCAGGCACAGCTGGTCCTCTACAGAAGTTTCTGTGAGAAAGCCCGCTTCTGTCAGTCCATTACCTGCAGTACATGATGGATGAATGGTGCCAGCTCCATCTTTGGGTTGCCAGCTCATGGTGGCTTTCCTCCAGTCTAAGCTGCTGAAAGGAACAGAGGAGGAACCTCCTGCCCCTGTTAAAAGCTTCCACAGGGGAAGCAACTAGGGTATTAATGCAGAACACCACCTAGGAATTCTTGGATACAGCTGTTGGAAAATTCTGTGTACACAACACAGGACGTGACTACACCTAGTGTACCGTTCTTCTGATATCCACATGCCAAGGCCCTTTTGCCTCATCTCCAGTTTGGTAAATAACTGCTTCATAAAATGACCGGCACACTTTAGCGGGGACTTCAAAAAGAAATACATGCATTGTTCCTCTAGAAGAAACAATACACTTTTTCCTCAGTAGGACAGATCAAGAATGCTCGAGGAACAGAAGGATACCTCCTTACTCCGAAGGTGGCCTCACTTCTTCTTTGCTAAAACGACACTGGAAAGTAGCTCTGGATTAACTTCTTCACTGTGGCAAGCTTACACTTGAAACACAAATTCATAACTCTGTGCTAGAAATCCTAACTAGAAATGAGTGAGGTGGTCAAGGTTGCCACACCAGAGGATTCTGTGTCAGATACTGTGGAAAATAAGTGACAGAACATTTGAAATCCAGAAAATTTTTCCTGAGTTTTGGAATGTAATTTGAAAGGGCAACGATGAAAATCAGTCATCTCGAGTGCTAGCCTGCTTCATCCCTTTTTATGCAATGCTTTAGTATCATGTTCAATTAACACAAGAAAATTCTATGAGGGTAGACCAGGTTGGAGTAGGCTTTGAGCAACCTGATCTAGGGGAAGGTGTCCCTGCCCTTGGCAGGAGCGTTGGAAATGGATGATGTTCCCAACGAAAACATTTTATGAGTCTATGGTTCTTCAATCTTGTGATCCTATGCCTTCCACCGCTTCCATCACCCTGACCCTCCCCCTGCTGCCCCCCCACCCCCAGCCCTGACATGACACGCCCCAACAAACCCCACCCCCAGCCCTACCCCTCTTTGTGACACCACAGTAAACTCCCCACCCCTGTCCAGACACCCCGCAGGCAGCAGCCCTCAGTGCGGTCGGGGCTGTGCCTAGACTGGCAGCACTTCTCTGCCTGGCAGCGACGAGACTCAGTTCTTGGTTCTTCTCACCCTCCCCTCACAACCTCCCGCTCCCTACGCTCTCTCCACCCCCATCCCCATTGTACCATGCAGCGCCTCACCAAGCACCTGAGGCGGGCATGGGAGCGACTGTCATGCCGCAGCGCTTCTGCGGCCGGTGTTGATGAGGCTGATGAGCCCGACGAGCCCGACGAGCCCAACGAGCCCCAGGAGAAGGGCCAGGATGGACTGCACAGCGTAGCCATCAGTGGTCACCTGGCCAAGCCGCATAAGCACCAGCGGTGGAAGAGGCCTCACATCAAGAGACAGCCTGCAAAGAAACAGTAAGGCTCAGGCAATGCCTGTTGCTAAGTCTCCAGCCCCTTGACTGGAAGAGGGAGGAGGACTGCCCAAGCTGGGACAGGAGCCGGTGGATGCTCCACTCTGCCCTACACTGCCGTGCCCTTCCCTGCTCCGCTCTGCTAGACTGGTGCCTGTGAGAAACCTTGTGTGGAGCTCAGCAGGCCTTCGTCCAAGCAGAGATGGCTCCTTTCCTCTTGTCTGACTGAACACCTGGCTTGAGCAAGGCATGTGCTTCCAGGAAGACACCACACAGCCGTGCCGTTGCTGTTTAGAAATCCCTAATTCCCTCTGTCTCTGGGACACGTCCGATGTGGGACTGATCAGGGTTAAAACCAGAGTTCTATACAGACTTTCCAGTCTCCATAGATGTAGGTAGCGTCCAGAGACTCCTGGCTTCCGAGACACAGTCTCTTTTGCTGTGCTTGGTGGCTGGGCAGCCCTGCTGGAGGCAGAGACCCGTGCCTGGGCACAGGAGTCTCTTTGAGCAGGGAGCCTAGCGGTGGGTGAATGAACTGCATTATGCCTAGGAGCTGAGCATGCCTTGTCCTGCTACAAACCGCTGCCTGACACTTCATGGCACTAGATCTCGACTTCAGTTCTTCTTCCCCTGCCCCTCTCTCAGCCTGGATTGATGGGAAGCAGGAGGAAAAGGTGCCTGTAGTAAAAGTCCCTTTAGGAAGACAGCAAGCTTAAGGATTTGCTCTAGCAAAACAAGATGTTCATTCCCTGCCTCCAGGCTTCTGGCAAAGTATCAGTATGGTGTTAACACACCATTTAGCGGAGCAGACTTGACCTGGAGCACGTTTTTAATGTTTTCTTTCCTTGTTTGTTTGGGGGTTTTGTTTTGGTTTTAGTTCTGCTTATGAAGCAAATCTGAGAGCAGTCTCTCTCTGGAGCACCAAGAGACCCTCTGCCACGGGTGTTAGAAGAGAATGCCTATGGGAAGTAGTTAAGCAGTGCAGTGCTTGGAATGCAACCCCCGTCTTTCTTGGTCCCTTGCTACTCCACTTAGGAGCTCTTTAAAAAACCGGCTCCTGAGACTATCCGTGGGAACACCTGAATCCCTTCAAGATCAGGACTGGGTGTGAGGAGATGTTAGCCGAGCATGATGTGAAGAGTTGTTGCAGCATTACTGCAGCATCCTGATGAGGTACAAGCCTTGTAGCTAGATGTCGGTATTCCAGTGGGCTCATTATCCTCCCCGACCCTCGAAGTGGAGAGGGGATTTATCAGATGCGACTGTAGCCAGCAGGGACAAGTTACTCCAGGGACAAGAATAGGTGGCAGTAGCGTGAACGTGCCTGTAGTCAGTGATTCAGTCTCCACTACTACAGTCGTGCAGTAAGTTGTGTGTGAGTTACCCTTTCTCAGAGGTCTATGAATGTAGGTAGAATGGCAAAGAAACGGCCGTTGAATTCCAGCAGAAAGTGTATGCAAGTGTGTGTGTATTTTTACAGAACGCATTCCCTTCCTTTCTGTGTATAGTGTTACTGACCATCAGAAGGATGATGCAGAAGATGACAAGACAGAAGGTTGTTCTGCGTGGGGCACAAAAGGCCAGGAAAAAATGGAGGCGGCTGCAGCCTTTCCCAAGGGTGAACCTATATCGATGAAAGAAGGTAGGACACTTGACCATGGAGGAGGCTATGGGGACAGATTGGAGTGGCCTGTAGGAGGCACAGAAATATTCTGTGTCTTCCGACGACGGGCTGGACAATGACATTATACCACCAGCAGAGAGAGACGGAGCATGCTCATGTTCCATTTTGGAGAAGGATTGCAATGATAATTTCCTAATGAACTAAACAGGTCAAATCTGCAAGATTATCTGTAGTAAAGGAGATGGGGGAAAGCAGCGTGAAAAAGCACCCACAGCTCCTTTGTGCTTTTTGCCTCCTTTGCAGATGTCTTTCCCATGTCAGACTTTGAAAATGACGACAATGACGAGGACATTGCCAAGGATGTTGAGGTAGGATGATAAAATCTGTAGTTACGGCACAAAATTACACCGGCTATTGGAGGAACGGTCTCAGCAGTGCCAAGTCGAAAGGGGCAATCACTTTCCTAGTCCTGCCGGCCAAACTGCTCTTGCTGGAAGCCACGATGCAATTCGCCTTCTTGGCTGCCTGGCAACCCTTCCCACTCATATTCAGCACCTGTTGAGCAACACCCCCCAGCCCCTTTTCCACCAGCCAGCTTTCCAGTCACTCTTGCCCTTCTCTGAAGGAGGCAGTGGAGCCCCACTGGGCTGACTTGCTTCTGGACTCCTTTTCCTCTGCTGCTTCTGCCACACCTTCTCACGGGGACTTTGGCGCACCAGTGCTGCAGACAAGCTGTTCAATTAGGACTGAGACAATGTTAGGACAATCCAATGACTTGGCTCTCCTAGCAGCTGCCCTTTGAGCTTGATTTCTAGTAGAGCACTGATGCAGCTAAGCCTCCTGCCACTTAGAGTCCTCCGAAAACCTAGGTGGCTTCTGCTGCGAGAAGAAATGCCTTTCCACCACTCAGCTCTCTTGCAGATCCCATCCGTGTCAAATGATTGCCCATAGGACCCACAATTTAGAGAAACAGGTGCCCCTGTGCATCTTGGGCTGGTGTACTTAAGCCCCTTTCAAAAGCCCTACTCAACAGAAATGCCAAAGATGCTCTCGGTGTTTCTCCCTTCTCTGCTATCCCTCACCTCTAACATTTTATGCATGTTTTCAAAGAGGGAGCTTTGTGCGTGGCAATGGGTTGAGAAGGAGCCAGTGCCAATGCTCACGTATCTCTTTTAAATTACACAGAAGGAATCTGTGCCTTCCGACGATGAGCTGGACAATCACATTGTTCCAGAAGATGGCAGAGACGGAGCATGTTCGCGATCGATTTTGGAGCGGCATGGTAATGGTGAAAAAGATATCAAACCTATGGCAGCCAGCTGTGAAGCTTTTGGACAGAGATATGCAACTCTGGGACAGTTTGCAGCAGCTGAAAATAAGGAATTACAACTCAATGAACTTATAAAACTGATTTCAAACAAATCTAGTGAAGAGAAGAAGATGGAGAAGAAACTTAAAAGTAGAGACCGATATATTAATAGCCTGAAAAAGCAATGCCTGAAGATGTCTGAGCAAAGCAAAGAAAAACAAAGACAAATTGAAACCTTATTGAAATATCTGACTGAGCTACGAACGCTGTATGATATACAAGGGCAGACTAAACAGCTACAGATTTTAGAAGAGAAGAACAAGCAACTTCATGAAACTGTGACTGAGTTAGAAACAAAGCTCCTAGAGGTCCAGTCACAGTGCAGAGAGAGAGAATTGCAACTCGTGCGTCAGAAGGAAAAAGAAAAAGAGCTGGTCACAGTGGTGCGGGGTTTACAACAGAGAGTGGAAGAATGCCTGGAAGATGATATTCGCCTTCCCCTGTTGGACAAAAACGAGCTTCTGAGTGAGAATGAATATCTCAAAAAGAAGAATGAGATAGCCAGTAAGGTCATAGAGAATCAGCAAAATCACATAGCTGCACTGAATTTAGTCATGCAGTCTATGCAAGAGGACCTTTTGCAAGACAATCTGGTAGCTGAGCAGATGACAAAAGAACTGGAAGAAGAAGAAAGGGAACTAGAGCAGTTAAATGAAGCTTTCTCCCACAACCAAAGACTGATTGAAGAGAATGCCACTCTGAAAGAGCAGATGCGGCAGGTGGAACAGTCCAGGCAGCCAGTATCGGAGAAGATGCCTGTAGCAGACCAGTTGTTCAAGGAAATGTCCCATTGCTGGTCTGACTTGAAAGCACTGTGCAGTATTCTGACCCAGAGAGCTCAGGGTGAGTGGCTCAGGGAGCCAGATCTTTCCTTCCTGCTGGGAATCCAATCACTGAGCTGTTCACCTGAAGAGAAGGAAAAGTACCACAGCGCAGAAAGCCTTTCGAAGAAGCTCTTGGACGTTTGTCAGTTACGAAAGGACATTGATGAATTAAGGACTATGGTGTCAGACCGTTATGCTCAGGGCATGGGGGACAATTGCACCGTTCGATAAAAACATTTATTAAATGCTGCTGTGTCACAAGTCTTTGCCTTTTTATTTAGGAGCCATATTGGAAGACTGTAAATAGCACGGCACATGCAAGTCCCTGCAGATTGTGAAGATTTAATCTTGGGAATCTGGTGAGCAGGGGACAGTCATCATTGAATGGAGTGGTACAAACTATAAGAAATCTTTTCTCCAAACTACTGAATGTAGGAACAAGCTGTGAAGAATGATTACTTGGATGCTCTCTTTCCTTCATTAGGGCTCATTTTATTATTTTACCTAGTTTCTGGAATCAAAGCATCAAAACAGCCATGCTGCTGCTACTCTCGGTCTTCTAAGGTAGAATCATAGAATCATTTTGTTCAGGAAAGAGCCTGAAGATCCTTGATTCCAACGGGAATCTTAACACTTCCAAGTTCACCTCATAAACCACGTCCGTAAGTGCCACATTACAATTTTCTGAATACCTCCAATGATGGCAACGCAAATGCTAGGAAAGTTACACTTAAAGTAGGATAAAACACTGATCATCGACTAATCAGGAACCAAGACTGAATGTAAAATTTCATGATTCTGTTGATTCTTAACGTATCCTAGCAACAGACCCGAGGTACTTGCTCAAAGGACCTCATGTAACAAATAGGATCCAGGTGTGCTTAGGAAAAGTATGTACTAGCTACCCTACCCAAGTAGAACATACACCTGCAACAGCCAAAAGACCATCATAAATCTTGTGAAAGACAGAAGAATAGGTTTCAGGAGGCAAGAAAGATATACCTGAGCGGTCAAGTGGAGATAAGTGCGGGTCCAGCCAAGAAAAACCGACGAGTTTGCCAAAAGAACAAGATGTAATAAAGACAATGCGAGGAAGACTACTTACTTCATCTGAGGAAGACTACTTACTTCATCAGGACGACCACCAGAGGGGGCTACGCAGGCGCAATAGAGGCTGATGTCGCAATAAGGCGATGAAGTAACCTACCTATGCATATGTATTAGATAATGAAGTAACCTGTTGAATATACAATAGATTGCGAAACTTTTAGAGAATAAAAAGCGGACGCGATGTGACGGTCTTTGGAACCAGATCTGGGTGCGTACCCCTGGTTCCCGGGGCCTCGAAATAAAGCACCACATATAACCTCCCAGTGTGGTTATGTGTTTGTCATTCTGCTAACACAAGCACTTCCTTGGGAAGCCTGTGCTAGTGCTTGATAGCCCTTTCAGTGAAGAGCCTTTCTTAATCTCCTATCTAGTCCTCCCCAGGCACCACTTAAGGCCATTCCCTACTCTCCTATGACTTTCCGCTTGGAAAAGGACAGCCACTTTCACCTCGACCCAATCTACTTTCAGGTAGCTCTAGGCAGCAGTAAGGTTTCCCCTCAGCTTCCTGTTTTCTACTTTAAACAAGCCCAGTTCCTACGCTCCTCCTCCAAACAGTTGTTCTCTACACCATGCACCATGTCTTTTGCTGGAGGTGTTTACCCTTTTTTTTGCTTTGTCTCAACCGATATGATTTTTAGCATGGCAGGAAAAAATAGTGGGTTTTTTGCATGGCAACAGGTAAAGAAAGAGTCGGTGTCACTTCTCAAGTACCTCTCTTATACTACACAGACTAATTCTGTGGCTTCTGAGGACAGGCTGGCCAATGATCTGATCCCACCTCCCTCCTCTGGGGAGGCTTGAGATGGGATTGTGCTCCAGGTCAAGGACTAGCACAGACCTACTGCTAACAATCAGTTACCAGGAGTTCTTTTGCCTTAAAATGCAGAAAAAAGAGCTCTAAAGAGCAATCCTCAGTCCTCCAGGGAGTCTAGGCAAAAGATGGTGGCTGGGCTTCTGGTAGCCATGGAAGCTTTGCAGATCTCACGGGGATCTGATGGATTTGTAGCCTGCTGAGGGGAAAGATGTGAAGAAGCGGCACAAGCTGGAAGAGGGGGAATCCCACCTCAACCTAAGAAGAACTTTTTCTCTTCTGAGGGTGGTGAGAGAGCGATGTCAGGGAGCAGCACGGGCACTGCTCCCTCGCGGACTGGGAGCCAACGAGATCCCCATGGCCAGCAGGGCAGGGCCCAGCCTCGCCCGATGTGAGCAAGAGAAGCAGGCGGTGCCAGGGCGGGCAGCTGGGGCAGCCGAGAGCCCAGAGGGTTGAAGAAGTGCCTGGTGAGGCCGCAGCTCTGAGGGCGCGCCAGGACCAGGCCAGGCCGGGCTGGGGTTCAGGCCCGGTGGTGGCAGCAGGGTCAGACACAGCCCAGCCATGGCCAGGCAGGGCCACGGGGAGGCCAAGGGCAGGCCGGAAAGGCAGCCGGGGGCTGGAGCAGCGAGGTCTGTGGCCAGGCAGAGGCTCAGCTGAGACACAGCTGGAGACAGGGACACCGTGACAGAGCTCAGGCAGGGTCTGGAGGCCTGCGCCTCAGCTCAGCTTGCTCGTGGTTTCTTTGTGCCACTGAGAGGTTGTGGAGCCTCCATGCCCAGAGATGCTCCAAACCGGACATGGTCCTGTGCCACCTGCCTTGTATGACCCTGCTTTCAGCAGGGCGTAGATGGGAGAGAGGAGGCCCCTTGATTATGCTGTGCTTTCAAGGCACAAACATCTGTAGTCATTGAGAAATTTCACACTGCTGCCCGGTTTGATTTGGCTTCTAGGTATCCTGCCTGCTTTAATGTGCCCTTTCCCCCAGTCTGACCTCATCTGAGCCAGAACTGTCGTCTTCCTTGGGCTACATGCAACAGACAAAGCAACTGCACACTCTGTCCAGCACGTCCAGGCTCAAAGGGGGCAACAGCCTTCTCAGGTTCTGCCGAGAATGAGGTTTTTTATATAAAAATCACATTGAAATAAAAGTGCGACTTATTAGAGTACTCTGACAATTCTGCCCTTCGGCTGACCTGTACTCCTTACAACATCGTTGTAATATCATTATCATACTAAAACACGCTTCCACATCTAGGACTACCCGCCTCCTCCCCACCTCTGAGGCAAACCGCTCCCATAACCACTCCTACTGGCCATGCACCATCAGGTTTTGGCAAGTGAAGCAAGAAATTTTTTCTCCACCAGTCAGCAGAGTTTGATGTGATGACTTCACTCAAGCTCCTTAGAAAAGTCTGTCCAAATGGTGAAGTTTATTATAAAAATGTAAACAAATGGGAAGGTTGCAGGGGGGAAATGTCATCAAAACATTTGAGTCGCTGACAGGTTGCATCCCATCTCCCCCTGCCCTCAGGACACCATCGAGGTGAGACATTTGTGTTACGTGCTCTGAGAATATACATCTTAACATCAAGCTACTTATCTCTCTACACTTTGATTGTAACCCCATATTTCTTACCTGCATATCACTCCTGTTTATGCTTTTCAATGTATTTTCACAAACAGTATCGTATCCCCAGCCACCATCAAACCCTCATTCAGTCACAAATTGTTAAAAAATTGTTAAAAATTGTTAAAAAGTGCATAAAATGTTTAGCAGTAGAAAATGCTTCACGACATCAGCAAGATGATGATTTTGATTTATTGATAACCCCCTCAGCCCCAGACCCCAGGGAGGGGGGATCGGGTAATGAGGGGAGGGACAGAAAGGGGGGGGATAGAAAATGCAAATATGAGGAGGAACAGGTTTATTCAGGTACACCGATCTCTCATCGAACGCGGCAAAGAGAAATCCAGGGGAGGGAGGCTGGACGTCAGCCATCTAAGGCATTACTAGCACCACTGCGTCAGGGGGTCGGAGCAGAGGGTCCGGTATATGTTAAGGTGCCTTTTATGCCAGGAGATTTGATGCTTTGGAAACAGTCTGCTAGAGTTTATCGAGAAAACCCAGACAAGGTAGCAAGGGTAATAAAAATGATTCTAAAGACTCAGAATCCTGATTGGGATGATATTCAGGTGTTATTGGACACTTTGATGGATTCTACAGAAAAGGAGATGGTTCTGGGAAATTATGGAAACCAAAGCTGACTAGATTTAGAAAGCAGTGAACCCCTAGTGAAAATAAAATTAGGAGGGGAAGAGGTGCAATTTTTGGTGGATACTGGCGCAACATATTCAGTTTTAAATGATTTGTATGGAAAAATAGGAAACAAAACTACTACAATAGTGGGGGCCACAGGGAAAGAGGAAATACGGCCATTCATGCGACCCTTAGAGTTACGATTTGGGGGAAAGGAATTAACACATGAATTCTTATATGTACCCGACTGCCCGGTTCCTCTTCTGGGACGGGACTTGTTATCTAAACTAAATGCAAAAAATCAGCTTTGAAAATGGAGAATTGATTATGCAAGTCCCAGAATCGAACGTAGGAAAGATTTCAGTAGTAAAGGAAAATCCCAAACCTCAGATACCCAAGAAGGTAAAAGAGGCAGTAATCCCTACAGTTTGGAAACAAGTATACCAGGAAAATCAAAAACTGCTCAACCGGTAATAGTGGAGTTAAAAGAGGGAGCAAGGCCAGTACAAATAAAACAGCATCCCATAAAATGGAAGCCCGATACGGAATAGTAGAAATCATTGAAAAATTTTTAAAATTTGGAATATTGGAGGAATGTAAGTCAGAATATAATACTCCGATCTTTCCAGTAAAGAAACCAAATGGGGAGTATAGGTTAGTACAAGATCTGAGGGCCATCAACAATATTACGAAAGATATACATCCAGTCGTAGCTAACCCATATACATTGTTGACATCTGTGAAAGAAAAATATAAATGGTTTACAGTAATTGATTTAAAAGATGCCTTCTTCTGCATTCCCCTTGACAAAGATAGTAGGAAACTTTTTGCTTTTGAGTGGGAAAACCCATATAATGGACGAAAAACGCAACTCACGTGGACGAGGCTCCCACAAGGATTCAAGAATAGCCCAACTCTTTTTGGAAACCAACTGGCGAAAAATTGGAGATCTGGACTACGCAAGGAAAAATTCAGGTACCAAGAACACAGTATCTTTTGTTACAATATGTAGATGACATATTCCTTGCAACAGAACAAGAATCATTATGCACACAAGCGACTATTGAGATTTTAAACCAACTGGGCCTAAATGGATACAAGGTTTCAAGAGAAAAAGCTCAAATTGCATGCACAACTGTATTGTATCTTGGATGTGAGATAACACAGGGACAACGAAGGTTAGGAACGGATCGTGTTAGAGCAATTTGTGCGATTCCAGAACCCCGGAACTTGCATGAACTGAGGACATTCTTGGGAATGGCAGGGTGGTGTAGGCTGTGGATAATGGACTATGGACTTATAGCAAAACCTCTGTATGAGGCACAAAAATTGCCTAAACTCATTTGGGAGGGACCTCAAAAGGAGGCCTTTAAGAAACTAAAAGAGGCCTTGACTAAGGCACCAGCATTGGACTTACCGGATTTAACAAAGACTTTCCAGTTGTTCGTTCACGAAAGACAACGATTAGCACTGGGTGTCTTAACACAGAAATTAGGAAGCTGGAAACGACCAGTGGAATACTTCTCTAAACAGTTGGACCCCGTTAGTGCAGGTTGGCCATCCTGCCTGAGAGCCGTAGCAGCAACTGTAATTCTGATACAAGAAGCCAGAAAATTGACTCTAGGAAAAAACATTGAAGTTTATATACCTCACATGGTGTTAACAGTCTTAGAACAAAAAGGGGGGCATTGGCTTTCCCCTAGCCGAATGATGAAGTTCCAAGCCATACTCACTGAACAGGATGATGTAAGTTTGAAAACAACTAACTTGTTAAACCCAGCAGCCTTTTTAGGTGCAGCAACAGAGGATGGTCCTTTGGAACATGATTGCATAGAAGTCATAGAACACACATATGCAACGAGACCGGACTTGAAAGATACTCCAATCGAACAGCCTGATCAAGAGCTCTTCACAGACGGGAGTAGCTTCGTGGAGAGTGGGACGCGGTATGCAGGATATGCCGTGACCACACAGAGCATGGTAATAGAAGCACAGGCCCTACCGGTGGGGACCTCAGCACAACGGGCAGAAATAATAGCCCTCACAAAGGCATTAGAATTAAGCAAAGATAAACGAGTAAACATATGAACAGATTCAAAATATGCCTTTGGAGTAGTTCATGTACACGGAACTTTATGGAAAGAACGAGGATTATTATCCTCGCAGGGAACCAATATAAAATACCAAAAAGAAATTTTAAACTTGATATCTGCTGTGCAATTACCAGAGCAGGTAGCGATCATGCATTGCAAGGCACATCAAGGAGGAGACTCTAAGGTGGCCGAAGGAAACACATTAGCAGATCGAACGGCTCGGCGGATAGCACGACAGGTACAGACGATGATGGCCTTGATACCTACCAAGGTAAGCCTTTTACAAGATTACCTGACACAGAAACCGAAATACTCGGAAGAGGACAAGAAATTGGCCAATTTAATGAAAGCAAACCTAAATTCTGAAGGATGGTACGTAACTACAACTGGACAAATAATTGTACCTCCTGTCATTATGCGGGCAATTCTACAGGCAGAACATCAAAAGTGCCATTGGGGAGCAGAAGCATTAGTGACTTATCTGAAACGAAACATAATTTCGGCACAGATGTTAACAATGGCAAAATCTGTAAATTCAAAATGTGAACTTTGCTTGAGGAATAATCCTGTGGTTAGGAGGAGAGTAGAAATGGGACATATCAGAGTAGGCATGGAACCAGGAGATTATTGGCAAATAGACTTTGTAGAATTACCTAAAGCTCAAGGGTACAAATATTTGTTAGTCGGGGTCGACACTTTTTCTGGATGGCCAGAAGCCTTTCCCTGTCGCACCAATCAAGCCAAAGAAACAGTGAAATGGTTGTTGAGGGAAACTATCCCTAGGTTTGGGGTTCCCTTAGGTCTATCGTCTGATAGGAGATCACACTTTGTAGCCACAATTGTACAAGAAGTAAGTAAGGCATTGGGAATTTCCTGGAGTCTCCATACCCCATGGAGACCACAATCTAGTGGACAAGTAGAAAAGATGAATCAGACGATAAAAAGACAGGTCAGTAAAATATGCCAAGAAGCTAAAATTCAATGGCCCCAGGCATTACCAATAGCCCTTCTAAGAATAAGGATAAAGCCTAGGAGTGGGATGGGACTGAGTCCTTATGAAATCCTCTTTGGGAAACCATATGAGTCGCCACAACCAAACCCAAACATGCATATTAAAGGACACCAAGATGTGTACAACTATATGTTATCTCTTGGTAGAACTTTGACACAGCTACGAAGGGCCTTGATCTGGAACCGTCCGGTGTCATTAGAGAATTCAGTACACGAAATTGAACCGGGAGACCAGGTCTACGTCCGCGACTGGAGTGAAGAGCCACTGAAGGAACGGTGGAATGGACCGTACCTGGTGCTGCTAACAACTTTCACTGCGGTAAAGGTAAAAGGAATAGACTCTTGGATCCACTACACACGAGTGAAGAAGGCACCCAAGGACTGGAGAGTCGAAGTAGTCGGACCAACGAGACTAAAGCTGAAAAGCAAGTAAAATGTCGTACTTCGAGTACGGGACTTTGATTATAGTTTGGTCCTTGATACCTATAATAGGTGTCACATCTCTAGAAATTTCATGTAAGAGAGAAACAAGCAAGTATACCATTGGACAAAATGCCATTCTGTCTTGCAGGTTTCAAAGTGATGTCCCAATGAAAAGGAAATTAATGCAGATTTTTTGGGAAAAGGTGTCTGGAACTTGTGGAGCACCTGAAACAATCTATGATAGCAAAGATTTGGGGTTAGATGGTTACAAACAAGAACTACGAGGGACATAGAAACTTAAAGGGAAAGTATCGAACAAGTTTTATCCGCGAAATCCCATACGAGGTGAAACAAAACTGGAGCTGACGAATTTAACTTTGACTGACCAAGGAAAATATAGGTGTTTTGTGGGAGCAGGAAGTAATATAGACTATGGAAAAAGAACACTGATAATAAATCCCCTTCAAGACCATGGAATAAAAGCAGGGCATACACATTATCCGGCTCCTCTGGGTAGTGAGGCACTTATTTACTGCCTCCTAGAGGACCCCCAGCCTGAGGAATTTGGATGGATAAAGGAAGGAAAAGCAGTTCTAAGTGATAAAAGACACTCAATAGAATTGAGACTGGGAGGAATGTTAATCCAGATTATTAAAGGGATAAAAAGATCCGACTTGGGAACTTACAGATGCCAGTATCAAAATGCTACTACCTTTGGATATAGCGAAATCAATATTACTGAAGCCAGAGTGAAACGAGCCATAGAACTGACCCAGGCACACCAGGAGATTTATGTTCAAAAGAAAGATACTGAAAAAAATTTGATGATTGGGTTAATCAAGGATTTTGCTAGAATGCAAAATACAAGTAAGATTACAGCATGCTTGCCTTTACCAAAAACGGCTGGAGAACCGATAAGCTGGGGAATATTGACTTTCCCACTCCCAGAGGTAAAAGAAAATAAAACCGAATGTAAACAAATAATAACACCCATACAGGAAAAACAGAAAATAAGTATAAGAAGGGAGTGGAGAACTGCAGGAAGTCGAAGCGATTGTGAAAAATTACCAAACTATAAGTTCACACGTATCGGACGATTTAAAGATGTAGGATGGTGTTCATATGATGAAATAAAAGAAATAGTGAGGGAAAGAAATACAATGGAATGGGTGTGCCAGAAAAGAAATGATACAGAACAAAATTGGGACACAGTTTGGTCAACAAGTATTTTACAAAAATTCCAATACAGAGGAGAAACATCTTAATATTTTAAATGGACAGGAAAACAAAGTAGTGACAAACTACCAGTAAATGGCCGGATCAGTAGAGATCCTATTGATAGCGTTCCATGGTAGAATTGTTCTAAAATTTTAGATTGTGACCTAGACCCTGAAGAGATCACCATACCTCCAGTTAAAATGGCTCTAATAGTAGGGTGTGCCTGTCAGGGATTTAAGGTCGGGGGAAAGGTAATACAAGTACCAGTTAATGAAATAGACTGTAAATATTCGACAGTACGCAGTATGGGTAATTTTGTTTGGGCATCTAATGATGGAACTTGGACTACACATTTATCAATGGAGGGTCCAGTTAAAGAAATAACTCTGGGGTTGCCTACCCTGTGCCCAATTTGGAAGCGATTCCCCTTCAGAGGTAAATTGGAAACTTTACAAATTCGTGCTAAAAGAGACATAGAAAATGATATTAAAGACATAGATGACACTTGGCAGGAGCCTGAGACAGGAGTTAAAGTGGGATGGGCATTAGAATCCCTTTTGCCCAAATAGCGACGTATCGTAATAGAGAAATGATTTACAAACTAATTGGACAAACTGAAAGATTGGCAAAAATAACAAAGAAGGGATTTTGAGATTTAAACTTGCAACTACAGGCGACAACGAAAATAACTTTGCAGAACAGAATGGCATTAGACATGCTCTTGTTAAAAGAACATGGTGTCTGTGGATATCTCAAAGATCGAACTGATCACTGCTGTGTGCATATACCTAATGTCACAGCCGATGTGGAATATGATATCTCGCAATTGGGAAAAATAGAAGAAGAAGCTGAAAAAGAGAAAGAAGAAATTGGTCAAAATTGGGTTGGGGCATTATTTGATAGATTAGGCATCCATCTTACTGGCTGGATACACTAGAAATCCTAACTAGAAATGAGTGAGGCGGTCAAGGTTGCCACACCAGAGGATTCTGTGTCAGATACTGTGGAAAATAAGTGACAGAACATTTGAAATCCAGAAAATTTTTCCTGAGTTTTGGAATGTAATTTGAAAGGGCAACGATGAAAATCAGTCATCTCGAGTGCTAGCCTGCTTCATCCCTTTTTATGCAATGCTTTAGTATCATGTTCAATTAACACAAGAAAATTCTATGAGGGTAGACCAGGTTGGAGTAGGCTTTGAGCAACCTGATCTAGGGGAAGGTGTCCCTGCCCTTGGCAGGAGCGTTGGAAATGGATGATGTTCCCAACGAAAACATTTTATGAGTCTATGGTTCTTCAATCTTGTGATCCTATGCCTTCCACCGCCTCCATCACCCTGACCCTCCCCCTGCTGCCCCCCCACCCCCAGCCCTGACATGACACGCCCCAACAAACCCCACCCCCAGCCCTACCCCTCTTTGTGACACCACAGTAAACTCCCCACCCCTGTCCAGACACCCCGCAGGCAGCAGCCCTCAGTGCGGTCGGGGCTGTGCCTAGACTGGCAGCACTTCTCTGCCTGGCAGCGACGAGACTCAGTTCTTGGTTCTTCTCACCCTCCCCTCACAACCTCCCGCTCCCTACGCTCTCTCCACCCCCATCCCCATTGTACCATGCAGCGCCTCACCAAGCACCTGAGGCGGGCATGGGAGCGACTGTCATGCCGCAGCGCTTCTGCGGCCGGTGTTGATGAGGCTGATGAGCCCGACGAGCCCGACGAGCCCAACGAGCCCCAGGAGAAGGGCCAGGATGGACTGCACAGCGTAGCCATCAGTGGTCACCTGGCCAAGCCGCATAAGCACCAGCGGTGGAAGAGGCCTCACATCAAGAGACAGCCTGCAAAGAAACAGTAAGGCTCAGGCAATGCCTGTTGCTAAGTCTCCAGCCCCTTGACTGGAAGAGGGAGGAGGACTGCCCAAGCTGGGACAGGAGCCGGTGGATGCTCCACTCTGCCCTACACTGCCGTGCCCTTCCCTGCTCCGCTCTGCTAGACTGGTGCCTGTGAGAAACCTTGTGTGGAGCTCAGCAGGCCTTCGTCCAAGCAGAGATGGCTCCTTTCCTCTTGTCTGACTGAACACCTGGCTTGAGCAAGGCATGTGCTTCCAGGAAGACACCACACAGCCGTGCCGTTGCTGTTTAGAAATCCCTAATTCCCTCTGTCTCTGGGACACGTCCGATGTGGGACTGATCAGGGTTAAAACCAGAGTTCTATACAGACTTTCCAGTCTCCATAGATGTAGGTAGCGTCCAGAGACTCCTGGCTTCCGAGACACAGTCTCTTTTGCTGTGCTTGGTGGCTGGGCAGCCCTGCTGGAGGCAGAGACCCGTGCCTGGGCACAGGAGTCTCTTTGAGCAGGGAGCCTAGCGGTGGGTGAATGAACTGCATTATGCCTAGGAGCTGAGCATGCCTTGTCCTGCTACAAACCGCTGCCTGACACTTCATGGCACTAGATCTCGACTTCAGTTCTTCTTCCCCTGCCCCTCTCTCAGCCTGGATTGATGGGAAGCAGGAGGAAAAGGTGCCTGTAGTAAAAGTCCCTTTAGGAAGACAGCAAGCTTAAGGATTTGCTCTAGCAAAACAAGATGTTCATTCCCTGCCTCCAGGCTTCTGGCAAAGTATCAGTATGGTGTTAACACACCATTTAGCGGAGCAGACTTGACCTGGAGCACGTTTTTAATGTTTTCTTTCCTTGTTTGTTTGGGGGTTTTGTTTTGGTTTTAGTTCTGCTTATGAAGCAAATCTGAGAGCAGTCTCTCTCTGGAGCACCAAGAGACCCTCTGCCACGGGTGTTAGAAGAGAATGCCTATGGGAAGTAGTTAAGCAGTGCAGTGCTTGGAATGCAACCCCCGTCTTTCTTGGTCCCTTGCTACTCCACTTAGGAGCTCTTTAAAAAACCGGCTCCTGAGACTATCCGTGGGAACACCTGAATCCCTTCAAGATCAGGACTGGGTGTGAGGAGATGTTAGCCGAGCATGATGTGAAGAGTTGTTGCAGCATTACTGCAGCATCCTGATGAGGTACAAGCCTTGTAGCTAGATGTCGGTATTCCAGTGGGCTCATTATCCTCCCCGACCCTCGAAGGGGAGAGGGGATTTATCAGATGCGACTGTAGCCAGCAGGGACAAGTTACTCCAGGGACAAGAATAGGTGGCAGTAGCGTGAACGTGCCTGTAGTCAGTGATTCAGTCTCCACTACTACAGTCGTGCAGTAAGTTGTGTGTGAGTTACCCTTTCTCAGAGGTCTATGAATGTAGGTAGAATGGCAAAGAAACGGCCGTTGAATTCCAGCAGAAAGTGTATGCAAGTGTGTGTGTATTTTTACAGAACGCATTCCCTTCCTTTCTGTGTATAGTGTTACTGACCATCAGAAGGATGATGCAGAAGATGACAAGACAGAAGGTTGTTCTGCGTGGAGCACAAAAGGCCAGGAAAAAATGGAGGCGGCTGCAGCCTTTCCCAAGGGTGAACCTATATCGATGAAAGAAGGTAGGACACTTGACCATGGAGGAGGCTATGGGGACAGATTGGAGTGGCCTGTAGGAGGCACAGAAATATTCTGTGTCTTCCGACGATGGGCTGGACAATGACATTATTCCACCAGCAGAGAGAGACGGAGCATGCTCATGTTCCATTTTGGAGAAGGATTGCAATGATAATTTCCTAATGAACTAAACAGGTCAAATCTGCAAGATTATCTGTAGTAAAGGAGATGGGGGAAAGCAGCGTGAAAAAGCACCCACAGCTCCTTTGTGCTTTTTGCCTCCTTTGCAGATGTCTTTCCCATGTCAGACTTTGAAAATGACGACAATGACGAGGACATTGCCAAGGATGTTGAGGTAGGATGATAAAATCTGTAGTTACGGCACAAAATTACACCGGCTATTGGAGGAACGGTCTCAGCAGTGCCAAGTCGAAAGGGGCAATCACTTTCCTAGTCCTGCCGGCCAAACTGCTCTTGCTGGAAGCCACGATGCAATTCGCCTTCTTGGCTGCCTGGCAACCCTTCCCACTCATATTCAGCACCTGTTGAGCAACACCCCCCAGCCCCTTTTCCACCAGCCAGCTTTCCAGTCACTCTTGCCCTTCTCTGAAGGAGGCAGTGGAGCCCCACTGGGCTGACTTGCTTCTGGACTCCTTTTCCTCTGCTGCTTCTGCCACACCTTCTCACGGGGACTTTGGCGCACCAGTGCTGCAGACAAGCTGTTCAATTAGGACTGAGACAATGTTAGGACAATCCAATGACTTGGCTCTCCTAGCAGCTGCCCTTTGAGCTTGATTTCTAGTAGAGCACTGATGCAGCTAAGCCTCCTGCCACTTAGAGTCCTCCGAAAACCTAGGTGGCTTCTGCTGCGAGAAGAAATGCCTTTCCACCACTCAGCTCTCTTGCAGATCCCATCCGTGTCAAATGATTGCCCATAGGACCCACAATTTAGAGAAACAGGTGCCCCTGTGCATCTTGGGCTGGTGTACTTAAGCCCCTTTCAAAAGCCCTACTCAACAGAAATGCCAAAGATGCTCTCGGTGTTTCTCCCTTCTCTGCTATCCCTCACCTCTAACATTTTATGCATGTTTTCAAAGAGGGAGCTTTGTGCGTGGCAATGGGTTGAGAAGGAGCCAGTGCCAATGCTCACGTATCTCTTTTAAATTACACAGAAGGAATCTGTGCCTTCCGACGATGAGCTGGACAATCACATTGTTCCAGAAGATGGCAGAGACGGAGCATGTTCGCGATCGATTTTGGAGCGGCATGGTAATGGTGAAAAAGATAGCAAACCTATGGCAGCCAGCTGTGAAGCTTTTGGACAGAGATATGCAACTCTGGGACAGTTTGCAGCAGCTGAAAATAAGGAATTACAACTCAATGAACTTATAAAACTGATTTCAAACAAATCTAGTGAAGAGAAGAAGATGGAGAAGAAACTTAAAAGTAGAGACCGATATATTAATAGCCTGAAAAAGCAATGCCTGAAGATGTCTGAGCAAAGCAAAGAAAAACAAAGACAAATTGAAACCTTATTGAAATATCTGACTGAGCTACGAACGCTGTATGATATACAAGGGCAGACTAAACAGCTACAGATTTTAGAAGAGAAGAACAAGCAACTTCATGAAACTATGACTGAGTTAGAAACAAAGCTCCTAGAGGTCCAGTCACAGTGCAGAGAGAGAGAATTGCAACTCGTGCGTCAGAAGGAAAAAGAAAAAGAGCTGTTCACAGTGGTGCGGGGTTTACAACAGAGAGTGGAAGAATGCCTGGAAGATGATATTCGCCTTCCCCTGTTGGACAAAAACGAGCTTCTGAGTGAGAATGAATATCTCAAAAAGAAGAATGAGATAGCCAGTAAGGTCATAGAGAATCAGCAAAATCAGATAGCTGCACTGAATTTAGTCATGCAGTCTATGCAAGAGAACCTTTTGCAAGACAATCTGGTAGCTGAGCAGATGACAAAAGAACTGGAAGAAGAAGAAAGGGAACTAGAGCAGTTAAATGAAGCTTTCTCCCACAACCAAAGACTGATTGAAGAGAATGCCACTCTGAAAGAGCAGATGCGGCAGGTGGAACAGTCCAGGCAGCCAGTATCGGAGAAGATGCCTGTAGCAGACCAGTTGTTCAAGGAAATGTCCCATTGCTGGTCTGACTTGAAAGCACTGTGCAGTATTCTGACTCAGAGAGCTCAGGGTGAGGAGCCAGATCTTTCCTTCCTGCTGGGAATCCAATCACTGAGCTGTTCACCTGAAGAGAAGGAAAAGTACCACAGCGCAGAAAGCCTTTCGAAGAAGCTCTTGGACGTTTGTCAGTTACGAAAGGACATTGATGAATTAAGGACTATGATGTCAGACCGTTATGCTCAGGGCATGGGGGACAATTGCACCGTTCAATAAAAACATTTATTAAATGCTGCTGTGTCACAAGTCTTTGCCTTTTTATTTAGGAGCCATATTGGAAGACTGTAAATAGCACGGCACATGCAAGTCCCTGCAGATTGTGAAGATTTAATCTTGGGAATCTGGTGAGCAGGGGACAGTCATCATTGAATGGAGTGGTACAAACTATAAGAAATCTTTTCTCCAAACTACTGAATGTAGGAACAAGCTGTGAAGAATGATTAGTTGGATGCTCTCTTTCCTTCATTAGGGCTCATTTTATTATTTTACCTAGTTTCTGGAATCAAAGCATCAAAACAGCCATGCTGCTGCTACTCTCGGTCTTCTAAGGTAGAATCATAGAATCATTTTGTTCAGGAAAGAGCCTGAAGATCCTTGATTCCAACGGGAATCTTAACACTTCCAAGTTCACCTCATAAACCACGTCCGTAAGTGCCACATCTACAATTTTCTGAATACCTCCAATGATGGCAACGCAAATGCTAGGAAAGTTACACTTAAAGTAGGATAAAACACTGATCATCGACTAATCAGGAACCAAGACTGAATGTAAAATTTCATGATTCTGTTGATTCTTAACGTATCCTAGCAACAGACCCGAGGTACTTGCTCAAAGGACCTCATGTAACAAATAGGATCCAGGTGTGCTTAGGAAAAGTATGTACTAGCTACCCTACCCAAGTAGAACATACACCTGCAACAGCCAAAAGACCATCATAAATCTTGTGAAAGACAGAAGAATAGGTTTCAGGAGGCAAGAAAGATATACCTGAGCGGTCAAGTGGAGATAAGTGCGGGTCCAGCCAAGAAAAACCGACGAGTTTGCCAAAAGAACAAGATGTAATAAAGACAATGCGAGGAAGACTACTTACTTCATCTGAGGAAGACTACTTACTTCATCAGGACGACCACCAGAGGGGGCTACGCAGGCGCAATAGAGGCTGATGTCGCAATAAGGCGATGAAGTAACCTACCTATGCATATGTATTAGATAATGAAGTAACCTGTTGAATATACAATAGATTGCGAAACTTTTAGAGAATAAAAAGCGGACGCGATGTGACGGTCTTTGGAACCAGATCTGGGTGCGTACCCCTGGTTCCCGGGGCCTCGAAATAAAGCACCACATATAACCTCCTAGTGTGGTTATGTGTTTGTCATTCTGCTAACACAAGCACTTCCTTGGGAAGCCTGTGCTAGTGCTTGATAGCCCTTTCAGTGAAGAGCCTTTCTTAATCTCCTATCTAGTCCTCCCCAGGCACCACTTAAGGCCATTCCCTACTCTCCTATGACTTTCCGCTTGGAAAAGGACAGCCACTTTCACCTCGACCCAATCTACTTTCAGGTAGCTCTAGGCAGCAGTAAGGTTTCCCCTCAGCTTCCTGTTTTCTACTTTAAACAAGCCCAGTTCCTACGCTCCTCCTCCAAACAGTTGTTCTCTACACCATGCACCATGTCTTTTGCTGGAGGTGTTTACCCTTTTTTTTGCTTTGTCTCAACCGATATGATTTTTAGCATGGCAGGAAAAAATAGTGGGTTTTTTGCATGGCAACAGGTAAAGAAAGAGTCGGTGTCACTTCTCAAGTACCTCTCTTATACTACACAGACTAATTCTGTGGCTTCTGAGGACAGGCTGGCCAATGATCTGATCCCACCTCCCTCCTCTGGGGAGGCTTGAGATGGGATTGTGCTCCAGGTCAAGGACTAGCACAGACCTACTGCTAACAATCAGTTACCAGGAGTTCTTTTGCCTTAAAATGCAGAAAAAAGAGCTCTAAAGAGCAATCCTCAGTCCTCCAGGGAGTCTAGGCAAAAGATGGTGGCTGGGCTTCTGGTAGCCATGGAAGCTTTGCAGATCTCACGGGGATCTGATGGATTTGTAGCCTGCTGAGGGGAAAGATGTGAAGAAGCGGCACAAGCTGGAAGAGGGGGAATCCCACCTCAACCTAAGAAGAACTTTTTCTCTTCTGAGGGTGGTGAGAGAGCGATGTCAGGGAGCAGCACGGGCACTGCTCCCTCGCGGACTGGGAGCCAACGAGATCCCCATGGCCAGCAGGGCAGGGCCCAGCCTCGCCCGATGTGAGCAAGAGAAGCAGGCGGTGCCAGGGCGGGCAGCTGGGGCAGCCGAGAGCCCAGAGGGTTGAAGAAGTGCCTGGTGAGGCCGCAGCTCTGAGGGCGCGCCAGGACCAGGCCAGGCCGGGCTGGGGTTCAGGCCCGGTGGTGGCAGCAGGGTCAGACACAGCCCAGCCATGGCCAGGCAGGGCCACGGGGAGGCCAAGGGCAGGCCGGAAAGGCAGCCGGGGGCTGGAGCAGCGAGGTCTGTGGCCAGGCAGAGGCTCAGCTGAGACACAGCTGGAGACAGGGACACCGTGACAGAGCTCAGGCAGGGTCTGGAGGCTTGCGCCTCAGCTCAGCTTGCTCGTGGTTTCTTTGTGCCACTGAGAGGTTGTGGAGCCTCCATGCCCAGAGATGCTCCAAACCGGACATGGTCCTGTGCCACCTGCCTTGTATGACCCTGCTTTCAGCAGGGCGTAGATGGAAGAGAGGAGGCCCCTTGATTATGCTGTGCTTTCAAGGCACAAACATCTGTAGTCATTGAGAAATTTCACACTGCTGCCCGGTTTGATTTGGCTTCTAGGTATCCTGCCTGCTTTAATGTGCCCTTTCCCCCAGTCTGACCTCATCTGAGCCAGAACTGTCGTCTTCCTTGGGCTACATGCAACAGACAAAGCAACTGCACACTCTGTCCAGCACGTCCAGGCTCAAAGGGGGCAACAGCCTTCTCAGGTTCTGCCGAGAATGAGGTTTTTTATATAAAAATCACATTGAAATAAAAGTGCGACTTATTAGAGTACTCTGACAATTCTGCCCTTCGGCTGACCTGTACTCCTTACAACATCGTTGTAATATCATTATCATACTAAAACACGCTTCCACATCTAGGACTACCCGCCTCCTCCCCACCTCTGAGGCAAACCGCTCCCATAACCACTCCTACTGGCCATGCACCATCAGGTTTTGGCAAGTGAAGCAAGAAATTTTTTCTCCACCAGTCAGCAGAGTTTGATGTGATGACTTCACTCAAGCTCCTTAGAAAAGTCTGTCCAAATGGTGAAGTTTATTATAAAAATGTAAACAAATGGGAAGGTTGCAGGGGGGAAATGTCATCAAAACATTTGAGTCGCTGACAGGTTGCATCCCATCTCCCCCTGCCCTCAGGACACCATCGAGGTGAGACATTTGTGTTACGTGCTCTGAGAATATACATCTTAACATCAAGCTACTTATCTCTCTACACTTTGATTGTAACCCCATATTTCTTACCTGCATATCACTCCTGTTTATGCTTTTCAATGTATTTTCACAAACAGTATCGTATCCCCAGCCACCATCAAACCCTCATTCAGTCACAAATTGTTAAAAAATTGTTAAAAATTGTTAAAAAGTGCATAAAATGTTTAGCAGTAGAAAATGCTTCACGACATCAGCAAGATGATGATTTTGATTTATTGATAACCCCCTCAGCCCCAGACCCCAGGGAGGGGGGATCGGGTAATGAGGGGAGGGACAGAAAGGGGGGGGATAGAAAATGCAAGTATGAGGAGGAACAGGTTTATTCAGGTACACCGATCTCTCATCGAACGCGGCAAAGAGAAATCCAGGGGAGGGAGGCTGGACGTCAGCCATCTAAGGCATTACTAGCACCACTGCGTCAGGGGGTCGGAGCAGAGGGTCCGGTATATGTTAAGGTGCCTTTTATGCCAGGAGATTTGATGCTTTGGAAACAGTCTGCTAGAGTTTATCGAGAAAACCCAGACAAGGTAGCAAGGGTAATAAAAATGATTCTAAAGACTCAGAATCCTGATTGGGATGATATTCAGGTGTTATTGGACACTTTGATGGATTCTACAGAAAAGGAGATGGTTCTGGGAAATTATGGAAACCAAAGCTGACTAGATTTAGAAAGCAGTGAACCCCTAGTGAAAATAAAATTAGGAGGGGAAGAGGTGCAATTTTTGGTGGATACTGGCGCAACATATTCAGTTTTAAATGATTTGTATGGAAAAATAGGAAACAAAACTACTACAATAGTGGGGGCCACAGGGAAAGAGGAAATACGGCCATTCATGCGACCCTTAGAGTTACGATTTGGGGGAAAGGAATTAACACATGAATTCTTATATGTACCCGACTGCCCGGTTCCTCTTCTGGGACGGGACTTGTTATCTAAACTAAATGCAAAAAATCAGCTTTGAAAATGGAGAATTGATTATGCAAGTCCCAGAATCGAACGTAGGAAAGATTTCAGTAGTAAAGGAAAATCCCAAACCTCAGATACCCAAGAAGGTAAAAGAGGCAGTAATCCCTACAGTTTGGAAACAAGTATACCAGGAAAATCAAAAACTGCTCAACCGGTAATAGTGGAGTTAAAAGAGGGAGCAAGGCCAGTACAAATAAAACAGCATCCCATAAAATGGAAGCCCGATACGGAATAGTAGAAATCATTGAAAAATTTTTAAAATTTGGAATATTGGAGGAATGTAAGTCAGAATATAATACTCCGATCTTTCCAGTAAAGAAACCAAATGGGGAGTATAGGTTAGTACAAGATCTGAGGGCCATCAACAATATTACGAAAGATATACATCCAGTCGTAGCTAACCCATATACATTGTTGACATCTGTGAAAGAAAAATATAAATGGTTTACAGTAATTGATTTAAAAGATGCCTTCTTCTGCATTCCCCTTGACAAAGATAGTAGGAAACTTTTTGCTTTTGAGTGGGAAAACCCATATAATGGACGAAAAACGCAACTCACGTGGACGAGGCTCCCACAAGGATTCAAGAATAGCCCAACTCTTTTTGGAAACCAACTGGCGAAAAATTGGAGATCTGGACTACGCAAGGAAAAATTCAGGTACCAAGAACACAGTATCTTTTGTTACAATATGTAGATGACATATTCCTTGCAACAGAACAAGAATCATTATGCACACAAGCGACTATTGAGATTTTAAACCAACTGGGCCTAAATGGATACAAGGTTTCAAGAGAAAAAGCTCAAATTGCATGCACAACTGTATTGTATCTTGGATGTGAGATAACACAGGGACAACGAAGGTTAGGAACGGATCGTGTTAGAGCAATTTGTGCGATTCCAGAACCCCGGAACTTGCATGAACTGAGGACATTCTTGGGAATGGCAGGGTGGTGTAGGCTGTGGATAATGGACTATGGACTTATAGCAAAACCTCTGTATGAGGCACAAAAATTGCCTAAACTCATTTGGGAGGGACCTCAAAAGGAGGCCTTTAAGAAACTAAAAGAGGCCTTGACTAAGGCACCAGCATTGGACTTACCGGATTTAACAAAGACTTTCCAGTTGTTCGTTCACGAAAGACAACGATTAGCACTGGGTGTCTTAACACAGAAATTAGGAAGCTGGAAACGACCAGTGGAATACTTCTCTAAACAGTTGGACCCCGTTAGTGCAGGTTGGCCATCCTGCCTGAGAGCCGTAGCAGCAACTGTAATTCTGATACAAGAAGCCAGAAAATTGACTCTAGGAAAAAACATTGAAGTTTATATACCTCACATGGTGTTAACAGTCTTAGAACAAAAAGGGGGGCATTGGCTTTCCCCTAGCCGAATGATGAAGTTCCAAGCCATACTCACTGAACAGGATGATGTAAGTTTGAAAACAACTAACTTGTTAAACCCAGCAGCCTTTTTAGGTGCAGCAACAGAGGATGGTCCTTTGGAACATGATTGCATAGAAGTCATAGAACACACATATGCAACGAGACCGGACTTGAAAGATACTCCAATCGAACAGCCTGATCAAGAGCTCTTCACAGACGGGAGTAGCTTCGTGGAGAGTGGGACGCGGTATGCAGGATATGCCGTGACCACACAGAGCATGGTAATAGAAGCACAGGCCCTACCGGTGGGGACCTCAGCACAACGGGCAGAAATAATAGCCCTCACAAAGGCATTAGAATTAAGCAAAGATAAACGAGTAAACATATGAACAGATTCAAAATATGCCTTTGGAGTAGTTCATGTACACGGAACTTTATGGAAAGAACGAGGATTATTATCCTCGCAGGGAACCAATATAAAATACCAAAAAGAAATTTTAAACTTGATATCTGCTGTGCAATTACCAGAGCAGGTAGCGATCATGCATTGCAAGGCACATCAAGGAGGAGACTCTAAGGTGGCCGAAGGAAACACATTAGCAGATCGAACGGCTCGGCGGATAGCACGACAGGTACAGACGATGATGGCCTTGATACCTACCAAGGTAAGCCTTTTACAAGATTACCTGACACAGAAACCGAAATACTCGGAAGAGGACAAGAAATTGGCCAATTTAATGAAAGCAAACCTAAATTCTGAAGGATGGTACGTAACTACAACTGGACAAATAATTGTACCTCCTGTCATTATGCGGGCAATTCTACAGGCAGAACATCAAAAGTGCCATTGGGGAGCAGAAGCATTAGTGACTTATCTGAAACGAAACATAATTTCGGCACAGATGTTAACAATGGCAAAATCTGTAAATTCAAAATGTGAACTTTGCTTGAGGAATAATCCTGTGGTTAGGAGGAGAGTAGAAATGGGACATATCAGAGTAGGCATGGAACCAGGAGATTATTGGCAAATAGACTTTGTAGAATTACCTAAAGCTCAAGGGTACAAATATTTGTTAGTCGGGGTCGACACTTTTTCTGGATGGCCAGAAGCCTTTCCCTGTCGCACCAATCAAGCCAAAGAAACAGTGAAATGGTTGTTGAGGGAAACTATCCCTAGGTTTGGGGTTCCCTTAGGTCTATCGTCTGATAGGAGATCACACTTTGTAGCCACAATTGTACAAGAAGTAAGTAAGGCATTGGGAATTTCCTGGAGTCTCCATACCCCATGGAGACCACAATCTAGTGGACAAGTAGAAAAGATGAATCAGACGATAAAAAGACAGGTCAGTAAAATATGCCAAGAAGCTAAAATTCAATGGCCCCAGGCATTACCAATAGCCCTTCTAAGAATAAGGATAAAGCCTAGGAGTGGGATGGGACTGAGTCCTTATGAAATCCTCTTTGGGAAACCATATGAGTCGCCACAACCAAACCCAAACATGCATATTAAAGGACACCAAGATGTGTACAACTATATGTTATCTCTTGGTAGAACTTTGACACAGCTACGAAGGGCCTTGATCTGGAACCGTCCGGTGTCATTAGAGAATTCAGTACACGAAATTGAACCGGGAGACCAGGTCTACGTCCGCGACTGGAGTGAAGAGCCACTGAAGGAACGGTGGAATGGACCGTACCTGGTGCTGCTAACAACTTTCACTGTGGTAAAGGTAAAAGGAATAGACTCTTGGATCCACTACACACGAGTGAAGAAGGCACCCAAGGACTGGAGAGTCGAAGTAGTCGGACCAACGAGACTAAAGCTGAAAAGCAAGTAAAATGTCGTACTTCGAGTACGGGACTTTGATTATAGTTTGGTCCTTGATACCTATAATAGGTGTCACATCTCTAGAAATTTCATGTAAGAGAGAAACAAGCAAGTATACCATTGGACAAAATGCCATTCTGTCTTGCAGGTTTCAAAGTGATGTCCCAATGAAAAGGAAATTAATGCAGATTTTTTGGGAAAAGGTGTCTGGAACTTGTGGAGCACCTGAAACAATCTATGATAGCAAAGATTTGGGGTTAGATGGTTACAAACAAGAACTACGAGGGACATAGAAACTTAAAGGGAAAGTATCGAACAAGTTTTATCCGCGAAATCCCATACGAGGTGAAACAAAACTGGAGCTGACGAATTTAACTTTGACTGACCAAGGAAAATATAGGTGTTTTGTGGGAGCAGGAAGTAATATAGACTATGGAAAAAGAACACTGATAATAAATCCCCTTCAAGACCATGGAATAAAAGCAGGGCATACACATTATCCGGCTCCTCTGGGTAGTGAGGCACTTATTTACTGCCTCCTAGAGGACCCCCAGCCTGAGGAATTTGGATGGATAAAGGAAGGAAAAGCAGTTCTAAGTGATAAAAGACACTCAATAGAATTGAGACTGGGAGGAATGTTAATCCAGATTATTAAAGGGATAAAAAGATCCGACTTGGGAACTTACAGATGCCAGTATCAAAATGCTACTACCTTTGGATATAGCGAAATCAATATTACTGAAGCCAGAGTGAAACGAGCCATAGAACTGACCCAGGCACACCAGGAGATTTATGTTCAAAAGAAAGATACTGAAAAAAATTTGATGATTGGGTTAATCAAGGATTTTGCTAGAATGCAAAATACAAGTAAGATTACAGCATGCTTGCCTTTACCAAAAACGGCTGGAGAACCGATAAGCTGGGGAATATTGACTTTCCCACTCCCAGAGGTAAAAGAAAATAAAACCGAATGTAAACAAATAATAACACCCATACAGGAAAAACAGAAAATAAGTATAAGAAGGGAGTGGAGAACTGCAGGAAGTCGAAGCGATTGTGAAAAATTACCAAACTATAAGTTCACACGTATCGGACGATTTAAAGATGTAGGATGGTGTTCATATGATGAAATAAAAGAAATAGTGAGGGAAAGAAATACAATGGAATGGGTGTGCCAGAAAAGAAATGATACAGAACAAAATTGGGACACAGTTTGGTCAACAAGTATTTTACAAAAATTCCAATACAGAGGAGAAACATCTTAATATTTTAAATGGACAGGAAAACAAAGTAGTGACAAATTACCAGTAAATGGCCGGATCAGTAGAGATCCTATTGATAGCGTTCCATGGTAGAATTGTTCTAAAATTTTAGATTGTGACCTAGACCCTGAAGAGATCACCATACCTCCAGTTAAAATGGCTCTAATAGTAGGGTGTGCCTGTCAGGGATTTAAGGTCGGGGGAAAGGTAATACAAGTACCAGTTAATGAAATAGACTGTAAATATTCGACAGTACGCAGTATGGGTAATTTTGTTTGGGCATCTAATGATGGAACTTGGACTACACATTTATCAATGGAGGGTCCAGTTAAAGAAATAACTCTGGGGTTGCCTACCCTGTGCCCAATTTGGAAGCGATTCCCCTTCAGAGGTAAATTGGAAACTTTACAAATTCGTGCTAAAAGAGACATAGAAAATGATATTAAAGACATAGATGACACTTGGCAGGAGCCTGAGACAGGAGTTAAAGTGGGATGGGCATTAGAATCCCTTTTGCCCAAATAGCGACGTATCGTAATAGAGAAATGATTTACAAACTAATTGGACAAACTGAAAGATTGGCAAAAATAACAAAGAAGGGATTTTGAGATTTAAACTTGCAACTACAGGCGACAACGAAAATAACTTTGCAGAACAGAATGGCATTAGACATGCTCTTGTTAAAAGAACATGGTGTCTGTGGATATCTCAAAGATCGAACTGATCACTGCTGTGTGCATATACCTAATGTCACAGCCGATGTGGAATATGATATCTCGCAATTGGGAAAAATAGAAGAAGAAGCTGAAAAAGAGAAAGAAGAAATTGGTCAAAATTGGGTTGGGGCATTATTTGATAGATTAGGCATCCATCTTACTGGCTGGATACACTAGAAATCCTAACTAGAAATGAGTGAGGCGGTCAAGGTTGCCACACCAGAGGATTCTGTGTCAGATACTGTGGAAAATAAGTGACAGAACATTTGAAATCCAGAAAATTTTTCCTGAGTTTTGGAATGTAATTTGAAAGGGCAACGATGAAAATCAGTCATCTCGAGTGCTAGCCTGCTTCATCCCTTTTTATGCAATGCTTTAGTATCATGTTCAATTAACACAAGAAAATTCTATGAGGGTAGACCAGGTTGGAGTAGGCTTTGAGCAACCTGATCTAGGGGAAGGTGTCCCTGCCCTTGGCAGGAGCATTGGAAATGGATGATGTTCCCAACGAAAACATTTTATGAGTCTATGGTTCTTCAATCTTGTGATCCTATGCCTTCCACCGCCTCCATCACCCTGACCCTCCCCCTGCTGCCCCCCCACCCCCAGCCCTGACATGACACGCCCCAACAAACCCCACCCCCAGCCCTACCCCTCTTTGTGACACCACAGTAAACTCCCCACCCCTGTCCAGACACCCCGCAGGCAGCAGCCCTCAGTGCGGTCTGGGCTGTGCCTAGACTGGCAGCACTTCTCTGCCTGGCAGCGACGAGACTCAGTTCTTGGTTCTTCTCACCCTCCCCTCACAACCTCCCGCTCCCTATGCTCTCTCCACCCCCATCCCCATTGTACCATGCAGCGCCTCACCAAGCACCTGAGGCGGGCATGGGAGCGACTGTCATGCCGCAGCGCTTCTGCGGCCGGTGTTGATGAGGCTGATGAGCCCGACGAGCCCGACGAGCCCAACGAGCCCCAGGAGAAGGGCCAGGATGGACTGCACAGCGTAGCCATCAGTGGTCACCTGGCCAAGCCGCATAAGCACCAGCGGTGGAAGAGGCCTCACATCAAGAGACAGCCTGCAAAGAAACAGTAAGGATCAGGCAATGCCTGTTGCTAAGTCTCCAGCCCCTTGGCTGGAAGAGGGAGGAGGACTGCCCAAGCTGGGACAGGAGCCGGTGGATGCTCCACTCTGCCCTACACTGCCGTGCCCTTCCCTGCTCCGCTCTGCTAGACTGGTGCCTGTGAGAAACCTTGTGTGGAGCTCAGCAGGCCTTCGTCCAAGCAGAGATGGCTCCTTTCCTCTTGTCTGACTGAACACCTGGCTTGAGCAAGGCATGTGCTTCCAGGAAGACACCACACAGCCGTGCCGTTGCTGTTTAGAAATCCCTAATTCCCTCTGTCTCTGGGACACGTCCGATGTGGGACTGATCAGGGTTAAAACCAGAGTTCTATACAGACTTTCCAGTCTCCATAGATGTAGGTAGCGTCCAGAGACTCCTGGCTTCCGAGACACAGTCTCTTTTGCTGTGCTTGGTGGCTGGGCAGCCCTGCTGGAGGCAGAGACCCGTGCCTGGGCACAGGAGTCTCTTTGAGCAGGGAGCCTAGCGGTGGGTGAATGAACTGCATTATGCCTAGGAGCTGAGCATGCCTTGTCCTGCTACAAACCGCTGCCTGACACTTCATGGCACTAGATCTCGACTTCAGTTCTTCTTCCCCTGCCCCTCTCTCAGCCTGGATTGATGGGAAGCAGGAGGAAAAGGTGCCTGTAGTAAAAGTCCCTTTAGGAAGACAGCAAGCTTAAGGATTTGCTCTAGCAAAACAAGATGTTCATTCCCTGCCTCCAGGCTTCTGGCAAAGTATCAGTATGGTGTTAACACACCATTTAGCGGAGCAGACTTGACCTGGAGCACGTTTTTAATGTTTTCTTTCCTTGTTTGTTTGGGGGTTTTGTTTTGGTTTTAGTTCTGCTTATGAAGCAAATCTGAGAGCAGTCTCTCTCTGGAGCACCAAGAGACCCTCTGCCACGGGTGTTAGAAGAGAATGCCTATGGGAAGTAGTTAAGCAGTGCAGTGCTTGGAATGCAACCCCCGTCTTTCTTGGTCCCTTGCTACTCCACTTAGGAGCTCTTTAAAAAACCGGCTCCTGAGACTATCCGTGGGAACACCTGAATCCCTTCAAGATCAGGACTGGGTGTGAGGAGATGTTAGCCGAGCATGATGTGAAGAGTTGTTGCAGCATTACTGCAGCATCCTGATGAGGTACAAGCCTTGTAGCTAGATGTCGGTATTCCAGTGGGCTCATTATCCTCCCCGACCCTCGAAGGGGAGAGGGGATTTATCAGATGCGACTGTAGCCAGCAGGGACAAGTTACTCCAGGGACAAGAATAGGTGGCAGTAGCGTGAACGTGCCTGTAGTCAGTGATTCAGTCTCCACTACTACAGTCGTGCAGTAAGTTGTGTGTGAGTTACCCTTTCTCAGAGGTCTATGAATGTAGGTAGAATGGCAAAGAAACGGCCGTTGAATTCCAGCAGAAAGTGTATGCAAGTGTGTGTGTATTTTTACAGAACGCATTCCCTTCCTTTCTGTGTATAGTGTTACTGACCATCAGAAGGATGATGCAGAAGATGACAAGACAGAAGGTTGTTCTGCGTGGAGCACAAAAGGCCAGGAAAAAATGGAGGCGGCTGCAGCCTTTCCCAAGGGTGAACCTATATCGATGAAAGAAGGTAGGACACTTGACCATGGAGGAGGCTATGGGGACAGATTGGAGTGGCCTGTAGGAGGCACAGAAATATTCTGTGTCTTCCGACGATGGGCTGGACAATGACATTATTCCACCAGCAGAGAGAGACGGAGCATGCTCATGTTCCATTTTGGAGAAGGATTGCAATGATAATTTCCTAATGAACTAAACAGGTCAAATCTGCAAGATTATCTGTAGTAAAGGAGATGGGGGAAAGCAGCGTGAAAAAGCACCCACAGCTCCTTTGTGCTTTTTGCCTCCTTTGCAGATGTCTTTCCCATGTCAGACTTTGAAAATGACGACAATGACGAGGACATTGCCAAGGATGTTGAGGTAGGATGATAAAATCTGTAGTTACGGCACAAAATTACACCGGCTATTGGAGGAACGGTCTCAGCAGTGCCAAGTCGAAAGGGGCAATCACTTTCCTAGTCCTGCCGGCCAAACTGCTCTTGCTGGAAGCCACGATGCAATTCGCCTTCTTGGCTGCCTGGCAACCCTTCCCACTCATATTCAGCACCTGTTGAGCAACACCCCCCAGCCCCTTTTCCACCAGCCAGCTTTCCAGTCACTCTTGCCCTTCTCTGAAGGAGGCAGTGGAGCCCCACTGGGCTGACTTGCTTCTGGACTCCTTTTCCTCTGCTGCTTCTGCCACACCTTCTCACGGGGACTTTGGCGCACCAGTGCTGCAGACAAGCTGTTCAATTAGGACTGAGACAATGTTAGGACAATCCAATGACTTGGCTCTCCTAGCAGCTGCCCTTTGAGCTTGATTTCTAGTAGAGCACTGATGCAGCTAAGCCTCCTGCCACTTAGAGTCCTCCGAAAACCTAGGTGGCTTCTGCTGCGAGAAGAAATGCCTTTCCACCACTCAGCTCTCTTGCAGATCCCATCCGTGTCAAATGATTGCCCATAGGACCCACAATTTAGAGAAACAGGTGCCCCTGTGCATCTTGGGCTGGTGTACTTAAGCCCCTTTCAAAAGCCCTACTCAACAGAAATGCCAAAGATGCTCTCGGTGTTTCTCCCTTCTCTGCTATCCCTCACCTCTAACATTTTATGCATGTTTTCAAAGAGGGAGCTTTGTGCGTGGCAATGGGTTGAGAAGGAGCCAGTGCCAATGCTCACGTATCTCTTTTAAATTACACAGAAGGAATCTGTGCCTTCCGACGATGAGCTGGACAATCACATTGTTCCAGAAGATGGCAGAGACGGAGCATGTTCGCGATCGATTTTGGAGCGGCATGGTAATGGTGAAAAAGATATCAAACCTATGGCAGCCAGCTGTGAAGCTTTTGGACAGAGATATGCAACTCTGGGACAGTTTGCAGCAGCTGAAAATAAGGAATTACAACTCAATGAACTTATAAAACTGATTTCAAACAAATCTAGTGAAGAGAAGAAGATGGAGAAGAAACTTAAAAGTAGAGACCGATATATTAATAGCCTGAAAAAGCAATGCCTGAAGATGTCTGAGCAAAGCAAAGAAAAACAAAGACAAATTGAAACCTTATTGAAATATCTGACTGAGCTACGAACGCTGTATGATATACAAGGGCAGACTAAACAGCTACAGATTTTAGAAGAGAAGAACAAGCAACTTCATGAAACTGTGACTGAGTTAGAAACAAAGCTCCTAGAGGTCCAGTCACAGTGCAGAGAGAGAGAATTGCAACTCGTGCGTCAGAAGGAAAAAGAAAAAGAGCTGGTCACAGTGGTGCGGGGTTTACAACAGAGAGTGGAAGAATGCCTGGAAGATGATATTCGCCTTCCCCTGTTGGACAAAAACGAGCTTCTGAGTGAGAATGAATATCTCAAAAAGAAGAATGAGATAGCCAGTAAGGTCATAGAGAATCAGCAAAATCACATAGCTGCACTGACTTTAGTCATGCAGTCTATGCAAGAGGACCTTTTGCAAGACAATCTGGTAGCTGAGCAGGTGACAAAAGAACTGGAAGAAGAAGAAAGGGAACTAGAGCAGTTAAATGAAGCTTTCTCCCACAACCAAAGACTGATTGAAGAGAATGCCACTCTGAAAGAGCAGATGCGGCAGGTGGAACAGTCCAGGCAGCCAGTATCGGAGAAGATGCCTGTAGCAGACCAGTCGTTCAAGGAAATGTCCCATTGCTTGTCTGACTTGAAAGCACTGTGCAGTATTCTGACCCAGAGAGCTCAGGGTGAGTGGCTCAGGGAGCCAGATCTTTCCTTCCTGCTGGGAATCCAATCACTGAGCTGTTCACCTGAAGAGAAGGAAAAGTACCACAGCGCAGAAAGCCTTTCGAAGAAGCTCTTGGACGTTTGTCAGTTACGAAAGGACATTGATGAATTAAGGACTATGGTGTCAGACCGTTATGCTCAGGGCATGGGGGACAATTGCACCGTTCGATAAAAACATTTATTAAATGCTGCTGTGTCACAAGTCTTTGCCTTTTTATTTAGGAGCCATATTGGAAGACTGTAAATAGCACGGCACATGCAAGTCCCTGCAGATTGTGAAGATTTAATCTTGGGAATCTGGTGAGCAGGGGACAGTCATCATTGAATGGAGTGGTACAAACTATAAGAAATCTTTTCTCCAAACTACTGAATGTAGGAACAAGCTGTGAAGAATGATTACTTGGATGCTCTCTTTCCTTCATTAGGGCTCATTTTATTATTTTACCTAGTTTCTGGAATCAAAGCATCAAAACAGCCATGCTGCTGCTACTCTCGGTCTTCTAAGGTAGAATCATAGAATCATTTTGTTCAGGAAAGAGCCTGAAGATCCTTGATTCCAACGGGAATCTTAACACTTCCAAGTTCACCTCATAAACCACGTCCCTAAGTGCCACATCTACAATTTTCTGAATACCTCCAATGATGGCAGCGCAAATGCTAGGAAAGTTACACTTAAAGTAGGATAAAACACTGATCATCGACTAATCAGTCGATTTTACTGAACGTAAAATTTCATGATTCTGTTGATTCTTAACGTATCCTAGCAACAGACCCGAGGTACTTGCTCAAAGGACCTCATGTAACAAATAGGATCCAGGTGTGCTTAGGAAAAGTATGTACTAGCTACCCTACCCAAGTAGAACATACACCTGCAACAGCCAAAAGACCATCATAAATCTTGTGAAAGACAGAAGAATAGGTTTCAGGAGGCAAGAAAGATATACCTGAGCGGTCAAGTGGAGATAAGTGCGGGTCCAGCCAAGAAAAACCGACGAGTTTGCCAAAAGAACAAGATGTAATAAAGACAATGCGAGGAAGACTACTTACTTCATCTGAGGAAGACTACTTACTTCATCAGGACGACCACCAGAGGGGGCTACGCAGGCGCAATAGAGGCTGATGTCGCAATAAGGCGATGAAGTAACCTACCTATGCATATGTATTAGATAATGAAGTAACCTGTTGAATATACAATAGATTGCGAAACTTTTAGAGAATAAAAAGCGGACGCGATGTGACGGTCTTTGGAACCAGATCTGGGTGCGTACCCCTGGTTCCCGGGGCCTCGAAATAAAGCACCACATATAACCTCCCAGTGTGGTTATGTGTTTGTCATTCTGCTAACACAAGCACTTCCTTGGGAAGCCTGTGCTAGTGCTTGATAGCCCTTTCAGTGAAGAGCCTTTCTTAATCTCCTATCTAGTCCTCCCCAGGCACCACTTAAGGCCATTCCCTACTCTCCTATGACTTTCCGCTTGGAAAAGGACAGCCACTTTCACCTCGACCCAATCTACTTTCAGGTAGCTCTAGGCAGCAGTAAGGTTTCCCCTCAGCTTCCTGTTTTCTACTTTAAACAAGCCCAGTTCCTACGCTCCTCCTCCAAACAGTTGTTCTCTACACCATGCACCATGTCTTTTGCTGGAGGTGTTTACCCTTTTTTTTGCTTTGTCTCAACCGATATGATTTTTAGCATGGCAGGAAAAAATAGTGGGTTTTTTGCATGGCAACAGGTAAAGAAAGAGTCGGTGTCACTTCTCAAGTACCTCTCTTATACTACACAGACTAATTCTGTGGCTTCTGAGGACAGGCTGGCCAATGATCTGATCCCACCTCCCTCCTCTGGGGAGGCTTGAGATGGGATTGTGCTCCAGGTCAAGGACTAGCACAGACCTACTGCTAACAATCAGTTACCAGGAGTTCTTTTGCCTTAAAATGCAGAAAAAAGAGCTCTAAAGAGCAATCCTCAGTCCTCCAGGGAGTCTAGGCAAAAGATGGTGGCTGGGCTTCTGGTAGCCATGGAAGCTTTGCAGATCTCACGGGGATCTGATGGATTTGTAGCCTGCTGAGGGGAAAGATGTGAAGAAGCGGCACAAGCTGGAAGAGGGGGAATCCCACCTCAACCTAAGAAGAACTTTTTCTCTTCTGAGGGTGGTGAGAGAGCGATGTCAGGGAGCAGCACGGGCACTGCTCCCTCGCGGACTGGGAGCCAACGAGATCCCCATGGCCAGCAGGGCAGGGCCCAGCCTCGCCCGATGTGAGCAAGAGAAGCAGGCGGTGCCAGGGTGGGCAGCTGGGGCAGCCGAGAGCCCAGAGGGTTGAAGAAGTGCCTGGTGAGGCCGCAGCTCTGAGGGCGCGCCAGGACCAGGCCAGGCCGGGCTGGGGTTCAGGCCCGGTGGTGGCAGCAGGGTCAGACACAGCCCAGCCATGGCCAGGCAGGGCCACGGGGAGGCCAAGGGCAGGCCGGAAAGGCAGCCGGGGGCTGGAGCAGCGAGGTCTGTGGCCAGGCAGAGGCTCAGCTGAGACACAGCTGGAGACAGGGACACCGTGACAGAGCTCAGGCAGGGTCTGGAGGCCTGCGCCTCAGCTCAGCTTGCTCGTGGTTTCTTTGTGCCACTGAGAGGTTGTGGAGCCTCCATGCCCAGAGATGCTCCAAACCGGACATGGTCCTGTGCCACCTGCCTTGTATGACCCTGCTTTCAGCAGGGCGTAGATGGGAGAGAGGAGGCCCCTTGATTATGCTGTGCTTTCAAGGCACAAACATCTGTAGTCATTGAGAAATTTCACACTGCTGCCCGGTTTGATTTGGCTTCTAGGTATCCTGCCTGCTTTAATGTGCCCTTTCCCCCAGTCTGACCTCATCTGAGCCAGAACTGTCGTCTTCCTTGGGCTACATGCAACAGACAAAGCAACTGCACACTCTGTCCAGCACGTCCAGGCTCAAAGGGGGCAACAGCCTTCTCAGGTTCTGCCGAGAATGAGGTTTTTTATATAAAAATCACATTGAAATAAAAGTGCGACTTATTAGAGTACTCTGACAATTCTGCCCTTCGGCTGACCTGTACTCCTTACAACATCGTTGTAATATCATTATCATACTAAAACACGCTTCCACATCTAGGACTACCCGCCTCCTCCCCACCTCTGAGGCAAACCGCTCCCATAACCACTCCTACTGGCCATGCACCATCAGGTTTTGGCAAGTGAAGCAAGAAATTTTTTCTCCACCAGTCAGCAGAGTTTGATGTGATGACTTCACTCAAGCTCCTTAGAAAAGTCTGTCCAAATGGTGAAGTTTATTATAAAAATGTAAACAAATGGGAAGGTTGCAGGGGGGAAATGTCATCAAAACATTTGAGTCGCTGACAGGTTGCATCCCATCTCCCCCTGCCCTCAGGACACCATCGAGGTGAGACATTTGTGTTACGTGCTCTGAGAATATACATCTTAACATCAAGCTACTTATCTCTCTACACTTTGATTGTAACCCCATATTTCTTACCTGCATATCACTCCTGTTTATGCTTTTCAATGTATTTTCACAAACAGTATCGTATCCCCAGCCACCATCAAACCCTCATTCAGTCACAAATTGTTATAATCAATTATTCTTAATAAAATCGACTTCTTCACACATATACAAGTCTCAGGAATCCTGATGTAACAGGGAATTTCAAGAGAATTTCTGATTTAAACTCAGCAAGATGGACAGGATTCATTGTCATTGTGATTTGGCTGACGAGAGCCCAGGAAAGCAGTGTAAAGCAAGCTGGACAAGACTAATTGTCCTTGTGTAGTTACTCAGTGTTTGGCGTACTCTGCCAAGCTGAGCAGTTCTAAGCCATTGTCAGATTCCCTTGAGGTATGCATTGGACTTGACCATCCTTCATTATTACCACCAAGTACGTCCAGGCTCTTGAGCAAAAGCAACCCCACAAATGGGTTTGCCTTTGCCTGAATCAGGAGAAAGCCAGACAGTTCTTCTGCTTTATGTTGAAAGTCAAACTGAGAGGGACTGTCTTCATTGGTAGATTCCCCTAGTGTTTACTGTCTATCCTGAGCTGGTATACTTAAGTGTCTTTCAAAAGACCTACTCCACAGAGATGCCAAAGATGTTGTCTCTGCTTCTCCATTGTATTCCATCTCTCACCTAATAGCATTTTATGCATGTTTTTAAAGAGAGAGCTTTGTGCATGGTAATGGGTTGAGAAGGAGTCAGTGCCAGTTCTCATGAATCCCTTTTAAATTACACAGATGTATTCTGAGGACAGCCTGGCCAATGACCTGATTTCACTTGCAGACAGAGAAGGAATGTGTGCAAAAATCATTTCAGAGCAGGATGGCAATGGTAGTTTCCTAACGAACTAAATGGGTCCCTTTGGAAGATTCTCTGTAGTGAAGCAGATGGGGAAAAGCAGCACCCAAAGCAGATTCATACTGGGTACCTTTGTTGTAGTAGTTTTCTCGTATCAGGAGCTGAAGATGAGGACGAGTAGGAGGACTTCTACAAGGATTTTGAGGTAGAATGATAAAACATTTCTGCTGGAAAAGAGTCTTAATCTACTGAGTCTAACAGGAAACATAACTCCTCCAAACCCACAACTAAACCACATCCCTAAGTACCATGTCTACACTTTTTCTAAGTACCTCCAGCAATGGCAATTCAAGCACTTCCCCAAGAAGACTGTGCCCGTGCTTGAAAGCCCTTTCAGTGAAAAGCTTTTCCTAATCTCCTATCTAATTCTCCCCAGTCACCACTTAAGGCTGCTTCCTCTTCTCCTGTGACTTGCTCCTTGGCAAAGGAGAGCAACATTCACCTTGCCACAACCTCCTTTCAGACAGCTGTAGACAGCTGTAAGGTCTCCACTCAGCTTCCTCTTTTCTAGATTAAACAAGCCCAGTTCCTAAGCTGCTCCTCCGAGCAGCTCTTCTCTAGGCCATGCAGCACCTCTTTTGCTCTTCTTTGGAAGCATTAGGGCCCCTCAAGGTCTTTCTGTAGTGAGGGACACAAAACTGCACACAGTATTGGAGGAGTGTTCTCAGCAGTGCCAACTCGATGATCCGGTTGGTCTCTTCCAACCTGGTTATTCTATGATATGATTCTAAGTAGAAAGGGATAATCACTTCCCTAGTTCTGCTGGTCACACTGCGGGAATGGAAGCCATGATGCTATTGGTCTTCTTGGCCGCCTTGGAACTCTTCCCGCTCATATTCAGCACCTATTGAGCAAACACTCATGTTGTTTTCATTGTGTTCTTTCTCTCAACTAATACCGTTTTACACATGCTGTCCAAAGAGGGAGCTTTGCTGGTAGCAATGTTTTGAGAAGGACATGGTGCCAATGCTCATGCACCTCTTTTAAATTACACAGGCAGATTCTTTGTCAGAAACTTTCACCATTTAATTGAGAGAAAAACATGGAGTGTTCGCACTACAAATCTCACTGCAGTGCAGGAATGGTAATTTCCTGACTAAGTAAATGTGTCCCTTTGTAAGCTTCTCTACAGTGACACAGAAGCGGGGAAACAGTGTGAAATAACCACTCACAACATCGTTGTGCTTTTTACCACCTTTGTAGGCAGACACTTGGTGCAAGAGGCAGTATCGGAAGAAAAGTGTTAGGACCCCTCAAGGTCCTTCTGTATTGAGGGGCACAAAACTACCCTTGGGATTTGTGGAATGGTCTCAACAGTGCAAAGTAGAAAGGGATAATCTCTTCCCTAGTCCTGCTGGCCAAACTGCTCTTGCTGGAAGCCACAATGCTATTGGTCTTCTTGGCCACCTGGGAACCCTTTCCGCTTATATTCAGCACCCGTTGAGAAATGCCCCCAGGTCCTTTTGCACCAGCCAGATTTCCAGTCACTCTTGCCCCTTTTTGTCTTGCTCTAACTTTATATCATTTTTAGCACGGCAGCAAGAACCAGAGCTTTGTGTGTGGCAACAGGTTAAGAAGGAGTCAGTGCCAGTTCTGAAATATCTTTTATATTACACAGACTGATTTTGTACCTTTTGAGGACGAGCTTACCAATGACCTGATTCCACCTGGAGACAGAGAAGGAGCATGTGTGAAAGCCATACCAGAGGAGGACGGCTTTTCCAACCTCTGTCCCAGGGCAACGTTCAACACATTCAGCTACGAGAAGATGCTGGAGAAGAGGAAAGGCCAGTGAATGCCTTGCAGAGCCTTTCCCAGCTGCGGGACACTTCAATAGCAGTTAATCCAAAATCTGGCCTCTGTGCCACTGGCTGATTTCTGCTTGCCAGCAATCCTTAGCTTGTCAGCAGCCTTTCTTCACCTGTGATTTCCCCACAGCCGATCCTGCCTGAGAGGGAAAGCAGGATCCTAGCAGTGTAGTCATGGCATGAAGGGAAGGTGCCAAGTCCAAAGCTACCTTAGGTTCACAACATTCTTGCACAGCATTACTCACTCTCTTGGCAGCCGAGGGGTAGGGAGGGATGCAGAAAAGCTTAGTCTTCTGGGGCGCTCTTCACTGCAAGAGAAAAGGCCCATTCTCTTGCCCCTTTACACTCAACTTGTGGACTGCAGTGGTATACAGCAGCTCCACAGAGATGTTCATCCCTGCACAGGCACCAGATCCTGCACTGGAGCTGTGTGCCTTTAGCCTCCCTGTCCTGCTGCCTTTGTCCAGGCACTCAGCCAGCATCTTGCTGGGAGGAAGGCACAGCCCCAGCCTTGGAAGGTGTTCAGCTGCCTACAAGCTACCACAAGGAATGGCCATGCAGTCCCAGCAGCACAGAGGATCCCTACAAGCCCCATCTCAAACACAGATACCCCAGGTAGCTCCTGAGCTGTGCACATCGAGCCTCACTTTGCCCCAGACACTGAGACACGGGACTCTCCCATGGTGATCCTTTCCAATGATTGATTTTGACAGTTATATTGTTTTAGGCTATTGCTCTGGCTATTGGAAAGTAAGCATTGGTAAGTAGGAGAGAGGGGGCAAAAGAGAGAAAGAGAAAAAGAGAAGAGGAAGAGAAAGAGAGAGAGGTGTCACCACCCTTTGTCCCACAACAGTCAAGGTGACCTTGTTTTGTGGTTGTTGTAACCTCTTTCATTCTCTTCCCTTCTGTTCTATGAAGGGGTAAGATAGATATTGCAGATGAGGCAGGAAGCCTTGAGCGTACCTGGCGGGCAGTCACCAGGAGATAGCAGGTTCTAATGCAGAAGATGATGCTTCCTTTCTCTCAGCATTGCAACTTGCACTCTCAGAAACACACTATGCTGTGTTTAAAACTGTGGCCTTGGCTTAGGTTTTTTTAATCAGTGTATCTCCTCCTGGAAAACTCTTTGAGCACGTATCTAGGGTCCTAGCAAGCCAGATAAGTCTGGAGTAAGTAGCTGGTTTCTTAAACAAACTTGTACCTGGGAAGAAATGTGGGGAATGAGAGCACAGGATGGGGGATTTTCACTGCTGTCCCTCAAGAAATGAAACAAGTGACCAGCGGTATAATGGCTTGCTGAACTTGTTTAAATCTCAGCCTATGGGAACTGCAGAGCAAGTGGGATGAACTGTCAGGTTTAGTTTTGCCAGTAACCTGCAGAAGGCTATTGCTCCTTCCAGAGTTGATATAATATCAACTGGAGAACTTTCTTGGGTAGGTAAAAGTCAAGAAATGCTCACTGTAGCTGAGAACACCAGCAGGCTGGGAGTGTCCTCTGCAGCTAGCTGACAAGCGTTATGACTGCGGGCGCGATAATAAAGGCAGGAAGAGTCAAGGGTGATAGGGAATTAGGGAAGAGATGCTCAAGAGACTGATGCCAGCAGGATTTTGACAGTTCTGTATACATCAAGAGAATGGCTCTGCAAGCATTGCCTGGGACAAAGCCATGCTGTTAAAAGTAGCTCTGCAAATGAAATAAATGGGAAAGCTGGGAGAAGTAAAAAAGCCCTCTCCAATTCACAAGTACTGTGTTCCTTTCTTAAAATATAAATTGAGTATTTTTTAAGCCACTCACTACTTCGTTCTCCCACTGCTCCCCAGTCTCATCAGATTCTTTGCTGTGTTGCTTCCTGCTGTCTGTCCTGACTCAGCAGGCAGGAAGGCAGGTGTTATGGAACAACTGACAGAAGGCTGTTTGTGGTGCCATTTGGAAAAGTCTAGTGGGGCATAGGATGCAACACTAAAATTGTGGGGGGGAGCAGAAGAAAAGAATCAAAACTACTAGGCACGCTGTTCAGGGAACAAGTCGAATACCTGGGTCAGTGACTGCTTGGTGCTCAGCTGTCACTGCAGTTCATGCTGTTGCTCAATGGTAGATATTGAGGCTTGCCACAGACCTTTTTCATCCCCTGAACTCCAGCTAGATAGATCTGCCCTGGGTACAAACCATCTTGAGGGATGGATGGAGTTGCTTAATATACTGGGAAAGCATGAGATGTTTGCACCACTCCCATTCTCTGCATTTAAGCTATAACCCAGGCTATGGGTCAAGAAAAGGATGTTTCAGTCAGGATGTGCCAGGAAATGAATTTTCTTGTTAGAACCCAGGCCCAAGAGGAAAAGGGCTGCTATGTGAAGCCATGCAAATATTGACTCTTATCAGCTTTTGAAAAGCAATTTTGAACCCAACAGCTTTGCTGTAGGCAGAGAGAATGGAAGTCTCTGGAAGCCCTACTACAGATCTTCTGCCCCTATATGACCAGTGTCTGCCAGGTTCCTGGTAGATTGTTTGCCAGAACAGAAAGGATTCCTCAGCTGTGAAGGGTCATGGTAACTACTGAGAGAGAAACATGATGCCTACATGGAAATGAGTGCCCACAAACTCGCATCCTTAGCAGAAATGACTGGTTAGCAGTTTGGTCCATTTTATTAAGATTTTCCTTGTCTATAAGTACTATGGCAAAAGAGCCAAGCTGAAAGTCTTGAGAATGAAAAACACCATATAAATTTTGAACATTGTATTTATAGGTTTATATTTTGTATATTGTGTTTATGTATTTATAAACTCTGAGTTTATATTTTGATATTAAGACACCACATAAATGTAAATATTAAGATATTTCCAAGGCTTATACAGATATCTCTTCGTGTTACAAAAACTGTTGCAAAGTGATGTTTTCTTAAAACTTCCTTTTTAAAAAAGAGTCTCCATTAAAAATACCTGGCTTCATTTTTATATTCTTAGGTTTGTTAGAAAAGATGTCAGTGTGGGAAAAATAGTGATTTGTTATTGTATCTGCATGTGGCTTCCGCGGGAGTAGTCTCTGCCACTTACCTAAACTGTAGCAGCTACCTAGAGCCTCAAAGTGCTACTGCAGCAGGTAAGTACTGCAGAGACAGGTGATGCAGGATCAAACCAGCCCCACTCACTGCATCACTCAGGACTTCTCTGGTTTTATGGAAACCACTGGGTGTGAGATGAGATTCAAAGTTCTTCATGACAGCACAGTAACACAGAAAGGCTGCAGTCACGCAGAGGCTTTGAAAACCTTGACTTTGAGGCTGAGGGTGGTCAATCCATCCTCAGGAACAGGCTGTCCTCAGGGGTTATGGACTTTCTGTCCTTGAAGGTGTTCAAAACTTGATGGGACTCTGAGAAATTTGCTCTAGCCATACCTTGTCTGAGCAGGCAACTGGACTAGGTGACCTCCAGAAGCCCTTTCTACCTTGAATTATTCTATGACTTTTGTGATCTTGGCAGAAGATCCCTCTCTACTGAGTCATATTGAACATACACAGAGATTTAGATTATCTGTAGATAGCTAATAAAGGATGCTTTTATTGCCTAATTTGTTGGAGATAAAACTGGTTTCTTGTAACTGTAACTCTCAACAACCTATCTGTTTAGCCTGGGCCCACTGAGGATCTTACAGAGCTGTCTGAGAAACAGTATCTCTATATATTTTTTAATCTAAACCTATTGCTTCAGATCCTCTGCAACATAGTGCTAGCTTTTCCAATTTTCTCTTTCCCAGGGCATGCCCTAGTTTATCTAACGCAACAAGCAAAAGAGCAAATGAGTTTCTGAGGAAATTCTTGGCATTTTAACAACAGTACTCACACTGAAAATGTTTTAGAGCATTCAGTGAAAATTATTTGGAGTCCAAGACCATGATGAGAATCAACAATGTAGCTTTGAAAGCATGTCATTTTTTTTGGACTTGCATATTCTTCATATCAATTCCAGTAAACTATTTCCAATTCCCTTAGACAAAAGGAAGGAGCAAGATATTTATGGTGCATCTCTTCTGTGGGGTTACATCTCAGGTAATGTTGTCCATCTCTCACTGTCAGCTGGGGGATATCTCAAACCAAGGCCCTAATTAAGTATGCAGTATTCATGAGCTATGTCCACCTAGTTTACAGGATTGCACTTCATTAATAAACACAATTCCATATCGCATGGTTAATGACAAGCAATGTAATTACCAGAACCTGGGTAGATGATTGCTTCTAAGTTATAATGAAATGCTTTACAAAAGAAAAAAAAAATACTTCAAGGCTTGATATAATAGATTTAATGGACTGTTACTCATTCCCCCCTCCCAACATTCAGTAAATACTTTTAAGGTAATTTACCACAAATGTACCATTTAGAAGATCATAATTAGCAGACTGGAAGACTAGAAGGCTAGAATTGATTCAAATGGCACCTTTAATACGCCCAGTTGTCTCTAGCTCATCAATACTACAGTAGTCAAAGCATTGTCGAAATACAGATAAGAGTGTGTGTGTGTGTGTGTGTGTGTGTGTGTGTTAGGGGTGTGTGTGTATGTGCGCAATCACACTAGGCCTATATGTGCAATGGCATGACCAAATCCCTGTGTTCTATCTCATTTTAAAAAGAAATAAGTAAATTACTTCATAAAGTAATTCGTAAAGGTCCTTCAATATCTCTCTAAGGGACATCTGACAGCTGCAGCCTGGTTTTTGACAGCAATAATAAAAGGAAATTACTGGCTATTGCATGCAGATACGTGGTTGTCCCTAGATTTAGATCGCGCTAAATGGTGTAACTCCACTGATATGAAGAACACTTCCTTTCTTTGGCTGTGTTTTTATATTGCCAAAGGAAGGCATCAACAACATAATTCCCTCTCCCAGCAACTCCAGTGTATACAGGGCATCTTGACCATGGGGCTGCCCTGTGCTCATGCGGGTTCTTCTCTCTGATTATGTGTTTCACAGGTCTGGTTCACTCATCCAGTTTTGCCAGAACTATTAACGGGATTTAACTGCTATGTTATTTCTCAAACTTTGAACAGACACATTTAATTTTAGATACTGAGATCCAAAGTTTACTCAACCTTTCACTTTACAAAATAAATGTTCTTTCCTGAAACCTATTTCCGACGCTTCCTCCCTGTCTAATAATGTTCAAGTTCCCCTAATTACTCCTTGTTGCAAGGGCTTAACTCTGAGACCTCCAGAACAAGTATTAAGCTTAAGCCATAAGAAGGGTCGAAGGGAGGATCCAGGGAACTACAGGCCTGTCAGTCTGACCTCAGTGCCAGGGAAAGTCATGGAACAGGTGATCTTGAATGCTGTCATGAAGCTCATGCAAGAGAACCGGGTGATCAGGCCCAGTCAACATGGTTCACAAAAGGCAGGTCTTGCCAGACTAACCTGATCGCCTTCTATGACAAAGTGACTCGGCTGCTGGATGAGGGAAAGGCTGTGGATGTGGTCTTCCTGGACTTCAGCAAAGCTTTTGACAGAGTTTCTCACAGCATTCTGCTTGAGAAACTGTCAGCCTCTGGCCTGGAGAGGCGCACACTCTCCTGGGTGGAAAACTGGTTGGATGGCCGGGCCCAGAGAGTGGTGGGAAATGGTGTGAAATCCAGCTGAGGCCAGTGACAAGTGGGGTTCCCCAGGGCTCAGTGCTGGGTCCAGCCCTGTTCAAAGTCTTTATCAATGACCTGGATGAAGGCATTGAGTGCACCCTTAGCAAGTTTGCGGACGACACTAAGCTGGGTGGAAGTGTCGATCTGCTGGAGGGTAGGGAGGCTCTGCAAAGGGATCTGGACAGGCTGGACAGCTGGGCAGAGTCCAATGGCATGAGGTTTAACAAGGCCAAATGCCGGGTCCTGCACTTGGGGCACAACAACCCTGTGCAGTGCTACAGACTAGGAGAAGCCTGTCTAGAAAGCTGCCTGGAGGAGAGGGACCTGGGGGTGTTGGTTGACAGCGACTGAACATGAGCCAGCAGTGTGCCCAGGTGGCCAAGAAGGCCAATGGCATCTTGGCTTGTATCAGAAACGGTGTGACCAGCAGGTCCAGGGAGGTTATCCTCCCTCTGTACTCGGCACTGGTGAGACCGCTCCTCGAATACTGTGTTCAGTTCTGGGCCCCTCACCACAAGAAGGATGTTGAGGCTCTGGAATGAGTTCAGAGAAGAGCAACGAAGCTGGTGAGGGGGGTGGAGAGCAGGTCTTACGAGGAGCGGCTGAGAGAGCTGGGGTTGTTTAGCCTGGAGAAGAGGAGGCTGAGGGGAGACCTCATTGCTCTCTATAACTACCTGAAAGGAGGTTGTAGAGAGGAGGGTGCTGGCCTCTTCTCCCAAGTGACAGGGGACAGGAAAAGAGGGAATGGCCTCAAGCTCCGCCAGGGGAGATTTAGGCTGGACATTAGGAAAAAAATTTTCACAGAAAGGGTCATTGGGCACTGGAACAGGCTGCCCGGGGAGGTGGTTGAGTCGCTTTCCCTGGAGGTGTTTAAGGCATGGGTGGACGAGGTGCTAAGGGACATGGTTTAGTGTTTGATAGGAATGGTTGGACTCGATGATCCGGTGGGTCTCTTCCAACCTGGTTATTCTATGATTCTCTAAACCAATGATAAAATTTCTATGAATTTTCCTATATTATTTTATGGAAATCCAGGCTAGATTCCCCTTTTTGCTTTAGTCAGCCTGGTCTTACTTCAGAATGACTCATGACATGCTTTCAGAATATATCATGAATGACAAGCTAAAACCTTTCATCTCTTGTTTGTACAGTTACTACCAATTGTCAATGAGCTATTTGGATTTTCCCAAACCAAGAAAAAAAGCAGGGTTTCAGTTTGGAGAAAGAGAGGTCCACAGCAGAGAGACAGGTTTGGGAATAATTAGCATAGAAACAATAATGAAAACATGCTTTCATATGTGATTGCCCAAACTAGATGTGCAAGCAGAAAAAGGTGAGGAGCCTAGGGAAAAAAATGCACAATGCACAGTTTAGGCATTAAAAGCAAGGTAGTAGCATCACTGTGCCATTTGCCTGGGATTTAATGTCTTTGGTTTCTCAGCAGAGCTAATTAGCAAAGCAAGCACCATCAGGAAGAGAGCTGCGCTCCCTTTAGCTGATACTGAGTCAGCACTGGTACATTACGCTCTGTTGTGCTTTATAGACACAAGGGAGATGTCTGAAGAAATACGTGAGGCCTTCCCTCAGGGAATCTCCAGCTGAAAGCAAATGATAAAAAAGACGATGCTCTAACAAAGGAGGAAATGAAGGAACAATCTTGAAGGAAGGCACAGCACCTACATGGAGCAAAATCATTGAATTCCTCCACAGGATAAAAGCAAGGTTATGTTTAGCAACTCTGATGGGTGGTACTTGTTAATTAGTGCCAGATACAAATATCTAACATCTGTGTATTCCAGTTCAGTGGAGATTGGGAAAGGAAACAGTCTGACAAGTGTTCACTCTGAGGGTAAAACACACAGTCATCTCATTTGCTTAGCAGCTATTCAGTGCTCAAGAAGCTTTTGAATAACCAAGATGAATGTCCATGGAGAAGCGAGGGATCTGTCGGGGAAACACTGGACTGGATGGCCAGGATGTTGGTGACACAGAGGTTTGTGACCTGAAAATTCTTTGTTAGATTTAGATGACACTAAAACTTAGAGGGGAAAAAGATATATTGACAGGGCTAGGATTGGCAGATTCAACCTTCTCTACTGGAAGCAACAGGACTAGCGAAAGCCACCAAAATTAAGATGGTTCTCCCAACTGATGAGAAAGAAGCACTTTGAGCAAGATACAACTTTTCCAGTCTGATTAAGCATGCTTTGGGAGGAAAATTAAAGCAACAATGACACCAGTCCTGTAAATAAGTGAGAGTAGAGACTTGAATACCACTTTCTTAACTACTGCTTCACAACAGGAGGTGTTGGTTCATTATGATCACAGTAAGAAAGACACTCAGACTCTGACAAGTACTGTTTAAGATGCTGTTTATTAGCATCAATGTTGTAGAGAAAGTGAGGGTAGTATACATAATCTGATGTACTTTCAGATGCTGGTAGCACTGAGTTGTGCAGCTTCAGACAGGCCTCCAGATCCCATCCATGGAGGAGTTACACAACTTTTTTTTTTGTTAATTCAAGCTCTTACAAGATTTTCTTAAAAGAAAATTATTTCTACTACCAGATAGAAAGGATGTTCACATGAGAACTTGTTGCAGTTTTAGATAAAGGCAGGGATGTGCAGGGGGTGTAATCACGGGCACCGAGTGGGAGCTGCCTGCAGGCTTCTCTGTTACAATCAGCCATCTAAGTTTATTCTGCAACCAAGAAATCTGTGCAGCACAGCACGGGCCAGCAGACCATGCTTCAGTGCAGCACACCTGCTTGTGTTCACTACTGTATGGATGACTCGCTCTCTGAGATACAACAGCCTTCTGGTCATGAACACAGTATTTGTTTGCTGCATCTGATTTCTGTAACTCAATAGCTGGGTTTAGCATTTCTGTTGCATGTCTTTATATAATTCAGCAACTTTTATGATCAAATCAGATAAAATGTGACCACAAATAAGAAGTAGTGCAATTGCGTATTAAATAGAGCAGGTATTTGACTAAGTAAAGCTTACTGGACAGAATGATATGTTCGGTATGTGTGGAGGAAGAACTTCAACTGAACCATAAAGGTCAGAGAGGTTAAACCTCTGAAACATAGTTGCTTGCAGGTTTGGATGCTTCCCTGTGGAGACCCTTTAATAAAAAGCCTTGTATATCGGTCTACTCATACAGCAACAGCCATAAATATGCCAAGTGAAATGCAACCTAATTAGAAAGCACTTATTCTAGTCCTCCAGAGTGTATTAAGATTTAGAGTTTCACTTTCAGGCTACAACTTACTTCTTTCATATTCAGCCCCATTCTTTTCTTGTTGTATTGCTAAGATTTTCTTCATTCAGCGACAAGGGAGTACATCTAGCAGGCAACGTAGATTTCTTTCTGTGGTCCTTCTGAGTAGAACTCATTGTCTGGGGTGAGCCAGTCATAGAAGTCCTTGAGGAAGTGTGGCATCAGCTTCTTTGTCCATCCCATCAATTGTCCCTTGCTCCCCTTCACCTAAGCAAACATACACGTCTCTTTAAAACTCAGAACTGTAGAAATGGGCTACCTCCAGCTGGGACTGTGGGATTTATTAGATTCAGGACCAGTATTAAATACCTGCTGGCACTATATACTGCTCCCCAGTGGGACAACGCAGTACTGACTGCACTACTGCTGTGTTAAGACTACTCAGTAAATTTGCTTGGAGAATTTGCTGAAGCAAATAATCTAAAGAGACCGAGTATATTTATTTAATGACAAGCAAGTTATTCAGAGAGAGAATGGTGGAATTATTTGAAAATGAAGAAACAGAGAGAGTTAAATGAAATTACAATATATCTTGACAGCCTTTGGTATTTTGGAGATAAATAATGAAGCTTTTAAGTCCTTATAATAAAGCCCAGCATTATCCTTGCCTGTGGTTCAGTCACTTCACAGAAGCACTTCAGTGCTTCTGATTGCAACTTAAGTCTAAGATAGTCTTGCTTGAGCTACACCTTACAAGTGAAAATTTTGGTTCCAATGGAGAGGACTGGCATTTCACTGCAGGTGCAGTTGGAAAAGGGATTGTTTGTGCACAGATCCTATTTCTCTTTATCTATACTTATGACCTACGACCTCATCTCTCTCATCCTTGTTGGAACTTTGTCAGTTAGGCAAGCAGAAAGTAGTCTAGAATCAGGCTGAACTGAGTCCTAAACTGTAATATTTTCAAATTTAGAGAACAGAAAAGGGATTCTGGTGCTTTTAGCTACTGTTGAAGGTTATCTGACTAGCATTTGGCTGGATTTGGAGCTAGAGATGTCAGAGAGAGGTGCTGCCAGTATAAGAGAGTAACTTCTGAGCTGGGCAGTCTTTAGACTGGGTTTTGGGTGAACACTGGAATGGGCTACTTGGATGACTTTGAGATGGCCTAATGTGTAGACAGAGCTAAAGTTTATTATTTCAGTTTTACATATTGAAGGCCAAAGGCTGTGGCTCTACATAGAAGGAGAGGGTAAATTAGGTCTGGGCTGGCTTCGTTTTGCTGGGTTTATGTATAGCCCTGCCTCGTTTGGCTGAGGTCAGAATGCAAACTAGGTATTAATACCTGATGCTAGAACACTCCTGGTAACTTTACTGTTAAAATATAGGTTACAGAGGGCTCTGGAAGTTTTTCCTGCCCCAAAATGACCAGTAAGGTGATTGGGGATGGGATACAGGCCCTGGGTCCAGCACAGGGATGCTGTGGTAATCAATGCATTGATCATGTAACTAGGACAAGGTTTTGGGACCAATGCCTGAATCTCCCAATCTCCTGCCAGGCTTCTGGGAGTGCTGCAGTGCTGGGGTCTGGCCTGGAGCAGGAAAACAGGGGACAAATGAGGGAAAGTAATAGCTGGTATACGTCACTAAATTTTGCTCTTTATTCCTGATATCCTCTGTTATAAGGGATATTTGGCAATTGCACAGCCAGGCATGGGGAGAGAGAAAGATCAGTAAATCTGCTTTCTCTGACGTAGTAGATTGGCAACAATCAGAGCTAGGTAAGGACCACAATCTGACAGACTTCTCGGGTTGCTGCCTGCTATATCTTGCTCACATTCCCAGGGCTAAACTAATTGCCAGATTTGGGGTTTATTTGAGGATTAAGCTTTTCCTTCATGTCAGATTGGCAGAGGCTGAGCAGCTTTTGCTTTCCTGCAGGGCATGGTGCAGGGTCCATCTGCTAGAAATTCTCTAGGGTTGTTTCAGCTAATAGCAGTGCTGTGCATCTCTGCTGTTCTCTTTAAAGTGATGCCATGGTGTAATTTTTAAGGCTTTTTGCCTTTTGTACTAATGGTCTTGCAATTGTTACATGGTCTCAGAGACTGCTTAATGGTATGAGATTTAGGTGGAGGAGTGGATACTGAGGATCCATCTGAGCCTAATGTCAATGCAGTCACAGTGTGATCACAGGGACGTGAATTCAATGACCTAGAGGCTCCTTTCCAGTTCCACCTTCCGCCTCACCCCCTGTGAGCTCAGAGAAATCATATGTCTCCCTTTCTGTCACATTTCCCTGCTTATCTGTTTCTCTTAAATGTTCTTTTCTTTCTCTGTCTGCTTATGAGACTACCTATGAGTCTAAACAGAATCACAGAATCACAGAATAACCAGGTTGGAAGAGACCCACCGGATCATCGAGTCCAACCGTTCCCATCAAACGCTAAACCATATCCCTCAGCACCTCATCCACTCGTGCATTGAACACCTCCAGGGAAGGTGACTCAACCACCTCCCTGGGCAGCCTGTTCCAGTGCCCAATGACCCTTTCTGTAAAGAATTTTTTCCTAACGTCTAGCCTAAACCTCCCCTGGCGGAGCTTGAGGCCTTTCCCTCTTGTCCTGTCCCCCATCACTTGGAAGAAGAGGCCAGCACCCTCCTCTCTGCAACGTCCTTTCAGGGTGTTATAGAGAGCAATGAGGTCTCCCCTCAGCCTCCTCTTCTCCAGGCTAAACAACCCCAGCTCTCTCAGCCGCTCCACATAAGGCCTGTTCTCCAGCCCCTTCACCAGCTTTGTTGCTCTTCTCTGGACTCGTTCCAGAGCCTCAACATCCTTCTTGTGGTGAGGGGCCCAGAACTGAACACAGGATTCGAGGAGCGGTCTCACCAGTGCCGAGTACAGAGGGAGGATAACCTCCCTGGACCTGCTGGTCACGCCGTTTCTAATACAAGCCAAGATGCCATTGGCCTTCTTGGCCACCTGGGCACACTGCTGGCTCATTTTCAGTCGGCTGTCAACCAACACCCCCAGGTCCCTCTCCTCCAGGCAGCTTTCTAGACAGACTTCTCCTAGTCTGTAGCACTGCATAGGGTTGTTGTGCCCCAAGTGCAGGACCCGGCACTTGGCCTTGTTAAACCTCATGCCATTGGACTCTGCCCAGCGGTCCAGCCTGTCTAGATCCCTTTGCAGAGCCTCCTGACCCTCCAGCAGATCGACACTTCCACCCAGCTTAGTGTCATCCGCAAACTTGCTAAGGGTGCACTCAATGCCTTCATCCAGGTCATTGATGAAGACATTGAACAGGGCTGGACCCAGCACTGAGCCCTGGGGGACCCCACTTGTCACTGGCCTCCAGCTGGATTTCACACCATTTCCCACCACTCTCTGGGCCCGGCCATCCAACCAGTTTTCCACCCAGGAGAGTGTGCGCCTGTCCAGGCCAGAGCCTGACAGTTTCTCAAGCAGAACGCTGTGAGAAACTCTGTCAAAGGCTTTGCTGAAGTCCAGGAAGACCACATCCACAGCCTTTCCCTCACCCAGCAGCCGAGTCACTTTGTCATAGAAGGCGATCAGGTTAGTCTGGCAAGACCTGCCTTTTGTGAACCCATGTTGACTGGGCCTGATCACCCGGTTCTCTTGCATGTGCTTCATGATAGCTCTCAAGATCACCTGCTCCATGACTTTCCCTGGCACTGAGGTCAGACTGACAGGCCTGTAGTTTCCTGGGTCCTCCCTGCGGCCCTTTTTGTAGACGGGCACAACATCAGCCAGCCTCCAGTCCAGTGGGACTTCCCCAGTCTTCCAGGACTGTTGGAAGATGATGGAAAGGGGTTTGGCCAGCACATCCGCCAGCTCCTTCAGTACCCTAGGGTGAATCCCGTCCGGCCCCATAGACTTGTAGCTGTCCAGTCAGGCTAGCAAGGCTCTGACCACCTCCTCTTGGATCACGGGAGCCTCATTATGCTCCTCTAGCTCCTGGGTTAGTACACAGACGGAACGACCCTCCTTACAACTAAAGACTGAGGCAAAGAAGGCATTAAGTACCTCAGCCTTTTCCTCATCCCCTGTTACTGTTGTTCCTTCTGTGTCCAATAGGGACTGTATGGTTTCCCTAGTCCGCCTTTTATTATTTATATATTTATAGAAAGATTTTTTGATATCTTTCACTGACTTGGCCAATCCAATTTCTAGCTGAGCCTTAGCCCTTCTGATTTTTTCCCTACACAATCTCACTTCCCTCCTGTAGTCCACCCAAGAGGCCTGTCCCTTCTTCCAGAGCCCATAAACATTTCTCTTCTTCTTGATATCCCTCAAGATCTCTCTATTCAACCAAGCTGGCTTTCTCCCCTGCCGGCTTTTTTTCCGGACCACGGGGATGGCTTTCTCCTGAGCTGCTAGGACCACCCTTTTGAAGAGCTCCCAGCCCTCCTGGGCTCCCTTGCCCTTGAGTACTGTCTCCCATGAGACTTCACCAACCAGCCTTCTGAAGAGATCAAAGTCTGCCCTCTGGAAATTTAATGCTACTGTCTTGCTAACCATCCTCTTCACTTCACCTAGAACAGAAAATTTTATCATCTCATGGTCGCTTAGTCCTAGGCGTCCACCTACTGCCACATCCCCTACAAGGCCTTCTCTGTTCACCAACAGCAGGTCCAGGAGGGTACCCTCCCTTGTTGGTTCATTAACAGAAACATAAACAGAACGTTTCCAAAATAATTGAATACAGTGAATGATACCATCCTTTGAAACTATACTATTCTGATAATTCTCATCCATATCTTTCAATTCCTGCATTAGCTTTGGACCCAGCATTTCCATGAATTGCTGGTGTTGGAGAGGAAATCTTCAAATAGCTTGGAAGCTGTGTTTCTGATGAAACATGTCATTGTTTCAAACAAATAATTTTAAGGGAGCGGCCATTTGAATTGGATGAGAACCAGTGAATCAATGCAAGCAGAAAGGATGTTAGTGAAAGCAATGTGATTTTTATCTTCAAAATCTCATCAACCACTGATCCTAGAAAGCACACTATTGCACATCTTTGCAAGGCTGGACTGGGTGATTAGCCTTCTAGTGGCATGTAGCATTGATTTCTTTTCCTGGTGATCCTGAGACATCAATAGTCAATGGCTTTTCAAATCAGAGAAACACTCAGGCATTTTTCTGGACAGGACAGGATGTTTTCTGCATCTTAAGTGTCTTGAACCACTCACTGGATATCATCCAGCTCTGGTGAAATGAGGCCTAGCCAGTAGGAGTAAACAGAACATTAAATAAATAGGTTTTGTTCTCCTAGTGTGGGAGAGTAAGACATGCAGACATAGATATATGAGAAGAATTGTCTGCATGAAGCTTTCTTTTCAAAGGCTTACATGGGGAGTGTAAAGCTGCTCTTAAACATGCACTTCTCAGGCAATGGCACTGATGGCACGCTGTGCACACAGTATTCAGTTTCAATAGCAGCTGCTTGGGTAAAAAGGAGGTTCTGTTGCCCAATTTTCTAATCCTGTCTGCATTGGTTTTGGAGACATCCTTTCTGTGAAAAGTCCTAGGGAATAAAAAGTAAATTCTTTTCCATTTTTGAGTGCCTGGGATTTGTGAACACCAGAAACAGGCCAAAGCCTTGGTGATAATCTTGACATTTCAAAGTCAGTTAAGCTAAAAGTCAAACACTGATTAATCATGGAGAAAGAAAAGATTATGGCTAGCATTCCACTCCAGGCACATGAGACCTCATGACTTCTTTGTTCCCTTGCCCCAGCCCATAGGCTGTATACATTCTGGGGGGGAAGATTTAGTACAACTAAAAAATTAAAGAGTAGTCAGTGCCTTTATGATTGACAAACACTTAATGAAAAAGAAAAACTTGTTTAAAGAGATGAAGAGTAAGAAATGCCTCTATTTGTTATGCAGCCAGACACCTTTTGCTTCCTTAGTACTCTCCTTTCTCTATCTTTTGTTACCTCTTTTAATGGTTTGTTTGTCTCTCATTTTCCCTCTTTTCTCCAAAGCTTTACTCATTCTCATTCTTTCCTTTCTACTCAAGGGTCTCTTTCTGGTTTCTCATGTGCCCTCCACACTCTGCAGTCCACCCCTTCATTTTGCACCTTGTCTTAGTTTGTTCTTTTTATTTCTCAACCTATTTATTGAGACCACTGCCAGCTGAAGAGAAGGATACTGGCAGAGGGCAGGATCTGGCTTCGCTCCATAGATGAACTTTTCAAGGAATGAACAATTTGGGAAGTCAGTAGGCTCCAGCAGACTGCACTATGCCCTTGGAGATAGCGCTGAGGTTTATTAGTGTGTAATGCAATAACTACAAATACTGAGTGATAACGTGTCACTGGAGCAAAAGGGAAGATCAGATTCTGATCTCAGAGTGTTGACTCATGAATTCTGTTGATATTCATGGAATTGCACTGTCTACATCAGTACTTGCAAAGATACTCACTGCACCTTTCTTTTAAGAGGTGATCCCTGCAAATACTGGACCTGACTCACACCTACTATTGCTGAAGTTTTGCACCAGCAGAATTTCATTCATCTCAGAGGAGAATGGCCAAGTTTAGGGAAGGAACGGCGAACCTAGCCCATGTATTTTCTCCAAGTGCTTTCCAAAGTCTTCAGTTGTATTTTTAAAGTCTCTGCATTTCCATTCAAATTCAATTATTCATGTTTGACAGAACCTGCTCTGGCACTATCATGCTTTAAAAAAATGGAAACTCCTCCAAGGTATAGTACAGAAAAAAATAAAAGCTGCTGTTGTCCTTGAAGGGAACACTGCAAGGCTGCTGGTTCTGTTCTTTCAAGCAGACTGATAGGTTTTTGTCCTATTGTGTCAGTTCATGGCTGCTGAATGTATTCTAAAACATCTCAATTACCTTCTGTTTTACAGACATTTTTATTATATCTATAATCTCATGCCTCATATCCTCAGACTGTCCTCAGTGCTCTGCCATTGCTAAACAATTATCAAGAGGATGTATTTTCTCCCTGATGGGTTTTAAGCTTTTCTTCCAGAGGCTAGATTTTATTGCAGATTTTATGCCAGGACAGCAGAGGCTCATTGCTTCTTCTTAATTTTTCCCACTAGAAGTCAAAAACATAAATACAGAAAGAAGAGCTGGAGTGATAAACCACTCATGAGAGAAAGCAGTTTTTGATGTCCAACATTCTCATAAAAATTCATTTCATGTTCCTGTTGACCTCCTTCTTGTTGATTCATGACAGATGAACAGAACACCTATCCCTTTTTTTTTCCTTCTGTTATGAGGCATCATAGAGGCCAGGCTCATCTCTTACGCAGCCTCTTTACTGCAGAATAACAGGCTACAGGATGGCAGATAATTTTGCAAGCTTTCATATTTTGGCTGTTCTTTCTGCCCACGCCTATTACCTTGTCCTCTTCGTATACTGGAATACTTCACCCACCTTAGATGGTCATGACCTCCCAGAAGATCACACATGAAATGCATGTTAGTGCCATCCCCAGATATACTTTAGATGGGTCTGTTGTGATATGCATTTTCCACAGCAAACGAACACAGGAATACATTCTCAGCTTTCAGATAAAGGTGTCAAATTAATCAATTAGCTTCCTAATTAGTATTAAGTCTAGCCTTCATTCCAGCTTTTATTTTCTATTCTTAAGACTGTATTTGAAAATGGTGGTTCTGAAAATACAGCAAGAAAAAATTTTTCATCCAGTCACAGCAATAGCAGTGTCATGGATAAATAAGACTTCTTCAGAGCATTGCACATGACATTTTTCATTCATAGAGCAGGCATTTCCAAACAGATATTTTAAGGAATACATTTATTAATGAGCGAAATAGAGAGCACATGAAGGAATCAAGCTAGACTTCTCAGTTTCAGTATTTGGGAGATGTCCCATCAGCTGGCTGCTAGGAAGTTGTGAACCTGCCAAGACTACAGACTGCTGACATACTTTGGGATCAGAGGAGACGATGGAGAACCTGGAAGATGACAGTAGTTTGAGAAATTAATTGGCAAGACTGTCTCAATAGGCTTTCTTAACATAATTCCACTGAGTCCCTACTCAAGCATGCAAGAGAGAGGTTTTATTTTTTTCACTAAAAGGCTAATCACTACCATGATTTTTTTCCGACTTTGATGAAAAAATATGTCTGCAAAAGTCTTACAGTTTGAAGCTATTGCTACCAAGTGTATTTTATTTATTGATTCTGTCATTCTGGATGCCTTCTTTCCTGTACATGTGGCAAGCGCTTGAAATACCACAACAAAAAAAAAAAAAGCACCTGAATTCAAGCCAGCATCCATTTGCACAAACATATTATCTTCAGAAGTGCCTACATTATGCTGGAGCTAAGCCAATTTTTAAAATTGGCACTCAGAGGAGTGAGTGGTTGCAGTGATATCCCTGCCCAGAGGAGCGCCAGAGGCAGTAGCCTCTGTCGAGGTCAGTCGCATGCTCTTCCACACTAACACATTGCCCACTGAGCTCACGTCTGCACGGTGCAAAACCTTTCACAGGCAGGATGTGAAACTCTTCCCACCAGGCACAGAAAATGGCTTTCAGCTACTTAGGGTGCTTGGGAGAAGTTGAGCCAGCCCCTCCATTAACCACCTATCGCTCCAGTAAAACACTGAGAGGCTGCATTCTTTCCAGGTAACAAATTTGAGCAGTAGATTAATACGCATGGTCAATAGTAAAATATTTGATATTTCAAATATTTGAGCTGTTTTTATGTGAACTGGCTCTGCTAATCACAGAGCTAGGAGCCTTAGTGTATTATCTAACTTGCATCTGGAAAAGTGCTAGTCAGTTCCTCCTTCTGCCACTCAATCAACACAACACAGAGGCTCTGTGCTGCACCAGAGAGATCCTCGCCCTCAGGTCAGCCCATGACAGAGCTCTCTGGGATCTGCTCCATCCCACAGAGAACCACCCATGCCTTCTCATCACAGTAATGCATGGAGAAGCTTCTAGGTTGTTCTGTTGGGCTTGGTTCTCTTTTTTTTTTTTTTCTTTTCGTATTATGTGAGAAGCAGAACCCAACCTTGTGAGGAGTGATAACTGTGTACAGACAGTGCAGATTGTCATTTAGATTAAGCATATCTATGTTTCGTCTGCTTTAGTAGACTACCTCAGGCAGGGACAGTGGGACAATATTAGCCATATACAATGTAAGGGAAAAGGAACCATGAAGTCAGAGATAGGATTTTATAGATCTATTCAGTAAATCAGGGCCCCAAGGGCACCATCAGTCCTGCCTGTTCCATCCCCATCCCCAGAGAGGTGCCTGAAGCTGGAGATGCCTGGCTGCCCCACTCTCCCAGCCCACTGGGTGCCCAGGCAGACACTGGTCTGCTACTTTGCCTGGAGTTGTGGGAGCTGTAGGCACCGTACTAGGAATCATTAAAGAGTTAAAAACTGAGAACGCTGTCAGGAAAAATGAAGACATTCGTAAGAAACTAAGCATATGGCAACCAGGTCTGTATTACGTTTCATTTCACCTTCATGGAATCACCCGCTTTCCCTCTGAGACTGGCAGGGACTAGGATAGTATTACACAAGGGAGCTCACATCTACGCAACAGCAAGAATATTCTCAGCTGCAATATGTCAACCTGAAACTTTGCAGATGAAATTGATTCTTTTCTCTGTCAGCCCCCTCCTTCTCTATCAAATTCAACTTTATGGTGCAGCATTCTTTACAGACATGTTTTGTCATTTGTTTCCAAGACATGCTGGAAGCACGTATATGCTTCTAGCAAATACTCAAAGCTATGAGAAATTGCTTATAAAGTAGCAGCAGCAGGCTATAATACAGCAAACTGTTACTTCTTTGTAACCATATAGTGTGTGGTTGTTTGTACCAGTTTGAAAGCTCAGCTACATACTCATCTATTAGACACTTCTCTGTGTGCCAAATATTTTAGTTCCACCATACTGAAGTAAGAGTGAGCTTTTTTTCTTTTCTTTTTTTTTTTTTTTTTAAGGACTTCTAAAAGCATCAGCAGTAAATGAAGCCTAAGGTGACCAAAGTCTCGATCCTGCAAGATCAGGAGTGTTGCTGCCTCCCATTACCATCAATATGCGCAAGTGGTAGTGCTTCTGAGAACAGAGGCTGAAAGAGTCTTAAACTTTGGCACAATTCAAGAGAAATCTGTCTTATCAAGCTGTGGAAACCATTGATGCTATTTTGACTGTGTTACCTCAGCATACAAAGGGAGGTAACACAGTGATTGCACTGAAAATGCCTTATCATCTAGAGACTTGTTTCAGAGAAGAATCATGAATGAAGGTTAACTCCTCTGCCGGTTTCTGGAATTCTCTACACTCCCCATGTTTTGTGATGTTTCTGATCAGGCATGGGTTTTGATTTTCATCTGCAAGCTTAGAAAGGCAGACTTGGCATAGCGTGTCTGTAGATTTCCATCTCCTAACCCAGATCTTTGCAGAGCAATGAGAGCTGCATAGCGGGGCTGTTAGCTTTAATGTGACAGCTCAGTTCTCCTGCATTCATTCTAAAAATGGTGCAACTGGTTCACTTCTTACAGCTCCTAGACTTGATTATACTGGCTATATGAGGAGAACTATTAGACATTCTGGGGGCCTGAAAGGGTCAAAGACAGAATAATGAAAGCCAAGAGCCTGGAGAGCAATATTCTGTCTGGACTGAAAGGGTCAGGAACAGAATATCATGCCAACAACAAAGCTGCTCCTCCTGACAGGGAGGATGTGGACTATCAGGGCTCTTGGCAACATGCTTAGTTTCTCATCATTCCAGGGCCCGAGTTAAATATATTTCAAGAACACCTGCAGGTCTAAGATAAGACCACCACAAACAGAATAATGTGTGAATCCTTGAACAGACACGTAGTCCCTCACTTGTAGAACTTGCAGAACTTGTATTCTCACGGTAAGAATAGCCGTAATGTAAACAGTGCACTCAAGCTTGGTAGAAACTGACAAGCTCTCCCAGGAGAGTATAAAAACTCTGGTTGAGGAATAAAGAATTGCTACTTGCCACCAGAGCAGTGGTCCGTCTAGTCTCTCTAAGACATCCCTGTGAGCTGGTCTCCATCAGCTATACACTTCTTGTGTATTTTGATGCCTCTAGTGATCCCCAAGCACACCATCTAGACATACAACTTTGTGAATTCCAGTTTTCTTTTTTAAAAGAACTAAAATTTCATCATACAGCATGATGTTTAACATTTTTTACTGAATTAAGAACGCATGTTTGAGTTTGCAATTCAGACTGGCCATTTTTATCCAAGCCTCCTCAATGTTTGCTGTATTTTACTTACTTCTTATGTATCAGTAAGTCAGTCAAAGAGATTGCAGCTTCTTATGTATTCTTGCTTACTCAAGGGCAAATAACTGCTGGTGCTACAATTCTTTCCCCTTCAAGCACAGTCTAATTTATATCCGTACTTGTGCAAAGCATACTTGCCTGTGTATAACGATTACTAATTCACCATAAATTCAGTAAAAACTTAAATAAGATGGCAACTCATGCAACATTTACTGTCACAATTTTGGAAGTTTATCACTAGTGGTGTTGGCTTAAACCGCCTGTCCTTAATTTCAATAACATAACAAATCTAAAACACCGGCAAAGAATGATTTAAATACTGAAACAGCCAATTAATTGTTTTCTACAAAAAAAAACCCCACAAAACCAAAAAAAACCCCACCTATGGAGAAATTAAACATCTCCCACGAAAAGCAAATGGTCAGCCCTAAAGTGGCTGGGGGTTTGGACTAGATGATTGTTGTATGTCCCTCCCCTCCCCTCCCCTCCCCTCCCCTTCCCTTCCCTTCCCCTATATCAGAAGCATTCTGATTTTACTCTTCTTTCATTTTATTTCCTACTGCTTTTGATAAAAATTTCCTTGTTTAATATTTTATTCCTGTGCTATTCCTTTTCCTCCTCTTACATAAGTCCAACCAACCTTTCATGCTCAATCGATGGGCAAATGCATCTCTAGAAATGATCTCTAGATACCCACTATGGTGTCAGTAAAGACTACAGTTGATTATCCTATTTATAAAAGTGCCCTATTATTGTGTGGCTGGGTATCACCCTAATCACTGAAAATTATCTGTGTCCAGCTGACAAATTTTTGTTTATAAAAGGGAAGGGGAAGAGTATTATCTGTCATGCTTCTCTGAGTTTGATTTTTAATTGAGTGGTGAAAATATTTAATTCATTTAACAAAAAGTAGACAAAAATACTTCATTATTGGCTTTCATCCAAAGATGGTAACTTAAAACCCTAACTGCTATTTTTATCTTATATTATCATTCAGCCCCAATTCCTGAGGAGGTGATATTTCTGTAAAAAGACACCATGGTTGAATATTTAGTGCTTCATTCTCATTAATACCTTTTTAAAGAACTGGCATGGCTATTAATTTTAATTTATTGGTTTGTTATTGGTTTTCAATTTGGCAGTGAGCTCCTATTTCAGGAGCTGCCTGTGCTTCAAAAATCCATTCTTTGGACCTGTTCTGCACCTTCTCCAAAGGCAGCTGGAATAATCAGCCCAACGGATGCAGAGAGAGGTCTGGGAGAACAAATGGGCAATGAAAACAAAATATTAAAAAAGTAAGTTCATAAAGTGTAATCTAGTCTTCAGTTTCAAGTCTATTCCTCTTCCCTTACACATATCAAGCATAATCCAGTATCACCTGTTGTACAGGGCTCTATCACAACAGTTCCAGGGTTGCCCCAATGAATAAGCTCAGACAGATGTGTCAGCAGAACGAATTGGTACAGGTGGCATGTTCCTGGATGTGCTTTTAATGAAAGAACTCTAGGGGAAAACTCAAAACCAGGCTCAGGTAAGCTAAAAAAAATACTTTAGTATGCCTATTAGATATATATTCAGTCTAAATTGTAAGAAGAATAAGTAATAACAACTTTGTCTATAATTAACAAAAAAAAAGAGATATGATGCTTTCACGTTAAAGGTAGCGGCAAAGCCATCTATGAGTAGAAGATGGTATCGAGATCAGATATTCAAAACACAATAAGTGGGAAATATAAATGCATCATCTTAAAGGAAAAAAAGTAGGCATAAAAAGTCAAACCCACTCATTTTCTGTACTTAATGAATCAGTGCCGAATTTGTCAGCAGATGGAATTGCATCAGCAAAGGTAATCAGCTAGGGATATAATAGGATCTCTTTATGTCATTCAAGGGCTATACATATTTGTTTCTACTAAGAAAATTTTGGCAGAAAACAAATGTACAATAAGATTACAAAACCACCAAAACTGAAGAGCAAGGGTGCTATGCTTAATAGAAGCTTATATTTAGTGCTCACTTCTCTGACTCTGTTCAAATACTAAATAACAATTCCATTAAAAAACTATAGTAGAGAATGGTATAAATAGACAGTGTGTCTGACTTTCCTCTGTTCCTCACAATGTAAATCAAGGTGAACACCACTGAAATTCAGAGACACATCACTATAAAACTGGTGTAAGCACACTACCAGGCTCTCTCACATGATCCATGGAAATAAACTGCCTAATATAGCCACTGTGCATGTTACTATTCACTGGCTGAAGAGTAATATGCAGACTAAAGAGGAATAAAGTGTGAAGAGGAGCCTGACCACACTCAGTAACGAGGCAAATCACATCACCCATTGCTCTCTTGTACTAACAGCACTGGCCAACATGCGGTGGCACATTACAACAGCCACGCAGTCAAGTTGCTGCTGTCCCCAGCCATGCTGGTGGACAGATGTTGCCACCCCTGAATAAGGATACCCGATCCTCTCATGAACTGCCATGGCTTTCAGCCCAGGATGCTGAAGACTCACATTGCCTTAGAGGAGAGAGCTGAAGCCTGCAGTGGTTCAACGTCTGACATACAGTGATGGAGAACAAGTCTTAAGAGGAGCGGCTGAGGGAACTGGGGTTATTTAGCCTTGAGAAGAGGAGGCTGAGAGAAGACCTTATTGTTCTCTACAACTACCTGCAAGGAGGTTGTAGAGAGGAGGGAGCTGGCCTCTTCTCCCAGGTGACAGGGGACAGGACAAGAGGGAATGGCCTCAAGCTCTGCCAGGGGAGGTTCAGGCTTAACATCAGAAAAAAAATATTTCACAGAAAGGGTCATTGGGCACTGGAACAGGCTGCCCAGGGAGGTGGTTGAGTCACCATCCCTGGAGGTATTTAAAAGATGGGTAGACAAGGTGCTCAGGGACATGGTTAAGTGGCAGATAGGAATGGTTGGACTTGATGACCTAAGAGGTCTTTTTCAACCTGGTGATTCTATGATTCTATGATCTGATGGCTCTGTCTTCCAGGATAATGAATTGTCTCAAGAGGAGGAGGCAAATGGTTGGGAACAGAAACAGGTTTAGTCACTCAGATTTTCTTCATGTCCATACAGCTGTCAGAGCCCTAAAATATTAGCACAGAAGCAGTGACTATGCAGGAGGCATTGTACTGACCAAATTCACTGTCTTCGATTTCTGGTGTCAGTGGTGCATACAAGTATTTAATATTCCCCTAATGTGCTTGCTTTTTGAGAATTTTCATCTGGATTATGTTTTGAAAGACAAAATCAACTGTCTTCATTTTTCTCACCAACTGTGGCTTCCATTGAGGAGAAATTACTTGGACTGTCCTTAAAAAATGGTTCTATTTTGACTTTTGATACCATTCTATGCCTGGCATAGGAAGAGGGCGGTTAGTCATCAGTTTAAGTATTATTCTCAGTCATTAAACTGTGCATTTTAGGGTATCACAGTCCATCTTAACTATAAGAAAGTATGAAAGGAAACTCAGTAATGGTGTCATGATCCCATCTCAGCTACAGTCATATATAACAGAGACACCTCTCTTCAAAACCAAAAATGGTCATACCAAGATAGTTTTTATCCACAATTTTGTGCACAATGGATGAAAGATGGTCATTTGTGAATCTCTCCCTATTGTTGAAATTGGCTCACTAGTCTCTCCTGAGTTTTCCCTCTGGTAGTTTCCTGTTGAGAGAAGACCCAGGGAGTAAGAGCTTGTAAAAAATGCTGAGGCTCTACAGCATGGGATTAAAAGGAAATTGCTTGCCTTCCAACAGCCAAACCAGAAATGGAAGACAATGATGCAAATGTAGTATATGAGGTGTACTGTCATAACTAAGGAAGTGAGCTTCAACAAAGCACATGTTAGAAGAAATAAAAGATGCTGGCTCCCACAAAGAAGAAAAACTTACAGAGCCTATAAAGAAGGGTATGGTTCTAAGCCCAGTGCACGCTTAAACACTCAGGAATATGGTAATACTGCAGTAGCTTACCCTGCAGAAACATGTTTTAGTAAAATTTCAAAGAACTGGAAGTAGGAACAGAGGGGAGGCCACGCTGGGGGGCTGTGAACACAGGATTTCAGTCTCCTAAACTAGTCCAAACTATGAGAACAGGATGCCCTTCATCTAGGAGAGAAAGCATGGACTTGGATAAACCCAAGCAGAATGACACATTTTATACATTCATTTTGGTATGTACGTTTAGATGATGGGTCTCCCTTAGAAGGCAGAAAACACAAAACTCAAATAGTAACATGATTAGAAAATGCAGTGTAGACAGTGAATAATAAAGATAATAACTTATTCTCATCATAGCTTCTCTGCACACACGCTCTGAGAACAGGAATATGATATGGCTTCCCCAGATATTTCAGCCCTTGACAGAGTTTTTTGAGTGACTGTGCAAGGGAAAATTTCAGAGATGCTTCAGTATGGTGGCAAATCCAACCCATGATACACTAATTAGAACAGGATTAATGAAAACTATGCATGAAAAGGGAAGGACAAACAGAGTTCCTCTAAATATATTCATTCTTGTAGGGTTAAGTAGGCTAATTTTGACTTAGCACCTATTCTTCTGCAAACATATTCCCATATTTTCACTTTAAGTTTTGGGCTGCCAAGAGTGCAAATACTTAGCTTTAATTGCAATATTTAATAGTTTGTCTTTGCAACCCTCTAACTGCAAAAATGAACATTGTTTAATCATGCTTTTAGTAGTTTTAAGTGGTAACACCATAAAAAAACCCTTGTAAATTAAACAGCTTTTATTTCTCTGTCACATTTCACAGTTTAGTGGGAGATAGGAACTAAAATAGCTGCACAGTCATCCTTAGTACTGAACCGTATGTATAGAAGGGTATTCTATAAATATGTCTTGTCTCTGCCAAAGGTAGTTTTTTTCTTCATTAAAAAAGGTAAAATTTATGCTGCAGAAAAGAGAATCATAAGACTCCATACTACTTGCTTTGCAGTTGAGCTGTGTTTTGTCTTACTTGAAAATTAAAAGTTGTCTAGACCTTTTTTAGTGATTAATGTGAAGCAAAACAAAGGGAAGAAAAACTGTTTGTCCGTGGTATTGATGAACTGTGTTTTCCTTAAGTCAAATTAGAATCTAAACCAATTTTCCGGTGCTTGCCATGTTTATCCAATATGACAGACCTCTCCCTATTGCATACCTAGTAAGTAGCACTGGATAAAACCTCTTTGGTCAATATTGAAAACACTTCACACATCAGCTATTGACTGTTCAATGCAACCACACAGATGAGCATTTTCTGCCATTGATCAGCAATAATTCCTGGCATTTACAAGGCATCTTTAATCTCAGAGTCTTAAATTGCTCTGCAATGATACTAAATTCTCGGAGTACCTCTCGGTATCAGCTGACATGTTATTTGCTTTACAAATGAGCCAAGTAAAACATAGAAGAGTAAGGTAACTGTTCAAGGTCAGATACTGAATTTTTGGCAGAGTCCAGAAAAACATGCAACCTTATAGCCTTTTAGATTGTGGAAAACAGGTATAAACTTCACAAACAAAGCCAATTATTAGATCTGTATCTGTGTTCACTTTGCACAAATGTTAACCTCTCTTTGATGACAATGTTAGAGAGTGAAGAACCATGTTTTCAAGCAATTGTGTCACAGATGAGAAGACAGGGAATTACTGAAGTATGGAAAACTTAGTTTCAACTTCTGAATCACTGCTAGCTTTTGAATGAAGAGCTCTAGTGCAGAGGCACCATAGTATATTCTGTATTCTAGTTCTGCGGTTACATGGTGGCAAAAGGAACACTGAATGGGCTACTCATGGACTACACGTATGGATGAGGCCTCAAGTTTAATGGCCAAAATTCTCTGCAGAGATGCTTCTGAGAACAGAATTAGTTTCAAAAAGCTCAGATCTGTGAAGAACAGGGTATAAATATCTAAATAGATGTAAGGGTGTGTATTTACTATCCAATTCAGAGCCATGGGATAAAGTACGGCTTCTTTAGACTTGCAAGGAAAAATAATCTGCGTAGTGAAAACACTACAAACATTTTGGGTCATTTTATCACCTTCACTTTTATTATAATTATGAGTGAAGGACTGTAGTGATTGATAGGATTTATATTTCTGGGGCTTGCAGGTGGCTGACAACCCCCTCGTTTATGCAAATCAGGCTGCAAATTATATCTAAACCTTGGTATATTTAATAGCATATACATTTTAAAAAAGATCCTCTCCTCTATAGTCTGTGTCTTGTTCTACTCTTTTAGCACTTCAGCACCTTATGGTTTCAAGTCTGTGCTTTTAGACCTGTTTCACACCCCCGGTTTCTAAGTTCTAAGTCATTCTTCTCCTTGACAATTTAAAAATACATTTATGCAGCAAAAAGATATTTATGGTTTAACATTTTAATAATGCTGTAGTCAGATTTTATTAGTGGTTCTCTTTTACATTTTGTGTGATATAGGAAAGAGTAATGAAAAGAATATCAATGTGAGTTTTTAGGCTTACAAGCTTAACGTATTATATACCACAAAATGTACTATCTAAAGGTCCCTTCTCCACAAAGGCAAAAGAGAGCACCATAGATACGACAATATAAAGAAGCAGTCAATCCAGTAATAACATTCTTTAACTGGAAAAACATTTTTTTAATAAAATTTAAATTTACAAAGGTGGGTATTTACATGAGTTTGAAATAAAGTTTCCTGTATTGGCTGTGTGCATATTACACAGCTCCTAAGAAGAGAAAATATAAACCAAACCAAACCTATTTCCTCGCACAATGTAATTTGACCCTGGAATCTGCAGCAGATACCTTGGCCATCTGGATAGTGTGTGTGACAGGATGTAAGAAATCACCAGCTCAGTTGATTACGAATGGTTGGAAAGAAACTCTTCCAGATGTCCTCAGAACTGTTGGGGGGTTTCAAATGTTCTTCTTGCAGCTGAGAGGGAAAACGTTATAAAACTCTCTTGATTTCTTCTCTTGCTCTCTTTGTTACCTAGTAGGCATGAAGATAACTTCCAAAGAAAACTGGACAGCACTTAGTATGGAACCGAACCAACATTAAATGTACAAGGGAGTTCTCCTTTTGCTCTCATTCCAAATTACAACTTAATTAAGCTGAAGCATCTCCCCAAACTGAAATTACACTAAACATTAATTTCAACAGGATTGATACTGATATCTCCAAAAAGTAAGAAGGTCCTCCAGACAACGAAGTGTCTGCCAAAAAATTTCTGCTTGCTCTTTAGTCAGCAGCTGCCAGCCCAGAGGCAGCTATCCCAGAGCCTAGAGCAGCCCCCCTGGAACCCATAGAGCAGCCATCCAGGGCCCCAGAGCAGATGTCCAGGGGACCCACAGAATTTTGTCCTGGAGCCCAGAGGAGCCCCCAGGACCCCACAGCACCCATCCTGGAGCCCAGAAAAGCCATCCTGGGACTGACGGAAGATGTGCTGGGGCCCCAGAGCAGCTGTCCCAACCCCACAGAAGCTGCCCTGGAGTCCACAGCAGCTATCCCAAGCTCCATCCCAAGCTCCACAGAAGAGCTGTCGTGGTTCCCCACATATGCCGTTCTAGGGCCCCACAGAAACTGTCCCAGAGCCCCACAAAAGAATTGTCTGAAGGCCCACAGGTGCCACCCTAGAACCCCACAGAGCAGCCCACCTGGACCCCATAGAAGTTGTCCGGGGCCCCAGAAGAGCCATCTCAGGGCCCACAAAAGCCATGCCAGGCCTAAGAACAAGCGCTGGAATTGCAGCCATGGTGTCATGTCATGGAGTGTCCTCACAGATCTCTAACACCTGAGCCAGACCAAGTATGACACCTCCCTGGGCTCCCAGGGTGGCAGCTGTGGCTGGAGCAGAACTCCCAACAAGTTGTGACACAGTGCATATTCTCTCTGTTCGCAGCCAGATAACAGGTTGGATGCAGACATAATGCATGGTGTGTGACATGATAGGGAAATTTTCCCAGGAATCATATGCCTATTCTGTTACTTTCTAAGGATTATTTTTAATGTTCTTATGAACTTCACAACAGTCAAAACTCTTGCTAATTTGGAGCTTTGGAGCCAGCTCTCTGCCTGATCTTGCATTTGAGATCAGGAAAGGCTGCAAACAGAGGTGATCACAGAAGCAGACACATCCATTCAGCACAGATCACATAATCTCCAAAGAATTAACAGTGTCTGGAAAAATACTGCTTGTAAGAAAACATGCTATCAGAGGGACATTCTGTCCAGCTTTCAAAGAACACAGCTATTTAGATAAGACTTAATTCTACTTTAGCTTAAATAAAAAGGATTCCACTTTTTTGTAATAGTAACTATTTCTTGTATCATGCCCAAAAGTATTTTTAGCTCTGCTCTGTACCCCCTGTTGAGAAGCAGCCTGCAGAAACAGGGTTTGAGGCAGCCGATCCCCTTTGTGGCATCTCTGGAGGAAACTTGACTATGATACCTAAATACATGCTAGAAGGCAAAGAGCAGTTAAATATTTTCACACTTCTTGCCACAGCAATGAATGCCTCCTTTGCTGCCCACTGCTAGCACCAACTTTGCTCACAGAATCATAGAATCACTAGGTTGGAAAAGACCTTTGAGATCATCAAGCCAAAATCGTACCTGTCCGCTACTAAATAATATTCCTAAGCACTTCATCTACCTATCTTTTAAATACCTCTGGGGATGGTGACTCAACTACGTCCTTGGGCAGCCTGTTCCAGTACCTGATACCCCTTTCAGAAAAGAAATTTTTCCCAATGACCCCCCCAGAGCAACTTGAGGCCATTCCCTCTCATCCTAAAACCTGTCTCTTGGGTGAAGAGACCAGCATCCACCTCTCTACAATCTCCTCTCGGGTAGCTGTAGACAGTGATAAGGTCTCCTCTCAGCCTCCTTTTCTCTAGGCTAAACAACCCCAGAATGTGCTTCCCTAAGCCCAGCGCTATGGGTTCACAGCTCTTTCTGTAGGTCATTGCTTGGGATTTTTCTTCAATGCTCTTCCAGAAGCAGACTGTGCTGAACAACCTCACCAGGAGTAGTGGGGAATCCTCTGGAATCCTCAACATAAAATCATAGATTCATAGAATCGCTAGTTTGGAAAAGACCTCTTAGATCATCAAGTCCAACCATTCCTTTCTGCCACTAAACCATGTCCCTGAGCACCTCATCTATCCGTCTTTTAAACACCTCCAGGGATGGGGACTCAACCACCTCCCTAGGCAGCCTGTGCTAGTGCCCAATGACCCTTTCTGTGATTTTTTTTTCCTGATATTCAGTCTGAACCTCCCCTGGCACAGCTTGAGGCCACTCCCTCTTGTCTGTCACTTGGGAGAAGAGGCCAGCTCCCTTCTCTCTACAACCTCCTTTCAGGTAGCTGTAAAGAGCAATAAGGTTTCCTCTTCTCTTCTCAAGAGTTAACAACCCCAGTTCCCTCACTGTTGTAACAGGTCCAGAGGAAGGCTACAAAGATGATCCAAGGGCTGGAGCACCTCTGCTATGAGGACAGGCTGAGAGAGTTGGGGTTGTTCAGCCTGGAGAAGAGAAGGCACCAAGGAGACCTTAGAGCAGCTTTCAGTACCTGAAGGGGCTACATGAAACATGGGGAGGGCCTGTTTGCAAGGACGTGATGTGATTTGAGGTGCTGAGGGGCATGGTTTAGTGTTTGATAGGAATGGTTGGACTCGATGATCCGGTGGGTCTCTTCCAACCTGGTGATTCTATGATACGCTGAGGGGGAATGGCTTTAAATTGGAAGGGGGGAAGACTCAGGCTAGACGCGAGGAAGAAATTCATCACCATGAGGGTGGTGAGACACCAGCACAGGTTGCCCAGAGAAGCTGCGGCTGCCCCATCGCTGGAGATGTTCCAGGCTAGGTTGGACGGGATTTTGAGCAGCCTAGTCTGGTGGGAGGTGTCCCTGCCCGGGGCAGGGGGGTGAAACTGGACGGGTCTAAGGTCCCTCCCAACCCACCCCGCTCTATGGCCTGAAGAGCGGGGCGGGGGGGGGGAACCAGGGGCGGGGCGGTGAGGCGAGGGCCCCGCCTCTCCCCTCCCCTGTGCCGCGCGCTTCCCGGCATGCAGCGCGCGGCGGGCTCGCAGCAAGATGGCGGCGCCGCTGGAGGAGTACGAGAAAGAAGCGGGCTGCGTCCCCATCCTGCACCCGGAGGTGAGGGCAGCGCCCTTCCCTCCCTCCTTCTCTGCCTTCCTCCCTCCCTGGGCGGTGGTGCTGCCTCAGGGCTTCGGGAAGGCGCCTCGCCTCGCTGAGGGAGCGGTCGGGGCGGGAGGGATGGGCCGCCCCCGCCGGCGGCCTGGGTGTGAGCGGCGGCCCCTGAGCGGCGGCGCTGGGAGCTCGGGCCGGGGGCGGCGGGGAGGTGGAGTGAATGTTTCCTCTCGTGTGTGGCTGGCCCTGGCCTGCGGGCCGGGCTTGCTCCGGTCCAGCCCTGCGGGGGGCGTGGGGTTTATTTTCATAGAACCGGAGAATCGCTAGGTTTGGAGAAGACCTTTGAGATCATCAAGCCCAACCGTACCCGCGCGCTGCTAAACCGTATCCCTAAGCGCTTCATCCACCCGTGTTTTAAATACCCTCAGGTAATAACGACTCAACCACCTCCCTGGAGAGCCTGAGAACCCTTTCGGTGAAGAAATTTTTCCTTATGTCCAATGCGAACCTCCCCTGCAGCAACCTGAGGCCATTCCTTTACCTCCTGTCATTTGTGAAACCAGACAGTCAGTCTTTTCCGATGGGTTGTCCAGGCAGTGGTAGTAATGCTCACACGTAACATGTAGAGGTCGTTTGGTTTTGTATTTTTACTCTTCTTTTGTGCCACCCACCTCTGTCAACAGTGTAAGTGTATTCTGCAGGACTAGGATGATTGTTTTGAAACATATTCAAAACAGTTTAGAAAACCTTTTACGTGTGGGCTTGTCGACTTGTACGTCAAGGATTGCTAGAATTGATTTTTCAGCCTATGAAAAGGATTAGTGCATATGCCAGGTTCTAGTTTTTGCTTAACAGATGGCACTCTTTTTTCCCTTAAACAACATCTTAATGACACTTCAAGTTTTCTTGATGACTGAAGAGGCTGCATAGGCCTCTGTTTGATTGTTTATTCTACCCACTCTTCTCTACCTCTTCAAACTGTGCATACTTATGACTTTAAAATAGATCCGTCTGTTCTGAAGGTTAAGTAGCAAAACGATGCACCCCAAATAAGTATCTTGATTTTTTGGTTGTTATTTTGTTTGGGTTTTTTAAGTTATGTGCAGAAACTGATGCTACATGTTTCTTCTGTCTGACTGGAGATGTACCCTCATTTGCAGTGTCTGAAATTTTTCAGTAGTGACAGGCATTTTCAGTACTGATTCAGACTGTTGGATGTTCTTTGGAAGAACATGTTCTTAACTTGTGGAAACTTTAGATGGGCAGTCTAAAACTATAAAATGGAATAAGAATTATCTACAGACTGTTAGAAAACTGTTGAGTTTTAAGGATTGAAGAAGATTAGTATCTCAGTTAACCTTGAGTAATTACTTCATAATGAACAACAATGTCTCAATTTAGATTGGTGACTTTCACTAGTTAAGAGATCTGGTAGAATTTTATGCTTTCCTTTTGTGTGTCAAGTTGAGTGTGTACAAAAGATGGGAAGGAGGGAAGTTAATATATTTTGTATGCTGTTAACACTGACCTAAATCTTTTAATGTACAGTAACTATCACTTGTCTAACTAGTCTTGAGGTGGTTTTACATGTTTTTTCTGAAAATTCTGAGTATTGGACTTTATTCACAGGGTATTATTTACATGGATTTCAGTGAGTGTTTCCCTAGTCCTTAAAATCCCTTTGTGCAGATAAGCTTTAAAAGAGAAGGATGTTTTTAATGTTGCTGGTAAGTATGGGTATTTAACGAGCATTTCTAAAGTGTTTGTTAAAAGCCTAAGGATTCTGTACTGTAGCAGAGCTGTATTGTCACAGACTGCCCACTGAATGCTGTAGTGCATCTGCGTTCAGGCATTATTGAAGGAAAGGGGCCTTCATACTTGGGGATTTCCACTTCTTGAGAAAATAACACCATGTCCTTATTTAAGTAGTGGTCTTGAAGCATGCATTCAATTCTTACATTTGTATACATATAAAACTGACGCTTTCTACAGGACTGTCAATCTTTCCCAGTTTCTTATGTTTCATGCTACTATTATCTGTCATGCATATTTTAAAAATATTTTTTCTGTGGTTTTTTTTTTTTTTTCAATGGGGCTTCGCTTCTTGCTGTATTTCTGTTCTGACCAATTCGGATTACTTTCCAAATTTTTCAAAGGGCTTTTTTGGAAGGTGAGTGTTTGGTTTTATATGGGCTTTGCATTTTGCCATGAGATATTGTGAACGAAGTATTAATGTCATAGGAAAGTTGTTCTTAGGGATAGCGAAGAATTACTTTTGTTTCAAAGGTTGTTTATTTTTTCTTCTTATTGCAAGTTTAGTTTAGTGTAACAGTGGATATCCCACTGTTTTCAGCTAGTAATGTTGTAGGACTACTGGGGGAACAGCAAAGCATATAAATATTGTTTTAGTGGCAAAGTACAACAAATAACATCAATTACTCATGTAGTACTCATGTAGTGATCTTGCAGTAGACGATAAATGGATGGCTAACTGCTGGCTAACTACTGTGTCTCAGAAATAGTTGCTAGATAGAATTATTCCTGAACTGTTCCTGAAAGCCTTAGAGGAGTTAATCTATTAGTCTCAAGATTTTTTCATGAATGATTTGGAAGTAATAACAAAATTGTCATTAAGAAAACTTGCAGCTGAACAAGATGGATAGGTGCTAAGCTGTGAGGACAGAACAAGTGTACAAAACCATCCAGAATTCACGTGTAGTTATGCTTGTGAAACAGAAGTGCACCTTAGAGCAGCCATATTAGAAGTAATGTGTTAAGGATAAAGAACATGGGTATGGGATTGTATCCTTAAATTTATTGACTATTAGGATATAAATATGAGCAAGCAGTTCAGCAGGAGCTTCAAGAATAATGTTTTGATTTGAAAAAATGTAATCTATTTCTTGATTTATTTTTTTTAAAGTGGTTCACTGATTAGGAACAAGGAGTTGATTTTTAGCTGATAACATGGTAATACTAATGATGAAGTTTTGTCTTTAAAAGTCATTGTTAAAGAGTAAAGAGTGTGGGAAAGAGTTAATGATTTTAATAATGCCTTATAGTGAAAGGCTTGAAAACATTCTGTTCACATTATATGAAATAGTCCTAAGCACCTTTTTTTCCCCCCCACGTAAATACTTTCTTACTGAGATGCAGTGCTTTATTCAGTTTGTGCCTAATGAGATCCAAGTTGCTGGAAAATAAACTGGAATGAGATCAAATTGAGAGGCACAAGTGGAAAATGGTGAGGATACTCTTCTAAACAAGAGCAACTTTCTGACCGTTCTGTGGGAAGTGATGAGAGGCTTGGATGTTTTATTTTGAAATCCAAGAAGGGAGTAATCTTTAGAACATGGATTTTGTTTGTATTGCTCCATTTTGTTTGGAAAATGTTGTTGTTGTGTAGCCTAATGTGGCCTGAGCTGTTCAGGGCTGCATCTCTTCCTAAACAGCAAGAACTGCTGGGAAAAAAGATTTGTTCTGTTACTGCTGCAGTGTATTCACCAGGATTGTTAGCTGGTGTGAGATATGTTTGAGGGACATGGAAATTAGTGGTTATTACTGATCTCTTTTGGTATTAGAAAAGTCTTGGCTGTGGAAGTTGGTTTTGTTTGGTTGGGTTTTTTTTTTGTTTTGCTTTATTTTTGCTTGTTCTGAAGTTGCAGAAAAATCTTCCTGCAAAGCTGGAATAAAATTTTAAGAGTTATAGACTGGAAGGAATTATTCCAGCTGGAAGCCTTCATTTTTATTTTGTATTCTTAGGTGGCAGTGTGAAGAAAGTAGGTAAGCTTACTGTAGATAGCTTTGGATTTAATTTCAACTCTCTAAAATATTAGCGAAAAGCTTGATTTCACAATCTGCCTATATTCCCTGTGGAATTCTGCTGATAATGTTGGGGCTGTGTTGGCGTGCAAATTGTTCTTGATTGTCCCATAAGAGCATGGGACTTGCTTTATAGTTTAGTCAGGATCACTCCAGGGGCTAAGCTTACATGTGTGAGCTCATTCAAGGATCAGTTATTGTTTATTGTATTACTTGTAAAGGAGGATGGAACCATGAAGTCTCAAACAAATTATGCTTAATATTGGAAGTTGAGTCTTGCTTCATGAATCGTGGTTAACTTTGTAGTTTGAGAGCATAGGAGACTGCAGATCTAATCCAGCCTTCTGATGCAGGCATTGAAGTTTTTTATGATGAAATAATTTTTCTTATGGCCAGTGTACTACTTATAAAGTAAAAAGGAAAATAAACAAAATCCTGCAGTAACAGATAGTACTGTATAGCTGGGCAAGTTGTCTCCAAATCTAATTAATCTGTTGAAGACTTAAACCTGCTTCGAGTCTGAATTTAATTTGTTTCTGTTCATTACATCTTGAGAGGTATCTATCCAAATATAGGTCTGTCTGTATTTACTTAACATGCTGATGATTATCAGATCCCTACACTGGTGTTGTGATCTGCAGCTCTTCTCACCCTTTTGAGTCTCTTGTTATGATGTGTTCTTTAATTCATTCAGTGGGTCTATGGCGTTGCTTTGAGTGCAACACCTATTGTAGCAGTGAATTTGAGAACAGACCACTGTAATAATAGTCATACCAGAGCCAGTTTGTAGTTTTCAATATGTGCAAGATAGAGCACATTAGCTTTATATTCTAATTTCTTTATGAAAATATCAAGCAATACTAAACCAAGCACTTTGGACATTAATTGTGCTTAACCATCACTGCTACTTTATCAACTGAAAGTGCTGGGTTTATTTTCTCTGAAGCCATGGTGCTTGGCATTACAGGTCTTTTTTTTTTTTTTTGTTAAGTCTATATCAGACCTAATGAAGCCAACAATAACTTAAAATTGTAATCACTTATAACCCACGTTATCTTTTATACAGATCACTGGAGTTTCTTCAGGCTTAGTGAAAAGCAGTATTTACATCTTTTGGACTATATGATTGACCTAAATAACCTGTATTTTAAAGAAGCTTAATACCATTTGTTGTTATGTTAGAATGCAGTTTATCAGCGGGTTATGATTTAAATTCTGGCTTTTTTCCTCAGGTGTTTTTGTTCTGCACTTATTGAACATTTTTAAACTTCGTGGGGTTTTTTTTTGTTTTCGTTGATAGGTCTGTTATTCTTCTGTTGTAATCTTAACAACTTTTCTCCATTTCTTTTGTTGTTAGGATGCTGCTTGACCTTCTGGAGATAGGGTTGTCTTGTAGCCTTTTGCTTGCCTTTCAGTTTCCTATATTTTTCTAGTTTGTCATGCTCACTGTCAGTGCTTCTCTTCCCTTTTTTTACATGATTTTTTTACAGTTGTTCTCACTTCCCTTCTAAACTGTGCAGTTGTTCATCACTCTAGGTTTTTTCTCAGTTGTAATATTGTGGCTTCTCAGGCATCTAGTAAAACACTTAAAAATATGTTTCAGCTATTTACAAAAACTGTATTTTCTTTTGATTGGGGCAGTAATTGGTGTTTAAATTTCTAAAACAGGCCCTCTTAAAGAATCAGTGGTAAATGCCTGGTTTGACCTAAATTTCTGTTGACTCAGTTTGCTTTTACTTGTTAAACACAGAGTTTATTTCTATTAGATTTTACAGAATGTTGATCTTTCAACAGTATTTGTTTCACCGTGTTTTCTTGTTTGGGTAGGAAAGTAAAAAGACCTAAATGTGGAAGAGGGTCACATTTTAACTTTGCAGAATCCAGTTTAGGGATTTAAAGAGGAAAATGTGTGCTGTTTGCCTGAAAACTGGGTGATATTGCCATTGGTACTGACATGTTTAGATGAGAGCAACCTCAGTAACTGTATTTCAGCATGAACACTTTCCTCTTCTTTCAAAGACAATGTAACATTTGACTTTCACAGCATCCCTGTACTTGAGAGAAACACCAGGGTCTGTTACAAATGAGACTGTAAAACAAAGTCGAAAACTTTTTTTGAAGTCAGAAGGAGCCTGGCTGAATTGAACCCTCAGGCCTGTCATGTCATATATGTAGTGTAACATTAGACTACAATTTGTCTTGCACAAGTTTGAAATCTAGTAATTTCTTCCTACACTTGTAGGATGCCCTGAGGTCTTCAGAAGTGTTTCCTTGATTGTATGTGTAAGGGGGGGGAGGTTCAAAAAATGGAGAGTACTAAGAATGCTGTGATCAGAGCTTGGAAGGCTGCTCAAAACCAGAGGAAGATGACTCAAGGAGGAAGTGCAGTAGCAAGAGGGGGAGGACATCACAGTGTGCTTTGAAAACACTTGTATTGCTGGGTTTGAAGGATGTGGTTTTGCAATTGATTTTAAGCTGGTCTAAAGCCACTGTGGAACCTAAACACAGACCTTCACCCTTTCTGGGGTTAGCTCTTGCAAATGTGTAGCCAAAAGGTGCATTGGAATAGTTCTTGCTTTGTGAGTTTGTGACCTGAAACCATTATTGCACTGTTGGGAGAACTGGTAAGAGGTAATGGAGAATGTACAGCTGGGACAGTGAGCGTGACCACCCCTTCTGACGGGAGGGGAGTTTTAGCTTCACTTAAGCTGATTGTGAAACCTTCCTTTAAACACTTCCACCGGCACGCATCTGCCAGTAATACTTACCTGGTCTGAGGATGAACCAGTTCAGGGAAGTAAATCGGTATAAAATTCAACACATGTGAAAAACTGTGAATAACTGCGAGTTCACTAAATGTTCTCATTGTAGAATCCAGTATCCTGCAGTAGAGACAGAAGATAGAAGGTGAACTGGTATGACCAATTTGGAATGTTGGGAGCTGGGTAGAGTGGGACTGTTCTTAACTATAAGACCATACATTTTCTGTGTTTGCTCTCATGTGCTGCAGAAAATTGACTGTCAGCATGACTAGAAACACCTCCCATGCACTTGCTTGTTGTGGTAGAGGAGCCAGCCTCTGTTTATCATAAGTGAAAGTGTGCGTAGCTGACTGTTGGTTTGAAGCTCCACTTGCTGGTTCAAGGTTGTCGTGGGAATGGTGGATTGAAGTTTTCCATGGAGTGTAACTTGTGCTAACTTGTTTTCGGTACATGCTGAGGAGGAAACAGGGGGTCTATAGTAGACTGCTTGTTCTGCTGCGTGTACTTGCCAGTCCTTTAATTCTTAATTTAATTTTTTCGCTGTTCCTCAGAGGTGAGTTAGCTATAAATTCACAGCATAATTTACATTTGAGTGTGGCTTTGGCAAGTACTTGCTGAATGAAGCAGAATCTTCTGTATATATATGTCATTACCATGTGTTAAAACTGAATGAAGAAACTTGATCTCTGAAGAAGAATTTCAGAATATATTTTTCTGGGAATTTTAAATAGAGGTATTTTTTTCTCTGAGTAGTTAAGGATCAGGATTGAGCTGGGTACATACTTAGGTGCATTTTTGAAGTGTAGCACTTTGAGTGAAGTGCATAATTGAATTTAAGTTACTCTCGTGATGACTGACGACTAATGCTAGGTCTCAGATATTTCATTTTTTTTTAAGTTGAGAGGTACACAAGTTCATATGCTCTGAGAGCTTAAATCATTTGGAAAGAAATAGAATTTTATTTCCATTGAAATCCTGAGATTTTGGCTGAGAACACAGTTCAACTCTCCTTGAAAAGAAAGCCAAAAAAGATGTATGTACGTGTTAATGTAAGTTGTTGACTAAATCAAAACTTTAAGCTTTAAATCACAGTAGTTTAGGCCTTTAATTTTTTTCAACCTTTACAAATGCTAGTAAATGCATGTGTTTTAAATAACACTGCTGTGACACTATGTGTGCAAATACAAGACCTCTGAAAAGTAGTGTGAAGTACAAGACTTCAGTTTGGGAGCATCTGTAAGTAAATGACTAGAAAACAATTGGTTATGGATGCTTGCTTTGAAGAAACAAAACTTGTTACCATCTGTGCCTTAAATCACATGGTCTCTGACCTCTATGTAGAGTGGTCGGATTAAGGGCTCTGGTTGAGCATCTCTAACTCATTATGTAAAAAATTAGATCTGCATTGGAGGGCAAGCAGAGTTATTCTCTGTGTGATGGCTGACTGTTGCTTGTGGGTGGAACTCTTATCAGCAAAAGGACTCCTTTATTGTGTTTGAGCTGAGACTTTCTCAATCTTCTTCACTGATTTTAAAGAAAGCACTGTCAGCTTAAACTGTAACTTGCTTTCAGAAAAAAATCAGGGAATTGGGTACAGATTTTTTTTGATTATGTATGTATTCTATAATTAATCTCTCCAGATTTTTTCATAAATGCATCTTCTAATGGTTTGTCAAGAAACTGTGCAAATAGGTAAAAAATTTTAGGAGGGGAACCAAACAGGGTTCACAGGATACTGTCAAGTGTGAAAAGTAATGGAAAACAGTGACAGACTTGGCATTGAATTAAAGGATTTTTTTGTCATGTCGTACTCATTTTGTATAATATACTGTTATAATGGGGGGCAGGGAGAATCCCAGCATTAATTGTAAGGGTCAAAGTGAGTCCAACAGTATGTATTTTCAAGCCATACACTGAAGTGTGGTGTTTTGATGTATAATATGACCAGTTAAGATTTTATTGGGGTTTTTTTGTTTGGTTTTTTTTTTTTTTTAAAGTGTCGTACACTTTTCTCATGGAGAATGTAATCTGTTTGAGATGGAAGTTTTATAGAATGTGTTAGTTTCACTGAAGGTGTGTATGCATCGTTACAGGTCAGGCAGTGTAACAGCTCACAGCTGCTAAAGGCTCTGGCTCCTGAAACTGATGAACCTAATATAGCCCTGCAGAATTCTCTCTCTCTCTTTTTTTTTTTTTTTTTTTCTGGCTAGGACTGTACTTGAATGTGAGAGAAGAATCAGACTTCTCCCACTTGATTACAGTCAACAGTAAATCAGATTAGTTGTTACTGTTGTTTCAAGACAAGAAAAAGCTACTCTTGGGATTGTTCAGCCTGGAGAAGAGAAGGCTCTGGGGAGACATTATAGAGGCCTTCCAGTACCTGAAGGGATCCTACAAGAAAGCTGGGGAGGTACTTTTTACAAGGGCATGGAGTGATAGGACAAGGGTGAAGGTTTAGACTAGGCATTAGGAAGAAACTCTTCATGATGAGGGTGGTGTGGCACTAGCTGTGGATGCTCCCTGCCTGGAAGTGTTCAAGGCCAGGTTGGATGGGGCCTTGGGCAGCCTGGATTGGTGGGAGGTGTCCCTGCCCATGGCAGGGGGATTAGAACTGGATGACCAAACCATTCTATGATTCTTATGCCTGTAAAAAATTAGATGTGATTGGCTCTAAAAGTTAAGATGTGATCACTTAAACTCTGTTTCTGTGTCTTTCTGTATTGCAGATTTAGGTGTATGGGTAGGAGCAGGAAAGTTATAAACTTTAGAAGAGGAACTGCCATTAAAAATGCTAAAATAAATGCTAGCAATATCTTTCTTAGGAGAGCAATGAGTTGTTTTGCTTGTACTTGTGTTGTGAACATTTTTCTGTTAATGCCAGTGCATGAGTGACTGGTATTTATGTGCATATAAACTAATGTGGGTGTTGATAATATGCAAATTACTATAAATATATTTGTGTAGATTCTTGCACTTTTAAAAAAGTAGGAGGAAAACTGGGAAAGCTTACTAAAAAGCACTATATTCTAATAAATGAAGAACAGAGAAATCAATTACACAAATACAGGGGAAAGAATTCTTTAATGTTAACCTCTAGTAGTCCCTTTAAGTGTGACATGCATACATCAGGATTATTTTGCTTCCTTGAGTGTACTTGGCTGCAGTCACTTCCAATTTTATCATGATTCTTTTGACTGCAGCCACATATGGGAATAGTATAGTCATCGTTAAAAAAAAATCTTTTCATTAAGAAATAAAGGCAATAGTATGCAATACTTTATGGAAAATAATGCTTCTATTTCCACATTTTTATTTTAGAACTTGTTAATATTTTCTCTTTATGTTATTTATTTTGGTCACTGTTCAAAATTTGACTGTCTGATCATGGTATGGTTTCCTTGCAGCAATATTGCATAACGTTAAAGGAAAAGCAGTCCTAGCCATCTGTTAATGCCTACCAGAGCCATGTGTAGCAGCTGTAAGCAGCAGTATTTTCCTCCCTCCCTTATGTCCAAGCAGTCATACTGACCTATTCATATCCTCCTGCTATATATAATTGTGAATTATGAAATTAGTATCTTGGAATAATTCAGTCTTGGTCATCTTATTCTTTTATGTCTAACTGCTTTTTTTTTTTTTTCTGTGAAGAATGTTCTCAAAATTCTCCTTAAGCTTATTTAATTTGGTGGTTTTCTTATTGGAAAAGATTAAAAGATTTGAGTACTGAGAGGAAATGAGCATAGCTCTACTTGTGCATTTGGTTATGAAGAAAAGTGATTGGGAATGCTGGTATTTTAATTCTCATTCCTGGGAGCTTTGCTTACTTTTTCCCTCTTTCCCCTGCACTTCTTACTTTTCTTCTGTAGTTACTTTTGATATTTTGTTTTATTCTCTGTTTCCCCATCTTATTGGTCTTGTTTTCCAGAGGAGGTTCCCTTTTCTCCTGTACAGTGTTTCTTTTTTCTCCAAAAGCCCCTTTTGAGCCTTAATCTCATTCTTCCCAGTCTTTTCCTACACTGCATTATTTACGCATCTGTGCAAGCAATCTGCACATTTTGTGACTAATGACGGTCTAGTCACAGATGCATCTGAGTGATTAGGGCACTGTCAAAGGATAGTCACTGAAGTGGGAAGCTCGTTTAGAAAGAGTGACCCTTGATAGTAGTTGGGGAACCGGATTTGATTCTTATAAAGAAGTAAAATCTGTCTCTTGCAACCTTCTGACTGTACCAGTTTCTAGAAGTAGCATTATTGTCTTCATCGTGTCATCCAGACTTTCTTGAATATTTAAAAGCTGGAGTGTGTTATTCTGTGGTTACTTAGTCAAATTAGCAATTGACAGCTGCCAAAATGTTCCTGCTACCTTCTCTTTACTTGCTTTTCCTCTACCAGTGGCTCTGGAGCCTGTCTTTTCACAGGAGAAACAGATTAAACTTGCTGTCATAGTAAAAGAATAGGGTCTTTCTGTTTTTTTTGTTTAATTTTCTTTCCCCCTCTAATGAATTGAATGGGCTCAGTGCCACCACAGCTCTAAGTACCAAAGCCTAGCTTCAGTTAGGCAGCAGGAGCACGGAGCCAAGAGCAGTGGGGGAGAGTGGGCAGAGGAATGACCTTTCTCTTTTAGCAGTAGTAAACTGCTAATTTGGCTCAACTCGTGTTTGGAAGTGGCTCCTTGAAAAAGGATGCAGTAAGTGGAGATTTAGTGTTTGCTACCTTTATTGTAAATCAGTACAATCAGGTCTCTGCTCTGCTACCTTCTAATTTAGCTTTCCTGACTTAGAGCTGGGAGGAGGGCATTGTCAGTAGAGATCAAAATAACAAAAAATAAGTGCATTTGGATTTCAGTTAGCTTTTCATCTTTGAATTAGCTGATAGTGGTTTTTAACAGTAGATCATAATTGTAAAATTTAGCTTTCCTGGAATAAATATTTTCATCTTAAGAGGAAAAATATTTTGACACTTGGGAATATTGTTGAAGCCATATGTGAATGTGGTATATGTTCTAGGCTCAAAATGTTGTGTTGTTATTTTATTATCAATCTGTCATATGTTTAAAAAAATCATGGTTGTTTCAAGAATATTAATTATATTTCTAAAATTTATGTGAGGGCATATAAATTAGAGGCAATCCATTCTTTCCTGGTTTAGGTGAGAACTTAAAAGCCAAATGGTAACAGTAAAGCTGACAATACACAATTCTGTGAAAGGCATGGTGTAAACATGATCATAATTTTTAATTTTTTTATGGTTATTCCTGTTCCTTTTAATAATGGTGGACAAGTAATCTCAATCAATATATAGGATTTTTAAGCAGAGTTTCTCTTGTGTCCAACAGGTTGCAGGAAATAATCTGTATTTTCTGTGTAGTTTAATTTTCTGTTAAACATCCAAGAGATGTTGACTGAATGTCATGCTTAGAATTTCCTTCTAACTTAGCTGCTGATGCAGAGTGACTAGTGTTGGGCAAACTGGCCTCTGATGTAACACTGCTGTAGTCTGTCCTGCCAGGGCAGAGCGGGGTGTGTTATGCCTGGGCACAGGCAGCTTTGTTCAGAGGACCCACCTGCTGACTTCAAGCCATGCCTGCCTCTGTTGTGGCAGCATTTGATGGTTGTGGCTGCAATGAAACCATTATATTTGGTAGCAACACTTATAGAGAGGTTGTGTTTAGTATCTGCATCTTGATAAATAGCAGTCTTTAAAATTATAGTCTTTAAAATTATTAGGCTAAACATTTAAATACTTAAAGCTTGCCAGAGAATGTGGCTGAAGGGTTAAGTGTGTGCTAGTCCTTAAGCTTTGGTGTGGTTTTGCTCTAGGCCATGTCTTCTACAGGTGCACATGCGAGGATGTATAGGCTCATGAAGAGATTTGATGTCTGTACAAGTTTTACTAAGTGACTGAGTTGGAATCCTTGTATATTTAGGCTTAGGTTTTCAACTTTTGACTGCTGGGTTGTCTTACTGATGAGTCCTTGTTTAAATATACTGTTACAGTATATTTTAAATACTGTTGGCAGTCCTTGAGCCTGAAGAATTACTTACTCTAATGGCTTTTGAAGAGCTTGTCTATTTTCAGATTATGTTTGCAACAATGTACTGTAGTCAAATCAAACAATGTCCTTACCTGGTTTTCCTGATTTTTACTTTCCAAATAATTAGAGACACATGGCAGAACTTGGCCACTGACCAGACAGACAAAGAAGAATTTACATTTACTCTTTTCTCGCTTGAGCAACAGATGCTTCAGAAGATGTTTATTTGACTGTATTTTTAGTAGTATTAGAAATTGTGGTTTTCCACTACAGAACTCTTTCTTTTTTTTTTTTCCTCTCCTTTAAAAAAGACATAATTTGAACTTGTGGGTTTTGAGAATTTGCTTTTGGGTTCCAGTGCTGTGCATTAAGTAACTAAGGATAGCCTTGCACTTCCATTTGAAGTGACTGTATTGATAGGACCAAATACATTTTGGGGTAAGGTTGTACTAGTTTGACTAAAGTAATGTGGAATCTTATTATTTCCATTATTTTCCACTGGGGTCTATATAACCTTTGTAAAAGCAGAGGTGGCTAATAGTTGATGACTAGGTATTGATATATCAAGCCATGACATCTGGTAAGGTTAACTGTATTGAATGCAGCAATTTTAGCTTCCTGAGAGGTTAATGTTTAATGAAACCAGTGGGCTTCATAAACAGAGATACAAATAAACAAATTGTTTATTTGAAAATGAAATGCCTAAGGGACTGCAAAATCAAAAGCTGAGTGTTCAAGGAAAATGTTTGCTAGCTGTGTTAGGTGATGCTGAGGCACACATTGAGTAGATAATTCCAAAATGAGCAGTATTCACACCTTCTTTTCAGTGAATTCTAAAGTCATCCTTTTTTCCACAGTTGTGGAACATTGTGGTTGGAAGACCGCTTTACAATATTGGAGGCTGTTCATATACCTTTCAGGATTTTAGGGATTGTTTCAACTGTTCTTAAATGTAAAATACAAACTTAACTCTCTCAGTAAATCAGGAAACGTAGGGTTCACTTTAAGCTTACATTTGTCTTGAGTCTTTAGCAGTTACAACTCATTTGTTTAATATGATATATGTACTGGGAGCAAATTGGGAGAGAATTGTTCCTCTGACTCATTTTGTGTCAGGCAGTCAGGTTTGCCATCACCTCAAATGTAACTTTTTAATCACTATGGATATTTTGCATTAATATGACAAAAGAATTTCAGCATAAAATAGTTCAGAGATGCTATCAGTACAAAAGGAGATAAAAATTATATTTTTTTAAAGTTAAGGGTACTGTCATTACCTTCATAGCAGTAGTAGATAAGCTGTAAGAGAGTCTAAGGAATACAATCTCTCACATTTTTTTGAATTTACATGAATAATATTAAGATTTTGCTGTATTCCCATAAATATTTTTTTGCAAGCATTAGTATCATAAGGCAGTGCTTTAATGGCCACTTTAGGCAGACATAAATTTACTCTGCTTGTAAATGAGCAGCTCTCTTGACCTGGTTAGTGCGGGCTCAAGGGAACTGAAGTTTGGATTGTGTGCTTAAAGAAAAATGCAGCTTCAAAGAAATGGTCTTCCTAGACCTAATGTGTCTCTGTCACGGCTTAGGCCCACCCAGACAAATTTGGCAGCTAAAACTATGTAGTTCAGTCTCCAAAAATCCATTCCCCACACCCACCCTGCACAGAAAGGAGCGAGAGAAATGAGAGGAAAAAGACTTACAGGTTGGAAACTAAAACTATGGCTTTATTGAAATGACAATAATAATAATAATGAAAATAATTAGAAAGTAATAAAATGCATAGAAATATATGAGATCGTGCCCCAGCACACCCCATGATGACTGTATGCCACCACAAACATTGCAGAGCAGACAAAAGGGAATGTGTCCACAGCTAGGAGGGAGCTGGACTCAGGAACTGGTTTAAAAATTGCATGGATCTGGGATCAGGAACAACCAGACAGACGTGGTACTCACTGGAAGTTGGCCATTGCAGAAGAGAGTGAGAGTCTCTATCTCTCAGGTTTATACTGAGTATGACGTATATAGGATGGAATACTCTGTTGGTCAGTTTAGGGTCACCTGCCCTATTAACCCCCGTGCTGATGGGTCTCCTTTTCTGTCAGCTTGAAGATGGCCTTGCTTAAGTATAAGCATTGGCCTTTTTGCTTACCAATGCCCCGTGTTACCACTTTAAAGAACACTGTCTCAAATAAAAACTGTCTCTAATTTGCCTCAGACTACAACCATCTCTTAGTTACAGAAGCTAGAGAGGCAACATTTGCCTTTTGGGAGAGAAGGTGGTGGGGATTTGTGACTGTGAATCTTTGTTAAGCTTAGGTGTATTATACTGTGGTTATCTTGACTCAGAATATCTTTATTTAAAAAAAAAATCTAGTGTAATAATGGAAAAGTCGATCACATTTTTAATAACTAAGTGGAATCTGGAATCTTAAACACCTTTCATGAGGTGTTTAAAAGTGCTTACAGGTACAGATTAAAGAAACAAAATTTCTGCTCATAGAACTGTGTGTTGTGGAAAACTCAGTGAAATTAAATAACATTTTAATAAGAGTGATTGGAAGGCTTTTTCTTCACAGTTCTCAGTTTTTTATGTAACTATGCTGAATTGCATGTTTGATAAAGAGGCAGTCAGCTATGGTATTTGTAACAGATGGAAGATTGTCTAGAAGCTGTATAAAATTCATCGTTCGATTTCAGCTTGCTGAGCTGACTATTGCATGCATGCAGTTTGTAAAGAAAATTGGGGTGTTGCTACCCCGCTGATTTGTCAATACAGTGTTTTGATGTAAATTTCACTAAGGGAGGCATTAAGGGTTGAAATGCTGCTCTTCATCAAAGTATTTAGGTTTGTAGGGAGCTGTGTCTGATGAAGAACATGTCATCGTCATGCCATTTATTTCTGAGGTCCATAGGTTAAACATACAGAGATCACCTCTGAAGCTGATTCTGGAGTTGAAAGAATCAATAAAGTATTGGTAGATTGTAGTAATCGATATTGATCATTCCCAACTGTTTATTTTCTAGAAGTTATTTGACTGTGCTGTTTGAAGTATAACATTTATTTGTAGTAGCAGAGCGAGGCTTTGCCAGTTTGTGGCTAGTAGCTTTTTTTTCAGCTGTGCTATTTTGCATTTATAAAACAAAACAAATCCAAAACAACTGAACAAAAATACTGGCTGCTACTTTTTGTTAGCATTCTAAAAAAGAAAATACTCCAGCACAGGATTTGGCAGAACTCTGCTATTACAAATGGTGTTTTCTGGAAGGTGTTTGAAATAAATATTAGGGAATACAGTGACCTGCTTAAAAAAAAATGTAGAAATGTGGCCAGTCAGCTTAGCACCCTCAGATTTAGGTAACTTCACACTGTGTTGAACTGGATACTCTTTTTTGGTTTTCCTTATAGATTTTCTTTTTTTTCTGATAAATGTTAGTAATACTGATTTTGATGTTCTAATAGCAAGTTTGTCTTTTTTTAGGAAATAAAGCCTCAGAGCCATTACAACCATGGATATAGTGAATCTCTTGGACGGAAGAGCCACATTGATGATTACAGCACTTGGGACATTGTCAAAGCCACACAGTAAGTTTGATTTTGAGTGTAAGATTTGTCTGTGTCTGTATTAGTTAAAAAAACCCACACCAGTAAAATAGTTATTTTTATTTACATAAAGTGGAATGTGAACTGTATTTGTAGATACATTAGTGGACCATTTGAGAAGTGAGCTGTACAAAATTACTGTTAAGGCAAATTTACGAGCATTGTATGAACACAGGAGGGAGGAATTATGGTAATTTGTAAATATAGGTGGTTCCTGAACAAATTCCTGGAGGAGAATGTATAGTTTTCTTTCTGTTGGTACTGATGTTCATTTTCTGTAGGTAATGATTAAGAGGTAAGTGGTGGGCACCACTGATAGGCAAACACAAGGGTTTCTTTGATGGCATCATTTATACCTTAGAAGGAATGTGAGTGTGCAGATTCCTTCATCATCTTTAGTTCTGCAGTTGATGTTGCTATGAAACTGAGTTTATTGCTGAGGAAGGATTGTAGGAGTAAACTGTGCAAATTTAATAATTGCATACTTAGTACAATTAAATTACACAAATGTGTCTTCTACAGTCTTGTGGTACGCGCTAACTCACAAGACTTTCTGAAGAATTGTCATGACACTACTTCTCAGCTTGCTGGTTTTTACCACTCAGAAATGACAACCACTGTCCCCTTTTCTCAATAAGCTGAGATGACAGTTTTGTAATTTTTTTATTTTTCTTGTATTGTTACTTTGAAGAAAATTTTTCTTTCTTTTTTTTTTTACTAAATGGCATCTCGTCCAACAGAGAGCAGCTTGCAGCTCTGTGTTTGACACGGGCCCCTTTTAGGTTTAGGAACTAGGTACTTTCCTTCACTTTTTGTTTTGAGTTGTGATGAGTTTAACTCCCTGAAATAGATGCTGACAGACTCTGCAACTGTTGCTTTTAATAGTTATACTAGAACTAAAATCCCAATATTAGAGGCCTTTTAGCAGTGAAAATATTGGGATAATCAAATTAGGTGCCGCTTAAGTGCATGGAAATGTGACAGTGGAATTTGTTTTGCAAATTATGCATTTCCATTCTTGTATGCTCTTATGTTTGAAATCATGTTAGCTCTCAAATTTAAGATGATCTAAACTTTCAGCTTTTCTGGTCTCTTCAATCAAGAATCGGTAGAGCTGTGATTTATCTTTTATGTCCCTTTTCAGTCGTGGTGAGATGTGATTTACAGAGAGGTTAGCAACTCACCGAAGAGGACTATGGTTTCATATCATGGTTATGGTTAATAATGGTTAATGTCACAGGGGAGGGGGAACTTTCAGCATGCATATATGATCATGTTGTGGTATCCAGGCAGCACTTCCCTGATTAGAGGGAGAACTCACCTTCATTTTAAGTATTTCTTAGGATTTGAAGGCCATGCTATACTAAAGAGCCTTCAGAGATTTTTCCTTTTAAAGCACAAAATATTCACACCACATATCATAAGGTTTGCAATAAAATAAATCATGCTGCTAATATATTAATTCAGTGTTGTTAATAAGATGTACATTTCCATTTTTGGATAATTTAGTTGTTCACTTTTGTAGAAATATAACCTCTCTTTTATATGTTTGAAAAATAGATGAACTTATCCTCTACCACTTGACCTCAAAAATCAGTATTCGTTTAGATTAAAATGCCTGTTGATTTTGTTTGCTTTTTAATTCAGTGCTAATGTAAATAAAATGCCACAAATTTTTCTTTTTTAAAAAAGGTCTACTTGTATGACTCCCAGAACTCCCCTCCCCAAAGAGTTCAGTAAGTTCAAGCAAAACATAGCAAAAATAGAATATTTACGGTCTCTTAGTTTGGGTGGGATTTTTTTTCAAGTTTGGATGTGTAGCATCCAGGATGGTATTGGAAACATAGTTGGTTTGGGTTTTTTCAGAACACTTAAAAATGTCCCTGAAAGAATATAACAGGTTTCTTTGCTGTGATATACTCAAATGATAGCTGAGGTGCTTACCTTATTTAAATCGTTGGTCTCAAGAGTGATCTGATAGCTAATTATAATAATAAAGTTGTGTATCTTCCTCTGTTAAAAAAGTCAAACTGATTTGTCATCCAAAATGATTTGGCATTTCATGTAATGCTGCTTAAATTGTAGGTTTCTTGAGAGGGATATGGTGCATTTTGCTGTAGCGTAGAATTGTTTGCTATTCATTTTGTGATAATCCAAGCAGGAAGCAGTTAGTCACGTCATAAAGTAGCTAGTCAGTCATTTAATTTTTTTTCATAGTCATTGTTGTTCTTGCAGTATTTGATGAGCTGCATTTATTAAAAGTTTCTCCTGTGAAAGTAACTAGTTATATTGTTGTTACAACATACATGGAAATGGGGAATACAGGTCTTTAAACTTTAAACATGATGATGCTAATAGGATGAAAAGGTTTAAAACTTATTGGTACTTCATTTATGCTGTTTGACTGAGAATTCTATTTTGAGATGTTGAGTTTATTGGCACTTGATACTGAGAAATAAAATGATGTTAGTAAAAGAATACATTTGCTTTTATGTTTTTCAGTAAGGGAAAATAAGAGCTTGCAACTCCACACATTTTTCCAGAAGTATTTGTTCATTGCTTTGTATCTTGTTGAATTGTTTGTATGCTTATCTTCTTAGTCTGTAGACCAGACATTTATTAAATTAACACGCTCATAGACTGTAAGCTGCAAGTCTAGTAACCTCGTAAAATCAAATTAGGACTTTGTACAGAAATCAGTGCTTCAGCTCATGTTCTCATTGCAAAGAGTTTATCAGGATTTGTATTTTTTCCCCATTATGTTCTCGATAAATTTTCCAATGGCTGTGGGACCTTAGACATACTTAATACCAAAAATAGTCTCTCTCTCTCTATTTTGCAGAAACTTGCACTGGAGTAAAAATGCAAGTGTTTGGTTTTAGTATGTGTTGATATAAAGGACACTTTTCACTGGCTTTATTACAAACATGTTCAAGGGCATCTAGGTAGCATTAAAAGTAATAGTGCCTTAGCCCTTCGTCTTGCAGATGTTACAATTTTTGTGTGATCTCTTGGCATCTAGTATTTGGTTACAGCAAAATTCAGTTTAGTTTGTATAAAGTTTCCACTGTGTTTCTGAAAGCAGAAGCAGGCCACTGGTATGTATTTGAAAATCTGTTTTCAAAGCACTAGTAAAAAAATCCTCTCTTCTTGCTTTTGCTATTGTAATGGAGGAAGATTACATACTGATACTTAGTAAGTTCTTCACTTACAACTAAGTAGAAAGCCTTTGCATGTCCCTCTGCCTTTACAAAATCGGAGGGTGGGCTTGTGTACTGTTTTCATTCTTCCTCCAGTACTGGAACTGCAAGGGAACTGAGTCTTGGGGAAAAAAAAAGTCGTAATTTAGAAGTGAAATTAATGGAGATATGTTGGGTATGTTTATTGACGTCTGTTCTGGCATCAGTAGCCCTTTATTATCCAAGGCTGGAGTCATGACTTTTAATGTGACGCCTTGGAAAGGGTACTGTGTTGACATAATAACTTTTAAGTTGCTGCCTTTGTTTTAGTTTTTAAAACTTTTAAGCCATGAATCTAAGGAAAAGTAGCTAATGTTCAAAGGTAGTGATGTATATGGTGGATTATGACTAGGAGAACAATATCTGAGACATGTTAATCCTTGATTTGTCATTTTTGGCTCTGTTGAGAGTGAACAGGCACCTTTTGCTTGTAGTTAAATAACCTTTCTGAACATGGTTATTAAACTTTAATGATATTAATAATTGCTTTTGTGACTACTGGAAGATTGATTCCTTGTGCTCAAGTGTTACAATTTCATAATTGCAAGGTTAACTTTCTGTTAGTTTTATTCACACAGGTGATTCAAAATTAAGTTGTGTGCATTGTGAATTACTGCAGCATGAGATATGCTGAATCTTGGGGGAAAAGAAGCGCTGAATATATTTGAGAACACTGTTTCTCACTCATGGGGTAAATCATAAGAAAAAAAATATAGGACAGATGTGGAATAATTCAACTTGGATGGTGGTTGGCCAAAGTGATGATTACTCCTGATTTTTTTCAGCTATCCAATGAAGAGAATGGGCAGACAATGACATGGGTAGACTTTATTTATGTCTGGTCATTTGGACCCATAGAGTTCAGTTACATTTTTGAAAGTGTTATCTGAAGTTTACATGAAGGGTGGATTTTTTTTAAACACAGTAATATTATAGCCACAACTGTCTAGACAATTTGAAGCTTTGGAACATATGCAAGAGCTGAATTTTAGTTGTGTCTCAACATCACTGCTAAGTAACTCCTGAGTTATCCCTTTGCTGTTGAGAACAAAACTGTCTTACTGTTTAACACAAAAAGAATGAGAATGTGTGAAAGGCTTTGTTAGTATTTAACCCTTATGCTATGAATGGGAATGAGACTTCAAAAAAGTAAAAAATGATAATTTTTCTACTAATTGCATTTCCAGTTAAAATAGATTGGATTTGAGTTACAGTGATAGCAAGATGGGGTACTGAGCTCCTGGCTGACATACTGTTTGTTGGCATGGTGATGTACTCACTGAAGAGAAATTCCTTCCTAGAATTGTGGCCAAATTTTCTGTTAATCGTGCAGCAAGGCTGGCAGTGTCTCTTTCCAAGAGTCAGTGTGCTTACAGACAAAAGATTAAAAAACAGATTACATACTTAAAATGCAAAAGGCTTCTAGGAAACTATTTCTGAAAGTGCTAGATTCAGAATATCTTTCACCTGCAATAACAAATAAAATGTTACAGGTTAGTTACTGAAATGGTTTGGAGACTATAATAATGAAACGAGCTTGCACAATGTTATTTTTGCTGTGGAGGAGCTAGCCCCATTTCTTTTAGAGCAAGGCAAGCTCAATAGTATGCTTTAATTGAACTCCATATTGATGTTTACAGGGTTACCCTCTACAATTCATAGATGCTGAAAATTGCTCAGATTAATACGTTGGTCTCTTGTGGGGATTTGAATCTTTTCTTCCATTCCTCTCTCTTGAAGGACGTAGAGGTCTTTATAACAACATGATGAGCACAATTATGCTGAGTGTCTGAAATAGATGACTTTCTCATTTTGTAATCTAACAGTGTGTCATGAACGGTTGGAGAAGACAAGATACAGTCAGCTGCATCATATTGATGGAAGAAGACTAGGTAGTGTGTGAGAGAAAAGTGCTGCATTTCTAGGACAGAGCTCAAGAAACCATGACCGCATGAGACTGTTTTATTTAATTGTAGAGAGCCTGCTGTTTCCAGGAAGAGAGGAGCAAATTGTTGTGAGTTCCTAACCTTTTTTGCCAGGCAGATTTTGTCTGTCTAGATTTTTAAGTCCTCTTGTGACAATTGAATAAATTAAAGAGTTATTACAGTATACCTTGTGTGTTCATCCTTTGTAACCAGTTATGATTGAATTCAAGATACCAAAATAACTTGCAGTGAACAGACAAACTGATGGTGACTTAAATAAAAAATTTCTCATTTCTCAGTTTAACTTCTGGAAAATGTTTTCTTCCTGGGTAGGCTCTCCTGATGTATTGCAGAACTTCATGATTTGTTTTGTGGCCAAGGAGTAGGAAATGTCTGTGACTTCTCTGGTTCCTGGAGAAGAAAAACCATTCCTGCTACTCCTTGTTGTATCTCAACCCATCTGAACCCAGGGGCTTACATGGGTGAATTCTAGGAGGTGATATTTGTAAACATCAGTGGAGCATAGGTAGAGCATCCCCTCAGGGCTTCTGCAGGGGCACTGCTAACAGCGCTGCCTCAACAGACCACAGAATTGATTCACATGCTTGCCACAGTTCTCTTTCATTTTCATATCTCTTGAGCAGAATTCTTTAGAAAGAGAGCAGCATCACACCTGTAGGACTAGAGTTTTGCTTTAAATAAAAGAAAAAACAACCAACCAAAACCCACACAAAATGGGGACACACTACTTCCTAAAGACTGTGATGGTCCTGCTTGGTTTTACCTAGCTCAGTAGCATTGTATAACAAAAGCTTGACTAGGTATGAGAGGTTACTTTTCTCTGTGTTGTGTAATGAACTCTGTAGGGTACTCATCTAATCCCAGTAGGGAGATGAACCTCATAGAGCCCTTTGCTAACTCCCCTTCCAGTGGGATGAGGAAAAAATCAGAGGGGTAAAAATGAGAAAACTGGTGGGTTGAGATAAAGTTAGTTTATAGGGAAAGTTAAAGCTGCATGTGCAAAGCAAAACAAGGAATTAATTTACTACTTCCCATTGGCAGGCAGGTGTTCAACTATATCCAGGTCAGCAGGGATCCATCAAGTGTAATGGCTACTTGGGAAGGCGAGCACCATAACTCCAAGTGTCCCCCTTTCTCCTCCTTCATCCAGCTTTTAGTGCTGAGAGCAGACATGTGAAATGGGATATTCTTTTGGTCAGTTGGGGTCAGCTGTCCCAGCTGTGTCCCCTTCCAGTTCATGTGCATCCCGGCCTATTCACAGGTGGGGCAGTGTGAGAAAGGGAAAAGGCCTTGACACAGTGTGAGCAGTGTTCAGCAACAGCTATAATATTGATTAGTTATCAACATTATTTTGCTTGCAAATACAAAACATAGCCTTATATGAAGAAAATTGGCTCAGTCCCAGCCAAAACAAGTGCATGTAAAGGAAAATCCCAATACATTGCATAAAAGGTTTACATGATTACCTCATACACTTCATGGATGTTAGTGTTATTGTGTTCTTTGTATCTTTCTAGTAACTTAGAGTATCTTATTAAAATAATTTCTGCTGGTTGTATAGTACTGCTTATTTGACCAGAATGAGTCAGCTAAAGCCAGCCTTAGGCAGTAGAATTTTTTTAGCTCGTGACAGTTTAACCTAGTAACAGGGCTGCAGGGCAATGATGTCTTACATTATAGCTTCAGTTAGTTGTTTAAACAAAGGCAGCAGGCTCCTCTACATAGGAAGAGTTGTCTTAACAGCTGACTGGAGTAGAACAGCTTGTCAACAATGGGGTGTTTTACTGTTCTATGTGAATCAATTTCCAATTTCCTACAGATGGTGTAATATGCTAGTGTGATATTGTACTGTTATAAGATCAGGATTTGCTGTCTTACTTTCAAAAGTCAGCCTTTCCCCCATCTCTTCTACTGTCTCTTCTTTTCACTCGTTTTTCTTGGCTGACTGGCCTTTAGTAGTCCTAACCTGTTTCAGTGGCCCTTTCAGCTGAGATGGGGAAAGTCAGGAACGATAACATGTTAAGCCATTTGAAGAGGTACTCGTCAGTCCCCGCTGCTGATCTAGACTGGGGCTCCCAAGATTGGCTGGGCATAGAACCTTATCAGTTTTCCTGGCAGTTACATGTGTCTGAGTATGGGTATCTTGTCTGGCTGGTTGCATGTTTCTAAGTCTTTGTACACCAGATATCTTCTTTCTCCAAGTGATTAAAAACAAGGCTTTGTTGTCAAAATTATTCACGGCTGCTGCCTTTTTACTCAGTTTTGGGGACCAAATTTTACAGGCGTGTTGCCAGTTGGTGTGTACTGCATGCATCTTTACATGCATCTTTGTTTTCATCTTTTGTAATATTTGGAAAGATTATAGCTATGATAGTGGTTTCTATCATTGTTCATAATTTCTCATGCAGCTTTCCTAAGAAATTGAAAACGTGATAGAAGTAAGCTGTTGTGTCTAGTACTTCTTTTTTTTGATAATGCCCAGCTCATTTATGTTCTTCAGGCCTGTGATAGGTTTCATAAGCATGCCTGAGGTCTGTGGATTTGAATCATTTGAAGCTTCACTGTGGGAGTGCTGTCCAGACTGAGGATCTGATCAAATGCGTGAAAGAAAAAGTAAGAATGATAATTGCCCTGGAAAAAAGGTCTTGGCATCAGTTATGCAAGATGATCAAGTTGAGTGAAGGAGCCTTAAGCTGTTTAAGGCTGTCTCTTCTGCAGAGAGGCGGACATAGGAGCAGCATAAGGAAAACTTACTTAAATTCCAGCACTGAGAGGCTGTTAACATTCTGCTCTAGCGGAAGTTGGATGTCACAAGGCATTGATGTTGATTTCAATGTCTGCCCACACATCAGTCTCCTCCTTGAGGAATCCCTGTGGGTTGTGCAGACATTGAAATGTGATCTTTACTTGCCTTCCTGTGTTTCTCTAATTGTCACTAAAAGTACGTGGTAAAATAGATTAAGCATCAAGACAAACGTATAATGTTGAAATTAGTCCTATGGTAGATACCTAACTGATGTATATGCTTCCTGGATTGTTTCAACTTTCCAAATGTATACAGAATTTCTTTCTAGTGACAGTAATAACACATTTAATAGTTATCTTTAGTGAAATAATTAAGTTCGTATTGCAGGATTTTGAAGTGATATAGTAGCCAGGATGGTGATAACTTATATCAGAGAAATTGTGATTTGTTTGTTATCTGAGAAGAACGATGGCGATGTTAGAGCTCTGCTAATGTTTGTAACTGATCCGATGGTCTTGTGATCAGAATTTTAGGAATATACTGTCAAATCAGTTGACTAAGCACTTCAGGTCTTCAAAGATGGAAAAGTAGGAGGAAAGGGGTGGGAGAAACAAATGTAGTGGAGGCCCTGTGAAGTGTTTTATTTATACTTGGTTTAATATTTATGAATATTTTGTTGTGCTGTACTGTGTCGTTTGCTGTGGACATGAATGTTCTGTAATACCTTGCATTGGTTAATAAAACTTCTGCTAGTAGAAATTTTTTGTTGCAAGAGATCTGTAATCATTTAGAAATGGAAAGTAAAGTTTCTGCTTCATTTCTCTTCAAGGTTTTGTATCGTGACAATTAGTATGGAGCTTGCCAAATGCACTTTTAGCCAAGTTAACAACTTTGAAAAAAATTTATTTTCTTCTTCAAGGTATGGAATATATGAACGATGTAGAGAGTTGGTGGAAGCAGGTTATGATGTACGACAACCAGACAAAGAAAATGTAACACTTCTCCACTGGGCTGCAATCAACAACAGGATAGATCTGGTGAAGTATGTATTGCACTTAAATGTAAATCAATCATGTCCTTAAAAGTGTTGATTTTTTTTAAGGTGTTAAATATTTTTAATTCTCTAAAAAAATCATTTTTTTAATCTTGAAATTTGGGGATGGAGTCAGCGGTCAAAATACCTAATTTGTGTTTCGACAGTAATATTTTGATTATACATATGACATGAGGACATTTGATAGGTTTTATTTCATGTCAGATAAACCTGTGGAGCAGCTGTTCAGCTGCACGTGCAGTTTCTTTATACTTGTTGAAATACCATATTTCTTTTCTGAGGAGAGTAAATTTGGTGCTAGATGGTAACAAATGGTTTTCAGTAAGCAAGATTAATAAAATGCAAAGGACAATTTCTACTTCATTGAGCATTTCAAGAAGTTTTGACTTAAATAACTATTTGCATTCTAAAAACATGGCTGTTACAACACGTAACATTACAGCACCTCTCAATTAATAGCAGCCTTTAATTGTAGAAGTCACAGAATTTAGGGTATTTGTTTGCTTTTCAGTTTATGAAATCTGGAGCATAATATCGGACACTAAGTTTTTAAACTTACTATTATCTTTAATAACATGGAAAGCTTAAATTCTAAAGGAGTATTTCTTAGTATTTTCTGTTTTACAAATCATCAGTGTGTATAGATCATGGTTTAATTTTTCTCTACCAGTAATAAAACTGAATTAAGTATGTGCAGTTAAATCTAAAAAGTATTATTGAATCAGCAGGTTTCTAGAATATTTGACATAAACTTCACATGTTCAATCAGTCCACTTTTCAAAACAGTTCTTATTAACAAATGTGTGTACTTGCACATAAAAACAAATGCAAAACTTCTTCATTTAAGCATGTTCTGTCCATCACCAGCACCTTCATCAGGCCAGTTCTTGAGTTGCTATAAGATCTCAGGTTCACATCTCTCATCTTGTTTTTAAAGGGCTTTCTGTGCCCTTTGTCTTAAAACCACATTAAATAGATAAAGATTTAGATCTGATTAGAAGGACCGTGTTGGCAAGTGTCAATTGTATGCTGGGCCTCATTAAGGAAAACATTGCCAGCATGTTGACAATGGTAATCCTTAGTTTCAACTGTTGAAGCTGAACATCTGTGTGAAGTTGTGAGTTCCCCTTTGTGAGAAAGATATGGACTTGCTGGGCTGAATCCAGTGCAGGAATGCAAAGATGATTAAAGGACTGAAGCATCTGACAGGAGAGGCTGCAAAGCTTGGACTTCTTAGCCTAGAGGAGAGAAGGCTTACTTTATCAACGTATGTAATATCCTTAAGGAGTTTCTTGTCAACATTGAGAAGTACCTGGCATACCTGGTAGTATAACGCCTGGAATCTTATCAGTCTATATAAATACCTGATGGGAGGAAGTAAAGGAGACAGAGCCAGTCTTTGCTAAGTACCGCACAGTGGCAAGATATGAGGTAGAGGCTACAAATTAAAACATGCGTGGAATTCCATCTGCACATCAAGAAACACTTATTTTACTGTGTCACTGAACATTGGCACAGATTGCCTAGAGAGATAGTAAAATCTCTGTCCTTGCAGATATTCAAAACCCAACTGTACATGATCCTAGATGACATGATCTAGACAGTTTGATCAGGGATAGTTAGACTAGATGATCTCCAAAGGTCCCTCCCAAACTAAACAATTCTGTGAAATAATTCAGTGTTTCTGGAAGAATTTATTTTAATGTAAACAATAGAGAGCACAACAGGTTTCAAGTCTTTATTGTGGGTAGAAGATAGTCATGGAAATCATAATTGTGTGTTTGATACCTTCCCTTCATAAAATTGGTAACCAGTGTGCTTCCTGACATGCTGAGAGAAAGCCTCAAAGTGATGCAGGACCTTGGTTTACTTGTATGACCTTTTTTTGAGAGTACCTTTTAAACCCTGTTGTTTTCTTCCTTTTCATTCTATTTTCCTTCTGGGTTGTCCTGTGTCTTTATGGCTTGCTTCTTAAAATGTCCTGTGAAATAGCTGAAATGCATAATATTTTTAAGATAGCTGTTTTTCTGTAAAAAAAAATACAGCATCTGAAAGTAGTTGTTACACATTGAGCTCACTTCTAAATCCATCTTAAGTGCATAATGAATTATGTGCAATGATTTGTTTTTCTTATTTGAGCTGTTGGAAGATATATTTATATTACAGATATTCCGTCTGATTTTATATGTCTTTATAAGGTCTGAAAAGTGAATGGCATTGAGACAGCTGTCTCTGTTTAAAAACATCAGTATGACATGAGGCATTTGAAATAAATAGGTCTATACTGATAATAATGTTTCTGTCTTAACTGATGTATAATTTCTGTATTAACTTTGCAGTGCAGGGAATCTACCTGTGTGATACTTGGTTATGATAATGCTTTGGTTCACTAGTGTCTTATGTATCCTATAGCTTTTTCTTTAAAAAACAAGCCCAAACCAAACAAAGAAAAACCCTGCCCAAAAAATTTGAATTTCTGTCATGCACAGAGTAAAATCAGATAAAATTTTAAATTCCACATTAGTGCTCTTTTGAAGTAAAATTTGTGAATGAGGTACTTTAGCATGTGAGTATTTAATGTTGTATTTTACTATTCTTTTTGCTCTCCAAGCATGTTGCTAATAATTTCCTGCTATAGCGATTATATTGGTCAGAGAGGTGGTTCAAAATCAAAATGTTGGATTCAGATAGGTGGAAGCCTGTGCTTAAATCTTTATCTGAGTTTCCAGTTGAGTCTTCATTACGTGGTAGGGAGATCTCTCCACCTACATTTAAGTGCTGGAAACTTTTTCTGAGAATTTTAATTCAACATAACTTTGGTTGTACCAGCCATATCTCTTTCAAGTTATTTTAGTGTGAGCCCTGACAACTGAATGTTCTTAAATCTAGCGTGTCTAATTCTTCCCTTCTCCTCAACAATATGTCAGAACTCTTGTCCCTTTTTGATTTATCACTGCCACTGTGACATACTACATTACATTTTCTTCCTGCTGTTTACTAGAGAGCAAATGAATACTAATGTGTTTAACTGTGTCTGATATGTATTCCTCCTGATGCAGTTCTTATGCTCTAAGTTCCTGTGTCTTTAGGGGGTCTTGATTTATTTTAGTTTATATTGCCCAGCATGTTGTGTTTGGTCTCCCTCTCTTTTTTTTGAGCGACGCTGGATTATCCTGTTTCGTTAGAATGAAATTTTTCTGTTATTCTTTTTGTTGGATCCTATCACATCTTTCCCCAAGCTCCCACTATTTTTGCCTATTAGGTGCAGTGGGTGATTGCATTAAAAATGTTGGCTAGTGAGCTTGGTGTCACAGACATGGGATCTAAATGTGAGTGGTTTGTTCTCATGATACCAGATCTCAGTGTCTTGATTATTGGGTATTGACTGTATAAGGTCTTCCCAGTGATGTTGCTTAGCAGCTCATCTGTGGAGAGTGCAGGATTAGAATTGGTCTTCATCCTGTCCATTGTGAGACTTGAGATGCAGGGTACAAGCCCATTGATATTTTATAACGAAAACTACAGAGCCTTTTCTTACTTCCGTAGGATTAGGAATATCAGACATCCACAACGTAATTCTCTTTTCATCAAGACACTGATCTATTGGTCTGTCTTAAACTAAAATTTTAAAAATGAGAAAATTGGCGTTTTGTCTCTATAGCTGCCTACTGTCAGTGTTTCCCCATTCTCTGTATTGAACTTTATCCAGACAAGGCTCTCTCTTCTACTTTCCCTTCATTCTAGCAGCAGTGACAGTGTGCACTTCAATTTCACAACCACTGAATGCAGCCTAGGGCAGTTTTCAAATGCTTGGCGAAGACCTAGTTATTCTAATGTGGAGATCAGTAGTAGTATTTACTTCTTAAAGCAACCTCTTATCGGATCTGCTTGCTTTGAATATAAGTAGATTGCTTAAACAGGACTCCCTGGCATCTTGTAGCTTGCATGGTTAGATGACTCATTGAGACTAGAATTGACCAGTTCTTCCTTTCTCAAGGGACATTCTCACCAAGCACAAAATTGCTTCTGCAAGATCTACCTAGACAAGGAGATAAAGTTCTCAGTCTAGTCTTGCAGAAAAATCTCTCCATTTATGTGTACTGAAACTGAAATGCAGCAATAAATCTCAATTTAGTCTAAGAACATCTTTAAGGAAACATAACATGTTACTTCAATGCGCCATCTGGCAGGAGATCACCGCCTTGTCTTTTCGAAGTTGTCAAACTGCAAATTCTTCCTTCTAAATAAAATGTACTAACCAGTAAGCGTTGCTGCTTGGTAGAATCTGAACATATTCTGTGTTCTTGCGGGCAGCAGTGTTTGAATGAAGACCGTCTGTTTAATGTTCACCTACCCATGAGTGGCTGTCACATCAGTGAGATGGATCCAAGCTTTGACTATAAATTTCTCTATGCTATCTTTCTCTAGACAAGATTTCCATAGGAATTCCTTCCCAAGGGGAAGTAAATAGCTTCTCAGTGTCTTTAAAATTTGGTAGTTGAGACTTTGCTTCACAATAACAAAATTACATTGTCCCTTTACCTTATATACAGAAAAATGTCTGTTCTCATTGAGAAATCCAAAAGCTTAACTTCACCAGAGACATGTTGCTGTTTTCTTCCACCAGCATTGGGAACAAGTGGAGTGGACTCTCCTGCATTGATCGGATTAGGGCATATGTTGTTTGTTATACTTTGCGAAGTCTGCTGAAGTACTTCATCATGTCTGATGGCTCTAAAGCAACTGTATAAATGGATTTTTCATTTAAATGTTTTTAGAGTGGACATGGACAGCTAATGCACTTTTCAGTGTCTGTTCCTAAAGCTAACTATTGGGCTGGTTTTGAACTTTGACTCTCAATCAATAAGCACAAATGAAAAAGAAGGTAGTTACTTTGAGTAATGTGTTCAAAATCGTTGTTTGTCATGCTTCTCGCCATGTCTTGAAACACTTAGAGGAAATGGAGGTGCCAGAAACTCAATGCCGAGGGTTTGAAGGACAATTTTTGTGGGCAAGAGAGCAGGATTCTTATATACCTAACAGGTATATACAGGAAAAGTCAACAGGCACATACACTTGACATGTACAAGGACTTGGGAATCTGTAGCTAGATAGTAGTTTTCAGAGGTCTGTTAGTCGTAACCTTTCTTTTCAACTGTCTTATGCGGTAGTGAACGAAGGACTAGAAGCCTGGGAAGGCCTGTTTTTTAAAAACATTAATTTCTTCCGAAGGTGTGCATTTTTGTTCACAAAGGAAAAGTAGTATTGTCATTTTAGTGTCCCATATAAAACAGCAAGAAGGACAGTTCACAGAAACAGTACAAATGACTGAGCATGTGTTGCTGCAGTTAAAGATGGGTGATGTGTTTTGTTCCTACAGGTAGCCTGTCTTTTTGTAAGTATTCTTGAGGGAAAAAAAATTTCTAGCCTGACATTTAGAAATATTTTTAAACACAAAGGACAAAACCACCTGAGATTAATAACAACTGAGAAGTATGCAAAAATCTTAGTACTTGGCTAAACACATAACTTAAGCATGGTCTCTTAGGAACAATGGCTTCAGCGGGGCCATTCCGGTAATGATAGGTGCTGCAAATAGACTTGTAGTTGTAGGTAATTATGCCATTTTAGCCAAAATTCTCTAAATCTGCTGGTTTTGTAGCAGCATATTCTTTTACTATTAATTCAGAATTCTTTTTTAATGCAGCAAATCCTAAATGTTTTAGAAGAATCCATTTTATTAAGTGCTTCTGTGGTAAGACAGTTTATGCTTATATACAGCAATTATTCTGTTTTACTTAAGAAGCAAACTAGAAAATAGCAGCATGTTTAAAACAGTAAGAAACCTCACTGTTCTTCCAGCCCACGTCAAAAAGGCAAAAATTTGAGTGTTATATGCATGACCTTTTAAAAGATAGGTTATATAAAGGCAAAGAAAAGTTCTGATCTTCTAGTCTGTAATTGGCTGTTTTGCGTAATGTAGAATCATGGAATGGTTTGGTTTGGAAGGGATCATAAGGGATCATCCAGTTCCAACCCCCCCTGTGCCATGATAACGTTGCTTAAAGCCTCATCCAGCCTGGCCTTGAACACCTCCAGGGATGGGGCATCCACAGCCACTGAGCATCCTGTTCCAGTGCCTTGCCACCAACATCAAACAGGCTTAGTGTGTATACTTTATATTTAAGCAAGATAAGCAATAATGTTTACTATTTTTGTTATTCCAGATACTATATATCAAAAGGTGCTATCGTTGATCAGCTTGGAGGAGATTTAAATTCTACCCCACTTCACTGGGCAACAAGGTCAGGAAAAGTCTTCTGGAATTTTCTTTTCCTGTGTTTTTTCTTAACTTGAATCTGCTACTGATTGATTTATGAAATTGCTGTATTTTCTGGAATACTTTGCACAGTTACTCATAGATAACTGGGCATCGTGTAAATGTGGTATGTTTTAGCTACGGGAGCTTTCAGCATATAATTCAGGTTTTTTTCTTACCTCTTTCTGATATAGAGGAAGACAATTGCTTTGTTAGGAAAAAGAATCAACTGAAGTTAGAGTCTATAGTCACTTCGGTTTACTCTTTCTTTGGAGGTCTTATTTTTGTCAGTCTTCTGAAGTTCAGCAACATGGTTTTGTGACATTGGCCTTGAGGTGTTCTATGTGTAATTTTTTTTTAAGATGCATTAAAATCAGATGTATGATGTATTATAGAAGATGGCCTGAGAATGATGAATGGCTGGGAAAGTTAAAGACAGCCTTTTGAGTATTAGTTGTTCCTTCAGACAACTGCCTAGAAATACGTGGGAAACTAACACTGCCCATATTAATATTTATAACTGTAGACTGCAAAAGGAGAGTTACAAAATTACCTTTTAGAGCATTTAATGTATCAAAATAATTGGTTTACTGAAGATGAGGACTTACTTGTTAGCTTCCATTGAAATTTTTAGCTTGTATATTTTTTTCTGCTATAGATCACACTCTGCACTCTTAAGTTAATAGCACAAAAGCTTCGTTAAATTTCCTGATATTCTTAGCTGTAATCAATTTTTCTGTGAAGCATCATACAAAGCTTTCAAAAAGTCTTTTTGTTCATGTCAGAAACTGTGTGCTGACAGTTAGTGCGCCATACGAACAAGAAGGATATACCACTGCTCAGTATGCCAAAAAGATGCTTAAGCTTTTAATGCACTGTGGAGGAAGTAGAGGCCTTCAGTTTTCCTTTTTTTCCTTCCTATTTTTATTTCACTACTGTTTTTAGTATTAGAAAGAGAAACCGTATGCCCCACAAAACGTGAGAGAATACAGCCAGTTTGGCATCTCTTGAAACAGCAGGTTTTATATGTGGATTGGAAGAAGTCACAGTAGAGTCGATTTCTAAACGTGAATAAAAGTTTTTTTTTCATTGACTCATGTTTTGGTATATGATGCACTTAAGCTTATTGCACATGATGCATGCATTGGGTACATGGAATCTGCCTGTGTGAATGAGCTTGCTTACTCAGTTGCAGAATCAAAATTGTGACAATTGTTGTTTTTGAAGTCTGAATCAAAGTGCAGAAGCTCTTGTAGTCTAACAGCTAAACATACCTGTTGTATTGAAATATTCAAATTTGAATAGTTTTTCGGAATATAGTTACTCAGTTGTTTGTTTTTTGTGCTTTGTTACATTTAGACAAGGTCACTTATCCATGGTTGTACAGCTGATGAAATATGGGGCAGATCCGTCGCTAATTGATGGAGAAGGATGTAGCTGTATTCATTTGGCTGCCCAGTTTGGACATACTTCGATTGTTGCCTACCTCATAGCAAAGGGACAGGTAAATTTCAAGTAGTATCAAATTTAAATAGATTCTACTCAAAATTAGAAGAAAATAATTGAAGCCTATACGTATGATTCAGGAAATGCAAAATATTTGCCTAAATAAACATAAAAATAATTCATTGTCTTTTGTTGTAGGCTACAGTATTGATGTGCCACCTGCTAACAGTGGTCTGGGCTTTATTTCATGCTGGCCTACTGTAGTGTATGGAAATTCTAGCAGTTATTCTTTTACCAGTTTTTGTTTCTAATGGATTTACTCTTTAAATGTTAACAGTGACAATGATAGCAAGTCTTTTAGAATTCTTCACAGAGTCATTGGTTTATCCATGGATAGAGAGTCTAATGATAAAGAGTAGTCAATAGGTTATCTCTTCTTTTTACTCTTCAGTCTGCAGTTGTTATTTATTGTTGTTACTAATTGCATGTGTGTTTAAATAAACCAGAAAATAATCCCAAACCTTTTTGTTAGCTTCTTATATTAATTAGGTCTGTAATGTGTGTATATAGCATGTGTATTGATTACTGTTCTCACTGTCTCCCATTCTTCATTCTGCTCAAAACCATGTTCACCTTTTTGCTACTCACCCTGCGTTACAATTTGTAGATTTACTCACCTACAGTTCTCTTCCAGGAGCACAAATTTAGTTTACTTTGTAAACCGTATAGAGAGGTCAAAGCACTCCTCTCCTTTTATAATCTTGTTAATGGTGTTCACACTTCTGTATTCTGCTTATTCTTTCAAATAGCAAGTGAGATATTATCCAGTGAGCCAGGAGGAACATAACTGTGTAACTGATGGGTTTCATCTGTGTAAAACAAGTACTAAATTTGCTGCAGAAAATTATTTTTGCCTATGCATGTAAAAATTAAACTATTGGTCTATGCTATATTCAGTTTGTATCTGAGAGCTGTTTGGCAAAACAGTATTTAGTGTGTGGTAGAGGATAAGCTAGGCACAAGAAGAGGCTCATCATAGATAATTGCTGTTTTGTAGGAGATAATGATTAGAGAGAAAAAATTTTTAACAGGAACGAGTTTTGTATTTTGTTCACTAATTATGTATAATTGTATGTGGATTTTATGCTAACATGCATGAACTTGTTTAAAGCGTAGAATTAATGAAATGTAAATGACCTTTAAAATGTTCTACTGTGATTATGAAATCGCTGTGTGTTTGTTCTCATGTTTATGTACAGATTTGTCCTGTTTATTTGAGCATGTCGTCTTTGTCCAAAAGCAGCTCTTTGTGTTTAAATGTGTACATACATAAACACACAAAACTTAGTTTAACGTTTAAAACCTGTTATTTTGGAAACATCTCTCCTCATCAATAGTTTTTTGAAAGGTTAATTCTTAATAAATCCCTCGAATGGTATCAAGTATGACCATGGCTTGGACGTGCGTACTCTTTGCTGGGTAAGAAAACTGTGTGGATGGAAGGGCCTGAAGAGTTGTGGTGCACATAGATAAATCCAGTTGGCAGCCAGTCACAAGTGGTGTTCCCCAGGGCTCAGTGTTGCATCTGGTTCTGTTTAATGTCTTTATCAGCTATATGGATGAGGGGATCGAATGCACCCTCAGTATGTGTGGAGACAACACCAAGTTGTGCAGCAGAGTTGATCTCCTTGAAGGTAGGAGGGCTCTACCTAGGGATCTGGACAGGCTGGATCAATGGGCCAAGACAAGCTGTATGGGGTTCAGTAAGGCCAAGTGCCAAGTCCCATGCAGAGCTATGGGCTTGGGGAGGAGCGGCTGGAAAGCATAGCTGTCTGAACATGAGCCAGCGGTGCACCCAGGTGGCCAAGATGTCCAATAGCATCTTGGCTTGTACCAGAAGTAGTGTGGCCCGCAGGACAAGAGGAATGATTGAACCTCATTACTCAGCACTGGTGAAGCTGCACCTCAGATATCATGTTCAGTTTTGGGTCCTCACTGCAAGAAAGACATTGAGGTGTTGGAGTGCATCCAGAGGAGAGTGACAAAGCTGTTGAAGGGGCTGGAGCACAAGTCTTACGAGGTTTCTTTAATCTGGAGAAAGGGAACCTGAGGGGAGAACTTACTGCTCTTTACAGCTCCCTGAAAGAAGGTTGTATTGGGGTTAGTGCTGGTGTCTTCCCCCAGGGAACTGGCAATAGGATGAGAGGAAGAAGCCTCGTATTGTGAGGTTTAGATTGGATATTAGAAAATGCTACTTCACTGAAATAGTTGTCAAGTAGTGGAACAGGCTGCTCGGAGAAGTGGGTGATATTTAGAAGAGTGCAGATGTGGCACCTAGTGACATTGTTTAGTGATGGACTTGGCAGTGTTAGGTTTACGGTTGGACTTGGTGATCTTGGAGGTCTTTTCAAATCTAAACAATTCTGTGATTCTGTGATAATTTTGGTATTATTTCCATGCCATAAAGTTGAATTAATTTTACAGTTATTTTTGGAAGCACTTCAAAGAGTTCAACTTTAAAATTATGTATTGATTAGTATGTTTAAAATATAGTAATAACACAACTATCCCTAAACTCATAGTTCTCTGGCTGTACTACGTACAGTTACAGAAACTACGTGGTTTCTGTAGAAGCTATGGAAAGTATGCGATTCTACTTTTTATTATCCTTTAATAAGTGCACATGAAGTCAGTAATCCCATTAATTCAGCTTCTTTGTGATGCTGTGATTTGAGGTTGGAAACATAAACTGCTTTTGCATCTGTGGGCTTACTCTTCATACTTCTTGCAAAATTTTTTGCCTTTTGCCTTTACTGAGACCAGGTTCTCCAGTCCAGAAAGGAGACTTGCCCTTGTTCTGAACCTAATTGTAGTACCTGTTTGGTAAATGACAACTAAATAAATGTCCAAATAAAGGTCATTGTAGGCTGTTGTGCTTTGTTAGTTCTCATCGTGATGGCTTTGTGGACCTGTATGATCAGATGAAAGCTAGCTTTAGTAACTATGTAGAGAAATGACAGGTGGATTTAAAAGTTGCTCCTAATTGCTTCTTGTCCCTTTTTGAGACAAAGCTGGAACCCAGCTTCAGTGTTACTGCTTCACCTTTCCTGGGCTGTAGCAGCCAAGGGTAAAATGGCTTCTGGAGTGTAGTGTAGGGGAAGAACTCTTGGTCGGATGCCCTCTGGTCCTGGTTGGAAGAGAACCCACTTTCATGCCACAAACTACTGCACAGCCAAGAGGCAGCTTTGGCTGGTAACTGCTGTTTTTTATTTAGTCTTGCCTGTTACTGAATTTTGAGAGACTAATACCTGGCCATATTGTGATTTGCTCATGTTATTTGTGGCAGTAGGTTGCCTGGGTCAAAATCAAGCCTGAGGCAAGCATAGAATATAAATATAATCAGATAGCAAGCAACAGAATTTGTAGCACCATTCAAGTTTAGGTTAAGATATTAGATCATTATTTTCAAAAAATGCAAGAAAGAAAAATGAAAAGAGCTTGAAGACATTTGATGCTCATACTACTTGACTACTTGATACTGTGCTTACTCTACTTAAAGTGGAAAGGTGTATCAGGGCCTAGCGTACACAAACATGTCTCCCTGGAACAAGTTAGGATATGGATATGGTATGTCAGGTGGTTGAATAATGCATTCTCATCCTGTGGGATGTGTGAGATAACTTACCTCAGTCACAGATAATGAGTGACTATAAGTTGCTAGTAGGTAAGAAATGATCTGGAGCTAAAATTATAGTTCAGCTATTTTGTACTTATGGTGTAACTATCACGTTCGTAGTTTTAACTATCACTTATTTATCAGGTTTATATTTTTTTATTCTTAGAGTTATGATTTTATGTGTTAACTACTGTCCTGAGCTACAGGGGGCTTTCTTCTGAGCTGTGGCCAAGGAGTAGTTGGCATCCAGGTTGGGATATGCCAGAGTGGAGTGAGTGGCCTTGGTTACTTTGGTGCTGCAGTCCATGAGTAGTGTTCCTAAGTCCTGTTACCTCCTTCTCTCCACTGGGCTCAGACCAGTGCAAAACGCTGAACCAAGGGTTTATTTCCTAGATCCAACCTGCAGCACATTTCTTACAGAATTATGAGTCTGGTCATATCTCTTCCTCGTGATTGTCAAAACTGACTCTTCATGTGATGGACTAGAATACTCAGAACAGAACTTTTGTTGTTTGAAAGAACAAGGTAGGTCCAATTTTGTGTGTTACCTTGCTTGATGAGCTGCCTGTGAGTCTGGGCTTGGTTCATTCCACAAGAATCCTACAAAATCTTTGCTTCCAATGAATAACTTGCACATCTTTCCTAAATTAGGAAATCATAGAGTCATAGGATAGTTTGGGTTGGAAGGGACCTTAAAGATCATCTAGTTCCAAACCCCCTGCCATGAGCAGGGACGCCTCCCACTAGATCAGGCTGCCCAAAACCCCATCCAGCCTGGCCTTGAACACCTCCAGGGATGGGGCAGCTACAGCTTCCCTGGACAGTCTGTTCCAGGTCCTCACCACTCTCAAAGTGAAGAAATTCCTCTTTATGTCTAGTGTAAATCTGCCACTCTCCAGTTTATACCCATTGTCCTTAGTCCTATCACTACAAGCCTTTATAAACAGTCCCTCCTCAGCTTTCATGTAGCCCCCTTCAGGTACTGGAAGGTCACTATAAAGTCTCCTTGGAGCCTTCCCTTCTCCAGGCTGAACAAGCCCGATTCCCTCAGCCTGTCTTTGTATGGGAGGTGCTCCAGCCCTCTGATCATCTTTGTAGCCCTCCTCGGGACCTGTTCCAACAGCTCCATATCCTTCTTATGTTGAGGATTCCAGAACTGCACACGTTACTCCAGATGAGGTTTTGCAGGAGAGGAATAGAGGGGCAGAATCACCTCTCTCGACCTGCTGGCCACGCTTCTTTTGGTGCAGCCCAGGATACTGTTGGCCTTCTGGGCTGTGAGTGCACATTGCCGGCTCATGTCAAGCTCTCATCAGTCAGCATCCCCAAGTCCTCCACAGGACGGCTTTCAATCACATCTTCCCCCATCCTATATTGAAACCGCGAAATGTTGTCAGCCTTACATCTCCTCTCCTAATAAATCTTTACTATTTGCTTTTAAATATGTCATCTCTCTAGAAGCTGGCTCCCCTTTCCCTGAGCAGCAGTTCATGTGAAAGAGATCTTTCCCTCTTGGAAAATAGGATTCAGAACAAGAGCATCATGGATCTTTCCGTGAAGATCAGTGTTTTGTGAAATGAACAGTAATGGTTCTGAAGAGGATCACATTCCTGGTCCTTTTCTGTGCAATTTAATGCACTTTCTAAATGGAATCTCTTGATGCATTTTGTGCTTTTGAAAAGGCTGTGTTGTATTACAGTACTGGTTTGACCTTTGCTAGTTAGATGTCCTCTTAGCTGCTGTACCGAATCCTACCGCATTAGCCATGTCTCTTTCAGAAAGTAGTGCTAAGCAGCAAAATAGTTGCTACAGCTCCTTTCCATGCAGGAAGTTCTTTCTCTCCTGTATTTTTGCCTCTCCAGAAGGTTTTTGTGGAGTCTTGTATTGGTGTCCTAGGATTAACTCTGATTAACTTTGCATATGCAAAGTTATTTTCTTTCAGAAACAGGTGAAAAATGAGCCAGTTGTGGTCCAAGGAGTCCGCACTTGAAATACATACACAGGGCAACAGTTTGTGCAATTTTTAGTCATTACATCACGTATGACTGAAATCTTTGGTTCCTGCAGTGCTTATATTGTTGTCCTAACAGTGTAGGTACACCTCTCCATGGGCATTATTGGATTGAGCTGTCACCGAGAGTTAAACAAGAAGTTACTGCTAAAAATCATTACCCACCAGAACAGAAAAATAGTCTCCTAATACGTCCCTGCGGCTGAAGGGATGAGCTCTTTGTTTAAAAGCAGCAACAGAGCCTCTCTTCTGAAATGCTCTGTTTGTTGTGGGGTTGTGGTAATGATCTGGCAGAATAACAAAGAATTTTTGATGGGTGGTTTGTTAGAGCATGCATCTTCTATCCACGAGTATGTCATCTTTGCTGCATCTATAAAACAGCATGTGAGAGAATCTTAGTTTTCTTTGCCTCTTTTTACAGTTCCTTTGGAAAGGATCTGCCCCAGTCTGCGTTGGAGCTTATACGTATAATAGCTGTAGCTTGCTTGGGTAAATTTACATGCAGGAAATAATCTGGAGCTCATTTTTTTTTCTTGCAGCTGAGCGTCGCCTGGTATGCAAAGTGTAGTTTTGATTTGTCAGGTGGAATCACTGAAGAGGAATCTTTTTGCTTGCTTCCAATCAACCAGGTCCCTGCTGTTCTTCACAAACAAATGTTTTTCTATATGAAATATATAGATGAGTGATTGTTCATGTTACAGTAATTTGTTCAGTCTTCGGAATAGATTGTTTGCACAGTGTGACCAGTGAATCAAAATCATGTTTCTCAAGGATAAATGAGCTTGAGGTTAGATTGTGGTTCCGATTTTCTTTATGATCTCAGCAACAAGAGGCTAAAAGGAGTGCCAACGGGCTCAGGAGGCTCTAGTCTGTAGACATATTGAGGACACACAGACTTGGGTCTCGATCTCAATGCATGTAGCTCTTTCCTGAACGAAGAGTGCAATAAAGTAATGGTTCTTTCTCCTCTCCATCAATTGTTTTTTTTAATTTATATTTTATTACTCAACAGAATAAAAACTCAGAAATGTAAAGGTATGTGCGGGCTAGGGATGTTTTAAAAGCAGTCATTTGGAAGAACTGAATTGAGTTTTCTAGAAAACTTCTGCGGGGGTCAGGCTAGGAGCACAGTGAGTAGAGTTCTCAAGGCACTGGACATTTGGCAGACTACTGACTTGCAGAGACTGTGTTTCTGAGAGTGGCAGAAAGTGACATTATCCACATCCTGGATCATCTGCTTCCTGTCAATAGTTTCTGTAGCAAAAAACTTTATTGAAGCACTTTGAACCTCATTTTCCTAATAAGGACTGAGGAAAGTAGCATAGGAAACATTGCCATAGCTCTGTTGCCTAGAAGGGAACCAGTTCAGGTCTTGCATTAAGTTAGCTTAGAGTAATTCCAAGTCTGTGGAACTTGTTCAAATGTTATTGTGAGTCTAATTACCTCCATATATCTAGGAATTATCAACTTCCATGTTAGTGAGACAGGGATCTGTAACAGGAAAAAATGCTGTGGGTACTAGAAACACGAGAATTGTCAGGATAGTGCTGTTTTGTCATTCTGTGGCTGCATTCTGTTAAATGTAATGTTTTTTCTTTATTATTAGCCATTGGTTTAGTCACTGCTTGATTATAGATCAGTTTTATTTCTGCGTAGGTTGTTTTTATTAATGGATTTTGTTTCAGCTGAAAAATTTTCTGGCATCCATTAACTTGGTATCTCGTTATGTAAATAACTTTGAAGGAAAATTGCTTTGTAAGTGGAAAATAGATGCAGCTAGCATTCAGTAGGATGTAGGATTTGGGCCATGATATATGTGTTAGTTTTTCATGTATATTATCTAATATTGGTGCATTGTTTTAGTTTTCTGCAACTTTTGAATGCAATCTTACATCATCTATGTCTTTCTTTTATGTTGAAGATTAATTGTAAGATAGAAATTACTAATCTTATACAGCATGACTGTTACTTAGTTTCCAAAATAAATTTGGAATTGCAATGGTGGCGTTAATGTCTGTTTCCAGTTTTTAAATACTATTTTATTATGTACTTAAAGCTTGCCAGGTTTTCTGCAATCCAGTTTATTAGTCTAAGAGCACTTCTCATTGCAAGCCTTGTATCTACTGGAACTTGAACATATTTACTTATCTCACCAACTTTGTTTTTTCTTTCCCTTCTTTAGGATGTAGATATGATGGATCAAAATGGAATGACACCTTTAATGTGGGCAGCTTACAGAACACATAGGTAATGTCTCACTTCAGTTTTGACTTTCTTCTGATATCTGTGGCATAGGGTAGTGACTGGTTTTGATATTCTGAAAAGGGGTTTTATTGTTTAATTAGTCAATGCTCTTTCCACAACTTCCGCTTTATCTTTTTTCATATACGATTGTTGTGAATTAGCCCCAGTTAGCAGCCCAATTAGCCCCGTTGCAACCACTTGCTTACTCCCATCCAGTGGGATGGGGAGGAGAATCGGAAAGGTAAAGTGACAAAACAGTTTAATAGATAAAGCAAAATAAGGAATTTATTACTACTTCCCATCAGCAGGCAGATGTTTCGCCATTTCCGGGAAAAAAGGTCTTCATCACCTGTAATGGTTACTTGGTAAGGCAGATGTCATAAATCCGAACACCCCCACTTTCTCCTCCTTTCGCCCAGCCTTAATTGTTGAGCATGACATTATCTGGTCTGGAATTTCCTTTTGCTGAGTTGGAGTCAACTGTCCCAGCTGTGTCCCCCTCCAACTTTTTCTGGGCCCCCAGCCTATTCATAGGCGAGGCAGCGTGAGAAACGGAATAGGCCATGGCACAGAGCAAACACCCTTCAGCAACAGCTAGATGGTGTGTTATTGACAACATTTTGGACACAAAAATAAAAATGAAGCACCCTAGGAGCTCCTGTGAAGATGATTACCTTGATCTCAGCCAAAACCAATGACCTATTCTAGAGAGAGGATATTACGCAGAAGTACTCACTAATAGTAGCTTTAGTTTACAAAGCGGATCTTCCTCTGGAGGTGATGAGAAAGAAGTTGGTGTAAAGTAACACTTCTCCAAAGAGCAAATTTGTCTGAATTAGATATCTGTTTGGAAGAGCCTATCTCTTGTCTGTTGTTGAGAGGGACATAGGCTAGCTTTTATGAAGACCTGCATTACCAGCATTAGCAACCTATTTTATTTTAATCTTTTGCAATGTGAAGTGGAAGTATAACATGTTATGAATTTTGTCTGTTATCTGCTGAGGATATAATCATGTCCATGCTTTTACAAATCTGTTAATACCGTTAGGTTTTGGTAAATGTGAAAACAGAATTGTATACGAAATGTGTTTCATGACATCCCACAACAAGCTGTCTTACTGAGTTGTTTTAAAAGGCGATGGAATTGTGGTTGCTCTTTTGTGGGAAGGCAATTACAGCCATTCATAATCATCAGGAAAAAAATGTCACTTTGCTGTTATATAGTGTACCTAATCAATGTTCTTTATAGAAATTGAACTCATAAACAATAGGTTGGTATGTATTTGAGTTCATCTTCTGTAGATCTAACAACAGTTTTCTTTTCTAGTGTGGATCCAACGCGATTACTACTTACATTTAATGTTTCTGTTAATCTTGGAGACAAATATCACAAAAACACAGCATTGCACTGGGCTGTGCTAGCAGGAAATACGACAGTTATTAGTCTTCTCTTAGAAGCTGGAGCTAATGTTGATGCTCAAAATATAAAGGTAAACACCTGGTCTGTTTTTATTGTAAGTGGTTTGAGGCAGAAATAACAGAGCCTATGATAAATTTCAATAATAGATTATTACTGTGGGTGTGGTGGGATCATGAAGGTGGAGCAAAATCCATGCCACTAATGTTTAATTTGGGAATCAGCGTTTCCCAACAGTGATGCATAATCACTAAATCTGCACCTTCAAAAGTACTCAAGTAAATAATTTACCAACAGTTATATGCAAATATATGGGAGCGGGGTGTACAATCTGCAATTAGACTGTGTGCGTCAAGACCCATGTGTTTGAATGCAAAATTGGAAATCTGAGTGGATGTCTTCTAGTGAAGTTCTGGGGCGACTGTTTGTTGGAGTGTGTTACGAGACATCTCTGTCCTCTTCCAGAGAGACAACAAATGTTCTCTTATGTCTCCCAGGGGCAGTAAGGAAGCTTAAAAATGCCACTAAAAGTAAAATAGGAAAATGGGCTTTTTATTGCATCTGAACTTTAAGTTGCCTCATTATTCTACCAGAAGCTCTTAGTGATGAAGCTGGATTGAGAACTAGCAGAGCCAATCCCTAGCCTGTTAGATCAGCCTAGCAGCTGTTTGAATTCATACGGTAGACTTGAAGTCTGCAAGTGCTTCTCCAGCAGTAGAAGATGCACCTATTGAACATGGATTTGTCCCTTGTCTCCAGACTATTTTGTGTATCAAATTAGATGCACTTTACTACCCAGTGTGTTTCCTCTGTGGCATTAGAGAAGAATTCACTTTTAGAAAAACAGTTCTCTACTGAGTTGATTTTCAAATATTTGTATTTTCCACTTAAGGAGTGTTACAGATGGAGTGGTTACACTGGAAAATACAGCTGTAAATTTACATTTATAAATTATTGAATACTTAATTAAATTTATTTGGTCTTTCACTATTTTTCCTTCTGATTAAGATGGCCAGGGCCTATCTTGCTTTGCCACAAGTGATAGAAATATGCTAAAAAACTGTATCTGTACACATCTGTTTTCTTGAACAGCACAGAACAGTCTTTGTAAGGGTGTAGTTAAATGATGCTAATATATTTCTAGGTCCTACATTGACTTTAGGATGTCAGAAATACTGATAATCATGAATGAAAAGTCATTAGAAAAATCACGTGGCTTTTCACATGTTTAAAACAAATCAACTAGCCCCTTGTCTCTACTGATTTGAATATATAATAATTATTCATGGCCTGTAAGGTCAGTCATGTGGATGAATAATGCTTTTAGTGTCACGTCTTGTAAACCACTGGAAAGTTTTTATTCTATTTACCTACTGGTAAAAATTAAGGTATTTTCTGTGGAAACCATTATGTCATACCTTGCTTCCCTTGGCAGACTGATTAGTGTGATTAGAGTTTTAAGATCATAACCTTTCCTACATTTCTGGACTCTTATGAAATCTGTAATAAAAATTCACGTTTGGCCAAGTGTTTGCTGGCCTGAAGCAGTTCATGGTCTTGTTTTCTTTATTGACAGACAGCAGCAGTCAGTAGAAAAATAGGTTTTGAACCTGCTGGATCATGATATCTTTCTAGTCCTGCCAGAAGATGTGCCTGGTTTCAGTAACTACTGCCTGCCTTCTGTGTGTGAGTCTAGGTTACTTGCATATCTTCCCAGGTTTCTAGGATCTTCAGAGGATCAAAATCATTCTAGCAGTGGCAGTTCTGCCGTCCTGTCAGTGGATTTATAACGGGTGCTCATTTGGGTAATAGTAAACATATAGGAAATACAAGAATTTGATTGACTTTTATAGGTGTGTAAGAACCTAGTTTTGTGCTTCTCCTTTGACTGTTGAGCAAAAAACTTTTCTTTGAGCCAAAACCTGGTTAAGTGTCTGGCTTACGTTTCCCCAGAAATAAAAGGAATTGTGAAAGACTGCATTCTAATGCCATCACTTCCGGATTTCTGCAGGATTGTCTAGTGAAGTCCATTTTTCAGATAGCCAAGGGAATTGCCTGAGAATGGTGGTAAGACAGCAAAGGTTAGAGGAATACATTGGCTGAAAGCCGTTCATCTTTTTCAGGTTACAAAGCGTCTGAAATATGAGGTGTGAGTTTTAACTTTGTTATCAGCTCTAGGCAGTCTTGTGTTCCAAAGGTGCACGCTGCTGGCTGCCTGGGTTTGGAACAAATTGGAGCAATCACCTCAGTAAGGGGCTGGTTTTACTTTTGAATAACAGTTTGAGAAGAACAGTTGCGCTCATTCTGGAATAAAACTTGATACAAGCACTGTGTTGTATTATTTACCCTCTTTATATTATGCTGAACAAGAAAATAATACTTCTATTTTGGTAGCAAGATAACTCCTTTTTCTTTTTTAAGTTCTGAATTATGTTTGGAAGTGGAAGCTGCTTTTCAGTAGTCCAAGTAGAGTGGGTTTTTTAGTTTGATATTTATTAAGGAAATTATCCTGCCACACTGGCAGGCAGGTTGTGCAGATGAAGACAGGATTTCACAGGGTGTTAGTTTATCATGGTCCCGAGGGGACAAGGGGAAACTTGTAAACTTTATTTAAGTACAAGAGAAGCTCCTTTTTTACTGGAGAGTGACAGAGGCCTATAAGGCTCGCTCTTTTCCTTCAAATCTGTTAATGAATCATTGAATGGACTTCAGACATAGTTTCTTGATTGTGCTGTGTATCTGTAGGCTTGTCTGTCGAAGCCTACGATTAATCTTCTCTATGGTAATGACTCTTCAGATTATTCTTTTTATCTGAAAACTTCACATAAACTGTTGAAGCCTTACTGCTTGCTGGCAAACTAAATGTGTTACTGTGTTAAGTTCCCCAGTTTCTTTTTTTTTCTAAGAAAGTCAGCCCTCCGCCACCCTCGTGAGTACAAGGGAAATATTAAAATGACCAGATAATGAGAAGCGTAGTCAAAGACTTAAAGCTCCCTCAATCTTTTTATCTAGGCAGTTCCTAGGTGTCTCATGGCCCTCTAGTGGAAGGGATGCTCAGCTGGACCCCAAGACAACTTCAGGATTTACTTGGGAGATCAACTCCCAGAGGGGATTGCTTGTCCACAGGTAATCTTTACAGTCTGGATATATAAGGTGATATTAAAACAGCATCATCTCTAGAGTTTTCCAGATATTAGCAGTTCATTAAATTTGTGTTGAAGCAGGCATGATAGTTTTATTTCAGGCATTTCTGTTGGGGATGGAGTTAACTTAATCTGTTTCTTAAACATCTGGCTAAATAACTTTGAAGCCAAGTTAAGTCAAAAGGTTAATCTTCCTTTAACTGAGTTTGCTAGTTGAAGTTTTTGCACAGAAAGAGTGCAAGATCCTGTTAAGTAATAAAAAGCTTCACCTCATAATCTGTGCTGTTTACTCTCCGTTTAGACATTTAGAGCAAGATTTCAAAGGCAAAAATGACAGTTAAGTACTCTATCCCATAGAAAGACAATGGGAACTTAGGGAGGTAATTGTACTTTTAAATCTTTGAAATCTCTTCTGTCTATAGTAATTATTGCCCTTTCTGGGTAATTTCAGTTTCTGGTACCTGTCTCACTTTTTTTTTAGGAGGGGGCCGAGCGATGGTGGATTCAGCCATTTTTCAAGCCTCCATGAATGGTTTGTTTAGGAGGGGAGTTAACTCCAGTAGAAGAGAGGAGGAGTCAAATGCAAAACTGAAGCTGGAGGTACCTGCAATTGGTTGTCTCTTGCCTCCTCTATAATTTTAGACAAGTCAATAACTTTCATTTAGCTCTCTTCCTAAATGTTTAAAAAGCTATAAAATCAAATCAGTTTGGTAGGCACCTTTGGCCCCTGTATCTCTCTCTGTATCTTTCTTTTGCCTTGTCTGTCAGTCCTCTCTGAAAGTAGGGAAAGAGAAAGCATGGACCATTGCTGGAGTAGCACCCAAAGTATGTGCAGCACAACCCATAAAAGCTCAGAGTTTTGGAATAAGTTGGACATGAACTGTCAGTTTATTCTTTCCTGTTTTCTTTGTAGGGCTTCGCTAACTGAGGTGAATATAATATTACGCTTGCGGGAAAAATTCTGTATAGAAACATTCCAAGATACCTTCACTCTGCCAAAAAGGCAGAGAATTAACTGAGAATTCAGGCTTTAGACTGGGCAAGTTTCCATGATCCAGTGGGTCACGAGTTCTTATTCTTTTCTTGATTTCTGCTGCCTGTCAATAGCTGAGGGGGAAGCACAGTCTTTCATTTACAGACTAGAAGACTGTGTGTAGAACAGTGCAACATGATGTGTTATGCCAAAGGCAACAATTATTGTTGTGTCAAGACATACATATTGCCAGGATCACGCATTTAATATTCTAATTGTCCACACACATATACTTATGAGAGAGTGAAAAAGACCAAAAGGAATGAATGATGCTTGGTGTCAAGTAAACTGCAGGACAAAAAGTGTGCCACAACGTAGCTTAAACTGATTTAAAATGTATTATTTTTACCTGCCAGTCTTCTGTTTCAAAAGTGCTCTGAATGCATTTTATTTTTAAATTAGATGTTTCCTGCTTGTATATTCCTGGCAGGGAGAGTCACCACTTGATTTAGCAAAACAGAGGAAAAATGTTTGGATGATCAATCATCTACAGGAAGCAAGACAGGCAAAGGGATACGACAGTCCGTCCTTTCTGAGAAAACTAAAAGCTGATAAGGTAAGAACTTGTGTACAACACTTAGGTAAAACAATATTACATATTATTGCGACTACTGGTTCGGGGGCATGTGTGCTTTTTTTAAGGTAAGCAGCTTGGTTGTGTGGTTTCCCCATATTTCAGTTTCAGGAAACATCTTTTTATTATGACAAAAGTAATTATAAAAGAGAAAGAAAAAAAACTTTGTTCAAGGCACCGGGAAAGAAAACCCTAAGCCTCCACACAGTTACCTTTAGGTTTTGTGCTAACTAAACATCAGGAAGGTACTAAGCGGTATGTTATTGTTGGGGATAATGAAGACACTCACAAAGCTGACTCTCAAGTTTTTTAGATATCCTGGACTCTTATCCCCTCTCTAATCACATAGTGCTTTGTATTGAATAAAAGAAACAGTATAATGTAATATATGAATCTCTAATGTGGAGGCCTTTTCTTCTCAGGTGGTTATTTAATTCTGCAGATAGGAGGGGATAAGAAATGAGGGTATAAATGGTAACAGCGTGAAAAACAGTCTACCTGCCTGTAGTTTGATAACTTACATAGAGTTAGATATTCTTACCAGGCAGTGTTGTGCTGGATATTAAGTATTGCTATCACTGATTTGTTACAAATTCTTGATTTAAAGATAAATTGCATCTTGATGATTAAAGCACTGGCTACAGCCTGTGCTTTAACTCTGTGGTAATATAATAATGCAGTGATTATTGACTTTAAGTGATTTGTGCATGGTGTTGTGTGTACATGTGCATTGTGACTGTGCCTTGAGTATCTAGAAAGGGTCCAGTGCCTTTATCAGGAATTGTACCCACGTAGTATAAGACAAAAAAAAGTCCTATCTTTCTTCATAGACACTTCAGTATGATTTTATCTATTACTTACATAACTGCAGTCTTTACAGTTCACTGACATTATCATGTGCTGTGTAGCCATTCATACACTTTGGCAGATTCTTAAGAAAGATCTGCTGTTGCTTTTATTCTGGATTAACAGCAAAGCTTGTAGAAGACATTTCTTCTAAAATAAACAAGTAAATAAAATTACTGATTTGTTATAACATTTTAGGAAGATTTTTTGTCTTGCATATTCATTGGAGATGTATAAATACAGGAAATGAGAAACATTTATCAAGATTCCCCTCCTTTATGTCAAGCTTCCTGAAAATTTGTTTAAGTTTTTGTGACTCCTTTTTATTATAGAATATTATTATACAAATTGTTCCTGAAAATAGAGTTACTTACTGGTATTTGTTTCTATATAGGAATTTCGCCAGAAGGTGATGCTGGGAACTCCTTTCCTAGTTATTTGGCTGGTTGGGTTTATAGCAGACCTAGACATTGATTCTTGGCTCATCAAAGGGCTGATGTACGGTGGTGTTTGGGCTATGGTGCAGTTTCTTTCAAAGTAAGTGTTTTACCAGGACACTTGTCTGTTTACTGTGCACACAAGAAGTATTTTGCTGGCATCTTTGTTGGATAAATAATCTTGACTTTCTGGTTTTGTGTGTTTCTTCAACATGCTACATGAATTTTGTGTTGGAATTTTTTTTTATTACTGTTTCTGGGAAAAGTCGTCTGGGACTTTGCGCTCCTGTAATGCCCTGTTGTCTGGCAAATAGTCGTTGGAATTACCTTGGGTGAATACTGCTAGCTAATAGAAACTAACAGCAGAGCAGAAATTCAGTCATTATCCAGAGGGGGGTGCTACATGTCTGTCTACAAAGAGCTACCTGCACGAATTTTGCAGAATGCAGTCAAGGGGAGATTTACTAGAAAGGAACAGAAAAAAAGATATGTGCTAGTGTGCTATTAAAACCTACTTTTTTTAATGTTTTCAAATACCTCAGTTAATCTGAAGAGATTTATAGATAGAAATGAAGTTAAAGTCAGATTTTGTAGCTTCTGTTGTTGTAGAAGGAGGTGACTAAAGAAGGCAGCTCCTTTCTAATGTTTTGAATCTGTTACCTGATCATAAAGAATTTCAGTTGTGTTGTGATTACTTTTAACGTCTGTAAATTCCTTTATATATACACATGTGCACACACACATGCATGCATGCTTCAGTGGAATTTCAGGATCTATAAACTACTTCATCTGTTCTTTGCTTTCCGTTGTCATACGTGGCGTGTGTAGAGAGAACTTGTATCTTCATACTTACAAGGTTCAATGCAAAGAAGTGATGGAAGAATGTTTATTTCAGGGACCTTAGCTGTTTAGAAAGTGACTTCTGGTATGTTTAGCAACTTCTTCTGGAATTTGGAGTAACTTAGTCACTCACACAGTTTATCTTAACTATATTTAACTATATTCAGAATAATCTTTAAAATGCAAGAGAATATGAAGGGGTGAATATGCTTCTGATGGCTTTTTTTTTTTTTAAATGAATCTTTGTTTTCCCAACTTTATATTGTCAGCTGTAACAGAAGCAGCAGATTAAAGAATCTGAAACATTTAAAGCATGTAGGCTAATAACGCAGGTGTCTCAAACTTTTTCTTCCTGAAGTAATTTTAATTTGCAGTTTTCATTGCATGGGTTTCCAAAATACCTTTAGCACTGAAATCTCATAAGTAGATGTAGTCTGCAACCACTACCCACATATCTCTCTGGTGAGACCACTCCTGGAATACTGCATTGAGCTCTATAGCCCTCAGCACAGGAGGGACATGGACCTCTTGGAGCGGATCCAGAGGAGTGCTGCAAAAATGAAGAAAGGCTTGGAACCACTGCCTTAAGAAGAAAGGCTGAGAGAGTTGGGGTTGTTCAGGTTGGAGAAGACTTCAAGGAGACTCTGTTGTGCCCTTTCAATACTTAAAGGGGGCTTATAAGAAAGATGGGGAAAACTTTTTAGCAGAGCCTGTAGTAATAGGACAAGGGGTAACGGTTTTGAACTAAAAAGAAACTGAGAGAAGGTTAGACTAGATATTAGGAAGAAATTTTTTGCACTGAGGGTGGTGAAGCACTGGAACAGGTTGCCCAGAGTGGTGGTAGATGCCTCATCCCTGGAAACATTCAAGGTCGGGTTGGATGGGGCTCTGAGCAACCTGATCGAGTTGAAGATACCCCTGCTCACTACAGGGATGTTGGACTAGGTGGCCTTCATGGTCCCTTCCAATCCAAACCAGTCTATTATTCTATGTAGACTAGTACTCTCACAGGTTTCTAACTGCTTTCACAGTGTGGTTTTAGCCAGTTCTTGACATTCACTTCAGAAGTAAATAGCATTCAGTCATGACCCTTCAAATGGACAGATTGAACATGGGAATTTCTTATGAACTTTGAAGACAGAAGTGAAGAAAAAGTTTTTTTGGTGTATATTGCAATATCCCACATGGTACGTATTTTAACAGGAAGTGTTTTTCAGGAGTAGTAGTTCAGGATTTGCATTTTATACATCAAAACTTATGATCCGACACTGTTCCTACTTTGCAGGTCATTCTTTGATCACTCCATGCATAGTGCACTGCCTCTGGGAATATACTTGGCAACGAAATTCTGGATGTATGTGACGTGGTTCTTCTGGTTTTGGAATGATATCCTTTTTTGTGTAGAGTAATAAGTAGTATTTTTTCATGTTAGCAGTATGAAGTAATACCTAGATATGTCCTGTGTACAAGAGTAAGTAAACTAATGAAAGTTTTAAAATGTCTGTCTCTATTAAATGTTGCTTTCTATATCAATGGTAGTTATTTTATCACTTAAAATATACGTGCACTATTGCTTTGCTTTAGCAAGTGAAAGATTTTTCTTAAAATTGGCTTACAGTAGCCTGCCAAATTTCCTGTGCTTTACCGCTTTCCTAAGTGAGGGAAATGTAAGCAACTCTATAAAATACGCTCGAGCTGTGAGGTGACAAGGTGTAATTGACTGCATTTTTACCCACTGCTTTTCTGAAAAAGCAGTAGGTAATTTCATGATGTATATCAGTTCTGGTGGTATTAGCTTTACAGTTTGTTCTTCCTAAAGATTCTGCAAATACCATTTCATGCAAACTTCAGATACATTTGTTAACTGTATTTTTGGTCTCTGAAGATGTATACATTAACTACACTAGGGGTTACAGATTCAGCGTATGCCCACCTTTTTAGAGTTTTTTTTTTTTAGATCTGCCTCGATATGGCTTTTTTTGTACTCACAGGCATAGAAATTGATTTAGAGTTCACTGAAGAATGTCAGTTATCCACCTTAAGGAAATAGAGTCACATTTTTAAGGAACTTTCTTGGGAACTGTAATTACAATAGCAGAGAAAACAAAACAGAGATTTAATGTTTTATTAAATGTTTTATACAGTTCATATAATAGTTGTAAATAGTTGAAGTGAACTTAATATTTATGATAGATTTTGGCTTGGCTTTTCTAGAAATGTATTTTCTTTTCATTCTCAAAGGAATTACCGTGAAATAGGATAGTAGCAGTGCAACCCTTTTATCATCTTGTTAATATGTTCTCCAACCTTATCTAAATAAGCCTCACATTTTTGGGTTGAGAACAAAGAGGAGACCCTGCTTCCATGCTGCCTTTGTTTTCCATGCTGACAGGTGCTGCTGTGAATAATAGCCGCCCCATAGGACTGGAGATGTCTGCTGTTTCACATGTGAAAAAACCTTAAAAATGTTGACTAAAAAAAAACACAGTAGAAATAATTCTATCAATAATAGCATGAGTATGTCTTGAAATAGTTATTTAGAAATGCTGATCCTACTACCAGCCTCTCTGGCCTGATTTTCTATATTTTTACGCAGTTAAATTTATTAGTAACTGCAGAAAGAGGAAAGTGAATACAAAAAGAATATAAAAAACATTTTAAACAGTGATGCTTAAAAACAGAGATGTACTTTTCTAGATCTTAGGGCCTGTAGTAGAATGCTTTAAATGTGTCAGTCTAGACTGAATTTACCTTTCTGTTCTTTTTGATAGGAAAACCTGACTTTTGGAAAATAGGAAAATATGAGTTTCTGTGACAGTTTTAGATTCTACTCCATCTCACTTTTGAATCTCAGCTTTTCATACCTTGTAGGTTTTCCGTAGAAACTCACACTTAGGTTGCAAATGTTGAGCTGCAGTGCTTTCTCCTGCTAATGTAACCAGCTTGAACCACATCTAGGAATGTGTGAAACTTTAACTCAAAGTCCTTTATCGTATTAAAATGGCTGCACAGCCAACACAACTTGATGATGGCCTCTGTCTTGATGTAGAAGTCTGTTCCTTAAGGCTGGCAAATTGTCAGATTTGTATCCTGAAGCTTGTATTTTCTTCATATTTGTACCAGATTGCTTAGATTTTTGTTTCTGTTAGCCATTCTGATCAGTGTAACTTGAAGTTTGAGGAGGTGGTCCTGTCACAGAATAATGTTCGTTGTCCACTAGGAGGTAGTAACCATAGACAATTAACTACCCTAATAAAGTATGACATCAGAATGTCAATAAAATACTGCACTGCTTCTGTAATTTAAGGGAGGTGCCTCAAAACCTTTGCAACAGTCATCTTGTACGCAGTAGTAGTAGTCTAAAAACTTCAGTTACTAATTGCTTTCATTAGAGCTGACACAATTCTCTGACAAGCAGTTTTAGAGACTTAGTGCTTGAGGCCATCTTCCTTTAATTGGTGATTTTTAATTGGAAGTCTTTGTAATAAGATTCCAAATTCATTCTTCTTCTGGAAAATTGCCCTGTAGCTTTATTGGAAAAAAAAGAAATTTGCATGCCTGCTCTATTTTTATCGCATAAGGCACAGCATTGTGGTTGGAGAAAGGATTCTTGTAGTTTTACAGCTTTATATTATTACTTGCAGCAGACAAGTACTACTTTATGCTCAGTGATGTTCGGGTGATAAAAACTGTTCCAGTTTCACAAATTCTGACCATCTTTTGCTCCATAAACAAGTTTCTAACCTTAATCAACTATTGTTAATTGCCTTACTGGAACTTTATATTATAAATAATATAAAGGTCTTAATTGCTGCAGGTGCCACTTTAGTATTCAGGTGCTAGGTAAGAATTTTCTTTTCTTACAGATATTTTGAAGGTATCTGGAAGGTCATCTGATCTTCTGGGTTTGATCCTAATGAGAGAAAAGGGTATTCAAAACAATGTATTATAAAGAACAAACAACCAAATATTAGCAGTGCCTTTTCTTGAATTTCAGGGTGATCACATGAAAAATGAGTCTCTAAATTCCAAGGCTTAATGATCTATCTTCTAAAAGACCAATCTTGAAAGTAAATTCTAAAGTTTAGATGAAAGTAGTCTGCTAATTTTTTTGTGTTTCCATTCCATTGGATTGGAAACAGTTTCTGGAGTCTGTTATGTTTTTTAAATATAAATCCTATTCTTGCTGAGAATGAGGAAGTTAAAATCTATGTATTTATGGATATATATGAGTCTGTGGTCCTGTGCTTCCCTGCCACTGTTTTGCTGCTTCCCTTTGACTGCGTTTTGTCCATAACGAAGGATAGTTCTGTCTTGCTCTTTTAGTGTACTTGAATCTTCTACTGTTTCTGGAGAAGCTGGAGAATACCCTGAAAGTCCTACACGCTAAATCACTATATTTTAATTTAGTTTTGTTTTTAAAAGGATTTAGAAATACGCTTTTAATAACATAAGACTAGAATTTCACATTTCATTCTTTTTCATTAGCATTTATAGGTAGAAGGTTCTCTTGTGTCCTGTAAAAATTCAGGGTACACATACTGAGTTTGTATCTCAGTTGTTCATGCAGTCTTTTCAGTTCCAGCTGAACAAATAGTGCCTGTTATGTCAGAAGGTTCTTATGCTGCTCTGTTTTTCTAAGATGTCAGGGTTTGCTGTAACCCAAAATATTAAAAATATTTTTTTTGGTTCTCCCACTTCCATTTGGTGGAAATGGAACTGTACAGTTTTTAGTAATTAGTCTTTTTTTTGGTGTAATGCTGAGATAATGAGATGCCATAAGCCAACTTACACATCTTTTAAAGTAATTTATCATTGAATGATACTGTATTGATTATTTTGTTTCAAATATACTTCATGTATTGATGGGGTTTAGGTGAAAGAAAACCGCTGCTGCTCAGATTTTTAAAATATCCCTAGTTGAAAACTGGCTGTAGGAGAATTCATGATGATTTTCATGCTTTCACAAAGCTGTTCCAATAGCATAAGACTTTTAAAAACTGTAAAAAGCCAGCTGGTACAGTTAAAAAAGAAAACAGCCCAGAACCATTCACATTAACAAGTTAGTATCAGGAAAACACCAAAAAGCCTGGCATGCAGAAAGAAGCCAGCAACTGTGTTTCTAAAGGAACTCGAGATCCAAAAAATCCAGGCCCAGCTTATCTGGAAGTTCAGTTTCTGTGTCTAAATACCTTTTCTAAATTTAAAAAAAAAAAATATATATATATATATATATATGGGGGGAGGGAAAGAGGGCAGTGATTTTTTTTTAGCAAACTACGGGATTTTATGTTAGCTAGCAGATGGAGGTAGAGAGCACTTACAGAGCTTCAGCTGATTTAAAATGGATTTTGTCTAATAAATGCCTAGTCAAATGAGGCTTCTTGTGTAGTTGTCTGCTGTTACCTCCCTCGGTTCTTGGATCTGATTGTACAGCTGTTGTATGAATTGGCAGGTTCCTTAGCATGTATTGATCTCAGACAGCTTACACTAGCTGCAGATCTTTCATTTTACGAAAAGAGGACTTTATTACCGGGTCTGTAATTAGTGGAAAGGGAGCATCTTGTTATATGGTGTTTTGGCTTGGTTTCTGGCTCTTGTGTGGTACGTAGTTGTGATAGCAGCAAACTTCCTATGTTTGGGCCCTTTTAAACAGGCTGCAGTTCAGGGTGCAAGATTAACTCATCATATATATGTTTACCTCATTCATTGATTGTGGGGTTCTTGTTGGGTTTTATTTTTTTTTTCTTTCATGAAATTATGATCTTGCTTTCAAGTGGTTTTCTGAAATAATTTTCTACCTCTTGTACTTGTTCTCATAGTTGAAGGATATTGATTAGAGCCAAAAGTAAGAAGTGTTTCATGTGTGTTTCTGCTTTATCTGTCATGATGGGAACTGGAGAAGCTTCATAAAAGACAGCAAATTGGTGACAGGACAGAAGGTGAATGCCTGCTATCATGCATTTTACAGCCCTTAACAATATGGTAATGTATTTTTCCTTGTGTAATTGTAAATGAGGATAAAATGAAGTCCCCCCTGAGGAATCTATTCCCTACTCTGTAGCTAATGCAAACTTACAAGTGTCACTTGTTGGGCACTGTTTCTCTGACTTACTTAAATATCTTGATACTGAAGATAGATTGGATCTGACTTTTTCCTTTCTGTCTGAGTGATTTAAAGTAGGTGAGAAGAATCTCACAATTGGCATTGTTTATCTACATCAGATGCCAGAAGTATTCCAGAGAAGACAGTTCCAACTTTCCTTTCTCCTTCAATGTCCGATTGATTTTCATCTCTTCTCCCTGGTTTTGCTTAAAACTTATGAGAAGTGTGGTTTTGAAGGTAGTAATGAAGACTACTGGTGACTTGGTCTTTCCCATTTACATAGTTACTGCTCATCTATACTAAATTCTGCTTTCTTATTTAGTCTCCTGATATCTTCCATCCTCAAAAGTACCTTATCTGCCACCATTTACACTGTTGTCTGACACCATTGTGATAAAAGCAAAAGCAAAACTTAGACTCTGCAGGGAGTCTCTTTTGCTCTTTCTGTATTTTATGGAGTAAAATGGGGGAAGGGTAAGTTCAGAAAAATTCTGCATGCTGACTTCCTAATTGTGCAGCTTGGATCAGTGGGCAGTTGTGTTACGTGGGTTGTCCAAATTCTAGTCAGTAAAAAAAAACTTGCAAAAAATTTCTGGTTATAAAAAACCTTCTAATGGATTGAAAATAATTTGTCTTTCCCCCTATCTTCTTTAACAGTCTAGACATGACATATAGTAATTAGGAATGAGTCATTTTTTTTTTCAATTATTGTTTGTAACAGATGTCTGGTTAAGTTACTTCTAATGAAAAAACAGTTTTCACTTCTGTGGCAAAAACCCTGTGATACTTTTAATATTCTAAAGAAAATATCATCTCTCTCTAGCTATATGAATAGGATAAACCATCTTATTCATGGCAGCAGGTAATTTTAGAAGACAAATAGGAAGAAGTTATTAGATTGTATGAATATTAAACTCAGGGCTTTTAATCTGTAATGTATCAAACAGAACTGTGAATGTTAGGTTATAGTGTTCCCCCCCCCATTATAAACTTACTGGAAACAGCTTGCTATGAAAGATTAGTTAGGAAATCTAGGAATTATTAGGAAATAATCTAGGAAAGACTAATTAGACTTAAGTGAGTTAATAACAAGTCTTCTACTATGTAAGTGATATGATTGAAATTTTAAGGTAACTTACCCATATTTTTAAATTATGAATTCATAGCTCATTCCTTCCCCCCAGCAAAGGGAAAACAAAAGTTATTTGGGATACTCTTCACACGAACAATGAGACTTTGTTAGCATTTCAGAAGTGAAAAAGAGGCCTTACTTGTATTTATGTGGATTTCACATCACAAGAGCAATGTAGAAGGATTTGATGATACTTACTGTTCTTTTTTTTTGTTTGTTTGTTTGTTTTTCATTTACTATTTCCTTATATCTGTTTGATGTACATTTGTTTATGTGATTTGGTTTATGTGATTTTTTCTTAATACTGCTTAATGCTTTCAATAAACATTTTTTCCAAGTACAAAGTTGAGCAGAGTAGAATATACTTGTAAATATATAGTAAAATATACTTGAACGTGTGTTCTGACTTTCAAGTCCAATTTTTTCAAAGCAAGCCATGTAATATTTGTTTTTAAGTCTTCTGTGCAGGATTGTGTAATGCAAACACACAATGTATTAAACTTGAATTACAGAAGAAGTTCTAATGATTACCAAAGTAGAGAGAAATACTCATCTAAGTTACTCAGAATGTCATGTAAGTTAAATGTGCAGTGATTTATGCCTAAGTGTCTTTTCTGCCTGGAAAATGTTGTAGGGGCTTCTGCCACCACAGCTTTGTCAAATATGGCATCTCCTTGCAGTTATGACTGACAACTGATGGGTTCTTTAATCAAGTCAGTCAAGTGTTTTGTAGGTTTTTTCCGGGTAAATGGTTTTCCACCTTGTGGAAGAATCATGTCTGGAGTATTTGTTTTTTCAACATCATTGCCAAGAAATGTTTTAATTCTTTGAAGAAATGTGAAGTGTTGTCAGACTAGACACGTTGTATGGCAACTCATTCAACACAGGAAATATATTTTAAAACTAATGATTATTTTCTGTCTTTATATGGTAATTGACTTTATAAACACTTCAGAGAATACTAAATCCCGTGAGTTTTAAGTATTAGATGTGTTAGTATGTTAAAAATAACTTTCATTGATGTAAAATATGGGTATTGCCTTAAACCAGGACCAGGTTTCAGGCAGTCCCTTTCTTGGAGATATGTGGTATCGAGACATTACCTTGCAGCAGTGGTCATTGCAGCACAATTCCTTCTATGGCTAGGGAACCATCCTGTCTGTGATCTAATGGGAATGTCAGGCCACTGAAGCCATAGGCAGTCAAATGGCTGTGTTATAAATAGAGCTATGAAATGTTTATTGTGAAAACAGGAAATACTTTTCGGAAGATAAACTTCATGGAATTTAATTTATTTAAAAGAGAAAAATAATTACAAAACCTGAACTTTAGTTATTCATTCTTTAGAAGGATAAAGTGCTTCAGCAACACCTCATGAAGAAGAGTATTTTAAAAGTAAGTTTTCAAGTCAAGCAATAGAAAGTACTGAAAGCCAAGCTTGTTCTTATAGCAGCGTTGAATTTTGTCAGTTAATTCAGAAGACTCAAGGGCATTTGTAAAAATTAAATTTATTTACATTTTCTTTCAGAATTATCAGTGGGTATTTTCAAGAGCAAATTTTGTTTTAAAATTCAGATTCCTTGACTTCAAACACATCTCAATTTTTTCTTTATACATCTTCCATTCCTCGCTAATAGCGTTGCACTTTTCTACAATTTTGGGAAATCCTGGAAATCTGATCCAGGAATCATCAAAGCCACAGAAGAACAAAAGAAAAAGGTAAGGCCATGAGATACAACTTGATCTTCAGCAGCCTCCAACCAGTTGGTCAGAGTAGTTTGCTGTTTGGTGCATAAATTTTAATAAATGGTTGTATAACAAAGGTCTAAAATGCTGAGGTTTTCCTTTCACTTGTCATCCACGTTTCTTTTTTTTTACATTTGGAATTCATGTTCCAGTGCTTACTCATTTAAAGTTACATTTAGTTCATTTTGAGTAACAAAATAATAACTTAGATTTTCAAGGTAAAAAAGTTGAAAAAGCGGTTGGATGAAAATGAAAATGTGAAATTTCGGATTTTTGCCTTACTGAAACAAATGACCCTTTATGGTATAAATGTTGGTTAAGTTGAGTCTAAAAAAAATTCCAGAATTTAAAGCACCTCTAGTTTTCCTTAACTTGTTTCTAAAAGTGTTTGACCGGGGATAAAAAAATAACATATTTTTATTTTGATTTAAATATAAGTGAAAATGTGGATGATCTAATGATATCTTTCCAAGACTTTTTAACACTATTGTTAGCTTTTCTAATTTTTGTTGTTGTTAAAGTACATTGCACTCAGCAGCCAAACTCAGCATTGAATATTGCAAAATTATACAAGTAGCAGAAACATTTTGCATGTTTACTTTTGGGCAAGTTTCCTCTAAACTCACATCCCACCAAAAGACCCTTCTATGCTTCTGTTACACGCTCATTTCTGAAAACACCTCTGTGGATTGATATCACACACTTGAAGTTACAGATTTTTGTACCAATAAACATATAATAGCCTTTAAAAGACAATTGTGATAGCTTAAATGATTTTTCTTTTTTTCTGATAGATTATTACTGAGTTGATAGTCAATTTGCAGATTTACTTTTGCAAATTCCCCCTCTGTTCTTGCAAACTTGCCAACGTAAAGGCCAGACTAAATTCTCTTTCTTTAAATGGACTAAATTAAATAGAAGAATTGACAACCTTATTTTGGGTTTGTTTCAGCAAATTGCACAAATATGCGATTCATTTGATCTATCTACTTAAGTAGTTCAGCGTGGTTACAAAAGCCTGGCTGAACCAGGTAGGAATTGTAGAATGCAAGTTGTTCAGTTAGATCCATATATAAAACCATGAATATTTTGGATGTCTTGCATTGCAGCTAGGTAAATTGTGAAATGATCTGTTACCAGACTGCAGGGTGCGCATCTTACCTTTGTGCAGTGTGCTGCTTTCTCATGTATTTGTAATTTGTCTCTAAATATTATATGTTGAGTTAGCCTTTTGCTTTGTAATAAGCAACCAAAAAATTCTTTTAATTCCAGTTGATCAAGTTAAGTATGTTTTGAAATGTGTAGTAAGCAACAATTCCAGATGTTTGTTCTACTGATCTGTCATGTCCTTCCTTCTGTTACGAAATAACGCAAGTGACTCTTAAAATAAGTAAATAAATAATAAACTGTTCTATGTTTTCAAAATCAAATATTAATACTTCAGAAGCACAGAAAATAGAGCCAACGTTTATGAGCCACAAAAATGTGACTCAAACTTGATTACTCCTGGGTCTCTGTGCTCTAATCTCTAAAGAGAGTTCTGTTTAAGTGATTTATCTGCTCTTATTCAGTTCTGTTCTCCTGAGCCTTGGCATCTTGCTTGTAGACAATGCTGAAACCCAGTGTCTAGCATCACTAGACATGTAGACTAGAATGTATGCATTCCTTTGTGCATCCTTCCATTAGTCTGTAGTGTAGTGTATACTCCCACTAAAATCAGAGGAATTCTTTATGAAATTGTCCAGAATATATTAAGGTATCAAAAACTACATCAGCAGCGTTGAAATCGTGGTAGATATGCCTTGCTTGGTTTTTTTTGTTTTCCGTTAATCTGGTTTATTTACAAAAGTTACTCTTGTCAGGGAAGTTCTGTAATTGTGAGTCCTATAGTGGCAAGTTTTGTTAGAGCGGTAAGGGATGGCAGAGGGGAATGGGAAAGGGATGTAAAATACTGAAGTTGGCAAGAAGCAAAAGGGACACGGGAGGGCTTTGAATGGCAGTGGTTGATTGGCGAGGAGATGTGAAGGGATGCAGAGGTGGAGACTATAGCAAATGGAAATTAAACAAGCAATAAGAAAAAATAGTTCAACTTTAAGCACTTATTTAAGTGGTATAAGAAAAATTGTAAAGATCGTTCTTCAGTTACCTAAGATTAGCTGGGAAAGTGTTAAGACCTGATTTACCCCCGGACTGTTGACTGTAGCTCTTATTCATGAGTTTGAGGAAAAATTTGTGTAAATGTTTCCTGACCAGTTAAGAAATGTAGTGTTTTGAAGGGAAGCTTCTGCAGCTTCTGTCAAGACGTCCACCTTAGTGGTCATCATCTAATACAGCAAGTTATGTTTATATTGCTATGATGAGAAAATAGTTGTAATGACTGTTCTGTTGCTTCTGCAGTTAGAAACCATATTGATGCATAAGATATACATGGTTTGAAAGGCAGCAGTAGATCAATCTGTTTGCCATTAGGCTATTTATGCTGAGCGAATTCCTTCTGGTTCAAGGAAATCTCTTCTGGCAAGAAATATTTTCAGGATATCTTCCAGAAAATTTCATCTACATCTCAGGTGGCATGATTCCAGTTGCTGAATTTTGATTTGGAGACCATTTAATGGAGTAACAGGTTCCTTCTATTCCAACAATGAAGGGGATATTGAAGGAGTACACAGAATAAGAAAAGTTATCATTTAGTGTGAAGGTACAGGCATGCTTTAACTGGTAACTACTTCTATGTATTCCTTGACCCATAATGCAGTAGTGTCTGTAAAAGGAGGTTTGGCTTGCATTATTTCTTTCTTGAATGTTTAACATACGAGGAAAGAGGTAAATGCAGATTTAAAGGTTTTCATGGGGTACGTCTGGAAAGAAAGTCTGGTTTTTAGACTGGCTGATCCTGCTAGGTAATTTTATTTCTGTTAATAAGCTTGCTTTTTCTCTAATTAAATCTAGATAGACCAGGAATAAGTATAAATTTGAATTAATTTAGAAGTAAAAATACATATTGGTTTAACAAAATAGGTTTAAAATAACTTTCAGCTGAACTGGAGTTGTTCCTGTTTCTAGAAAGTACTTGAAACCAATGTAGAGTTCACAATGCTTGGCTTGAGAAGTAGCTCTGTTTTAGTGGTTGGCAGCATTCATTTCTATGCCAAATTCCATTGTTTGTTTCTTTTGTTTTCTCTTTTTTCCTGCAGACAATAGTAGAACTTGCAGAAACAGGAAGTCTGGACCTCAGTATATTCTGCAGTACCTGCTTGGTAGTGTATTTTTTTGTCATTTGCAACACTGGTATTTCTCTTTTTTTTTTTTTCATGTTAGGCCAAAACTAGATCTTCCTATACTGAACTCATTGTTTACCTTAATAATGCAATTTTAAAGTAAGGATTTATTTGTAATTTTTAATTTAAGCGGTGTTTCCAGCAAGTAATATATCTGTACACAAAAAAACCTACAACAATAAGAGAAAAAAATTATCCCTGTGTAAATAACTTGCTAGTGTTGAAATCCAGATACCTAATGTATCTACCAAGATGGTTGGTTATACACCTAGCAGGTTATGAATATCACAGGTGTCATCCCACCACCTCTGTAACTCACAGTGAAATTATGTGGTGCTTCTAGTAAGATTTTTTTTTCAAAAATCAAGTGTATTTCTCAATTTGGGAGTCATCAGGACGGGGTCGGAGCGGGTAGAGGGTCAGAATCAATTTGTAATGCTTGAGAGATTGTGAGCAAGTATGTTACTTGAACTAATTAATACCTAGCTTTCCCTACAGAAAATTTTGAGAAAAGAGCTGTTTAAGTAAAAAAAAAAAGCTAACCATAGTAAATGTGATGCAGTTCTTTTCTAGAAAGATAACTAGTAAATATGAAATTATCGAGATTATCAGTGTTACACTGTAATGCACTGACCTATGTAGAACATGGATGATGTTAATATTCCCAAAATTGCATCTGGAAAATTATGTACAAGTATGGCACCTTAAAAAAATATATGTATCTGTGCATACATATCTCAAAACATTTTCTGTCGGTTCTTTTATTGCTATTCTATATTTCTTTCAAAACATGACCTTTAAAAAAAATCGTTGGGAGTAATTTGGCGTTTTAAGTTTTGTTGCATTCCATTTGGTGAGTCATGTTGCTGTCTTTAGAAAGTAAGTTGGAACACTTTACATGAAAGCTCAGTTATGAATGATACTGATAGAATCAAGGAACTCAAACTCATTTTGTGCTTTCATTGTTAAAAAGCTGAAGTGAAGCTGGTTGCTATACAAAGCTCGGTAGCTGGAGGGGATAGGAGAACTTTGTAAGAAAAAAAAAAAGAGAAGAAAAAGGTCTAGATTCCAAATATACAGAAGTTTGTGGTAGATTGTGGAGAGCTTAAGCTTAATAACTAAAAGTGCTTTAAAAGTTAGCATTAAGTTGGAGGTTCTCTAAGAGGTTAACAATAGGAAAACCAACTTGTATTTAAAAATAGTGTTTTTTCTTCTATAAGCTTGTTGGGATGTTTTGCTGTTCTAAACAAATGTTAAAATCCATTACAGATACGGAAACCAGTGAGGTCCAAACACTGTGGTGTGTGCAATCGATGTATAGCGAAGTTTGATCACCACTGCCCGTGGGTGGGTAACTGTGTAGGTGAGTAGTTTACTAAAATATATTGTTGTAAGAGATAAGAAGGGAATAGCTTCCAAAATCTACCTTGCATGTTGTGCAGGGCTTTGTCCTTGTTTCATAGTAAAAGTGACTTGGCTTCTGCTGAAGTCCGAGAAAAACTGTTGAGGACTTTTGGTAGAAGGAGAAGCATTTTCATATTGAGCTTAATTTTTTTTTCTGCATTTGATTCTCAACATTATTCTCATTTGTATTGTTTATTATATACACATACTCAGTATTGTTTTGTCTAATTCTGTTTCCTACCTGTATGTTTTTATGAACATAAACTCTAATTATTCAAAGATGCAAAGCTTAAGTTCATTTTACAGTCTACAGAAGTAGTATGTACTGATTCCACCACTGGCTATTATCCATTACATAAAATAAAAATTTTTATCTCTGCTGATAACTTTCTAATTTAATGGGAAAGTGTATGTATTAAAAAATGTAAAGATCATAGCAGTTAGATACAGAGTGACTGATTTCCTGTTGAGGTGTTCTCCTTTTGTAGACCCTCCAGGTAGTCATTCGTTCTCCCCAGTGATGATGGAAGGAGCAAGTATAGAACAGGAATAAAAATCTGTAACTGCTACTATTCCCCGTTTTATTTTCTCAGAAACTTATTTGAAAGCCTTTATTATGCAGGGAGCACAGAAAACTTCACAGCTAGGAACTGAGTACTGCTAGCTTCACCATTAATTTTTTTTTTAGGACGCAAACAGAGTTAAGTTTAATCATGGCAAGGAATTAGGATCTGGGATTTGTTGACATCTGACAGCAAATAAATGCTTCATTGCAGTTTTTCCAAATACATATATATGATAATGGATAGTCACAGTAGTTTTTTCTTAAGAGCAAGAGTAGAATAGTCAGTGCTGGCATTTTAATTCTAGTAGGGCATCACTGATGTGTCACTGAGATGAGCTTATAGCATTCCCTTCTACTTTACATTTCCTATTGATTTCACTACCCAATTTACTTTTGATTTGTATTTTAGATGTTTTACAATGGTGAACTAAGATTTTTTTTTAAATCAAAAAGGCGGGGGGGGGGCGTAGGCTTAGGTTTTGGAGTGTGTTTAGTGACAGTTTGTTTTGTACGAGGACTGAGGAGTACTTGTTGATGGGATAGAAATATCCAGTATTTTATCAGTAACTCTGAAAGCATAAAAACCAGCTAGCGGAGGAAAAAAACTTAGTTTGTGAGTATTAAAAGTATATATGAAAAATGGGATTATGTTAGGTAGAGGAAATGTTTTTTAAAAAACAGAACCCTCCTGCTAGTGTTCTTGTACAGAATGGCATAACTAGAGGTACAAGTAAACATTAGGATGCTTGAAAGTATGCTGGGGAAGAATGCATTAGAAATCCCACTATGGGAACAGCTCTGATAACAGCCCTGAACTGGGGGAGTGATGGTCTGGATGACCTTATCTGGCTTCTCTTGTCTTGTTCAGATTGGTACACGGTGACTCTGAGTATAAACCAGAAACCACTCTTGAAACAGCATTCCTGATATGTTTGCCAAAAAGGGAAACATGAATCATGCTTTTCTGGAAAGGGTGAATTTGGAAATGTTTTACATAGTCTTCTGTTGAATGTATTAGAAGGATAAGAATTTTACTAAAGATAGGACTGAGAAATTTTGTAAGAGCATGTACAGACACTCTAAAATAAATCCTTTGGAGAGAAAACTTGCCACGTAAAAGAGGCTGAAACACTCTCAAGATGTTTACAAGGGGTGCAGACTATTTGAAAAATTTGCAATTGAAGCAAATTATTTTCATCATACCCACAAAAATTTACTTAAAATTGCAGTGAGCTGGTCTCTAAAGGTGATTATGCCTTATTATCTTTTTAGCAGAGTATCGAAATGGCATTATGTTTCTTATAGTTGGTTGTTTGAAAATGAAAAATAACAGATTTTATTAAACTTGCAATTGCATTTCAAACACAAACTGCAGACTTGCATCAGAAATTAAGTTTTCAAGTAATAGCATGAAGGGAGTTAAGAATCAAATATTAAATCTTTATGTCACATGTGTTATGCTGACATTGTATTGAATTCTTGTTCTGATAGCAGGGACTCAGAAAGTGGTCTCCTGTACATGAGACATTATTTTATAGTTTAGAATAATGATCGCTTTTTCCTATCAATGTCAATTCTTCTCCAAGGGGCTAAAAGTAGGAAAAAATAAGAAATTAACAGCCTAAATCATGCAATATAGCTCTATCAATAAATAAAAGAAATTATCTTTATTATGTGTTTTTGCTTATGTATAATATAAGCACAACCAAATGTAAGAAATTAGCAGCAATTCTTCGAGCTTCGTGTTAACTGTGGGGGATAACTGACTCCGATACTGCCAGTCCAGGGCGGAACTGTAGAGAATAGTGCTGTGTTTGCTCAGTCCTAATTTAGATACAGAAAAAAAGGCAGTTTCTCCACTTTCTTTTTCCAAAGTCTTTTTTTTTTGTAACTATGACCAAGATTGTGCCTGTCCCATTTATAGTCTTAAATGCTACACATACCAAATCCAGACAGAGTTCCTGTTCAGCAGAATTTGGTTTAATGTCATTGAAGATACTGCTGGAAGGAACATCTCATCCAGTGCCTCTCAGATGAACCTCTAGGTCATCATTTAACTTCTGTATTTTTAAAGAATGTCTTTTCTAAAACTTAGCAGCTCTCAAATTTAGTATGCAAATGAAACCGATACCTTAGGGACATTCCTAATACAATGTGTTTTATGTCTGAAGGAACTTGTTTGATTTTCAGGGAAATTTCTTGTGTTTAGTCTAGCTAGTGTTGTTTGTGTATTTTTCCTCATCCCTTATTTATACAGTCTTTCATTCACTTGCTAAAAGCACTTGATTATTTTCTGCCTCCAGAGGATGCTCTTGCTTTAGCAGGCAAAACATTTGACATAATGAAGAAGTAAATGCTGTGCTGATAGATGATGACAGCCAAATCTTTTGTAGCCTATTAGCATCTCTGTGGGTTTAGTTTACAGCCTAGAGCTGTTGGAAGGTTGCAACAGTGGACATATTTTACAAACAGAAGGAATGCTGATCACTTCAGAATTATGATGTACTTGCATAAAAGGCAACTTTTAACTATTAGTGTTAAAAATAGATCAGTCTTTTAATAACTGGATTTTCTTACATTTAAATTCTGTCTTAAGCAGAACAGGATTTATCACATTCATTATTTTAGCCAGGCAGTTATGCCTTGTCTATTCAGTTAAATATATTTGTTTTACAAATTCTATTAGACATTTTATTTTCAGCTAGCTTCATCAAGCAGGTTTAAACCTAGGTTATGAGCTAGCTTATTCTGACAATTTTTTAATGGGATTTTAAAAATATTTATTGATGTCTGGCTGTTCAGGGCTCTGCAACAGCTGTCACCAACATTGTTCTAAATATTGTCTATCAATAATTTTACTAGCGCATGAAAGAGGTTACAAATAAAATGTATTTATGTGAATTGCAGCTGTTGAAATTGAAGAAAGAGCCCATCGCTTTGTTGTCTCGAATTAGAAAAATAAATCATAAGTAAGCGAGCAGATTTCACTGCTTTTGAGGTTATATTGGCTTAATATTGGAGAGTAGTGTTTCTGTACAGAATAATAAGTAGCACCTCTAAGCCACCAATTAAACTTCGTGATGTAGTGTTGTCTGTCTTCTGAAAGTGTAGTAATTGGATCCCTGTTGTTCTTGTGCAACTTCAGGAGCAGGGAACCATCGCTATTTTATGGGATACCTGTTCTTCCTGCTTTTTATGATCTGCTGGATGATTTATGGATGTATCTCTTGTGAGTAAATGTGTGGGTTTGGGCTTTTTTTTTTAAAACAAAATTGCTTATAAATAACTTTATTGGTGTGGATTTTTACACAGTTTTGAATATTTTTATTCTGGAATTGAACTGCATGTTAATAATTGACTAATAATTGTATATTTTAAATTAGAAGATGATGGTTTTCTTGTCCTAGATTTCTTTCTTCATCACAGCCAAGCATGTGCATGTGTCATGTATTCAAGGAGTTGGGAAAGGAAGAGAGAGCAAGTAATACTATTTTGACATGTTGCCATTTTCTTATTTAGTGCATTCTAATGTGGGCTTTAGGCTGATGTACGGCAATCAATTTGTATCTTCTGTATGGTTTTTGACACTTTGTTTTTTCTCTAGACTGGGGTTTCCACTGTGAGACAAGTTATGCAAAGGATGGATTTTGGACCTATATTACACAGATTGCTACCTGTTCTCCATGGATGTTTTGGATGTTTCTAAACAGTGTTTTTCACTTCATGTGGGTAGCTGTGTTACTCATGTGTCAGATGTATCAGGTATGGAACAGCACTTTGTTTGTAATGCTGAGTCTTGAAAGTGGCATAAGAATATCAAATAGTTCTGTCATTTAAATTTGAATATTTGTTATGCAAGACCAAGCGTTCAGCCTCTCAGCCAGGCTGGGGGAGGCAGGCATCTGTTGTCTCTGTATATTGGGCATCATTCACTTCTCATTCACTTGTGGTTTTTTTTTTTTTTTATGAGAGGTTAAATACCTTACTTCCACTTTACATTCTCAGAATGACAAAAAGGCAAAACAGACCAGAGGGAGACAACAAAGGCTAACAGAGGATAAGATCTGTGGGTTGAACTTGGATTAATGCAGTATGTCATTAGCAGAAAGAGGGTGGTAGCTTCAAAGGGGATGCAGTAATTTCTTACAGTACTTCAGTGTGATTTCAGTACCGTTATCTGACCAAACCCTATTTTTTCTATATCCTTTTAAGGAAAGACAAGTCAGTGTGACTTGAAAGTCTTTCAATAATGGCTTATCATTAATGAACCATGACGCTTACCGATGTAACCTTTCCAGAGATCCTGGAAATAAAAATAATCCTTTAAGGCTTAGGTAAAACTTTTCAAAAAATGTAAGTTTTATACTCCTTTCTCTACAATATTCAGAAGAAGAAAGTGCTTGAGGTATTAAGCACATCCAAATGAGGCAAGACAGTCCAAACTTAGCTTTCTCAAATGTTCTTCCTTTTGTAACATGCAGCAGAGTGGATTTTTTGTATTTCAGTAGGAATTACAGGGTTTGTCTTCCTGCAGTATAAGGCTGCTAAGGGAGTTCTCACATTTTCTTTTCAATTATATCACATTACAGTAAACTCCAGTTTTAGGTAAAATGCCCTTTTAGACTAATGTAGTTGGAAAAATGTTACAGAAAATCATAGCCTTTGGGCCAGATGATTCTGTAAAAAGGAAAAAAATACAATAAACATCCTCCCCCCCGCTTTTTTTTTCTGTTCATCTTCTTGTCTTGTGGACAGAAAATTTATGTTACTGCAACAAATTTATAAATGGGGAAGAATATGTTACTGGACCTATAACCAGAATGTCAAGAGGAAAAGAAAGTGGTTCAAATACTGTGTAAAGTAACTGAACCTGTTATTTGCAGTACACTTTAGCCGACAATATAGTAAAGGCATCTTTTTATTATGAACTAAGAAGTCATAGTTTACTCAACAATTGTGATTTATTGCCTCTCATTTTTAAAATGAAATCTTTTGCAAAATCTGGTACAGCTGCTTTATGGTGTTTTATGTTGGGACCTCATGACTTCCCAAGACATTTCCTTCTTCAAAAGAAGGAATATAAACCAGTAAATTTGGTGCTCCTTTTTCAATCTTGCTTATGCAAGGCTTGTTTTCACGTTTTTATGACAGCTGAAATGCTTGTGCTTTTTCCTCTCTTCAGATATCTTGCTTAGGTATCACTACAAATGAAAGAATGAATGCAAGAAGATACAAGCACTTTAAAGTTACAACCACATCTATTGAAAGTCCATTCAAGTAAGTTTTGAAGTGTAAACATATTTATTTGTGTAATTGCATACGTTTGAATTGTGCAGCTTGTTGAAACAGAACATAGCTAAATGCTTTTTAAGTATTTTCCCTTTTTGGAATGCTGAATTATGTACTGTTTTTAGAGTAATACATTCTATCCAGTTAAAGGAAGTGATTAACGTTTTGTAGTGACTCTAGACAGGGATGCATAAACGCAGAAAATAATGCTTTCATATTTTGGTCATATTTTGCTGTTGAGTTTGTGGGGAAATAAATATCCCGTTTATAAATCAGATACCCAAAGCAGAGGTAGTTGTTTATTGCATAGTGTTGATATTGACCAGGATCTTCACGTCCACACCAGGCAATCACTTCTCCTGACTGATACTTAATCTGCTGTTGAATTGCTCTGAGCTTTAGCTCCCCTTGCTATTTTCACTGTGAGAAAAGAGGCAGTTCTTCCTGCTCAGGAGGAAGAGCACGGGAAAAGCTGTTTGTGAGGAGGCAAGCAGGATATGACAGGAACTGAAGTGGGTGTTGCATGGGTGGCTCATGGGCTTTTGGGTATCAGTAAGCAAAGGGTAGTTTGGGATTCTGGTTTCTGTATTGGTGTGGTTGCAAGCTGGAAGGAAGGGCTCAGGGATGATATAGGACTGGGATTGGAATACAGAGGCGTGGAGTAGCTTGTGGAGCCAAAGCAAAATATAAATGAAACGTGAGGCTAGAATATTGGTGGATTGAGGACATGTTACAAAAGGACAGAGAAAGGACAGAAGCTTGTCTCTTCCTGCTGCTATGCGGTGTCTTCTGTGGGAGTTGCTGCTCTTTCAGGGGGCACCCAGAGGAACAGGAGCTGGGAGTTATTGTTGCAGTTTGGGTTTTGTGCAATTAGATAAATTTGTCTGGGTTTTTTTCATGTGTTTTTTTTAACTATCTCTCCATACGAAACTTTTAGTGAGAAGCAGACAGGCATCTCTGTATGGTTGCAGTCTTCCTACAGATCAGAGTTGTAACAAGAACAGATAATTATTTTGCCTGAAGAACAGAGAGTGGTGCACAGGATAGGAGAAAACTACTGGTTTTATCCCCAAATTAATGTCAAATTCAGAAACCATTTTCACTGAAATAGCTGCTATTATAAAAACAACTCCTGAAAATAGCACTGGATGTTTAAAATAGCTAACTTGACATCACCTGTCAGATGACATCAAGTTGTCATCTCCTTGTTGCTTAGACCTGTTCTTGCATATATCGTAACACAAGCATCTCTTCCAGAAAACTGTGATCTATTCAGCCCATGCGTAATTAAGTTAAAAAAAACCCAACATATTGGAATTTTGATGTAGCTATCTGAAATATTTGACAATTAATTGATTCAGCAGCAGAAAGTACTTGAATAATTTGTTTAATTCAGATGATGCTCTCTTAATTTCATGTTGTCTAGGATCTTAATTAATCTTAGACCTGCAGGTGGTGAGCTAGTATGTGTGACAGAAATAGATATTAAAAAAAAACGGAAATTATTGTAGGAAGACATTCACTTCATTCTGTTTTGTCTTGCATCCATCTGTATGGTTTTGCTAGATAGTGGCAGAAATTTAGTGTCTTGGTAGTGTCCAAGGATCAAACATTTATCGGTCTGGTGACTGCTTCTCATTTCAGAATTTGCTTATCAAGCACACACTAAGATAATTATTAAGCTGAATTGGTTTTTTGCGGTTAGGAACTTAAAGGGTGAAGAAACGAATTTGTAGGTAGACAAAAAAACCTTGCTTTGTTAGATGAGCTATGATATTGCTTACTAACCTGTGGTTTTGTTTTGTTTTTAGCCATGGATGTATAAGGAACATTATAGACTTCTTTGAATTCAGATGCTGTGGTCTTTTTCGGCCTGTTATCGTGGACTGGACAAGGCAGTACACAATAGAATATGACCAAACTTCAGGATCAGGCTACCAGCTAGTGTAGCACCACCTTCATCCTATGAGCATATCATATCTGAGTGGTGCCTGAAAAATTTTCTCTCTCTCTCGAATCCGCATCCCTTGAAGAGTAGCATGCTATGTGTAGGGCTGATGATGAATCTTAAGGTACCTTCTCTTCATCAGAATTTTGTTATCAAAAGTGGAAATGGACAGAATAAACTGCCAAACCTGATAAGGAAGAGGAGGAAGATCAAAAAGGGATTTTAACAGTTCTGAACATGAGAATTACTCGCAACAGCATATTCACAGTATTTGTTGTTGGGTTTTTTATTTAAGGTCTTTCATAATAGAGCATGAGATTATTGAAGTATTGACATAAGTAGCTATGTTGTGCTGAGAAGAAAAAAATATTTCCCAATATGAATAATTCCACTGAAACTAGAATATAAAACTAAATTTCATGATGCAGAGTTCACTGATCGCTATGTTGTAGTTCCTGTACTGTGATTATTTAAATACAGATTTTCTGTAGTATTACGCACACTGAAAAATGTGCTTTTCAGTACTGTTACAAACATCATCTTATGGGAATCCCCTGTAATGTGTCAAGTTATAGCAGTAAGGCATGTCAGATAATGTTGAGAAAAAACACATTGCCCACCTTTTTGGTGATTGTTTTTGCCACCAGTTAGTGGTACAACTAAATATTTGTAATAACCCTGTTCTGAGATTATATAGTCTGAAATAAACAATTGTGCAAATAATGAAAGCTCTTCTGTCAAAGTTAAAGCCCAGTTTAAATGCATGATACACCTGTAAAACTAGATTAAAGTATATAATGTTCAGGAAAAAACATGGAAAAAAAATCACGATCTTTGAAGTAATTGTGTAAGCAACCTGCAAATTAGCAATGTTCCAGTTTAGGTTTGGTGCTAATACTGTGCAGTACGGAGGAATTTGAGACATGTTGGAAGAGAAATTGCATGGGGGAAACCACAGATGTGAAAGCAAAAATCTTAATTTTAAAAAGACAAGGTAGTTTTAAATTGTATGCAGCTGCAGAAGAAGAACCCAAAGTTGTTGATAATGCTTATTTTGTCTGGATGTAAAATGATGGAAAACAAACTTAAAAAAAAAAAATCCCCCGTAATAGCATGCATACCCAGAAAATGTAATGCAAGGTTCTGAAGAAGGTGGTGTATTGGCACGTGGAAATCACCCTTAATTTCTTTTTTAATTTCTCATGCTACAGATACATTTGGAAGGTAAGGAATGATCTGAAATTGCATTCCAAAGGGGCTGTTATTGAATGTGATGCACTGATTTTTGTTATGGTGTTTTCATATACTCATAGTGAATTGTTCACTGCTTCCTTAACTATTGTTTACAGAGAGAGGTTAGTTCTCTTCTAAGTGCTGTAGCAACCCAGTGGTTCAAGAAACCTGTGAGGGGAGTCTGGGGAGGGACCTGAAAGCAGACGTCTGAGACCAGTGTAAAGAATGTGTATCTGTATATAAATAATTTATCAAATAGTTTTCTCTCTGTGAGTGTGTGTTTAGTGTATTTAAAGCTGCTCATTTTCATTTTATTCAACCAAAAAAGTGTAGGAAGATATCTAATGAGCTTGTAGTGATGTTCAATATTGCTGTTAATAGGCATAATGCCCTGCAAATTCACTGCATGTTTGATGCTTGGCAAAATTAGCGTTCTCTGTAATATGCAGATTACAGGTAATAAAGCAATCTAGTGGTATTCCCGGCCCTTGCCTTAGTAAGAGGAGCAGTGAAACTGTAAATAGTTGATGTTCAGTATTTGCAAGTAAACATTCTTTCTGTAGTTGTTCATTGATCTCAAGACACACACTTAGTTTGCAAGTACCAGATATCAGGATTTACAGAAGCGCAGTATTAGGGTACTTGAATGTGTAATACTGGAAAAATCAACATTGTCTTGGATGCAGCTTTGATGGGAGAGGTTTGGTGTGGGGGTGGTAAGAAACTTTTGCTATTTTTGTCAGACAAGATTTGTAATCCTAATGAAGACACGTTCTGTTTCAGTGAAAATAGTTGACATCAGTTATTCATATTTTTTTCTAATCAGAAAAAAGCATGAAGACTTCACAGTGTTAATTTTAATCACCGGTAATGTTCTGCATATTTGTTCTTTTTTTGTGTGTTTCTGTTGGGGGGTCGGTTGACTTGAAGAACTCAAATCCACTTTAAATATCTCCTCACACCAGGAGAGCAGTTCAGTACGTGAAACAAGTTTTGGTTTTAGTTTAGCCCAATATCATTAACTGCCATGAATTGTGTCATGCAGTCCCTGTCAAAAATGCTGGCAAAAGAGGAGGTGATTTTTTGTGTAGTATGTAGCGAATTCTGCACTGTTCACTTGTTAATAGCTCTCTGGTAACAGTTTTGTTGAGACTTGCAGAATTTGGGCAATAGGAGGTAGTTGTGAAAATTGACTTGCATATATGGATTTAGGGTGTATGAAGTTTCCAGTGCAAAATGTAGTTTGTCTTGAGTTAACACTGAGTCTTTTGATGTGAAATCATAAAATCAAGCAGGGGGGGAGCCAACTATGCAGCATTTTTCTGTCAAGTTATCAAACTTACGATTCACTTGTTGAACCAAAACTGCATTGCTTCTGAAACTTAACAAAGCTGATCCAGGCCAACAGCAGATCAGACCAACTTAATCTGACATAGATATCATAAATGGGAATTTTGTCTTGGCCCTAAACATGTGCTGTTTCTTTGCAGGTTTCTGTATTCTTTGATGTCCACCAGACTATTTTTTTTTTCAGTTAATGTGTAAAACAGCATCACTACATTTTAAGCTATGGAATTTTTTTTTGTATATTCTTTATTTATAACTGTGCCAAGTATTATTTTAATACTGTCAAGATCTTGATGTGTTACATTGTGAACAAAAAAAAAATCTGTAAAATGTTTAATAAATTAGCTCTCCTTACATAAATTAAATCTGTTAAATTTTGTAAGTTATTAATCAAATAAATATTGACTCTTAGTTGCAGTGTTTGTCTTGACTTGGGATGTGCTTTCACACAGTGTTGTTTCTGTCCAATTTCAGAAGCTGTACCATGAGAAAGTAGTGGCTCTCTTGCATCTTATTTTAGTAAAGTCTTTCCAGAAAGATTTATAGGTGTTTTAAAGAGGGCATGCACCAAATTCTGTGCTGACACACAATACTGTAAACTACTTTACCAGGTTTGGCTAAAATATACCTTTATATTACCAATTATAGTTAACATTCACTAATTAGATACTCCCTTCTTTGGAGTAAAGGTGCTGGTAAGATAATATTTCCTGAAGTAGAAATACTTTCAGAGAGCGTCTCAGGTGGCCGAAAGCACTTATTTAACAGTAATGACATTTGATGTATTCTAAGGGTAACCGAGATATTCACATAGGGCTGGGGCATGTGACCAAGGCAGGTGCTTCCAGGTGGTACTTGCAGGAGACAGAACACTGCCACTCACTCTTCTGGTCTGTGCTAAAAGTTCGATTTTGAGTAGAAACAAGGTAACCACAAGTTGGAATTTAATCAGGATATTTATAACCAGCATATATATTAAAGCATAAGGCTGTGACTTAAGAGCACACCTAATGGGGAGAAAAAAAGTCTCTGTTTCCTGCTGGGCTTAATATTAGCAGTGATGAAGAATTGTTGATGCTGTTCTCCCCTTCCCCAAGCAATGGTTCTGGTGAAGGCTGAGCCCAGGCTCGCCTCTGCTGACCACCCTTTGACCTGTCTGCTGAAGATGAGGGGGAGGTGCATCCTTTGTTCAAAAAGACTTTTTGGACTGAAGATCTCCATCAGAGATTTCCAGTGTTCCATCAGAGCAGCTGCTGCTCCTGGGAGGTACGGGTGGGCTCATAATAACTTGAAAGCTGGTTAGTTGGTTTGTTTTATTTGGGAGGAAGCCTGCCCTCTGCACCCTGATTATGGCTTCATTAGAGTTCACTCCCTTGCACCTCCCATGAGCTGCCTATACGAGAAATGAATCTTTTTTTCCTCTGAAGGCAGAGTGCTTGCATTTGGGTTTTGTCCACCTTGGGCTGCTGAATGGGGATCAGTGAAAGTTGCATCAATTCTAGGTTGAATTTATTTGCGTTACCATCTGAACATAGTGCCCTGTTCACATTGCCTCCAACCCTACATACTACTTAAGATCTCCAGGTCACGAAGTCAAAGTACTTTTGAAAACCAGTCTCTCCTGGAATTAGGGCCCCAGGCTGAGACTAACTCAAAGCACTACTCCAGCCTGGGCTGAGCATTGATTTGTCACTGTTTTATCACTGCTGAAACAGTTGACGGTAACCACGTGAAAGCACTTCAGTGTAGGGTCCTCATTTCTCTTGACAGGTATATTGTCTTTATGGTTACAAGTTTTCTTGTGAGCTGGCACAGGGGTTTCTGCCGAGGATTCCTGGGCTGTGCTGCTTCTTCCTGTCTCGCTCCCACCTGAAATGTGTACTGCTTCTGTTTTTTTCCAGTTGTAATCTTTCCCTCTGTGAACTGCACGAGTTCTTGGCTCACAGTTTGAGCTGGCTGTCTGTTCTTCCTCATATCCACATTGCTCCTTTGTAACCCGTACAAAATGCTCTTTGTGTATTATTTTGACCACTACGTATTTTTCTAATTAGGCTTTTTGGCTTGTGCTGCTTCACTACCTCAGACCACAGTTGTAGACGTTGCTTTAAACTCTGCCTTAACTGTCCTGATGCATTTACTTAGTATTTTATTGTAGCATTCCCAGTCTTGAACATGTCTCCATAAATTCACTCCATTAAGGGGTTTCCCCCCCCTACCAAGTTAGTGTTGTGCTTTCCAAAACGAGAGTTTCAAATCTCATCTCTTTTTTTTAACTGCTGTCGGGCATGATAAGAGTGGAAACTGAACCTCCACCCGAGAACACCGCACGGGTTACAGCCACTGAGATAGAGCTTGTTTCACCCCACTGATGTCATTGGCCTCTAGTGAAGCCCTTGCCGTTAAAGCTGCTTGTTACCTGCTGGAGCTCAGGTGCACTGCCCTGACGTACGATTGGTGCTTCCAAGAAGTGTTGGTGCCCAGTTCTCAGGTGCCTCCTCCTTACTGAAGGCAAGAGCAAGCCCTAAAGGAGCTTGGCAGAGGAGCCTGAGCACACCAATGAAGGTTGTTTTCAGGTGCTCAAGAAACTTCAGCCTAGGTTTAAAAAAAAAATAAAAAAAAAATTTGCTAAGCTGTTTGTACTACATGCTGGATAGTTGCATAAAAATAGGGCAGTTTACCCCAAACTGGGTGATTTCTCGCATCACAGTTTTAGGCTTAAGTACCTAACGAGGTACTGATCTAGTGGGATGTCCCTGCTCATGGCAGGGGGGTTGGAACTAGATGATCTTTAAGGTCCCTTCCAACCCAAACTATTCTATGATTCTGTGATTTTCACATTACCTTTGTGGCAGGCTGATCCTGGGTCTCCAGTTGAGGAGACTACTCCCATTTGCTTCTCAAGAAGGGCAATAGCAGGTGCTATCAGCTCAGTCCATGCAGGGTTGTGGTACGAGCTGCTCCAGTCCCCTAAGGAAGTCAAGCTCTTCTGTAAGCTTTCCACTCAAGAGCTGGTTAAGGCAGAAGTATTGTCTCCTATTCATAGACTCTAGGAACTGCTGCTAATGAAGTCACGTTAGCAGAGGCAAGGACCATGACTGTTATAGCTTTCACCCAACCGGTGTGTTTGCATGGATGCTGCATCTGGTATGTTTAATTGCAATCACTCCTTCCCCATCAACTTGAGTCCAAGCCACATTATGTATCAGTGTTCAAAAGCAGAACTTTATTCTGCTCCATTGTTGCACCAGAGCTACCTTGTCAGGCACCATCCTCAAGAGGCTGAACCCCTCCACCATCTTCACCAAGAAAAGGTCAAGACTTTCTCTTAAACCTGAGTTTGATGTGATAGTTCAGAGCTAGGCCAGCTGCTGAGGAGGGATGGCATTAATCTACAGCTGTCTTGGTAGGATGCTCCTTCTGCATAGTAAGTCCTGCACATAAATAACACTTAAGTCACAAAGCATGTGCAAGCCCACACACTAGTACAGTGAAAAAGGTTTGTATTCCATTCACTAGAGGCTCTGTAGCAGAGAGAGCCATTTAGGTGCACAAACTATCACTTCCAGAGCTGTGTCACTGCCCAGAGTGGTAGATTAAGATTTACCACCAGGGTGCAGGGAGCAGCTCCTGACCTTGCACATGTGCATAACAGGGTGATAGTGGAGGGCAGTCTCTCACCCCTCAAGGCCCTGAGCAGTGCTTGGTATTTCCAGTTTTCAGTCACGGGCTTTCAGTGAAGGTCTGCACAAAGTCTCTAGCATCATCTCTCCCCCCCGCCCCCCTTACTTATCTTTTTATTGCTGACAAAGCATGTAATGCTTGGCTTTAGGATGTATCAAGAAGCAAAGCTTTATTGAATTGTTACTCAGTATTAAAAGTGTTACAGTGTGATACACAAAGCAAGGAAAAAAAAAAAGAGTGCTGCTTTTTCATCTGCCCACTGTATGGCCCAAGTACTACAGTAAGTGGTGTCTGTTTCACAGCAGTTAGTAACATTTAGGAAACTCTTCTTTCTTGTAGCAGGATCTCAGCAGAGCCATGATGGGGGTTGAGCTGTGCCCCCTCACTGGGCATGAACAAGGGCACCGGCTCCCTGGCCGTATCCAAATCCCTTAGGGCCGAAGTTCTTCGCGTAACAACCTGGGAGAAAGATGAATGTGAAGTAGCTGAGTCTTCTGGCTCGTTAATTAAGAACGGTGCCGCTCTTAATTAACGGTCATTTTGTTAGTCATCAGAATGATACCAAAACATCATTGGAAGCAACGCTTAATACCCTTTTGTTTTTAACCTGCGTAACTGCCATGACTAAGCTCTGTACCCACAGCTGTTTGGTCCAGGTAGCTCCCAACCTACTCTGTGAAAGCAATTTGTGTATCTGTTCCGAGTCTAAATACCTGTTAAGACATATGTTGTCATCAAACCACTGGGTTAATCAAGTTTATATCTGTGATACCATGCCAGGAGGCACGGTGGGATGGTAGCTGGCTTGTTTCCTTACTCTGATCTGCTCTCTGACCCAGGCAGAGAGCAAGGGCTGTTGCTGCATTTCTCAGTATGTAGTGTTCTGCTTGAGGCAATATAAGCTACATCACCTGCTTCCATTCTATTTATTTCATTTCTCAGCTCTATTGCTATGGCTTACAGACCGCTTCCATCTTGACAGGAGCCTGAAAGTTTTTATACCAGGAATAAATTCAGCATCTGCCCTTGTAACGTGTTGTCTTGAATCATAAACAAACGCTCTTTGCTTCTTCCTCACCTTTACAATAGATTTCTCCCTCTTTTTCGGTTAGGGTTGTAGATTCTAGGCTTTTTCCACACTTGGCACATCGGAAGCAGTTTTTGTGCCATGGCTAGGATGGGGTGGAAAAAAAAAAAAAAGACAGTTTAAATACACAGAATGCTTGAGTTGGTAAAAAAATACATTACCTGGAGATGCCTGCATCAGTATTGTTTATAGATGACTTGCAATAAAACCCAGTTCAAGTGCGCCGATAGCGGACAAGAGCGTCTGCATTTCTGCAAGTGGCACAAAGCCTTGGATTCCATACAGCTTCCTGCTCTGGACAGTGTTTTGAAAGGTTTGGGCTTGCTCTAATCAATTCAGAGCAGATCTTGGCTCTCCATAGTGACACAAAACCTTGCAGACTGACACACCATTTTACACAGTACTTTCAGAGAACATCTCCTTTCTGCTGAAACATTCAGCCTCCATCATAAGCTCTGCACTACCAGACTGTTCCCTCTTCTGGGGGGAGTCTGTTCAAGTCTCTGACATGAGACGGTATCGAAGCTTCACCTCTGAAATCCAAGACGAACACTGTTCATCCTACATTTCAGGTGCTTTTTGTTCAATGAAGTTGAAGAGCAGACTGATTTGACTATTTCCAATGGCAAGAAATGCAATTTTAAGGCAACTGCCCCACAGATGGTTCCCTACTGCATGCAGCCTGCATAGGACAGCTCACTTTCAAGTCCATGTAGCAGGTACAAAATGGCACACACAGTTCCTTACCTTTCCAGCTCCTATTACTTTCTCTGCTGCATAAACAGAATCGCCACACCGAGAGCATTTCTCTGCCCCGCCGAACTTCTGAGCGAACTTGGAAGTGTTTGGACTTGTTGTGGGTCGGTGGGGAGAAGGCGTGCTGAAAGAAACGGGACGTTTCTTGTCTTTACTCTTTTACTAAGGTGACCTCTTGCTCTTCTTAACAACACTAACAGAGTAGCATCCAATGAACAGTACAGAATAGAGTACTTTTGTAAGACTGGAGAGGTTAGCCAGCAATGCTATCCAATTGCATTTGGTAGGGGAAAAAAAAAGACCCAAACAAGAAAGGTCATACTTCAAGGGATAATAATCAGCTACTGTAAAAGCTAGCTTGCTAATGAACCTTCACCTTTTCACTTCTCTTGAAGTGCTGAGTTCTGTATAAGGACATGGATTTATCAGACAGTGGGCTACAAATAATTCTGTTAAATTCCTGTCCACTGCTTATAATCTGGAACCTGAACTGATCCCTGAACCTCCTGGACAGAACTATTTATCAGTTCTGACTATGCCGTGGCTGGAGAGTATCATCAGACAAATGTCAAGCAATAATTTGTGAACTTGCACAAAGCAAGTTCTGGGACATACCTCAGCTTCTTCCCACATGCTTCACTTTACAGCAAGAACTTAATCAGACCAGGAATATTTACTATTTAATAGGACTTTGGGATTTGGTTGTAATTAACCAGAAATGGCTCTTCATTCTTCTCATAGCTCTAGATTCTCAGCTCTCTGAATCCACCCCAGCCAGACCATGTTGAACATTAGCATTTGCCGCTTACTTAGGACAGCTATTCAAGACCCACCGTCACCTCTGCAGAGACATCAGCAGTTCCATAATCTAGTTCTCTGTGGCTCATGTGTAGAGTTACTGCATCTTTACCTCCGCTAACTCCTGCTCCTACGGTGCCTACTCACGTAGTCACCAGTGGAAGCTTTGTGCCCTGCAAGTGAAATGCCCTGTGTTTGGCTATACTGAGCTATTTTGCAGCATTTCTATAACAGACAACATGAAATAAACAAAATCCAGCCTGCAAGACTCTTCTGGAAACAGCACTGAAGGACAAGGGTCACGCCCCGCAACTCACCTCTCAGGCTTGATGCCCAGTCTCTCTCCCCTGTCCATGTTCAGCGTGCCTGCCCCTTGGCCATAGCCGTAACCTTTCGGGCCATACTTTTTTCCATAGCAAGATTTGCAGTAAACTTCAGCGCCATGAATCGCTACAGTTGTGCTGTCCAAGTTTTTCCGGCAGACCACTGGAAGGAAAAAAAGAAAGTTAAACTGCCTTAAGGGACCATTTCCATCAGCACATGTAGTAAGCCAAAAATCAAGTGAGAAGTGATATTATGGGTTTCCTTGTCCACAATTCTTCCTATTAGGCTGTGGGACCACCAGAGATTAGAGGGTCAGGTTGTTGTTTGAATTAGTGAATTATGCTTAGTTCTATAAAGGGCTCTATGCCCTCCCACCGTGACATTTAAAGCCTGGAAGCTTGCTACGGTTTGATGAATGAAGCTGCTCAGAAACTCAGATAGTGCAGTCAGCAGTTTGCCGTGACAGATGCCATACAGCACACAGCAAAACTCTGTTGGTGCAGAAAAGCCCCTGTCCTGTCCTTCTGGCCAGGGTGGGGCAGGAAAAAAAACACCTTCAAGGTTTTCCCCCCTGCCTCAGAACTGGTTTGGGGCAGACTTGGGGCTGTTTCACAACTGCCACTGGTGAGACCATGCTTTTTCTGGCTTTCCTACATTGTCCTTCAGCACAATGCAAACACTTTGCTCAAGGTTACAGTGGAAGGCAGAACTATTTCCTACTTAAACCTTCTATTGTATCCCAACTGGCGCGCTCCTTCCGTCTGCAACAGCATTATGCCTATGATAAAAATATGGGGAGAAAAAGAAAGCCTTATGAATTTTTTGTTAAAAAATAATTTTAAGGTCGTCAAAAGACAGAGTTTCATTACTTCCAACGTTCTTTCTATAAGACACAAATATTCAATAAGTAAATCAACTAATGCATATTTGTTAAGTCTACAGACTTTAACCCGAACAGAACTATGCACTAAGGAAAAGCAAATACTCAGACACACTAGAGCCATTGTTTGACTGTAGTTCCAGGTTTCTTTTAATAGCAACTCCCATAAAAGGCTGAGAATGAGGCAACTGAGACATTTAATATTTTTTTTTGTGACTGCTGTAGAGCTAAAAGAAAGGAGCGTAGGTGTGCCGAGACTGACACAACAGCACAGTGCTGACACGATGCTGCAGAGTAACAAACTAGTTTGAGAGGTCCAGATTTAAGTGTGGCTTATATGAAGAGGGCTAAACCCTAGCTCTAGGTATTAAACATCAGCAAGCTGGACAAAACAACGCCTCATGTTTGTAATAAGGTAAAATTCTCTGATTCAGATAGACAGGCTGTTTGTTTGCAAAGTAGGAGCCTCCAATTCACAGTGACCCTTTGTTCCCTTCATCTAAGCAGAGGTCTTTTCAGCAGAGAAAGTGATTTTCAATGCCTCACTGGGCTTGTTGGTTGGACTGGAAAATAATGCTTTGGACTCCTTTCATCTGAAATAAACCACAGGCCCCTGTGCCAAGAAAGTCTAGGCTTTTGGCTGTGCTAAAGCATTAACAACTCGGCTGTGCTCAGGCACGCTGGTGTCCTGGTCTGCGTGGAATTGCAGGGCAGAGATTTGATAACTGTTCCTTCAGCCGCTGCCAGCCCTGGGATCACTGGGAGAAGCCCAGATGAGCTCAGATCAGTGCAAACTGGGCTCTGCCACTGGGCTTGCTCCTCTGCATGAGCAACGCTTAAGCCTGGTTTCTACCTTGAAGATTCCTTAGATTGCTGAGGAGAAGGCTGGAAAGGGGGCAAACGGAGGAGAAAAGCATGAGCTGCTCTGCTTTGAAAGGCACATCCCACCCTGCCCCACACCGGACAGGTAGGATAACATCCCTCCAGGAGACAAGCTTTTCCTTTGACGCTGCCAGGCTCTGGAAGCACATGGGAAAGCAGGAGTCAGGTCCAGCACATGATGGACAAAGCCATCACTGGCCATTGCGATCCCCTGTGCGTCAGGGGTGCCAGCTGAGGTGAGAGATCTCGTGTGGGCCAGCAGCTTACTGTTTTGACCCTCCTCAACTACACCAGGAGATGTTTTGCAGGGGAGCAAGAGGGGAATACTTACTGCAGAGGAAGCAGCACCGGTGGAAGCTCCTCCCGTCACACTGCACCTCCTCAGCGTGGTAGACGGTGCGGCCACAGGCACCACATTTGTTGCCTCCTCCCCAATTCGGCATGATGGCTCTGCAGCCCCAAGTCAGGCAGGAGGGGAGAAGGGAAGAGGTTTATTAACCACGGTGTCCTCCACCACCCTAGCTCGAGGACAGTGGGGGTTACAGGCTCCTTTAAATGAGATCTGCAAAGTTTGTATATCAGAGCACAAACCTGCACTTTCGCCAAATGTTTTAAAACCTGTGAGAGGTTTTTGTGATCAGACCAACTCCTCAGCCCTTTAGATCCCAGACTAGACTTAAAGGCTTAGGCGGGCTCTCCAGCTATTTGTAAAAGCACATGGACCAGCAAAAGGAACAGAGGCTGCTGAACAGCGAGAGAAGCAGAGACACGGTCTTCACGAGACGTGCCCTCCTGTCCCTGCTCAGGGTTTTGAAAGTTAAATAAATTGGATATGCACAAATTACAGTTTCATGCACAAGGGCTTTACTGTACCTCAGCGAACATCCCCCCACAGATGGATATAGTTTCAGCTTCTATGCTTCATTACCGCTGGGCCTCTCATCTGATAGAAGCAACCGATTGTGCCAACAACGGCATTTTGTTTTACTGCAGGGCCAATCATTTGGGATGCAGTACAAGCCAAAGTTCACCTCACCAGAGAACCACTTATTAGGGCTGTAAAGACATTCTGAACTCCTTTGAGATTATGCCTGCACTTCAAAGAAGTTTAAGGGGGATTATTTCCCAGGAGCTCCACCGCTGTTAAATGACAGGTATATGAACCAAACCCAACTGCTCCAGGAGGCACAGCTGCTTTGAGACAAAGTAAAACTCCCTTTCATACCATACTTGCAACAGTCACTCAGAAGGATGGGAGGGAGGGACAGGCACCATCACCTATCCTGTCAAACTACAGCCTTGGAAACAGTCTCCTACGCTAAGACAGAAGCAGCAACTGCCCCATCTCAAGCTGAGCTGCCCTCTCCCCCATATCTCTTGCCCTCATGACGTCATAACCCGCAGTTCCCATCCAGTTCAACCAGGAGATTCTCTTGGTCCTACCATTAACTGTCCTGGGTTAAAAAACCAAAGCAGAGCACTGCCCACTGCCTTTAGCTTTTCTGGGGCTTTCCTCTTCCCACCACCACCACAAGCTAACAGTGTTTGTCGAAGGCTCATTTCTCAGTCAGCACTGAACTGCTCTTGACTTGTGACAGCTGGTTAATGCTGGATTTCTCCCCTGCAGTTCACCACCAGAGGACCATCTCTCACAAGCAGGGAGGCCAACAGCAGCCAGAGAGAGGACTATTGATTCAGTGAGTCTAACCCAGGGGAGCTGCTCAGGCCCCATCACTCCCCTTGCTCCTTACAGACCCTTATTTCAGACAGGATTTCTGGGCAAGGACCAAAAGTTTGGCCAGAGGGAACCTCCCGCTACCCTACCTCACTATTCCCTCCCAGCAGCACTGTGATACAGGTAAGCTATCAGGGAGGGAAAGAAGGGATTTTTCAGGAGCTTCAGACTTATCTCAGTACAACTGACCTCCAGTTAACCTTAGAAGCTCTCCTGTGTTGACCAGACAGGGAGAAGAGACACACGACAGCATCCCCACACAACACCCACAACCTGCTGCCTTCAGTCAGCTTTGCTCCTCGTCCTGCTGAGGCAGAAGTAGGGGACTACCAATCTCCAGTTGTCTTGCTGAACAACAGGGGGGACCTGGAAGCACCACCATGGCACAGGGAGACAGAAAGGAGCACTTTGCTTCAAGATCCCTTTTCTCTAAGGTTCTCTGAGTAATGTATGGGAGAGACCTTTGAGCAGAGTGTGGGGTCTCAGAGGCCCCTGGCTGCTGTCTCGGGCTCCCCAGGAAAAGCAGAGCAGACTTGCAAAACACATCTCAGTGAGCAGTTTGGGCTAAGCCCATATTAAGTAACCCGCCTTGCCAGGGCTGCTAAAAGAATCTTCTTGCCCGGGCAGCCCAACCAATAGTTCAGCAGTTTTAGGGATGCAGGGAAGGCTGTGTGGTTCCCAAGTAAGACATGCTGCCAGGCAGCTGCTACAAGACCTTTGTCCGAGACAAGCAGACAGCCACTCACGGCATGTGGGAAAATAAGATTAGTTTATTAACCTAAACTGGGGCATCTTAGGCACATTCCTAAGCAAGGGCTTAGGAAACTTCCTCAGAGTGGCTGAGCAGTGCCATTTGCACACTGACACTAATTACTGAGAGATCCTTTTGTTTAATACTTCCACGGGATTAACACCATTACTGCTCCATGGTTTAGCACTAATACCCTGACCGAGCTCATAAAATTAGTTTTATGACATTTCCCACTTTGCCTTTGTCATTCTTGGCACAACTGTAGAGTCTAAAAATTAAGATTCCATTTCTTTTATTCAAGTGCTTGGCTGTGCTACTGCACAGCAGCTGACATCAATCATGGCAAAGAGTGTCCTTAGTTAAAGGGAATATAGGCTGCAAAAAGCTTTGGAAAAGGAACGCATGGACTGGGAAGAAAAGAAAAAAAATAAAAGAAAGAAGAAAAGAAAAAGGAGGAAAGATTCCTTTCCACTTTGTGTGCTTTCCAAAATGTAAATGGCATTTGCTACAAGAAATACTTCTGTCTTTTCCTCTCACTTTACCCATGCCCATGTTCTTTCATGCATTTACATGAGCCTACATTATTTGAATAATTTCATTAGCAAACAATTATTCCGTCTCCATGCACACTAGAGCCAAAGACCTGGATCAGGTTTCCAGCTTTGCCCCATGTTAATACTGGACAACAGGGGGTGAGCTCCACCTCTTCTTCCCAAGGAAGACAAAGTATTTATTAGACGATCTGGCAACCATTAGCTGACTCTGATATATTATCTTCTGATAACGGCTCTGGGAATTCATTGAATGAAAAACAAAAAGAAATTGAAGCCAGCACTTTAAGGTGACCTTGGTCTGTTCCACAGGAGATATTTCCATTTATCCTCCCCATAATGTTCCCATGACAGGTCGTCTGGGAAGAACGGCAATATTTCTCCAATTGCTCAACAGCAAAGGCTGCCCTTGGCAGCAGTGCCAGGAAGGCACCTGGGGGGAAAAGGGCTGATGGCTTGAAGAAGCTCTGCACACAGGACAAGCCCACACCCTGCCCACAAGCCGTGCACTCAGCACCAGCCTGGAGGTTCATGCTGCCCAGATCTCCTCTGGGAGCTCCACAGGTAGCAGATTCCCACTTCCAGTTCTCTGTTGAGGCTTCCCTGCTCCCTTTGCGGCTAGTTGAGGCAGGCCTTCAGGGAGCTCAGGAGCAGCAATGATCTCAGACGATTACCGATGGTGATTACTCCGATGAGCTCACTACCCATACCAACCGTTCTGACTTTTGACTGCAGGTTTGTTGGCAGCTACTGTCCTCTAATAAGAAAGTCCTGACATCTTGCCAAGCTCGTACCCAGCCAAGAGGAGAGCGTGTCACTCGCCTAGCGCTCTCCGGAACAGCCGTAACAAACCACGGCGACTGCAAAGTCCTTCCCAATGCGTTTGTTATCAGAGGGTTTAAACGCAAGAAGCCTAAACCAGTCCCAAGACAGACACCGAGGGATTCCAGGCTCTCCCGTTATCCTGGACCGCTCTTCCAGCTGCTGCTGGAGAATTCCAGCTCGCTCCAGGGACACAGGCAGCACAGCTTTGCTCCGGGATCCCTTTTCTCTAAGGTTCTCCGAGCAACGTGTGGGAGAGCCCTCAGAGCAGAGCGAGGGGTCCCGGGGCACCCCCGGCTGCTGCCTTTTTGCTCCCCAGGCAAAGCAGAGCCGCCTGCCAATCGCACCTCAGCGCGGCAGGTCGGGCTAAGCCCGTAGGAAGCGACTCGCCTTGCTGGGGCCGATTAAAAGAATCCTCCTGCCCAGGCAGCCCGACCAATAATTTTAGGGACGCGGGGCAGGCTGCGTGGTTCCCAAGTCAGACGGGGTGAGGGGGCGGGACGGGGCTCCCCGACCCTCCTCTCGCCCCACCGGGGACACCGAACCCCCATCCCATTCCCTTCCATCCCATTCCCGCCCCACACCTGCGCCCCTCCTGGCACTCACCGCTGGGCTCCCCTCGTCCCCGACCGCCTCAGCCCGTCTCGGCGGCTTAAAGAGCCGGGGCGGAGCCGAGCCCAGCCCGGCCCAGCCGGGCCCGCGGCTCCATCCCCGCCGGGGGCGGGCCCTGCCCCGCCGGCCTGGGCCCAGAGACCCCCGGCCCCGCCGCAGGGGGCTCCAGGCTCCAGGTGTGCCCCCCAGCATCCAGGTGTGCCCCCCCCCCCGGCCACCGGGACATCCAGGTGTGCAGGAGCGAGAGGTGTGACCCTGCTACAGCCACCCCGAGAGGCAGGAGGGCATCAGGAGGTGTCTCGGCTGCAGCCTCAGACAGGACCCCAACCTGTGTTTTTTCCTGGGGTTTTTATTAGTATTTCTTTCTTTAAATTCTTAGCTCGTTCACCATCCCTGTGAAATACTTGCAAGCCCCAAGTTGTGTTTCACCAGAAACACAGGGGAAGGTCTGTAGGGCTCAGAAATACATTTCTCTGGACATTAGAATCATAGAATCACTAGATTAGAAAGGACCCTCCGGATCATCGAGTCCAACCATTCCTATCAAACACCAAACCATGTCCCTCAGCACCTCATCCACCAGTCTTTTAAACTCCTCCAGGGAAGGTGACTCAACCACCTCCCTGGGCAGCCTGTTCCAGTGCCCAATGACCCTTTCCACGAAAAATTTTTTCCTGATATCCAGCCCAAACCTCCCCTGGCGGAGCTTGAGGCCATTCCCTCTTGTCCTGTCCCCTGTCACTTGGGAGAAGAGGCCAACACCCTCCTCTCCACAACCTCCTTTCAGGTAGTTGTAGATTGGAAATACATTTCTCTGGGTTGGGAGCCGGCACCCCCATGTGTGGGAACCTGCCAGCGCCCCTGGGGAGCGATCGGCTCCGCAGCTCCCTGCCAAACCATTGCGCCAGGATGGACTAATTATGAAGGACTTTAATAGTTTTCACAGCAATTAGGCCTGTCCACACCAGCCAGTTTGTGCTGCAGAAAACGACTCGGTGCTTCAGCTGCCTTTGAAAAGCAGCCCCTTCTCCCAGGTCTGCAGGGCCATTGTGCTTCAGCTGCACAGAGCTCCCTGTGTTTAGAGGGAGATGCAAGTTTATCTCCTCCTCTTTATTAGTCAAACCACAAATCAGCTTCTTGTTGCCTGTGCGAGTGCCAGGTTGCTCTGTTTCTGCACAGAAACGCGCACCAGAAATGGAGACCAGCAAGCTGCATGGAGGCAGCTCCTTGCGAAGCCTCTAACTCGAGCGCTGCACGGTGAAATGGCCTCTGCAGGTCAGGCGTGAAATACATCTTGTGGGACTGTTAGCGCAGGCGGCTGGTGGCCTGGAACCCGTGCTGTCTGCTGGCTGATGTATGGGGCCAAACTGCCTCTACCATGAAATTAAAATGACCTCCACCTCAGGCTTGCAAATAAGAAGAGTTAGCTGTCCTCTCCTCTCCTCTTAAAATGTGCTTCCAATGTGTTGCAGCCTGTGTGCTGGCAGCCACAACTCACTGGCATTCTTTTCCTTCCCATTTATGATCTTCTTTTTTTCATGTGCAATGAGTTGTGAATGACCAGATTGTGTGTGATTTATGCACATCTCAGAGCCGTGCACCGTAAGTAAAGCCAGTATCAGTTCCTGTGGAACAAGGTGGTGTTTGCTGTGAGCAAGACTGAGAGTCTGACCTCAAGCATCATAGCAAAAATTTTAGTCTAGATTTTGAAGGAAGGGAGCACAAAGAGAAGCAGAAGTACTAGTAGCTGTTGTTTCGTGACTTGGAGGTTACATGAAGGGAGAGGAATTCTCCAAGCCAGACAAGTAAGAGGCGTATGAGTCAGAGCAGGCTGACTCCATTTATTGTGTGAAATGCCTGTGTTCTCTTGTCCTACCTGTCCCGCTCCCAGCCCTGCTGGAACTATGTGTGATGATGCTAAGTTATTTACCATGTCTCCTCAGGTAGCCTCCAAACTTATTAGATTTTCCCTTTTGATAACATTTCCTACAGAGTACAAAAAATAAACAGGAGAAAAGGAAGCAGGGGAAGAGAATACCATTGCAGTTCTAGCAAGGTCTGACTGTACTCAAAGAAAGGAAATTCTCACTGTGACAAAGGGGCCACACTGGTATGAAATAAAATACTCTTCAATAGTGAAGTACTGCTAAGTGAGCTGGAAGGCAATCTGTCATCCAGGAACTAAATTCTCACGTTTAATATTTAGTTGTTCTATCAGAAGCAGAGTAACTATAAGGGACAGACATAAATATATCAGTAAGTCCATTACTACAGAAACAAAGTGAATTAATATGTTAGTGGCATGCTGGTGAATAATACCTTGTAATGAAGGAAAGCAAAAACAAGAATGAAAACTTTCACCGCTCACTTTCTATTAATAACGACTACTTCTATCGATATATTTTATAGATATAACTATGCAGATATAGATATATTATAGATAAAACCATGCTTGTTTTATATATAAACATACATATTCCATCTCCTCAGTAATTCTCTTCTCTGTCTTTCCTGAGGGCATAGTTCAGATTTTTTTAAAGATAAACCCTCCATCCAAACCTGCTGCATTCCTCCTCGCTGTTCAGCACTCCTTCACCCTGTCATCCTGAGCATCCCTCCCATTGCCCAAGCAGCCCCATTGCTCCCATCGCCCTCCTTGCCATCCCTCTGACACATCCCCATCATTAGGAAGGTGAGAGTGGTGAGACACTGGCACAGGTTGCCCAGGGAAGTTTTGGATGCCCCATCCCTGAAGGTGTTCAAGGAAGGTTGGACAGGGCCTTGGGCAGCCTGATCTAGTGGGAGGTGTCCCTGCCCATGGCAGGGGGGTTGGAACTGGATGATCTTTGAGGCCCCTTCCAACCCAAACCATTCTATGATTCTGTGACTCCCCATGTTCCTGCCAGTTTAGGCTCAGCAGCTTATAACTAGGCTAGTTTATATTTGAGAAACCACATTCAACTATATTAACAGCTCCTGTTCAGTTCTCCTCTTGATTTGACAGCTCTGTAAGTGGGAAGGTGTGCTTCTGTTTTCTTCTGCTTTCTTGGCCATGGGAAAGCCCACAGGCTGTACACAAAACCAGTTCTCCCTTCCCTTGTAAAATTGACCTAAAGCATGTTTACCACCTCAGAACAAAATTCTTAGGGTTTTATCTGTGCCATAATTTTATGTAAAAGTTGTTATCTGTGTTTCAGGGAGCTGAATAAATCATCAGCTTGTCTGACCTAGTTCCTTCTCAAAAGACTTGTCTCACATCAGTGTCCTCAGGCCTTTTACATCCACTAAATACCTTCCACTCACCTGGGATTATCTTATCCTTGTTTGATCTTGTAAGCATGGTCCTGCATTTCTACTTACGGCAGAGTCAATCTGCTTGCTCTGCTGGTAATCTTTGCTATTATTTTATGAAAGTTTATTCTAGATAGTCCAGATTTTACTTTGCAGAGGCTTTAGTCATTTTCTGACATTGTTTTTGTCAGACCTAGTTTTATCCAAATATTACTGATAGAGGTACCTTAATTATGTTCTTCAAAGAGCGTAATTTAGCTAATTTTCCTATTACAAAAGATGGTTTAAAGCTAGCAGTAAAGCTTATTGATTACTAGCATTCTCAGTCAGCCACCTTGCTGTGAAACCTATGGCACCTTGGTTAATTTCTCACGGCCCAACCCCCAAACTTGCCACTAGTAAAAGGGATTTTCCAGTGAGCTGTATGAAGTATCAGTTAGTGAGAAATCAGTTAATGCCCAGAGTTATCCAGATATGCTGTGTCCTAGAAGGGAATATTGTTTAGCTGATTTCCTTATCTAAATATTTATGCATCTCAAGAGTGGTTTACATTTATTCTACTGTGAATATAATGATGATAGATAAATGAAGTTTGCAGAAATTAATGAAAATACAGCAGAAAATTTGAGACTTTACCACAGCTGTGATTTTTTGGGGATCAGCTCTTTAAATGCAAAGTACAGATCTCAGAGACATTCAGTATGAGGAGGCTGTGCTTCTAAGCTCATTGATTTCTTTATAACTAGTCATATTTATAAATAATTTTGCTTCTAGGAAATTTTAATTCTAGGATAAAATTAATTACAAATCTGCATTTGCACAGTCAATATAAGGAATTAGTATTTGGATGTCCAAAAACCAACATGATCTAAGCTAGCATAATTTTATGAAACCTGTAAGTATTTTCGTCTTTGTTAAACCAAGTCTTTATATCAGTGATGCTTCTCAATGTAGGAAAAAAACCCCCAACTTAGATTTGTGACTTTATTCAAAATCTATCCAGATCTTCCATTTTATGGAGAATTTGTTTTTAAATACTGTACCTCATGATTTGATTCCCAAGGTATAGCGACTGATGCTGTAGAATTCTCTCCTATGAAGGTTTTAAAACAAAGACATTAAGAAGATTTAATCTTTTAATTTAAGGAATTTACTGTGTTCTAAGTCGTGGTCAAGGGAGATGTATGTGCTTCAACACAGGTCCTCAAAGACATTAGGCTTTTGCAACATCCCAGGTGTTCCCCACACTAAGAAATTCTTGGTCTCACCTTAAGCGCTAAAGAATCTAATGTTATTCACAAAAAGGGTTGTAGAGGGAGACTGAGCGTCACCTGGATATGTCACTGCTTAGGTTAGCTCTATCATAGATCTCAAAATGGTTTGTAGTGATACGAGGTCAGTAAATCACCCAGCTCACTTCTGAGCAGGGCAGCACAGTTGTGCAGATGTGATAAGGAGAGCTTTGCCACTGTCCAGCCTTGACCCCTAGGGATGGCTGTGACCCAGTGCTTTGGGTCTGAGCTGATGGGGTAGGTGGGCATCGCTCAGTAATTGGGATGCTGAGTGATTGCTCCTCACTACTGACATAGTTCCCCTTCTCTGGAGGTTAGGGCTGGAAAGGTTCTGCCCGGGAATAGCACAGAGCTATTTTTCCACTCTCACTGGTCCTGTTGTCTGGCAGAGAAGTGTGGAGGAGTCAGGGTGCTGGACATCTAGCACATACCTGTTGCGATGCTTGCAAGTGTTCAGTTGCCTCCTCTTGCTGTAAGTTTGGGTTATTTCTCCCACATAGGAACATTATGGGGAGAGGCTGAGAGGGAGCCTCTCTCCACATGGGAGACTGCAGCACAAACCCTTGTTGCAGCCTGAGGATTTGAACCTGGTTTTCACGTGGCCAAGGCCAATGCTGCAAATAACAAATTATTTGGGAGGTGGAGACAGACAAGCTCTCTCACGCCTGGCATGCCCCAGATATGCTTCAGTAGGGCACTATCTGTCTTCCAGGGTCCCACTTCCCTCTAGGCTTTGCTTCAGGGGCTCTGAGCAGTAGTGGACACAGCTGTGGAGCTCCCTGCTGACAGAAGTATGGATGCTAGTAGAATTTTAAGGAGTCTGAGCAGTGGGTTTTGACTTGACGGCTCTCAGACCCCTTTCCAGCTCAGAAAAGCTTTCTGCACCCAGCATGTTGCTGATCTCCCAGGGAGATGGATCCGAACTCCTGCACAGCTCCCATTTGTTCCCAGGGTCTTACACGCAGTGCTTCAGCCTGATGTGAGGCTTATCTAGACCCCATAAAGATGAAAGAAACACATGGTTTGCATCTAATCCTAAATACATTTAGGGAGGTAAAGCACAATATGTGCTACCATTGCTGGTATTATCTGGCAACGACAGTGTAAAAACCCAGCAAAACATTGAAGTTATTATGTTCACATCCCGAGGTTTCAAATGGAGCTTTCTGAAAAGCCTAGCAAAACATGAGCTCTATTTCAGATGCTTGCTCAGCAGAATACTAATACCTGCACTAGTAATGATGTCACTTACCTGGCGGGAGGCATAATTTAGGCTGAAAGTATTGATTTCTTTAATAAAGCTCAGTTTATTCACTGTACGCTCACAAGGACAGACTATCCCTTGCATGTGCCATGCCATGGAAAAACCTGCGGGCAAAAGCTTTGGTAATCTCAGCCATGTACAAGCTCTGTCACTGACTGACAGGATTTCATTAGTGCAGGACAAAAATTGAGGACCCTCACAGCTTATTCTGACAACTATGTTACTGATTTTTTAGGAGGGCAGGGAAATGTTTTTAATATTAGATAGCAGGCACAGAGGGGATAGTAAGGTAAAATGGCCTGACTCTGCTGCTTTCAGAAAGCTTCCCAAATCCATTAGGTTGTCTAGGGAGTTGCTGGGAAGACTTTACCCAGATAGCATATGGCAGCCTTGCTAAATCCATGGTTGGGCTGAAGAAAGAGCCCATGTGATTTATTTTTTCCTCATTGGCTCCTTCCCCTGTAATGTCTGGGACTCTAAACCCTTCTCTGCCACCTCAGCACTGCTGCATGCAGCTTCTTGTCCTGATAAGAAGAGGGAGCTTGAAGGTGAGCAGTGCCGGGACAGGAGGGTGATCGTGCTATTCCCTGCCTGCCTGCAGATGAGCACCGCTTCAGGCTCCGTTATATCACCTGTGAGCAGCCTTCACCAGAGCCACTGGCAGTCCTGGGCCAGAGGTCCCTGCTAACTGTTGTGAGAAAGAAGAGTGTGGGTGATTTCCAAGTTGCTTCACGTTCCTGTCGTGGAGTTGCCTACATCCTTCGATCAAAGGAAAAGCATTTCAGACTCCACAGAAACAGCTCAGGGGTGGTCAGCAGTAAACCCAGCAACATGCTGATGCCTGCTAGAAACCAGGTCATCTCTGTGGATGCTGGGTTGCTACAAAATGCCTTTGGTGGCCCTCCCCCTGGAAGCACAACATGCTAAGATGCAATGCTGCCTCACCTTTCCCAGGCTAGGAACGTCAGATCTAGGGAGAGGGAGTGGAAGTTTTGGCAGGAAACCTACCCAGCCTCAAGGAGAATAAGCTATTGAGTGTGTTTGGGCTGTAGTTTCTACCATGTCTCCTCATAACCAGTGGTGTTTAATTACCCTGACTGTCTGCAGAGGGGCTTTGTGGGATTGCACATTGTTCCTGTTCTCATCTGAACACAAAAAAAAAAAAAGCATCCACCTCCAACTTTGCAATGGGCTACAATTCCAATGGCAAACACATGTCACTGCGGAGCATGCGAGCATGCTATGAAGTCTCTTTTCCAACAGCAGAACAGCAAAGGAAAAGTATACCTCATCCAATGTTTAGCCTTTGGTGGAATTAAAACAGCACTGCCTGTAAACGCGATTGTGCTTAATTAACAGCCCGTTGCAAGGGAATGGGTGGCACTGGGCACCACCTTAGTGGTCCTTCTAAATCTAGATGTGGCAGCAGCAGCAGAAGCCAGCCATAAGCTACAGCCCACCTCTGTTTCCTTTGCTGGAAACTAAGCATCTGCAGCAGGCTCTGCCCACCAAAGAAAGGGAGACTGTTTCCATTAGCTCTGGGCAGACCCGTTCCTGTCTCTGACGTATCCCTGTTGTGTAGGATTCATGGCAGCAGCTGTGATGCAACAGGAACATCTCACATCTGCATTTTCCTATGAGTCTTAGGAAGGGCTGAATCTGAACTGTCATCCCTAGTGCTGTCTGAGGAGAAAAGAATACCTCATGAATTAAATCCATTAATGCCGATTATTAATTAATATTCCATCACTGGTTGGAGTATCTTAATTTCTTCTATCACCAAATAATTATTTTAAGCAGAAAGAATAGGTAGTAACTGTACCATGGAAATGCTGATAATACATAGGAGTTTTAGCAAGGAAAGGACGTTAAGACTGAGTGCTTGGAGTTGTCTCTGGGATTCTATTAACATAAAGGCCATCATAGTGCACTATGGAACTATGATGCATAGGGAACACCCACTGTGAGTTGCCAAGCAGAAACTGTTCATTTGGGATGCTGCCTTTCCCCATTAGCATGGATAAGCATTAGCTAGCATTGGCACTGGTTCTCCCCATGTCCCTCGGCCCCACTACGCTTTCCTGTTTCCATCACCATCCACGCTCCCTTCCTCTTTTTGGCCAGAGCATTCATCAGAATCCCCAACAGATCCCAGTTAAAACTAACTATGCAGGAAAAAATTTCTAGTGGCAATGCTGACTTTGGCTGATCATGTAACTGCAGGAGCAGCAGCAAATCATTGTGAGGCACTCTGCTTTTCTGTGGTTTCTTCAGGTAACAGTTTAGGACCTCCTACACACGGCAAGTGGAAACAAGCTGCGCTTAAGAAGATCACATTAGCTAGCTATTGCACATCACATAATCTTGGCAATGATTCCTTTTTCTTGGCACAAATCCAGAAGCACCAGTAGGGTACAGGGTTTCAGAGCCTCTTCTATATGGCATTCATGGTGAGTATTCAGCACTTGGGTCATTCACTATCTTTAATGCTGCTTTCCAATTACAATAGCCGTGGTCATGTAATGCACACTGTAACAGTGGGCACACCATCCTGCAGCACTTGTAAAATACAGATCCTTTTCTTTGCCAAGAAATGTAAGTGTAAAAAGGTGATCTACAAGCCTAAAGGTACTACAGATATTTTATCACTCAGAAAGGAAAACCCAGCTTTAACAAATGTGAAATTCTGTGGTCAGGAAGAAGCACAAACAAGTTACAATATTTTCCTTAATTGGATTACAAATGTCACCTTTGGAATATATTTAAAAATCAACTATTCTTTTATCTTTGTTGTGCTGTCAGTTTGTTTTTTACACTACATTGAGCAAGGCAATGAAATGAGGTTGTTGTACTTCTTACTGATTCTGCTTTGTTCAAAATCAGTGTATCTTTCTAAACGTTGGGCTACAGTAAACTTTGTTTTCTAGCACAAATGAGATAGATAGCTACCTGCAACAACCTGAAAACAGAGTAAATTGCCATTGTCTACCAGAGGGTCATTTCTGGTCTACCTTGGGATGTAGGTTCTTCCATAATTAAAAGATATAGTGTTTATGGAGGTCAGAAAGACAGTCTGCTTATCCCAAAAGTTAAATCAGGAGAAGACATTAGCAGACGCTGAAGGGCAAGCATTTAAGATTTGTTGTCTAAAAGGTATGGCTTAAGCAAGGATTTTTTTTTTTAAAAAAGGGTTCTGGAGTTTGCTTTGTAGACATAAATGGGGAGATGTGACTGGCAGAAGAGAAAGTGTGAAGCTCAGAGTGAGAAGAGGAAGCAAAGAAAGGTAAATGTGTAAATGAGGGAAAAAAAGCAAGTGATAGTAAGGGAAACTGGAACAGAGATAAGTAGGAAGATAATATGCAAAGTCCTAGTAGAAAAAGGTCACTGGACGAGGACAAAGAACCAACATTTAATGCTGTTTGAGACATGGAGATTGAAGAAGAGAGACAGGCAGCCGTCAGCACGAGAGAGGTTTTAGTATTAGGTTAAAAAAATGTTATTTTAAAATTCAGATGTTTATTAACACCAAACTGGCTCCTGAATGCAGAAATATGTGTATTTTCAGTGTTCCTTGCAAGTCATGGTACTACTTGTACAGTAAGATTAAACTTTGATTTTTTTTTGTTCTAAAATGTTTTTGCTATAGCAGTCCAGATACTCAAAAACTTCAATAAAAAATGCATTCATTGAAATTTTAGGACTTAATGGTGATTTTTCCTTACCATCAAAAAAGCTTCCCCTAACTCAAATTAATTTATACGTTTTTCAGGAAGGTCTGGGTGGGCATTTGTTCCTTTTCTTTGTCTGTCTTCCCCAGCCTCTAAAGTGAGGGTAATATCAGCCAACCATGGGCTAACTGGGCAGGGGCAATGAGTTTTAAATGCTTAGTGTTGATCTAGTGGGATGTCCCTGCCCATGGCAGAAGGGCTGGAACTAGGTGATCTTTAAGGACCCTTCAAACCCAAACCATTCTATGATTCTATGATTCTATGATTCTATGATTCTATGATTCTATGTTACAGTCTCAGCTGCTTGCCAAACCCCACAGAAACAGCAATGGAGCAAAAGTGCAACAAGCACTGAAAAATTTCAGCAGGCCTTACAGTATCAAAAATCCTTCATATTAGTTTTGCATTCCAAAATCTAAACTTTGTGTTTGTTTTATAACAGAAATAAAAGAATTTTGTGTCCAGTCTGGGGTTATTTGGTATGAATTAGGCCTTTTAATGCCCCCTTGGTGTTGTACACGTTTTCCAAAAGCAGCTTTTAATATCCTAAGAATAATTACAAGGGTCTGAAATTCACACCTAAAATTTGTTTTGATTTATTTGCATATAATCGTTGCCACTCAACCAGATACTGTCTTCAGTTAGGCATTATGTTCCCAGCAAAAGGGTTAACAGAAATCAAAAGTAATTAGGTCTTCTAAAAAATAGTCATTTTATGCAAAACACAAGAAGAAATATTTTTTTAATTGCAAAAGACATAAGGTAAAATAAAACTGCTTTGCAGCTTACCACAGTTTTTACTTTTCAATAGTACTTTCTATGGTCTTTAAAATTTAGAGAAGGGAATGGTGTGATTCAGTTGCCTGGGTTGCATTTGGAGTCTGGTGCCAGAACTAATAGGGAAATCAAGTGAAAGATGAAGATTTAACCATTGGGTGAGAGAGTTGCTGATAATGGTCAGGATAATGAACATAGGTAGTTCCCATCAGGCTGTGACTGTTCTGCATTCAGGGGGTACTTGCTGAATTCAGGGCACATAGTGGAAGAATTCTGTGCAGACTGTCTCCTGTCTCTCCACCATGCTCTTACCCATGTAACGTTTCAGGGGAACGCTGCCTAAGCACTGGTGTGCTTCAAGAGTAAAGCTTTCATTTGGAGAGATGACAAGCAGACTGGTTAGACACTAAATCAGGTTTTGGTCATCCAGGACTGTAAAGCCCATTAACTGTAGGGTGCTTGGGCACCTCAGAGACTTGAAGGTCTCTCTCCGTTTCCTTCCTTGCCTTCAGCACACGACTTCTCATCTGGGCAAGAAGTTGGAAGGGCACTTGGCCAAATATTTTCTAGTCTGTTTGCCCATGTTTCATTCACTCTGCTGGTGGCTCATGAGTAGGATTGTATGCACTCAAGCAGACTCTATGCCAGCTCAGTGAGGCTTTCACCACAGATTATGGAAACCCTACACTTGTGTATGGGTGGTTGTGGGGTCCCAGCACACCAGTAGAGCTTTCTTGTTTCAAATGAGCTTTTATCATGAGGGAAACAAAGGGATGCCTGGCCCAGTACATGGAGACCAGTGACAGCTTGGCTGCTGTCAGGGCATTGCTCTTCTTGCTCCAGACTAGTACAATCAAAGTCCTTCTCTAATGAGGGAAGTTGCTTGTCCTTGGAGCTGTTTATTTTAGCTACTGTAACTTTATAAGATATTCAAATCTATGTAAATTTAATCCTTTCCTGATGTCTTCTATGCTAATTACCTCAGTAATGTGTATAAGAGCAGTTTCTAGGGGTTGCTTTTTTACTTACAAAACCACTTCCTTATATTCATTTTGTTTTCATTGCCTCTCTGCTCCTCCTGTTCAGGCTGTATGGAAAATGCAGGACTTGGCATGCTGCTTAATCCTTTATCTTCCCCTCTGCTTGCCAGTCTTTTTGCTACCTCCACCCCAAAGCTTTTGTCTGGTTTATTTTAACCCTCTTTACCTGAGAGCAGCCCACAAGCTGATGCAAACTGCATGCGTTCGTGCAGATGCACACACATGTGTGTGTATATGAATGTATTGTTTTCACGTGGACTGGGAGGGCAACATGGTTTACTTCCCTACATTTATTGCCCTGACCTTTTCAAATAACTCATGTCAATTGTCAGTATTATTGTAGTTTGTCTTAGCAGGACATTTGCAGTTGAATTTATATGGTATTTTATAGTTTGATTCTTTTCTTCCTATTTCATCTATACTTAAGGGAAGAAATGTTGGGAAAATAAATAAACTTGAAAGAAAATTATTGTGCAATATACCACTCTAATATTAGAATTTCACTGTGTTATAAATAATTTCATGTATAGATGAGGAACAGACTTTTGATTTACTACTCTCTGCCTGTATTAGTCATATATGGTAAATTTCTGTAAAGGGGTCATATTTGACAGAAGGTGTCTGTTATTGTTGGCATTAAGTGATATGCTTTCCACAACTGCTAGACTACTTGTGGCACTGGACCAATTTGTTATTTTGGGAGTAGATAAAGTCTTTGTTTAGCCTTCTGGCACTCAGCATAGCTCTTAAAAATGTTTTCTTTGTTTTGCTTTAGGTTTTCTGTTGCTCTTAAATCTGCTCCAATCTGTAGGGTTTTGTCACAGGAGACAAGGGGCCTGAGTATTAGGTGTACTCTTTCTTGGATGTCTTCCCAGAAGGCTTAATTTTGGGTAGGTGGAAGTAGGGCACGTGCAGATAATATACAATATTTCATTTGTACATTGCAGTGTCAGCACTCCTGCTTTCATCTGAGACCAGCAGCTGTCACTGTTGCTGATGTTCACTAGATGTCAGATATGATTTTTATATTATACGATAGCACCTGGAGAACTCAAATCGTATTTTTTTTCCCACGTGTGTTAACCTCATTGTTTATGGTCTATAGGTAAACAGCTTGGAGTTAAATTCAGTAGAAGATTTGGACAGTTAAAGGAGAATTGTGTTTATACCTGACTGCAAAGTTTTCTTTGGTTCTTAATTTTAAGGTTACTGTAACTGCATGTTTATGCAGACCCAGAGCTGCCCCAGTTCTGGCACAAACGTTGTCTCAGGGCGGAGGATGCCCAAGGCCAGCTGGGATCCTAAACAAAGTGTTCCAGCCCCACAACCGTTGCTGCACTTAGTACACAGGCAGGATTGTTCTCCCAGAAATGCCATTGCCAGCTTCTCTGAAGGCAACTTTTGGTGCTATTGTGTGTGATAACCTTGCAATTAGAGCAGTCAACAAGAGTCTGGGAAACCTGGATTTAGTTCTCTTTACAGGAGAGAGGATGCCAGTGGTCCCAGAGGACCGTCCCCCTCCTCTGGCTCCAAGCTGCCCTGTGAGAGTGGGGCCGGCAGCTGTGGGTGCAGAAGATGGGCATCGCTGTTGAGATGAGGGGTAACTCACCCTACCCTTCCTTATGCCCAGGGCTGTTTCAGTTCATTACTCAAGACCTACTACCTGTAGAAGCACCCTAGCTGTTATTCAGGTTGGCAGGAGCCTGAGGCTTTCCCATCAGAGGTGTCTGCCCCTGGGGCAGTAGAAGCACACAGCTCCTCCCTGCTTCTCCATCCACTCTGCCCGGTGAACTTACTCTGCAGGATCAGGAGCACCCCAAGCCCAGACTGGCCCATTCTCTTGTGTACAGACCAGAAAATTGGGAATTTGTGCCCTAGGGATACTGAGCAAGGGCTCTGACCAATTACTGTCTCAGCTGTTACCCATCCATCACTTCCAGCCGTGGTTTGAAAGAAAAGCAGGCATCCTGCTCCATTTTAGAAAGCCATGTGTTGGGTGCAAGGAAGAGAGGTCCCTGGGACCAGCCCATAGCCAGGGTCCCAAGGGGCTAGGCTGAAGGCTGCCTTTTGCCTCCGGGTTTCTAGCTCTTTGTAGTAACCTACCAAGAGCGTGAGCTGAGCAGGGCTCTGCCTGCTCTGTGTTTACTGAGGCACCTGTGTGCATTGTACACGTGGCCTCACTGCCGAGCTGTAGGGGTCTAAGCATCCTCACTGGTCCCAAGTCTGTGAATGTGATCTCAGCTGAGGCTTTTATGCTGTTAAGCCTCTGGGACAGACCCTTGTGCAGCTCATGCAGTCAGTGGGCTCTGCTGATTCACAGTCCAGAGCAGTTTGCTGAATTGGGGCTCCGTACTTACAGTGGTTTTATTGCAGATGATCCCAATAACTGTTTTTATTCAGTCAGGGCTGCATTAAGGACATACCAAAAGTTCCATCAGCTTGAATGAATCTTAAGCAGGCTCTGTAAGCACTACTTAGTAGCTTTGCAGAACAGGGTCATGACTTCAGGACCTGATTTTGCCATCCCTGCTTAGGCATTGGGGTTGGCGGGATGAACAGGCAGGTATTGCTACACCATGGCTCAGGTCTTGGATCTGAGTGAGGATTTCAGGCTTTATTTCTCCATGGAAGACATGATTACCCATTTGGATGCATAGCACATAAATCACACTTTGCTACCTTCCTGTACATTCCTGCCAAGGCATGTATTTTAGGTGGTTCAGCAGAGATAGTAGACTTAGAACATCTATGCATTTGAGACTCATAAAATATTTTGCAATCCTCAGCCTTTTGAACTGAAGCACTTCCATATTTTCTCAAAACACTTTTTGAAACAGCAACCAATGAAAATGTCTCCAGGTATCCAGCTTTCCAGGAGACAGCTCCTCATTCATCTTGAGTAACAAGTTATGCTGCAAAAGGCCTAACTCAGCAAACACAAATTTGCCTAAAGTCACAAGGGAGCCTCACTGAGTACAATTCTGGCTTGCGTTAGCGTGTGTTTGAAGAGTCTGAACACACAAACCTGATGCTGGAATTATTTATGACAGTTTGACAGCGTCCACTGGGAAACATTACTCCAGCAGCACATGGATCCCACTCCAGTACTCAGCGGAGCAGTAAGTGGGTGTCACTGGTGCCCTGTGCTGCAGGTGGTCTGATAAAAAAAGTTTAAAAGATTTTTAGAGGGATGAGAAAGAGAAAGAGAGCTCTGAATCTCTGCTGTGCGTGAAAATATGTTTCAGCAGAAGATAAATGTTTATCCAACAAGTTTCCAGTCTATACAATTTAGATGGCTAAATATCAGCTTGCGGTGTTACTTGAAGTGTAGGGCTGTACTATGTAGTCCTTCATAAGCAGTTACTTGAGGCTTGGGCATCTGGGCCTCCTGATAACTCAGCTGAAGGGGCTGATGTGGATAGTGCCGCTTGTAGTACCCTATGTCCCTGTTCTCCAGAGGCACGGGCTCCTGACTTCCCCTACACCTTTTAGGGAGCCTGAGAAGGAGGACATACTCCACCATCCTCATATATAACTCCTTGATCCTGGAGTCAAGGCTTTAAAATCTCAGCTCTGTCATTTGGATTGTTTGTAATTCAAGTGAAGTGGCAGTATAAGGAATGTTGTGTGGGAATAATGGAGGCCATGCAAACAGCGCAGCAGATGAGGGTAGGCTGCTGAGAAATATATTGATGAGGGTTTGAAAAGTACATGCATATGCTGTCCCTGGACAGATCCTGAAGTCCTCATGCAACTATTTCCACAAATGGGCTGTTAACATCAGAGAGCTTTTCTGCATGAAGTGAGGTATATACAGAATGAGAGCACCAGTATTTGACATCTCAGAGAGGGAGTGAGCCGTAAAACTTTTCAAAAGAATATGTTTTGAAAAACAAGGGCAAAAGGGAAGGGAGGAGTTGGACAGGAAGGCAGGTCGTTTGCTCTGTAGCTAGAACAGGTTTTAAAACAAAAGAGCATTGCAGGTACAAGAAGGCTCAGCTTCTTTTCAATTCAGTGTTTTGGCCAACTCATTGCTTTACTTGGTTTTGGCTGCATGGCTGTAATGGCTTGTTTCCATGGTCATCATTGGCTCGTCAGTTTTACTCAATTCTTGGGCATTTTCAAAGGGCCCAATTAAGGCCATTTCCTTAAACTTCATCATTAGGGACAGTGCTTGGTCTGTGAACTGCAGTTACATGCCAGATCAAGTGTAGCTCTTCCAACATGTGGAGACTTGTGTCCTGCTTCCTTTTGTGGAATTGGGATTTCTCCTGTCTGTAGATGAAAAGTTTCCTATCATCTGACTTGAATTTCTCCAGGCCTAGAAAGATATCCAAGAGGAAACTGGAACCTGTGTTTCTTTTGTCTTAAACAGACCTTCACAAGCTTCTGACATAAAGGGGTCTTCGAATTACTGGGAGCAGGGGTAAATGGTATCCCACCAAGAGCACTCTGTAGTGCCTGGGAACACTCTGTAATGCACAGGATTTGGATATTAATTTGAGGTTTATCCAAAAGAAAGGTGTCAAAATATTGATCTTTCCAAATTGTATGCAGCATGGGTTAGAGATGGCTGCTAAGATTTCGCTTCAGTCTGCATCAGGATTGCTGATCCAAATCGCTAATGTAAATATTACTAGAAGGTTCGTTTTTCTCCTTCAGTGTGGCTGCAAGTGCTCTGGAGTTTTCAGTTTCATATTTTTTTCCTGAATATTACTTACAAAAAATACACATTAAATCAGTTGCCTTTTCGGAGATACGTATATGTATAGATAGATAGATATGTATTTTATGGTATGGCCAGTGATATTTATTACAGAAAGTTACAGTCTGGGTCAAAGTCATTCCAAATTGCATGCATGCATTCTTTATAGCTTTTAACAGGAAGTAATGTTGAAGGAATGCAACTGCTGTCCTACAGTACCTGCCAATGGCTGCATTCTCCTGTTGGAAGAGTTCTGGGTATCTTATTTTATAGAATCATAGAATGGTTTTGGTTGGAAAGGGGCTTTAAAGATCATCCAGTTCCAATCCCCCTGCTGTGAGCAGAGACACCTCCCACCAGACCAGGCTGTCAAAGCCTCATCCAACCTGGCCTTGGACACTTCCAGGGCTGGGGCATCCACAACTTCTCTGGGCAACCTATTCCAGTGCCTCACCCCCCTCACAGTAAAAATTTTCTTCCTAATATTGGATCTAAATCTCCCCTCTTTCAGCTTAAAATCCCTTGTCCTATCCCTACACTCCCTGATAAAAAGCCCCTTCCCAGCTTTCCTGTAGGCTCCCTTTAATTACTGGAAGGCTGTTATAAGGTCTATGTGGAGCCTTCTCTTCTCCAGGCTGAACAACCCATACTCTCTCAGCCTGTCCTTATAGGAGAGGTTCTCCAGCCCTCTAATCATCTTTGTGACCCTCCTGTGGGCTCTAACAGATCCATGTCCTTACTGGGGACATTTTTTTGTGGGGAAATGAAGCACATAACATTTTTCATATAGGATGAGAGGCATATAGACATTTTCATCTTTGGTCTGGCCGTGAACATTACTCCTCAGGAAGTCAGGATCAAAGAGCAGCAATGATGCTTCATCTTTGTGTTGTTTCTTAATGAATTAAACAAATTATTTTCTCTTGTCCTGAGCTCTACCAGAGCCGACATGCCCGTAATGGGGTAATGGCTGTTTTTCAGAAACAGATTCCTTCTCTCTTTTTTCCTTTTTCCAGTTCACTATTTGCTTCAAATATATCTATTCATTTCTCTAAATACTTAAAACTAGGTTTAATTGCAAATGCAAAAAAAATCTGTTTCCAGATAGTAGCACAGCTGGGAATGGAAATTCAGATGGAACCAAGTTATGCTGTACAAGCAATGACCATACACTACAAAAAATCACTTCAATTGCAATGCTTTAAATAAATAACCAAGGTGATAAATGCCATCCTTTCACAAATTTTCTAAGAGTAGGCTATTTAAAAAGCCCTGATACAGTTATTTTCGTAGAATCATAGAACCGCTTGGTTGGAAAAGTCCATTGAGATCATTGAGTCCAATCATACCTGACCACTAGTAAACCATATCCAAAGCACTTCATCTATCCATTTTTTAAATACCTCCAGGGATGGTGACTCAACCACGTCCTTGAGCAGCCTGGCCAGAGCCCGGTAACCCTTTCAGTAAAAAAATTTTTCCTAATGTCTAATCTGAACCTCCCCTGGTGCAACTTGAGGCCATTCCCCCTTGTCCTATCACCTGCCACTTGGTTAAAGTGACCAACACCCACCTCTCTACAACCTCCTTTCAGGTGGTTGTAGACAATGGCAAGGTCTCCCCTCAGCCTCTTTTTCCCCAGGCTGAACAACACCTGTACCCCCAGCTGCCTCTCATAAGGCTTGTTCTCCAGCTCCTTCACCAACTTCATTGCCAAATTCAGTGCTCATCTGGGTTTGGTTCTGAGTTATGGAGAAGTTGGATCCTACTTGTGTCTCTGCTGACCTATTTCAGCAAGTCACCTCAGCCTAAAGTGCTGGGGGTTATCTACATTAATGTGTTGATATATGCCCAGGATAGTATGTACCTTCCCCATGTGCTGTGTATGAACACCCCGTGGTGAACAGATGCCAGTCCAAGTGTTCCCATCAGATGCAATCATTGACAGAACTGGTTTGGGGTGAGGCAGTGAACTTGGGCTTCACTTTGCATCCGTGAAACAAGCTTTTGCCTTTGGAAACTTGAATAAGGAGCTCATTTGCCGGTAGATTTCCATGTTGAATAAATGAATGCAGGAGGGAAGGGATGTAGGTAAGGGGTTTATAGCCCAGAAGGGGCAATGAAAGTTTTAGGATGTGGGCATTTTTCCCCACTGCACTGTTATGATCCTCATATATTGTGAAAGGGAAGATGATTATACTGTAGCTGCGTTACTATAATGTTATAAAAAGGTTGGAATGGTATCTTTCTATTAGACTATGAAATGATTCAGTAGCATGGATAACTAACCATGGATTTCACTGCGTGACAAGACCAAGTCGTAATAATAGCTGGGGAATAATGATGTTATATTTTTCCGTTAAAGAAAGTTTTGTTTCTGGAACCTTGACAGATTTTTAAACTAAAGTAGACTTTTCTTACCACTGAAACCCACATCTTTATTACAAAGCCAAACTGTTCTCTCCAAAACCACATTATGCATGTTGTAACAGTACTCTCCCACAGATGATGAACACTCAGAACATATTTTTCCATGTGAGTCATCCATTAACTTAAAAATAAATTCACTTATTAAACAAAATACAACCATGTGACAAGTTTTGTAGATTCGCGGTCCATCTCTCCTTTTCATTAGACCATTAACGTCTTATAGCTGTTTAAAATAATTTTCTGACTATTGAATAATTTTTCCTCTTTGCTCCCCTTTGCCCCCATTGTTTTCTTTTTGACAAAGTATAAAATATTTTCTCTCCTCACTTTTTTGCAAGCACACCTAAGTAAAATAAATGGCCAAAAACTGATCCTACAGTGGGATGAATGCACATAGATCTGTAGTGCTCCTTGAAACCAGTGGTTACACAGCTGCCCATAAAGGTGCCCATCTGCATTTCTCTGATGGATAAAGCCCTTAAAGAGAAACAATGCCATCATTACAATGCCTGACACTGAGCACTGAAGAAAACAGTCTCCACAATTTTTTTGAAGGTTCCAAACAGGTGATCTTGAGTGCTATCATGAAGCACATGCAAGAGAACCGGGTGATCAGGCCCAGTCAACATGGTTCACAAAAGGCAGGTCTTGCCAAACTAACCTGATTGCCTTCTATGACAAAGTGACTCGGCTGCTGGGTGAGGGAAAGGCTGTGGATGTGGTCTTCCTGGACTTCAGCAAAGCCTTTGACACAGTTTCTCACAGCATTCTGCTTGAGAAACTGTCAACCTCTGGCCTGGAGAGGCGCACACTCTCCTGGGTGGAAAACTGGTTGGATGGCCGGGCCCAGAGAGTGGTGGGAAATGGTGTGAAATTCAGCTGGAGGCCAGTGACAAGTGGGGTTCCCCAGGGCTCAGTGCTGGGTCCAGCCCTGTTCAATGTCTTTATCAATGACCTGGATGAAGGCATCGAGTGCACCCTTAGCAAGTTTGCGGACGACACTAAGCTGGGTGGAAGTGTCGATCTGCTGGAGGGTAGGGAGGCTCTGCAAAGGGATCTGAACAGGCTGGACCACTGGGCAGAGTCCAATGGCATGAAGTTTAGCAAGGCCAAATGCCGGGTCCTGCACTTGGGGCACAACAACCCTATGCAGTGCTACAGACTAGGAGAAGTCTGTCTAGAAAGCTGCCTGGAGAAGAGGGACCTAGGGGTGTTGGTTGACAGCCGACTGAACATGAGCCAGCAGTGTGCCCAGGTGGCCAAGAAGACCAATGGCATCTTGGCTTGTATCAGAAACGGTGTGACCAGCAGGTCCAGGGAGGTTATTCTCCTTCTGTATTCTGCACTGGTGAGACCGCTCCTCGAATCCTGTGTTCAGTTCTGGGCCCCTCACCACAAGAAGGATGTTGAGGCTCTGGAGCGAGTCCAGAGAAGAGCAACAAAGCTGGTGAAGGGGATGGAGAACAGGCCTTTTCAGGAACGGCTGAGAGAGCTGGGGTTGTTTAGCCTGGAGAAGAGGAGGCTGAGGGGAGACCTCATTGCTCTCTATAACACCCTGAAAGGAGGTTGTAGAGAGGAGGGTGTTGGCCTCTTCTCCCAAGTGACAGGGGACAGGACAAGAGGGAATGGCCTCAAGCTCTGCCAGGGGAGATTTAGGCTGGACATTAGGAAAAAATTTTCAGGGAAAGGGTCATTGGGCACTGGCAGAGGCTGCCCAGGGAGGTGGTTGATTCACCTTCCCTGGAGGTGTTTAAGGCACGGGTGGACGAGGTGCTGAGGGGCATGGTTTAGTGTTTGATAGGAATGGTTGGACTCGATGATCTGGTGGGTCTCTTCCAACCTGGTTATTCTATGATTCCATGATTCTATGATTCTAAGGCTGGCACTCTGGGTGAGCATCCATCATGATAAGACTTGCCACTGGTGATACGGCTTTTCATGGCTATTATCTGTCCATTTCCCAGTCCCAGACAGAAGGTAAACAAGATCCCAAATTCCAGAAGTAATTTGTTTTTATAATTGTTCTGCTGCTTGCTTTGTGCAATTTACTTCTATCAATACACACTAGGGGAGTAGTTTTTCTACTGTACCACAGCACAGTAATTTCCTATATAATTTCATCCAATTGCTGCAGGAACTCATTTGAGCAATTGTTAGTTAATCATTAATAATCGTTAACTTCGGGTAGGAATGATTGCTAATCAAGATTTCCATGCTGCATTTTTAATTTCTGAAGGTTCATAATTAATCAAATTAGTAGCACTTTTTGTTATTTGGGAAAAGAAACAGCATGCATCCCATCCATTCAAAGGAACAGTTAGCAACGTCTTTCCCTTTAAAGTAATTGCATGTCTTCACTCTTACTGTTATGAAAGTCAGAGGCTTTTTTCTGCATAAATTACTTAAAAATATTTTCCAGATTAAATTAACAATGCTTTCCCATTGTTCATGCCACTGACAATCAGGCTGTTAGGAACAACTATGGAAGTAATGACACCACTGCAGCTACTTCCCTCATGATTGATCTTCTTTGTCTCATACCTCATGGCTCTGAAAAAACAACCCAAGTCTTTGTGATACTTTTAATGCCATCTTTTTCTCACTGAATGACATAGCTAATAATAATCTATTTTTCTTTTAGTGCATCCTTATGGCCCGTCAACACCATGATTGTAGATGAGGTAGATATTGCTGCATGAAGACTTTGTGCAGTTCAGCCATAGAATCATAGAATCAGCAGGTTGGAAAAGACCTTTTGGATCACTGAGTGTAACCATTCCTACCTGCCACTAAACCATGTCCCTGAGCACCTTGACTACCCGTCTTTTAAATACCTCCAGGGAAGGTGACTCTACCACCTCCCTGGGTAGTTTGTTCCAGTGCCCAATGACCCTTTCTGTGAAGAATATTTCCTTATATCCAGTCTGAACCTCCCCTGGTGGAGCTTGAGGCCATTCCCCCTTGTCCTGTCGCCTGTCACTTGGGAGAAGAGCCCAGCACCCTCCTCTCTACAACCTCCTTTCAGGTAGTTATAGAGAGCAATGAGGTCTCCCCTCAGCCTCCTCTTCTCCAGGCTAAACAACCCCAGCTCTCTCAGCCGTTCCTGAAAAGGCCTGTTCTCCATCCCCTTCACCAGCTTTGTTGCTCTTCTCTGGACTCGCTCCAGAGCCTCAACATCCTTCTTGTGGTGAGGGGCCCAGAACTGAACACAGGATTCGAGGAGCGGTCTCACCAGTGCAGAATACAGAAGGAGAATAACCTCCCTGGACCTGCTGGTCACACCGTTTCTGATACAAGCCAAGATGCCATTGGTCTTCTTGGCCACCTGGGCACACTGCTGGCTCATGTTCAGTCGCTGTCAACCAACACCCCTAGGTCCCTCTTCTCCAGGCAGCTTTCTAGACAGACTTCTCCTAGTCTGTAGCACTGCATAGGGTTGTTGTGCCCCTAGTGCAGGACCCGGCATTTGGCCTTGTTAAACCTCATGCCATTGGACTCTGCCCAGCTGTCTAGCCTGTTCAGATCCCTTTGCAGGGCCTCCCTACCCTCCAGCAGATCGACACTTCCACCCAGCTTAGTGTCATCTGCAAACTTGCTAAGGGTGCAGTCGATGCCTTCATCCAGGTCATTGATAAAGACATTGAACAGGGCTGGACCTAGCATTGACCCCTGGGGAACACTGCTTATGACCAGCCTCTAGCTGGAGTTGACTCCATTTAATTCTAATTTTCTCTCACATTGCAGTGACTTTGCAGTGTTCCCTTAGAAAGAAGAGTGGTACAGCCCATGGATAACACGCAGATGGATCTTTTCCTTTAGGAAGAAAGGCTGGCCAGGTGTCTCTGCTCTCCTTCCTCCACATCTTTACCTGCCATCCTTGGTAAAAGCAGTAAGGAAGGAGCAAGGGTGGAGTGGAGCTGTAGCTGGGCTTCACCACATCTCCATTTTAGGACCTTCACCCTCTGTAGCCTGGCCATTCTGCATCAGCCAGGTCCCATAATTCCAGTTCCGTGTGGGACTTTGAGTGACCCCATGACAGAAATTGCACTTGGGAAGTAAAAGATGTCCCTTTTCTGAGGTGTGATGGAGAAGCAACCCAGAAACTGTCGTGTTTACAGGAGGATGTTTGTAAGTGCTGGAAGGGCGAGGTCGACAGGCTTCCTAAACTCCTGGCTGCCTGGCTTAGCTCCAGCATCCTGGCCTCAGACAAGTTGCTCCGATGTGTGTGCCGTCACTCCAGCCGAAAAAACATGGAATAATAATCAACTTACAGTGCTGTGAAGTTCCTGAGCAAAGAAAAGGTCAGGTTATTTGAACAGCACCTCCATCCATCTAACCCTACCTTTACGATGTGAACTGCAGGACCCTGCCGCACCGAGGCTGTGCTTATCAGGGTGTGACCCACCAGCCTTGGGAGGCAGTTATTAGCTGCTCCTGTCTACATTTACCGTGATAAACTACTCACACACTCATTTCATGAGCTGTAATGATTAAAGCTAGCAAAGTCCCTTGATAGTGAAACTGCTATTGAACGGTGCTAACATTTTATCACTACTGCTTGCCACATAAATACTTGCTATTGCATTTATTATTAAAACGCATTTCACATAGAACTGTGGTTTGCAGGGCTATGAATAGTATCGGGCTGAAATCAGGGTGATCTTGTTTCAAGGAATTCCAGAGGAATGAACAATAATTTCCCACTAATTGCAAAGAAGCTTTGATAAAAACTCTGAGCTTATTTCCAGCAGCGCATATTTTCCAGAGCCTGCCTGGTAGTTTTCAATGGAGCCCAAGAACAATATGACCATTAGCTGCTGTGTTAAATGTCATCCAGATTTGTTCATATCGTTCTTCACTGCGTTGCCTCTTTTCTATATGTGTTTTCATAATTTACGGTGTGTGGCCACATTTGGTCTTGCTCAGTTATACATCCATGGAAAAACATGAGATGGAGGTCAAATGAAGTCCATAAGGGATAGGTGGTTGCCTTTTCTGTTTCACTTTTCTTAAAAAACGTACAAGTGCCTTCTAGCTTGTGGCTTCATTTGCAAACAGATTGCATCTGCACAAATATCTTCCTGTGTAAAGGTTTACTTACATGCAGTAGATACTTTATGGAAATCGACAAGGTCATGAGCAGTGACAGCACTTGGATTGCATGGTGAATGCCTAGTGGTGGCTTGTGGCAATGTCTACAGCACTCTGCATGTGCTCCACCTCCTCAGAGAGTCTGATGGAGGAGAAAGCAATGTCTAAGCCTGACTGTACAGCTTGGAATTGGGCAGGACATCTGCCATGCCCTGGCAAGGTCCTTTTTGCTGTGTTAGGAGGTTATCAGTGGAGGCCTGATTCAAGACCCATTGTAGTCTGTGGAGACTTCCACTGACCTACTGACATTTTTTTAATTGGACTCTCTTTGTGCTAGAGAATGCTAAATAATGTGGTATGCTTGCTGAAAAAAAGTACTGGTTCAAGCTTGGATAGTGCTGCTCATCTTATTTGATGGCTGTAAATGTTCAGAGAGTTACTGTCTATAAGGCTGTTGGTGGCTTCCCAACTGTGACAATACTGTTTTGTTATTGTGAGCACTTATACAAGGTACGGGTTGGTTTTGCTTAAATTCCTTGCCATTTAAAGTTCCAAGTGGTAATCAGTACCAGATGATTTAAGTTACCAGCCAAACAAGAAGACTGGTGGTTCATTGAAACAAATTGTAGTACCTCATGGGAAAGTTAATTGTTCAAATTATTCAGCAAGTGTTGCAACTTCACAGACAACTAGAAACTCTTGAATATTTTGACATTATGAAAGATCTATGTCTATACAGAATATTATTTTAAATTAATATTTCAACTGGCTCATGTTTAATTTATTCTGTGTAGCTGGTCTGGTTTTGTCCTATTGACAGCAGAAGTAACAAATGTATGAATGTGTTGTGATTCCCCAATTCCCTATTTAATAAAATCTATTAAAAAATTAAGAACAAGCTTTAAGGCACATCCTGCTGCATGGTTAGTTCTCTTAAGAAGATTAGAACATGTTATGGCATCCGAGTCCTAGCTGTGCTGGGATCTCAGCTGTCAGTTGTTGAAAGGCTGGGATCTCCCCTCATGTGTGCATAAGTCATTAAAATATATAATAAGTTGCCTAAATTAGGAGATGTCTTTATATTGCCTAGATTAGGAGATATGCATGATATTCACTAGGACAAATCCATCGCTGGCATGAAGCCAGGAAAGAAATGGTACAAATGCAACTAATGATCTAGAAAGGCCTTTGGTACAAGGCTGCTTATTCCAAAATTAAAGAAAAAAAATTATTGCCTTTTTTTTTTAATTTAAATTCCAAAATGTAGTGCAAATGAGATTCTTTGCATCATATGTTGTACCTGCTAAGCATGCAGGTAAGGTTTCTTTTCTGTACTCTGCTTTATGATGTCTTCTCCAGCACATGACTCCTGTGTGGCCACCTCTCTGCCCAGCAATATGTCAGACAAGGTACAAAAAAAGAAATTTGGAATATTTGAGTGTCTGTCTAGTAATTTCAATGCACTCTGATTTAAAATGCTGGACATAGAATTATAGAATCATAGAATTCTTAAGGTTGGAAAAAATCTCCAAGATCATCAAGTCCAGATGTCAGCCCAACACCACTATGCCTACTAACCCATGTCCCAAAATGCCACGTCTACAATTTTTTTGAACACCTGCAGGGATGGTGACTCCACCACTTCCCTGGGCAGCCTGTTCCGATACTTCACCACTCTTTCAGTAAATAAATTTTTCCTAATATCCAATCTAAACCTCTAAACTTGAGGCCATTAACATTGTCAGATACAGATGTATTTTTGCTTAAAAATAACCTGCAGCTTTTTATGCAATGAAGACTCCTCAACAACTTTTGCGTGGAAAAAAAATGGCTCACATCTAAGCAAAGCACAGATGCTTTGCTGGGACCTGTTTGCCCTAATTTTGCTATGGTCAGGAATGTGACCAGGTATAGTAATAGGCTATACCAAGAGATGACTGTGTACTCTTCCCAGTGACAGCAGTTTTCCCTCTATTTTAAGTTGCAGAAGCCAGTTTGTGGGCCAGAGCTGAAGAGCCCCGGTGTCACTCTGGTTTCTGAAAGCTTCTGCCTAGAATGTGCACTTGCACATTCAATTAAATGACATTTTAAGTTTCTTAAGATGCCAGAAAAGCTGGTGTGATTGCTCCCCACATACTTAATCAAAGATGTGTAGCTCACCTGTGGGACAAGCCAAGCTAAAGGCTGAATGTTTGAAAACTGGTGTGAACATCACCTGGTCTTGTTTGATAGAAAATCCATTCTAGATGCAATTCTAGGGTCAGGCACAAAGTAAAGGCAGCATAGGTAGGATTGTTAGACTAGCTCTGACAAATCTGTCAGGCTGAGAGGGGCAGAGTATGTGCATCGGCTTCCCCTGTTCACATTGCAGCCTGTTAGTAAATACTGAGTAGACACAGTGTTCAATAAGGTACTTATTGAACTGGAGTGATCAAAGTGTAATTACATGTTCATATTTGCTAAATTAAGTCTAATGATAGAAAAAACCCCCAACAAAACGAACCAACCAGAACCCCATAATAAAAACCATGATTAAAAAAACCCTGGTTTTCATCCAGAAAAAATTACAAATCTACATCTGAATTCTCCTACAGCCAGAAAGCAAACAACTCAGAAAATATTTACCCTTTCAAATATTTATGCTAAAAAAATGTGTATAGCTATAGTACCTTCATTTTTGCTAATTTATGTCCTTTTGTGTAATAAGATTTTTATAAATGACTCCCTTCTGACAACTTTATAGAAGAGCTATAATTTTTTTTCTCTCTGCCTCCCTCCCTCCCTGTGCTTTGCAAAGTCACATTACACTGCAAAATTTAAAGCATGGATAGGATTTGACAGTACTTCATACAAAATGTGCTTTTCAAGAAAAGAAATAATAAATGCGCAGGAAATTGTTAGTTTTCTGTTATTGTCCATTAAATCCATGGATAGGGGAAAAATACACTGCAAAGCTGCAAAAAGATCCACCATCCTGAACTATTTCTTAAACACAGAGGAAACTTCAGTGGCATGATTTCGGTAAGTAGGAAATTCTGAAACTAAGAAAATTGCATTTGGAAACCACTGTTGTAATTTGCAGCTTTATTTATACTTTGCCTCCTATTCTGGAAATAAGTTTTCCATACTTTTGTCTCAGGATTAGGTGTTCCATTTCAGGCCAGGCAGATGTTGTAAGGCCAAAACCTCAGTTGTTATTAGATTTATGAATCAGTTTTGCTACAATAAGGAGCTCTAAAATAAGTGAAACAATATGATATTTCTGCTATAGAAAATAAATTTTCTTCCATATACACGAAAGCATATTTTTTATTGTTGTTTAGTGATCAGATTCTCTTCTTTTCCTGATTTATGTATTTTGGCCCTACAAATATCCTTCATCTTGCAATTAGTTTCCCCATTACATTTATAATTAAAGACAAAATCAGATTATGGTGATTAGCGTATATTATAAACCATTTTACTAATTTCTGAGGGCATATTCCTACAAGGGATAACACATAAATTAGAAGACTAATTAGGCCAAAATCACCTTTGCTAATAAATCTAAGGAGTAGTTAAATCCTTTAACAAAAGAGGCATTTTTGTGCTTTGGAGGCTGAAGGTGTGATTCTCAGGAACCAACATTAGGAATAAATCTGTAAAGTTTCAAGAATGTTTATGAACGGCTCAGCTCCAAAACACCTGAATTAATTCTGTGAAAATCTGCTGCCATTGGATCTAACTGTGACATTCATAATACTGTAGAAGTCTGAGGGGAGAAGTGCCTCTCTGTGTAGTACAGCTCTTCCCACTGTTGTTGGGGCTCATGGAGAGAAAAAAATGAGGTCTGAGGAGCAAATGCCAAATTATGTATGCAGTGTGAGTGTATGGTCAGGGAAGAATGATGACAACTCATCAGCAGGGTCAGTGAAAGCAGGGGTTTTGACCAAGTGCTTGCCCCGAGTCTATTGCCCAAAGAGCCTTAAGTGTTGCAGTTGATAACAAGTTGATGCAGAATCGTGGCCAAAGCATCAAAGCAACCCTTTGATGGGATTTGAGGGATGTCCTGCGCCTGTTTGTCCATGTTGTAAGTGCAGTGGACTCACTCTCTTATTCCACAAGAAAGTATTCTGAATTCAGGAGCAGCTATAACAGAGGAAAGCATCTCTAGGTGTTGAAGCACAAAGCTCAGGAACCCAAGCTGATTTGCAGCCACAGAGTGGGTATACAGGTTTTGAAGGCTGATTAGTCCCAAATCCTTATGTGCGTTTGAGTTCTTGAATCTCCTTTAGGAGAATTAGGACCCATAATACCTCTGAGGGCTCCTGTCTCAGTCCTACAGTCCCATATCTGCAAAAGGGAAAAATAGTACTTTCTACCTTAGATATACTAAGTATGCTGAAGAGGGAGCATCTATTTCAGTGCTAGAAATGGAAAGAGACCTAAAATCCACCAAATAAGGACTGCCAGGGCTATTGCATGCACAGTCCTTCCCCAGCCTTGGACTCACAATGAAGTGACAGCATTCACCAGAGGCTTCCTTTCCCCACTGAGATAAATATCTATGTTTAGCCTGGAACGGAGTACTTCTTCCCCTTGTTCTTCATTGGGATGTCCTTTTGGAATGTCAGAGTTGAACTATTCCTGTTTAACAGTTCTGGTTTCAGATTCTAATTACATGCTGAAAATTTCAGCCACTGAGCTGAAATCTTCCAGACCAGGTTTCTGCTCCGGATTAATTTCATTTAAAAGTGTAAGTAATAAAATGCAGCTATGCTTGTAGACAAGGAAAATACTCTCCCTTCATCTAAAGGAAGAAAGAAGAAAGTGATAGATTGTTTTGAACAACTCCAGTGTCTAAATGGGTGGGAGCAAGAAAAGACTTGTAGGAAAATAGTCCTTGGAGAGGTGATGAGCTTTTTGGTGTTCCAGTGAAGCTGGCCAAAGTCTGGGGCTGATAGTTTCCATATGCACGACTGAATTGCACAGCTATTTCCCCACGTTCTACATAAAATGAGGCTGTTCTGTGTGCATGGTGATACTGTTCTTTATGCACACCAAAATACTTCAACTAGCAGGTGAGGTGGGTTGCTCCTCCATTGCTCTGCAACAAGTGAGGGCATGGGAGGAGTAATCATGTAGAAGGGAACAAACTTTAACGTGCAAAGAAATCCATTGGAGGTGATGGGTTTTGACCTGTCTAACAGCTGGGTAGCTTTTTTCTTAACAAAAAAAAAGGGTAGGAAAAGACCTACTATTTCTTAGTTTACTCCAGCCTATGTGCATCAAGCTGCCCAGGTTGAGGTAGTATATAGTATCAGAGAAAATGAACTATACATTTCAAGTATTTATGGACATAGAAATGGAAAAATCTGCAGAGAACAGCACTAGGCACAAGACACAAAGGGATTTTCAGGGGAATTGAGGCAAATAAGGGGCTTGTAACTGGTTTTCAAGTCTATCTCTAGTGTAGGGCAGTATTGTTTGTAGGCCATGGTCTCTCACCAAAGGATTTGGGAATCCCAAATATACCAGTGGGACTAGTTGTAAACAACTGATTATAAAAGAAGTCATTTTTAATGAGTGTCACTGGCAAAACAGTCTTAACTTAGGGATTTTACTTCTTGTAACTTTTTGGCAAATTAGCATAAAATGTTAATTGCTGATTTGGATATTGAGGAAAAGAAGACAATTAGACAAACACTTAAGGGACCATCTTTTTTCCCAATTCCCCAGACTAAACTCAAGCCAGACACCTTCTGATCCTCAGCTTCCCTTGTTTCCACCAGCCGTCACGCACAATCCCCCCCAACTCCTCCAGTGAGGCAAAGGGCAGCGTGGGTGGTGGGTTTGCACATAAGGGTTTCTTTCAAGTGCTCCTTCCTTCTTACTTGTTTTCCTCAGTCTGCCGGCTGCAAGCGTGTCCCTGTCCTGACACAGATCCCACATAGCCATGTTCCCTCTGAGGTACCTCCTCTGGCACAGAGCAGTTCCTCTCAGGAGTGCATCTCCAGCCATGACCCTAGCAATGTTCTCCCACATATCTCCTCTGCCTCCTCTAAGGCATCTCCCACCCCTGTGCCTCCTGTCCCTTTCCTTAACCACACCAGAGGTGCATACTGGGGCTTCCCAGTGGCTGGGGCTCTGCCTTGTGCCAAATACAGTGAAAGAAGTGATGAAACTTGTTGAAGCAATGGCGAATAAGAGTCAATTTTCCTAGAGGGATGGATGGCCCAGGATCTTAGAGTGGCAGCTGAGTAAGCCACAGGCAGCTATGTGTAAGGGAGACCTTGGGGCGCTGGCAGCTGGTGGGTGCTGCCAAGGAGGGAAGGACCATGTAGCAGATGTATGCAGTAGATGCAGAAGAAATGGAAGGCACGTCAGAGCTGAGGACATGAGTTACTTGTCTATGCTTTGGAAAGAGGAGATGTCTTCCCTGGTGCAGAAGTAGCAGTGTGCCTGAGAGCACCCCTGCCAAGACAGCAAGCTGGGTGAGGGCTCGTACTGACAGTCCAGCCCTGGGAGCCGGTAGGAAGACATCCAAGTCTGGGAGGAGTGGGAAGGTTTAGGTTATATTACGCTTTTCCTCTTTGCTTTTTCAGGTCTCTCTGCCTGTTCAAAAGATCATAGAATCATAGAATAACCAGGTTGGAAGAGACCCACCAGATCATCGAGTCCAACCATTCCTATCAAACACTAAACCATGCCCCTTAGCACCTTGTCCACCCGTGCCTTAAACACCTCCAGGGAAGGTGAATCAACCACCTCCCTGGGCAGCCTGTTCCAGTGCCCAATGACCCTTTCTGTGAAAATTTTTTTCCTAATGTCCAGCCTAAATCTCCCCTGGTGGAGCTTGAGGCCATTCCCTCTTGTCCTGTCCCCTGTCACTTGGGAGAAGAGGCCAGCACCTCCTTTCAGGCAGTTGTAGAGAGCAATGAGGTCACCCCTCAGCCTCCTCTTCTCCAGGCTAAACAGCCCCAGCTCTCTCAGCCATTCCTCATAAGGCCTGTTCTCCAGCCCCCTCACCAGCTTCATTGCTCTTCTCTGGACTCTCTCCAGAGCCTCAACATCCTTCTTGTGGTGAGGGGCCCAGAACTGAACACAGGATTCGAGGAGCGGTCTCACCAGTGCCGAGTACAGAGGGAGAATAACCTCCCTGGACCTGCTGGTCACACCGTTTCTGATACAAGCCAAGATGCCATTGGCCTTCTTGGCCACCTGGGCACACTGCTGGCTCATATTCAGTCGGTTGTCAACCAACACCCCCAGGTCCCTCTCCTCCAGGCAGCTTTCTAGACAGACTGCTCCTAGTCTGTAGCACTGCATAGGGTTGTTGTGCCCCAAGTGCAGGACCTGGCATGTGGCCATTGGACTCTGCCCAGCCGTCCAGCCTGTTCAGATCCGTTTGCAGAGCCTCCCTACCCTCCAGCAGATCAACCCTTCCACCCAGCTTAGTGTCGTCCGCAAACTTGCTAAGGGTGCAAGTAGCTAAGATGCTACTGGAGTTATGCTCCGAGCACAATGCCAGATGTCCAGTTTTTGGAGAAAACATAGCTGAATCCCAGCCAGAATTATGTAAACATTGTTATGCATACTATCACTGGGCAGGGATTAAGGGGCTATTAAAAATGAAAGAGCTGAGAAACTCCTGGAGATGATAATTACAACTGCCTTAAGCAGGATCTTGTCTTATATCCTGATTGTTAAATGGATGAGTTCCTTTCCATTTACCTTGGCCATTGTTGTCACTGAGCACCTGTGCTTCCTCTTCAACACAAGGGCTTCCTATAGGCTTGAGCAACAGTTTGCCTGCTGGCATGTGCGAGATCTTAGGAAGTGACATGAAATAGTCATAAACCACAGCTCAGGCTGAATCGCCAGAGCAGCTCTCCCTGCTCTACTGCACTGGAGACAAAGCCTTGCCACCGAAATTACCTTCTCTCCTTGGAGAAGATCTACATTGAGGCCTGGTGTGGCCAGCAAAAGTGGAGCAGCTAAAGACCTTCTAGCACATGCAGTCCCCAACCTTTCCTACCGCTGCCTGACTGTGCTGGGTGTTGCTACTGTTTGATTGATTTTCATCCTTGTACTCTAAGGTCTACGTCCCTTAGTGGGATGTCCTTGAACTCAAGATAACTGGACTTATTCACACTGATTGCCCATGATCATCACTGCACCACGTATTTCATTTTGTTACAACAAAATTTTGCCTAACCTCAGGAAAGTTTTCTGTTAAGGCAAGCCCTAGGAGGCAGCCTGATTCAGCTCAAGTGATGGTAATTTTTATTGCCTTGTGAAGAAAGGTTTCCTGAAATATAACATACAACAATTTATGACTCTTTTCTTCCCTCTAGCACTTACAGAATATGTAAGCACAAAGAATTGCAGTCAAATATAGAATTCAAGACACAACAAACTTTAATTAATTTTCTGGAAGAATTTATCGTGGGGGAATCAGTGGGAGGTGAGGAACAGAGCTTTTCCTTGTACTTCATTTTCCTTAGTTGTATGTGACAGTAGCTGTTCTCAGCATGTCTCTTTCTCATAAGCATGCTCAGATGCAGATGGAAGCTGGCTAGACCATGACAGATAGTGCCAAACCTCTATTGTTTGGCTGAGGATGGGTATTTCTGGAATGGTTTTGTGTTAAAAACAACTATCCTCCAAACTTTCCATTCTCTCTGAGGTCCAGGAAAAGTTTCTGGTGAGGCACAAATCATGGGAAAAGTAGCAATGGAATGAATGCAAATCTACCACTACTCTGAGATAATTTCTTTTCGCTGAAAGATGAAAAATATTATGGAAGAATTTCCACGCCTGGGTAAGTATTACTGAAGAGCCATTGCTAGAACATCATGCTCCAGGACAGACCTTTCACCAAAGAGCAGACAGACACTGCTGGTCGCTTACGATCACAGCTGGCTGAGAGCTCCCACTAGGCTTTGCTAGAAATGTTGGCTGCAACAGGAATGTTGGCTGGGGTAGAGGCATGTGTTTTAATACAGAAGATCCAAGCCAGCAACAGCCATAGTGTAGATGCAGTCACGCTGACAAGAGCTGCTCTTGCCAGCACAGTGTATACAAAGTATGACAGCAATGGAGACTCTCTTTTCAGCTCTTGGCATCTGCTCAGGGAATTGAACTAGAAGCATCTGCTTCTGAAAAAAAAGCCGAGGCCTTGGAGGCAGTTTTGTCCTCTCTGGACTGGGCATAACATGCCTGTGAGGGAATGGTGACTGTTCTGAGCACAGGCTTGAAAATCAGTGGTTCCTGCTGGTGGAGCAGGTGGCACCTTAAAACAAAAGCAGGCTTTGGTTCAGGGGCTGGTTCCTCCTGTGCACTGGGGATTGCATGGATGTGCCTGTACCGGTGTTTTTTTTCTCTGAGAGCTCAAATCAGGGCTAATCTCCGTTATTGATAAGTCTTCATAAAAATCCAGCTAAAAGCAGTAAGTCTTGCTAAACAGCCACTTGGTAAAAATCACAATTGGCTGTCTCAGGCAGGCTAAAGCTAACTGGTACTGAGAACTGAGTACTCTCCAGGCCCTGAAAAATGCACCCACATCAATAGCACAGTGCAAAAGCCAAAGGGGTCTCAAGAAGATGGGAATTTGGCTTTACTTGGGATTGAGATACCCTCTAACAATGTCTTACCTTGTTAAAGGCTAGCAGGTGCCTGTGGGAGGGGATTTATGTTCTCTAGACAAATGTAAATTCCAGTGAGGAGATTAAACTTGTAAGAGTTTTACGGAAAATAAACATCCTGGTTAGGGAGAGAGGCTGGGGAATCAGCACCAAGTTATAACCATTGGGTATTTAGACCTCAGTAAAGCGTGTTAATGGATAACTTGATACCCAAAGTGCTGAAGAAAACCTCAAAAGTACATTTGAAAAGAGTCATAGAAACTCTCTGTGTGTGTAAGATAAAGAAGGAGGCCAACAAATCCACCTCTGTTACGTGCACTGGGTGTGATTTAAGAGATTGGAAAAGGTTCCGAAAAGCTGTTAATGCTGCAGGAGACACTGCTTCCAAGGGCAACAGGATTCTAATTTTCCTGACCTGAGGTACAGGATACAAGCAGGAAAAAAGAAATTTATTCTTAATGAAAAAGTAACTGTTAGAGTAGAAAGAGGCAGAGACAGAGCCTTTATTTCTGTTAAACTCAGTCATTTTTCATATGCTTTTGGGAAGGGGGAGGATGATAGAGCAGAGCACAAGTACTCTCAGACCATTATTTGAGAAGATCACAAAATAAATGCATTAGAGGGAAATAACAATGAATAAACAACTGCAATGATGTTTTGGGTTTGCTAGCTTTTTCACTTTATTCTGTTAACCTTGTACAATTTGAAATGACTGAAGAATTTGCAAGGCCTCAAAAGCTGCAGTGCAGTAAGATGACAGCATCACAACTTCATAGGTCTTTATACTCTAGCTTTGCTCTAAAAATAAACACTTCATCTTGTAAGCCCCTGACTGTGCTATGGCTATATTTGTCATTATTCTTCATTGCACAAGAATGAGCCTTGCAGATGTAGCAGGAAATGTGATTTTTTCAGACAGTATCGGAAGACAAAAGCAGCCAGATATAGAGCTGAATCTGCACTCCCCATGGAGGTGAAGTGTGTTTGTTTAGGTTATATGTTATTAAAACATGGTATGTTTTAAAAGTGGTTCCATGTCTTAGCATCTGGGATAAAAGATCAGAAACCTTTCTAGTTTCTCGACTACTGAAGAGTGTGCTCACAGAGGGGATTGCAATGATCCAGGCACCTGTCCGAAGGGTGATTTGGCATTTTGCAGGTGATTCAGGAAGATCCTGGAATCCTAGTGACACTTTTATAAGGTAAATTGTGAAACTATTCATTGGGGAAATGCTCTCTTGATGTGTTGTTCACAGGAAGGGAAGAACTGCGGCCAAACATGGTTGTGCACGACCACGACCACAAGATGGTTGAGTTCAGGATCCAGAGGAGAGATAGGAATGTGAGTCTAGACTGGATTTTAGGAGGCTGGACTTCAGCTCATTGACGGATTTGTTAGCCAGCATCCCCTGTAATGAGTCCTGAATGGGAAAAAGGCTGATTTAAAAAAAAAATACAGCTCAAAAAAAAAATAGAGGAACAAACAATTGTGTGGTGCAGGACAAGGCCAGCATGGTGAAGTGGGGAGTTTCTTGATGAGCTACAATACAAATACAGGAGCACACCACGTACTCATACAAGGGCAGGCAGCAAAAGGGTTGTATGAAACCATCGCTTGGTTATGTACATACAAAATCAGAAGGTAAAAGTCCTGGAGCTGATCTTAAGGATGCCAAGAATTCTACAGGTATTCTAGTTGCAAAAGTGTACGTGGGTCTGTTGGAGGAGACAAGTTAGTGTTGGACAACATGGAAAAGGCTGAGAAATTCAAATACCTTGCTTTGCTTTCACTTTCACAAGTAAAACTTGCTCCCAGACCACTGTATATCAACACAATTTGGAGACTGGAGGGGCACATAACATTGGGGAAACAGCACAGCAGGCACTGCTTAGAGACCTTGTATGTATTCAGATCTGTGTGGTTGGATGAGATTTTTCCCGAGTGCTGAAAGAATTGGCTTATGTGTTTCCATAGTGTGCTGCCTGTTATCTCTGCCAAATCACAGTGATTTGAAGAGGTCTGCGACAACAGAAAAAAGACTAGCAGTTAGTCTTTAAGAAATGTAAAAGGAAAGACCAAGGAAAAAGACTAGTAGTAAGTGCTTAAGAAGTGCAAAAGAGAGGACTCAGGGAAACTTCACTGCAATGAAGGCAGTCAGTTTTACCTGGAAAGGTCATGGCACCTTGGGCAAGAACGATATCAATCTATATGGATTGCCTTCTACAACAGTGAGACTGTCTGCGTGGAGAAGTTGAAGGCTATTGCAAACTGAATGTAATACACCTTGACTTTATTTGATGCCACCATCTACAGCGTTCTCATTTGGAACATGAAAAATTATTGGCTTGAGAAAGAAACTATTAGGTGGACAGAACCTCTAGGTTGAAAGGCTGGCTCATATTTGTTTGCTGGCCATTTATGAGAGGAATACTTGAGGGGTTGTTTAACGTCTTCATCAACAACCTGACTGATAGCACAGAATGAACCACCAGCAAATTTATAGATGATGTTTAGTTAGAATAAGTGACTGACAAGATGTGTGGCAGAGATTCAATCCAACAGATGTTTGCTAAACATAAGGACTTGGCAACCTAAACAGCTTGAATTGTTTAACAAGGAGAACTGTAGAGTTTCTCACCTGTGGCAGAATAAAATTCTCCATCAACACAGGCTGGGAAGTAGCTGGCTTAGAGTTAGCCCTGCTAAAAAAGCCCTGGATATTTATAGTGGGTGGGTTATGACAGGGCGCTTCCACTGCAAATAAGGCAATGCATGCAATGGGTTACATTAGGAATAGTGTAATGTATCTCTCCATTAGGAAGAACCTTGGGATGGCAACTGTCCTGCTTTGGGCAAGAGGTTGCAGTAGATGACCTTTCAAGGTATATTCCAACCTACATTACCATGATCCTATAGCTCAATCTCAATAGCAGCTTAGCGTCCAAATAATTTGATGTTTTTTCCTCACAAAATATAAATTAAAGTCTCCGATGTTCAACGCGTGCCAGTGTGAACTTGAGACAGTACTTTAATTTTGCATACAGAGTCATCTCCCGCCCCAGACAAAAACACTTACTGTGAAGTGATAAGGTGAGCAGAATGTTATGAATGTGTGTGAAAGTTAGGAGTCTGGTCAGTTACACTCCTACTTCGGGTATTTCTGGCTGGTTTAAAAATATTTGCTTTATAGCTTAGTAAAGTGATGCTTGTTGTTATGAATTTTGATAGCTGGGAGGGACTGGGTAATAGTCCTTTCTTGTTTTTATTATTGGCTTGTATAATTGCAGTCAATAAAAGCAATTATTTCTTAAAATGCACTTTGTGTATTGCAGCTCTCCTCAGGCAAGAGGACAGCATGTCTAGTTAAACACTCGGCCTTTACAGCAATAGCAGGAAGTCTGATCTTCTCCTCTGAGTTGTGTAAGAGGAGAAAGAAGTATATCCCTTTCTGAGGGCAGAGATATGAAATTATATTCTCCATCTTGCTCTGGCCTCCAAACCCTTTTGGTACACTCATCTCTATACCCACTCTTTTTCTAAATTGAAAAGGGAAGATTTTGTGCTGTTGGGGATCAGTGGCTTGAACAGAGCTGCTGGGATGAGATCAAAGGCTCGTGGGAAAATGATGAGTTAGCCTTTCTCCAAGTGAAAACAGAGCAGCAATCCTGCCAGGGTTCTGTTGTTGCAGTGGCATGAACACTTTCGCCCAAATTCATCCCATTGCATCATAGGCATTTAATGAGGCACCTAAATTAAGACTCATTGTCTTAAGCTCTCTTATTGCCATAGGCAAGGAACTCTGGAATGCAATTTAGTCCTCCTAAGACCTGAATTACTCTTTCAGGGTGCCTCTCTTGGGATGCTAAGGAAGCCCTATGTAGGACTTCAGAGAGCCCTACTTCAGCAAGACTGATGAAGGCACTCCAAAACTTTCTTTTTGTTTATTACCTTGAAAGTCTGGTCCTAGATATTTTGTCTTTATGAAGCTTACAAGTTGTGGTTAATTCTGTTGGCTGAATGATTCGGTGCGGTGAGTCACATTGCTGATGCACACTACCCAGACAGTCTAGAGGATACTACAGAGGAAATAAAAGAGTCATTAACCTCAGTTACTCTGTGGTGGACAGATGGACAAGAGATAAGCTAAGAGTAAGGTCTGAACTTGAAAAATAGTTCACTTGTTCCACAAGTGAGTCAGTACAACAGCTAAATACTGTCGACATGCTGCAGCTGTCCTCCCCGTTTTCTTCCTCTTCTTTCCTTCTTGGAGACTTGCTGTGAGAGCAATATGGTTTGTTGCGCTGGTGAGCACATATTGAGGGGACAGAATTCCAAGATTTCCATGGACTTCTTTGTACAACCGCATACAACAACTCTGACTCCGTTGCTAACTGTTTGAAACTCTGAAACATAAATCTAGGTGGAAGAAGATCTGCCTGTAAATATCTGATAACACTTAACTGGTCCTGTCAATCCACCTCTCTCTTTTGCTTGTTTCTTCCTCTAATCCCCCTTGATGATGCAATCCCGCTGGAGAAGCAAACATACATGAGCCTATGGACTGTTCCCTAAGCCTGTGCAACCTCAGCCTGTCAGCTGAGGCCTTCCAGAAAGGGTATGAAATGATTATGGTAACATCCTTCAGTGCATTATTTTGCATGTGGGTGCGGCTGCATGTTAACTGTCTTGAGCATAGCACTTAGCCTTTCCATAGCCCTGTTGGATTGCCTCCTGCTAAATATTTCCTTACCTGGAATTCATCTGGAAACCTCTTGGACCTCAGCTGCTGTGTTTGAGAAGGTCTGATTCCATCATGTTTTCTTCTCAGCTCCATGTAAGACATCTCCAAACACTTATTCTGAAAGGTAACACTGTCTTTTCTTGTGCCTTCTCCCATTCCAAGACATGCAGGTCTGTCTCTCATTCCATTTACCCTTACCAGGGTATTTTCATAAACCCTAGTTCTTCCATATTTTAAGAAATGTACCTGTTGCCAGCATATGGTTGGAAACAAAAAGGAACACTGCAGAAACAAACTTAAGCTCCGACATCAGGAAAGGTTTTTCCAAAACTGTGGGCTGCATTCCTACCTCATGACTTCAGGCATTTTGAAGAGGTGCCAAAGAGACCAGACAATTGAGACACACCAGTCAATAGAGCTGCTTCAGGGTAGCAATTGGGATTTTTTAGCTTCCCTCAGGTACCATCAGAAAGCGCCCTTCTTTCTCTATTGTTTACCTTCTCTAGGCCATGACTGGACCATACTGTTACTCCTGAGGTGTTAAAGAAGATTGTCTGCATCCTGGAAATCCTCTTTCCTGCTGTAAGTCTGGAAAAACCTATCCCAAGCCTCAAGATTTGTTCCTAAGAAATAAAGATATTGGAACCCATAAAAGATGCTGGCTTTTCTGTTCAGATGTTAAATACACATTTAACTTTTTTACATAGAGCTACCCACTTGTTTGAAGTTGAGAACACACACTGTTAGTTTCCTTCTTTCCTTGTTTCCAAGTGCACGTAACATGTTTATATAACAGTCTCTCTAAGTATCGGAAATCCTTCTTCCTTTCATTGTGCATCTATTGGACATGTCATACACTTGGGTAAATAAAAGGGCAAATTTTGAAAAAGTGGAAAATCCCAAGCAGTTAATTGAATTAACTCAATTTTTTTTGCCTTTCAGTGGATGCATTTACTTAATTTTGCAGAGTATAGCTTTCTTGAAACTTCCTGCATGTCCCTGAGGTGTCCAAACATCTTAGGGTCTCAAGGCAACTGATTAATTAGGGATGACTGGGATTGCTGTGTATGTCTGGCCACAGTTGGAGTGGGCTGTGTTTCACTGGAAATCATCTGGGGAATGTAAATTACATTAAAAAATAGAAATTATTAATGCATCTAGACAGAAATAAGTTGTTCCGCAATAGTTAACTGTTGCGGTAACCAGAAGAGCCCTTTTGCAGATCATGTGTACATGAAGACATATAATAGATAGCCAACCAGGCTGTGGAATGACAAGGAAGGCTGTAACTGCCCAGGTGGTGCTGCCCACTGCATAGAATCATAGAATCATAGAATCACTAGATTAGAAAGGACCCACCAGATCATCAAGTCCAACCATTCCTATCAGTCACTAAACCTTGCCCCTCAGCACCTCATCCACCTGTCCTTTAAACACCTCCAGGGAAGGTGGCTCAATCACCTCCCTGGGCAGCCTGTTCCAGTGCCCAATGACCCTTTCCGTGAAAATTTTTTTCCTAATATCTCCCCTTGGTGGAGCTTGAGGCCATTCCCTCTCATCCAGCACCCTCCTCTCTACAACCTCCTTTCAGGTAGTTGTAGAGAGCAATGAGGTCTCCCCTCAGCCTCCTCTTCTCCAGGCTAAACAACCCCAGCTCTCTCAGCCGCTCCTCGTAAGACTTGTTCTCCAGCCCCCTCAGCAGCTTCTTTTCAGACATGTAACACAAGAAACCTGGTGCAGCTCTACGGTCTCCAGCAGCCAAAGCAGGGCTGATCCAGCAGGGCTACTGCAAGGAATCTTGCTTGGGATGATTACAGCAACAACAGCGATTGTGTAGCCAAGTGTTTCCGTATGACTTTGAAGTGCATTTTTTCTTTTTAATAAATAGATAGCTATCTTGTTTCCCCAAAGAACAGAACATGGTTTACTTCCCAAGGACACCCATGTGCCTGTGTGCAGAAGGAAACATCTGTGGATGTGAACAAGGGTGGTGAGGAATTTTTGCTCTGTGCTGGCTTGCGGGAATGTATTGCAATCCACTCAAAGATTTTTTGTAAAGTGAGTAGAGTGCTAATGTCCTGGCACTCAGGAATATTTCAGGGCTAGAGTTTTCCATTTGTTTTACTTTTTGCTTGTTGTACTTGAGATGCCGGAGAACATTAATTAACAGGACCATAGCTGCACTGGCACTGAGCCTGAGTGGTGGCCAGCAGCCTGCCTGGAGACTGGCTGTGTGGCTGGAGAGTGTGCCTGCCCTGACTAGGCACAGGCCATCTCTAGGGGACCTGGCAGGACCTGGAAGGCATCAGCATGACATCCACACTCTGTGTAATACCCACTGTCAAGGACCTCTGTACATCCCCTGCTACTTAGATCTCGAAGGAGAAGTGGGCACAGCCAGGGAGTTGAGACAGGGGGAGCAAGCACCACTCCCTTACTGTTACCTACCAACAATGTTAGTGAGTCACATTTTATGGGTGAAGGTACACAGGTAATTTATAGCTACTGGAAGGGTGGAAGAGGTGAATAGCTCAGAGGCTATCATCTTGAAAAGAGGAAGAAGCTAGAAAGACATAACACAAAGCTACTGTTTGGATGCTAGCCACTCATACCGGTGCTGGAAAATAGTTTGGAAACTTACAGGGTTTTAGTCTTCAGTAAATCAACATTGAAAAAGAAATAGGTTCACCTGCCCTCTTTACCCATTAAATGATGATGTTAATCAAAAATATTTGCAGTGTTGATGGGTCTATTCATAGTGATATGGACTTTGAACCCTACCTGCCAAGACCAGGTCTTAACAAATGCCTCCATGGAAATCAGTGCTATGGGCCTAATCTGGCAGCCACTACTTTGGAAGCATTGAGAAGATATGCCTGTAAAAAGATATCAGGAGGATATTCTAATCCCAGTTGCTATAAACCGTAATAGGATCTGTAATGCTTCAGTTGTTTGGATGGATGGTTTAGCAATTGCTTTTTTCTTCTGGGATTTCCCCAGGTTGTTGGTTTGGGTTTTTTTTCTTAGTAGAAATACATCTACAGGAAAGAATATTCCATTTCATGGAACTGGTCAAAAACTGTACAAAAAAATTACAGTCAACTATACTGAGCAATGACTCACCCTGTTGGGAAGTAATTCCTGAATTACAAATGTTCCTTGACTGCCCATTGCTCTCTCTTATCCAATTCTGGCTGCTTTCTTTATTCCCAGGCATTCCTTTCATTTCCAGCCTGTAATGTCTGAGATGAAACACTATTAGATGTAATTAAACATATTTAGGAGACAGAATCTGCCACTGTACTGGTATCTATAATAACTGAGGCATAGAGAAAGAGAACTCCATTTTTTTCAAGTGTAGTACACCTACTGCTCAGTAATGGTTCTGTCACACTGAAACTCCCCACCCTACTGTAAAAAACTAGGCATCTGGTATAGTATTAATTTCTACAAATCCTTTTTTCTGCTGCCTGAAAATGGCTTTTAACTTTAGTGTAATGATTTTAAAATGCACCAGAAATGTATTTTCCTGCATAGCTATTCATTCTGCCTTAAGAATATAGAAAAAACAGATGGAACTCATTTTCTTTTACTTAACAGGTGGATTATTTTCCTTACCAAACTTTGGACTCCTCACTCTTAATAGGATTATTTGGATAAATAAACTCATCCAACTTTGCCCGTTTATTAATCATACACCTGAGGCAGAACATGCAGAAGTTAATGGGAAGAAATGATATCTGCTCTGGTAAGAAATGAGCTAGTGTTACTTTGCTATGAAAATGCATAAAATTCTTGCCTGAAACCAAAATTGTCTTTTTTGGCATAAATCTCCAATTTTATTTCTGCTATAGTTCAACAAAGCAAAAAGTGAACAGGTTGGAACATAGTTTGGGAGGGGAAAAGAAAGAAAACTTGTTGTAACTACCTTACAGTTTACAGATGTTCCAGGTAGATGTATCCTTTGTTTCAGAGTTACCCTATACTATTTTGTCAGCGTTCAAACTCATTTTTCCCTTTGAGAGTCTACCTGCTTCAACTACAGTGGAAAGAAAATAGGTTGCAGTCAAGTATTCAGCAAAAGAAAGATAAGAAAATTATACAATGATGCAAAGCCAGTTTCCACGATAGACAAAAACGCAGTTTTCAAAAAATGAAAATATGAAATGGAATAAAATAGAGTGGATATTCTCCTTCTTTTCCTTCAGGGTTGAATGAATTAACAGTGCAAGGATGCAATGAGATATATAGTTCAGTGATAGATTTCAAAGACAATATTGGGATGGAGATCTTGAACAAGGGAAATTAAAAACTGAGCAGTGCTCTAAGTATGCAGATCACAGAAGTGGTGCAGGTTAAACTCTCGTGCTATATGCCCTTTGCCTGCTTCCAAAGATCAAATTATCAAGGAGCTGAAGCTTTAATAATATATGCCAAGGGAATAGACTTACATTTAAGATGAAATAATTTGATGCTGGAGGTGACTGTGATGACTGAGGTGCCCTGACACACCACCCTATATAATATTTCTTACTTTCTTTTCATCATCTGTCCCTTTCATAGAGGGAACTGATGGAACTACAATGGAGTGGAAGTAGGAGTGGGACTGAATCATACCTTGTACTTGATGACTGAAGGACTAAGTGACATTGATTTGTTGCCCCAGTGTGCAAGGAAACAGGCATCGCAAACAGATGCAAAAGTGGAAAAGAATATTATCTTTTTTTTCTTTTTTTCCTACTGGGCTGCCAAAAGGACATGCAGTCCTGAGGACCAGGGGAAAGAGGTGATGAGAAGATTACAGCATTACAGCAAGCTAAGGGCACTCATCTCTTTGGCTGGTGCCATTGCATTTGTCCTTGGTATCAGGCCCTCCTGTGAATTTGGCCCAATGCATTTATCACATTGTAAATCTGAAGCTGGTGCCAACTGTGAATTTGAAAAGCAGGCATACAATTTTGAAGTTTTTACCACTCTTTCAGATAGCACTGTATTTGGACAGTTAGGTATGGCACCTGAGAAACTATCCATATCTGTGAAAACATTTCCTTCTCCAGCAATTATCTTATTTCATATATAAAGAATTCTTTAAAAATATCAAGTTGTGGAAGGGTGTGTAGGTAATTGCACTGTACTATTATTTTTCTTTATATTAGATACTGTGAAAATAAACCAAGGAGACAGTGTGACATATCTGACAAGAGGCAGAGGAGATTATGCTGCACAAGGTCATTTTGTTTCTGGAGAAGACAGTTGTGACAGCTGCAGTACTGTGCTGCTTTGGATGAGACAGGTATGCAGTGTATTTTTTAATGAAATATTTAAGACACTGTTCCCAGTGTGAATGTGCTCTAATGAAAACTGTATTAATCTCTGTTAATGTTGACTGTGTCTGTGACCTTGGATAAATCATTTCATCTCTTTGTGTGTATCCCTATCTATAAAATATCTTCCTCACAGGTAAGCAGTGAAGATTCATTAATTAGTGTTTACAAAGTGCTTTGAAGACATAAATATGATTATTACTTTAACTATGCTGAAGTTTATGAGATTAAGAGGGCATCCTGCCCTTTGCATTCTACTCATCAGTTGGGGGTTTCAGTAACTGTCCCGTAAATAAATACATCATTCACATCAATCTTTACACACAGCTGGTTTATGCTACTAAATATCTTTATAATTCTAGATGGCTACTGTCTGTCCACTGTCTGTAAGTACCTAATATTTTATAGTAATTAAGGGATAGAATATGTTCATTTTTACAAAACTTGTATACTAGTGATAAAAAATCCTTGAATGCACCAACATGATTTGTTGCTCCAAGCAACTATAGGGTGATTTTTTTTCAATCATTCATTTATTCACATCATCTAGAACACCTAATTTTCCGGGCAAACAGCAGAATTCCATCTGGACCTGGGGATTCCATTAAAATGAAATAAGATTGAAATTCATAAGTTTATTATGTGCTGAATCTCTGGAAGACACTGACAGGTATTGTTGTAAGTGCCTTTTCTGAGCTTCCAGATGAATATATCAAACTAATGTATCTGCTTCTTATGCTGTAGTTTAATATGATACAGGAGATCTCTCTAGTACAGTGAAGCAATAGAAGTCTTGATAAGAGCTATTGAAAAAGTATGAATGTTCATAAAAGCCTGACTAGTAATCATATATATTGCTGAACCTCAGATTTTGACCAGGGAAAGTGAGATCAGACTTTGTCTCAAGCTGACTGGTAACAATTTTTTTTGGTCTTTCTGGCAAAAGGAACTGCAGTACCACAGAAAACAGCAGGAGCACTCAACTCTTAGAGTAGTTCAACATTGCTTTGATTTATATGTTGACATACAGTCCCTGTGCTAATGATAAATAAGTGTGCAGTTATTGTCCATTCCTCCATTTCCCTGTGTTCTTTTATTTATGTTGAATGAGTTCCTTTCCATCATGAAGAAGGGATGGATACGTGGAGATATGGGAACAACACTTTTGTGTCTGGCATGACATGAAATGGGTCACGAAAGATTGGATGAGGCTACTTCCCTTCACCAGGAGGGATTACCAGGAAGGAAGACCAGGAAAACAATGAGCATCTATATATTGATGACAAGCCCAGCTGTGAAGCAGCAGGTTTTTTGCCTTTGCTGCCATCTAGCAGAAGACAGACAGCCTGACACCCACCCAGCCGCCGGGACAGAGAGCCAGATTAGGTTCCTGAGGTGTGAGAGGAATAATGTGGATTACAGCTGAGGTCTGAGCCGGCCATTCTGGCTCAAGGCCTCTGCATATGGCTAGCTGACTTCTAAAAGGTGGCTTGGATTTGGAAGAGCAGTTAGGAGGCTGCTGTTCCTTCCTGCTTGTATTTACTTGTCTTCCTGAAGCACAGAATTAAGACTCACTCATGTCACTGGAGGAGTCAATCAGGCTGCTACTGCTCCTCCAGTACTGTTACACTGAAGGAGATGTGCAGACAAAAATAAACAGACTTAAAAGAATATGCCCTCTAAACAAAAACCTTCTCAGCAAGACAAGAGCCTTTCTGGGGAAAATAAACTTCTCCTTATGTTTAGAGAAGCCATTTAATTATATTCATTTAATAATAAACAGTTACCTTGATCTAGATTCGGTCATGCTGAAAAAACTTTTAGCTTCTAAAGCATTTCAAGCAAGTCATTAGCTGATTCTGAGTCTATACTGTTTCATCATCTGAATGGTCTTGAACAAAACTTAGTTACATAATTATCATGTTAGTCTCCTAAATGAGTTTCCTTTCCTGTAATTATTAATCCTCCAGCTTTCCTCTTCCTTGCAATCTCATTTTCTCCTGCAGCGTGTGTTCCTTTCGCAGAGACAGATAACTAGATTTTGCAGACAGTCATTTATGGTCTGTGTTCATTAGTTCACAGGCAAAGGAAGCTAAGCAGACTCTACTCTGATTTTCCTATTGTTCAGTGGAAACCGAACATTTATTATGGTTTTGTTGCTTAGGGAAAGTTCAATTGCTAATGTAACACAAGGTAAAAATTCACAGAAAGAAAAATGTTTCGTGTTCTGGAACGACTGAGCTCACACGTGTTTTCCAGCAAAGGAAAAAACCTGCTAAACCTGAGCTGAGGTAGTTGAAATGTGCCTGTGAGACTAACAAACATTATGAGAATGTTGCAATTAGGTTCAAACTACGGGTTAATCAGATCACTCAGCCTGAAGATTAAGCTTTAAAAGAAACAGAAGCAAGTTAAGATACAGCAATATACAGACAAATCACCTGGGCAAGTCTGCCCTGTAGCAGTGCTCATTATATGATTGAAAGTAAGTCATTTTTTCTGTCAGATCACATCAGACTGACTTTCTCTAAACATAAAGTGAAAAGTTTTATTCCCCCCTCCTCTTTTTTTAATTTTGGACATCACAATATGGCAAAGGTCATTTGTCTGCAAGGAGTATGTCAGAAACAATGAGACCCATACTCTACTGAGTTTCTGGGGTGCTGTTTTTGACTAGGGCTTGCGAATTCAGCACTAAAATATTGTTCCAGGTCTCTAGATTACATTAGCTGTCATGTGAATGCAAACAGGTTAGGTAGTTTAAGGGATACCCTGCGGTGTGGATGTTCACCAGTCTTCCTTCTGGCTCAGGTGCAGGTGGCCCAGGGAGGGCAGTGAGGGAGCGTGGGGTGAGCTTCTATTTCCTTGCTGGAGCTGTTGGCTGGACAATTCCCTTCAGCAGACCGTGGGGAAGCTCTCAGGGCGAGAGGGCTGGGCTGCATGTTCAGCACCTCCAGACACAAGTGACCCACTTCAGACTGGCAGGGTGATGGGCAGGGGTAAGGGAGCTGAGGAATGAGGATGTCCAAGAAACCATCACGGCCCATCAGTGTATCTGGGGCTGCTGGGAGGAAAATCCCAGGTGCTGTGCAACCCTGCCCTATACACTGTGGGTGCTAAGTTCCTGAGATACAACTCACAGCTCCTCCTCCAGGTATCCTTTTAGTTTTGCAGTAGAGGTATTCTTAAACTATTTCATCACACAAGCCTTCTTCAACTATATTTTCATCAAGCCCTGTAAACCAAAAGGGAATGGTGTCTCCACTCAGTTGTGCCAGTAACCAGCCCCGAGGATCTTACCCCTTCTAGTATGGTGTCTGCAGGGTGGTGACACAGACTGCTTGTGTTCTCTGTGGGGCTCAGCCTCGCAGAATTTCATGGTTAGCCTCTGCACCTAATTAAGAAGGGAAATGTTCATATATGCTTAAGTAAAATAAATTACCTTAACCAGGAAAGAAAATTAAAGAATAAATTAAGCTTTACACCAAAATAGTTTTCAAAACATATTGCCAGTGTCACTCCAATAAGTGTTTTAAGTCCAGTAAAATTAAACCAAATAGAATATTTTGTAAGAATGAGAATGTCTCAAGCTGCAGAAATGTGCATTTAAGCTATCCAAACAGCACGCTAGTTTCAGGACAATTAGGATGTAGAACCAGGTTTATTAACATTTATTGAAATAAATTAGTTTTTGCATCAACCTACTGGTCTCTTTACAATCATTTCCGTCTTTTTGAACTCAACTTTGGTACACGCTTCCTTTATCAACTGGCAATTCCTAGGAAGTCTAGGGACCATTCAGCTTTGCTGTCTACCAGATCAAACCTGATTGAATTAGGGTTGTTTTGAAGTGAGACTTGTACTTGCTATCCAAGCCTGCCTTCTAAAAGCAAAGAGACCATAAGCTTGAATGCCAATCAGATCCAAAAAAGTAGAGTTATGTGCCTGTTCCTTATATTGTTCTGACTTACTGCTTCTTCCAGTATTAAATCACTCAAGACTCTGCAAGCACTTTCTGTGATAATTTACTTACAGCTGGTCCAGTGATTGGAACAGAATATATCTGTGCCAGTGCAATCTCCTTTGCTGTAGGATGTTATTGATGATTCTCTGAGTATATTTTAACTTGAAATAAATTTTTAGGGCAGGAATTATGTGTCTGGTTATGGGGCTCTCTTCCAGTACAGAGTCCGAGGATGCTTTTTACACGAGCAATAAATGCAGCTTATTAGAGGGGCCAGAGAGTTGTGTATTTCCATTTGTAAAGGATATATGTTATTGCCCAGAAAAGGACAGATTGTCCAATCAGCACAGTCAGCTAGTATGTATTTACAAAAATCCAGTATAGGGTGGTGGATTTGTGGGCTACTGCCAAATCATAGAATCACGGAATAGTTTGGGTTGGAAGGGACCTTAAAGATCATCTAGTTCCAACCCCCCTGCCATGGACAGGGACATCTCCAACGAGACCAGGCTGCCCAAGGCCCCATCCAACCTGGCCTTGAACACCTCCAGGGACCGGGCAGCCACGTCTTCCCTGGGCAACCTGTGCTAGTGCCTCACCGCTCTCATGGTGAAGAAATTCTTCCTAATGTCTAGTCTAAGTCTGCCCCTCTCCAGTTTATACCCGTTCCCTGCCATCCTGTCATCACAAGCCTTTGTGAATTGTCCCTCTCCAGCTTTCTTGTAGGCTGCTTTCAGGTACTGGAAGGTCGCTATAAGATCTCCTCAGAGCCTTCTCTTCTCCAGGCCAACTCTTTCAGCCTGTCCTCATGTGGAAGGTGTTCCAGCCCTCTGATCATCTTTGTAGCTCTCCTCTGGACCGGTTCCAACAGTTTCATATCCTTCTTATGCTGAGGATTCCAGAACTGGACACAATACTCCAGGTAGGGTATCACAAGAGAGGAATAAAGGGGCAGAATCACTTCCCTTGACCTGCTGGCCATGCTTCTTTTGATGCAGACCAGGATACGGTTGGCCTTCTGGGCTATGAGCACACATTGCCAGCTCATGGTGAGCTTTTCATCAACCAACACATCCAAGTCCTTCTCCACAGGGCAGCTCTAAACCACATCATCTCCCGTCGTGTATTGAAACTGCAGATTGCCTTATCCAGGTGTAGGACTTAGCACTTGGCCTTGTGGAACCTCATGTGGTTCACACAGGCCCACTTGTCCATCTTGTCCAGGTCCCACTGGATGGCATCTCATCCTTCCACTGTGGCAACTGCACCACTCGTCTTGGTGTCATCTGCAGACTTGCTGAGGGTGCACCCAATCTCACTGTCTATATCATTGATGAAGATATTAGACAGCACTGGTCCCAGTACGGACCCCTGAGGGACACCACTTGTCATGGATCTCCATGACAAGTTGAGCCATTGACTCTTTGAATACGACTATCCAAACAGTTTCTTATTTACCATACTGTCCACCCATCAAATCTGTATCTTTCCAATTTAAAGAGGAGGATGTTGTGGGGGACAGTGTCAAAGGCTTTACAGAAGTCTAGATAGATCACATCCGTGGGTTTACCTGTGTCCACTGCTGTGGTTACCCCATCATGGAAAGCCACTAGGTTGGTCATACAGGACTTGCCTCTGGTGAAGCCGTGCTGGCTTCCTCTAATCACCTCCCCGTCCTCCATGTATTTTAGCATAGCTTCTAGGAGGGTCTGTTCCATGATCTTCCCAGGCACAGAAGTGAGGCTGACAGGTCGGTAGTTCCCAGGGTTGTCTTTTCTACCCTTTTTAAAAACGGGTGAGTGGCTTCGCCACCAAATCTGCCCATTCCCTCAGGACTCTGGGATGCATCTCATCAGGTCCCATAGACTTATATATGTTCAGGTTCCTAAAGTGGCCATGAACATGATCCTCCTCTACAGCAGGAGGGGGTTTACCCCCCAGTCACCATCTTGCTGTCCCATGACCCAGGAGGGGTGAGGAGAGCAGTTATCAGTGAAGACTAAGGCAAAAAATTTAAGTACTTCAGCCTTCTCCCCGTCTGTTGATACGTGATCACCATTTCCAACCATCAGTGGGGGAACATTCTCTTTGACCTTCCTCTTTTGATTGATGTACCTGTAGAAGCCTAAGTGACTGAAAGCAGGAAACAGAAAAGCTTCCTAAACCACCAGCATCACTATTACAAACCTGGGTTTATGTCTTTCAGTATATGTTGTTGTATTCATTCAATCTTCAGCGTGTTCTATTCATTCCTTTTAACACAGTGCTGCACAGAAGAGGAAAAGGTGGCTGTTTCTTTTTTTATGTTCCCTCTGTAAGATTTTCGCTTCTTCACTCACTCCAACAGTTCTTTGTGTGCAAATAAGTGAATGGACAATTTTTCTTCCAGCAGTGACTTACAGGTTCAGCAGATGTCAGTTAGGCATAGTCATGGAACAATGCTACAGGAACTGCAGTTTTTAGGCATGACATTACCCACAATGAAACTATTTATTCTGTCATGTGAAAGCTGATAGCTTTGTGGAAAAAATGTCAAAAGCTGTTGAGGAAAATTCTCTCTGAAAGTTCTCAAAAGCTGAAAGCTTTTTGAAAAGATACAGCATTTTAAATGTTGCGGAAAATGTGGGGAATGGTTATCTTTCTCTCCAAGATGGAAAACATGATCAGAAATAGATGTGATTGTCTGTGTCCCCCTGTTATTGAGATATTTCCACTCCCAGAAAATTTGTGGCTACCTAGAATAGTTCCTACCTGTGTAGATCCACAATAAACACAAGGAAGACTGAAATAAATGCCAAGACAGTTTCATCTCTGTTATTTAAGCTGTTTGTTTAGAAACTAGGGAAAAATCCCTCTGTTTCTCTCATGCATGCACTTACTTCCTTGCTCAATAAGGAAAGCTGTGATTATTCACAGCTTTTAGGAATATGAATACGATCACCCTATAATGTTGGGAAAAGGAGTAGGGGGTCTTACATAACAGAGAATGTCCCTGGAGGCAGTAGCATCATTTGATACTTGGCACAGCCAGTATCTTTGACATCATCTGAGGCTGTCAGGTTAGTAGCTATTAGCATTTCATAAAGAGGCAAGTAGTTGTGCACCTTAACAGTTGCTTGAAATGCCTGTGCAGCAGAATAAATGCCCAGTAGACAGGTTATATGCTGCATCATAGCCTATACCTGAAGAAATATGTGTACCTGGCTAAAAAAGGGGAAAATGTGGGCAGGCACTGGCAAGTTGGCTGGACCAAGAGGCCTGTTTTCTTGCATCTGAGCTAATGTCAGCAATGATGTGTTTCTAAGACAAGACACTGCATTTGTTCCAGCTTGGGACAGTGCTAGTGCTTGCCAGGATGGCAGGCCAATGCATTGATGTTCTCAGGATCCTTCTACACTCCTCCCACATGGGGCTGTATGTCACATACATATGTAAAAAACCCTATTTTGGCTGAAGTATATTTGGATCATGAGCACATTTGTCTCCAGAATGCAACATTACAGATTTGGTTATCTAAAGCCACTATCATTTTGAAGTCACTTGTAACCTCTTGTGGTGCAAAACTGAGTGGCTGTAGTTCTGCTGCTGCTGCGGACTTGTGGATGGTAAAATGGAGCTAAGAAAGTTTTTGCTCATCCTCACAACTGGTATTTGCTTAGAAAACAGCAAGCCATTCATGTGGACAAAGCTTTGCAGAACTCGAGCATGTCAGTACTTCTGTAATCCCACTTGTCTGTCCTGAGATCCCCGTTATCGAGATGTACCTGTGCCTAGGACTATCTGGAAATTGTAGGTTTCTTAGGGCCAAAGTAAATATTTTTAATATTCTGTCTTGAGAAGATGTTTGGAAGGGGAACCAGCTGCAAGTTCATCAAGAACCATGGCAGAATGGTGTTGAGCTGCTCATGAGACACACTGCTAGCTGTGCTGTTAATTGCTCCTAGAGCCCACACCACTTCCACGTCCCCATGCTGCCCTTCCTGGAAAAAAAAAAAAAAGTCAAGCCCTACATAGTTAAATAGTAGGAGTAGGATAGTAGACTGCATCTGTCTGTTAGCTAAAATCATTTAGCACTTTCCTCAGCTCTTCAAACACAACATACTTGGTATGGATTGTTTTCCTGGATTATTATTTTCCTGGCCACAGTAAAGAGAGGTTTGGGCATGGGAGTGACACGCTTACATCAATTTGTTGCTAAGCAGAAATGTTGCTTAGTTTCTCATCAGCTGAGGTATTTTCAATGTGTATGGCTCCCATTACAAATTGTTGATAGGACAGATTTTAATTGAAATAAATGCAGTGAGAAAAAATATTACATGACAACATATTACTGAAGGCATTAAAAAATGTCTTGCAATGAGACACCTTGGCCTTACTAGCATGATACCAAGATGTTTTTCTTAGGTAAAAATTTTCTCAGCATCTCCAGGTATACTTGTCCTGAATTTACTTAGAGAATTCAGTCATCTTCTCTTCTTTTGTCTTACTTTTCTTCCAGAAGTACAAAGTTAACTCCTGTTTACTTCATTTCCTTAACCAAACTGCCGAATTAGTTCCTGATGCAACTTTATTAACACTGGCATAATCTCAAGAAAGATCAGCTTGCTCTGCTCACCAATCCTTAAGAGAAAATCAGTCTATTTAATCAGATGTAACAGAAATAACTGACAAACAGCCCAAATAAGAGTCTTCCTTACCTTGGGATTCACTGTCTTCATAGCCTAAAAATGAAGTGACTTAGGCACCCTCAGGTGCTTAAATTCCCTCCTAATAGTGTAAATGGTAGCCTCACAAAATTGAAAACCTTAGGAAGCAAAGATCAAAGCAAGCTCCTTTTACAGTTTTGATGATTGTGCAACAAATTCTCTCCTTGTAGGATGTCATAATATGAATTCTAATCTCCTTCAAGAGAAATTTAATGCACGTCCCCAGTGGGACTTTCTTTTGTCTCCACTATGGCATGATGGATGCCCCCTATGAGTGACTCATCCCTAAAGTCTCTTGGAATTGTGTCACTACGTAAAAGGATATTCATTGAAAAAATCTGTTCCTGAACAAGAAACCTGAACAATTGCACTGTTGAGTTACAGATTCATTGCCTTTTGGCAATGAGGATGTTTGAATTGAAGCGTTTCACCCTCAGTTAATATAAACAGGCAGAGGCAGCACTGTCTGCAGCTGTTGTGCAGTGCTGTATGAACAGCAGCTACTGCAGTCACGTAGAAGACCAGGTGAACAATTTCAGGGAACTGTCATGAAAAAGCATCGTAGTGCAATACTCAGTAAGTGACTACTTGGATTTGCTGACTTTGCACTCTTTGCAGAATCGCTTCCAAAGCTGTGAGCATCTTACAGTTGCTTCACATTTTCCTAGGTTCAAATGGAAATGACCTAGCTTCTATTCTGGTTCAGCTGCAGTCGACTTGCTGGCTGGCCATTGCTACTGCAAAGGTTTCTGAATTTCTTTTATTCTTCTGTGCCTCCACAACATCAGTTTTGATTTAGCATCTTGTGCTCCGAAGTATTTGCAATGTCTTTGCCCCCCCCAACATACACTGCTGTAAACAAGCTGTACTGCTGGTGAGCAGATAGGAAACAGCTTGAAAGGATAAGAAGGACACCAAAACATGAATTTCCATCAGAATACAGCTTGAGTATCTTCAGCTGTGGTTACTTGCACTTCTGGTATGGCAATTGGACCCTTCAGTGTTGGGCTGTCGGAGGGGATATGCAGTCTTCTTATAACACAGCTTTCCTATAAGCTGCTAAGAACAAAACCTCACCAGTTAGATACACTCTGAATCTGCTTCCTAGCAGACAGCTGTAGTCAGATATGGCTGTGAAAGATTCCCTTTGCACCCCAAGGGCAGCTTACAGTTCAGTGAGCACTGGTGGCTGCCGCTGTCATCCCAAGAACGTCTGTGTTCAACTGGTGCTATGCGGATATGATATAGAGAGTGACCACAGATCCGCTGGCTGGCAAGAAGTTTAACCCAGCTTATCATGCTGTGAGTCATTGATCCAATGGTCCTCTCTGTCTGAAGGACTGCTGAAGGGGGAGGGGAAGTTTACCCCCATCTGGTTATGACTAATCTTCTCTGCCAGGCTCCCTTTGGCCAAGGAGGGGCCCAAGACAAGAACAGTCTCTCCCTGCCTAATTACAGGCTTCACCTTTTGGTTTAACGCAGAAACACTAATGATCAGAGGACAGAAATGCCAGTAAGTACATGTGAATATGGAGTCAGTTTACAAGGTGATATGTTAAAGCTGATTCAAGCCTGCACACAGTCTCTTTCTCATTATGGAAATATAATTAATCACTTTGTCTCATTACCATATTACTAGATTAAGTAGAGTCATTTTAACCTTCTCCCCTATCTTGGAATCTCTTCTGGCTCAAGAGAAGCCTATTTCCTTTGGAATATATGATTGAGATTTGTATCTGTGGGGATGTGGCTCTGCAGAGATCTAGTATCAAGTGAATTTTAGCCTTTTCATCGATCACCTAAACTTGAATAGCATGCACCCTTAGGGCATCTCATTTGCTCGGCTGAGGAGTTTAGCTGGCTGAGTCCAAGGTCATCTCCTTTGATAATAAAACTGTTGAAAGCAGCTAAAGCAAAGGTCTGCCTCTCCTCTCTCTTGAGAACTGCTTTTCAGCTAAGGCATTACTGCTGGTACCATCTGAGATAAGCAGAAGCTGGGTAGCAGCTGTGCCTGGGCTCAGACTTGTGTCATTTTGGCCTCAACCTGCTGGCTTAGCTTCCTGGCTTGACCTGTGACCAGCCTGGTTGCTGAGCTAGGTGATTGCTGGGCTGCACTGTGCACCAGTCACTGTCTTTGGAGCTGATCTGAACCCACACGTGCCACTCAGCATCCTGTTTCCTTGTTGAGGCCACTGCCTCTGCCAGCCTGGCTACCACACTTGGCTCCCAGCTCTCCTTCCCGGGTGAGTAGCTAGCCCTTGCTAGTTTTTGGGACTCACCTATCTCTACTAATAATCACAGAATGATAGTGGTTGGAAGGGACCTCTGGAGATCGCCTAGCCCAACACACCTGCTAAAGCATGTTCACATGGAACAGGGTGCACAGGAACATGTCCAGGCTATTTTTTAATATCTCCAGAGAAGGAGATTTCTTAGCCTCTCTGGGCAGCCTGTTCCAGTGCTCTGGATCAGATAATCTTGCCTGTGTCTCCTTTCCACGGTCCAATTCTGAGACAGGTCTGAAAGCAGTTTCGCTTGAGTGATGCCTGGAAATGATAATCTGACATAGCGAAAGACTAGGATTTAGCCCTGTGTTTCATTTCAACAAATCAAGATTTATTCAGTCCCAGCACCTATTTTCCTGCTTGTCAGTTGATCCACAGGACATTTGCTGTCCATTATCCCATTCCTGCAGTGTGAGGTCGGTTGTGGTAGGCATTGGGTTACATTAAGGGAAGCTGACCACAGAGAGGAAAGGCTGATATTCTGTTTCCCCTGTCCTGGCCAAGGAGGATTTTAGTGATGAGAAATGGTGCAGAAAAAAGGCAACAGCGCTAAGCCCAGGCAGTCAGAGTTTGCAGAGCCAAAAGCAGAGGACAGGCTGTGCCGTGTTGGGTGGAAGATGTGAATTGTGCTGGTTTGTTAGCAGATGCCTACAATTTATAAAACAACAGTCTGTTCCTGGAGATATGGATCCAAGGACCTTTCCTCCCCACAGGTGACCTCTGGGGCTGTGTGGCGGAGAGCGCTGTGCAAGCATCCGCAGAAATGCCTCAATGTATGGAAGAATCCGGGTCTGTCGTGCATGAGACCTCCTAGCCCTGCAGCAGCCAGTGTGTTCTGTCTAGGGGCTCTCCTCTTCACTGGCTCTCCTCTTCACTTTAATCCATTCAGGGGCATTTCTCACCTCTCTGTTGTACTAAAAAGGTTTCTTTGCTCCGTGCAGACCCATAGCGCCCCACACGGGTAAATACCTAAGGAAAAGAATTCTGCTTCTTGTCACTGCGTCTCTGGTTTTCCTTTTAATTTTGTCCAAGCAGAATCTCCCCCTGAAAATTAAACAAGTGAAATAGAAGTTATCTGTTTCTGTACAGAATTACAAAAATAATTTTTTTTCTATGCAAAATCATAACGCAGGCCAAGATTTCCTGGGCTTCATCAGATTTAAAAGGTTTATGAACCTCTGAGATTCATTTTGCTCTCCTTGATTAAACTCTCTGTGTCTTGGGAAAGCCAACAGGAAAGCCAACAAGTGTGTTTACCTGGCATAACAAATGGTGAGGATTTTGCCAGGAAAAAATGGTCGGATGGTGCTTTCTTTCTGTCCTCTTGTTTCTCTCTGAGATAACAACTCACTAGAGTTATGCAGGACTCTGTAGCTTGCACTAGCTTGAAGAAATATGTGGAGAGACCTCTTAACTAGGGGAGGAGGGGGGCTGGCGCCTGAGTGAATCCTTTTATCTTTTGCAGAGGCTCCTGGAGCTCAGCCCTAGCTACTCTGGCAGGGCATTGTGTGGTTATCTGATTATAGCAAAATGTATTCCCTGACTGCATCTGAAATGTTCTTTCCTCTTTAATTGTATATGCTGGGAAGACTGAAAAAGCTTTCGCTTTCTCAGCCTCTAAAAATAATCTTTTATCTAATGCATTTTGAAGTGATTTTGTACATGTCTTATAGACTTAATGGGCTCCTATCTATGTGATTTCAGCCTAACGCTTATAAAGAGGAATCTTACATTAAAAATCAATGGTCAGCCAGCAAGAGAAGGTCACTCCAAGACCCTCAGGTTTGTACTGCAAGAGCAAAAGGGCAGGTTTTGATGCCATCCCAGGCTAGCAGACTCTGACACGTCCTTAGGGGCAGCCTCAAAATAACGTGAAGTCCCAAGCAAGGCTGAAAAGAAAAGCCTTAAATTATTTTCAAACCAGCGGATGTATTTGCCCAACTGTTTCTTACTGCCTCCTCAATGGGACTGCCCCCAACCTCTCTCCATCTCTTTTTTCCCTGCACACCGCCTCCACAAGCTTGATCCTCAGCCCTTGTGAGGTCAGGTGATATTCCTGGTTGACTGTCACTGCTCTGGTATTAGAGAAGTCAAAGACTGTCTTGCTCAGTGTCATGCAGTAGATGATGAGTAGAAATAAGCCCAGATCCTCCTTCCCTTCAAGACAGTGTAAATCAAGAGTTCACTGGAGCCACTGGCATTGTGCTAATATATATATTATATGTTTGTGTATATATATTGTATATATATACACACACATATATATATGTTATCTGAGACAATTTTCACCAATATTTTCAAAATGTCCTGGTTCCCATGCAGTAATGATGGGAACCATAATGAAAGTGAGGTGCCAGGCAAACCTTAGAGCAGAGCCCAAGCTACCTCCTCCCTGACGTCTTCTTCAACCTTATGCTTATTAAACTCCCAGTGTATTTCAGGCACATGACTAATTGAAGATTTTAAAGGGTGTAGGGTTATTAAATCACAAGTTCATTGGTTATGAACACCGGGGGAAGTTAAGACTGGATATTAGGAAAAAATTCTTCATGAAAAGGTTTGTGAGGCATTAAAACAGGCTGCCCAGGGAAGTAGTTGAGCCACCATCCCCAGAGCTGTTTTAAATACATGTAGATGTGACAAGCAGGGACATGGTTTAGTGGTAGAGTTGCCATTGTTGGGTTTATGGTTGGACTCACGGACAATAAAAGTATTTTCCAACCTAAGTGATTCTGTGATTCTATCAGTGAGAGGCAGAGACTGTCAGGAGGCAAGGTATTTTTCTTAACATTGAAAAACTGGCTAGCAAAGCAAGGAAGATGTTTCCTTCTGGACAATTTATTGTTGCGGAGTGAAATCTTTATACACACATCTTATTTTTAGGCTTTAAATTGTTCCCCTTTTCTACCCAAAAGATTAAATCTGTTCCAAATTGGCCTATCTCAGCTGTTGTTACAGGCACACACCAAACTGCAGTATTTTTTATTTACTGCAGATTTGTTTGATATCCCTACAGCGCCGTCAATACTACACCGCATCTAAGGGGGGAGTCTGTAAATTGTTGGTTTACAGCTGTCAGTTTCAAAACAAGAAAGCAACTGCTTTTGGATAAAACCAAGTTTCATGCACCCCTCTCCCCCAAATTTGGAATGTCATCTATGAAATCAAACTGCTGTCACTTCCAGGGTGAGAAATATCCAGACAGAGCTGGGGGAGAGATATGAAGTCTGGTGTCTCATGTTCAGGGTGAAAATGAGAACTTTATTTATTTGGAAAATCCAGGAAAATGGAGGAACCCTGACTAAGGCAGACCTTTTCATCCCCTGGGATGTCCCCTGATATCAGACTTGGAGGTCATGGCATTTTGCAAACAAGGAATGCACCCTTTTGCACACTCAGTGGTAGAGTCGCCATAGCCTCCCAGGGGAGTAGGGGAAGCCTTCAGGCTCTTGGAGCTTAAGCTAGTGCTGACTGACACCATTAGGATTTATTTCATTGCTCCAGGAGGCCTTGGAGAAAGAGCTTAAAAAAATATCCTAATTTCTCATTACCCTTCTGGTGTAATAAATGAATTTGGAAAGAATCTGGATGTTAATCCTTACTGCCCAGATGGATCTCCTCAGAGGATCAGAGTCAGCATGGCTTAAATTAGCCTATTTACAAGAAGCATTTCTTTTCACCTTTACATCCTGAGCTATTAAATTTTAAATTATTATGTAGGCCAGAGAGTCTTGTTCAGGAACTCTCTGGGCTGGAAAGAAGTAGCATTGCTATGACCAAGCACATCCCAGGAAAATCACCTTGTTAACCAAGACAGCTGGTGAAGAACTACTTCCCTGAATGTGGCAGTAGCAGGCTCTGCTCTGCACCTTGTTGGAGGCTTCCCTTTTGCTTCTGCCCCTGATTGGGTTTGCTGGCAGTATTCAACACATTCCAGTATGTGGGGGTTAGTTTTGTTTCCCAGCTGGCTTTAGGCTGCCCAGTCCAGGCTGTGGAGCATTAAGTTGTTCATCTGCGATGGCACCGCTTTTAATTTTCCCTTTTTATAGAGAAAACCAAATCAGAGGGAATTCGATGTTTACCTCTAAATTTTTTTACCTCAAAAGGGGGGGGTTAAGTGTACCAGTGCGGACAAGAACTGCTAAAAGCTATAGCCCTGCTTCTCCATAAGGAAGTTGTGGCCATGGTCCTGCCAGTGCAGCTAGAATAGGGTCAGGGCTTTTTAGTGCTTCTCATACCATGTTTAATCTAATTAAACTTATCATCCTTCCTTTGTCAGTTGAAAAGGAGTTATTGGAGTCATAGGTGAAAAAAAACCCTGAAAACAATATTGAGTGAGTTGCTGAGTCTTCCTTTTAGAAATGAGTTTTGAGGAACTCGGCCAATTGCAACTCACTTGCATTTTGCAGTCAGTGTTGGTGGCACAGGATGTTAACTCATGTCTCTTCCGTTATGCGGTGGAAGAGGGCAATATCAGGCTTGCTGAAATCAATAATGAACTTGATATTGATTTTAATTGAAGCCATCTTCAGTTTGGGTCAAGCTGTGTTTTGTCTGTTTGATTAGGAAAGGGGAAGAGAAAGGGAAACAGGGCCCTAGCTGCATTCTCCACTTATTTTTTTTCATGAATTTTTTTTCATGAGCAGTTGGTGGTTGATAAGCATAAAGAAGCAAACAACAGCTTCTGATTGTGGTGAACCGGCCTCTGCATCAGGGCTTGCCTTGCTCTTGGGTGCCTACAGCTGGTGGCCGGGTAGGCATTGCTGCCATCCTGTGGAGAGCTGAGCCGCGGCGGGGGGCCTGGGGCAGTCTCCGTGGCACTGGTGGGACCATGGTGGAATCACCTGGCATGGTTTAGGGCCAGGGCCATTGGGCGCTGGCCTGGCGAGCTCCAGGACTTTAAGAACCAGTTTGCATTGCACTGGTCCTGCAACAGCTGGAGCAGGAATGTGCCCGGGCTTTGTCAAAATAGCTGGATGTGAGAGCCACTGGGCCAAGCTGTTTGCCCTCTGCTACTCATTTGGTGCTCAGGTCCAACAGGGACTGCGCCCCTGGATGCACAGTGGATGGATGTTTCTTTCCAAAGGTCCCCTCCATACTGAAATCACAGCTTCAGCCTTGGTTTTAATTCCATTTTTAAGCTGTAGAAGTTTATTATTTTGCTAAAAGAAAGTATTAAAAAAATAAATTCGACACAACAGTGTGATTGGAGTAAAGCTATATGCAGACAGCTAAAAAGATGGCTAGAGAGCAGGAAAAGCAAGTCATCTAATCACTGAAGAACAGTTATAAACAGTAATAAAATTAATACCTATATTAAACTAGCAGTGCAAAGATACAAACAGGAAGCAGCTTTACATTAAAAATACAGCTTTTTAAATACAGAAATAGCACCAATTTACAAAAGATGATCAGAAATGTAAACGTGGCAGGTAGATTCAAGTATAAGTTACATGCTCACCCTCCTCAGCAACTGTCTTGGGACAGAGAGGTTTCACAAACCCTGCAGAATATCCTGGGTACGCACTTTGCCTCAGTGCAAATAAAAATTCTGCTTTACCAAAGCTACTTTGCTGATGAGTTGTCCCTAGTTTATTTTACTTCTTACCTTTCAGTGAAGGCAAAGACAGGAAAAGTAAACCCATTCCCTCTTGACAACCAACCCTTCCTCCTCACTGGTTTAGTTCAGCAGCTCAGGTACTGCAAGTACAGCTGACCCCTCTGCTGCAGGACTGCTTTGGTGCTCCCACTCCTATTTTAGTGAGAATTTTGCACCGAAAAAAACCAAGACAAAATCATTCCCCTTCCTCTCCCAGGCCCAAGTCTACTTTCACAATCACGACCCATCAAACAGCTTTGATTGTGAGGGAGTTGATCCTCATTTCCAGACCTGCTTTATTTGCGGAAACTCAAAACTGGAAGCAGAAATTGGAAAACTGAAGATCCATTTTCAGTCCTTGCATTTTCAAGTATGGTTAGGTTAGTTATGGCACAAAATAACATTACTGACAAAGTATGGCAATTTTTGCAATGATGCTTCAACTGGAGGTAACAGCCAATATTAGTTCTGAACCTCCTCGCTGGTCCCAGCTGCCATTTCACTAAAAGGCTGCATTGTACTAGAGGGGAAGAGAAAAGACAAGGTCTGGAGAATCAACATCCACCATGTCATCCCGAACCCTACTACCCTGTTTCCAGCCCAACAGCAACAAATGCACACTAGAAGTGCACGGGTAGCACCGTGCCAATTAGACACATTGCTCTTCAAAGTGAAATGAATTTAAGCGGGCATACCAGAAGAAATAATTCAGAAGTAAAAATCATAAACTTTCACAACAGTAGTGTAATTAAAAAAAACCAAACAAGTAACTTCAAAATGTAGCAGTCTGGAGATTCCACTTTACCACCCCTGAAACATCCTGTAATTCTACTACAGATTTTCTTTCACTGAGGGCTAACCAGCTCTCCTTGTAAGGCTATTGTCAGTCTATTTTAAGATAAGGCCACATTACTCAAACTCCCAGCTTCACTAGAATTATCTCAAACCTCAATTTTCATAACATATTTAATTATAAAAATAAAAAGCCTCATCAAATCCCCAACCTCCAAGTCCTAGCCTCCCTTGACCAATGAAGTAGCACATCCAACAGTGTACCTACCCTTGGAAAACCAGTACCAGTATCAAAGAGAGAAGAGTTGATAATTCCAGCATTATGTTTGCTAAAAATCCAGTGACCTAATGTCAACAGCAACACTTGTTGTCTTTTAAACAGGAAACTGTACAAATTTAACTAGAGATTGCTGCACCAGTGAAAACATACCCAAGCATAAGAGCACCAAATTGTAAAATTCTGTCCTATACTATTAATAGCACCATACATTATTTGAGGACTCTGAACATTACCTGTTAAGGCTTTTCTTCCTCTTTATCTTCAAAGGAATACAGATATTTTTTTCCCCACTTCCAAAATTCATGACCCCTGCTCTTTTCAGTTCCTTTTTACAGTTTAGATAGATACGGGCCAAAATACAAGATGTCCTTTGTCTTTCAAGTACACTCAAATGCACTATTAACTAGTTACGAAATTCCTGTAAGTGAAGGCCTAGGCATTCAAGTACATACCCCTTAAGTAAACCAGTAAGTAGGCACTTAACTAGACTCAGGTCATACTGACTAAGTGTGGCTGACTAAAGATCCAGCATGGCTGAGTTGAGATCTGCTGGTCAAACTGAAGACCAAGAGAGAACTGCACAGGCAGTGCAAGCAGGGACAGGGAACCTGGGAAGAGTACAGGGACTCTGCTCAGTTGTGCAGGGATGGGATCAGGAAGGTCAAGGCACAGCTGGAGCTGAACTTGGCAAGGGATGTGAAGACTAAGAAAGGCATCTTCTACAGGTACATCAATTAGAAAAGGAAGGTTAAAGAAAGCATACCCCAACTGATGAATGAAAATTATGACTTCATATCAACAGACAAGGAGAAGGCTGAGGTACTCAAGAACTTCTTTGCCTCAGTCTTCACTGACAACAGCTCTCCTCACCCCTCCTAGATCAATGGACAACATGAAGGGGGCTAGGGTAGCATAGCACCTCCCACTGCAGGGGGGGACCTGAGGAACTTGAACATATAGGTTTATGGGACCTAGAGATTCATCCCAGAGTCCTGAGGGAATGGGCAGATATGGTGGCCAAGCCACTGTCCATGATATTTGAAAAGTCATGGCAGTCAGGAGAAGTCCCTGGTGACTGGAAGAAGGGTAACATTGTGCCCATTTTTAAAAAGGGTAGAAAAGACAACCCTGGGAACTACCGACCTGTCAGCCTCACCTCTGTGCCTGGGAAGATCATGGAACAGACCCTCCTAGAAGCTATGCTAAAATACATGGAGGACGGGGAGGTGATTAGAGGAAACCAGCATGGCTTTAGCAGGGGCAAATCCTGTATGACCAACCTAGTGGCTTTCTGTGATGGGGTAACCACAGCAATGGACATTGGGAAAACCAACAGCTGTGATCTATCTAGACTGCTCTAAAGCCTTTGACACAGTCCCCCACAAATCCTTCTCTTTAAATTGGAGAGATATGGATACAACAGGTAGACTGTTTGGGGGATAAGGAATTGGTTGAATCATCACATTAGAGAGTAGTGGTCAATGGCTCAATGTCCAGATGAAGATCCATGACAAGTGGTGCCCCTCAGGGGTCCGTACTGGGACCAGTGCTGTCTAATATCTTTATCAATGATATAGACAGTGAGATTTGATTGCATCCTCAGCAAGTCTGCAGATGACACCAAGCTGAGTGGTGCAGTTGCCACACTGGAAGGATGAGATACCATCGAGAAGGCATGGAACTGTAGAATGGGTCCAGAGAAGGGCTACAAAGATGATCAGAAGGCTGTAGCACCTCCCATACAAAGACAGGCTGAGGAAGTTGGGGCTGTTCAGCCTGGAGAAGAGAAGGCTCTGGAGAGGCCTTATAATGGCCTTCCAGTACCTGAAGGGGGCTACAAGAAAGCTGGAGAGGGACCTTTTACAAAGTGATAGGATGAGGGGGAATGGCTATAAATTGGAGAGTGGAAGATTTAGACTAGATATAAAGAAAAAATTCTTCACGATGAGGGTGGTGAGGCACTAGAACAGGTTGCCCGGGAAAGCTGTGGCTGCCCCATCCCTGGAAGTGTTCAAGGCCAGGCTGGATGGGGCCTTGGGTAGCCTGGAATTAGATGATCTTTAAGGTCCCTTCCAACCCAAACCTTCTATGATTCTATGAATCTAATCGTGGTTAATGACTTATCACTGTTCCTTGGTCAATAAAGCCTACACTACATATTTAAATGCAGCCCTCTTATTGGCTTGTCAATCTCAAATTACTTTGTCAAACTTATTTAAGGAATCACATGTTGTATTCTTTACATCGCAATTGTACATTTTGCTCAGAGTAAAAGAAAAAACAAATCCAAGAACTAATACAGTTCATTAAGGCAATTACAAAAACGTTAACATTCACAGTTATTTTGGTCTTAGTATTTTTCACATGTATACATTCAATCATATTGTGTTAAGCTATTATTAGGTTTTTCTAACCGCAAGTGCTGGGCAAATTGTACAACAACCAACTGACATTCAAGTAATCCTACCCTGAGAAAATCTTTTATTCTGAAGCTGAAAAAAACCTTTTTTGCACTAAATCCCACTCCAACATACAAAATAAATAGCAAGAGGCTGCACTGCAGAGGCAGGATTTGACAGATTGGAACCAAGGAAGCAGTTCTCACAACTGAAAACGTTCATCGTTTTCACCACAGATTTACTCAGGGTAAGTAGAGTACATGCAAAAAATATTGCTTACCCCAGATAAGTGCTAGACATCTCACTTAAAACCACGAACAAAGAACCCCTGGGGACTCCAAGGAAATCTGTTTGCATCTCCTCACAGCAATAAAGAGTTTTCCAAATTAAACACAAATACAATTTGATGCCCACAAGGCCATGTGAAGCACAGCATCTGAATTCAAATCAGTACTGAAAGAACAATTCAGTGAAAGGTTTTCAGTACCAAGGATGACTTGTAAAGAAGGTGGTTAACAGAACCGGTGGGTGAACAGATAGCAGGGAAGCATACCAAAAGTGATGATATTTTAATGCGCTCCTCTTGTCAGGTAAGAGCTTGTTCTCTTCTAATCAATACACGGTCCTAAGACGATCTGCCCAGCCTTTGCAGTGAGTGGAGTTAGTCAGGGCTGGTGCTAGAGATTTCCAGTCTCCTCTGCACTGAGCTGGCATTTCTGGTCTGGGTACCTTCATTTTTCTTCCATGCAAGAGGGTCTCCAAGACTTCCAGGAGTTTTGAAAAATGCCTCATGACATGCAGGACGAATGCTCTTTGGAGTGAGAGGAGTTGACGAAGGCTATTTATGAAACAAAACCAAAGTGATTCAGTAGGGTTTTCTCAAAGCCTACATGCAAGCACACAAATAGAAGACAGCTTGTAAGCATTTAGCCCTGCACCCTCTACTACAGGGAACCATGTCACACGTACTTTCAGAAGCTCCACATGAAAAGCTATGGGCTTTGCTCCTGCCTTTTGTTCTGGAGCTGTCTGCCAGTACATCATTGCTGGAAGCTGAAAGCCTCCATCTCATTTCCAACTTAAATGTGTTCATGACTGCTTAATACACATTCAGTCTTATGCCAATCCTGTCCTTTCACTTACAAGTCTTTTTCCTTTCCTTGATGTTTAACTCATTTTCTTTATTTGTTAGCATCAAAATAGATTTAAAATTAGCCTCCTAAACCATGGCCACTTCTCTTTTAAGTGCCACTCCACCATAACCTTTACTGTTAGTATCTGTAATCAGACTGGCTGCCAATCAGTCTCTTTTTCTACTGCTTGAACAAGATAAACATAAAATAACATTCATAAAGCTTCCAAAGTTCAATCTGTTTGCCACTGCATGAGACAATGGGAAACAAATCACAGATTTAACAATGTAATGTAAAGAAGTGCCAAAATGTCACTGCTAATACTTTTAAAGATTCAGGCAACACACCGTGATGTGGCTGTTTTATGTCATACTTGAGATAAAAAAGAGAAATTTGGAAGTGAAAGACTCATTTAATTTGCAAAATCTGTCTCTATGGTGGATTTTTGAAAAATATCTTTATAAAAAAAGATCAGCAAAACCCACAAGAATCATTGTTTTCCTCCAGTTCTGATACTGCCATTAAGTTTCCTTTACTTAGTGAACAAAGATTTTTGTTAGTCCTTTCCTTGACTTAGTCAACAAAGAACAAAGCAACCCCAGACTTCCTTACTAGGGATAGGGCATGCTTGTCTCCTAGGGGTACTTAAGCCCTTACTAAAAATCTAGCTAGGCTCATAAATACAGCTTTAAACTAGATGTGAAGCGGGAGGGGGAGGAAGCCAGGCTAGTCAGGAGTGAGCCTGGAAGTGGAACTCCACATGGTGTGTTGGCAAGGACCACCAGCATGTTACCACACAGTGAGTGAGGGTGAGTACATCTGATGATGGTAAGGATGAAACTGGCACTGAGGGGTTAGATATTCCAAGGACTAGTTAATTGGGAATGAACACTATTCCCTTTATGAGCACTGAAGGTTTGCCAGCCCAGGTGAAGTGCATTTACACCAATGCATGCAGCATGGGCAATAAGCAGGAGGCGCTGGAAGCTGTTGTAGGGTAAGGAGACTACAATGTCGTTGCCATCACAGAAACGTGGTATAAAATCTTCAGGCAGGACATGAAGGGTGGGAGAGGAGGCAGGGTAGCCCTCTATGTTAGAGAGTGCTTTGATACACTCAAGCTGGATTATGCTGATGATGGGATCAAGTGCCTGTGGGTTAAAATCAGAGGAGTCCACAAGAAGGTAGATATTGTGATGGGAGTCTCAGCCAAGAAGGTGATGAGCTCTTCCACAAACAACTGGGAGTAGTCTCAAGATCGCTACCTCTTGTCCTTGTGGGAGACTTTAATCTTCCGGATGTCTGCTGGAGGTACAATAAAGCTGAGAGGAAGCAGTCTAGGAGGTTCCTGGAGTGTGTGGAAGACAATCTCCTCACACAACTGGTGAGTGAACCGACAAGGGAAGGCGCCCTCCTGGACCTACAGTTTGTCAACAGAGAAGGCCTTGTGGGGGATGTGACAGTTGGAGGACACCTGGGACAAAGTGATCATGAGATCATAGGTTTTTTCAGTTGTAGGTGAGGTGAAGAGGGGGATAGCAGAACAGTCACATTAAACTTCGAGAGGGCAGACTTTGGACTGTTCAGAACGCTGGTGGGCAAGGGAGCCCACGAGGCCTGGATGCTCTTCAAAAAGGAAATTCTAGCAGCTCAGGAGCAAGCCATCCCCATGTTCCGGAAAACGAGCCATCTGGGGCAAAAACCAGCTTGGTTGAGTAGGGAAGTCTTGAGGGACATCAAAAAGAAGAGGAATGTCTATGAGCTTTGGAAGAAGGGACAGGTGTCTTGGGTGGACTACAGGGAGGAAGTGAGATCATACAGGGAAAAAATCAGGAGGGCTAAGGCCCAACTAGAAATCAGATTGGCCAAGTCTGTGAAAGATAACAAAAAATCTTTCTATAAATACATTAACAATAAAAGGAGGACTAGGGAGACTATTCAGTCCCTACTGGATGCAGATGGAACAATTGTGACAGGGGATGAGGACAAGGCTGAGGTACTTAATGCCTTCTTTGCCTCAGTCTTTAACAGTAAGGAAAGTTGTTCCCTCTGTGTACAATACTGTGTTCAGTTCTGGGCCCCTCACCATAAGAAGGATGTTGAGGCTCTGGAGAGAGTCCAGAGAAGAGTGACGAAGCTGGTGAAGGGGCTGGAGAACAGGCCTTATGAGGAACAGCTGAGAGAGCTGGGGTTGTTTAGCCTGGAGGAGGCTGAGGGGAAACCTTATTGCTCTCTACAACTACCTGAAAGGAGGTTGTGGAGAGGAGGGAGCTGGCCTCTTCTCCTAAGTGACAGTGGACAGGACAAGAGGGAATGGCCTCAAGCTCCACCAAGCAAGGTTCAGGCTTAACATCAGGAAAAAATTTTTCACAGAAAGGGTCATTGGGCACTGGAAGAGGCTGCCCAGGGAGGTGGTTGAGTCAGCTTCCCTGGAGGTGTTTAAAGGATGGGTGGACGAGGTGCTGAGGGGCATGGGTTAGTGATTGATAGGAATGGTTGGACTCTATGATCCTGTGGGTCTTTTCCAACCTAGTGATTCTGTGAAAGACCATTACAGGGGTGAGGAGGTAATCCAGGACATGGCTACCTGAGCAGTGTTGCAGCCAGTTCACCCCTGAATTATGACAAACAATCCTCCTGTTTACCTAATGGTTTCTGCAGCCATTGCATAACAGGCTTACAATGATAGTGTCAAATGGGGAAAAATAATATTGGCTTGGATTTCTGAGAAGCAGAAGGTTCAGCTCGCAGCCTGCCAACTTACCGCTCTGACACATCAGTGACCTGATACTACTGTTTCATCATCATTCAACCACCTTTCATTCTTACCTGCTGCAGCTTCAGAAGGGTCACTGGATGCCCCATGCACATGGGGGTATCCAGTTTAACAGCAGTGCAAGACCTTGCAAGCACAGGACTCAGGTGCAGAGTGGAGTGAGTTGGCTGCTGGTGATCCACCGAAGGTGCAGGTGGGACCTTGGGGGTAACCATTGCTGTCGTGCCTACAAAAACTGGTGTTGTTGATGCCAAGCTGGACATACTGAAATTCATAGAGGCAGCAGCTGAGAAAGAGCCATCAGTAACTGGGGAAACTGGACTGGCGATTGTGGCAGAACAGACAAGAGGGAAGGAAGCCAGGGCTGCTGATGGCACCATGACACAGGGGACGCTCAGAGAAGGTAACTGGCTCGCAGTCAGGCTGATAGCACTAGGGGCTTGTTTTGCAGGGAACAGGAAATTACAACTGCTTAATCCTAAAACAAAGAGAGAAAAAGGAAGACATTAATACAGTTGACAAATTATAATTCAGCTATTCAGCTATTGTAACTTCATCTACAACAGGAAAGAGGGATAACAACAAAGAAAGTGATAAGCTGCCCAGGAAGAAAACTGTAACAGACCCGAGACTCTTCTATCAAGCTGCCTTTCCCTAACTGCCTCCACCTCCCCCCCTGCTGCCTGTCCCCTAGATCTGCATCCATTTACCTTGTTACCAGCTACAGACCTTACTGTTTTCTGGTTCTAACTTCAGTTATGAGCAACAGCTTGGCTAAACAAGCTCTTTTTTCACTAACGGGAATCATATCCTCTGCTACATATACTTTGTTTTTAACAAGAAAAAAAAAAAAGAAACAGCCACAAAGACATACCCCAAAGACACTAATTTTCCTGAGAACAGCTGAAATACTTTTGAAACAGAAGCTGCTTTGGTTCCTAGTTTGTCTGACCTTCTGAGACATCAGGTTCAACATTTTCAAACTGAGTGTCTCCATCCTGTAATTCAAATCCCACAGACTCGACTTTGTGCCATTACAGAATGAAATACTGCAACAGCAGTCATTGAAATCTGCCATACATATCCTTTTCCCACAAAACAGTCTTCCACTCCATACAAACACGGGCACGAGAAATGGTTGACACTAAATGCTCTTGTAATATTTTCATTTGCTTCCTCCGCATCTCTACTGTGTCCTACAAGCAGGTCTGGCTACACTCCCAGTGCCTCAGTTTTTGTGGGGCTTTCCCAGTGATGCACGTGACAAGACAGTAAGAGAGTTCACAGATGAATAAATTCACCCACTTAGGGGGATGCTGTTGCACTATTCTGGCATCGTACTGCCAAACTTCCAGCTTCTCCAAGTTTTGCATGCTGGGTAGGTGTCTTCTTGTCTACACAATTCAAGCATGCAAAACCCACATTAGTCATCTTTATTCATGTTTGGGTACCTCAGAAAAACACCCATATTTTCAGAGAAGCAACAGTTCTTATGGAGTCATGAGAATTTAGAGCTATTAAACTACCACAAAGAACTATTGACAAATTTTATGCCAAATTTAGGCTTTTTCACCTATCTGTAGCTCTCCCTATTTGAACAGCTCAGTGAACAGATGCAAGATGAGAGTACTTCTAGATCTCAGGGGTGTCCTTACCTGCAGTAGGCTGAACATAGATATACCGTGGTAGGACAGGTTGACTGGCATTTTCTTTACAGATATGCTCTTTTCCTGGTGAAGTTTCATCAGGGTCTTTATTCTGAGGACATTTTTCTTGCTCTTGAGAATCTAAAGGCCTAGTAGAATCCTTGTCTGCAGCCAACGGAGCAGCAGGACTTGCAAGGTCAAGATGAAAAGCTTCTAGATGTACCGCAGACGTACAGCCACTTCCTGGGGTAGATTCTGCCTTGGGTGACTCAAAAGACTTCTAGGCAAAACAAAAAGAGGAAATGACAAGTCCAAACTGAAACAGCACAGTATAATGCCTCAAGCTCTTTCCTCAGCTACAGAGCAAAATGTGCATCTGTGCAAAGTGGCAGCACAAAATTCCTCAGCAACTCACCAAGTTAAAAATGTTGTTTGAGGATTTGAAGAGCAATATTAGTCATGCCTAAGCCCTGTACTGTAGCTCGCTTTCAGTACTTGGAGACACTAGGTAAGAAATCCTTGAGCTTAAGGACTCAATTCTCTTTATAGGTAAGGAAAAACACCTGTTACAAATGGCTTATATGCAGATGCTGATATGACTTTGAGCCTGACCCCCATATTCAGTAGTTGAGAAAACCATGAGATAGAGCAATTTGCCTTCACTATCATCTCTCTCACCAGCCTGCTGTGGGCAACACTGCCCTCGAGAGAGGGGAACTCAGGCTGAAGAGCAGGGGAAAATGCACAAAACACATTTGCTGTAATTCAGTGGAGTAAGCAGTGTTGCTGCTGTCTGGGAATGCCCAAGCTAAGAGGGGAAGATTGATTTCTTCCCTTCCGGCAGGCTGTTTTGTTGAACACGATGATCAAGATGCTGATTCCAAAGAATAGCTGACCATCACTTTGCAATGCAAAACAATCACAGTCCATTTCCCCTGGTAGTGTGAAAACATTTCCCAGCTAATGCCTATACTTCCTGACACAGCATCCTTACAATTTTCTTAACATGTGGGAGGTAGCATTTTCATCTGTAACAATTCTGCAGTGGATTTTTCACTTCTGAAAACACTGTCTTGGGTAAAACTCTCTTCTTGCTAGGAGGAAGCCTAAGTGACAATGAAATTTGCTTCTTTACCTTGGGTACTACAAGCGAGAGGGGCACATCACTCTGTTCCATGGCCTGCCTTTTAGCAGCTGGCTCGTCATCATCTGCAGGTGCAGAGGGTGATGTGCACTTGTGAGAGCTGTGTTTCTGGCAGGCAGCTGGAAGTACGGCAGCTGGAGCTTCTGCACTCTTGTTTCCCACATCTTCTGTCGTGGGTGGGGTCTCTCTCGAATTATTTTCCTGAAGATCACCACACAACATAAAAAGGGATGAAGATGGGAAGCACAGGAAGGGTTGGTTGGGGAGCAAGGTAGGTTTCCCATTTTCTGTTTTGGAGGTTGCTGGCATGGAAGGATGTAGAGTTTGGCTGCTGACTCCATTTTGCAGTGAGATGCTCGGAACACCTGCCTGAACCACAGGAAACACTGCCTGAGGCAAAGTGTTAACACAAAAATCAAAGTCCCCAGGAACTGGAAGAAAGGAGAGAGGTGAGGTTGTGCCTGGGTTCTTTCCTGAATTTAATGTTGTTTCTGTAGCACAAGTTTTGTTCCTAAAGAAAAGTAATGAAAAGAGGAAAAATATTTAGTCAAAAATTAAATCTCTACTTTATACTTGAAAACTAACCTGCACATTGTTGGACATAAATGTGGGAAAATTTCCCCTACACTATTATTTGTACACGGTTTACAAGAAGGGTCACTGTATTATTTCTCATTACAGAAGCAGACTTGTTGGGTCTTTGGCAGAATAATAATGTTTTCAGTTGCACTCAATGAGACTCCATCACCCACAAGTAAATCCGAATTAGGATAGGTGCACAGAAGATCCAATGATGCAACAGAAAAGCTCTTCTATGGAATCATGATTTGCTCAGCCTACCTCAACAACAGGTCAAAGGAGGCAGGAATGACCTATATAAACACACGTGAGATAAAGAACTACTGAAGCTAAAGGACAACAGTGGTAAAAAGTACAGGTGGATATAAATTGGCCATGAGAAAAAAAGCAAGTCACACTCAGATCTAGCAACATTAAAATACCAATAACGAGACTGGCAAGTTTTTATCCTAGTCCCATCAATGCAATCTAGCCTTGAACTAAACATGACAAACACGAAGCTGAAGCTGGACAGGAGTTAAGAACAACCTACCTAGTATCTTCCGCTATCTTCTGCCTGCAGACAGCTGCTAGATTTATCATTTTGGAGCAATATTCATCTGAATTCACAATACAGGCTGAAAGATCAAAGGAGCATTCGATTAGTAACAGGCAAGTTTACCAAGCATATTTTGATACTGGCCAAATAAAATAATTGATATAATTTTTCTATCCTGGCACATTTTTATAACATCCACTAATCATCAAGAGCCAGAACCTGCAAGAAACTCACAACTCTCAGCCCCACTAGAGAGATGCTTGACATGATCATTTCCTACATGTGGGAACTGTGAAAAGCCCTGTAATTGCTTTATCTGTTTTAACAGCTACCTATGAAATAGTTACAGTAAATTCCACTGTATTAGGAACCATAAAATAAAGCAAGATTTTGTGGCTAAAGAATCCTCCTTTACTGATATCAAATTCTAACAGAAGAAACTGTAGCATAGTTGCAAATAGTGGAAAACACAAACATTTACCAAAGAACAATCTGCAGATTCAAGGCAGTACGGCACAGATTCATCCCATCTAACTTTAGCCACTTGACTGGAAGGTCCAAAACAGAAGTCTCACCACATGGATAGAAGAAATATAAGCACCTACCAAGGGTAACTCACACATTTAATTAGGGTGATTCACCTAATCAAGTTTTAAATCATTGGGCCCACATTTGGGCATATCCAGCAGAATACAAACCAACATGCTTCCTTAGTAGTTACCTTGCTTCTTTTGATGCGGGCTGCTGGGCTCAGAACTGACTTTCCTTCTGCTCCCTTCAAAAGGCTGTGCAACATTAAAAGAAGCATGACGTGTAAACCTTTGCTTTCCAGTAGCATGGATCTGATATGGGGCACAGGCTCCTCTCTGCATCCCTGGCAAAGGATCAGACATTGGGCTATGCCCTCTTGGCTCATCTGTAGGAACATAATTTTGTACAACAGCTCTTCAGGGAACACAGCTCATTATTTAGGCTTTTGTCATGTTACCAAACTTGGCAATAAAAGAAGAGGTAATCTCTATACCATCCCAAACCCCACAACACTGAAGCAGACCTAAGCTTGGTAGGCACTGATAGTCAAGATAAGGGCTTCCCTCCTTTTCCATTCCATGGCAGCTGCAGCAGCAGCCACACCCCACTGTGCACACCCAGGAGAAGAAGGAGTACTAAGATGGCATTAACACTGTCCTTCACTTTTACTTGGTCTTGGAACTAGCCTGACCCAATTACAAAGGGCTTTTCTTTGCTCTGTCTTCCAGCCAAGAATCAGCAGCTCATAGAGATGCTCTGGCCCACGTTCCCTCCTGGCAGACAAACCTTTTGTACAAGGAGACACGTGCAAGAAAGCCTTGTTCTACCTTGTTAAGTCCCCTTACAAAGAAAATAATTCACTGTCTAGTTACGACAGAATTACCAAGATTTTGCAACACAGAAAAGCTGTGGACCCAGATTTTGACATATAAGCATTATTTGCCCTTGTTCTACAATTCAAACAGTTATTCATAGATATGCAAGTCAGTGTAAAACTACCAGCAAGACACAGTATCCTTCAACAACCCTCCACAGCTCCAGCTCTTGAGTGTAAAGTCTAACAAGGGCAAATATTAAGCTGGACAGCAATTAATAAACAGAGGGTGGACAATGAATGCCAAACCATTCTTTATGCACGGAAAACAACCTTTTACCACTTGGGAAGGGATTGTCAAAACAAAGAGAAAAGAGGTGCAAGCTACACAACTTACCGGTCTTTCCAGGGAAGTCCACAGGCCCAATCCACTTGAAGGCTGGTTTGCGTCCTCGTTCCTCTGTGACATGAACTTTCTTGATCAAGCCTAGGCTGGTGAGAACATTGGCAATATCATACAGTCTTCGCACCTTTGCTAAGAAGAAAGGTAGAAACAGTCACGTTAACAATGCATACAGTACATATTTACACGGTAATTTCATTCTAGAATATCACCACGGCTCTCACAGACAAGGTGGATAAAATCAAACAGGGATGGATTTAAGCCACCTCCTGTGAAGCCTGCCATGCCTGCTCCTACCTGCTTGTCCCTGCTTCTTCATATCTTAGAATCATCAAATCATAGAATAACCAGGTTGGAAGAGACCCACCAGATAATCGAGTCCAACCATTCCTATTAGCTGATTATCCATCTGAGCTACTCAGGTTTAAGCTCACCTACTCCATTTTGATAGAAATGGATTAGAAAGAGATGACATCACTTGCCCAGAAAAGGCACCATGTAGGGTAAAGACAAGCACTTGGAGGCAAGAGGTACATGAGTGCACAGTTGATCACAAGAGGACGTATGTTTATGATCTTAAAAATAAAGTACTCTCATAAAAATCCCTGTGACTCCAATAAATAATATTTGAGCTGAATTTGATACCCACAGGTACCTATCTGCTTTTGCTGTTACTGGTGTCAGTTAAAACATGCCTGTTTTCTTTACTCACCGACCAATTAATTTGTCTCTCAACAGCCAGCTTACTTTTAAATTTGCTGTGGTCTGCTGTATCCTGGGTTTCTTCTATCAGTATCTTTGCTGCAATGTCCAGAGTGACTATCTTGGTCTTGGAGACAAGGAACAGCATGACAAACTTTTGGCTCATAATCCGCAATGACTTGTCCTTTCTACTGCTTGCAGAAGCTGTGTTACAAATAATATGCATGCCTCTTAGCGTATGTCATCCATCGCAGTCAGAAAAATAGCAAGTAGGTTCTTCACACAAAAAAGGGGTAAAGTATTTCCTTGCAGGAAGCAGAAATCTTTTGGAAGGCAGCAAATAATTCAGTTATGCAGACACAAGTATCTCTTCAAAAGGCAATAAAAATTAAAGCTTGCAGAAACAGCTTTTAGAAAGTCAGGTTCCAAAGCTGATTTTGCATCACTTTAATTTTGTGACTCCAAAGGACTTTGTAACTTGAACCATTATGTATTACATGGGCAGCATGAAGAGTAAACAAATGGAAGACAGCACATTCTGTCAAGATAAAGCATTACTGTCAGGTATGGGTGGGGAAAGAACTGGAGTGTCTGGCAGAAGTCCCTGCCAGTCTGTAGAACAAAGGGAAAAATCTGTTCTGAGACCTATCCTACGAATATCATAGAAGGAAGAATTCTGTCAACTCCGTGGGGAATACAGCACCTTTTTGAAAAATGAAAATTTTTATTATTTAAAAAGGAAGAGAAAAAGTTACAGAGTAAACTGGAGAAAGAGACTTGTGTCTGTGTGTCACATCACACATTGGTTATCTTACCAGAGGTGCAATCTGGTTCTGAAAAGTCCAATAACGGTCTGTCTTGAGATTCTGGAATAGTTTCCTTCTTCCGTTCTCCAAATTTGTATTCCCAGTCCTGCTCCTTGTGCTGGAAGAGGGCCATTAGCTCCCCATATTGCAGCTCTCCTGCTTCCTGAAGTGTTTTCAGAGTTTGATTGAGGTTGTGCCGGCCATGCCAACAGTACTGGTTCTTGGCCACATGGCTAACCAAGTGTAATGACTCCAGAACATTCACTATATCATAAATACGCCTCCGCTCAACTCCTGTTTTAAGGGGGTGAAATAAAAAGATATATATGCTCATCTGGTTTTAATGTGCTCTTCAGCATAAGTGCAACAGAGAACCAGCTCTTCTCTATACTGAATGTTCGCAACACATCTTTCAGTGTTCACCTGGACACACACTACATTATATGATTAAGAATTGACTTATGCACAGCCAGCCCCATGGTTTGATATTCTTTGTCTATGTTGCTAGCTGCTGGCTCATACCTGGCTTCAGCTTCAAGACTCTACACTGGCTTCAGTCTGGCCAGCACCACTAACTCAGACCTATCCAGAATGCCCTGAAGTTGTCAGAACACTTCCAACTCTTCCTTTCAGAGCGCTTCAGAGCTCAGATATAGACGTCCTCAGCACAGGAAAGACATGGACCTATGATTGCACGTGAGCAACAGAGCAGAAAAAGGTCTGAGCGTGGTGCTGACACGGGGTACATAAAAAAGCCCACTCCAACAGGAACCAGTGGGAGTGCAGTTCTTCCTTTGCATTTCAAATAGTACTATTACTTCCTATAAGCACATGCCAAGCAAAGGAGCATCAAAGATTTCACAAGGTGCAAAGCAACAGAGAATGAAGCCTGCTGCTCCCAAAAGCATCAGAAACAAGTGTCCAGTGCTGACTGTGTCTGCACCAAGGGGAGATCTATAAAATATGTCCAACTTGGGTTCATCCTGACTGATGTGAGCAAGGTTAAGGACTGTATTTGAACAGGCTCTGCTCACTATCCTGAGTGTCTGGTGCAGTTCAAAGCATGGTTGTTATGTACAGCACAGAGCACTATATACCAGTGGCAGTATCTGCACCAGAAATCCCATAATTGTTAAGATCAGCTGAGCAGAACAAGTGCTAGCCAAGAGGGAAGGTTTTCAAAGACTTCCCTGTGGAAAGCAAGGCTTGATGCATCTGTTTACCCATCTGGAGAATATGGATACTACTTACCAGCCTCAAACGAAGCAATATTAACAACTTGTGAGTACCAACTGTGTGGAGATCTTAGAGTGAAACACACTCCAGAAAAACAACAGTGCTACACATATCCTAGTGTCCATCAGGCACCAGCAGCACAGGCCCCTTTATGGTTTTTCTATAGGTTTTCAGTGAACAAAGCTATATATTTGTAATAAAAGCTGTACTACAACCCTAATTTATTACACAGAGAGCAGCAATATCAGCAGTGAATAATTTTGTGGTCCCTGAAACAAGTGGATACAGGCAAGCAAAGAAGTGAAAACCAAAGGGAGAAGAACAAATATATCCCCTTCTGGAGGTAAAATCCCCAATACTAAGTTTTAACACAAAATTTTTGGTTTTTTATGAGAGCAAGGTAACACCACTCCCAGCGTAGAATAAAGCACTACTCGTGTTCGGCTGTACAAGGCTCGAGAATGGATATCTCATGCAAACACAGAAAGGAGCAGCTGCAAAAAACTAAAAGAAGAATTATAAAATAATAAGTATTTTAACTATTTACTTCATCTGAACTACCTCCTACTTCCTGCTCCATAACAAGGAAAACAAATTAGGATTTCAAGGACTTTCTTACTGGAGTCAGAGAGCACATCACTTTTCTGTTCCACTTCTTCCCAAAATAGACAAGTTTCATTTTTGCTACCTCTCTTTTATTAAATATCCACTCTAAATGTAGATATAATGTTTATTTAGTTGAAGTCCAATTTTGTAAAGCCCGACCTATTTAAGAGATGTCTCTGAGGGCTTGGATCTTTTTGTTATTGGTGTGTCCTGGCTGAATTCTCTCTCACAAGATGTAATACTTCTCTCAGATATACCTTTCATCTTTTAATTAAAATGAAACTAACAGCAGACCCATCAAACAGGCTACCCTGTACTTTCTTGCCACCTCAATACAACACATTTTCTCATTCTACACTCGCAGGTCTCCTGGTACCCTTCACAAGACAATATTTAAAGCTAAGATAACCTTGGTGAACTACGAGATCTATGAAGATAATAACGTCAGTCAGGTTATCGAAGTCAGGCAGTAAACCCAACTGATTTCAAGCAACTACTAGTTTGCAACTGTTTCCCAAAATGTTCCATTTTGACAAAATTTGTTGCTTGCAAGTTCTCTTTCAGAGGCCTTATAACATTTATAACTCCTTCAGTGTTCAGCAAACTGAAAATTCAAGACAGCCACAGAGTTGGTAAGCAGCTCGATGATAGATATGTTTAGTAAAAAAGTACTGTTAGAAAGCAGATTTCAAAATCGTAGCTTTATCAAGCAGTAAAGACACTAAGGAATATTAGGCATTACCAAATCTTGGTTAATATGATTAGAAGAGCTTCCAGACCCAGGCAAAGGCAGATCTTGAATGTATTGCGTAAGAAGGATGATCTTTTGAAGGCCCTCTGCCAGGTTATCCCAGGTCACCCCAGGTCATCAGTTATCCCATTTTTGCAGGTATACATACCAAGAATTGAAGCCACTTCATCCAAAGAAATAGTAGTTTTTTCTGTTGACAATGGATAACTTGGATAGCGAGCTAGAAACTTTTGGCACAAGAGCCCTAAGCTTTTCTGTTTCCTGCTGGGCCTCTGCTTTTCAAATTCATCAACCGTGTTGTCGTCTACCAAATCATACTGTTAAAAAATAAATGTTATCCTTTTAGTGCAGAGCTTTAGAAGCGAGACATAGCCAAGAAGGTATATTTCAGATGTTAGCAATATTTAAGCTCAGACTTTCTCATAATGAAAAAAAACTCCTTGCAAGGACAGAGAACCTGGGCGAAACATTTTTGCTTGCAATCTTTTTAATTCATCATCCAAGACATCTACAGAAAAACTCTTACCTATGAGATTGTAAAATAACAGTTATGGAAACAAAGCAGTAAGACCAAACATGCAAGACTAGCAGACTGTAAGATCCTACTAGGAAGAAATATTCCTTTTTGAGAGGAGGACAAATATTCCTTCAAACACCACTGGATCCAATAAATCAGACGTACAAGCCATCGAAGGCTGCCTGCAAAACCTCTTTCAAGAGAATTTACTGTCCTCTACAGTGTCTCTACAAATTTAAGAAACTAGGGGGGTGAGAGGGCATGATGCTAAGAGACTATAAAAGGCACTGCCCAGTCTCTGAACCTTCAACTTCAGCAAACTGTTAGCTTAAGTGAAGTCTGTAGGATGGCCTGAATGTCCTTTCTGTCCCTGTAAGGAAAATGAAAAGCAACCCTGTGATGGCAAGAAGATGTGAAGAAGTATGTCTATTACACATGTCACAGAAAATGAGAACGATGGAGGATTCTTCTGCACTTGTAACTTTGGGGGGTCTGCTTCTGTGTCAAAAAAAAAAAAATAGAAAATAAGTTGTCCTCTTGCAAAGAAACCTTACAAGTGGCGGCAGCTGCTGAAATCCAAGTTTCCTTGCTTATGAGATCTTGACTCTCCCTCGCTGACTGTGACTACGTGACCTTAGGACAGGCTGTTGCTCTGATTGAATTCTTTGAGTTTTACATGGTATGGAAATAGCAGTATCCTTTATATTCTTTAATGTTTATACATTCTTACAGTAATACTTCCATATCTTTCGTAAGTTAACCTTCTGCATGGAGACAATTATGAAGTGTAAGCTTTATTAATGAGAAAACATTTGAAACCTTTGTAGTAGCTATCCCAAAAATGCCATATGGTCTCAGCAGGCATGGAGTGGTAATGTACTAACCTTCAACACAGACTTTTTTTTTACTTACCAGAAGCTATGTTAGGAATTACCTTTAAAGAACTGCTTGTTCCTTTGTAACTATCTAAACTGGAGAACTGTCCAGACTATAATCACTGTAAAAATCTGTATTTGTAGAGTAATCTGTACCTATCAAATGATGCCTTTCAGCAGGAGGACCTCAAAACTATCTTCCTGTCACTGAAATCACCAAGGAATGATCACCAGCAAAGGGAAAACAGTGGTTGGCACATAAAAAAAAGTCTGAAGGAAGAAAACTGTAATGATGCTTATGAGGACCTGATGTCATCCTCTCAATGGATGGACTCCCTAAAGTGTGGCAATGGGTCAGCCCCCACGTTGCCTGAGTCTTGTCAAGTAAAAATCTCATAGAACAATTGACCATGCTGCCTGACTACTGTTTAGGGGGCTGAGGTGGAAAGAGGGAGAGAGGTCTTAACTGAACACTCTGTGGGGCTATTGTGGGCAAGGTATGGGATTTCAAAAGCATACTGAAAAATATGCTCTCACTGTTGTCCAATTGCTTTTGAAAATGCTGCCTGTTTAAAATGATTTGGCAATTTTCTTTCCAATGCAGCTAAGAAAATAGCATCAGAAGTACTTAGGCTGGGGAAAATGATACATTTAGAATCATAGAATAACCAGGTTGGAAGAGATCCACCGGATCTCTTACTGTCCTTTTTATGTGATACTCAAGTTCTTGAGAGGTCTCAGGTCACTTACTAGTAAGACAGTAACTTTTAGTCTTTAAAAGTCCTACTGCTCAGCCAGTGCTGTGTAAGCAACTGTCCTTGGGAATGTTTTACATTTCTGCAGTTTTCCATAGGAAGTAAAGAACCAGCTGGAAGAACACTGAGGCACAACTTAAGGAAGGTTTGAGTCCTAACTGAACATAAAGTAATCGTGTTCCGAGTCTCACCTGTAACGAATCAGGTGTGTTACTCTGCTCATTGTTTTCTATGGGTCTGAAGAGCTCTTTCTTCTTTTCTCTGTCCCTCATGTCAGGGCTAGCAGCACTAACAAGCATCTTCAGGTTAGCAGTGGGGGTCCAGGGATCAGGCTGTGGTCTGTCAGCGAGCTTAACAGGTGTAATTGGATTTCTTTCTGGGGTGCAGCCTTTTTGCTTTGATAAATCAACCGGTTCATTCTTGATGGGAGTCTTTGGGGCCATCCTGGATCGATCAAATATGTTTTCCTATTAAAAACAAAAAGGTCTTTAGGCACAACAGGAAAGGAAACAGTCCAACAATCAATTTCGTTGTTCTTATGAAGGTAATTGTAGTGACTCATGCCTTGGCTCACTCACAGCTATATTTAGCACAGTTCTTCTGCCTTTGCTGAAAGCAGCAAAATACTCCACATATTACTGTAGTGGAGGCAGCGCACAGGAGATATTGCGCGGAATTACAGAACCTGAGGTCAACCAGCCAAATCTGTGGCCTCTCAGGCTTTTAAACTCTGCCTGTTATTGCAAGGCAGCACTGCCCACAAACCAATTGCCAAATTGCATCGAAACTGAAATAATGCATCGGTCACGTTACATTTAGCAAGAAGACATGATGTTCTGTTTGAATGGTCCACAATGAAAAGCCATGCTGGGGATGCAGCTCAGACTGTCCTAAAATGTCAAACTAAAGCGAATGTAACTTCACATGCAAGTGAAGCAAAGTTTGCATCTGCACTATGTGATGCTCAAAACAACAAAGAAAATCTCCATAACTGTATTCCTTGACTACAGCTAAGAGCTGCTAGAAGGAAAAGTCCAATTAATCATCTGATTTGCATCATTGTTTGAATGAAGCTCCAATTCCCTCCAGTCCCTAGCATAAGCATGTTGCTCCATTTTTGAACAAGAGATACTACCACTACTCCTTTAGACCATTTAGTTCATATCTTCGTGGAATATCAAAACCCGAGATCCAGGTATCCTAGACCTGGCACAGAGCAGAACTTCCAGAAATGCCCATGCAAAAAGTTGTACTTTTTGCCCATGGAGATCAATGTTTTGTTTGTAGATAGTCCAGCTTTCTCTTAATACTCCTTTATACTGTACAAATGGGACACTGGCTTTTGGAATGCTAGCTAACATTGCTCAGTGGTTTCTAGATCTAGTCCCTTGAAATGGTTGCATGCATCTTGAGCGAAGTGAAAGAGAAAGCGAAGTAGACAGACAACCATCAGAAAGCTAGCAGAGCCTATAACTTGCTGGAACTAGGAGTGAAGCCTTTGGAATCACAGCAAACTGCTTTTAAATTATAAATCAGGCTTGATGTATGTTCTTCAGATTTGCTGTGGCCTTCTTGGTATTGATCTCAAACTGAACAAGTCTTCTTGCTCAGACTAAGATTACTACTTCATTTTCTTTAAAACGTTAGTTTAAAAAAACTAACATGACAACAGTGAGGGTGGATATTGCTATTATGTACTTTACTATGTGCTGCAAGAAGTCCAATTCTGAAACTGAATATAGCCCAAAATAACTGTTAAGTTACTATTGGTTTTCTGTAAGAACTTTCCAAATTAAGTTTTGCCCTTTATTTGGAGCAATTCAGCTATCACTAGCTGATACAGACATTTAAATACGCAATTCCAAACATCATCTTATCAGGTACAGTCTAGCTGGAAAGCATAAAGAAGTTCTAGGAACAACTGAAGCTGACTAGAAGTAGTTCTGTAGAATTCAAACTGGAAATGTGACACATTGAGAACTTTGTGCTTTGAGCACTGATGAACACTTCTGCATATTCACCTATGAATCACCAAAAAGGATGTAATAAATATACCCCATTTTACAATTAACAGTTAGGCAGTTGTAACCTACTATACAGTGATGAATAGGGGTCAGTTTAGAGGCCACGGTACTTCTTGGAATACAAGTTCCCATAGCGTTGGCATTCAATGTATTCTTGAAAGTTCACATTTGGTAGTGAATCAACACTTAATGTGTAATGGATAAAGTCCATCTTCCCCTCAAGTTCCTGCACACTATGGCTCTGCAAACATAGTGAGGGCAGCTGAAGCAAGCAGCCATTCCACTACCTCAAATATTCAACTATCACAATCAAAAAAGTAGTGACACTACATGAGAAATACACAACTACTATCAACCTTTCAGATCTTTATTTCTTGAATGTCATAATTGCCTGCTAAGGCAAGAAACGCTTTTACCCGCTTCTCTACTTTTTTCAGTAGCTGCGATGCTCTATGAACTTCTAGCTGTATTCTACAAAACTGCAAGGGCAGTTGGTAGGAGATTCGCTTTGACCCAAGCAAGATGGCTTACAAATACAAAAGCACAAGAAAGGCTGGCTTCATAAACTTAATGTATGGGCAGGAACTGAAACCAATATCTGAGATAATAGGAGCCAAGTCTGACAAGAACTACGTGATCCTTGGAGGACTCAGATTGAGCATGGATAGCACATCATGAATCGTTCCTAATCCAGGAGACATTACCGAGCAAGGTATGCCTGAGGATAACTGTCTAGGATAATTGGTGGAAAAAGAGAGGAACGATGACCTTGTTTCTTGCTGAGTGGCACCGCTTAGCCTCTTGACCCGGGAACATGACTGTATGGATGGGAATATGACTGCATGGACACAGGCATGCTTTCCTAGGCCAGAAGGCAAACATAGCAGACGTGCATCAACATGGTGCTACAATATGTGGAATACTTCAAAGTGGAATTATCAATGGTCAACCCGTTGCTAAGTAAGAGGACTCTACTATTGCCATGTCACGTCAGGCACGGTGTGGGTTAGCTTCCAAATGCTGGGTCTGTACAAAAGCCTTGTTATCATACAATCATAGAATGGTTTCGGTCAGAAGGGACCTTAAACACCATCCAGTTCCAACCCCCCTGCCACAGGCAGGGACATCCCATTAGATCAGGCTGCCCGAGGTCCCATCCAACCTGGCCTTGAACACCTCCAGGGATGGGGCAGCCACAACTTCCCTGGGCAACCTGTGCCAGTGCCTCAATACTCTCATGGTGAAGAAATTCTTCCTTATGCCTAGTCTAAACGCGTCCCCCTCCAGTTTATCCCCATCGCACCTTATTCACCTTACCCAGCAGCTGCCGCGGGGTTGCTTGAGATCGCGTCGTGAGTTCTGCTTATCAAATGCAAGCTCAAAACGGCTGATAACCCGGCAATAACGCCAGCGCACAATCGCTTCGCTCACGGTGACCGACTCACGGCGGCTTTAGGGGACCGGCAGCAGCGGACACTCTCGCCCGACGACACGGGAGCTCTCGGTTTGTCCCATTTCGACCCAACGCTACCACCGAAATCCCAGCAAACCCGCCACAACCAGAGCCCCGCCCGCCCCGGTCCCGCTCACCTTGTGCGCCGCCTGGTCGCGGCCCCGCCGCCCCCTCGCCGGGCCCCGCCGCGGCGGCGCGCTCGCCTCCATCCGCCGGGCGGGAAGGCGCCTCCGGACCGCGGCCCTTAAGCGGAGGAGCCGCCGGCCGGGCCGGCGGGGCGCGAGGCGGAGCGCGCGCGCGCGCGCGGCGGGAAGCTCCGCGCCCTCCGCCGCTCCCGCCAGGCGCTCCCCCCCGCCCCCCTCCCGGTATCGCTTCGCCGATCCGGCCAATCGCGAGCGCCGGCCGCGCGGGCGGCCAATCGGCGCGCGGGCGGGCGGGCGGCGCGCGGCGGGAGGCGCGCGGGACGGGGCTCCCGCCCGCGCCGGCCGCCTTCGCTCCCTTGTCTGCGGGCGGCTCCGGCCTCGGCGCGGCCGCGGCCGACACGCCCGCCCCATCCCCCCGGGGTCCCGCCGCCCCGCCGCCGGCGCGCGGGAAGCGCAGGGGACCCGAGCGAACGGTCGTAAGACCGCAGAAGCACAGAATCAGAGAACCACAGGACCGTAGAATTACAGAATCAGAGAGCCACAGGACCAGAGAATCAGAGAACCATAGGACCATAGAATCAGGGAATCGGAGAACCATAGGGCCAGAGAATCAGAGAGCCACAGGACCATAGAATCAGAGAACCATAGGGCCATAGAATTAGAGATTCAGAGAACCACAGGTCCATAGAATCACAGAATCATATAATCATAGAACCATAGGACCATAGAACCGCAGAATCATAGAGTCAAGGAATGACAGAATCATAGAATCACACTATCACAGAATCATAGAACCGTAGAATCATGGAATCACAGCATCATAGAATCACATAATCATAGGACCATAGAATCATAGAACCGTAGAGTCACACTATCACAGAATCTTAGAACTATAGAATCATGGAATCACAGCATCAAAGAATCATAGAACCATAGAATCACATAATCATAGAACCATAGGACCATAGAATCATAGAGTCACAGAATCATAGAAACATAAATCATAGAATCATAGAACCATAGAATCACAGAATGACAGAATTGTAGAGTCACAGAATCACAGAATCATAGAATCATGTAATCATATAATCATAGAACCATAGGACCATAGAACCACAGAACCATAGAGTCAAGGAATGACAGAATCATAGAATCATGGTACCATAAATCACAGAGTCATAGAATCACAGAATCATCGAGTCACACTATCACAGAATCATAGGACCATAGAATCACAGCATCAAAGAATCATAGAACCATATAACCACATAATCATAGAACAATAGAATCACGGAATCACAGAATCACAGCATCAAAGAATCATAGAACCATAGAACCACAGAATCACAGAATCACAGAATCATAGTACCATAAATCATAGAATCATAGAATCATCAAGCCACACTATCACATAATCATAGAACCATAGAATCATGGAATCACAGCATTACAGAATCAGAGAACCATAGAATCATAGAATTGCTAGGTTGGAAAAGACCTATGAGATCACCCAGCCCAACCCTACCTGCCCACTACCAAGCTGTAACCCTAAGCGCTTCATCCGCATGTGTTTTAAGCCCCTCCAGGGCTGGGGACAGTGGAAAGGGGCTGGCAGGGCTGGAGGCTCAGGGGGATTCTGGTCTCCCCCAGCACTGTGGAGTGGGTGTGCGGCTGTGGGGGTGATTCTCAATAGGAGAGTGATGGGAAGAGGGAACAGGGGATGGCAATCCTGTCTCCCAATGCCTACTGGGTGGCGGAAGGAGGAGAAAGGGCTTGGTCACCAGCTTGCAGTGAACTTGGGGTGGGTGGGTGAGATACTGAAAATGCCAGCAAATAAACTGTCCAAGTCTCCTTTTGGAGTTTTAGGAAGCAAGCATCCTTTATGAGGCCTGGGCAGCATGAGGGAGCGATCTCCATCAATCATGTGTAGCGAGACAGGAGCTGGGGACAGAATAGATTTCACTTACATGCATATGGATAAATTTCCCCAGAAATCTTATGCATAGTCTATTATTTTCCAAGGTCTAATTTTAATGTTATTATGAACTTTGCAACAGTCAAAACTATTGCTCATTTGGAGCTCTGGAGCCAGCTCTGCCTGACCTTGCATTGAGATGGGGAGAGGCTGCACGGAGGCGATGGCAGGAGCGGGCACATCTGTTCAGCATGGATCACACTGAACACAAGATGTTGTCATCTCCAAAGAATGAGCAGTGTCTGGAAAACACTGTCTGCCAGAAGACATGCTATCGGAAGGACATTCTGTCTAACTTTCAAAAAATACAGTTACTTAGATGAAACTTTACGTTAGCTTAAACCAAAGATATTCCACCTTTTGTAACAGTAACTACTTCTTGTATCAAGTGGGTGGGTGCAGAAGAGCCACCCAGGCAGCAGGTCCCCGCAGCGGGGTGGCAGGCAGCGGGCTGGGTGCTGCAGGGCTGCTGGTGCTGCTCCCTCCGGGGTGCTGCTCTCTCCAAGCGACTTGAGAGCCCCGTGTGGGTCAGGTGGCAGCACAGTCCTGCCTGGGCACCCTGGACACGGTGTAATTCTTCTCGGTCATCCCTTGGAACAGATCTGCTGCTGGGGTGATAAAGTGAGCAGACGTCTTAGGGAGCAGACCGGACACAAGAAACCCTTCAGGAGGCCTGAGTCACTTTACTTCACAGCTTTCCCTCTCCTGAGATAAGGGAAGGGTGGGGGGACAGCCTTGTCCAAAGTTAACATATCGAATCCTGCGGAGCTGTGCAGTGCCCAGTTTTCAGTTGTCCCATTTTGACACAATGTTAGAAACGTTGCCAAAATAACAGCTTTCTGCTTTGCAGAACTACCTCAGACTTGAAAGTGATTGCTCTAAGCTTGAGACCCTTTCTGGAGAAATTTCTTCCATGCAGTGTAATTAATTTTGCTTTTCAAATTGAGTTTGTACTTACCGTATTTTTTTGTTATGCTAATGACATATGCACTGCTGCATTATTCCTGTCTTGTTTTATGATGGGAGGATTTCCCTTTGAAATTGCTCATGAATTAGTAGTCAGTTGTCACAGAAGAAAACTCCAAAGCACAGTTCTAATAATTTATAAAAATATTGATTTGTTAAGTTTTGAGGAACAGAAGAAGTCAGATTTTTCCATAGGGATGTAGATAATGGGTAGATATTAATTCTCTTGCATTAATTTCAGTTTATTCACTCTTAAAGTACTCTCATTTTTTCTTTTCAGCAAATTCATGCGCACTGCAGTTTGTTGAAGTGACTGAAATATAAACTTGCAGAGAACCTCCTTTTCATGAGAAATATATAAAAAAGCCCTTTACAAAAAGCTCAAGCCTTGGTCTTTCTATTGTCTGGAAGAAAATTAATTCCATAATTGCAAAGTATGTCTCTCAGTATGTATTTGCATCCATGGCAGTTACATATGGAAAGACAAATTTCTAGTGAGTAAACTGTTACTATTGCTCACACTCACAAGAATTCTGAAAACAAACTCCTGTGAATCAGAAAAGGTGCAGTCATGGAAAATCTAAATGAAAATCTCGCATAACAGACTGACGTGCCCAGGCATGAACTCTAGGCCAGGGTTAGAAAGTCTTGAAGAGAATTTAGTGTCTGAGAACCTGTGTACTGCACCCCCAGTGACATGAAATTGCCATCTGGCCCATTTATTCATCTATCTAAACTAAAATGACATAAAAAAAATACATTCTCAGACCTTTGTGTATCGGTTGCCAATTAATAACATCTATGATGAAGTGTTGCATGCTGTGAAAGTTTAATAGGCCTAACTGCTTTTGCAGCTCTCGTACAGTGACTTTCTGGTTATTTAAAGGCTTCGTGGTGGTCAGGATCGTAATATTTGAGCCACTTGCTGAAATACTATGGCACGTGCATGTAAAAGGTTGTTTGATCATTACAATAATTGCTTCTGGCCTTAGAAATCTGGTCATTTGTAAGTGATTAAACAGAATATCTATAGGTTGGCAGGAGACCCAGGAGGGCTAAGTCCAGATACTTATCAGCATCAACTACAGTCTATGCAGGCAATATGGCACCTATAGTTGAGAGGTTTCTAGCTTGTAGTACTAGAATTTTCCTGCTGGAATGGACCTGGGACCTTAATCAACACTCAGGCCTTGTGACTTTTCTTACTCGAGGTTAAGGATGCCTCTGAATGTAAATTTTGTTACCACTAATGCTCTTTACAAGTCATCAAGAGAGAACTAATTTGAATCAAGTTTGACACCTTCGTTTAATTTTGCTGATGTTTTAGGCACACAGTATTCTTGGCAGCTGAACTGCTGACTACTCAAAGGAAGGTGGCTGAAGTTATGTAATAGCTCTGTTCTAGAAAACCCATTGTCAGTTGAAGGTGAGGCAAGTGAGTCAGTTCTCTGATGGGCTGGTAGCCCAGCCTGTTTGCTAGGTGAATTCAGCCACAGAAGGTGTTGTGGAGCCCAGCAAGTGAGCGAGTAGCAGAAAAAAAGAAAAGTGTCAGGGATAGAGACATCACTTCTGTGTGTAAGGGGGTACTGGAGACCACTTTGACACTAGGTACAATGAGGGGTATGAGTCGCATGTATAGACGAAGGTGGGAGAAGGGAGATGTAGCACCAGATGGGCAGCTGTGGAAGCAGAGTGGGTGTGAAGGGACACTGGCTGCTGATTTAGTCAGAGGAAATAATATGCTTTTAGACAGAGGAAGCCCCTTTGTTGGGAGGTGTTGGCCGTGATTTGGATGCAGTAATCACTTTTCTGTAATATGGAAATGAGAATGTTCAGAATTAACAGATTAATCTTAAGCTGTTACACGAAAGGAGAAACATATATAACAAGATACACTACATTTGTTAATCAATGCTAATCTTTCTTTTCCTTAAGATCAATACACAGTATTGTAATGCATTTAATAAGCTAATGTTTTGTTCAGTGAAATAAATGTCCAAATCTCCTCTGACAGTGAAATGCAAACCTTAGCTGGCAAACATATTATGAGTTAAACAGAGCAAAGCTATGACACTATATTTCCTTTCCTGGCTCTAGTAGTTGAAAGAAGCTTGCTGATTATCAGACAAGATAAATTATTGCAGCCATAAATACATATATCATAATACGCTCCGAGATGATTTTATATCTCTGTATGCACAGATAATCTACTAGAACAGGCAGGAATGAGTTAAAAAGTATATTACTACATTTAAGTGCCTGTTCTTCAATGTTTTTGTCATATAATCTTGTTACAGGCCAAAATGATCTCTGATTTTTTACGATTTTGTATGAATGATACATGGGCAAATATATACATGCATATTTTATTTAACATGAATATTATTAAGAATTAAGCATTCCCATTAATTTTTTTCTATTTGTTTCCAGACTTGAAAATACAGTCTTTCATGCAAGATAGAAGTGAAGGTGCCAGTTTTTTTGTGACAGAAAGCCAATACCTCTTTGGCAGGGGAGAAATCATATCTATGTATCCAGCAGTACTCTATTGTGGGAGCAATGCCAGGTATGTGGAAGATTAACTGGGACTAAGGTAAAGCATGGAGCTGGTACCAAGCATATTATAATAAACATTATTAAAAAGACCAGGTGTTCTGAACTAGACAAATAGGATGACAGTTCTTGAATTTGTGAGAAGGCCAGGCTTGAAAAAACTGCCTGGGAGTAAGTGGATTGGCGATATGACTGAAAACAGTACCGAGAGTGTGGAATAGACAAAACCAAAAACATCCTGTTTGTCTCTTTAGTTCAGGAACTAATAAGACAATGCTTTCTATACCCTCAATTTTTTAAATGCGAGTTTGGTTTCTGGTAGAAATATGACCACCGTAGAAAGGCATTTTTCAAGTTTTGAGAAATTACCACATCGTCCAAAGGTTATGTACAGGCACCCTATGGCAAACAATCATTGGAATGGACCTGCTGAACTAATAATGTAGGGGAGAGGGTATGCCTGTGTTCTTCTTCCCTCATGGCCTCATTGGTTTCCTGCACAATATATTAAACCCTACCACGAGCTGGAAAAATGTGACCCAGAATCAGATGCCTCAGATGGAGAAGTTGAGTCTGAATGAAGATAAAAGGCCATGGAAATGAAAGAGAACAACACAAGATGATCCTATCACCTGGGGATAACTGAAACACTATAACAAAGCACAAGTACCATGATGGTGGCTGCAGGTGTAGCACCTGCTCCAGCAAACACCTTTCTGGCATACTTAGCCATTTTTTTGCCAGCAACAGTACAGGAAGAATGTTAAAATGCTAAGGCAGAAGCTAAAAAGATCTTAATAACTGTACATCATAATGGAAAAGTTATAAAACAGATAATGGAATGAATTAAGAGAGTGAGAGAACATCATTGCTGGGATATTTTCTTTGGTTGGTCCCCCACAGCCACTGTAATGCATTTCTGCACCCTGTGGTAGTTGTTCTGCTAATGCTAATCTGCTTGTGCTTTGCCATGGTAGCGATTTGTTACAGGATGAGGCAGGTGAAATGCTGCATTTACAACCAGCTGAAAGAATGGAGGCGGGCCAAGCACCTCCTAACACAGTGAAGGGCAAGACTGGGTTGGCCTCTGTGTTTGCCACCAAGAAGAACTTTTAGTTCTGCTGCTGGCTGCAACCCAGTAGGCATTGAGTGGTGGAGACACATGCCATACTAGACCTTGATGTGAGGGATGGCCTTCTCTGTTATAAGAGAGTCATACAGGAGGGGAGGGCAGGACAAGCAGCCTGTGGTTCCAAGCCCCCTGCTCAAGCAGGGTTACCTAGAGCAGATTGCCCAGGACTGTGTATAGTTGGCTTTTGAATATCTCCGCAGATGGAGACTCCATGACCTCTCCGGGCAAACCTGTTCCAATATTTGATCACCCTCACAATAAAAAAGATCAAGAGTTAGCATAAGTAACCTGTCTTTGAACTTCCCATTCCCAAATGCTGCATGAAGAAACTGATTTTGTATGATTTAAACCTCCTTAAGCAGAGGAGAACAGGACAAAAAAAGCCAAGGACGGGGTCTTTGAAGAAAAGAGATGGGAACACAATACCTGAGTGTTGAGAAGCACTCACTGAATATTGCAGAGATGTTACTAGCCTCAAAGACTTTGGAAGGATGATAAAAGATGAGCCTTGCAAGGACAATTAGCAGTGCTACAAAAAAATTAGTTTATAAAAGTATAATGACATTTCTGATAGTGTGAAATGGCTGAGCTTATAAAAAGAAATATTTTTTGGTTTACTGGATTAAAATTTACGAATTTGGGCATTTGTTGGTCTCATTTGCACTTGTGTTGTTTTTATATTTGCAGTGCTCAGAATTGTCTGGGAAATGAAACAATCTCAAAAGAACAGAACTCAAGGTCCTCACTACCCTTGTTGTGAATCCAGTCTTCTAAAACAAAAAAGGGGGTGATGTGGGAGCAACACCAAGTATATGGAAGATTAATTGGGACTAAAATAAAGCATTGAGCTGGTACCAAGCATATTATAATAAACATTGTTAAAAAGACCAAGTGTTCCAAACTAGACAGATAGAATGACAAATCTTGAATATGTGAGAAGGCCAGGCTGGAAAAAAACTGCCTGGGAATAAGTGGATTGGAGATATGACTGAAAACAGTCATGAGAGTGTGGAATAGACAAACACAAAAACATCCTATTTCTCTCTTTAGTTCGGGAACCGAAGAGCTGTATAAAGATCTGCTTGAATGAGAGAAGCCAGTGTTATTTTCTTAATTTGACTCCTGTATGCCATGCTGATTAAAAAGAATATGCTTAGAGAAAACTATGAGGTCTGTGCCTCCTTCATTGCCACACTCTATCACAGAATGGGAAATAGTTTTGAAGACATGAGTACCTTTAAATGTGTATGACTCCTTGTAATGCAAAGAATATGACAGGTCAAAGACCTAGTAGCTCCTCTCTATCCTTTTCCCAGCTGCCTTTTTCTACAAGTTCAGTTACACTGGAAAATTATTTCTCTGTCTGTTTTGGCTGATATTTGAAATTTTAACTCAAAAGCTATGAGTGAGGAAGACAGATCCCCACACAGATCAGATCATGAGGTTTTATTTTCATTAAAAGCCAGACTGAATCACCCGATTGCTGAGCCATCAGGGAATCTGTGTGACACCAGTGCTCTCAACAGTAAAGGTAGTGGCATGCCTGGTGTCTGCTGCCAGTCGTTCCCCAAGCTGTTAGTAGCTTATGTGTCATCTCCGCCCTGGGGCAGCTTGGAAGTTCCCACTATTCTACGACCTCAGACTGCCTTTGGCTAGGCATGTTCTGCACCAGCACGGGCAGGAGCCATAACCATTTAACATTCAATAACAGAAGAGGTTGCTTTAGACGTGGTCCTGTGGACATTTGGCATCAGTAGCCAAGGCTAAAATAGAGAAGCAGGGATGGGAGTAGGACCTGAACCCAGCAAGGCCCTTCTCTCACCATGCTATGAGGCCACGTGCTTTTGAAGTTTATATTCACTGTGATACAGAGCCCCACCTCTGACAGGAGGAACAGAGAGGGACCACAGGTAAACCACAGCTGGGTGGCTTAAGTAAATGGTAGTTAAGATACACACATTTTAAGTCATTCTAGCAGAGGAAGGCATTGAAAGAGTCTCCCATTTTCTGAGTGCTATAATAAACAGCTCTGTCAGTATTGCTGCTCTGTCCCTTGGCTCTGTCATATATATAAAAAAAGAGTACACAATTTCCCTGAATCTAAATCAAGGAAGGCATTGCTGTTATTTAACCTGAGGCTACATGTTGGTAGAACAGCTTCAGATCTTTGGTTTTTCCCATTGCCTAATCCAGCTGCAGCCCTGTTAAGGTTGGAGATTTGCAGGGGACAACCGGCTTTTTGCCTAGTGGGTAGTGTAGGTAGGCACTTCAGCTGATTTGAGAAATTCCTTCTGGGACCTGAGCAACTGGCATGACCATGCCTCAGTCTTGTTATGGCTCTGATCTCAACCTGCCAAAGGTCACATAAGGAAGGAGGTAAATCACGTCTCTAATCAGCCTTGCACCTGAACACCACTTCAAGCTGCTGTACAAAAAGCTGAATCCCTCACAAAGGTAGTGTTATACTCCCAGTAATTACTGGATACTGGAATTAAATTGCTATTAATGGTCAGCTCTGTGCAAGGTTATAAAGTTATTACTCTTCTCTGAATGGGATATAGTTCACTTAATGTCCCATACCATCCTTCTCTACTAGAGCTGCAAATTGATGACCTTTGAGTAAAAAGTGAACCAAGAATCAATGTCTTTAATGCAAAGCAGTTTAAAAGTTATTAGAAAAAATACTAAAGTGTGACGTGGTTACAGTAGAAAGCCACTGTGATAATTGATTGGAGCCCTGTCTTCCTGCACGCCATATAGAATCTTTTATGTGGATAACCCTCAATCTAGAACATAAGGGGTTATGGATATCTTTCAGCTGGCTTCTATACTATAGAGACACAGGGTCCAAACCCCCTCTCTGTCTTGCCAGATTACCTTTAGTGTAAAATGCTTAAGTACCTCTGCCTTGCCTGTTTAGAATCAGGGCCTCACAGTTTAGGAGGCTATTCAGACATAAGACCACACATCATGCACACAGCTGCAGTCCCCATTGATTAAAGTTAAATTCTAGAACCCTTTGTTTCTCCTGTGGAATATCAAGAAAATATTGGTACACAACCATTTCTGCTTAAAATTCACAGACAAAGATTTGTAGTTCTATAAATCTGTTAGGAATTTAACTCAAAGAAGGATGCGCTCCATGCTGTAAACACTCAAACCTTCTCTCTAGTGATCATTTGTTACTATTTCATTGTGCAGAGTGGTTCAGCAGCACTGTTTTCCTCCATGGACCTGCCACTTGAACATTTGGGTTTTTGAATTAACGGTGGAAAAGACTGCCAAGTATCTTCTTACAGATGAATGTATTTCCTTTGATTTCAGTCCAAAACAGGAGAACCTCAATCTTTTCAAAGTTTCTCATGAGACCAAACATGGAAAATATGAATTTGAAAAGCAGGATCTTACCTGGAAAGTATGATCATAAATGTTATAGCAAGAAGCCCAAATATGACCCTAGTGATGTGCTACATGGAGAATTCTGTAGGAATGTTTATAGTCAGTGATGCAATCTATCTACAAAATATCCTTTGGTAGAGGAACAAAATCTAGAGAGGAACAGGCGTGAAAGAAGAAAGTCCCATACTTCTTAATTTTTTAGTACAGTATCCCTAGACTGCCATACACACTGGACTCATTTCATTACTCAGCCCTGTATGCTTTGATCTTGCATGATTGTTCCTAGCTTATAAAGCCAGAGGGACCATTAGGTCACCTAATCTGACATTCTGTATGTTGCAGGCCATTAAATTGCATTCATTACCTTTGTATAGATCTTAAGAATTTCTGCTTGGCTAAAGCTTGTGTTCTAGACAAGCATGTGCTATTGATTTGAAGGCAGCAAAAGACTGTGAATCTATCATTTCCAATACTCTTTGTTTAAATATGATTCCATTGTCTCCTTTATTTCTAATTGGATTTTGTCTTGCTTCAGTTTCAAGCCATTGGTTCTTGGCATGCTTTTCTTCCCTAAACTGCAGGGCTTTTTAAGTACTGCTTTTTTCCGTGACAGCATGGCAATCATAAGCAAGTCACCTCTTGCTCATTTTAACAGACTTCAGTTCTTCCTAAAAGCCATTGTCTGATGTTCTCAAATGACTTCTGGTTTTTTAACAGCTTTCCCAGTTTTATTGCATGTGTTTTTAAAATATGGATACCCAAGCTTTATCTGTTGTTACTGTACCAGACTTTCTAATGCTTTATGCAGGGGCAAAATCATTGTCCACTGCTGATCTGCACTCCCTTAGAAAACTGCAGGCAGAAAGATTCTCCTTCAGCAGAAGTAAATTTGAAACTTCATATGGGGATTTATAATTGTGTTCTATTTTGGAGTTCATAATTTTTCACAAAGCATATTGTCAGACAAAGTATACGTATCAATCGAAGTATATATTTTGATTTCTTCAGCTGGCTGTCCTTCTGTGAAGCTCTTGGTTTTTATAAATTCAGTGTTTCAGTCAGGATGGAAAACGTACTGCAGAAGTTTCCAGAGTGCCCTGCTCTTTGCTTCTGATATAGAGATTGTACTAGTCCTCTTTATACCAGCACAGCCTTGTGCACTCAGAAATAAATGGTTGTCTGCTGTGAACTCTGCATCTTTTGAAGTCACTGCTACATAGCTCCATTGCTGTTCAAAGGAACTTGCATTCCCTCTTCCTAAATGAATAACCTGGATATGTACAGATTTTTTTCATTTGCAAAGGGCTCTTCTCATCAGGCTGTCCATATCTCCTATATGACAGCCCTTCTCATCCGCAAATTTTATCAGTTTTTAACTTTTTGTCGCTGTTTAAAGTTTGCACCCACCGAGAAGGTAGCAGGCACAGCTGTCCGTTACAGTCTGTCTTCAAAGCTTGCTGCTTTGGCAAGTTACCATGCATCAGCAAAACTGATCCTGGACTCACTGCCCATCAGCCTAGTACAGAAAGGAGAGCAGTTCCCACTTGTCACTCATGCTGTGTATGGGCTTTGCTAAACCAAAACTAGCCTGTTTGTTGCCAGCTCCTAAAGGCAGGGCTACCAAAACAGATAAAGAATATCAGTTCTTAATAAGTAAGATGGGGAAAATATCTACTGCCAGCAGGACTAAGGAAGCTCTTGGATATTGATAAGGTATTGACTAAATCCAGACTTGAAGTTAAAGAGCACTTTAGGCAGACTGCAGCCTCTAAGAGCAGAAAGTTGTTCCCAGAAAAAAGCCTCTGCGTAGTGACCACCTAACTCCAGATGTCAGCTTTCCTGAGGAAGAAGTAGACCTGTGTTTTTCACTTGAGCAGTTCCTGCCGCCTGGGAAGATACTATGCTAGAGCCAGGGCTGAAACGGGGGTAACTACTCCTTCACCATCAGCTGTAGCTGCTGCCAATAACTAGTTTATGTAGTGGGAGTGGGAGCCAGAACTAAAGAATTATTTAAGGGGATGTTAATGCCAAGTTTTAGGTCCTTGACCCTCAGAGAGGAATCTGAAGCCCAGCACTAGTCAGATTCAGCTTTTTGCAGAGGTAAAAGGCCACACCAAAACCTAAACCCCATGTCGTTAGTAGGAAGCCTTTTTCACCCAGACAACAGAAAGCAGATAATAAGGACCAGGTTGAGCCCTAAACCTCGGTTTCTGGAAGTGTCTATCCTGTGTGATAGAGCCTGGCGCAGTCTCCAGAGCAGCTGAACTTTGGGATGAAGTCTTGAATTCAGAAGTGTGCATTGCACAGACACTCTGGTGACATGTCACATTTATCTGGAGGTTTTTGTTTTCAGAAGCTTGGATGTTGAACCCAAACTAATAAACCCTCTTGGAGTGTGAAGGATCTTGTTCCTGTGGTCATGTTTACAGTCTCCTTCTTTCCTTCCGTCATGGATAGCATAATAAAGCTACTGTTGCTCATGTCATTTTTTTTTTCTTTCTCGCCCCAATGCCTCCTTTTTGGCCCAAGGCCACTAGCCACTTGTCTGGGAACTGCCCTGGGTCTGTCTTAATATAACATATGCAGTGGCATTTTTACTGCTTTTCAATATTTTATTTCTTGGAGTTCTCAGCAAAGACAGCTTCTAGTTCTCCAGGGGATTAATTGCAGTCTGGCAGAGCAGGAGTGTTTACTAGCTGGACTGCTTCCATCCAAAAGCATTGCTTCCAGACTGTAGTGTGGAGCAATACAAGTGCACTCATGCAGTGCTGTCCCTATGGTAATAAACTAGCGCTAAGCTGGTGCTGCATAGACCCATATGATGTGTCTTCACCTGTGGTGAGGCTAGTCTGTAATCCAGATAAATTGCCAATAAGTAACAGAGCAGAGCTGACTATATATATCTGAAGTCCCGTACAAGTGCATTTTTAAAAATAATGGCACTAAAAGAAAGCAACACTTCAGCATTGCATTTGATACGTGGTAGGGGCTTATTTAACCTGCAAAAGAATGAAGACATTTAGCACCTTACAGGAGCAGATCCTGAATCTCTTGGTGTTTGTAAGGATTTAGTATTATACTTAAGATGTACTTCAAGGGAAATAGAAGCTAGCTGGTACCTATGGTTGGCACATGAAGGCTGTGATTTATTGAAATTTCCTCCTTGATATGAAAGGAGGTTCTTGGAACTGGAATAAACTGAAATACCTATGTGTAATGATCCTGTCAGGGCTAGAGAACTGGATACTATTGTTATTATAGAAGTTTTGTGGGGTATATTATATTACAAAATGTGTCTTAAAGATTTCTCTAAATGCATTTCCATTCCTCTGGCATTTGTAAGCCAAGAGCAGTATTTTCATCTTTCTCTCATGTGTGAACGTGAGTGAGTTGGCAGGGGTCAACCAATGCCATAAAAAACCCACTAGAACCTGAGCCTAATGGGATTTAAAATGCCAGTACAGAATAGAGCTGTGAGCCACTTCTAAATAAAAACTGAATGCCATTTATCTGATGCTCAAGGCATGCCCTACAAGCCTCACAAATCAGCTGTGGATCTGCTAGGAATTTGGTGCATTTTAAGACCCAAGTGATTACAGCAGCTCGTCAGTCCCAGTGCAAGTGATTGGAAATTAATCTAGTTTACAAGTCCAAAAAGGCTGTCTACTCACCAGACAGATATTGTTTGTATTTCCCATTTTGCATTTCTTGCTTCAGTACACTGTAGGAAAAGTCAAGGGAAAATATCCTTTTTCATCAACCAATCAAATTTCCAAGTGAATTCTCTTCTAAAATTTTTTTAAACTTAACAACTGTTTAGCTTAATATAGTTCATGTGAAATAATTAGGAAATAAGACTTTCTGCTAGAGCCTTTGGAGTGTATTTTGAGCAGTGCTTCACTAGAAAGATTCTCAAACTCACTTATTTATATCCTTTTAGAAAAACACTTCTCTTGAAAGCAGAGATAACATCACCTTGTCTGAAAAACAGCTCTGGCATATGCCCGCTGGAGAAGATGACAGCAAGAAATTGGAGGAAGGTCAGAGAAGGACACTTAGCTTGACGTATTGGCTGCAATTAACTTGTGTAAACACTTGATATTCCTTTTATTAAAGACTCCCCTGTACAGACATTCTGTCAGTAACAGGAAAGACAACAGATGTAGGGAGGTTACCTTGAGCAAAACTGTACAACATCCTTGTCATCCAGTACTTATAACTGTTGCTGGTGAGGAAAGGGAGCATAAGAATAGCCATGCTAGATTAAGTTAGAAGTCTGCCCCACAACAGGCAATATCAAACCCTTAAGTAAACACATACATGAAATCAGAATATGCTGAAAATTATCCCTTCCCTGATTATTCTTCCCAGTTCTAGCACTTCAGGGGATTTCCTGAGAAGGCAATTGCATCCAGACCATCATGTTGAGCGGCTGCCTCAGAACTTAGCATTTTGAGCTCACCTGCACTTTTGGCCAGTGTTCTGGAGCAACAAATTCTATGATGAAATTACACAGCATGGAAAGTGCTTTGAAATATGCTGCCTGGCTGAGTACAAAGGTTTTCTTTACATTAAGCTGTCGGTTAAAACAGTAAAAATGAACAAGTGAAAGGTATGTTGTGGTATCCCACTACAGGATTTATCTCCAAGTGTGTTAAGGCTACCAGTTGATTTGCAGGTGTAAATCGCATATTTATGTGGTGGTGCTGTTCTTATTCCCCAAAGCCCTCTAGAATGTATGAACAAGCCGCTGTGTTTGAGCTGCAGTGTATGCAATCAGAGGCTTATGGTTCCTTTGGGAATTCAGTTATAGCATGAAATTAATCTCTTTCAGCGACTCTGGTTGAGCAGGTGAAAAGTGAAAATAATTATCAAAGCTCTGTGGCCTCTAGTAAATGTGTGAAACCTCTGAATATGCCTGCACTGCAGCTTGCTAACACAGTTTGCAATTGTCTGAAATGACACAGTGCTTAAAATAGATAACAGCACTGTATTCCTCTTGAATGGCTGGAGAGCTGCAAAAACCAGGTAGTCAATCACATGCCTTGAAAAAGTCACTCATTTTCAGTACAAGACTTGAATGAATTGCTTATTCAACACATCCAGTGTCCTTCTAATATATCCTGAGTACCTGGGAATGCAAGTGATTAGGGTTAGTGCAGTGACTGTCTTTTTAGATGGAATAAAAAGAGGTACTTCCTACGCTATCAAGAATGCAGTACCTAACTCGGAACACTGGCTCCAGACCTTGAATGGAAGATACTGCTACAATTTTTTTTTTGCTGAATACCAAGGATGGCTAAATATAAGCTCAGGATTTACTTTCATTAGTGTCTTTACCTAACCCTTCTCACTCACTGAGGAATCAGAGTATATCCCAGAAAAGTGACTGATTTTTTTTTTAGATGTTCAGTGCAAATGAGAAACCAAAGATGCTCAGGAGGATTGTTAAGGAACCACCTGTTCTTGCTCAACAAATATGTAAGAGAGTAGTTATGAAAAATGTTAGCAGATTCTGGCTTTGCTTACAATTGGCTGTGTTCAAGATTAGGCTTCGTGGTCGTTCTGTTGCAGCATTAACAAAAAATAATAATTACTTGGATAGGGTTTGCATGGCAAGGTTTTGGTAGCAGAGCATCTACAGGAGCAGCTTCTGTGAGAAGCTGCAAGAAGCTTGCCCTGTGTCCATTAAAGCCAACTCTAGCCAGCTTCATGATGGACCCATTGCTGGCTAAGGCTAACCCCACCAGCAACAGTGGTAGCAGCCCTGTGCAAACATATTGAAGAAGGGGAGGAAAAAAAACCCTGTTGCGAATCAGCTGCAGTAGTGAGAAGAGAGGAGTGAGAATATGTGAGAGAAACAACTCTGCAAACACCACGGGCAGTGAAGATAGAGGAGGAGGAGGTGCTTCAGGTGCCTGAGCAGAGATTCCCCTGCAGCCTGTGAAGATAACCATGGTGAGGCAGCCTGTCCCCCACCAGCCCATAGAGGTCCATGGTGGAGCAGATATCCACCTGCAGTCCATGGAGGGCCCCATGCCTGAGCAGGTGGTTGCATCTGAAGGAGGATTTGACCCCATGGGAGACCCGCACAAGAGCAATCTCCTGGCAGGACCTGTGGGCCTGTGGAGAGACAGGAGCCCATGATGGGCATGTTTACTGGCTGGATTTGTGACTCAGTGGGGGACCTATGCTAGAGCAGTCTGCTCCTGAAGAATGGAACCCTGTGGAAGGGACCTATGCTAGAGCAGTCTGCTCCTGAAGAACAGAACCCTGTGGAAGGGACACATGCTGGAACAGTTTGCAATGAACTGTGGGAAGGATTCATTTTGTAGAAGTTCAAGGAGGGTCCCATGGGAGGGACCCCATGTTGGAGCAGGGGAAGACTGGGAGGAGTCCTCCGTCTGAGGAGTCCTCACTCTGAGGAGCAGCAGAAATGAGTTGTAGTGAACTAAGTGCAATCCCCATTCCCTGTCCCCCTACACTGCCTGGGGGAGAATACAGAGAATCTGGAAATAAAGTTGAGCCTGAGAAGAAGGGAGGGATGGAAGGAAGGTGTTTTAAGACTTTTATTTCTCCTTAGTCTGCTCTGGTTTGATTTGCAATAAATTATATTTTAAAGGGGTAGAAGAGGTGACCCTGGGAACTATCAACCTGTCAGCCTCGCCTCTGTGCCTGGGAAGGTCATGGAACAGATGCTCCTAGAAGATATGCTAAAGCACATGGAGGACACAAAAGTGATTAGAGACAGCCAGGACAGCTTCACCAGGGGCAAATCCTGTATAGTGGTAACTTAGTGGCTTTCTATGATGGGGTAACCGCAGCAATGGACAAAGGTAAACCAATGGATGTGATCTGTCTAGACTTCTGTAAAGCCTTTGACATGGTCCCCCACAACATCCTCCTCTCTATATTGGAGAGATATGGATTTGATGGGTGGACGGTATGGTGGATAACTGGTTGGATGGTCGTATTCAAAGAGCAGTGGTCAATGTCTCCAAGTCCAGATGGAGATCCATGACAAGTGGTGTCCCTCAGGGGTCCATACTGGGACCAATGCTGTTTAGTATTTTCATCAATGATATTGACAGTGAGATTGAGTGCACCCTCAGCAAGTTTGCAGATGGCACCAAACTGAGTCATATAATTGCCACACTGGAAGGACAGGGTGTCATCCAGGGAGACCTGGACAGGCTGAAGAAGTGGGCCTGTGTGAACCACATGAGGTTGCACAAGGCCGAGTGCAAGGTCCTACACCTGGGTCGGGGCAATCCCTGATTTCAGTACATGATGGGAGATGGTGTGTTTGAGAGTTGTCCTGCAGAGAAGGACTTGGGCATACTGGTTGATGAGAAGCTTGACATGATCTGGCAATGTGTGCTCACAGCCCAGAAGGCCAACCATACCTTGGGCTGCAACAAAAGAAGCGTGGCCAGCAGGTCAAGGGAGGTGATTCTGCCCCTCTGTTCCTCTCTTGTGAGACCTCATCTAGAGTACTGTGTCCAGTTCTGGAACCCTCAACATAAGAAGGATATGGAGCTGTTGGAACAGGTCCAGAGGAGGGCTACAAAGATGATAAGAGGGCTGAAGCACCTTCCATATGAGGACAGGCTGAGAGAGTTTGGCTTCTTCAGCATGGAGAAGAAAATGCTCTGAGGAGATCTTATAGCAATCTTCCAGTACCTGAAGGAGCCTACAGGAAAGCTGGAGAGGGAATATTCATAAAGGCTTGTGGTGATAGGATGAGGGGGAATAGGTATAAACTGAGGGGCAGATTTAGACTAGACATTAGGAAGAATTTCTTCACCATGAAAGTGGTGAGGCACTGGCACAGGTTGCCCAGGGAAGCTGTGGCTGCCCCATCCCTGGAGGTGTTCAAGGCCAGGTTGGATGGGGCCTTGGGCCGCCTGACCTAGTGAGATGTCCCTGCCTATGGCAGGGGGGTTGGAACTAGATGATCTTTAAGATCCCTTCCAACCCCAACTATTCTATGATTCTACGATTGTATGAAATTAAGTTAATGTTCTGTAAGTCGAATCTATTTTGCCCATCATGGCAGTTGGTGAATGATCTCTACTTGTCCTTATCTCACCCCATAAGCGTTTCATTATATTTTCTATTCCCTGTCTAGTTGAGGAGAGGGTTTGATAGAGCAACTTCGGTGGGCACCTAGCATCCAGACAGGGTCAACCCAGCCGTCCTTTTTGGTGCCTAGAATGGGGCATGAGGAATTTGAGCTAAGGATAGTAGCTGAGAGAAGTAATGGGCAAAATATGGACTGAACAGTGTTAGAGAATAGAGTGAACCTGGGGAATTCCATTTGTTGTAATTGTGGTGAAGAAATGAGGGGTGGTTTGTGTGTAAATTGTCTTCTTTTGTTTGCTGTTGTGATGATGTTATTTTGATTTTGGTGTGGGGCATTTGTTATTATGACATTTGGATACCAAAGCAACCACTATGCACACTGAAGCCCTACTTCCCAGGAGGCAGCTGATCATTGCCTGATGATGGGAAGTAAAGAATAAATCTTCTGTTTTCCTTTGCTTCCATGCAGGGTGTTTGCTTTTACTTTGTTAAACTGCCTTTATCTTGACCCACAAGTTTTTTTTCTATCTTATTTTCTCCCCCTCCCTGTCTTGCTGAGAAGAGGAGCGACAAAGCAGCTTGGTGGGCAGCTGACATCAGCCAAGCTCAACCCACCACATTAGTAGAGCCAGAAAAGGACCTGGATGTCTAAAGCTTAGAAATCTGACCTGAGTTCACTCTGGGATCCACAGTTGAGAGGGTCACACTCCTGCCTGGGAGATTGGGTTATCTTGGAATAATGATTATTAAAATATACCCCTGAGACCTGACCTACTTGACTTTCAGGAAAATATGATCAACAGCCACTAGAACAGCCTGGTATCCAAAATCCAGGAGGTGTTTTCAGTCTTGCATTTCTAATCAGGTTACGGTCATAGGAGGATACTTAAATAACTGGTTGCAGGCCCAGAGGAAAGGCAGGATTTGAAATCATCTTGCGGTCAGCTGTGTTAGGCTCGTGCCAGGCTCATCATGTGCTGAATAACTAATTCTGCCCTTCCTGCAGCAGGACCTTGGCTTTAGGAATTCTGCACACAGCCTGGCAATGCCCAAATTCAACCTGAAACTGAGATCCCTTTGGGGTTCAGGCATAGACACTTAATGTTCCAAATTACATTGCATCTAGGCACTCCTCTGTGCCTCGGAGAAGTCACACAAAGGTATCTAGCAAATTTAGGTCCCTTGGGCACTTGAGGGTAATGCTGAGTGATCTGGAAGTGAAAATTGTATTCTATTGCCACATCCATTGGGGCATCCTGGTTGCACTTAGTCCAAGGACAGCAGGTATTCCCAAGCATTCAACTCACACAAAAATGCGGCTTTTTATGCAGATCACAGAACACATGGTTCTGCTGCCACTGGCTCATGACTGGTGACACTGCTTCAAGGTCAGAATCTTGTTATCATTGCTAGAGATTAGCACAAAGTATTTACAGGCGTGGAGTGTCTTTACCTTGCTCGAGACTTGTTGATAACTCGTCTAGCTGAGGATGGGGAAACAACTTTTTTTCTTGTAAGGAGGCTTGTATTACCAGTCTTGCAAACATGTAGATGGATTGGTTAAAGTTTCTGCCTTCCTCTGCAAATTGAAAAGCCTGCTAAGGGCAAATTATCCAACAAGTATATGTGTGTGTACAGTGAACTGAGCCACATCAATCATAAATATGCCTAATTGAAGCTTTCAGGGTTTTGCTTTTCTCATGCTGTCTGTGTAGATGTCGTGTGATATCGTGTAAGATTTGATTTGTGAGGATGCTGATATTTAGAATGACTGGCTGTCAGTCAGTGTCAATTCTGCATATCAGCTCTTGCTGGAATGAATTTCACAGAATAAAAGGTCTAAATATATACCTGTCACTACTTATTTGTATTTAATGGCCATTTTTATAGGTACAACACTGGCATCTGAAGTCAAAAAGCGAGTTAATAGTTCAGAGGTGAAAAAAACAGGTGATGTATATGATGTGGTAAAAAAAAAAAGAAGTGCAATGGGCAGCCTTCTGTTGGCCAAATAATTTCAATCGAAGTGTATTGATGTTCCATCTGTTCACTGAATAAGGTAACTCAAGCTGAAGTGTGAAAGGCCTGTTACATCAGAGGGAAGGACAGAAGAACATGCTTCAGATACCATATTTAAGTCCTTCTAAGACTCCTGAAACAGTTTGCAACTATTCTGTTCCTATAGAAAGATCTATGACAGTAGCAGAATTGAGTAAAAGGATATGACTAATGTGATTCTGCCTGGATTTTTGTCGTTATATATACTTACTATTTCTTGTCAGCTTGACATGGAAGTGAAAAGAAAACAGGTGGAAAGGCAATTAGATTATTTGTTGTGTATTTGGTGTTCCTGTGCCTGAGGTGCAGTAACTGTCCTTGCTGTTCATTCCAGTCTCTTTGCCCCTTGCCTTTACAGAGATCCCTGTTGGCTGAGCTGTTTGCCCACCTGTTCTTTAAATCTCTGGAATGATTTGGCTTATCAAAACACACACACTCTCAAATCCAGGTTATAGTCACTCCATACCTTCTATAGCAGGTGTGCTGGTTTATGAGTTCCTGTCCCTGGGTACAAAAGGACTATTTCTGACCACGAGCAGTTGCCTGGCCAAGCTGCCAGTACAGCTCCACTAGCGCTTGGCACTGTGGAGAGGGACCAAATACCTAAAAGTAGGAAGAAAAGAGAAGCCGGAATCATAGAATCCCTAGGTTGGAAAAGACCTTTGAGATCAGCGAGTCCGACTGTACCTGACCACTACTAAACCATACCCCTGAGTACTTCATGTACCCATCTTTTAAATAACTCCAGGGATGGTGACTCAACCACCTCCCTGGGTAGCCTGTTCCAGTGCAATAACCCTTTCTGTGAGGAAGTGTTTCCTGATGTCTAATCTGAACCTCACCTGGTGCAACTTGAGGCCATTTCCTCTTGTCCTACCACTTATCACTTAGGAGAATCTATCAACACCCACCTCTACAATCTCCTCGCAGGCAGTTGCAGACAGTGATAAGTCTCCCCTCAGCCTTCTTTTCTCTAGGCTAAACAACTCCAGTTCCCTCAGTGGCTCCTCGTAAAACTTGTTCTCTAGCCCCTTCACCAGCTTCTTTGCCCTACTCCAGATTCACTCCAAAACCTCTATGTCTTTTTTGTAGTGGGGGACCCAAAACTGAATTCAGTATTCAAGGTGCAGCCTCACCAGTGCTGAGCTTCTTGGAACAGGACTACCTCTTTCAGAAGACCGCATGGAGCCCAAGGACAGGGCTGGAATCCCATGGGTGTTATTTCTGCCTGCCAAGGGATTGCTGGTCTTTCCATGGCCTTTCCTCTCCTTCCCATCTTCATTCTGCTGTTCACCAGAACCCTTTTTGATGTGTGCTGATACAACTTTTTCTGTGGATACAATGTAAGCCAGACCATGAGATATACCAGGCTTTAAAAATTGTCTGCTTGTGGCATAGTTTTAATTTGGATCCACTTTTAATCAGGATCATTTTACTGATACAGTGTAAAGCACGGCATGCTAAACAGTTGCCTCAGTATAATATTGGAGAAGAGTGAAGGAAATCATTTCTGAAGTCCCGAAAGATGGGACAGGGAGAGGAAAAGTCTTTCAAATTGGCCTAGTAGAAAAAGACAACAAACAGTAGTGCTCAATCTACCTCAGAGAGAAAAAGAAGTGTTAGGATTTTGTTTTCAGCAAGATTTGACTTGGAGAGCCGTCTCTTTTCAATTGACACAGTGAGGAAACTACAGACTCATGTGGAGCATGGGGCGGAGGGACCAGTTGTGTCTGGAAGATGCAACTTGCCTAACCACTCCGGAGATATCGCCACCATGTACGAGCCCAACTTTTCTTCATAGCAGACTATGTCTTAAATGTGTCTTTACTAGTCTGATGTAGAGATATCGGTATGTGCAAAACTTATATAAATCTGAAGGAGATTTGGCTTTCACATGCAGCTTCTTGTACTACTCAGATAAACACAGCTGCCTGAAAGGATCTTCAGATGGTGCTGTGATAGAGAGGAGTCCTGAGCTAGGAACAGCTAAGGCTGTGCTTTAACACAGCGCTCTTTCCTGTTTGATGGGCCAAAGACAAGGCTTAGTGTGTAGGAAGAAGTGGCGGAGAGCTGGTTTATGAGCCTTTCAAGACAAGAAAAAAATGTTTTCTCACATCTTAGGTGTTGTAAAATGCAGGCTTGGCAGAATTTATTTTTTAGTTTGGCACTGGTATGTCAAAGCTATGGGTTTGATTCAGCAACATGTTGATGAAATTTTATGGCCTGGGAGTTTTGTTGTTATTTTTGTTTTGTTTTTAAACAAAGGAGGTCAAACTAGATGAGCAGAATGGTGCTTTCCAGGCTTGGAGTGTATGAAAGATTAATTCACTCTTACTTGTATTCTCTTTTTTAGTTATCAGGCATGAAATAGCTACTGTAGCAAACTTTATTAAAAGGGGAAAGGCTTTCAGATCTAGTTTTGCTTTCCTGTTAAGTGTTAGTTGTTTTTGTAATTTTAAGTCGCAAATTAAATGCAGCACTTAAAGCCAGAGAGTATTGATACAAATAATTTGTAGGCAAAGTAGGTAATGTTGCACCACTTAGTGGACCAAAAGTACATGTAAGCTTTGAAGCCGAACACATCTCTAATATGTTGTCAGGTTTAGTGGCTTTAAAACCTTGTGCTTAAGTTCTAACCAATCAGCCTTGAGCTCTTCGGACTCCTAAGGCAGACATTAAAAACCAACCAAGCTGGTCATCATTCTAATCAAGTGTCAAACCAGCTGTTACTGTTGGACAGTGCATAGAAATTCATATCCAGCAAATGGATTTCAGGCCTTGACTTTGACTCTTCCGATTTCTAAATAACTCATGTAATTACAACAATTGAAGAACAATTGGAAGAAAAATTGTTTGATTTGGCCCTTTCAGAAAGAGTATGCTGTGTGGCTGTTATAGGACTGTGAAAGGGTGACCATTTAGACTGTTAATTGATGTGTAGTTATGTCACAGGGTGTTTGAAGGATGCCTCTGTAGAAGAGAATTGTAAAATCGAGTATTATCCTGATTGGGAATATTGGGGAGCAGGTGGAGCCCTGGGACACATTAGTATGGGTTCTGTCATCACTTCTTTGTGTGACATGGAGCTAGTTACTGCACTGTGCTGCATGTCAGTCTGTCTCTCTGCAAAGCAGGGAGTAGGATGCTAATATTGATAATACATTTCAGAAACCTGTTTATGAATACAGCAAAATATTAGCACTTTCTTATGCAATGCCCTACTTGTGCAACCTGGTGCAAGTCAAATTTGGATGTCTTGACGCAAAATCTTCAGTCTGTCAAGGAAAAACACACCTGGGAATGCTGCTGCAGAAGTGCTGCCAGACCAGAGGAACAGCCTGAGCAGAAAGTCTCATGCTTCTACCACATAGGGGCTCAGATCCTCACTGTTCAGGTCCTGGTAAGATGATACATATCTGCCCAAAAATTACTTGATTTCCATCTCTCTGTTCTTTGGCATTTGTTTGGCAGTCACTTTGGAAGGGGCATCTGTCACTTCCTCCAGCAGACTGCAAGCCAGAGCTTGTTTTTGCAGTCATCTGGTAGATGCTCCCAGCATGAGCAGCATGTCACCTTTTGTCAAAGAGGAGGCAAGGAGGGAAGAAGGAAAGAGAGACAAAGAAGGAGTAATCAATTAACAAGGCAAAAGGTTAAAGGCAGACAAAAATGAAGCAGGAAGGGAGAAAAGGAGCTCCATAAAAAAAGAAACAACTAAAGAGTAATATTCCTAGAGGAAGGAGCTTTTATGCTCTTAAAAACACAAAGCAGGTGTGTTCACAATGCCTTGTGCTTTTATTTGTATGTGGAAGAGTGGCAGCTGGAGATGAGCAATGAGGCCATCACCAAGGAATATCTTCCAAAAAGTATTGACCTACTACTATCTTAACTGCTGCAGATGCCACACAACTGATGAAACAGCAATGCTCTCGCAGTTGACAGGGCAGCCCACAGCTCACTTTGCCCAGGAAGTCCTACCAACAGGCTTCACCTGCTGTGGTGCACAGTGGTGTAAATGGGGGAGAAATGTGTTCATTTCAAATTATCCAGCCTAGTCTGGAGCAGGGGTAGGGATCAGTCTGCCAAGGCAGGTGAGAATCCTTCAAGGAGACAGAAGAGCAGGTTTCTCTGAGCAAGTACCAGCCATTCTTCAAGCTCATTAAATAGATTTGTGATTTAGCTCAGCTCCCAACAAGTAATCTAGCTGGTTTCTGATCTTTGCCATGGGTAAACCTTGTATGAGTTGCTGGTAGTCTAAATTCTGTCTACAAGGAAAGCCAAGTCTATCAGATTACTGTTTTAGGAAAACACATGCAGCTAAACTTAATTTCTCTGTGAGCTTTTTAAGAACACTTCATTTTCACTTTGTTACAGCCATTCCAAGAAATAGAACACACAGTTCTGTAAGTGCCTTCAGCTTTGTAAGCTGAATATTTATATTTTTATTCCAGTGGGCCATTTAAAGCCATTTTGAAAAAGGTGCCCTAAACCAAACATATTTACAGTTACTTGTCATTCCTAAAAATCACAGAAGGTTTTGCTACAACAAAAGGCAATGGATTTCATATGCTCCTGCACATACTGATCTTTGCGCTATTATAGCATTCTAGAAGTTACTAATTGTAAGGTGCTGTAGAAGAGGAAGGTGACTGGGAGTGGGTAAGAATTCTGATTGTCCAACCAGGAAACAAACCTGTGTATTTGGTTTTGTTTGCCAGGAGTCACATCTCTAAGTCCCTAGATGTGCCTGTGAATGCATACTGCCCATCAGCCACTCATGGGACACGTAAGGGGAAGTAGTGAATGTGAAGCAAAGACGTCATGTTAGAGAGGGAGAGGAAAACAGAGGAGTTCATAATAATAATCTAACTGAACAAATTCTAAAATCCAGAAAAAAAATTTTACCCATGTATGAGTCTCATCTTTTGGAGGGACGGTGCTAGCATATGTGTCCAACAGAAGATCTTTTTCTCTTCTTCACAAAGTCATACTACTATATTTCCCTTTCTAGACAGCAGGGAGTGTGAAGGGGTGGACACCATCCAATGCTTGTGTTGGACAGACGGACAGAGAAACTGTAGCAGTAGCTGGAAGGAGCCTGAGGAGGGTATGGGTGAGCTCAAATGCCAAAATATCTTGGTACAGCTCTGGCTGGGCTGATTAGTTAATGCCTGGCAAAAGAGATTATGCTGAGATATTGGACTTGTATGGGTAGGAAGCTTTTCTCCTGGAGGATCTTGGAGAGCTGCGTAGCTGGCAGCCTTCTGGTCCTGGCAGCGTGCTATCTCTGCCTTCCCCCAGCAGGTTGCCTTCTGCCAGTAAGAGGAAGTTTCAAGGGTACCGTGTAGCCTCCTGATATTTTCTGGTGAGTAGTAGCCCCTGCAGGCACCACTCTAGAAATGACAGTTAGGAAAAATAAGGGAGAGAATATTAATATATTCTTCCTAGTATTAAGGAGGGACTCCACCAGAAGACTGCTATGTGGGTGAGGATTCTTAAGGCCTGTTCCAGCTGAGCGCCCCAAACAGTCTGTGGAGGCTAAGCCACTGAGGAGGAGCTGTGGCTAGTTCAGAGTCCTGATTGACATGCTGGAGTAGTCATCCGCAGCTCAGGATAGCTTGTACATGGCTGAAACCATCCAAGTATATATTAAGTCCAGAAAGACACTGTCCTTGGGAGGAAGGTGGTGTAAAAGAAGTGGCAGGTAGCAAAAGCACCAACAACTGGTCCATCAGACTCCCTCAGGCAAGAAGGACCCTCCAGAAAGTGATGCAGTCTTGACATTTCCTTCAGATTTTATATTAAATCCTAAAATATTTTGTCTTTGTAACTTTTTGTGACAGCCTGTGCTCAAGAAAATCTTTTATCATCATCTCTAAAGATAGCTTCTGTCTTTCAGATGAAAGCACAAAACCCGTAAATTCTAAAACTACCAATGCAAAGGGAAAAACAGACCTTGTGATATACCTAGTGGCCATTTTTGATGTCAGCATTGTGGATCTCAACCTCATCCTGAGCTTTGCCTTCAGCACAGATGATTCAAAATTGCTTTTTCCTCTGTCACCACTGAAGAAAAGAGGATCTTTGCAAATCCTTCCTGTGTTTGTAATCCACAAGCTGAGCATGTTCAAGTTAAGGGAAGAGGAAATGGCCTCAAGCTCCACCAGGGAAGGTTTAGGCTGGACGTTAGGAAAAATTTTTCACAGAAAGGGTCACTGGGCACTGGCAGAGGCTGCCTGGGGAGGTGGTTGATTCACCTTCCCTGGAGGTGTTTAAGGCATGGGTGGATGAGGTGCTAAGGGGCATGGTTTAGTGTTTGATAGGAATGGTTGGACTTGATGATCTAGTGGGTCTTTTCCAACCTGGTTATTCTATGATTCTATGATTCTACTGGGAATTAATGAACCACAAAATTTGTGCTTATTCATCATGTCAACTGAGGAACATGTTTTACATAGTTTTTACATAAAATAATGTGAAACATAAAGGAGCCCTGCACAGCAGTTAAGACATGGGGCTTCTCTCCACTCATCCATGGATGAGATGGGCTGCTTCTGCTCTAAGCTCCGCCAGTGTTCTCCCATGTGCTTAGATGCTCCCATTTAGCTCTCTTTCTGATAACCCCCTGAAGGAAGCCAGTGGTTAACTGCAGATTAAATCCTAGCCTGGTAGTTAGATGCCCTGCATATTCCGGGTACACAATAATTTCAAACTGTTCACCAGGTTCCTTGCAGAATGGGAGCCACAGGACTGTGACTGTCCTCTGCTGGCTTGTAGGTAGTAGTGATCTCATGTTTTACCATGCATGATCCCCACTGTCTGTGAACGCCTTCTGCCCACAAAGTATAGATTCCCTGTGGTCCATATCGTTTTTTTCCTGAGTACCTCTGAAAGCTAGGCTTTTCCTTGATAGAAGGGAAGAAAATCCCCAACCCACAGCTGTATGTTAAAAAAGTGCAAAAAATAGATAGTTCATTTTATGATATGTCATTTTATTATTTGTTACTTAAGGGCTTCTTAATCTGAATTTCCCATTTCATATTTTTCTGCACTGTAAAGTCTGGGGATCATTCTTTGGTTTTGGTCTCTGTAAGAGAACTGACCATCTACCCAAGTGACACAAGTCTATCAAACAGGTGCTAACATCAAGGGATTTACTGGGCAAAGGAATCCTTAAGCTGTACATAAAAACATCAAATGGCTGATCTGGTAAAGTATATGCTGACTTCAGGGGAAACATTATAGAACTCTTTAGAGCCCTGAGAATGACCAGACATGAATTATACTGATATATGTCCACATTACTATTTTGTTGAGGGAGATAAGGATAAAACAGGAAAATCAATCATATTCAAGCAATCCAGAGCTACCAAATACATCTTTGACTGCGTTAGTCAAGTATTTTTTATCTATTTATGTAGACAAATACTTTGGCTTGTTCATAAACAAAATAAAAAATGTGTTTTTACCACTGGTCAATTTAAGCTTTGCTGCAGACATAATGGAACAAAAAGGCACAGTAGCCTAAGGCTGCACATTCTGTCCGGGGAGCAAGTAATTTCTTTCTTTGTGCCTGAGTGAATATTTGTTTTGGGAAGAAAACATTCTTTTACCTGGAAGTGAAATATTTCTCAGTGTCTTGACTTTGATTTTAATGCTGTAAATATTTTCAGGAAGAATGCAGTTAAAATAACTGCTCTGGAAACAAAAATAGAGTCTAACCTGTGAATGTTAAGTAATGTGAAATGTGAAAATCTACATTTGTATTAAGTCTCTATGTATCCAAGAAAATTTTAATGAAAAACCCGAATCTGGCCATTTGAAAAACATATCATGTGACCCTCCTCCAGTTATGGAATTTTAATCTATTTCTAGAGGGAGCTGTGCTATATAATTCCACAGTTCACTAGGATTGTGCTTCTTTTTCAAGAACACTCACTGAACCAAAGAAACCTAGGCTTGACTCAAACTAATTAAGCTTGTGAGGATTTACAAACAGCAGTCAAAATCTTGCCAGCAAAATATTTAATGGGAACAGTGTAGAAGCTCAAACCTCTCTCTGCAAATTGAACAGCTTTCCTTAGAGCTCCAGCTAGGAATCTGAGGCTTAGGGGAGATCTTTGATTTAAAGAGGGATTTTCAGAGCACAAAATGAAAACAAAATGCTTAGAGACCAATATATTTTATAAGCTTTTCCTGGTAGGCTGAGCTGAGTGCCTGAAAGTATTAATGGCTGAGCAGATGATCAATCTGCAGATGGAAAGTTGAATTGCCTTATACCTGGCCTGTGTATACACTCCTAACTTGGTGCCACAGTAAGGCAAAACGTATTAAGTTCAGCTAAATATATAGGTTTTATTCCTCAGGTGCAACGAGCCAGAAGCATGCAGATGGCTAATTAAAATCCTTCGGATGATGAGTCAGCTTCTTAAACCACAGTAACTCAGTCATTTGCAGTTAACTTGAGTGCCTGTAATAGTCTGACTATACCCTTGTTAAACAATGAAAAACCCAACATTCTCGATTTTTCATTCTCTAAGCAATAATATTGCACCTGGCAACACACACCCACCACCTGGGTGTAATGCAGCTCAGTAACGTCCTTTAGAGCCTTCATGTCATCCCATCCTTTCCATTCCTGTTGTCTTTCAGGAAGGCTGAATCTTGAGTGAGGTGGAATGGTTTCAGTCTGGCAGATTCATCATTTTATATCGAGACGCTGTCAGCTTGAGAAGTCAGAAGCATATTTAAGGATTAGCAGCCCATCCAGCATTAAACTTGCTTGCGTTCATGGAACTGGCTCCCCTCTCCAAGAGCCTTTGGCATATGTTGGTGAACATCATGCAAACTCGGAGAGAGGAGCCAGTCCCATGAATGCAAGCATGGCCAGCCCATCTGTTACAGGATTTAGGCTCTTTGGGATAAATTTGTTTCCTTTATGTGACTTGTGCTTCTGCTGGTCACAATCCTCATAAAAGGATCCCTTGCTTACAAAACACAAAATGGCCCTGTTAATAAGAAAATATTTACTGAGCTGCAGTTAGCTTTCTGAGATGCATTTTTGTAAAACCAGATTATTGCTGATAATGACAGTGAAATTTTCCTGCTTGCCTCACCTCTCACACAGTGTGCTTCACAGCTGAGTGGTAAGAGATGCTCAGAGAATGATGGAGAGCAGGTTCTAGAGGATGAATCCACACTTGCTCCGGACAAATACCACAGGAGATAATTTTACAACAGGAAGAATTAGAAGGGGAGAAGTTAAGGCATAGAGCCTAATTTAGTTGCCTAAACAGAGGTGTTCAGTGACTTCTGAGAGGCAGAAGGTACCCAGGAGATGCATGTGGGGCCGTAAGGTGTGGTATAGGACCTCTGGAAGTTTTGCAAATTAATGGAGAGGCAGCTAGATGTGGGTTGGGACAGCCTAGAGCATTAGATGGCTCTATTCTGAGACGTGAAATGAATCCAGGATATTTCTATTACCTTGAGAAGAACATGGTGGTGGACTCTATTGGCAGTAGGCTCTGTAGGATATGTGTTATATCAGAAGCTGTAGCACTTACCTGAGCCACGGTATTCACGGTTCACCAGGAACTCCTTCACTTTCCAGGAGAGTCTTTCAAATTCTGGGACTAAGCAAGAAATATTCAACCCAGATTTTTCTGGAGAGAAAAGCAGCCAGTGGGAGAAAGCGTCAGAGGTGAAGAATCTACATCAGAGCTGATGAGTTTCTGCCAGGGAGCAGGAAGGCGACTCTTGAGGCAGTTAGGGATCCAAGCTCACAGGAGAGCTTTAACAAATGCGTATCAGCAGGGCCTTGTGTGTTTTCTTCTGTATTTACCTGGACTTAAGCTAGAAGCCAGACAATACAGAACTCAACTTTCATTCAAACCCAGTATTTTTTAGTAAAAACATCGCAAATGCTGGTTGCCTGGCCTGTGTTAGATAAGTTGCTGTCTTGCTGACAGTCACCACAGAGGGGTGAAGGATGGCAGTGTCGTAATGACTGCACATCCTTCTCAGACACCACTGGAGATCCCAGTCTGCCCCGAAGAGCTGTGTTACATTCACACTGCGACTAAAGAGAAGTCATGATGAACTATGAGACTCTTCAGTAAAAATTTACAAGCATTTTAGCAAAGTCTTCTTCCAGAGATGTGTGTTGCTGCATTTGGTCCTGTCCTATCTCAGACAGATAGTGAACTGTAAATTTGGATTTGAAAGGACAGATGATCTCATTCTCACAATATTTAATGCCAGCTCCCTCCTCCATCATGAAGAAGCAACAGGTTGTGAGTGACTTTTTCTTACTGGAGATAGTCTATGAATAGCAGAGGAGAGATATAAAGAAGATGTTTTATCTTAAAATATGTTTTCAGATTATACTGATGGATATCCCTCTGAGAAAATGGAGATATTTAAAGAACTTTAAAAAACAATCAGTTTTATGCCAAACGGATAAAAAGAATACTAAACAATATATTGCATCTCATTAAATGCCTTTTTTTTTTAATCACTTCTGTATTTTCATTCACCAAAACTTTCAATACTTCTTCACATATAGGTCATCTCTGTAAGGTGTTAATTGTCTGCAGCACCAGTTACTTTCTTGGTCAATAGTTGTAACAATTAATGCAGTAGCTCTACACTGGCTCAAGTGCTTCCTTCACAAATGTGGTTACATCCAGTTCCTATTAAAGCCATAGACATAGCTTTTTATTGGAATTTCATCAAACCTTTAATTTAATAGACTTTTTTGTACACTGAATGTTTTCAATATCAGACAAAAGGTACATAGAGGCCTCATAAAATGAAGTTGTTATTGATGAATAATACTGAAAGATTGCTTGCTAATTACCATTTGTTATTCAGTTAGTTCCTGCAGCCAATGGCATATTACTAATCTTGCTTTGAACGATTAAATCTAAAGATTATTCTCTTCAAAGTCTCCTCTTTCATTGTACAATAAGCTCCATTTGCCATGTTTTACATGAGCTATTTTTTATCCACTCTAGAGTATTGAAAAAAAATTACTAGCTTAATAATTACTACAGAAAAGGAAATTTCGAGTAAGTCACAGCATTTTATCTTCTGAAAAGAAAAATGCAACGCTTTTAATCCTTTGTTAGGATATAGTGGTTTATAAATTCTGTTGTTTTTCATTCTGTCTTTTTTGAGGGAGAAGGGAAGTGAATTTTTGTTTGTTTCCTTTCAAAAATAGACAAGAGGATGAACACCACTCAATAAAACCATCTCAGGAGATGATAGATAACTGGGCCTGAGTATACATATATATAAACCAAACAAAATGGATGTCTGTGAAGAACTTCGAAGTAGACTTAGTGAGGAATGGCATGGGATGCTTGCCACTGCTCTATTTTAAACAGAAAGTAATCTACCAAGGTCAACATTATGAATAATGCTGTGTGATTAGCAGCAGAGATAACTGTGAGCAGAGCAGTTTACCCACTACTGGCTGATAGTGCTTGACAAGCCCTGTGGAAAGGGCAAGGTTCCTGGATGAATGAACAGACAGCTATTTCTGGAGTAAGAAAGGAGGCCTGCTTCTTGAGCCTAATATATGAAGTGGCAAGGACAGAAAGGTGGAAATAGTATGACTCGAGTGGCAGGTGCATGTATGGCAGGGCCTTAGGCAACAGCTCCTTGCTTTAACACTAGTATTTTGTTACTAATCAAGCAGCTATAGCTGCGTGATACCAAGTAGACAGTACATCACTTACTAATAGAAATTTTAAAAGTAGTTTCATCTACTTAATCTCCTCTAGTTTTTTGAAAGGTGAGGAGGGGCTGTGGATATAACAAAAATCCATTTACTTGAAGGATTCTAACATTCCTGTTTGTAGCGGAGATAGTGTACTTGATACAGAAAATTAACATCTGTAGTGTTTTAACTTGTTAACTTGTTCCTGAGTGGTGAGGTTGACACCTCCAAGGGATGGGTTGCCATCCAGAGGTACCTTGACAAGCTGGTGGGCTTGTGAAAACCTCATGAGGTTCAGCAAGATCAAGTGCAAGGTCTTGCACCTGGGCTGGGGTCTGTATTGATACAGGCTGGGGGATGATTTGATTGAGAGCAGCCCCGTCAAGGACCTGGAGGATGTGAAGCTGGACATAAGCCAGCAATGTGCGCTCGCAGCCCAGAAGGCCAACCATATCCTGGGCTGCATCAAAACGAGTGTTGCCAGTAGGTCAAATGGTTCATCCATCCAGAATATAAAGTATATACTGCTCTCATAGTTAGACCAACATCATGAGAAATAATATATTTTTAAACAAGCTTTAAGGTAATAATTTTTCTATTTCCCCTTCCAGTTATTATAAGGTGGGTGGAAAGAAGAAATTTGACTCAGTTGGAGCCAGTTGTTCTGTCCAAATAAAGCACGGCTGTTACATTTATGACAATGCTCTGATTTCCAGTTTGAGGAAACATCGGTGTGTTATTCCTGACTCTGGCCTGCTGTATGTGGTTAGAAAAGTTGTTTGCTTTAAGGAAGGACCTCTACAACACTGTGCTGTGCTTATAGTTGATTTGGGCGATGGATCAAGTATGAGGAAGGTCTCATCTAGCAGAAACATTTCTTTTTTTTATTTCTTGCGCAGTATCTTTCATCCTTCTTATAGCTCTGATCAAGCCATAAAAGTTGCTGTGTATATCTATGCCAGAGGATGGTGAAGTTCCCTCATGCAATGGCTGTGTATTTCTTTCGGTGTTGCCTTCTTCACTGGCAAATTATTTGTGGGAGAAAATATGGAATGGTTCAGAGAATTGCTGAAGAATAAGTGAGCATCTAGGTTACTTATATAAGCCACCTTCAATTAATAGTTACCAAATATAATTAATGTCCATACTGCTTTTGACCTATATGGAAGTCAGTAGAAGTTTTCTGTTCCACTGCAAGCTGCCAGCAGAAATGATGATGACAGTCCAGGGATTTCAATGCACAAGGAGCTACCTCTTACACAGTGGGTGGACCCTCCAGTGCGAGTTTCAGGGCCGTTTTTTTGATATTAAATCAAAATAACATGTTGTGCTGTCTTGTGGTTTTGCTGGCTGGTAGTTCAGACTAGCAACTTACATTTTCTCCAAGGTGGATATAACGAAGGTGGAGATATATTTTTCCCATGGAGTCCAAAAATGGCTGATGGTTATCAGAAATCTTCATCATTATTTGGGTGTAAATCAAGAGGCATCCAAGTTGCTAAATTGAAATGACATCAGTGCCTTTTTTATACAAAGGACTCAGTCAGCCAGGGCACCTACTGAAACATTTGTTAGACACAGTTAAATTTAGTGCTTAATATGCAATACACTTGTGGATACATTCATAATCATTTTAATATGAGCTATTGCTTTTAAGTGGCTTTTGCTCTTTCTGTCTCATAATGGTGTTGCTCTGGTACTGTGACTGGGTGGGAGTGCATAGGCAGCTCCCAGGATCTTTGATACTTCTGAGGTATAAGGAGCTGTAAGTGGAAGGTGCTAAATAATTATGATTAAAGAAATGTTAAGAATTTGTTTACAGATTTCCTTGCCCCATGCAATACTTTATCCACAGCTTGTTTATTTTTTTCTGGTTTTAAGCATGATGTAAGCATGTTCAAGTCTCTTAGCAATATCATCCCTGGGCTGGATCTTTGGGAATTAAGTCACTCTCTTATTCTGTTTACACTAAAATTTCATTTACAAGGTGTATTTATAAGATCTGTTGGCATAAGCTTTTTATCCGCTATGGCATTGTGCATCAAATGAATATTCTACAATATAGATGCATGTAGATTTTCCTTGTGGGAAACTGTAGAAAGCATTTCAGAGATCCAGTCCTCTGCTGAAGGTTGTTGTATATGTAAGTGCCCTTGCTGATCCACCTAGAGACACAATGTGCCCATACCTCACGAGGGAATAAACAGAGTAGTGGAGAACATGATCAGATTACCAGGGGGATGGAATAGACTTATTGTGTGCTATTATTATTCCAAACCTCTTCTCTGTTGCAGGTCTGCAAAAAAAAAAAAAAAAATGTTGCTGCTCCTGAAGGTTGTGAGGGAAAGCACTTGCCAAGAAGAGAGAGATAGGTTGACAGTTAAGGCAAAATATAAGCTGAAGGACCCATAATTTTTTCTGCTTTGAGTCCTATAGGATGATTTACAAGCCTTAGTGGTGTCTGAGCCATTCAAATTTCGCATCAAGTCTCTAGAACAATATTATACACTGAAACTGGAATTCATAAACATTCCCAAGGATATAAAAAAGAAACATTGACTAAAAATTTAATTTCTAACTTTTCTCAATACTTGTAATGTTTTTATATATGCCTATGCAACTTAGGAGTTACATGACCATTCTTTCCTCCTTGAAAAGAAGCGGTTACCAAATTATTCACTGTGGACTTTTCCATACATTGTTCAAACAACAAACTGAAACCACCCAAATCAATAAAAAAGGAGAGTTTAGAGCAGTATTTCTCATTTTCATGCTTCTGAAAGTGTCAGTAAGTAGTATGTGCTGTGGACTGACTCTATGTCAGTTTTTCTTTTGCAGTTCTTCAAATCGTATGTAATGCTGATCAAGGGAGCTGTCTGTGCAATACCTCTCTGCATGGAGGTGAGGGGCATGCTCAGCATGCATCAACACAAGACCCAAAATGAAATGCTAAATAAATGGTCACTCGGTGCTCTGGAGAGCAAGCAGCAGATGGGATGAGATCTCTGACTGGTTATTCCTAACTCACAAGATAAAGCCTTAGGTTTTTTCCATAATTCAAAATTCATTCTCTGAGAAATTAATCTGTAAAACAAATCTTTTTATTGAGCCTAAAATTAGTGACACTTAGAATGTACAGGACTCTCCTTAGGTGACCTGTCAAGTTTATTTGTCTCTCCAGACAGATTGCCAACCTAATTTCTCTGTGTTCACATACCAAAGGCAATCTAATGGAAACAGGTGAAGCATGAGGAAAAATGGAATGTGTACATGAAGTCTAGGCCTCCCTGTCAAATAAGAGTGCAGGTTTTTAATTGTCACTTGACAGAGAATTTCAGTTGCCCCTTTCTTACAGGTGTGTTATCATTACCCCTAGGCTCAAAAATCAAGAGTCATGAATGTTCTGTTATTGCTGCATCTGCTTCATCTGTCCCCCGCACTTTGAAAGGCAAAGACAAGGTTTTGAAGCATGAAAATTTCCTTGTGATTTTTTCATAAAATAGCATGGAAGCCAGGGATAGAGGGGAGTAATTTGCTGATGCTAATAGCTATGCAATCTATACAACAGCATTCATGAAAACCATCCTCTCATAGTAGCCAGAGGAAGTGCTAGTTGCCACCTTTACAAAAAAACTTGGAGGTTATTGAAATATTAGAAAACAAAATAGATGTGAGTCCACATTCTCCTTCCACTCCCACTTAAGTTTTTGCATCTCTACTGGGTTCCTTGGGGGAACATACTTCTCTGCATCCAGGGTCTGAATCTGCACATAAAAGCAGTATCAAACTGAATAAGGGTGAAGTGAAGAAGGAGATCTCTTTTGTCTTAAGAAAATCATGGTGGCAGTGAATCAGCAGGATGCCAATAGTAAGTAAAATAACCATTACAGTAGGATCACAGCTCTTTAGTTGCCTGCCTTCTTCCTCTCTAACCTATTGTGATCTACAAGGACTGACTCATAGACATTCCTGTTGTTCTTCTTACAAGGGTTAACTAGGATCAGATCATGAGTAGAGTTTCCCTTTTAAAACTTGCTTCTTTCATTGAAATGCTCTGCAATTATTTTTCTAGCATCTGTTTTCAGACTGAAACCTTCCCATCCCTTTGCTGCCTGTCACCGAAGAAAATCAAATAAATCTCCTTGGTGTGCTCTGTTCTTGCAGAGATGTAGTCACAGCTTCAATAAGTCCCTACCATTTACACTGAGCCCAAGGGTTAGTGGCCTTCCAGGTGCCAGCCATACTTAAAATTCCATCCCTAAATCTGCTTTTTCTTCTTCTTTTTTTTTTTGTTTTTTTTGTTTGATTTGACCCCTATGATTTTTGTAGCAGCATGTAGTTGGTGAGCTTTCCCAGCATACACCATGGGTGTACAGGAGGCCTGGATCACAGCTGACTGACACTCTGGGCATTGCCTTTTGGTAGGTCACCTCAAGGGTGCTGAGCTGTTTAGGACTAAGATGTCTACTACCAGGCTTGACAGATCCCGAATTCTCCCTCTATCTGGAAGAAAACTGCTCCTGAGCCACAGTGGTAAAGGCAGCTGCCCTCTAAGAGGGGTTGACTAACCACCACTCTGATTTCTTCTAAATAGCAAAGCTTCCTCCACCAGTGATTTCAGCTGTAGCCATGTCAGACAGAGCAGGTATCATAGGAGTTTGCTGCTCCCATGGGACACTGCTCTCATCTTTGTGTGCTGCCACCTTCCTTTACCCAGGCCAAGTGACCTCAGTGCTGTGGGTGCTGGATGAAGGTGATGATCACAAATTCATCTAATTCCTTCTTCCAGCTGCAGTGAACAGATACCATGACCTCTCTGTAAGGCAGACCCTTTAAAACTCAAGATCGTAATGTTTCCCATTCCACTGGAAGGGAAAGGTGATGCAATAAGTATATTCATGGTGTTTAATGCTCTGAAGTTTAGCCTATGAAGATGAACCCCTTGCTTTTAGTCATGCTTATTGCTCAACCTTGCTGTGCCGGGCTAGGTAGCTAAGGTTTGCCTGCAGTGAGCTCTTTGCTTGAGCTGTGCTAATTAATTCTGGTGCTCATAAGTCACCGAGTACTTCTCAGAGTACCACGTCTCAGATCTATGGGATTCCTAACCCAAGCAAGGAAAAAAACTGAAAGACCCGAGTGGGTAGTTGCTGGTCCAGTGCCTTCCTCCTTTGCATCAATAGATGGCAGCAGGCAGTTCCTCCAGGAGCAGTGTCCAAAGCCGCAGCAGCAGGTGGTTGTCTTCCCTTCTTCTGGCAATGGTTCGAGGTTTAAATCTGCCTGCAGACGCTCTTTAGGATGCTGTCCCCTTTAAAAGCAAAACGTGTTGGTTTCTCAGGTAGGTTGTATATATTTATTGCAGTGTCATGGAAGCAGTAAATAAGTATTGGACTGTAATACAATAGTATCAAAAGAAGATTAAATATTTGGAACCTAACAGATTTTGTGCTACATTCAGCTGGTTTCTTGGCAATCTTGAGTGTTTCACAAATCCTGTTTCTTTCATTCCTTCTTGTGTCGGATAATTTTGCAAAGTCTGGCAAGGGGATATACTTTTCTGAGAAAAGAACAGGTAGATTCAGTGTATTTAAGAAGATAAGGGGGAAAAAACTGCCTTAGAGGAAGGCCAGCATGCTTCATAGGCTTACATGCTCCCTTTCATTATGAACATTTCAGTTGTGGGTTTTACACAGAGGTTTTTTGTTATGCTGTGTTAGTCTGTGTTGAGCCATGAGCAGCAGCCACAAGTTGTGTTAAAAAGGAAGCTTAAATTCTGTATGGGAGAATCTAAACCCAGATCAAACATTTGGCCAAATCAATCCCCTACTTAAAAGAAAAAAAAGGGCGGGGGGGGTGGGCAAGATGGGATGATGGAATGGTATGTTCAATACTCCAAATGGCATAGTGTAGAGCTGATACCACTCACTGACTGGGAAATGCAGTGGCTGGAATTTTACTGTGGGTTCAAGCCAGAGATGGCAAAAAACCTCTTCTGCCTATGGGAGCTATCAGGATTGTGCTGTAAAGCACACTATGCCCATAGTTTGAAGCTATAACTTTGTTTAGTTCTTCCTAATGAACAGTTGCATTGCACATCAGAGTTGTACAGGTTGTGTTGAAAATTAGCTATAATGACCAGAGTGATGGAAGAGAACACTATAATGCAAGCTTTATTGTTTTATCTAGTGGATAGAATTGACTCCCACTGGTGTTTTTATCCTGACGTGAGACTAAAAGGCTATGTAAAGTATCAAGCTTATGGTTAATGACCAGGCTTCTGCCTTGCAAATAGTATTAGCAAACTCTTTATCAAGAAGACATGGTGTCTCTGCAAGCTGGCTCCACAGTCACAGGCATCAATTCATCATACTCATTGACTGTGAAAACAGAAAATTTCAGTCTGCAGTGTAATATAATACTTTGCTTCCTGGACTTCTGCAATCTCTAGAGTAGAAAAAAAGTGGAATTTAAAGCCAAGTTTCCATACAAAATGATGTAAACATAGAATTCAATTAAAGTCAAGGTGAGCTGTCTCCCAAACTACTGCTCTCAACCTTTCAAAAAAGACTTTGAGGTGATGTTCTTAATATGAGCACATAGGATTGTGAGTCAAGGAGCACTGGATGAATAAGTGCAGCTGAAATCTGTGCTCCTCTACCCCTGCCACCTGCACAAAGGACTGTATTCCTTTTGGGGGTATGAAGGTGCTTAGCCCTCTCTTACATCTCTGCCTTTGCAGTATAAGGCATTTTTATTTTGACACATCAACGTTTGGGGAAAGGTATACAAATGCTTGTTAATGTTTCAGTGCTACTGTGGGCCTAGGTAATTTTTGGTCCTGGTTTCACTCTGAATATTTGCACATGGCTTGAGTTTATCCACTAAGAAACAGTATAGCTGAAAGGAAAGAGAGAGGAAAAGGCTGAAGATGAAACAAAAGATATTAAATGAAAGTAGAAAGGTCTAGAAACCTGGATAGGTTATTTAGGAGACCCAGGGAAGCATTAATCCAAGGAAGATTATTACTTTTCAAATATCCTCTTAAAAATGATAATTTGAACAGCCATATTTTTGCTTCTGTGTCTTTTTTTTGTTGTTATTATTTTCTAGATATTATTTTCCAGGATGAATTCAGTATCTAAAAGCCATTGAACATTGACATGCTGCCTTGCCATCTCTCTATTCCTGCAGGACATTTTCAGAAGCACAGTAAATGAGGCAGAATCGCTCTGTATGCCTTTAGTCCAAGCCTTGACATGTGAATACTGTCAGTGTAAGCATTAACATACTATTTTAAATTTTTCCCATTTGAAACAGGACCTAAATAGCAGAACAAACCCAGCTACAGATATCAGCCATCAGTATCTTTTCATTTTACATTTCACAAGTATGGCAGAGCTGCTGTGTTTGTAGTTTTCCACGCTGCTGTAAAAGTCAGCACTGAATTACTCACCAGCCTTTGGAAGTCTTTTATATGTGCCGTCTTCTGTGAGCTGTAGAGCACCAGCATTCGCACTCTAGAAGACTAAATTACTTCCTCTATCCTGACGTGTATCAGGATGTGTGTGTCTTTATGGTTCTCCGGTGATAAACTATCTGCTTTATATCCTCTGCTGATTTTTCTGGAATTCACAAATAAGTTGAGGAAGGTAAAAAAATGTACGAACAGAGAGTGAGCAATGTATGTGATAAATAACATCAGTGGAATCCTCCTTCTCAAACAAGTGCTCTTAGCTACATCACACTTGAAACTTGCTGTTTATTCTGCTTGCAGCAGCAGAGGTTGGTACCCTCCATCCGGCAACTGGGATAGAAAGGGGGATGTGAGATACTTTGATGGGGGTTTTGGTTGAAGGGAAGTTGTGCTGCAAAAAGCCAGAGGCCATTTCTGGGGCTACAACTTGATGCTGCAGATAACTTGATTTAATAGTTATTCATCCCTGAAAGTGGCATCCCCATAGCTCTTCCTGCATTCAGCATGTCCTCTCACCACTTTCCTGGCACAGACACTTCCCTGTCTGCCCAGAGACAGTCCTGTGAGTGGATAGCTACTGCCAAGTGGCAAGCGTAAGGAAGAAGGGGAAAGTGGGATGAAGTCTTTTTGCAATGGCTAGCTCTCATCTTTCCTTAGCTGTATTAATAGCAGGGCACTCAGGGCCTGGAAAAACAAACTGACCCTTATAAATGCAGCAGTTTGCATGGTAGAGACTTTTGAGGTGCAGGGCATTGCTGGATACAGAGAAGATATTGCTCTCCAATTCCAGAACTGGAATATTGCTCTCCAATTCCAGGAATTGCTCTCCAATTCCAGTCTTACATTGGTGATATTTCTCTCATTATTTGGAGCTAGCAGAATTTGGTCATCCACGTCGACAGAGTAATCAAGGTTTGTATATCCTGTAATGCTCATTTTGACAAGAGGTCCACACCAGTTCAGCTAGCGGTGCTGTTGTACCTGCTGTGCCTGAGCAGACACAAGAAGAACAGAGTGGAAGTTGCCGCAGTTTTCTTTGGGTCACTGTTGGCCACTGAAGAATTAGCTTAAGTGTAAGTGCTGTAAGGTTCTTCTATTGTAACACCAGCTCAAAATGCGTGTCCCAATCTCGAGAGGGATTAAGTGCATCATCAACATAGGCCAACAACTCTTCACTCTGCACTGAAAGGCAAAGTTAAGCAGCAACTTCCCCAGCCTTTGAGGCAGTCCTGAAAAGCATGATAAGTTCATGAGGCCACGGCTCTGCAACTCTTAAGGGATTTTCTAAAGGACTGATGGACGGATTGTTCATTGGTTTGCTGGAGTGCACAAAGATCAGCTTTGGTTGCCTGAATGAACATGTCTGTATTTGCAATGCTCTAGAGTAATCTGGACCTCCAGGTTGTTTTTTGCTTTTTTTACCAGCCCCTTCTTGGATATATCAAGGCATCTCAAATGCATGAGATGATGTCTCCTTCTGGGCAGCTGTGATTGGTCTATGACAGACCTGGCTGAAAGGTTTAGCTCCAGGAGGAGGTGTACAGCTCAGAATCTCCATCAGAGCAGTGTGGGAAATTAGACAGCTCCGCAGACCTACTTTTCTCCTCTTATTTCTTCTTGGCTATATATGACATCTCGCCATGCAGCATGGTGACTTCTCAGCATTGCCTTTCAGGGTGTCTGTCTCTCCCCATTCGTGATACAAAAAAAAATGTGTCTTGTCTCCACTTCAGTAGTGATTTTCACTGTGGAAGTTTAGCTCCTTAAATTCACCCACATGTTTCTGCCTAAGTCCTCCCAGAGTATGTGACATGAGTCTTTCTGTAGATTTGCACCCACCGCTTAGTCTGGTCACTAAGAGTTAGTATCACAGAATCACAGAATCACAGAATAACCAGGTTGGAAGAGACCCACCGGATCACCGAGTCCAACCGTTCCTACCAAACACTAAACCATATCCCTCAGCACCTCGTCCACCCGTGCCTTAAACACCTCCAGGGAAGGTGACTCAACCACCTCCCTGGGCAGCCTGTTCCAGTGCCCAATGACCCTTTCTGTAAAGAATTTTTTCCTAACGTCTAGCCTAAACCTCCCCTGTCGGAGCTTGAGGCCATTCCCTCTTGTCCTGTCCCCCATCACTTGGGAGAAGAGGCCAGCACCCTCCTCTCTACAACGTCCTTTCAGGTAGTTGTAGAGAGCAATGAGGTCACCCCTCAGCCTCCTCTTCTCCAGGCTAAACAACCCCAGCTCTCTCAGCCGTTCCTCATAAGGCCTGTTCTCCAGCCCTTTCACCAGCTTAGTTGCTCTTCTCTGGACTCGCTCCAGAGCCTCAACATCCTTCTTGTGGTGAGGGACCCAGAACTGAACACAGTATTCGAGGAGCGGTCTCACCAGTGCCGAGTACAGAGGGAGGATAACCTCCCTGGACCTGCTGGTCACGCCGTTTCTGATACAAGCCAAGATGCCATTGGCCTTCTTGGCCACCTGGGCACACTGCTGGCTCATATTCAGTCGGCTGTCAACCAACACCCCCAGGTCCCTCTCCTCCAGGCAGCTTTCTAGACAGACTTCTCCCAGTCTGTAGCACTGCATAGGGTTGTTGTGCCCCAAGTGAAGGACCCGGCATTTGGCCTTGTTAAACCTCATGCCATTGGACTCTGCCCAGCGGTCCAGCCTGTTCAGATCCCTTTGCAGAGCCTCCCGACCCTCCAGCAGATCGACACTTCCACCCAGCTTAGTGTCGTCCGCAAACTTGCTAAGGGTGCATTCGATGCCTTCATCCAGGTCATTGATGAAGACATTGAACAGGGCTGGACCCAGCACTGAGCCCTGGGGAACCCCACTTGTCACTGGCCTCCAGCTGGATTTCACACCATTTACCACCACTCTCTGGGCCCGGCCATCCAACCAGTTTTCCACCCAGGAGAGTGTGCGCCTGTCCAGCCCAGAGGCTGGTAGCTAGTAGATAGGATCCTATGGCACAGCTGAGAAAAGAATACAATGAAAAAGCACACCAAATCTGCCCTTGTTCATGGATGCTTCAGCAGACACGTAAAGCAGTGTCTGGAGGAGGAACCAGCCTGGTCAGAAGGACCTCTCCTGGGCCATAGAGATAAAGGAGCTGCCAAGAAGGAGCTCTGGCACTGTACACACTGGCATTGCTTCCTGCATGAAATGGACATCAGGCTCCTGATGTATCCAGATGTTTTGCCCCAAGAATTCAAAGGGTAGTTCAGTATAGATATAGCTCCTCAGGAAGATTCATGTCTTGGTTGGAGAACAGAAATATCCCATCCTACTGGGTGTGCAGCTGCTACCTTTCCACGTGGAAACAGATTCAGTCCCTCCCAGAGCTCTCAGAATAGCATATGGAAATGTGTTCTTGCTTTCATGTTCATTTTGTTCTGCTTTACACCTGTTAGACTTCACATTTTCCACAAAAAGAAGCAGCCATTGCCTTTTTTTCAGAAAATAACTTCTTTTTTTTTGTCAGAGCCAGCTGAACAGCTTGTGTTCCTGATCAATTTAAAGAAAGCTGTTCACCTAAAACCACAGATAAGTGAATCATATTCAACAAGGTCATCTATTTCCAGCTAAATAAATGACTTCTCTTCCAGCGTAATACAATCTTCTGTTACACAGAGATTAAATTACTGAGTTTAAAAAAACAGAAGTCTTAACCTTTTGAAATATCAAAAGTTTGGGAATTTGCTTTCAACAGTCTTGCTAGCAGAGCAGTCCACCAAAGCAAAACAAGAAATTCTTCTTTTAGCACATCTTCAGAAAGCATGTGACGTTCCAGAATTCTCGTAGATATAGATTCTTGCTGAGGTGTTTGGGTTTTTTTCTCTGCTATCCCTAAACTGATCTATTTACAGCTGTTACTGCTGCAAATGGCTTATGACTTCAAAAAGTCAATTAGGAGACTGGCTTTGAATCTCTCTTCTACCTAACTCCTGTCTGTGGCTGGTGTGTTGCCAAGGGAGCTGCATTGTTTCCTAGTGCAGCAAATGAATAAAGTTAAATTTGTATCTTGCTATGTGCTAGAGAAATAGAGATGTAGTTATATATGCATTACCTTGAATATAAATCATATAGAGATCCCCACCTCCTCTGTCTGCTACAAGGCATGCATAAAAATTTCCCCCTGGAACAGAAATAAAACTGTAAAACACCACGTCTGTAGCTAGAGATGAGTCAGATGCAGACTTCAGAAGTGGATCCAGATTTCAAATGCCACCCAAATCTGTATGTGTGATCAAAGGTTTTGGTTCTAACCCAACTCTAAATCACCGTAACAGCCTGGATAAAATCCCGAATCTATAAATCTCTACCATTTTATACACCCATTTAACCATGTGGAGCTCTTTCTCAAACTGGAGCAAAGAAGGGGAGGGTGCTTTGCTGGGTGCTGCAAGACATAGGTGTGGCTCCCAGGTCATCTACAGGTCTATATTGTGGCTTTGGGTAAATAATCCTAGATGGCATTTCACAAGCAATGGGGCCCAAAGGAGCAGGAATGGGGCTGCTCCCCATCATGTGCAAGGGAAGGCACAGCCATGCTGTGGCACCCGTGGGTGTGGGGACACTGGGTTCAGCCCTCAAGTTGCAGGTGCCCCACAATGCCTCTTGCCACCCAGCTCTGCATTCTGCAGCATATATGGGGCTGCCCTCACTCTCTTAAACAACCCACCGTCTTGATATTCCTTCTGTCAGTGGGTGAAATTCTGCTTCACAAAGGTGGTAGGTGTAGGGGGGAAATACTCTTTAAACTTTGAGACATGGACATCTAGCAGTTCTGAAGGCACAGACTGACAAGCGGTGGGGAGATGGCCAAGATATTTTGTGGATTCGGTCACAGGTGACCTTTAATGAAAGTATTATGGGTTTGTTTTGGTGTTCTTACTAGATAAAACATCAGTTTGAATTAAACCTCCTTATTAAAACATTTACTTTTGCTTTTCAACTTTTGTTTGGGGTAAAATGTTCTGTCGCAAACAAGTCCTGTTTTTAGTACCATAGGCAAACCACAAAACAACGCCAAGCACTACTCTCTTTAGCAATCTTTGCTTTGTCTTCAGCTATATTTTACAGCTGCTTTTTTGGTGAGTGCAGGAGAAATAACAGCTAACCTTCAGGTCAGACAAGGGTATCAAGACTTGGGTTTAGTCAAGTCACACAACTCACTGTGACTGATTATGTTACATCCCCATGTTACATCCTTCTGAAGCACTATGCATATATTTTGCCTTCCAGAGATGTCCTAAAATTAATTAATGAGCTATGAAAGCATGATGAGAAGTGCTTCTATCTCCCTCAATGAGAAAAGGACCTTACGTATCACTTGAAGCTTGACTGAAAATTATTCCTCTCAGTCATAAATAAACATGATTTATCTCGAATTTAGTATGGCTCTTAAAAATCAGAAAGTGATTTTTGTTGTTAGGGCAGTGGAGGAGGTGGGGCAGGAAGGCAGGTGATAAGTTTTCTCCTTGTTAGGCACTGCCCATTCCCCACCCCCACCCCCCACCCCCCCCCCCCCCGCTCGTTGTTCTGTTTGCAGAGGGAATTACTAAAGCTAGGATGAAGACAAAAACATTCCTTCTCTACATTTAGGGAAAAAGCCTGCAGCAGTGTTTTTAAGGTTGAGACACAAAGTGAAAGCAAGCATTACTTTCAGCATACAGTAACTATTCCAACTGGAAATGGGACTGTTGTTTCAAAAGTGTCACAATTTAAAGCGCAACTGTTCCACTTCAACCTCCTAAAGCTGTTTTTCATTTTCTGAGTAGAAAAGGAACATAAAGGGTGGTGTTTAGGATGAGAATTAGAACAAAAAACTGAAAGGCCAGAAAACTTCCTGGTGCTTTAAAAAAATAAAATAAAGAAAACCTTTTAAAATGTTTCTGAGGAATCAGGAATTAATTCCTGGAGGGTTCTAGTTTGACAGAGACACTATTTTATCTCCTCAGTCCTGTGCAGAGGAAATCTGAGCTCATGAGCGCTGCATGGAGATGCCATATGGGAAGCTTTGTAAGCCTCTGGCAAATATCTGTATCAAACATGCACTTGTGTAGCGCCTTCTGCACGCAAAGAACAAAATGGCAATGAATGGAACCTCCCAGCACCAGCGGGAGGCAACAAATTACCTTCTCCACTTACAGATGGCAAAATTGCAAAATTGGATCCACCTGTGCTCCTTGTAGCCTCGTACGACATCTCTGAGGATGTAGTGTGAAATGTTGCTGTTCTAAGCCAGCATTGTGTGTCTGTAGTTAACAAGAGAAGGCTTGGTGACGGGGATAATAAGCCCTGCACCTGACTGGGAGGAATATGATATAGACCAAGCTCCCAGGCCACCCTACTGCCTAGGACTGTCACCCCACAGCTCGTAAGCATGTATACTCTGCAAAGATAGAGAGTCTGGTATTGTGTTTACATGGTAACTCAAGTCTGTATATATTTTAAAACTTCTGTGAGAAATACAAATGTAAATCAGCTCTGATTGTGTACCAGCATTGCAGCATCCTTCTGTATGTGGGGGACCCCTTCTCTTCTCAACACCCCTTATCATCACTCTAACTTGCTGCATTAATAAGCTTTATCTTGGTGGACCATAGACCTGTCATGGCTCAGAGCAAGGAAGCTGGTCTTCAAGGACCAGCGAGCCGGACAATAACCTTTATGGCATTCACCCAGGGAAGGTACATGCTGCAAAGCAGAAATGTAAATCACTTCTTCCCAGGCAGACTGTGAAACAGGGTGACTGTTATCAGGTCCATCCATAATGAAAATGAAAAATGAGAGCATAAGTCTTCCCCTTTTCATATATATCTTTCACACTCAATATTCTCCCTGAGCCTGGAATACTGGAGCATCTTTATTGAGCTTAAAGATAAATTGTACACACCGTTAATTCAGCTTCATAATGCCATTACCAGAGAAGCAATTACAACTATCTAAACTGAGCTTCATGGTACATAAATATGGGGAAGCAGCCTCCATTCACCCTATTGAGTTATTCTGTTCAAAGCTATCCTATCTTCTAATTATTCAGATGCCATGTAGAGTACTATAAATTCTTCCCCCCACACAGCGATTTATAAGTGTTATTTTTTTCCCAGCCATTTTTACAGAGAGGTGGTTGAGATACTGCAAAAATTCCTTCTACAGACTTTCATCGGTTACACCAGTCTCCCTCTCAGACACTACTAATAAATGCTGAATTTAGCAGCCATGTGCACAAGCAAGGAAATCTAACTGCAGGGTTGTTTATTGCCTGGAGCATCCACCGATAACAATAGAAGGGATACAGTCTCTTTATGGAGATCTTACATGCAAGCTAGATTATGCATCCATAGCTTAATTTAGCTCCCTTATGCCTCAGCATTATGATACATTTGCTAATTACATGATCACACGCGGTGTTTTCCCCATTTAACTCCTGCTTCAGTTGGTACATAGGATGCTTTGTGACGGGCAGCTGTTCAGCAATCCTCTTCTTGCAGCTCACCCATGCAGAGGCCCTGTGCTGCTCTGACTAAGCACTGTGCTGCATGAAATGGAGCTAATCGCTTCTTCTTCATGTGCTCTTCTGAAGCATGAGTGGTTGGGAAATTGGAGCACTTCACAAATATCAGCAGTGTTACCCTTCAAGCTCCCTGTGACAAAAGGTATTTTCCCATTTCAGAGGCATGGCTGAAGCTCGTTCAGGTCTTGCATCTGCTGCAATATATGCCTGGCTTTGACCCCCAGCTCCTCCAGCAGTTACTCAGCCTTACCTCAGCAATCCAGTCTGAGGAATGAAAAGCAGATACTTGCTTTACAAGGCGAGTACATGAAGTCTTCTACAGAAAAGCTCTGAAATGCAGCGAGCTCCTAACACCCAGCCCTGGACAGGCTCCAGACTGTAACTCATAGCTTCCTCTGGCTCCCAGTATAGATCACTTTCCCAGAGGAAAGCCAAAGGAAAGCTGACAGATTTTGAGTGGGTTTGTGCAACATCCCCGTATGGAGGGAAACAGATAGCTCCATGAGCCACCAGCCAGCAGAAGAGACCTTGGTGGGGGGGATCAGCTCAGGCAATTAATCTAGTAAAACAGTGAGAAAACTGGTAAGAGGGCTAAACAGCTATACCTTTGCCTGCTCTGCTTGTAAGCACATCTGAGAGCTGAAGTCCTCCTGGCTGTCTAAGCAAGCACAAGTGCAGGTGTAAGACCAGCTCATGCCTCAGCTGTGAGGAAAGGAGAGTGCTTCTGCTGAGGCTGTTCCTATCAGTTCAGTGTTACTGATGTTAATTAAATGTAAACCTGCCTGCAAGCCAGAGCTTGCCCAGACTTTATAGCCATAATGCTACATTAATGACTTCAGATGGCAGGTCATGTCATTAATTGCAGCAAGGTTGAGTGGGTTGCAGCCATAGGTAGAAGTGATCTTTCCTCTATCTGTAACTGTAGAGGAGCAGTGCAGGAACATCCCACAAGGGACAATCAATAGACCGAGACAAATTAGGGCTGGCAAAAGGTATGGTTATTGACAGAATAGTATTTGTGGTAAGAAATCCATCAGTTTCAAACAATCCTGACTTTCAAAGTATATTTGTTATTGGATTTTCCATGCTTTCCGCCCCCAATGAGAAGTTTTGTGCATACCAGGCAACATATACAAATACTATGTGAGTTGGAAATGTTTATTATAGACATTTTTAATTGAGTGAAAGAATCTGAGCACAAAGTAAATGTCTCGCTGCATAATAATCTATGGAATTCAGTGCCACAGGAAGACATGGAGGACTCAAACATTGACGCTAGAGAGAGCAGCTTTTTATACCAACAAGCAGAATAAAGAAATTTAGAACAGTAAACTCCTTAAAAAATTGGTTTGGGTGGAGGGAAGCTTGAAACATCATGCAGGTTGAGTGACTACGGATCTGGAAAAACCTGTCCTATAACTCTATTTTGTGGAAATTCACGTACCGTTTGAAGTGTCCGCTGCTTCAGACTCACTGTGGAAAAATCCATATCTCAGCCTGAATAGGACCCATCTTCCTTTTTGTTAGGCCTATGTAAAATCCCCTTCAGTCTCAATAAATGCATCAATTTATAATGCCAGTGCTGGCTAGCAGCATGAGAACTAACAACATGCAATGTAGTAGTAGCTGTGGCTTTTCTTTCTCCAAACTGGTAGTGTCACCTGCTGTTCGTCTTTCACGTGGTAGCTGTGGCTCTCAGTCAGGGACTGGAAGTCATGGGTTTGATGCCAATTTCTGTGTAACTGAGGATGAAACCTATTGTTCACAGGTTTTAAGAAACACTCATTATGGTGTAGGCAAGATGGATGGGGAAAAAGGCCAAGGGAAGGGGGAAAAAAGGTTTACACAAAAGCTGGGAGTGTGTCCTTTTAGCTTAGGCAGCTGACATTGTGCAATTGCAGAAGGTGAAACTAATGGTATAAAGAGCAAGACTTCAAGCAAGAAGCTGAGTAACAACCCCAGTAGGTGGGAACTCTGCTCCTGACTGCACTCAGGAGTAGTTTTAATGCACTTTGCCATTAATCATTGGATAGAACTAGGAGGAGGGAAGGAACAAACCAGTAGAACACAGCTTAGGACTGACTCTGGCAAGGTCACCTCACACTAGAACACCAGATATCAAGGCCTAGTTATACTGGATGGCATTACTCCTTGGTTCCTTTTCACAACGGTCATTGAGTTGGTTCTCTGATTAAGGACCTTGCAGGCTCACAGACAAATGCTCAGTTCTTGTAATCTTCTTTGCATAGCCTGGTGTTAAGATGTTTTAAATTTAAAGGAAGAAAAAAAGGATAATTTGCATGTTTGAAAACCTTGACATCTTGTCAATCACATGAAGTTGTGCCGTAAAGTGATTTTATCATGGCTGTGGGCTTTGGTCAGAAATGCAGCAGAATGATTAAATTAGCACTTCTGCTTTCACTTACCTTGACCAGAACCATCTAGAAATTTTTGCATGTGCTTTCCTTGTAGGCCACCACACACCAGCACAGAGGTAAACTTCTCAGCTTCTGCATGCTCAAGGCCTGATTGCTGGCCACCTGCACAGGGTGCCTGGCCCCAGGCAAACAGCGCAGGTCTCATCTTGATGGTCCACATGCTGGCAGGTTGAGCATCCAGCCCACCAGGATAATGTGCCACTGCCATTCTGGTACAGAATCCCCGGGCTGGGAAAGAAGAGAGAAATTTCCTTTTAATTTACAGGCAGCTCTTGCCCCCTCCCAGCTACACAGGGTTGGCCTCGCATCTCTCTAAAGAAACAGCCTCCTCCTGCAAGCAACCTCTTGACATTTATTAGCTCTGGAGAAGGAGGCACACACCCTTCCCCACAGGGCTGGGATGGAGCCATCTTACTTGGCTTTGGGGGCTGGAAGCACATTTAAACCTGCCAACTCTGATGAAGGTCCCTGGGCTGAGTCCTAGCACCTGCATTTAATTTTCCTCCAGAGCAGGTGGGGTCAGACATATTTCTGGGTCCTAACAGAGGTTGCACTCCCCTGCAGGGCTTGGGGACACTATCTTGTATGAGGTTTATGCCAGCTGAGTAAATCCTGAAGTAAGCTGTCAATCACCATGCCACCCCAGGGGGGGAAAGGCTGTTTCTGGGTGCATGTAAGGGTCTGCCTCCTGCTGCACACCCCTCTAAGGAGCCACAATCCAGAGGGCCATGTGTGCAAAAATTAAGGATCCAGGTCATGTTGCTGCTTAAACAGAGGGACATCATTTTAAGACCTGCCACTTGTCTTCAAGGGATTATGGCAGTCCAGCCTGAAAGTGCCATGAGCCTCCATCGCCTGCGTGGGGAATGAGGCTGCTGAAGAATTGTAATGAGTAAAATCCTACTTTAGATGCTGAACTAACTAAAATAACACTGTAACATAGGCTCTAAAAGCTGTTCAGTTTGTCTCACTCTGTGGCTGTTTGCAGGCTAATTCACAAAGGCTTTTACAAAACAAATAATACAGCCTAAGTCCCATTCTCATTTACGTCCGCGCAATTTCATTGGAGGTCATTGGGTTGTATGCTCTATCACATTGAGTGTTAACTGGGAAATACACACACACATACAGACACACAAAATAATCAAATGAGTCATACTAAAGCAGAACTATTCCCTGTAGTCTCTAGAACAGTGCTGTTAAACCCTGAGATGGAAGGTTTAACAAAGGCTGGAGACCATTATCTTGCAGTCTCTAACCACTTGCAATTTGCAGTCAGAGTTTAGCTCTATGAGCGCTGCAGGATTTGGCTGTCATCAAACTCTTTTTTTAAATGTTACATTCACTTGAAATCTGACAGAGGCAGATTTTTTGTCAGAAAGCAGATGAATGAGATGCTAACATCTCAGTAATACATGGATTGTTCAAAATTCAGAAGATTTACTGTGAATCTGAATGAAAAGGCATCATTTAATATTTGGCACATCATTAAAGCAGTACCAATTCCCAATATTTTTTGCTTTACATGTATGTGTGTTCAATATAATTACACTTTACCGTGTGAACATTTTTTTGTCATGCAAAAATGTGTAGCCTCATGTGGAACATTTTTATACAATTAATTCAAAAACACACTTAATAGTCTCTTTTTCTTACTTGTATCTTAAATAGCAATATCTAGTCCAAAAAACACAGCAGTAAGGCAAAATATTCCTAGGGCAAGCCAATTTCTTTTGGAAAACAGGAAAACTGTATAGCTGGTTTATGCACATAAATATTGCTTAAGTGTATAATTACATGTAGGAAATTATTTTGAACACAGAAACACAAGAAACATCAAATCAAGTATGATTCAGTAAAGACAGTCCTTCACTGTGCTTTTCCAGGAGGGGAAGCCGTCAATCTTAATCTGACATAGTGGTAGTTTCCAGAAATGAAAGAGAAAGCTGAGAGCAGGATTCATTTCAAATAACTTTTTTTTTATCTAAAAATAAGGTCTCTTGCAAAAGATGTTCACCTCAATGATCTGAGAACTGAGAGAAGAGAACAAGAGGGAAACCCCACCAGGCCATCTTACAATAGGGCTGCCAGATGGAGGATTTTCTCTCAAAGCTACCAGTTCTGATCACTAGCTAGAGAAATAGAGGATTAGATGCACTTTTTTCCCCTTGAAAATTGGCTAAAACTACATGATTAAACCACACCCTGGGATACTTGCCAGAAGCCTCAGAGGGATACCTGTAGAGTGGATCTTGTGCACAGCAGCTCAGCTTTTTGCTAGAGGTGAAATATCACCGTCCTTTCCCTAATCTGCTGGAAACCCCTTTGAACACCACTTTTCAGTTTCCAAAGGACTTTGTTCTTCCACAGGATTTCAGTGGCTTATGTTTGGACGTCTGGCTTCGGCTGGAGTCCTGCGTGGCTGTGTGTTCTGTGGGGGTGCGCTGATTGCTCTGCACAGGTCAGATATAGAATGGCCAATCAAGGTGCCCTGCACCAAATAGGCACCATCTACACAAGCTTGTTCCCTGTTCTGCACGTCAGCCTTACAGAGCTCTACATTTCTTCATCTTTAAATTATTTCCTTGCCCAAACTGATACAAGAAACTAGTTTTGATCGAAGTTTTAAAAATCATTTTTCTTCCTTCATGAGACTGTTCATTACCATGTAGTTTTTTTAATACATTTCCCTCGAGCCTGAATTATCCATCATCTATGCCTTATTTGGGACTGGGTTTGGATTAAATTCTGAGAACAGATAAGATGGGAGTAGGACCATTTGACCTCCAAGCATATGCTTCGGATTAGCTTACCATTACTAACTACCCTAGGTTTAATATCATTAGTCATTTAAATGTTATGACACCATATTAATTATATTTATTGGTTTAAACAGAAGCCAAATGAACATGTCAGTGGAAATTACATCCCTTCAAAAGTCATACCCAGACCCCTCCCTTCTGGCTATGCTGAGGCTGCTTGCATGAACACCCCTGGACAGCACAGCATTGTAACACCCATGATTCCTGGAAAAGCCTTGCAGAAACACCTCCCTGGGCACCAAGCTGGCTGCTCTGGGCCAAGAATCAATGTGCAAGAGTGCACGAACACCAGGATCTGTGCTAACATTAATGCACCCTCATAAACTAGTCTAATCTCACCATATTATGTTGTTCAAACAGCCTAGTCACAGATGCCTTGGTTGTGATGGGGTTATGCCATCCCTTACAGAGAACTGCTTCTCATAGCACATGTGCTTGCAAGTTAGGACTGCGATGTCCTGTTGAGAGGACTTGAGGATGGGCGTAGCTGGGAATCTGCCCACCTCTCATGATGCATTATTTAACAGTGCCTTCTGGAGATGTATTTTTAAGAATTTTTTTTCTTCCCTGATTACTCAATGTATCATTAATGTTGCTTTAGGTAGTACAGCAAAAGGAAAGCTCAAACAGTAGTATTAAGTTTTCTTTGTCAATGGAAAGTGTAGATTCTTGTTTGCTTGTTTTTACATCAATCTTATTAGACCTCTAAAAGGTTTTATAGTTATTTAAGAAGAACGTAGGTTGTAGAGAAATGTAAGTTTATTATACGCTTGGATTAAAAGATTCAGTTTCCCTGGGAAAAATGTACAGACTTCAGCATTCCTTCAGGTTTTCATACCAGGGTATAGGTACGAGCACAGTAAATGGTGCAGGTAATCACAATTCAGGATAGACAGTCAAGGACACTTGATATCTGAAATTTCCTCTTCATTGTTTAGAATAATCTACAAACGTGAGAATAGAGCTCACTTAGCCGTGCCAGCACAATGCTTGCTGCTGCTCGGCAGGAACCGGAGACTGTAGGCACCGGGGCATTCCTAGAGGTATTTATGCCAAAGCCACGAAAGGTGACTGTGAGACCTGAGCTGTTTCTGGACTGGAACACGATCTTTCTGTGCAGGCTTGGTGTAATAAGTATTTTCACACTGAACATTTCTTTATTCTCCTTTGCATTGGCATTTTTCATGCTTTGCATCATCTCTCAAAAGTAATTTGCTCTCCTTTCATGCTCTGCTTTGGATCCATCTATGTGTTTCTGCACTTTTAACTGATTAACTGATGCAGAAATAACTATTATTTGCTACTGCAAGATGTAGGTCCCAATGTTGGACCTATATTTTTCTACGCTTGGTATTTCTGGGTTCTTCATTTTTATTACTTCAAGCCCACATTTAAAGCTTCTTCATGACAATGTATAGGAAGAGTACTAAAACATTTATTAGAAACAATTTCAGCTGCTTGAAAATTAATGTCTGTAAGGGTTTTGCCACCCTGTCTAGCAAAGAAGTAGAGGAGAGGTCCTCTGCCATGGCAGCTCTTACCTCTGATCGAAGCAGTGGCAATACATCCATGGAAATCACTGGCACAGCAGCACGTTCTCGCATTGTAAATACAAACAACCAACAAAATGCTTTACAGTTTTACACAACGAGTTCATGAGATGCACGTGGCAAATAGCTCCTATTAATGGTGAGGAAGCAATGTGTGAAGCTCCTGTGAACTGGTGAAAAAATAGACTGAAAGAAATTGGCAGCGTTGCAGTATTGCTTGATTCGCATACTTAAATATTCGTGTCCTCTGCACTTTCCCAGCAAGAATACATAATGTAATCAGGAATAAAATGCAAATTTTTAGCTAAGGAATGTAACTAGATTTGAACAAAAGGTGCCAGAAGTAACTAGTGTGATGTTGTGCTAGGACTGACAGAAATACTTGTGGTTTACAGCACTAATTCCATGTGATCTGTTTTTCTGTTGGTTTGGGATTTTGTTATTCTCATCTATTAGGTATTATTGAAACCAGGTCACATTCAATGTTGTTGCAATCTTTCTAACTGTTCTGGGAAAAAACAGTGCCATTTGTACATATGGCTGAGGGAGGTGAATATGGAGGATGAAGTGAAAGGAAAAGATGGTGAACGTCATCTGTAGAAGCAGAAAACTTGCTCTGTATATGCCCTAGAAATGTTTTAAAGCTTACATTTTAGAAGCACCTTTTCGGCTGATGTATGCTCTGTTCAGTCTTTAAGATATAACTGTTAGTGTCATTAGCCAAATTCCCATTGATTTGGCATGTGAATCAAAACAAAACCATGGAGAGATTTGCTCTTAAGACAATTGCTGTAACTACCTGCCCTAAAAGATGCACCCTTTTTTTCACACCAATTTCTGCCATCCATTTTCTCTGAAGGCTTATAGGGAACAGAGGGATTTTTTTCAACTCCTTGTTTTACTAGTCTGGGATGGTGAAATGTTTCTTGAAATTAGTATGGGACCCACAGAGAACTGTATTTGGGGGATCTAAAATGAAGCTCTCAATATTTGCTAAGCTTTAGGCACAATATTGCCTTATTTACAAGGGATATTCCTTGTAAAGCACTGGAGGACACTCTTTTCTCTAGCATGCCATTATTCAGCTTGCTTTTGCTGTTGCTACCACTTTCTGATCTAGCATTCCTTTTACATGAGACATTTCTATTGAAGTTAATGAAAAATAGGGGTGTTCAAGGAAAGGAGCTCTATTTTCATGTTTTAGCATAAAGATGCAAATTAGAACCAGTATTAAAAACCTAACAAAAATGGATAGAATTGTAAAGCAGAGTTTGTATTGGATAGAAGTAATTTGTTCTGACGTTTTGAATAAACATTACAAATAAATCAGGATATTTATTATACATACTGCTTACTGTTGAATAATCTGGCAAAAAGATAGCTGCTGTTGTGGAATAGCTTTTTAGTTAGCGCTTTCAACAACAGTTTTGAGCTGACTTTAGGAAATCACTACAATGTCCTTCCATGATGTTTATGTAGAGGTCCTGCGGACAAACTGGGAGGAGGTATGCAATAAGATTATGCTCAGCTCCTTAATAGGTAAAGCAAAAACCAGGTGTCTAACTGTGAATCCAGGCTCCTGTCACAGCAGAGATCTTCTTCATGTAGAGAGTGCCGTTGCTTACCCTAAGTGGATGCATCCTGGCTGGCCAGCCGAAATAATCCTCTGGTCTCCAGCAGCCGAGCTGATGAGACCTCCATGGGCTATCACAGGAATTATGACAGTTCCGTGAGTTACAATCCTGAGTTCAGATATCACGTCTGGAACTGAATTTCACTTCAGGAAATAGTATCTTACATATGACCTTATAAAAGGGCAACTCAAGGGCTACTTCCGGTTGGAAGCTTTGTGACGAAATTAGCACTTTCTGTAGTCATGAAAGTAGTGCCTACTCTTTCTTCTATATCTGTGGGGCTGAGCCTCTCTGCCTGGTTCTGTCTGCCATGTGGCACTCTGCCTAGCTGCCACCGCTCAGTCAGGGTTACTTCTTTCAGGTGTCTCCTTGCGTGGACTCCCAACTGGTCCAAGAGGCTGAAAGGAAGCCCCTTTCCATACCATGTCATGTACTGAGTTACTGAGTGTTTCAGAGGTTTACAAATCCTTGTTTAAGGTTTGCGTCCAAAGGAAATAGAAGGTCTTATATTTAACTCTGGAATAACTCCTGGAGACAATCCAGACTGAAGTAAATGGAAAAATAAATCATTTAGAAAAAAAAATAAAGTATTTACAAAATCTAATCTGTAAGTGGACTTTCAGTCTGAGCTGTTCTTATGTGAATTTAGCCAGGAAAGAAAACATGTAAATCTCAAGGGAGGTGACTAATGTCAGCATAGGTCTGTAGTTTAGGGCCTATAGAAACTACTCTCCATGCTGCCTCTGCCTGAAATGTAGTGATTTATATACAAATGGTACTTATGACAAGCAAGATAAGATCTTAAGTATACAAAAAGTGAAAGGGAATGAATTGTTACAGTAATGTGAGGTGGGAAAGAGAAGAGGCTGACTAAAAAATTAGTTTACTAAGATAATTTTTACTTTTTTAATTACTGAAGAACTTAAAGTTTTGGGAGATGATCACTGATAATGGTTGTTGAATTATAGACATGGATGTTATCATAATGTAAGAGCAGGCAACCCGTTGCTGAAACATCAGCAGTCCTCCCTAGCATATGTTACAACAAATACAATCTATCCTCTTTGTTTTGGTTCTTTGTATTTATCCTAAGTGTAACAGCTTCTGGATGGATGCAGTTTCAGGGGAGCCCTGAGCCTTGCAGCTGTCTCAGCTAGCACTGAGGAGATGTCAACTTAACAGTTAAGTAGAGAGTCTTGGAGACTTATGTAAAACATCACACTTTGTAATTTTCTTCCATGCCACTCCTTAGGCAAACCTCCGAAGTGATTCTTGTATTCCTGCAGCCCTTTTTTGAACCAAGGGAAGTTTTATCTGACTCAGAACTAAGGACTTAGGATCCTTCCTGCCTAGGGTAAATCCTGACCACACCGAGGCCGATGGTACTGATGTTCTTGGTAGTCTTTTTACCAGGAAATATATCTCTTGGAACACAGAAAACGAGCTAACTGTTCCCCTGAATTGTGGAGCAAAAGGAATGTTCCTTTCAAAGGAGTGGTATGGAGTTGGAACCAAGATTATTTCTGGGAGAAAATCTGTGCTCCTTTAGCCACTACTTTACAGCTAAAATCTATTAGAGACATGCAAATATAGCTAAAATATTAATGGCAAGGTAGGGTATGTTTTAGTTTGTAGATCAAACACGAATTACATAATAATTGCATAGCAATTACAATAAAATTACTGTTCACTATTCCATGTTACCTGCAACCAGTAATCAGTATAGGCTGGTTCATACATGACAGTGTTATTACAGCCTAGACTCAACAGAGTTGGTGTACCTGGGTACCCTGAGTGATCAGGAATTAACTCAGTCATAGAGAGAACCCCCAACTTTTAGAGTTGGTGTGTTCAGAGAAGTACAGCCAAAGTCCAACTATAAGGTAATTGCAGTACAATTCAAGAGAAGGTTGAAACCACTGCATGATGTAGCCTCAAACCAAAGTTTTGTAATGTTAAATAATGATAATGTAGTTAGAAGACGCAGAAATCTTTATATATACATTTACTTCATGGCTAGAGTACAAAATGCTAGTACAAGTAGCCATTTCCATGTGTTTGGAAAAAATTCCCTTAAACACTATCAGTTCTCTGAGTACTTAATATAGGTCTGCAAATTCAGGTTTGAAAACCTGACCACAAAGTGTATATAATTTGTATTTGCATTTTTTCCATGTCATTCCACAGTCTCAGAATGGGAGAACAAAAGCCGAGGAGGATAGTAGCAGGCTTCCAGATGAGTTCCGAGGCCTGGGAAAAATACCAAAATAATAAACTAAGTGAAGAAGGGCCTTATGTGATCTACCGTGTCTCTCAAATAGTGTTATGCAATGACTTCTCCCTCCAGCGCTAACCTTTGTTTGAATCACAACATATCATTGTGAGATATTCCCTCGTGTTTTAAAAGCTGCAAGAAAGAACTCTATTATTATTTACCCTCCCTGTTGAAATGGAACAGTTTCCAGGCTGACTTTGTCTGGCTATGGTCTCCAACCATTGGATCATGTGTCTTTCTCTATTAAATTCATATGTTGGTGGCTGTTAAATGACTTCTGCATTTAGGTTCTGTTACACTGTGATAAAATCACCTCTTATCCTTTTCTTGGGTAATCAAAATAGATGAAAATTCTAGATTTTCTCACCAGAAGACATTTCTCAAAATTGAGCATTCTTTCCTGGCTCTTATAAAATTTCCAGATACAGCAGTATAGCATCCTATATCACCATACCCACAGCCTCTATGGACCCCCTGGGGACAGGGAAAAGCAGTGCCTTGCCATTAGTTATCCTGCCCATTGCCCCCAGGGCACTGAACCTGGCCTGGCCCTGCCACCAGGGCATGGTAGCAGCAGGGAAAAAACAGAAGCTGGAAACATAGACCAGCCACCTGAGAAACAGAAGTGGCAGCTCCATTACCACTCATGGTGAATTTTGTATTTTGAAGTAATAAACATCATGTACAACAAAATGATGTTATTTCCTTACTCCTCCTTCACATTTGTCTGTTTATTTAGTGATGGATGTGATTTGGCCTTTCAGCTATTACATTGTTTTTCTTATCTGTTACAGCTACTAAATCCACCTAAAAGCCACTCCTTCCTCCAATGTGACCTCCCTCCCCCTTGTAAATGGGATTTATTTTCTCCTGAAGAATGACCTTGCATTTGGTTGTGTTGAAACACGCATTGAAATGACCTCCCCCCCCTTCCAAGTGACCCTGATCTATGCCCATCATCTGTTCTCTCTTCATTGCTTTCTTTTTATTTGCTACAAATTCTGTCAGCAATGATTTAATATTTTCTTCAAGATCATTATTAAAGATATTGAATGGGAAGAGAGCAGCTCCCTGGAGGCTTCTGCTCAAAAAAACCTTAGCGACTGCAAGCGCCTTTCTGAGATCTACCAACTGAGCAATCCTTAATCTTTTTAAAATGAGTCTGCATTGATTTTCCTGTACAGCTAATTTTTATAAGAATTTTATGAAGGTCTTGCTCTAGTGCCTTATAGAAGTTGAGCAACTGAATCAAATCTGTGAAGTCACAAAACTTTTGAGGTAGATTATAAAAATTACGGAAAGATACTATATTGATTGAATCACTTGCTCTTTTGACTCCTTGCTGATTGTTTTCCCTGCCAATCTTCCTGGATTTGACCAGAGACCAATGTCAAAGAAAGCTTGTTTGTAACCTTGCAAGTAGGGTTTTTTTGATCATTCTAGGATTTATTAACATTAATAATTCAAACAGCCCATTGTTAATTCTTATAGGTGTGAGTTATCCAGTCTTGCAGAATCAAAGCTGTCTGAATGGACACGTAGGAGGGAGTGTCCTCTCCACTGTGCCAGTCCCCATGGCCAACTCAGGCTGACATCACCTCAGCTCCTTGGTACCCGAGGGAAGCGCTGCTTGAGTGCTTCAGCCTTTTGCACTTTGTGATCGATGATCCTGCCAACCCTGTCTAACAGCAGATCTGTGTTGTTAATGGGATTTCATTTCATTTGCTCCTTATGTATGTAAATAACTCCTCTTGGTTAGCCTTACTCTGGCTGGCTTGTAGTGCCTCTTCTCTCCCATACCAATTACTTATATTTCCACAGTTTCATATTTCTGCCCACTGCTATCAGTATAATCTTGGTTTTAATTGCATTTCTACCTCCATTGCATCATTTAATGAAGAGAGGCATTTCTTCTCCAAGGAATTGAGGAGTCTTTGCACTGATATGGATGATTAGGCATTGCTGCTCTGCTTTCTGCAAAATTTGCTTTCTCTCGACCTGAAATCAAGGAAATATCCACTGGAGCACAGAATTGGGCATATCTAAGACAGTGTCTTTTTGGTTCATGGGCTGTGCAGTCAGCTCTGTCCCTGTGGCTCCAGCATTGAATTTCCTCAAGGCTTCTCAGCAGGATGGACAGATTGAATGTAAAGTGGGGCTGCTGCTGCTGGAGGGAGGGCAGAGGTGGAGTGGGATCTGGGATGATTCCTGGGGGAACCTGGCTGCCTCCTCCAACCCCATGTGAAAGGGAGGGAGAGGCTTCAAGGTAGTGACAGCTTAATGACTGCTCTTGCTTATCGCTATTCTGATGACAATATCAAAAAGCTCTCTCTTACTTATTTTTGCGTCATTTTTTTCAGCTTTGGGAAAGTGTTGTCTTTGAATGAGTAAGCATATGTACTGCTGATGAAAACTGTACCTGTTAGCATACAGCAAGTAAATGATCATGAGCACTTGTATCTACATTGACTAACTGACACATTTGTGTTTACATGAAATATGGAGTTATTATTATTACAACTACTAAGTGTTGTATTGCATTTTGATAGAGAAATCGGTACTGCTACAAGATTCACTGTCTAGAAAGAGTGTATTTGGCTAATAGGTAAAGAGGAAGAGATTTTGGTTTTGAGCAAACACTAGGTGTTATTGATAGTTTCTAATGTACTACATGTACATATACTAGATGTATGATGGAGTTTGTATCTGAAAAGCCAGATGCTGACATTTGCTTGTGGTATTAAGCAATCCTCTGAGGAGAAGAGAGCTGGACTCGTTGATCCTTATGGGCCCCTTCCAACTTGAGATTTTCTGTGATTATACAAATAATGGCTGATAAACTGGCAGAGGAGTTCTCAGAGATACTGTTTGTATTAAATGGTGTGTAATTTAACACATTTTACTTTACCTGCCAGAGTCTAATTGATCTTTTAATACAAACTTTGGATATTATAAACAAATGTTCATAAATATTAGTTTCAAAAAAACTAACTGCAATTTAGTGACCCATAGCTCAGTCTAGTTTTTCCAGTTTCTCAGCTGGACCCTGAGTGCTGGTAGGGAATTTATCCTGGGGTTCAGGGGAGACAGAGCCCTACTATGTGTACATTTTGGTGCAGTGGATGATAAATACCATATAAGAAAGGACAGGATGTGCCACTGGGTAGCCCTTTCATCATTGCTAATATTATGGAAACTAGATCAAATACAAAGAAATGAAAAATTGCAAACCCTTCATATCAGAGATGGGGCAGTATAGCTTGTACGCAAGATATAAGTGATGTTTTTCTCTTTAGTGGATTCTTTGTTATCATTGGGATCAATTTAGGAAAAACATGGATGTTTGTAACCTGGAATATTATTTAGGAAATACCAACTAAACTGTACTGAGTTTACTGATTAGCCATGAGTTCAAAGTGGCATACACAAGTTGGGGCTGAAGAAGCTTGCACAGCTACGAGACCTTAAACCAATGTGTGATGTTTCAGTTCTCCCTTTTCCTCCAGTCCATCAGGGTCCACTGAAGAGATGCCAAAATTATGCATAGGCACTGAGGTTATTCAAAGAAATTTCCTTTAAAACACCATAACTCAAAGAAGGCAGCTTTATAGCTATGAATATCATCTGAGAGACTAATACGCACTTCTATGCAAGCATCAGTCAGTGGCATGTACAACAAAGCAGAGGAAACTAAATCTAGACTGAAAGCATTTTGTTAGCAACTTTGGTTTTTATTTAAATTTCCCCATAGGACTTCCACACCATATGTGGAAATAAAATCCATGCATAAAACTGCATATTCCTGTGCAGTTTATCAGATACTTGACATCTCAATCAACATACTAATGTACTTCCTGAGACAACACTTAAGCATTTGCAAATATTTCCTTTTGATTGCTTTTGTTTTCTTCCAGTGAAAGAAATCTTCCTCTTGTGGCTGTTCTTCTTATCCTGAGCATGTAACCCTCCCTGCCCCCTTAGGGTCTACGCAAGCACAGTCCTATCTTCCTAGAAATGCAGTTACTCTGAAATTTATTTTCGATGGCCTCATACTGGGAGTGTCCAGCTTCTCAGGAGCATCTCTTTTGGCTTTTAGCCTTGAGATTTTAAAAGGGGGCCCTCTTGAGTGTAGGAAAAGCTTTTCAGAACAATTGAAGAGTTATTTCATGTCTTTGTTCTGAGATCTGTTGGTGGAGAGGAATCTATGCCATTCAATTTATAGAAATAGCAACAACAAAGTCTACAATCTGACTTGAGGTCTCCCCGAGTACATAAATGTTAAAAAATGAGGAAAGACTCTGTTATCTGTCTCTAAAGGAAAATAACAAACTCTGGACTATGTACCTGTAAGAAAACTCTCTTTCTCTGCTTCCTCCTAGGGAGGAGGAAGCACAGAAAAGTGACTTCATGCATTCTGCCTTCTGGAAACGGTTCATGACTGGTGTATCACTCAAACTGTGCTTGGACATTGTCCATGAAAGTACCACTTGGCATGGGCCAAATCCATGCTGGGTAATGTGTCAACTCTGTCTACTCAGGTTGATAATCACAGGCCCGTGCGCTATCTGTCACCCTGCTTCATTTGATAGAATAGACATAGCCCCCAAATCTCATCAGTACCAATTTGCAGGGAGCTAGTCAGAGCATCTTGTCTCAACAGCTTGCTGGAGGAGCTGGGTGTGAGAGATGTAATGTTTTATAGGGGGAATAAAGAACCTAGTCCTGCCAACACTTGGCCCTGCTCCCCTAGGTCAGCTGCTCTGGGGCTTGCAGAGGAGCATGCAGAAATCCTGGACAGCAGGGTAGAGTTTTTATTACCCCTTATTTGGGGTGGTTGCAGATGCACACGATCGCTGTGCTAATGTGTAGATAAAAAAGTCTTCGTGTTACACCATCATATTTTCCTTATATATCTTCCTCAGTCTGTAACTCTCACTCTCTCTCCTTCCATCTGTCTCTAGACATCGCTTACAAGGGCTGGAGCATCAAAATTTTGAACACGACAGTTCCCAAGCATACAGAATGTCAGGAATTTGCAAAGACCTATTGGTACAATGAATCCTCTCCCTGCCAAGGTAGCCACACTAACAAGATGACAAAGCGAGCTATTTGGAAGGTGAAAAATCCCCTAAACATAACAAAGCTCTTCGTTTAACCCTGCTGGAGCTCAGAAAGATTCCACAATCTGGGCTGACTAACTCAGCACAAACGCTAATGAGCAGCTGAGAAGGATCTCTCCCCAAGAGAGTTCATACCCTCAGCTCTAAGCAAATTCCAATCCTACCAGTACAGCAAAGGCAAAAAAAACCCATCACAGGCACAAACAAACCAAAAGCTGGGCAAAGGGCCTGAGAACACCCTAAGATCATCTCTCCCTCTGGAGGAAGTGCAGTCTAGTTCTCATTTAGCTCTTGCTATTTTCCCTTTCTAGGTGCCCTCTGTCCCTGTGCTCCAGAGCCATGCTTTGACACTTCTGTCTGACCAGTTCCTTTGCTCTGCAGCTCCTTCACAGCCCTAAAACCTTGGGGACTTGAGCATTAAGTGTGCTGAGCCCAGAGAACTCTTCAAGATGCACAAGCTGCTGAAGCTCACGTCTTGCCAGCATAGCAAATTCTGTGGGCCCTTTGATTTACAGTTTAGTGGTCCAGAGGCAGAATGGAATGTGAAGACAGAACAAAACTGACTCTTCAAGAGTTACTCACAACTTTAGGCAGCGTGTGCAAGGTCTGGCTTCCCACAGAATATATGTCTGTACCAGCGGTGTGTCTTTTTCCTTACTCTTTCCCTCATCCCTCAGTCTAAATCAGAATCTCTGAGGATCTCATAGTATCCTTACTCAGCCTGCCCCCTTATTTCCATCCCCACCTTGTTAAAGACGAGCTGCTGCCTTTGGCTGGCATGTGGAAAGGAAAGGAAAAGAGAGAAAAGAGAGAGTTTGTGTTTCACGTCAGAGATAGAAGGGTAGATAGAAATCCAGGGTGGAGGTCTGCCATCCAGACCTGCCAGCAGGTTTCAGGAGGCCATCCCTGTGGCAGGGTGAGTGCTGGGGTATCACACCAAGCTGGAGGTGAAAGAGCCCAGTTATTTGCTTGACACTGGAGGGAAGAGATGGAAATGTTGGATGGCAACAGGAGCAGATGGAGTCAGGCGAGGCTCAGTGCTGAGGTCAGCCATGGAGTGCAGTTGTGCTCCTGATCACATTCCAGCAGGTCTTGGCTCTGACTGCAGAGCCATCAGCCTGGCCCTGGCATGAGTCACGGTGATGGCTGTGCCTGTAGAAATGCAGCCAGGGACCTGCAGCACTAACAAACTAGAGCTGACTGAAATCCAAGTTTTCTAACACAGGCTTGCTGAGCAGTCCCACTGATCTCAAATACCCATGGGCTCTGGGCCTTGGGGGCCAAAAGGGGCCCTGGTGAGAGCAGGATGTTTTCAGGAGCTTGAACAGACAGGATGCCAGCTAAGCATCCCTCCCATAGTCTCTTGGTATCTGGATGCAAAGCAGCTGCCTAGCAAATAACTTACAAATTCTGTCCTTAATTATGTTCCTGGCAAGGTGAGTTGCTGCAGGAGTTGGATTTTTAGAAGAAAACTATCAAGGTTAATTTCAACTGTTTTCAGATAAATAATGAGCATGGATAATAATTCAAACATTTCTGTGAGACAGACCAGTACATCTGAACTGCCCAAGAGCATCCAAGGCAATGGTGATGATGGAGAAAGTCACCTCTTTTTTTTCAGTTTGGGGGCAACATTAGGAAGCTGTGCTGCTGAGGCAGAATATTGATTCTATTTGCACTGCTCTCACACCCCAGAGAAGGGGATGCTTCATAGTGACAAGCGTAATTGTTTTTCTGATAGGAAAAAAAAAGAATTGTTTAAAATACCATAATAATTTTCCTGCTCTTTTGTGCAGGAAAAATGATCAGCTCATCAGGTTTTGTTTTGCATGTTCACAACTATCTGAAAATGAAGAGGTGAAGTAAACAATTCTTACAAGCATTTCTGGATTTTCAGGAAGTTCTTTTTCCAATAGCTACTCATTACAAAACTGGAAAAAAACAGTTTTCTAAAATCCCAGAAGTGAAAAGTGAAACTGCCTTTAAACATGTAAAATTAAAATACTTTATATCTTCAACAGTTTAAAATCACAGGATTTGCATTTAGTGTTTTCAAAAAGATAAACATGTATTTTGCATTTTTTGATGGCATGTCTAGTCAACACAATCCTCTGCAGTTAAATGAGAAAAGGTCTTTAGACACTGAGGCAGAAAATTTGCACTCAGTTTCTCTCAAATGGCAGTTAGATAGTATTCAGTAAAATAATCTGTCCAGGTAAGATATATATGTATATAGCGCCTGTAAGCACATATAGCTAAGATATGTCTTAACTAGAGATACATTTCTGTATGCATTTATAAACAATGTACACAAAAATCTGTTTAATAAAGAAGAAATGAACCAAATAAAATGATTGAGGAAACAATGAAATTTTAGTGCTGATGTGAAAAACTTGCCCATTGTTTTACAAAACATCCAAATGGTTGTCTATTGTATTGTGATGCTTGGTCCTTTCTGGTCCCTCTGCTTAGTACTGGTGCAGAGAAGTGGTGTGACTTGATGAGTGAAGACCTCAGTTCAGCTCAACTCAACCTCTATTCTACTGTCTGACTTCAGCCCTTCCACTTATTCTTCCAAGGGGAAGAAAATTCACAGCATCTGCTTCTAGACATTAGCTAATTTGGGCTGTGAACTGTGTTCTGGGGCATGCCACCTCCATCTCCATTATCTAGATGTGAAGCCTGGGCCTAAACTGAGATGATGAGATTAATAACATGATGTACATCCATAAAATGGTTGAAATTATACTAATTTTCTTTATAAAGTGCTTTTTATTTCTATGAGAAAATGTGATTATTATTATTTGCAGTTATTGGTACAGGGCAGAAGGTTCAAAACGTCGTGTTTCATTTAGTAATGCAGGAAGCACAAGGCTCCTGCAAATATGAGGAAATACCATCTATTTATCTAACTTACAATACACAAATTTTGAAACAGCACTGCTGCATAAAAACACACAGGAGGGAGATAAGGGCACATATACTTGAACCCCGACAAGAGGAAGACAGGATACATCTGAGAAAATGAACGGAGATGTTAAAACTCAGAAGCCTCACAGACATCTGCTAACTTGAACATGCAACTGGCAGCTATCACAGAGCTGTGCTCTCATGTGGTTCTTGGCTGCTGCTTGCCTGTGTTTTCTAATTCCAACATGCCTCCTCACTGTTTCTCCTACATGAGCTGGCAGTGGTGTCAGAGGCAATCATGTCAGTGCACTGTAGACCACTTTTTTGCTTGTGAAGAGCAAGTTATTTTGATGGATCATGTTGCTTAAAATAAAAATGCAGGCTTCATCCATAGAAAGATTTATATTTTGTACTGGGAACATTGGGACCATGCAAAGGTTCAGTTGCTTTCATTGTCGGTTGATGAGGTCCATAAGAAAGTGCAACGGATAGTCCCAAAGTTCAGGGGGAACAGCACTAAAATGTCATCTTTCTTCAGCAGTTACAGAAATCAGTATGACAAAAAACAGACTTGCAAACCCCTCCCAACCTGGGCTCACATAGGCTCTCAGTAGAAAGCTGAAGTAGGTTATAATGAATTATCAAGGATAAACAAGCTCTTGCAGCCTGCTATTGACATGGATCATTTGCTTTAGACAAGACTTCGAATTTTTGATAGTGATGGAGAAGAGTTACCCTTCTCCCCTGATATGTAGAAGCACCTCTTTTTGTGTCATCCTCTAACCAGAGTGGCATGCACCCTGGCTCCTGTTCTTAAATGAACTCCACTAAAAAGACTGTAAAAGTTCTGACTAAATACAACTCACGTCTGGGGGGTCTTTTCCAATCTAGTAATTCTGTGATTCTGTGTGATTCATAAAAATCCCTTCCCATGCATTCGCTTTTGCCATTTCCAGGATGTGCCTGGCAGCAGAGATGCTGCAGACCTCAGTGCTTCTCTTGGGGAGGAGGAGCAGGGTAGAAGCTGCAAGCCACAGGAGGCTTTACTGCACTCAGCAGAAGCGTGGGAATGCTCTGTCACTCTCACTCAGCCCCTGGCCCCCTGTAGCTTGTGCTGCTGCCCAAGAGTGATACCTGCTCACAATTCTCACTGCTACTTGCAAACAGCCCTGGCAGGAAGTTAAAAGTCTCGCTTTGTGATAGCTGGGTATCTTGTCCCTGGAGGTCTTCCTTCCATAATCCTCCCCATGGTAGCTTCTGCAGCACCTTCACAAGTTATTTCACTTGTTGGTGGTCTTTGAGTGAGTGAGGATGGCAGCTGAAACAGAGCCTGAGGAGAATTTACTTTTCCTTCATTGCAAGGCGTTCCTGCTCTCAACAAATGTCCCCATGATTAGAAAGACCGGGTCCTTCTTCTAGAAACTGAGTCCAAACTCCAGAGAACAGTATTGTGGCTTTAGTCGTTTCCTTGCGGCTCTGGGTTGACTAGTAGTGGAAGGAAAAGTTGGCTGTAAAAATTTCTAAAACTATTCTTTTATCTTGCTTCATCTCCAAGATTCCAGGGAGACTGCAGCTCTGCGCCTGCACATGGACCTCTCAGTACTCCTGTTTGCTCCCTGTGCTGCATGTGTTAGTTTACAGGTGCTTCAGAGAGGCAACCCATCCTACTTCCTCCTTAGGCAAAGCATGGGAGCTCCTTCCACGGTACTGTCATGTAGCACCAGCAGCAGCAGTCCAGAAGCTGGTTTGGCATCACTTTGCATCACTTTGAGAAGACCAGAACCCAGCAGCCTGTTTTATTTTGCTGGCACATGAATTTGATACTCCCCTTGCAGCAGAAGCCAAGTCTCTTCACTGCTTTCTGCAGCACCCGGAGGAGGCATAAACTCCATGTTTTCTGTTTCAAGAAAACCCAGTACAACTCTGAAGGATAACAGGTAACAACGTGTGATAACATGCCTGTAGGAACAAACAGACTAATATTAAATACAAATTTTAAGTCATTTTAAAACTGCTCTGTGCATAACTTCTAGTCTTTGTGGTTGATAATAGCCATGTGTTTCATGGGTCTTATTTTCTGTAATACGTCTACCTTGTGGGCTAACTATACTTTGCCTATAACTTTCATTTTCTTTATATCAAAGGACCTATTTCATGGCATTAATAAAATGCCCTTCTCACTGCCCATGAAACAAACTCCTAAACCCAAAGTGCAAAAACCAGCCACCCTCCTGCCATTATTCTTTAAGCTGGGAATGATATTGCTCTCCTGGAGCCCACCCTACTTCAGGGTTTGATTTTCAGGTGAAAAAGAGTACCTGAACAGTTTCAGAAGTGCCCACACTGTTCAGAACAAAGGAAATGAGTCAAATGCGTCAGTGTACCAAGTGTATAAAATAACCTGACTTGTAAGGCAGCCTCTAAATGTGCTCTTTCGACATGTCTCTCTGCCATCCATGGCATGCACAGCAACAAGATGCAATTCCATGAGTATGTCACTGCATTAATGCAGGAGGAAAACAAACAGAGAGAAGCCTGTTGGGCAACCTCCTGTGCGCGACTGGGAATCTTACAGCAAAATGCTGAAACACCTTTCAGGAAAGTGAAATGCTATAATGAATATATCAAGCACTTGTGACAATTGTGTCATTCAGAGCATCATCACTTAAAGCTCCCAGGTCTTACATTCTGCAATATGCTTACCTTGTGGATAGGATTGAACCCAGCAGTGCTCTGTGGCCTTCAGTGGGGTCAAATAATTGTAAAAAAGCATACCTCATGAAGACAATCTTCTCCATTTTTATTGCTTCTTTTTCATTTTACCTCTGGTTAACTCCTTCTTCAAATAAAGAGATAGCAAATTAACTGTGTTCAGTGATTAAATCAAAGATCACCATAACTCAGACAAATCATGCTCCATGAAACTTCTTCAGTCTGCAAATCATAGCCTTCCCTCTGGAAATTGGTGTCTGCTAATGTAAAGCCAGTCAGTCTGATTAATTGTGACTTTGAGCAGTGGGCAGTTTTGTGCTTGTCTTTATGCGTAAAGGTAAATGTCAGCAAAATGACTGGAGCTTTGGGTGTTACTTATGTATTTGATGAGCCCCTTATACTCTCCCTACCAAGAGTATTGTAAACGCTTGACTAGATTTATCAGTTGCTTTATAAGGAGCAGCAAGAAACCCAGATTAAAGGTTGCTAAGTTACAAACCAGATAAGACATAGGCGTATTTCCAAATTTATACAAACACCATGCCTAAATTTAAGAGAAGCGTAAGAAGTGGTCTGAGCTCAAGAATAGGTTAGCATGCAAGATGGATTTCTCTCTCTATTTCTCTGCATGGCTTTACTTCCAGTGATATTTCAAAGGGGCATTACAGCACTCAGAACCTATTACAACATGCCAAGTATGAGAGAAATAATGCCTAATGCACAGCACGGGGGCTTTTTAATGGTAATACAAATATTATGCAGCATTTCCCTCCCCAAGTCAAGCTGTGCTTGCCTTGAATACAATCCTCCTACAAATACAAACATGTACATCCTGGGTGCAAAGGCTCTTGTTACAATGGGGACAAAGTAGAACTGTCTTCACACACAGATAACATAGACATTAATCCGACGATTGAAGAAATGGGATTTTGAACTGTGCAAATTCCAGTTCAAAGGAGGATTCCTTCTCGGTATAGATGTCTTTGTTATCAGCCCATGTTTAGCTAATAAATGGTTTATTAAAAATGGCAAGGCTGTGAATGGCTTACACACACATTACTTGGTTTGGAGCTGTCCAAAATTACAGCTTACAGCACTTGAGAAGCTGTTCAGAGGCGCTTGCTGCACCGCACAGGGAAGCAGTACATGGAGAGACGCAGTTTTTCTGTAGGCAACACCTTTTCAGCCTATGTAAGTTCCTAGGTTTTATTTTGGTCTCATAATATTAGTAGGTATTATCACAGATGGCTGTGTTCTGAGATCTCTGTTTTCTAGTGAGAGAAAATGCTACTGAATTGTTCACCCCCCAGAATGGAGGTGAAACCTTTTGATGTAAGTGCAGGTATGCAGCCTGTGTCTGGCTCTCTGCAGCCACGTGGCACCCAGCTGTGAGCCCAGCACACTTCCCTGACAAAATGTGTGCTACAGAATCCTACAGTAGGGGAGAGAAAAGGTACTATTTTAAAATCTTGTAGAGAAATAAGTCTAAAATAGTTACATATAAGTTTGTCTGCAGAAAGTCTAACCAGAGACGCTTACCAGATTATTTCCTCTAAGTATCTAGTATTGTTCAGAAAAAAAGAAAAAAAGAAAAGCTTTAATTGAATTCCACCTGCTTGTGGCATGATGTATTGAAAAGGCTCCAGCAGGGGCTGGCTAGCTGTTTTAAGAGAAGCACATTGCCCACAGGCATTTTTCTCATGCCCAACTCCATATGCAGTGCAAGGTCCACCAAAACTAGGCAGAGTTCTGCTACACCATGTTGATGCCTCCAGGAGATTTCCAGAAAAAAGGTCAGCTGGGGCCTTCTGGCTTCATTCTGGTAGTTAAACACAGAATAATAACCTGACTTCCAGACCATGGATGCCACTTAGCCTGGCTCTATCATTACATGGAGCTCTGCAGCATAATGTCTTAATAAAGGCAGAAAATTGTTGTCAGGCTGTACTTTCTTCTTCCCTTTTCTTTTTTTCTTTAAAGTATTTTAATTTACATGAAAGAACAACAAAACCCAACCTGAATACCATCCATTCTTCTATTTAACTACCAGCTCTGTGTTTCCAAGAAGTTTAAAGGTAAGATTAATTATCATGACAAGAGTAAGGAAGCACAAAATAGGGCTTTTTTTCTAGCTGGGAGCCAAAAAGGTGCTCTGAAAGCCTTGGCAGGCAGGGTCGTAAGATTCACATTAATTCATTTATAACAAGAAGAAAAATAGCATAGCACTACATCATCTAACAGAAATTGTGGTCACTACTTGGCCTATGATCTGTCTTTGCCCCTGTCTGCTAGCTGGAGAGAGACTACCAGGGTCCAGAGTCCTGTATTTTCAGCATTGATTTAAATTCAACCTTATCACAGGTTCTAAATTTACGTTAGCTTCCAGACACAGTGGGAAAAGTGTTCATTGGAAACAGACTGCTTTCATTCTGAAATGCTTTTCCTAGTTACACATCAGATTTTTTCCTTCTTCTTACAGATCAGTCTTATCATACTCTGTAAAGGTGCCCTTCCCATCATTTTTTTTTATTTTCTTTGACATGAAGCCTGTCTGACTCCTTAGATTTTAGAATTATGTCCTAGGGAGAATGACACTTGGTGGTTCCTCTGTACAGGTAGAACCACTGCACCCACACTAGCAGTTCACCACATGGTTCACACTTGTTCCTTGCTGCTCCGAGTAAAGTCAGAGATGGTACCTACCGCTGCAGTCAGACTGATAAAGTTTCATAATCACTGTTGCAAGTGTTTTGTAGACAAGTTGCAAGTGTTTTGTCCTACTATTCCTTGCTTGAGGCAAGATAACACCCTGAAAGCATCCAGTAGAAATGAACTCTGCTGCAAGATTAAGTTTCGGCCTGAGCATTTGTGTCATTAGTCTTATAGCTAGGTGTTCTGTGTTTTCTTTGTGGATTTACCAACAACTTAATCTCTCCCTGCCTGTCAGGTCTCGACTGTAAAATCCTTCAATCCATGCTCCTGGAGATTTCAGTCACCCCAACAACCAGTGCCAGCATTTTAATAATTCCAACCCTCTTTTGCATATCTGCAGTGGTGAGCAGATGAGAGAGTGGCTTGAAGAATGAGTTTAAAGGGCTTTTCTGTAGTCATCCTCTAATTTTATTACACTACCTGAGTTTTATTCTTTCTTTTTAGGAAGGGAATTATATGGCATTCACTGATATTCCTGTTCTTAATCAAATCAGTGGAAATTCCTGCAGGATTGTAAGGAAACTAGGTCCTGCAATTTCTATTTCACTTGTTCATGGCAGCTAATCCCCAAACTAGCAATGCCTTATGGTCTTGAAAGGGCTTGCCTAAACAGATGATGCTGACCTTTTCTGCTCTTCAAATTGTGATACAGCTTTCACAGTCCTTTTTAGATCAAAATACCTGTTGATTGCAATGAGACTTTTGCCTGAATTATCAGATCCTGGATGTCAATGCAGTGAGTCTATGATACGCTAACTACAGATGCTACATGCCAAGAAGCTTTTTGTTAGAGCTTTTCATTTAAATTTGCAAGGTTTGGTGAATAAAGAAAACATACTTTCATTAGAGGGAGTGTGGTTTATATCTAGACCTAGGTACAACTTCTCCTTGTCCTAAATGGGAAGACGTACAGCTATATGTACGCTGTCACTTGTGTGTCTTGCTTGTCTCTGAAGGTTGTTAAAAGAATATAAACACCTTGCTACCTTGCAGGAAGACTAGGAAAGAGAGTTTCAGAACATCCCTGTATTTGATTTATCATGTATCAATAAATCTGGCTGTCTGGGTATTCATTCATAAATATTAAAAAATTGGTTCACGTGACTGTCGCTTAGTCAAAACCCCTCACTCAGAGTATGGTTCAGGTGAGTTTTGAATGCCCAAGAATTCACATAGCCTGTCTGGGTTGACACGGTAATGTTTAAACACTATACGCTATATTTTATTTTTTTTCCTAATACCGTGGAAACAGTTATCTCTTTTGTTGCAGCTTGTGCACATTGCCTTTTGTACTTTCATTAGGTACTTCTAAGAAGTACCTGTCCCTATCTTCTTTCTGCCTTCTCATTGTGTAGTTATAGGGCTCTTTCTATTTTTTTTTTCCTCCTTCTTTCTTCTGCCAGACATTTCTCCTAGGAAAAGAGATGTAATCTCTTCCCTGACTTAGTACCCTTTTGAAATGCTCTGTCCTTAGCTATGGCCGTGCAGAAATACATGTACTTCAGTGCACATCTGGGTACAAATCTAGTCACATGAACTTACTGTGATGTACATATTATTCTTAAATTACTTTTTTGCATTTTACCTTTTGCAATTCTCACTCATCCCTTCTAAAATAACCCAGAAGCTTTTAAACCTCCAAAGAAGAAACATAGCAAAGTGTTAAAACAACAGTGGCCTTTAAAGCTCCTTCTTTCATACCCATCTTCTCTTTCCTGCTCCCTAGACAAAAACCAAGGCTTTGTGAAGGATTAAATCCCATGGGAAAACTGATGCAAGGATTATGACATTGAATTTAATGGGGCAGTTGCAGCCACTTCTGAAGCAAGGTCTGCACTGCAGCTTTTTGTAAATCCCGTAAAGCCCAAAGTCACTTGGGGCTGGATTGATTTTGATTAACTGTGATTGTCTAGCTTGAATTTGCTGCCCAAGGTTCAGTCACCTGGGGTCCTTTCTAATTCACAGCCTTACTGGTGAGTCAGTCATCCTGCAGGTTGCCTTCCTCTTCCATTGATTGCATAGCAAACAAGCTGAGACAAGATTTGCCATTTTTAGGCAGCTAACTTTAGAAGAGATGAATCACACCTTGCTAGTGTGGTGGCTTCTTCCTGTCATTAGTCCTGCACAAGCTGAATCCCTTCACCCCTTATATTACTCCTGTAACTTAATTGGCTTTTATGAGGTTCTTTGCATGAATCATTCCTCAGTGGCCCAGATGCAAAACTCAAGTGAGTGAGTGATGTCCAATGTTACCCACATTGGACTAAACTCAAATGCATGCTTACAGAACAAGAGCAATACTTTACATGCAAAGACCCCTATTTAGGTGTATTACTATCAAGATTTTATTTCTGATCTACCACATCTTCAGAAAATCTCACAGTAGTTCATAAATTACACCAAAGGAGATTACAGTTTATGCACTCCAACCTAAACACTGTGATTTAAAGAGAGGCTGAAACTCATTCTGGAAAACAGAGTTGAATGGAAGAGGAGAATGAGGTCCACAACTAAGGAACAGGAGCAGGGATTAGCATCTTTCCATCATTACCAGTGACAAGGCCACAGAGATGTAACACAGCTGTATTCCATTTTTGTGAGATTGTATTCATCAGCATCAGAGGTAACAGCAGTGTTTTCAGAGGTACATAAGAAATTCATAAAGACCTTATTTTTGAAGGAACCCAAACCAGGAAACTCAAATCAGTATAAACTCTGGCAAAACAGATATACACTGACTGACACCCACAGAAGTACAGATTTTTTGGACTCATTGCAGATGGGGAAAGGGAGCACTGGAACAAGCTGCCCAGGGAGGTGGTTGAGTCACCTTCCCTGGAGGTGTTTAAGGCACCAGTGGATAAGGTGCTAAGGAGCATGGTTTAGTGTTTGATAGGAATGGTTGGACTCGATGATCCGGTGGGTCTCTTCCAACCTGGTTATTCTATGATTCTATGATTTGTTTTCTGCTTAATTTTCCATATAACATACATTTCCATGTTCTGCCTGCGTACTCATACAATGTTTATTATATATCTGTTGAAAACAAAGAAGTCACATACAGACACACAGACTCCCCCCACCTGGAGACCTGCTCCCCCAGCCATAGTGTGGGAGCTGCAGCTTACCAGCAGATCCCTGGGGATGGCGGGGCTTTAACAGGTTGATGCTGGGGTCAGCCATAATCAGGCCAGCAGGGACATCAGAAAGTCAAAACCACTCTACAACATGTCCATAACAATATCTAAGTCCGTAGTGGTTGCTAATATAATTCTGCAGATGGAGAACCACAAGGGCTCAGGACCAGTGGGGAATATGGGATAAATAGAAATTAAAAAAAAAACAAAACCAATCAAACATGAGAAATTTAAACCAAGTTTATGTGAGGAACACAAGTCTAAAATGTGTTTGTTCAGTAACAGGCATATTTACTCAAAGGTTTAAATTCAACCTGGAAACAAAACCCCATCATGTTTCCTGGTAATATGCACTAGCCAGGCAAGCAACAATGATCCCCTGCTTGCTGATGAAGCAAAGAGATAAGAGTGTTAAAAAAAACCAAGGCTCTTTGGTGCTCAGTTTGCTCTCGCTGTCACTGGTCAGTCCCTTCCCATCTCCTTTTCTCTGTTTAATTAAAACATTAATGGCAATACCTGTTAACTAGTGGCTTTGCATTCAGCATTTGTATCTCTCAGATGTGAATGCAGAAGTGATGGGAGCCATTCCTGTGCCAGGGCTTTTGGAGGAGAAGCCTGTAACTGAGCACTTGCTGCTCTGTGAGCATCCATCCTTAGAGCAAAGCTGATTTACTACCCCTTGCTGTTAACAATCAGCTTCCTACTTCTTTAAAACTGTTTGTAACACACGGTCCCTGGTAAGGGAACTTTTAAATAATGTTTTTTCCTTTGTTCTTTTTTTTTTCCAAATATAATTTGCAAACTGTACTCCAGGGAAAGAGAGTTATGGGAGAGGACAAAGGGATTTCTGTAGTGTTCTAAGCGGGGAAAGGAGGTCATAAGAAGTATCAGAAGAAAAATAAAGAACTGCAGATACTATTGGCAAAAAATCAAGACCAGGAAACTGGTTCTGAACTGGGGAGGTGCTATGCATGGGACCATTGAATAAATAATTACTTTTGTTGTGAACACATTCAGTAACACTGAGTAGCTGCTGATGTCCAAATAAAAGGAGTACAGATAGAAACAAGCTCTGATTATTTTATTTTTCATGTAGAACTGCCATGCATCAAAGAAATTCATAGACATCAGTGAAGTCTCCTGACACCACACTGGGCAAATGAGCATTACATAGCAGATGGGTAAAATGAGACTTAAAGAAGCTGAACAGAAGTGGCCTCCTTGGAAACACAGCTCAGTAGCCTCCTGGTCAGATAAGCAACCTCAGCCTCTTTCTCCATCCTCCCCTTTGCAGACGCAACATATTTGTGGCAGTCATCATGGGAACATTATCCTGGGGTATAGAAGCAGGCCTGGAGCATCCGACGTGGGACCTGCTGCCACTGCCTTCATGCCATGCAGGGAACGTGGTGTCCAGCCTCCTACCCTGCTCTCAGCTGTGGGAATGGAAGCCCAGGCAGTGACCATTGGAAACAAACGTAGCCAGAATTATCAGCCTGCAATAAATGCTGAGAACGCCACTGAACTACGCATCACACTGCAAACATGTCACTACCAAATTCTTTAGCTGTCAGGATATTTTTAGTCTTACTGAATGCAACCTGCTAGAAACAACTGGAGTCAAAATCTAAGGTAACTTCTTCAGATGACTCCCCACATGGCAGTCAGCTGCCCATATACTGAAGGCAGTAAATGGTAGAGGGTATGTTTCACCCCTGAACTAGCCTAGGATTGTGCAGGATTTTTAAAGGAAGCCAGTCCTCTGGTCTCCCTGCAGCCCTTTGAGAAATGGCAGTATGAAGCAATTCGCACTCATAGAGAAACCCTTCAGTGTACTTGAGATTGAAATTTCTAAATGGCCATCAGCAAAAGCCATCTATTTGAAAAGTGCTGTTTTGCTTAATGTGCACTAGAAATACGGAGACCCGTTTGAATGGCAGTAAGGTATGTTTTTTCATCTGGCTTTAACACCAGGCTTCTCAGTTGGAGAAATAATTTCAGTCTCTTAACTCAGTGTTAGAGAAAATATTTAATTCTGCAGGTAAACTACACAGAGGGCCAAAATCTTCCTCCTGTAACCTGCAGAAATTGTTGGAGTTACTCCAGGAATGTATTTAGTCCCTTCTGTTCAAAATTTAAGACCTGCTGTTTTTCTGACAGCACAGGTAATTGCTACAGCTGGAGCAAGGCTGTATCTCATTGTCTCCAGTCTCAGCCCCTCCTGCCGTTCTCTCTTCCTGTAGCAGAAACATGGAAAATCCCTCAGAACATGCTGAGGGATAGATCCAGTGCTAAATCTTTGTCCAACAAGAGCTGGTGGGGGAGGACACTGCAACTTGCAGTACATCCCACACTGGTTTTCCTGCAGTAAAGGAAGGGCAAGACCTCGACCCTGGGGATAGCTTGAGGAAATCCTGTAGATTTTGAGGTACCCATGGAGAAACCCCTCTTCTTTGCTAGCCCTGAGCAGCAAGGACAAACCCTCCAGCAGTGGGGTCGGCTTGAGGGCTTTCTCCTCCACTTGTCAAGCTCTTACACCCCAGTCTAGCACCTGTTTCCTCCTTGGAGGTTACTGATTTGGCCACAGGATGAAAAGCAACTAAAGCCTAAGAGTTACCTTCCAAATATGGCAAAGTGAAAACCTTTGCCCTTGAGAGCTTTGGAAGAGAGAGAAAGAAAAGGGGCAGTAAGGAGGTCACATGAAGTCTGTTTTACAGCTGGAGACCTGAAGCTCTGAGTGGAGGTCCTCAAAGTGCTGATTTGTGCAAGACCATACTGATTTATACTTAGCCCCATGGGAGAGTACGAGCCGGACTCCTCTGCCAAGTCCATCTCATAGCTCTGAAACTTTCTCAAATGGGAGAAAAATGATAGTTTGTGCATGGACATGAGCTGTTTCCCAGCTTTCAGTCTTCCTAGCTGTAATCACTCCTTGCAAAACAAACAGCTTTGAAAAGGGCAGCATCATGAGGTGAGTTGTCAGATGCTGTGCTAAGAAAAAATCAGCTGGCTTTCTGTTTCATCATTCTATTGCTGCACAGTTACACATGCTCACTCATAAAACCAAATGCCAGTAGATTACATTTCCTTCCAAACAGGTTCCTCTATGAATATATATAACTCGTTTTCGAATTAGAAAAATCCACCAGTTTTTCCTTTCCCTGTAGGTGTACACATACACATGCATGAGTCTGTGTAGACATCCAGCTGTGGTGCAGTACACTATAAAAAAATGTGTAAGTGAAATTATTAGATGTAAAATAGTGTGAACATTGGAGATAGCAGCAGCAGCCCAAATTCCAACACCTCCTTGGCTGCAAATCTTCATCCCATACATTTTCAGACTTACTGTTACAAATCATTTCAATTAGCTAGCATTCCCTTAAAGTGATCTTAGCCAGATTAAACTTATTTCTTCTTAATAGGCACATCTTTCATGCAGAGTGTAAAACAATAATCTGCTTGAAATCCTTGCTGACATTGGTTCTCATCAACGAGATGGGCGGAAAACTGCAGTTGATGGCGATCAAGGAGAGACCACTTGTTGAATGGCAGCACCTTGGAGGATTTTCTACCTGCCTGTTGTGGGACTGAAATCCAGGAATTTCCAAGTTTCTTGTGTCTTTATACTCATTATGGAGGTATCTCTCAGCCAGCAGCAAATAACGACAACTGTAACTTTTTATGAAGAAAAATGACAGTACATCTGGAATTCCTGGAGAGACAAAAACCTGTAGATTTGTCTTCTGCAGCATGGCAACCCCCATAATTATAACCAACACAACAGCAGACTGGTCATTTATCTTTTCTACTTCCACTCATTATGCTGTATGCTCACTAATATGTTTTGGAATATGTGCATTTTGATGTTTGAAGGGCAGGAATTTTCCAGTTGTTTCACCTTTTAATGGATGACAAAGTCTAGAAATGAAGATTGCACACTGGGAAGCACAATTGTTCAGTCTGCTCTGTCCCAGCTCTGAAAAGTCCTTGTCTCTCCCCAAATAGTTGTGACTAAATAAATAATAGCAGTCATGAATTCTGACCTTGCCTTATGTAATTTCCTTAAATAAAATAATAATTGAGTGAACAGTGCATTATCAGGCTGACTAAAATTCTTCAGGCAATGAAAAGGGATTTTTTTTTTATTTCATGCAAGAGGACAGATTTCCTGACAACATGTTTCAATCTTTCTAACAAAAAGCCCAACCTAGAAATTGTCCAGTGTCTATTCCCAGTCAACTGTGGATATTTTCCCCGAGATAAAAGGCAAAGTGTTCAGTTAAAAACTGGTGTTTAGCCTGTGAAAGTATGCTATGGATCAGCCATTTCTGTCCTCTAATACCACCTGACATAGGTGAGTGCAAGTTTTAAAATCCGTACAGAGACCTTGCAAACACTTTTGCACACGTCCTTCTTGCTGGAGCACTCTGGAATGGACGTGCAGAAACACAGCCCAGCTTCTGCATAGACAAATCTGGTATTGAAAACCCAAAATACATTGTTTGGATAAGGGTATATGAGAAGACCAGAGTTACAACCAAGATTATAACAAATGTAGAATGTTTGTCCTATTCAAATGAAAATTTGTCTTTTTTTTTCTAAGCTTCAGTGTCCTGAATGAATAAGAAGCAACCTTTTTTTTCTGCTTTGAGTTCCCTTAATGGCCATTTTAATGACTGTATCCTCAAGTTTACAGCCAGTTGGCTAATTATTGAATGCCAATATTTATGAAAGCCCAGTGATAATAACACAATTCAATATTTATGGGGATCACACTTTTTGTGAATACCAGTACTGAGTAATCACAGTGACTTGGTACTTCCACTGATTTCAGAGGACAATGAGCAAGAATTCCTTGAAACTTAAAATCCAGAGTCTATTCACCCCTTACCCTTTTCAGTGACTTCAGACACAGCATGTAGCAGCAGTTAGAAAGGACTATGGTTTCTTATTCCCAAAAGTCAGTGCTGAATTCATGGGGTGAGCGATATTTTTAAGGTGTTATGATTGGTTTAGAAGTGGTGGGGAGCTTGACAAGGTAAGCAGCGGGGAGGGAATACTCCATCTTTTGCACAATAGCTCTATGATTGGAACAACATTTGGAGAGGGAGAAGAGGTGGGCAGAGTATCAGACTCCTTTTGCCTCTCAAAGTCCTCTTTTTCTCACTAGCACACTCCAAAGTCTCCGCTTAAAAAAATGCCCAAAACCAGATGCACTGCTTGCCATGAAGCAGTTTTTGAGAGCAAAGACATTCTCCAAGACTTAGATGACTCAAACGCACCTACACTACGGTTTCAGTGGAATTTAGCTAGTGGGCATTGGATCCAAAAGCCTGTGCAGATGGGGCAGGACAGACATCATGGAGGGAGGGACTGCACTGCAAACTTTGTTTCCATGTGGTAAGGGAAAGATTGCAAATTTGAACATTAAGGAAGCTGTTCCTGCCTCCTGCTGGCTTCTGTACTTCCACGTTCAGGTCATAATTATATTTACCACATAATTGCAACCAGAGAAGAGCCTTGGGTTTATAACTTATTCAATAGAAAATTCTCTCCTATTGCAAAGTTTCCTAATACTAGCAATGGTGGTAGAAATGATGTCAGTAGCTCACACCATTTCTTGCAGAGCCTGTTTCCCTAAGACATGCCGCAGAGCAATTTTCATCCAAAGTAACGAAAGGTGTAAATTAAGTTGAATAAAATTGAATCAAATTGAGGAAATATTCATTCTGCCTGGGAATGACTGCACAGATATCTAATGCAGTTTAAATAATGTATCCTAAATGTTTTCCTTTAGGTAATTTTATTACTGTTCCTGACCAGCCCCATGTAATAATCAGATGTTCTCTGCTGGAGCATTAACCAGGCTTGCATTTAGGAGTCTGCTCTGAAGATGTGAAAAAAGATTCCACAGAGTCTGCTGGGCTTTGCACCAGATACCCAGCTTGCAGAGCTGGCTGAAACAGTCCTGAGGAGTGGAGGAGTGGCCTGCCCTGCTATAGCATCACCACAAAACATAACACAACACAGAACATCCACATGATGTCAGTGGGAAAGGCTCATCTGTCCCTGCTTTCTCTCTCCCATGCACGTCATTAAGGGATACGCACATAAGGACAAAGGAGTGTGTGTTTGCTCCTCTGTGTTTGGAGGAGGAGGTACAAAAGTAAAGGAGAGGGAAACATCTCTGTATACCTCCAAAGCAACAGAAGAATCCCTGAACTACAAGCTATAAGCAGATGTTCATGTTTAGTAGCCAATAATGGACCACTTTAATTAATTTATTTTTCCCCTTCTTAAACTTTTTATACTAATTAAGATCCACATGAAAAGGCCTTTTGTTTAAATCCATTATGCTTTAGCTTCAGGTATCTTTTGTGTTCCTTGTCCTCTCCTGGCTTTCTGTCCCCCAGATCACCAGTGGTTTCAGTATCTGAAATAATAAAGTATAGCAGCAGAAATTAATCTATTACCATCATTTACTTGGGAGGGGTGGGGGAAGATGATGAGATATCACTGATTAGTTGCCTAAGGAAAAGAAAGAAAGAGAGAAAAAAAAAAAGAAAAATGAACAGATTTTCAAGAAGAGAGATATGGAATGAGCCAAGTGGAGCCACAAGTCCTATGTTTCCACCCAGTATTTTATCATCACCCTCAAACTCTCTCAGATGGCTTCACAATGAGTGAAGCAGAATCAGAATTGTGTAACATGAATGGACTACTATAAGTAAAATTTTGATGTTTTAAATTTAAATTTCAAAACTAAATATTTTGAACTTTTAAATTACATTATAAAAGCCAGATACATGGGGATTCTTTGTCCTTACTGTAAATAGTTTGCTTGCATTGACACTGCCCTTACTTAAATAGGTTAAATGACCACATGTATGTGTATGTATTTACATAAAGCATTGTTAAAAACTTATTGAATGTACTGATAAGCACTTGTGACAGAGCACTTACCAACATCTTTAGACTCTGACTTTCTCTTCTGATTGTTACTGGCATAATTTCTAATGCTTGATTTTCCCATGGTGCAAGTTTGCTCTTTTACTTGATTTCTCTTTTGTGCAGTGAGACGAAGGATTCGTGTGACTGGAGTGAAGTCATTTTCCTGTGCAAAGGTAAGCAAATAGCAATAAAAAGTGGCTTCTATTGAACAAAGTATACCTGCTTTAATGGAACATATCTGAAAGCTTCATTAGCAGTGGTCCGTGAAACTAGATCTTTAACACGAATGTGTGAGGTAGATGCTGAAACAGAACAAAAGGCAAGGGTCATATTTGAAAATACACATTAAACATTTGCAATTGATTCTGATATCATTTACTGAACAACAGGCACATGCAGAATTTGTTTTGCTGTGATAGGCTGCTCTTGCCACCACTTGATAGGAAGAATGAGTCAACAGTTAAATAAAATGACCCATTAAGCAACTGTTGTCATGAAACAGAAATGTCTCTTGCTCATTAAGTTTGAATAAAGCATGCTGAACAAAAGACTTATATATTAAAAAGTTATTTAGAAGAATGAATAAAAACAAATTTGGATGATCCAGTGGGTCTCTTCCAACCTGGTTATTCTGTGATTCTATGATCCATAATTTTGTCTCTGTGATACTCTCCCCACTCCTCCCTCCAGTCAAAAATCCTCAACTGTTAGACATGATGCATGTTAATTTCTTACTAGCTTCCTCTCCCCAAGGCATTCAAAAGAATTTGTGTGGGTAGTTCTTATCTTAATTTACTAGTTCAAGTCTTTTTACTGCCACTGAGCATCTATATTGGTTTTGTGCTGTGGGTAGTTTACCCAGAAGACATCTTTCCTTCCTTTATTTTATTTTAATTGGGTTTAAGGAACTGCTGAGATGTTACCTAGCATGTAGGTTGTCATCATGGCAAAAAAACAGAGGCAAAAGTTATGGTCTAAACTACTCAGATGAACTGCTTCTTATCCCCAGCCACATTTCTATCTAAGCCTCACCTTAAAAATATATTATTATGTTGGTACTATTTCTGCTACTATTGCACAGAGAAAGCCAATGCAAGTCTTGACACTGCATATGCTGCTCCTGTACAGGTAAGGTGCAAAGCCAGCAAGATAGGAGTAGGATTATAACTAGGAGGCTTCACTAATGGGTTACTGGCACAGTATGAAGACTACATTAGATATTCACTGCTGACATGACAAGATACTCTCCCAACAGGGACCATGGATTGAAAGAAAAGAAACACTGCCAGCCTGAAATCTAAGCTGCTCAGCCACATACCCTGGTATGTGTCTGCCGTCAGCCTTCTGCAAACTTTTGTGAAGTTAGCTAACATTTTACCATTTATAATAAGCTTTTAAACAAATTCCATGCATGGAACAAAGTACAAGGATATACCAAGTCACTGTACCCTCTTTAGTCTTCGCCATTGCCATTTGGCAGCCACTGTTCTCTACCAGGAATGTTGTTGTCTGAGACAACAATACAGCTGCTACTATCCTGGGAGCCTTCCTAGGGGTTTTTCGTGGCCCACATGACCCAAACGACAGAATGAAACTGGGTCAAATAGGCACAATATGCACACTACACTGAGGAACAAAACCAATGTCAAAGTAACTGTTTTCCCTAGCTCTGTATCCATCTTTCTCCATAAAGGAAGTACATTTTAAGGAAACCACTTAAAACTTGCACAGATTTAGCTTTCAAAAAGATAACCCCATGCCCTGAAGGATGTGAGGGTGATCAGTTGAAGTACCTCTTAAACTCTTTTCATTATTCATTGGATGTCTAGGAAAGCGTTTTGACTGGTGTAATTCTATATACCCACCAGGCTGGTGCCAGAGATTCCATTAAACCAGTGCAAGGACTACCTGAGCTGCCTGCACAGGGAAAGCCACAGTCCTGTATTAACCCTTTTTGATCTATGCACAAGGGACAAAAGATAAGAGCCCTAGCCTGTTGGCCTGTCTGCCTAGGATAGGCTAAAACTTTCATTTGCAGTAACTGGAGCTGAAGTCACTGGGGATGTAAAGCCAAATATATTAATTTGAGGACAGATATCTGCTACTCTTTGAATATTAGACAGGGATCTCTCTCTGAGTCCTCTGTCCTGGACTTGAAGGGAGAAGGAGAGAATTTGCTGTGGTAGTATGAAGAGTCTGGAATTGGGCAAATCAGAATGAATAAAAGTTTGCTTTTTCCATATATTTAACTTTCTGTCAGCTGAAGCAGTTTCCTCCCCAGCTTTGATGCTGGCTCTGGCCAGCTGACCCATCCCCAGCCTGCTCCATCACCCATACTCGTACCCACAGACCCAGAAAGCCTTTCAGATTTCTGTCAGCTCTCTTCACCTCTTCCACATCCTCGATTGAAACAAAAATCCGGAAAGAGGCAACATGATGATTTATGTAGTCACCAATTAAATGGATTTACCCCAGATGGGCTGTGGACCTCCCCAATGGTAGCTCCACAGAAGTCCATAGCAGGGAGCTCACATGCATGTTCAATGAAGGAATGGCAAGATGAACAAGTTGCTCAGAGATCATGGAAACCCCATCCCCGGAGTTGGTCAAGGCCAGGCTGGATGAGGTTTTGAGCAACTTATCCAGTGGAAGGTATCCCTGCCCATGACACAGGAGGTTGGAACTAGGTGATCTTTTAAGGTCCCTTCCAACCCAAACCTTCCTATGATTCTACATTTGGAGGCAGCGTTTGCATTTTATAGGGCTCCCTCTGTTCCACAATAGCCCAACATTTGCTTAAAACACTGTTTTGTATGCATTTAAGGTCACTCTCATTAGGCCTGTTAATCCCCTGAAGTAATTTATATTTATCTATTACTGCCCCTTTTTGCAGCACTGTCATCACATCTGCTTTTGAGTTTATGACAATACAGGGAAAAGACACTTGTGTATATAGAGAAAGAAATCTTAAAACTAAGATTTGGCTTGAAAACAGAGGTGTTCCCTGATTTTACTGTGTGTATAATCAGGGCAGTGATGTGGTCTACTTCCCTTTGTTTCTTTTGGCCTTTATTATATCTGTTCAATGATTTTCTTCTCTTTCTTACAGAAAAAGATCTGTCTTAAAGACACAAACAGAATGTGCAGATATATCTTAAAAGAAGCCAGCCAAAACCCAGGTACTATGAATCCTGCTTAAACCCTGAAATTACTGAGATCCCAGCAGTTTAATTGTTCAAGGATTTTTTCTCCAGTAGGGTGGAGTGAATCTCTCGGACTGCCATGGAAACAGTCTGGGTAGTGTTGTCCAAAGGAATAAGAATTCGATTGTACAAATAATCTGCAGTTTAATGTGAATATTGCCCATTGCCAAGGTATAAATGTCATACTTCATCAGAAAAAAAAGTTCCAGCAGATGTTCCTCTAATCCTATTTACTGGTTCTCTACTATTTCCCCCTGGTCACATAACATGACTTTTCAGTATTTTTCATATGTTGGAAAAAACTTCAATGAGCACAATGTAAGAAATAATTCATCACAGGCAAAGGAATGGAGTAGATGAGCTAAATGATTTCCAGTTCCTACTGGTTCTTTGTTATACTAAATATGCTTGTAATTAGAGGACAAAAGAACATTTATTCTGCTGTAAAAAACATCCATATTATGTGTTAGAATAGTAAAAATTATTTGGTAAAAAGTCATGCCCCCAGATTAAATAATTATATTGTGCAAAAACTGTGCAACAGCCAGGCTTAGCAAACAGCTCTCCATGTGGCAGGCTGTACAGGAGTGTGCCCTGGCCTCGGCACACTACATTTCTTGGGGCATTAACTGTATAATTTCCTGAAATATTAAACTAACCAGTTTTTTTTCTCGCTTACTTAACACAAATTAAATCCACAAAACAAAGTAGCTTCTCATATTCATAGTGCCGAGGCTTCTCTCCTTCCCCTCTCCCATTCTGGGCTTTGTGTTGTTGTAAATTTTAAAAATCTCTTCCTGGGAAATCATCCTGAAAAAAAAAAAGAGAGAGCGTGAAGCAATTAAGGCAGTGATTTGACTTTTCTAAAAGAAAACTGAAGTGGAACAAATAACATTTTAACCCTAGTTGTGATAGTAGCCCTCATGAGTTAGCATTGTGCAAGGAACCCATTATTTTTAGCGCTAACTCTTGTTTCATTTCCCAGTGGGAGAGTACAGGAAACTGTTCCTATTTCACATATTTACCAGAGATGCATAAATCATTCTGGAGAAAGGAGGACCAGATCAAGTAATGGATGGAAATGAAACAAATGGAAACAAATCCATTGCACCCCATGCTGCTGCTGGGTTTGTGTGTGAACTGCTTTAACAGAACTCCATGAGGATTTTAGTTTCCAGGGCCACAATGAATGATGACTTGTGTCTGGACATGCTACGAATTTTACCTTCCTCCATTTTTAATCCTTTGTAGCTTATAAGAGTTTGTAGCAGGCTGATCAGAGAGGGTTATGTGGAAAGCTTGGTCTTGCCAACTTTCCAAGGCTGACCTAAGATGAGAGCAGGATTTCCTTCTTCCCATCAGCAATGGCAACGACATTTAAGCAAAGCATTGGAAATGGTTTAACATTACAGCGTGAGTTTTGTTCAGATACCAAGATAAGATTTCTGAATATCTTTCAGAAGAGAGGGAGGTGACAGGGGTCTGCTATGCATGATACCTGAGGTTTAACTTCTTGCTGCATCCTTGAGGGGAGTGCCCTGAGAAGATGCACTTGTCTGCATCCTCTCCAGTACAACACAAACAAAACCACCAGAGAACAAATACAAACTGTCCAATGCATATATAATACACCATGTTAATGTTTGTGCGGTCTCTGAAGAGCTTTGGGAGCTGTGTGGTTTTACCTCCGTGCCCAAGACCACAGCACCTTTGCTGTCATGTAATGTTGTGTTGACCTGGGGCCCATTCTTGGAAATACCAGGCATGCTGATCTTGGAATCCTGCTGAATAAAATGCCAGCAGATGACAATCCTGGCTTCACTGGCAGAGCTGCATGGGGTGTCAGGGCCACATATGTGTAAGAGCTTATCTCCTCAGCCTTTTCTTGTACATGTTTTAGTATTTTGACACCATTGTTCACCACTCTGTTGGACTGTGGACAAAGTGAGCTGTCTGTTAGCTGTCTCAACAGCTACTTCATTCAAAACTGCTTAAATTTATTCCATGTTAACAATGGCCCAATGTCAGACACAACATCTTGAGCAAAAATGGTTTTGCTTAGCGTGATCATATGTTTACATCTCCTAGTAAGGCTGTCTCAGAGAAGTGGAAAAAGGCAACTGAGGAACTGTGTGCCATTCTTCATGGACAGCATGAACCTGTCTCTGCCTCTGTGTTCTGAAGGTGAGACGCCCCCCACCATCAGTGACGGGATTTTTAATTTGGTTTGGTTCATATTTATGGCATATGTGACACAAAGGAGTTTCCTTTAGCCACTTCTCAGTGGAACCAGTAGAAATACTTTTTCACAGGTTTCTTTGCTCTGCAAATAATCATCCTGCCCTCTTAACAAAATATTTTTCTGTTAACACTTCCCAATAAAATACAATATTTTAATGAAAGAGTTTAACACCTGAATTTTATTTTAATCAGATTTCAATAAAGCAGGTTTTTATAAACAATTTTTGCCTTTGTTAAGCATCCGGATTAGATTTAATCTAAAGAATCAAATTACTAATTTTAAAACAGTCTTCCAGGAAGTAAATTAAAATTAGGGAATTAGTGAAAGCTGTAAAGTAAAAATGTTATGAATGGGAGCATGAGTGTCCACCAGAGCATATTATAGTTTCTCCTAAAATGTGGCAAACAAATGTGTGTTTAAGAATTTTAAAATTTGGATTATTGAATCTGTAATTGCCATCTTTGATGTAAGTACAGTACGTTTTTAGGAAATATTTAGAAAGGATAATGTTATGTACAGAGGATGAACTTCAGTGTCACAATACACAGTATCTTTCATCCAATCCTTACTGTTATTGAACTAAAAACTGGCATTGCAATACATACACCAGGTAGAGGGAGTGTTGCAATTATTTTGGCAATAAATTGGTCAAAGTTACCACTATTTCAATCAGACTTTACTGAGAAAGATACCATTAAGCAGACTAAGAGTTTATAAATCTTCCTTTGTATACATCATAGGCCATCTTAAAAAATGATTGACATTATTATTTCCACAGATGAAGTGAAAAAAAACACGTAAAAAAATGAGACAGTTTGGTTTAGCTTCTCATGCGAACACCAACACTGCTACTTTTTCCCTGGAAAGGAACCCAGATCCAGGCTGGGACATGAACCTAGAACCTCCAAGCTGAACTGCAAGCGTCCCATGATCTGAACCATACAAACCTATGATCTGAACCATATAAACATATAAACATGAGAGCATCACTTGTTGCATTTTCCTCTGCTGTACTTACCTAGTAATTTAAAAGCAGTGGGAGTTTCGTGAGAAGGATGTCTGAGAGCAGATTTTGATCCCTAGGCTATTTGTTTTTTAGTCTAAAAAGACTGAAGTGGTTGCAGTACTATAATATACACATCATTTGTCAAATTTAGATCAAAGTAGCTTTAGTTGTATGAGAACAGAAAATGTCTGAACTTGGCAAACTCCTATTTTTCCTCCAGGAATGCAATACATTTGTCAAAAAGTAACTTCAAAAGACGCATTTTCAGCTCTCAACCACTCCTAAAAAAATTGCGTCTTCCTTCCTTTCTCCCTTAAAAAGATAGACATGGGCTTTTTTTTTTTCAGCCTCAGACATCCTCCCCGCGGCACAGAGCAAGAAACTCTGTTATGCCATACCAGTTCTTCAGCCTGAGGACAGGACGAGTTGCTACCAGAGGATCTCCCTTCTCTCCTTCCATGGTGACAGGAGCAAGCTCATAAGCAAGAGATACTAACAGAAGCAGGTGTTTCCAAGTTTTTGTTTCTTTTCCTCTTTTTTTTGTCACTTCTCGGCATCCTGTGAACACTAAACATGTTTAAATATTTGTGGAGCTAGTTAAATTTTTCATTCTTGTTGGTCTTTGCATGGAAATTTGGGGTTTTTTTGCCAAGATACAGATCTAACCAACAGCAATCACTCCCAATTAAAATGTGGGAATTTTAATTTTTTTGTCATGTTGAAAATAATAAATACTTTACTCTGGATTGTAACATTTCAGTCATTACTGCATGAGCCAAGCACTTATTCTGGATTATATAACCAGCGATTCCCTTAGAACATTTATATTTTCACCAAGAGGAAGACTGTGATGCACCATTACTTATGTATAGAGTTTGTGCGAAAAAAAACAAAATATTTATCTAGCACCCCCTTTAGTACCGCCCTGGCAAAAGAAAGAAATTCAGAGTCAGAGCTAGGGAAAAATGCTGGTTTTTAGTGGTAATTTTAGTGGCTGTTTTTTAATGCTTTTAACACAAAACTCCTCTGCTGTTGTTTTCAAATGTATATAGTTAAATTAGGAATATGAGTATACGAGCATGATGATAATAACTTCAGTAATTAAAAAACTATAACCAAACAACAACTGATACTTCTGGAACTGTTTATAAAGCCAAACCCTACAAAATCTAGAGGATTTTTTTTCTGAAACGTGGGAAAAACAGGAGTGATGATGAACCACTTTGCTGGGATTGCGGTCCTACTTTGTCCTGCCAGGAGCAGAAATATTTCTATACTTCCAGATTTTATTTTATTTTATTTTATTTTATTTTATTTTATTTTATTTTTTTAGGGAACAACTTCATCTCAAGTATTTTCTGTATCAGATTGTACTTCACATCATTTCTATATGTGATGCAATGTTTTTCTTTGTATGCTTCAGGGAAACATGATGAGGAGCCTGAAAATTGATTCTGTGCGCTGTGGCCAGGATGCAGCCTTACTGAATGTTCATGAGCACTAACTTTACCTTGCTAGTAACTACTAAAATTTGTAAACCTGCATTTTAAAGAGCTTGACTTCACTGGTAATGACTCTAGATGTCTTTTCGAAGATGGTGACAAAAGTACTTTCAGTATTTTTCCCTAAGTTCATATACTTCTCTGTCTTTAATACAGTAATCATAATAAGTATCAACCAGATCTGCAGAGATGGATCCTGAGAGCCTGTCCATTTTGCTGAAGTGCTTCTGTTGTTCTAATACAGGAGACGAAATATCCTTACAACCCTTGCCTCCATTGGATACAAGCACTGACAACAGGAATAAAATTCAGAGCTATGAAACTTACTGTTCAAGGAGAATAGCTAACGAAATGGAAAGTAGCACAATATTATACACACATGGGAAAAATAGATTATATTGTTTAGAAATTGCAAGCTTTCCTGTTATTTTTCAGTATATTCATCAGCATGTTATTTTTTAGTATTTTCATCAGCATGAGAAATGTAGAGAAGTCCTGTTCCGCAGTGGCAATTTGCCCCTGTGTTTGCCACAGTAATGCTAGAGTCCCTGGGAGAAGCTGTTACTTCCCTCCAGCTCTCAGGGAGCTGCTGCCCTGCTTCTGGCTTGGAAGACCTTGAAAGAAAATAAAAGGAGAGCAAACAAGTGTGCTTTACCGGGGTGACTCAAGCGATTAAATAGCTGCCGGCTGGCCATGTTTTCCAGAATACAAAAGGAAGATTGACAGCCTGTGCTGACATTCAAACCTCATGTCATCGCTGAAAGTTGCCAGTGGAGTCCTGACAAGTACACCTTCCTCTGTTAGACTCCGCACACTGGAGGCAATGTCAGCCAACAAGCTGGGGATGAAACGCAGCTTTTTATTTTGGACATAACGAATTAATATTTGAGGACAGGCAGGTTGGGTTTTTAAGTAATTATTACAGACTATTTCTGCCTGGGTAGAAGTAGATGAGAAGTCCTGAGCACCTGAAGCAGGGAAAAGCTGAGTTTTTCCACAGTGGCACTGTGCCCAAAACCACAGAGCTCAACAAACTGCCCAGAGCAGATGTTGATGGGCACTGTGGGGCAGCGGGGCGTTGCTCCTGCCTGCTTCAGGAGCTGCCTTCCTTTTCCTGAGTGTTATTTTCATTTCCACTACTTGCTCTTTCCTCTATTTTTTTAAAAAAATACTTTATTTTTCTCCCTCTTTTCTCCTTGCTATCAATCAATATGCTGCTTGAAGGTAAATATCAACTGAATAGATGAAGACAGGTTATGCATATTTTCTCAGGACTTTAATGTGGGAGACTTGGGCAGATCTGACAATGTTTTGCGTCTGAAACCCCATGCAATTAAGTGGCTGCTTTGATGGCAGATGCATTGATAGCTTGTGTTTGGGTACGGATGCAAATTGGATTGCCTTTTAGGAGACATTGCTATTTTACTCATATTTGCTGCACCACAGCTGTCTTGAGGGTTAGGTAACATATGGGCAGTGTCACAATCCACTAAGTGTCACAGTGCACAGGTGTAGTTTTTACCCAGAAGTTAAAGTCTCTTCTTTTAATTAGCTACATCCTTCAGAGCCTGAGTTGAAGGATCTGTTTTATTTGCTATAATCAGTTCTTGCAGGAGGAACGCATGAACCCAAGCTGCTTTCCTGCTGGTTAGGGACTTCTCTATTGACTTTGAAAATACATGCTTGCAGCTGTAGAGTTATGGACCATTCCTATTTATAAACCTAATTCTCGATCCACGATCGACATTGTGAGGAGGAGATCACCAGGGGCGCTGAGGGTGGCAGCATGAAGGACCAGTACAGGATGCTTTCCACAGCCTGCTCCTGCACATTGCCATCTCTGGCAGTGTTTCACACCAACCATGAGAGGCATAGGAAAATCTTTGGAAAAGTACTGCACTGCGTGACTGCCAGGAAACTGCTCTTCAACCTACACTTCTTTCCTGCTTGTCTTCTGGGAAATGCCTCATGTCCTCTTCTGCAGAGAAGGGAAACAGGAAGAAGCTGTTTCTCCTAAGACCTGACCAAAGAAACAGAAAGATCTACTCTGCCACCTTCCCATCTGGAAGAGCTAAGCCCAATGCAAACCTTGATCAGTGCTTGCTCCCAATATAATTGACTCGTGGATGTGCTGGGAAGTGAGGAGGAAATATAAGGATAACCCAGGACATATTTAGCTGAAAGAATGATTACTGTTTGCTCTGTGTGTTTGTGTGTTTATCTGTATACTTTGTGGCGGCTTTTTTAATTCTCTGCCCTTGCAGTAAGAGAAAATATGGATTCTGCTACAGATTTCCTCCTTGAACAGATGGAGTCAAGGAAGAGAAACCTCTCCTCCAAGACTTCTCCATGTAACACTATGCCATATGTCATCACCGCTTTCTCATTTCCTAAGACCCTCATTCCACCTGTCAACATGTGCAACCTCTCTCCTAGGCAAATCATCCCCCAGTTCTTTGGTGGTCTTGCAGAGCTCAGAGCCAAATTGCAGTTGTTATTTGAGAGTACACTAGAGTTTTACCCTGAGGAGGCGTAAATGAATTATACAGACTTTAATACACATAGGCAGTCATTTCTCTGTGGATCAGGCATGGAGAGAACTGAGGGATTGTTCAAGTTAAAGGTCTTAGCCTTTTTTTTTCTTTTTTTTAAGGTAGCCCTCTGGAGAACTATTGCATCTTCTCACCTGGAAGAAAAATCTGCTACCTCCTGCTCTGTTTTTCATATCCTCATGAACCTCCTATTGACATCAGGATGTAGCAGCCTACAGAGAGACTGATTAAGTGTTCAGAAAAATGAAAACCATAAGTCTAGACTGCAGACTCTTGGATCTGGAAATCAAATGAGTGCATGGATGACTCATTCTTGTTTTCCTGAAAGAAAACGGTACACTTCCCTCTAACTAAGTTTTATGAGTAAAACCTTTCTCACTGTGTGTTGAGCACAGACTACTTGAAAGATCTTGAAATGTGTCATCTATTGGCAATGTATCCTGAGCAATAAAATATGCACAAATTCATACGCACCATCCTCTCAAACTATTTCAGTCCAGATCTCCCTCAGAAATCAATGGAAAACCTTGACAGAGCAAGTAATGCAAGACATAGCGGGTCCCAAAGAAATACAGTTCTTCTTTGGCCTTCTCTATCTTTTTGGCCTTAAAGCATAAAATCAGCTGATGAACTGTTTGTACTTTATGTAACTTTGGAGAGGCAATAGGTAGATGCATGCAATGGCTCACACCTCAAATCAATGACCAAAATAACTTTTATTTATGATAGAATTTCTGAACAATTTTTTACAGATACAAAAGGCTTTTTTGTTGGGTGGTTTTGTTTTTTGGGGTTTTTTTTTTGGTTTTTTTTTTTTTTCCCAATCATACTATCTTTGGGTTTACATGTTAGAGTGCTTGGACAGAAAGAAGAATGTTTTATTATTTCTCTTTTCAAAAACCATAAATTGCATAGCCTGTCTGCCAAGTATAAGGTGCAAGTACTGTGAATTTATTGTCCATTTTCTGGCTCTGGCACCCACCTGTCTTGTGAGCATGGGTAAGTTCCTCTGCTTTGTACCTCTCCTCGTCTCCTATGCAAGCCATTTGCACAGCAAGCTTTGCAGGCAATGTTAACCTACTTAAAACATGCCCACTCCAGATCCCTCATGATAGCTGGATGTTAATGGGCATAACATAAATTATATAAACAAATAACACAACAGAATAATACACTTAACTGTTATTTCATCCCACTCCAAACAATCTCATAGCTTGGCCTGCAGATATTAATTTTTCACTGATGACACAAAAAAATAATTTGTATATATGCATCTATATAAGCAATTTACCTCTGCTAGTATAGAAGGTTGCTTTCTAGGTATATGTTCCCATCCTTGCTTACATCCGCTATTCTGGAAGGTGCCTGTCCCTGCTCTCATGCCTTTCTCACAATCAGTCACAGCTTGATGTTATTGCAGGTTTCTTGGTTGTCAGTCAAATCATACCACCACAAATGTCTTAGGGTTTTTTAAATACTTGTTTTTAAATACTTGTTTGCCTGCTGATGGAAATTTGAATCATAGAATCACAGAATCCCTAGGTTGGAAAAGACCTTTGAGATCATCAAGCCAAACCGCACCTGTCCACTAGTAAACCATATCCCTAAGCACTTCATCTACCTGACTTTTAAATATCTCCAGGGATGGTGACTCAACTACCTTCCCGGGCAGCCTCTGCCAATGCTTGATAACTCTTTCCGTGAAGAAGTTTTTCCTAATGTCCAGTCTGAACCTCCCCTGGTGCAGCTTGAGGCCATTCCCACTCATTCTATTACCTCTCACCTGGGCGAAGAGACCAACACCCACCTCACTACAACCTCCTTGCAGGTAGTTGTAGACAGTGATAAGGTCTCCCCTCAGCCTCTTCTCCAGGCTAAACAACTCCAGTTCCATCAGCCGCTCCTCAAAAGGCTTGTTCTTCAGCCCCTTCACCAGCTTCATTGCTCTTCTCTGGACATGCTCCAGAACATCAATGTCTTTCTTGTAGTGAGGGGCCTGAAACTGAACACAGGATTTGAGGTACAGCCTCACCAGTGCTGAGTACAGGGGCAGAATCTCTTCCCTGGCCCTGCTGTCCATGCTGTTTCTGACATAAGCCAAGATGCCATTGGCTTTCTTGGCCACCTGGGCACACTTCTGGCAAATGTTCAGCCAGATGTCTACCAATATCCCCAGGTTCCTCTTGGCCAGGCAGCTTTCTAGCCACTCTTCCCAAAACCTGTAGCAACTGCACGGGCTTTCTTTGTCCCAAGTGCAGGTCTCTGCACTTGGCCTTGTTAAACCTCATCCCACTGGCCTTAGCCCATCAGTCCAGCCTGTTCAGATCCCTTTGCAGAGCTTTCCTGCTCTCCAGCAGATTGAAACCTCCTCCCAGTTTAGTGTCATCTGGGAATTTACTAAATTTGCATTAAATCCTGTCATCCAGGTCATTGATAAAGACACTGAACAGGACTGGACCCAGTACTGAGCCCTGGAGAACACCACTAGTGACTGGCCTCCAGGTGGAGTGACTCCTCCAGCTGGAGTTAACTCCATTTACCATGGCTCTTTGGGCCTGTCCATCCAGTCAGTTTTTTACCCAGGCCAGTGGCAGCCAGTTTCTCAATCAGAATACTGTGAGAAACTGTGTCAAAGTCTTCTGACACCAACCAAAAAGCTTTTGATGCTGACCTTGATGCTTCTTCCACTATGTTGGGAAGATAATGGGGTGATGTCCTTCCTCTGTTAAGGCACAAATTTTAACTGGTAACTTATCTACAGGTAATGCTTTAACTAATATTATCCAGTAGTAAGGAAACCTTTGGTTACCAGAACAGAAGCCATTATTCAGGCTCTATATTAAATAAAGAAGGAAGAGAAAACGTGGGTCACTGTGTCAGTAATCTGCATATGATGATCTTTATTGCTGGTTAAAAGGTTGATGCATATTGAACTGGTGAGTGCTGAAAAAGCCTCAGTTTCAGCAGCAGACCTGTAGGAAGTAACATCAGCGTGGCAATGATGTGGCCTAGTTCTACTTAGCTTGTCAAAAAGTTCTCATTAATTGAAGACAGAAATGTATGAATTTTGCTGTGATTGGTAAATGGGCATCCAAAACCAACAAGTTGTCTGAAAACTTGAAACTGAGACTTATTTTAACAATCTTAATATTTATGATTTTGAAATAAGGGGGAAATTCTTAAACATGTTTTTCTCTTCCCAGAATCGACTGCTCTGTTTTGTCTGGATTCACCCTGAAGTGATTATTTTTCATCTTGATACTGCTTTTAGCACGAGGCTGGAAAGGCAGCACTGTTCTCCATGGCATGCAGAGGAGATGGGAATTGAAGGCCACTGTGTACTTCAGGGTGTCTCAGTTTGTCTCATAGTATTACAGCACCTCCCAGATCAGATATGGGACTTCAAGTGGTGCTGCACATCTGAAAGAAGAAAAGTTTGGTAACAGCTTATATAGGCAAAGGATAATAATATGGCAGCAGCAGTTTCAAGGTAATGGTCAGCATAACAATGCTGAGCTTGCAGGTCGTGTCCGCCTGCTCCACCACCTTTCAATAGTGCAGGTAACTGCATGTTCCCCCTGGTCTGCTCAGTTCTTTGAGACAAAACACATCTTTCTGCTGCTGTTGCCACTGCTTGAAGGGGCAAAAGAGAGGTTTGGAGCTATTCCTGGAGGAAGCTACTAAAGCAATTTTGACCTCTTCAGCTCTGCACTCATTGGGCGGATGGGATTACCTTAAGGTACACGTGGGAGCTGAAGACACATTTGGAGGTGGAAGAGCTTCCCCAGGACAACTTCCTTCATTTGTCATCAGGGGAAGAATTTAAGCCATCTCAGAACATTTCTATTTAGTTCTAAAAGTTTTTTTTTGAGAGGGTAATAATTGTAATGAACACTACCAAACTGGCATTTTCACTCTTCAGCAGGGAGGGAAAGAGCAAACTTTATGTATGTACTGTGCTCTAGACAGAGAGCCACCCATGTGGTAGCCCTTCAAAGGCATATGAGGGAAGGTTCTGAGTTATCTTGCAAAAAGGGGAAAAGACATCTTGGTCATAACTCCAATATATTCTGCTCTAGCTAGATTTGGTCCTAAGCTGTTATTGCTCTAGACCTCCCTTCTTTGATGTGGAACAAGGAGTAAGAAAGTGGCAATTCCTCTTTCTTTGTATTTACACCAACATCTTCCTCCAACATTTGCAGTTTATTCCAATTTGTGTCTTCTTTTTACTCGCCTATCAGTTTGAGGTGATGGCTAGAAATGAATAACTACTTTCCTGCTTTGCATTACCACTGCATCCTCAGCTTTAAGAGGATTCTCTGCCATTCTTGTTTAGATCTAGTATTACACTTTCCGCTTTATTCATCCTTAAAAGACCATAAGCCTTTCCCCCTCGCTTTTTAATTTACTTAGGAAAAGCACATTAATTAAACAGTTACATTTGGTTGGTTGAAGGTTATGCATGTTACTTATTTAGCTGGAGGTTTATCTGGCTGTCAGAATAACTCACTGGAGAGATCACAATTTGATAACAATGGTGGTCAAGCAATGTGACCTTCAACAGGACCACCTGTGGTGGACCTTATGAGCCAGCTTGTAGCTCTTATCCCTGCCTTTTCTGGCATGGTTTCATATGCTACTGTACCTCAGGCACACAGTATGCAGCTTCTGTCAAGCCTTCAAGAGACAAGCAGTATGATTCAGAAAGTGCTTATAAACATAGGAGATATGACTCAGAGATGACCATGTTACCTCTTCTTTTAAGGTTTCCAGGGCAGTAAACAAGGGAGGACTGGAACGACTGGACAATCAATTTATGGAACACTGAAAAGGTCAAGATATTGTAATATGCTGTGTTACACTGAATATATGGGATATTAACATTCAGATGCTGCATTCCTAGGAAAATAATTGCAGTGGCACAAATACAGAAACATGAACTTCCACCCTGGTGGCAATTACACAAACAAATGGATCTAATCTAATTACACCCTGAGAGACACATTGTTGCGTGGAAGTTGTGTTAAGGTTTAGTTGTTCTGCTTGAGGAGAAGAACTTAAGCTTGTAACAGTTTGAGATAGAAATCTTCCTTCCTTCTTAAATGAAATGATGAGGAAACATGAACAGTCAGATCAACCTCTGCTAACCTTTTAACTTCAGCAGCTGATCTAACAAAGTCAGGAGCCTCAGTTAGGATCTTCTTACATCTTGTTTTCTTTCTTTCCTTTCTGATACTTAGTTTGCATTTTACATTTCACTTGTCTTACTGAGGTGAGGAATTCTGCCATTGACTATTGGTTTTATTTTCACAAGTCTTGTTTGTTAATTTGATATACAGAGCCCCAGAAATTTATCTAGGACCTGTTTTGATATAAGAGAAAGCTCATCTGGTCTGTATGCTCCTATATTACTTACAGGTTTTTCATAAAAAATGCTTCCTCACAGGATGCAATTTCTAAATGTCTGGTTACTGTTGTATCTCCTAAGTGACTCTAAGTGATGCACATCATTTTTGAAATCTCTGCCCATATCTAAACCCACTGTTACAGCTGAGGCTGCAGCAGGACCATGTGGAACAGAAAAACTATCATATGAATACTAGAGAAAATACTCCTCTCTGTATATACCTCTTACAGTGTCTGCTCAAACTAGATGCTAAAGACCACAACTCTATATATGCAGCAGAATTCAACCATTTAGAAGGGAAAGAAATTAGCTAGATATTCTAGAGAGAGGATCCAGACAGAACTGCAGCAAAAATGAGGAAGGTGACGTCTGCCATTTTTCTTCAGCTACAGGAATAAATCAGGCAAGCCTCAAATAAAAGCAGAAATTACTGTCCTCTTTCACTGTAACTACAAATAAACACAGTTGAAATAGGCAGGTGAAGTGAGAAGAAGGCTTTCATCTCCAACAAGCAGAGAAAGTGAAACCAACAAGGCCTTAAAATAATAGTGTCACACTGCTAACAAATTGTCCACTCTGTATTTAATGAAGAAGCTATCTTAATGATTGACAATATGGCCATCTATATCAAAGGGAATCTCCTCCAGGTACAGCTTGCTAGAAATCACTCTTGGAAAGCATTTTGTTCTTCAGTAACCAGAACATCATTAGCTGCCATATGAGTAATCCTTAGTGTCTCTTGCTGCTACCACTACTTCAATTCCCATCTCATTTTATGTGTGGCAGAAATCTCAGGCTGAATGCTCAAGGTCTGGACTGAAGCCCATATCTTCTTGTTTGTTTGTGTTTCAAGAATACATGATTCATGTTTACTTCCTGTGAATTATCACAACTGACTGTAAGTAGCTTTGCCTCCATCTAGGACTGGGCTTTTGGAACAGGGTAAAGCACTGCTTATAGCTTGAGTGAGTTCCAGAAACACTACAAGCTGAATGCTTGCTGAAATTACAGGGTACTCCATAATACTCCTCTATTTGTGGTCACATTTCAAGAGATGTTAAAATATCTAAAAAGGTAATCCTAAACATCCTACAGGTTGAGTCAATATACCTGCAAGATACTCAGAAACTTTTGACAGAATATTAGGAATACAAAAAAAAAAAAAACCAAACTCAGAAGAGATACAAATAATCTGAGAACTGAAGAACTAAAGGAATAATAAAGGAAGTAAAACCATGTCCATGCCTCCACAGAATGTTTTCTGATATCCATCGCAGACTAGTGAATTTGACAGAAACATGTTTACATCTGTCAGACAGATTCAGTTCTACAAAAAAAATTCTGTTTGCCCATGAAAACTCTGTTTTCAATAATAAAGCTAGAGAAGTTAAATTCTAGTATATATAAGCTGTTCTGTAAACATTACAAAATGACTCTTCAGGGTACTTTTGCTCAGTGTTAAAGGAGAAGTATTTTTTATAATGCTTTCTGATAGCAATATTTGTGTTGTAACTGTTAAGCAGTATTATTTAAAATTAAATAATTTGTTTTTCTTCTGCTTTATGTTTAGAAGTTTGGAGTCTGAGGTTTTTTGGCATTTGGAAGTAAGTTAACTGGAGAGCATTTTCTGTGTCATCTGAGGTTGAAAGTAACAGCATGGAGTCAGAGAGGGCCATTCAGCAGCCAATTTGTATCCCCAGTTGGGTATCCCTTCAGTTGAATGCAGCTGCTATAAAACATACAGGGTCTGGGGCTAATAGAAACAGCAAAAATTAAGAAAGTGAATTTTCTAGAAATGCTTAAGCTATAAAAAGAGTTGAACATGCTGTTGAAGAAGCTGTGAATTTGGCTCAGGGAACTGGAGAGATTTTCTCGTCTTCAGAGTCAGATTGCAAGTGCTGATATAAGAGGAACTGGATGTTTCACCCACTTTTCCTGTGTAAAGACTGGGTTTAGATACTTCTAATATTGCTCATTTCTGACTATTTAGTAAAATGAAATCAAAATTGTTGAAAAATTCAGCTATATGTGAAAATGAGGCTTAGAAAAAAAGATGCAGCTTTACCAGTATTAAAAGATGTTGTGTTTTTTCCTTTGAATAACTCCAGTTTTAAAGCAAATATTTGAAAACCAGTAATAAATGAATCATAGATGTATTTCTCATTCCACAGAAGCCTCCACATTTTGGGTCATTTCAGAAATCCCAGCTGCTCAGAGTACCTTCTCTGTTAACAGCTAAGAGTGGTGCACTGAAGACTCCATCTTCACTGAGAAAACCCATTTCCAAATTTGCTCAAGCTATTAGATTTTGAAAAATCACATTTACACAGATGCTGCCGGGATGTCTCGCATTTTAGCAGCTCTTTTTTTTGAGGATTCAGTCTATGCTGTGCACTCCTGAGCACCTCACGCCTCCACAGTCTGACAGCCAAGTCATGCCTTTCCCGCCAGGGAAGAGGGGATGATGATCTCGGCTATGCAAGGCTCCAAGCACAAGTTCAGGATTTCGCTGTGTCTCTGCTCCAAGCTAGTGCCAGTGTTGGAAATAAAGGTGGGAGCCCTCCTCTTCTGTGTTTTCTGTAACTCTCTACCTCGTACTTATTGGCAATGTTTTACTGCCTATACTAAAAAGGGGTACAGTAATGAAAACATTTGCCTACCGAGCATGATATATACAGTATAAGACCATAACACAGATAATTAAAATAAAGAATTTAATTGAGGAGGTGTTCATTAAGTAAGCATGATTCAAAAAGTACACCAAATCCTATGAGCTCATTTAAAAGTATGCCTAGGCATGTTGGCCAAACTAAGATTGGCAGGCAATGTAAACTGTGTCATTTCCTAATTTTCAAGTGTTTGATTTTATATGCTTTTAACATAGATGTGCATGTGTCTGTACATGTAAATAGGGAACCAATATACGTGATTTGTTTCCAGTGAGTATTACAGTCCTTTGGGTATCATTCTTTGACCCGTAGGGAAAGAGCTATGGGTCTTGTAAACATCTTGGAGGGTGATTAGACAGCCTGATATGGACAGGAGATCCCCAGAATACAGAAGCCAGAAGCTGTATTAGTGTGCTAACAGAAATCTGGAAACTATCGCAACTAATTTTTTTTTCAATGCTTTTTTCTTCCAGAACACCTATTCTCATGAATTTATCCATGTCTGGTGTCACAACTAAAGAATGGAAGTCATTTATCAGGACACATCACCTCCTGTGAGATGTCCCTGTCACCTGAAAGCAGGAGTGTTTCTGCCTCAGGTTCATGTGTTCTCGCAGATACTATGGCCATACTAGTGGATGGTGACTACAGTATCACACTAAAGGAAATACAGCCACTGACCATTGGTAGCTGTAATATCAATAGACGTTCAGAAAATGTTATCACAAGCCTCATTTACTCATTTGTGGGGAAAAAAATGCAGAAAACCTCCTAAAAGAGCCAATAATCCAGAAAGGAGGCAGTAGCCAAAGCATGGAAGAAGTATGATGCTTACCAGGTGGCTGCACTTAAACAAAAGAGGGGTAAGACAATCCAAACAACAAACAGATGAGCTGAAATGGCTTATAAAGAAACCAGAGCAACCTTGAATTTTCCTTCTCCTGATGCAGACTGGAATTTCCTGTTCTTGAGAAAGATAAAGTTTCCCTCCCCTCCCCTTCCCTCCCCTTCCCTCCCCTTCCCTTTTTCCAATAATGTGGAGTTTGATACAGGCATTCTCCTCCAGTTCTAGATACTGTCCCATGGTGAGGCAGCCTGGATCTCAGCCAAGTGGCTTTAGAGCGCAGTGACCCTTTACACCACCAGCACCTGCTTTCCCACCTGTCCTGCAGCTTCCACCAGTGCTGTCCTTCTCCTGCCAAGGCAGGGAGGGATCAGGACCCGGGGAGCATAGTCTCACACTGGGCTTAGCAGGTTGACAAACTGGAAAAGACAAGGGAACCTTTCAGCTGGCAGCAGCAGGAAAAGGAGTGCTGTCGTGGAGCCTTAAAAAATAGCCACAGTAGGCACCTGGGGAATGTAAAATTAAAGTTCAACGGCTCCAGTGGACTTCTGGTATCTGTAGATCTCAAAGGAGTTGTGTAAATGTCAGTTACTTGTCCCATGCAGGTGCCTGAGTGCCTTTGCAGAGCCACAGAGCTTCCCTCAAGATTCACCTGTGAGAAGTAGAATTCCTGAGCTTTACCAGATTATTCTCATTGAAATACTTTTTCAGTAATTAAATGTTCAGTTGTAATTTTCCGTTTGGACATGCAAATATATGAAGTGCTTGATGACAGATTACAGTGCTTTCCACACTGAGTAAAAAGGATTTTTTTTCATTTTATTGTATACCAGAAAATACAGAGAATATGCAGCATGGCTGAGTTAACATTTTGAGAGAAACATTAGTGTTTGGAGCTTTCAAAGTTTTTTATATTGGTGTAAAAAACCCCAAACTTTTGCTTTTAATACATTGTACTTTGAGGATGGAGAAGCATATTCTTTTGCTATCACTTGAGTCCAGAGTCATATAAACAGGTTTTTGTCTGAGATGGGGATTTAGGATACAAAAGGTGCTACTGCATTTGACTAGCAACACTGTATAAATCTTTATGGTTGGTAGGAGAGCCCTTTAGTCTTTGTGATGAGATCACACATTTATAGTGATGTAATTTCAAAAGAATTGAAATTCCATAGTCCACAGGGATAATACATTAATTGGCCTTTGTGAGCTTGGCATTGTTCGGTCGTTCTACTTACATGAATGTATGTTACCTAAGATAACTGATCACATTTAATTACACAAGGTACTGCAATTTCAAATTACTGTATTGATACAGTTATCCTAAATATCACTGAAAAAAATTTACACTTAATCTCATGTAAATGACAACAAAACACTTATTTATATCTGGTGTAGAAAAGAACTACAATATAACTAATTTGGAGTTGTTTGGTTTTTTGGTTTTTTTTTTCAAAATTTGGCAAATTAATTCACAGGCACCTTGAGAATACTTAAAATAAAACATCTCAAGTACTTTGTTAAATATGTAAACGAGGTTTTATAAATAAACTATGCAGTTCATTCTAAAGATGTCTGAGAATCGCCTTTTTATTCTTCAGTATGCTTTGTTAGTCACATGTTTTGCAATAAAATGAGAAACAGACAATCAATTAGATATTTTCTCTGCAAAACTGTGAAAGTCATTGCAGGAAATCCTTGATAACAAGTAAAGTTCCAAGACAATTTCTCTGCTCTAGGATGCTACTTCCTAAAGGACTAGAGAATGAGTTACTGTTGCACTGCCAGACACAAGCTCCTACAACTGCTTGAGGCATAAGACGAGTGGTTTAGCCTATGAAACAATAAAACATGCTATCCATTTGCAAAACCATTTTTTGAAAACAAGCAATCATGGATGAGTCATTGGCTGAAGAGAGGTGGGAGGTTGCTGTCTGTTTTGGTATGGGGGCTCAGTGTGTTGCATAGATAGCTGAGAAGATATGGTTGGACCACCACGTCTGATCTTTGTACTGGCATAACAAAATTACTCCACGCCACAGTGAAAAATGTCATACTAACAAAACCGTAGCTCTGTCAATATGAACTGCATCTACATTAAAGGCCTCTGCTGGCGCATCCCTGCCGGATAAAAATTACACCTCTAACTCAATTAACCTTTCAGGGAGAAGTCTTGCAGCACAGAGACTGCCTGGATAACTCACTGCTCTGTGCCTTCTGTGCGCTGAAAGAAATAACCTCTGAGTTACAGATCCCACGGGTTATCTTTTCTAAAAGATGTCTGTCATCTGGGATCTTCTCTCACAGACCTATCACTTTGTTATTCTAATTTTAAGATAGCCAGCCTCTCTCCTGCCCTACATCCTCAAGAAAAGGCAGCCTCAGATCTCCCATTATGTCTTTCTGTGCTGTGTAAACTATGGTCAAAATCCATCCTGCTTTATTCCAGTAAGAATATTGCAAGTTATGGTATTTGGACAACTGGGCTCCTGGACAACCTGGCTGTCAATTCCTGCCCTTTTAAATAGCCTTTGTTATTTCTTTAGACTAAGCTCTCACTAGGCTGCTAGTTTTTATGCCTTCGTTTTCTTAAATAGAAATGGCTAGCTGAAATGCCAGGAATTATTTGGAATGGGGAAATACCACACAGCTCAGTAGGAGAGGTTTTTCTGTTTCTTTTGTTTGCTTTTTAACTCCTGCATCCAAATATGGCTCCACTTGCTAATTCCCTCACCTCAAACCCCATGAACAATTCAGGATCTGCTGGAAAGTACAATTTAACTGCTGGAAAGTACAGTTTCAGCTGTGGCTACGCTGATGAGCAGTGCTGAATACCTGTGTAAAATAAAGAGCTATGAGGCCCAATTGGCTGAGAGTTTGAAAGAGGAAGGTTTTTTTAAAGATCCACAGGTGTCACGGGGGCTACTAACTGCAAACTATCTTCCCTAAATCTCCCACCCGTGATGTGTTCTTCCTTCTCTAGCTTTTGTAGGAAAAATGAAGAGAAGATACGCACAATTTTTCTCCATGGGAGAAGCTTTTGGACTTGGATGTTACTCACTGGTCTTATTCTTCCCTCCCTTCCGCTCTCGCCTTCCTTTCTCCTGCAATAGCACAGGGCTCCTTTTCTTCATAGGTGTTTAAAGCAATCATTTGAAGACTTCTTTTTTTTTTGCCCCACATTTCTCCTATCTGGTAGCTGGAGCACTTAAGGTGTTGTCTGCAACAACAGAACAAAGATAGGGTTCCCCTCAGCTCCGCAAACAGGCAGTTTTCAGAGCTGGAATAACTTAGAGGCCCCGTCCCACATCAGCAGCAACTTGTGGAGTATATCTTGGGTGGGCGAAAGGTGTCCCCTGAGTGGCTAGTCCTGAATCAGACACACTGCTGGAGCACAGAGGGAGCTGGTGGTGGGAGGTGGCTCGCACACCAGTGGGACAGAGTGGAGCATCACCCAGGATGAGGGTAGGGACAGAGCCAGGGAGAGGGAAGCACTGGCAAGGGCTGCCACGCTCTGTCCGCCCGCTCACACCAAAGTCCTCTCGAGCCTGCGGGTGGCAGCTGGTGGCCCAGCTCTGCCCCTGGGCAGCCTCGAAGGGGGTCCTGCTTGCAGCCTCCGGGCTCATTTGTCAGGACCGGTGCGACTGAGCACGGGACGGGAGGGGCGCGATCCGTTCCAGAGCTGTTCGTGGCCCCTTTTTGAGTCTTTAAATTAGAGTTGCCAGGCCGGGGAAAGGGATAGGAAGTTTCACACCCACACACACACACGCACCCCCCCGTGCATTTGATATCCTTTTGTCTATCCCCAGGTCTGACGCCGGCAGCTCCCGGAGGCCGAGCTGCCTCTCCTCGCCCCTCTCCGCGCACACCGCCCGTCGCCCCCGAGCCCCGCGGATTCCCGGCTTCCAGCGCATCCTCTCCCGCTCCCAAACTTCGGCTTGAGACAAACCAAGCGCAGCCGTCTCCCCTTCGCACCCCCCCCCCCCGCCCCCCTTCCCGCACCCCGCGGCGGGGGCAGCGGCTCCCGAGCGCGGCCCCTTTAAATTCCAGCTGTGCGGCGGGGGCAGCACCGCTGGCGGCGCGGGGAGCGCGCAGCCCTGCGCCCGCGGGAGGCGGCGGCTCCGCGGAGCCTCGCCGAGGCGGAGAGGATGAGGCTGGCTTCTGCCGTGGCTTTTTCCGCCGCGATTTCCATAGTAACCTGATCGAGCGGTGCAATTTCGGGAGCCGGGGTGGCTTTATTATTATTATTTTTATTATTATTGTTGTTGTTGTTATTTTCGCCCCCCGCTCCGCTTCTCGCCGCCCCCGCTGCCCGAGCAGTGCCAGCCGGCAGGTAAGGTGCCCCGGCCCCGCGGGGGGATCCCAACTTCCCCGGGCGGCAGCGTCGAGGCGCGGGGTCCAGCCCGCGGGGCTGCGGGGAGGGTGCGGCGGGGCCGGGGGGACACCCCGGGGGACACCGCCGAGCTCTTCTTACCCTCTTTGTTTGCTTCTTCCCGGAGAGGGTTTTATTCTTCCTTTTGTTTCTCCCTCCTTCTGCCCCCCCATCCTCATCCCCATCCTCATCCCCACCCCCATCCTCATCCTCATCCCCATCCCCATCCCTCCCCATCCCCATCCTTCCCCATCCCTAGTTTGTTTCCCTGACCATCTTTCCTTTTGTGAGGGTGAGAAATCGCACACACTTTACCTTGAAATCTGTGGAGAGCGAGGGCACAGGCACCCGGCTGCCCGTTCCCAGTACCCGCAGCATCCCCTGCGCAGGCAGGGGAGAGGAGAGGGGCAGAGCAGTCCTGCAAACCTGTGAGTGGGTTAGTCTAGCAGCTTCTCCCTCTGTGACGCTGCCAGTCCGCCCGGATCTGTCCGGAGAAGTTGGGAATAAGGGACCCGTCTTCTCAGTGCTACCTTGGCGTTGGGTTGGCAATGGCACTGATGGCCTCGTGGATCCTGAGCTGGCCCCTTCCCTGCTCCGTAGCCTCCTCGCGCTGCCGTACACCATCTCCCCAGCTCGGGTGGGCTCTGTGAGGAAGGCCCCAGCATGTCTGGATTAGGTGATGAGGACTTCTTCCAGTTGCTGTCATTCTCGCTTGGTAGCACCGTTTCTATAGCCAGGTGGTAGTTGATCACCAAGCAGGTCTCTGCTAAAAGTTCATGTTGCTCGCTGTCTTCCCTAGCCCTCTGGGTTTCATCCTTAGATGGTGTTTTTGGCTGTGGCTCAGTTTGGAGTGTGTATGGGGGGTTGTCATTTTTTATATCGGTTTGTACTGAGCACAATGAATAGACGAGTGCGGTCAAGGCTTTTTGTTTCTGTCATAAATGATCAATAATCATCTGGTGGTAAGATGGTCTTATTACAGAAAAAGCCAAAGTGCACAGTGAGAACAGCTGAAATACAAGGTCAATTACTCTTGGGTTATCAACGCTAAACCTGCTTTGCATATTTGAAGATGACATATTCCTTTCAAAGTAAAGGCAACTTCAGGCTTTTGATGAGCTTTATTTTCAATGTAAATAATGAGCATACAGTTAACATAAGAGACTGGACTTGCTTTGGAGAAGATTACCCATCCCAAAACATTCCCAGACCTTTTTTATTCTTGTTATTTAGTCAAGGTGGATGAGGATTGCCATCCTCTTGGGTGAGAAGAGTTTTTGTAGCTCCCAATACAAAGGTTGGTTTATTCCTAGCGCCCAGCAACTGCTACAGGCTTTCCAGACACAAAAGAAAAGGCGTAGTCTGTGGCCTGAAGATCGTGCATGCTAAAAAGGCAGTCAGCTGGAGGGTAACGCAGATCAACCAGCTCCGCTGCTGCCTGATAACTGCCTTCATTCCGGAAAATGTAACAGTTCAGTGAGACAAGTAATTTATGCAGAGGTGCTGGTGGCTCAGGGAGGACTGCTGTAACCCTCGGGTCGAGCCTTTGGTGGTGGCGGTATGAGGAGCCCAGGCTGCAACAGAGGGAGCCTGGACAGGAGGAGGCTCCAGGGACAGGTGAGGCAGCCGTTTCTAAAGAAGGAGACGGATACAGTGCCAGAGCAGGGGAATGCAACGTGAAAAGGGAGCAGGGCAGATAATCAGCAGGGGAAGAGGTTATGTGGGGACTCGGAGTGGAACATAAAAAGCTTGAAGTAATGAGTTTAATCTACAAAATCTAGTTCTTAAATTGTATGTGCTTGCCAATTAGCTAACCATTCTGCAAATCAGAATGGAATTCAGATCGTATCTTGGTAAATGTATTGACTCTGAAGTGCTGCAAGGAAAAAAAAAATAATCTCTCCTCTTTCCCCTACTGTGGGCTTTAAATATGAACAAAAATCAGATCTGAGAATTGAGGAACCTTTTAATATACTCACTCTTCTGAGTTCTCATCCTATCTAGCCTAGACTCCCACAGCTAAAATCAAAATCCCCTATGGTAATATGACTTCAGGGGACCAAATTCAGAGCAGCCATAGGGCATTTTCACCAGTGAACACTGCAGTGCATTATGAGGAGGGGTCACTGTCAGTCACAGTATGGATTAAAGTGCAGGAGATGTGTAGCTGTTACCTTGCAGGGAGCATGCATCCCAAACAAAACACTTTGAGCACAATGAGGGAACCTACAGCCCTCTTGGTCTCCTCTAACAAACACTTTAATGTTGCATATATAGAAAAAAGATTTGCAGCATAACCTTTATTCTCTGGTATTAAAGGGTATGTTTATATATGTATGTATGAATGTATGTATTAGTTCATGTGTGTTATAACAGTTTTCAAAATGGCTGAATGATATTGATCCAATTAAAAACATTATGAGAGAATAGCTGAAATTAGTTTATATTTCAGCTTAAGTGCATTGTAGGAAATGTCTCTGTTTTACATTTCTTAAACAGCTAGCTGCAATAATTTGTAGGAACTGAGACAACCCTTCATAAAGCTATTGTTTCACCCAGATTTAATCAGTATGCACTTAAGAAAAGTAGAGGAGAATCAACGCCAGAAATTGCCACTAAGATCAGCACCCTGGGCAAGAATATTTGCAGCTGTATTTTGGGGTCTGAGAATGTTTGCTTTAGATGGCTAGCATTAATGTGGTTTATTCTATAGAGGATTAAAAATTCATTATGTTTGATGGGTAGAACAGAGATGTAGTAAAACAGAATTACTGATTTTCTTAAAGAAATGTTATCTATTTCATGCTAAATTTTGCAGCTAAGCTCCACATTGACATAGAGCAGAGGTGTGTGGCTGGGAGATGTGAAGTTGTTTATTTAATAGGGAATCTGACTTGCACTGATGCGTGTGCATTTTTTTTGTACTAGCCACCTGTGGTATTGCCTGCACGTGTTGATGAAGCAATCTGCCTGAGAGCTGTTAGAATTTGCATGTACAGAACTGTTTGTTTATATGTAGATCAGTTATTACTGCAAAGAGAAGTATACGCATGGAAAGTTGTTACCACAGATGGAAGCTGGCTTCTGAGAAATGAGTCCCATCTCTTTAAGATAAACTTTCATGCATAATGTCAGAGAAACAAGCAGGTTGGGGGCAAAAATACTACTGTGTTTTTGATTATGCTCTGCATCCAGCTTATGCTAGTCAGCATAATAGTCACTGCAAAGACCCAGCTCTATGCTTGCCGTTAAAATACTTGGGATTTTGTTGCTGTAAAATCAGAGCCTTACCCAGATGCTCAGCATTTGCCTGACAATTGTTATAAGAAATACTATGGTAAAACTTCCTTGCAGAAACATTTTGTAGAAAGATGTAATACATAATGCTAACTGCTGTATGTTTTGCTTTTAGTCTTCTTTAATGTTTCTTTTATGGTCTTTAGAAATGGCTACATAGAAATAGCCCATCTTTACTCAGTTGTTTTTTCCCACTTTCCCATCTATATTTAGAATCATATCTATTTAACAGAGTGACAAACGTGATGTCTTTCTTCTGTTAACCCAACGAAGGCAGATAATGTTATAGGAGTGTGAGCTGGCCTGTCTTCTCAGCTGTACATTAGTAGACCAGGATTTGACTTGGAGCTCCATCTCTGAGCATCCCCCAAATCTCACTGATCCTGGTGCCCTGTGCTTCCAGTCCTCTGCAGATGGACTGTCTCAAGGCGTCATAGAAACACTATGCAGTACAGAAGCATATAGAAAGCCAGTCCTTCTGACAGAGCTTCCTGATCCTCCCTAGCTACTCAGAACATTGATTCATGTGGTCATCTGCATGTAAACGTGATGTCCTCCGAGGAGCTCACTGTTGGATGTTGCAAGCACTAACACACCATTCTATGTAACTATGTATGTGAAGTGAGGAAAATATGTGCAAAAGTGGCTTCTTTCAGTGATTTGTGTGACATGGAGTCAACCAGTCTTGTGGCCTGATGAGCTTTAACTCTGTTAATTTATATGGAAGGAGACGACATTCAGGTCTTTCAGGAACAGGACAGTATGTGTCAATTCCTGCAGTGACCGGTTCACAGTGCTTAAGTGGAGTCTAGAGAAACTCAGCCACGCTCATGGCCCTGTAGAGCAAATGTATTCCACAGCCAGACACTTAATGTTGGTAGGTCTGTTTCAAATAAGACAGCAATATCCTTCTAGACTAATTCCAAAGAGACAGAAGGGGAATGTGAGTAAGAAAAATAAGGTCATGCCATTATGTCTACTGATATGTTGATGACTTTCCATCTCTGAGCTTAATCGTAAAAATCACAATTTTAGTCTGTTATATCACGTAACAGTCATCACTGTTTACTTGTTCTGTGGCAGTGGGTGCTGGGCTGGAATTTGAAATAGAGGTGGTCCCATTTGGTGCTTGGAGAATATCCCACTGATGACATCTTTTAGATAGAAACATGGAAAGTGAGTAGTAAGAGAAAGCTGATGAAGGAATAGTATTAGTAAAGAAAGTGAATATTTATACTGAACCAGACAAACATTTATGTAAATTTTGAAGAAGCTAAGGAGCTATTAAAGTTCATGAGTGCTCCAATGAGTGCTGACAGAAATAGAAGCAGTTGTTGTTTCACCAGATTTCAGTGAATCTTCTGTCAATGACAAACAGAAAACCTGAGATATTTTGATCGTTCAGAACCATGCTTGCAGACAAAAAGCATAATCCTAGAGTCCGTTTAAGTGGGATGTCCTGTCGTGTTCTAAATAATTAGATTTGGAAGGAAAATATATCAAATATGTTTACATGTCATCAAAGCAACATGAGGTATTTTTCATATTAGATTTATCACACATACACCTTCTTCTGTGTAGAAAACTTAGATAAATGCACTGTTTCTCTCTGTCCTATTGATATTTTCATTGGCAAGATGATGGATGCTTTTTGAAACAAAATGGTTTGCTGGAGACTAGGAGAATCACTGTTTTAAGTTTGGGAAGTAATATCTTCCACAAGGAAGGTGGTAAAATCTGTAAATGAAGCATTAATCAAGTTTACTGTTACAAAGCTGAAATCATGGTGCAATTACCTTTTTCAGGAGTAGTTACTGTACTGATGGTTCTGTTTTGCTCGTATTTGGCTGTATTTCACAATGGTGTCAATTATCTCACACAGTAAAATTTTACTTTTTCTCAAGTGTGTAGGTAACACCTAGCTTTATTTGGTCAGTAGACTGAGTTCCACCTGGCTTAAGTGAAGTTCCATGGCTGCCTCTGTTATTATATAATGTCAGGTGACCAGTCCTCAGTAACATGGCAATTTGCAAGAGCATGTTGAAAACAGAATCGTCTAATAGTTCATTATAAAAATTTCTGTTTACTGCAGATGAACAGGTTTTAGTGTAAAACTCCAGCTGGACTATAAAACTTGCATCTTTGGTCCTTGGATTATGTCCTAATGTATCGTTATTATGCCATAAAAATTAGTAAAGCAGAGGGAAATACATTAAATTGGAAACATTTGAAACCTTGACAAACCACCGGTTAAAAATTGGTGAAGAATCAGCTAATGAATTTGCAGAAGAACCTAAGAAGATAAGGGCTGCTATGATCTATTTAAGGACACTGCAAATTCATGCAGTGTCACTCTTCTGCAAGTAGCAAATCCAAATATTCTTACGGAAAGTCTTAACTTTCAACAGACAAAGCTGATTAGTCATCCAAACCGCCAAAATAGTTAAAGCAAGAGTCACTATATCTTGGAATATACACTGGAGAATCGCTGTAGTTATTTAAAAGCATGCCTATATGCATAAGGCACCAAGTTATACTACAAACTATTAGGCAATGAAAGACTCCAGTAAAATCACTCATATTTAATTTTGAAGCTTTATCAGCATGTCGCAGATACAGACTCCTGTAGAGCTCATGTATTTTGGGCCATGATTTCTTTAAGATATCTCTGAGGAAGCTGAAAAATATAATTCCCAGGAATATAAGAAGAGGGTAACTTTGCGTGTAAGAATTGCCTTAGGAAGTAGGAGTGAAAGAGAACGGAGTATGGCACAGAAGTGCTGATGCATACTCACCTTTTAAATGCCTCCAGGGATGGTGACTCAACTACCTTCCCAGGCAGCCTCTGCCAGTGCTTGATAACTGTTTCCGTGAAGATGTTTTTCCTAATGTCCAGTCTGAACCTCCCCTGGTGCAGCTTGAGGCCATTCCCACTCATTCTATTACCTCTCACCTGGGTGAAGAGACCAACACCCACCTCACTACAACCTCCTTGCAGGTAGTTGCAGACAGTGATAAGGTCTCCCCTCAGCCTCTTCTTCAGGCTAAACAACTCCAGTTCCATCAGCTGCTCCTCAAAAGGCTTGTTCTCCAGCCCCTTCACCAGCTTCATTGCTTCTCTGGACATGCTCCAGAGCATCAATGTCTTTCTTGTAGTGAGGGGCCTGAAACTGAACACAGGATTTGAGGTACAGCCTCACCAGTGCTGAGTACAGGGGCAGAATCTCTTCCCTGGTTCTGCTGTCCATGCTGTTTCTGACATAAGCCAAGATGCCATTGGCTTTCTTGGCCACCTGGGCACACTTCTGGCTCATGTTCAGTTCGCTGTCAACCAGCACCCTGAGGCCCCTCTCGCCAGCAGCTTTCCAGTCACTCCTCCCCAAGCCTATCGCAACTGCACGGGCTTTTTTTGTCCCAAGTGCAGGTCTCTGCATTTGGCCTTGTTAAACCTCATCCCACTGGCCTTAGCCTATCAGTCCAGCCTGTTCAGATCCCTTTGCAGAGCTTTCCTACCCTCCAGCAGACTGAAACCTCCTCCCAGTTTAGTGTCATCTGGGAATTTACTAAATTTATGCTCAATCCCATCATCCAGGTCATTGATAAAGATATTGAACAGGATTGGACCCAGCACTGAGCCCTGGGGAACACCACTTGTGACTGGCCTCCAGCTGGATTTAACTCCATTTACCACAACTCTTTGGGCCTGGCCATCCAGTCAGTTTAAAGCTCTATTAGTGAGCCCTGCTAGCATCTTGGTACATATCCTTTTGCCCCTTGGGGACAAATGCACCCCATCCTTGGACAGCAAGCCTGGTGCTGTGCAGGCCAACCCATGATCAAAGTATCCAAAGCTGTGCTCCTCACACCAGGTTCAGAGCCAGGTATTGTTTCTTGGGTCTTCCTACTTCTTCCCTTGTCATTCCCTGTAGCCGGAATGACAGATGAGAACACTACCTGTGCCTCCGATACCTTCACCGTATGTCCCAAGGCCCTGAAGGCCCTTTTAATTGCCTTCAGATTTCTTGTTTGGATTTTGTTACTGGCTACTTGGAAAATCAATAGAGGATAATAATCCATGAGCCTGACCAGAGCTGGAAGTTTTCTTTGTACATCTCTAATGGAGTCCCCAGGTAGGCAGCAGACTTCCCTATGTAGTGGGTCTGGTCTGCAGACTGGGCCTTCTGTTCCCTTCAGAAGAGGGTCCCCATGACAATAACACATCTTTTCTTCTTAACAGAGGCCGTTTTGATGAATAGCTTAGTCTGTCTTAACCTAGGGAATATTTCTAGGCTGTGAGACCCATCATCCTCGTTCAGGTTTGGTTAGCCTTTCAGAGCTTCATGTCTATTGTGCAAGGGAACCTGGTACTAGTTTAAAACCACCCTCCTGAGATTTTTATCACTTGCAGAATACGGTGCTCAGATCATGAACGACTTCTAAATAAAAGCAATGGCTTTTCAGACTTTTCCCTTCCTTGCTCTGCCCAACAATCTAAAAAAAGATTAAGAACTTTTAGTTTTAACTCCAATACCATCCTGTTTCAACATTATTGTTGCCACCTGCTTGATGATCTTTGAATCTAAGTGCAACTTCTTCCACATGTGCATGTGCCAGCTGCAACACCAGTGACTCAAAGGATTGTCCTTTGGTGGTTCTCTGAAATGTCCGGAATTCCCATTTACTGCCTGTATTTGGTGTGGGTGCTGCTTCTTTGTCTTCTTACCTGAGAAAGTTCTGTAAAAGGGTTTCACAGAATACAGTAACAATGTGGTTTCCCCCCATTTCTTGCTTTTGTCCAGCAAACACTATGTTTCCCAATATGAGAAAAGTTCTTTAGAGAAGAGAAAGGACAAGCAGCAAAGGTGGCAGAAACTAAGACCTTGTCAGCAGATGTGAATGCAGTTGAAGCTAGGACAATTAAATAAAACTTCTCTGGTTTGAAACAATGAAACTTCCCTTTGAATTATTGAAAACATTTTTACATTTCAATACTGCTGAGAAATGGAAAACTCAATCGGGTGACTGGAACGTTGAAAGACCAAAATATTTCACTTAGGGATTTTTTTTTTTTTTTTTGGTTGAGAAGAAGTGGAGATAGAGCAGGAAAACTGTTTCTAGCTAAAATTTTCATTTTGTCATTTAGATCTAAGCTTTTGGTTTCACTGTCAAGAGCTAAGGATGGGTAACACATTCCACTGGCATATATAGTTTTATGGACATTTCTTCCACCTGAGTAATCTCACCTTCCTCACAGCACTTCTGCCAGTACGAAGAATCAACAGTGCCTTTGACTGTCCTGCTTTGGGTTACACGCCCTACCTCCAGCCTAACCTCTTTCTTACTCTAGTACAAAGACAAGGAAGAAGCAAACTGTATGTCACAAATCACTAAGTGCTCCTTTTGGGCAGATGCTAAACTGACAAGATATTTTAGTTAGATTTTAATAAGTAGCTAAAAGGAGTTGAGTGAAAAGACCTCTGTAACTTGACTTAGTATAGGCATAATATGAGAAGCATACATGCTCTTTGTTTTATGTAGTTTTCTATCACATTTTATTAATGAAGAGATGAAGGCAAAATGAGAGTCTGCATTGCTTACTCTTGGACTTCGTTTTGCTGGTAAATGGTAAAGTGGTGTTGTGGAAGTCTTGAATGTGATAGTGGCGCTAAAAAGATGCAAGTGGTAGCTTGAGCTTAACATAGATGCACTGTTAGTCTAGATGTCTGTGTACTGATGATATTTAAATCCTTATTTTCCTCAGTGCAATATAAATGATGCTTGTGTCCTTGTGGTCATTTTGTTATGTCTCTGTAGCTGCTCATTTTCAGCAATAGTCAGTTTTTAAACACTGTCTTTAGCGTGGAGTCAGTTTTGAATAAAACTCTATAATTTTTTTTTTAAAGGTGTACTACATTAGAAACCAAATATAAATTTCACACATTTACACTAGGTTGGCAGTAAGATAATTTTCTGTGATCTCATCCATAGAGGAATCAATTAAGAATTCCTGCTGCTTACTAACCTGTTCCCTTGCTATTGATTTTCTGTACTTTGATAGACGATTAAGCTTGAATGCATTTGATTTATATGTTCATTTTGGGGGGAATTTATGCATATAATTTTTTGTAACAGATCTTTGTAGATCTATACCATTGCAGGTCTTTTTCTTGCATAGTATGTTGCACATAGTTCACACAATGAGTAGAAAACAAAATTCCTTAAGTTATCTTGTGGACGTCACATTACTAATTTGATGACTTCTGGTTGGCTACCTGGAAAACTCTGTCAGACTCTTGGCCATTTTGAGCATTTGTTTGGTTCACTTTTAAATTTTTGCTTTATTCTTTGTAAACTGCTTTAGAAAAGGAGGCAACCATCCTGGATAAAACATTGGCTAGCTGATGGCTTAACTGCTGAGTAGCCAAGTAGTTAACAGCTTTGAATTTGTGTTTTATCAACCTCTTTCGGAGTCAGTAAGCCACTGAAATAAGGGAATGAGCCAACTGAGTCTCTTGAAACCCTTGTCAGTATTATCTGTTGCCAGACTGAAGAAGAAAGCACTGTGCTGATTCAGGTTTAACTGGCTACTTTGACAACTAAAAGAATTGAATCCTAGTGGTTCTGCCAGTGGATCTTGAATACTTGGATTCAATTGTACGTATTACATGTCATACGAGTTTCCAGTTTTGATATTAGTCACCTGTGAACTGACCTCTGGTAGACTCCAGAAAGAATTAATTTCTCTAGGTATTCCTTCAAAAGATTGTGTTTATGATCATAGTCAGAGTAGGTTGAAATAAGCAAAAACACTAGTCTCCCCTTGCCCAGACTATTAGCCAGCTCTATGGAGCAACTATAAGCCTATGTTTAAGATATTCTTCCTGTTCTATGGTACAAGTGCCTGCTCTTTCAAAACATCAACCCCACAGTAGAATGGAGGATGGAAAAAGATGGTTACAGTCTCAATACGGGCTGATTTTTGGAGTCGGGATGACTTTCCTTTACTCCTACTGTGTATTTTGTCATCATCATTGTTTAACTTGATTCTTCTCCTGAAACTGAGTAAGTGATTTGGTGACTGGAGACCAAGTGCAGTGACAGCACCAGTACAGCATCTCTTATACAGTCCTTGATCACTTTGTTCCTGGATGACTGGACTCCTTCTGGCATTATTTGCTCTGTGAAGGAATACACTTTATTCACATATTTGTGAAAGTAACAACATAATTAGTCCCATATTTTCATACATTCTTTGAACTATGTTATAGAAACATAGAGTCATAGAATATTTAGGGTTGGAAGGGACCTTAAAGATCATCTAGTTCCAAGCCTCCTGGCATGGCCAGGGATACCTCCCACTTGATCAGGCTGCCCAAGGCCCCATTCAACCTGGCCTTGAACACCTCCAGGGATGGGGCATCCACAACTTCCCTTGGCAACCTGTTCCAGTGTCTCACCACTCCCATGGTGAAGAAATTCTTCCCATTGTCTAGTCTAAATCTGCCTCTCTCCAGTTTATACCTGTTCCCCCTCATCCTATCACCACAAATCTTTATGAATAGTCCCTCCCCAGCTTTCTTGTAGGTGCCTTCAGATACTGGAAGGTCACTATAAGATCTCCTCGGAGCCTTCTCTTCTCCAGGTTGAATAAGCCCAACTCTCTCTGCCTGTCCTCACATGGAAGGTGCTCCAGCCCTCTGATCATCTTTGTAGCCCTCCTCTGGACCCGTTCCAACAGTTCTAAATCCTTCCTGTGTTGAGGATTCCAGAACTGGACACAGTACTCCAGATGAGGTCTCACAAGAGAGGAATAGAGTGACAGAATCACCTCCCTTGACCTGCAGGCCACTCTTCTTTTGATGCAGCGCAGGATATGGTTGGCCTTCTGGGCTGCGAGCACACACTGCCGGCTCATGTCGAGCCTCTCATCGACCAGCAACCCCAAGTCCTTCACTGTAGGGCAGCTCTCCATCACGTCATGCTCCATTTCGTACTGAAATCAGGGACTGCCCCAACCCAAGTGTAGGACCTTGCACTTGGCCTTGTGGAACCTCGTGATTTTCTCACAGTCCCACTTCTCCAGCCTGTCCAGGTCCCTCTGGATGACATGCCGTCCTTCCAGTGTAGCAACTGCATGACTCAGGTTGGTGTCATCTGCAAACTTGCTGATGGTGTGCTCCATCTCACTGTCAATATCATTGATGAAGATATTATACAGCACTGGTCCCAGTACAGACCCCTGAGGGACACCACTTGTCACGGATCTCCATCTGGACTTGGTGACATTGACCACTACTCTCTCAATATGACCATCCAACCAGTTACTTATCCACTCATCAAATCCATATCTCTCCAATTTAGAGAGAAGGATGTTGTCAGGGACCATGTCAAAGGCTTTACAGAAGTCTAGATAGATCACATCCGTTGGTTTACCCTTGTCCACTGCTGTGGTTACCCCATCATAGAAAGCCACTATGTTGGTCATACAGGATTTGCCCCTGGTGAATCTGTGCTGGCTGCCATTAATCACCTCCATGTCCTCCATGTGTATGTCATGATATTAAAGCCAATAGAAGAAATATGTGGTCAAGATAAAAAAAGTATTTTGCCCTCATATGCTATGTTCTGAAACATTCTTTGTGTGTTAGTGGGATTGGACAGATCCCTTTAATGTGAGATTGCTAAAAAGTAAAATCAGTTTCCCCAGTTATTAAGATGCACTGCAAAAATTTGCCAGCCTCGATGACATGATTAAAGACCAGATTTAGACCAGGTGTGGGCCCATGAAATTCCCAGGTGTACAAATTTCTAAGCGCTTTTAAAAACAACAGTTATGATACAGCTACAGGCTGTTGTTGGCAGATCAGCTCCTCCCTGACTTACCCAACCTCTACTCATGCTGATGAAAGCTTCAGTGCAGTAACTTCATGGCACATAATTCAGTGATGTTAAAATAGGATAATTCATTCCCTTCCCTCACATTTTATTTCTTTCTATTAAATAAATATTAGGCTCAGAAGTAACAAGGGAGTCGAGTTCGTGACCTGAATGTAGCTGAGATTTACCTGCAGGTTACTTCCAGTCTCATCACATGCTCCTTCCATTTTCAAAGTGCAGCTGTCTGGTAATACCACATTAGTTTTCCATGCAGAGGTTTTGAGGAAATGAGTTCCAACCATTTTCATTTTATGATGATCAGTCAAAGCGTGCAAGTCAAATCTTGATTTATTCTAACCATTAAGTGGCAAAGATTCTCAGGCATTTGGACCACAAGCAATATGTTATACCAGAAACAAATAACTTTTCTGATGCTCCAGAAACTGCAATCTTCAGACCACAAGAGCCACAGAACTGGTGTCACCTGCAGGTTTTTCTCAGGTTTTTGTCAGGAGGAAGACAGAGGTGGCCTCTGTAAGTCTAACACACTGTCTTTTACAGACAGGCGTGGTCCAAGACTGACATTAACGATGGTGTCAGTGTTATCTCCTAGTGCAATTCCTTTCTGTCATGGGATGTGAACTAGCTGTTAGTATCTGTGTAGCCCCAGTGTGAGAGTTACTCTTGAAGTAATGCCAGATGAAGCTTGGTGGTAGCTGTGCAGGTTATGCACTGTTGTTTCATCGTTGCACTGGCATACAGGATATTCAATAAATGTCACCAAATACCGCATAGATCAAGGTTAGCCTGATGAGAGGGTAATTATTTAAAATGCATATTTTAACAGAATTAAGTTAGTATTATAGATCCTCAAATTAATTTTCTGAAAATATGTAGCATTTGTTAAGAAGGAGAGACAAACACAAAAAAATGAACTTTTGGGAGCAGTGAGTAATGGCAAGGTAAAGAGAGTCTAATGCCCTAGATGTTTATGTATATTCTCTTTTAAAACACACTTCCACAAATTGCTGAATGACTTGGTGTTTGTTTCAAAAAATAAGAATGCCTGTCTCTAGCTGCACATCTGTGTAATTATTTTAGGTGTGCCTGCAGTGTCCTAGGGAGCAGACGAGACAGTTCCAGCATTGTACTGCTTAAGGCATCATCCTCCTTCTACCCAGCCCTCTCATTCATGGCTTCTGGGAGATAAAGTGACAGATAGTGTTCAGTGACCCAGTCTCACTTTCCATGTTGAGAGCCTGAAATAAATTTTCTCTGTCTGTTGCATGTGAAAATCCTGTCTGTGCCCTACTACCCATTGCCTGAAGCATGCAGGACAGCAAATAGCAGCTATGAAGGCACTGGCGTTTAAGTTAAGGCAGCAGAAATCTATTTGCAGAGCACCAGAATACACAACTTTCTCACTGTACATTATAAAACCTCTAAAGACTTCTAGAGTTGGCCAAGGTAATTATAATATGTACATGTTGCTGGACTGAGACCGGTGCACATGTGGTGCCTTCCCATCCAGGATGGTGGAGAGTAGCTCCACAATGGAGGGGATTTGAGCAATAGGCTTAACAGCTCTTCCTAGTAGAGTGGTTTAAAAAGTCCAGAAGTGCTAAGGAAACATGTTCTGGACTTGTATATTGGAGACTCTTCTGTGTTCTTGAATATGAGTTGTCATCCGAGTGTATTCACCAGGATGCTTGTCTGGAAAAAGTCAGAAGTTGATATCAACTGGCTAAAATCAAAGACGTTTGCTGTAAGCTGCCACTCTTGAAGTTATATACTTATATACTTATATTCTTAGTTATAAATTCATCTGCTTATTCAGCAAAGCGTGTTTTCAGCAGAGTGGAATTAAACCTAATGAGGGACCTGCAAGCTCAGTCTGTTCAGCTAGCCTTGATGAGCCAGAGGTCAGAGGTGCTGCCAGCTGAGCTGCATAGGTGGTTGGATTTTGTTTGCATTTTTCTGCTCTTTTCTAGCTTGATCACTTAATTGAGTTTGAGAAATATTTTCTGAGTACACACACAGCAGCCCTTGCTATTGCTGCTGAAAAGATGACTTGGGAAGAATCTTCCTTCTGTAAACACCAGTAATAATGCTAGAGATTTACATTGCAGCATGTATACAATTTTAGCAGAATTAAAAACAAAACAAAAAAAATCAACCTCTGAAACAAAAAAGATGCATTATAGCAATAGATTCATTCTACCTCGCAGAAAATAACAGTGGAACAAATTCTAAGTTAACTTGTTACACTTTTGATACCTTTTTTTTTCCTCTATTGGCATGGCAATGTTTTTGAAATTTCTCAAATATTGCTCCATGTTTTCTAGATAAGTAGAGAAAGCGCAAAAATGACACCTGCTTCATTCTCTTTGCTTTGCTTTGTTTTTTCAAGTGACTATGATATAACATACATCTGGAGAGGGACAATTTTGTGCTGTTTCCACCCCAGCCCAATTTTTATTTTTTACTGAAGTTTTCTAACAACCTTTTAGATAGTGTTTTAATTTGTTTCCCAATTACTAAGAATATACCCAGTCAGATAAACATTCTAAACAGCATAATTGTAAAGATTAATTTTTCAGATATAATTAGAGTCATATTGTGTGCTCAAAAGCACTAGTGAATGTCAACAGTCACATTATTTAAGTCATTTAAATCTATCCTGGGTTAATGCCATTATCTCTAAAATCAAAATTTGCTCTATAGCGCTTGATTATCCTTTTCCTTATGATATTTTTGTTGTGTGTCCTCACACAACAGTGTCTTCAAGGTACAAGTGAAAGTAGTCTTTTTATTCTTAAAAAAATACCCAAACAAAACCTGGGCAAACTCTTTAGGCAAGAAATGAAACAGTTGCCTCTCTCTAGTGGTCATTCCCTTTAGACTTTGGAACAGAAGGCAAAGCCTGTTTTCTGTACAGCAGTTTTCTGAAGATTAAGTGTGAAATAATTACTACTTTTCAGTTGTATGAATCAGTGGGACACAAGGCAAGAATAGTTGGGGGGGAGATGTTGAAAGACAGGGAGGAGGTGATGGTGTTAATGGAAAAGAAGTGGGTGGTAATCACACATTAAATACCCTGGGATATTAACCTTTGACTTGCACATGTTGTTTATTTCTTGCTTGATTAATAGTTTTAAAATTTAGAAGGAAAGGCAGCTTTCAGCCTTTTAAACAATGCACACCTTTAGTGAAACACTCTCTTTGTTTTGGTCATTTATTGGAAAGGGAAAATTGAATGGCATTATTCAGACTTGGAGGCATTTGATTGCATTTATAGCAGTGGTTGATGGCCTCTTATTTGGAGTCTATGCAATTTCATTGGGAGTGCAACACTTGGCATTCATCCAGAGGCTTAACTGACTTCTCTGAATTAGGAGGGTGACCTTGTTGAGCGCAATATGTTTGGCGATATGAGGTACTGGTTCTCCTTGGTTTTTGGTGAGGTCTGGGGGTTTTTCCTTTAAATTTTTTGGAAGTTTGTGTGCTATGTTATCCAAGTTCCCTTCCCCATTTATGTTTTTGAGTGAGTGCTGACAATATTTTTAATGTGACATGATACCAGTGTTTTCCATGTACTAGTGAAACCATTCTTTTATGCTTACAAAAACCAAACAATGAGTACTGTTCAAGATTCTGCCTCTGCTGCAAGTGTAGGGTCCTGTTGATTCCTCGTGGGAACAACACGTGCTCGGAAGAGCAGGATTTGGTTTATAAACTTCCAGTTGTGCATTGAGACAGGTTAGCTCTACGATGAATTAATTGGGTTGAGTACTACTAGGCTGGCACTGTTACTATATTTCACGTTTTAACTCAGAGTGGTAAATTGACACCTTTGTATATGATCCCTTTATATTTCCAAAGCAAATTCAGTTTGATCAGTGCAATTTTTTTCACTGAAAGGATTATTAAGCACTGGCACAGGCTGCCTAGGGAAGTGGTTGAGTCACCGTCCCTGGAGGTGTTTAAAAGACAGTACAGATGTGGTGCTTAGGGACATGCTTTAGTGGTGAACTTGGCAGTGTTAAGTTTATGGTTGGACTAAATGATTTTAGAGGTCTTTTCCAACCTAAATGATTTTGTGATTTTATTGATTCTATTTAGTCGATGTTGGTATTTTACATAAGACCTTTAAAACCTCAGTTCCCACTTCACAGTGGGAGGTTATGAATCAGCCTTTTTTTAAGGCTGTTTAAGGTCTTTGGGCACTGAGTTCCCATTCAATTGTACAGATCCCTTTTTAGCTGTGAAATTCTAACCCTAGAGGTCCTGGGAGGAAACAACACTCATTTTTCTCCAGTCTTTGGTCCAAATTTCTTTAAACAATGTAGTATAACTATATATACGTATATATATACACACATATATAGATAGTTTTTTCTATAGATGTTTTCCCTTACATTACAGGAGTGATATGTCTTGTACGTATTTACCTAGCTTTGGGTTGGAAAATCAGCATAATGAAATAATTTTTAGTGTTATAGACTTTACTTAGTTTGCATAGCATGCAGTTTTATTTCTGTAAACATCAGATATTCATATCTGTTATTTATGTAAATTTCTATATCTGCTATGAATTTGCAGTCTTTGCATATTCTCTATTGAACTTTGATTATGCTGCATGTAAAACATAGGCAAGAATTTAATGCCCATTCCTAGTGATGATGAAGCATTTTCTTGCTTACTTAATATTTTAGTTTTATCAGAGTTGGAATTTAAATAGATACATTTGTAAAACTAACTGAGTGTGAATTTGTTTGTTATGGAGCTTTTGGTAAACAATATATGACTTTGAAAAGAGGTACTTTGTTTGGGAGTGCTGATGTTGGAACTCCTGATTGCAGCCAAAGGTTACTGAAGACAAATGAGTCCTTCCAGGTCATTAAAAGTAATGTAGTTGATGAAACAGAAGCTGCTAATCCCTTCCGCTTTCATATAACTTTAGATTTAGGTCAGCACGACAGTGACATAAGCCACACACAAGCTGAAAGCCACTGCTAAAACTTTTGTACAGCGGCATGTCTTGTGAGTTGGAAGGAGTACCAGGAGCATATTGCACTAATGCTCTACACCCTCTAGTGCTTCTCCATTCAATTCTGAATACACTTTGAGGTCCTAATCCTATTGTTCTTAAGGGACTAGGGCCTGTCTTGGTGGCTACCTTTCCATTTTCAGTCAGAATGCACAGGTTTAACGAAGATGCTGCACTTACCATAGCCCTGTGTGAATGTGGGAATCCAAAGCAGAGAATATTTTAAGCACGGGTTGAGTAAGCACCAAAGGTCAGAGTGAGCCTGGATCTGCTTACAGCATGCTGTGAAGACCAAAGTTTTCTCTATAAATCTTCTCTCAGCAGAAAGATCCAAATTAATTTAATTCTCATAGCAGGAAAGAAGTGAGACAAGGAAAAGGGTGGAGAAAAGAATATGGGAATGGAAAAATGCAGGGGAGTGTTATAAGCACGTGTTCTTGAAAGAAGGCTTATTTAAAAAAAATTCCTGCTATTAACTAAAATAATACAAATACAAACAAGCTAAAAAAGACATCATTCTTATATTTCCCTTGAAAAAAGGGAAAGAAACCATCTCTGATTTTTATCAGTTATGTTTGTTTGTTTTAAAATGAGATTTGCGGTTTTTCTCAGGTTAAAATATCAGGTTTCTGTACTTTCACAAAAATGCATGGAAACTACTGGGGAGTTGAAGGGTCATCACTTAAGTTCTGCTAAAAGCAGAGTGGTATCTGTGTTAGCAAAGGAAGATTAAAGAGGAAAAATGAGCTGCACTCCAGAGGTCAGAGTATCCTGTGGGTAGAAACTGCTGCTGCTCTAAGCAGGTCAGCTCAGCTGAACTTTTAATATATATAAGTTTTAACTTGTACCACAACCAGAACTCGGTTTTGTAATAGTTCTTGCTCTGCTTCTGCTATATATTTACACATAGTCTGAAAAAGATTAGGTTATGTAAACCCATGTAGTGGGTAAATGTCCATGTAAACCAATCTTTGCTTTCTTTACACTTGTTGCTTTAGCCTCAAGGAAGCCAACAGAAGATAGTGGATACAAATGCTCCAACTGCCTCACTCCCAAGTGCCAGGTCAGTGGGATATGTGCCACAAAGTCACTTTGAATTTCTTAAATATTACCTGTTTTCACACTCAAAGAAGCAGGCTTACAGTGCAAAGCATTTTTTTCCTCTAAAATTCAGCACCCTCTTATTATAGCTAATCTATTAGACAAATAATGCTGTGAAAAGCAGGTATTGTTTTCTGCTGTACATTTGTGCACTGTCTGCTTCTGCTGTAATATAGGGGTTCAAGGAATCTAAAATATCTTTATTATTGTAGAAACCGTAGTATGTTGGGGGTTTATGAAAGTAATATTAAGAGAAAAAGCACACATGCTGCTGATCATCTTTATAATGATCTCATCTTTTACCCATTTACTTCAAGGAATTTCTCTACTCCCACAAATAAATCAAGGCCAGTACATCATATTTAAAAATATACTTCAAAGCAGAAGTTAACAAGATGTCTTTCATTCCTGTCCTTCTGCATCCTATCTGACCATTGCTCGTTGTCTTTTCTCTACTGAGGATGTCTCACTTTGTGAGGTACCTGTTAGTCAGTAAAACCACTGAAAGATCACACCAGCTCTGAACAGCTTCAGGACTGTACCCAAGTCCTTCAGAGAAGAATAGGTGCCATCCTGCAGCAAGGCTCCTGCTTTTAATTTCATGTAGGAAACCCAAGAGACAAGGAAACATCCCTATGCACATGCTGAGCTGTCTCAGTGGTAGCACCAGGGCTAAGTGGTTGAAAGTTAGTTCAGGTGTGTCTAAGTCATAGCCATGGTGTGAGCGCAGTTGTACCATATGGTCTGCATAAGCAATGGTCCCCACTGCTGATAGCACAGGTTAACTCTGGCTCTGTCTTTTCCAGCCACCTCCTCCCCAGGGCATTCTTGTGTACTGCACCTCACTTCCAGGTATATAATGGGAAGTTGATTTTCCTGTTCCAGGGAGTCTCACTGATCATGGGCAGTTTAACTGCTTCTGAAGGCAATCTTCTGAGAAACCTGCCAGGAGGGGCATGCAGGTGCTCTTGAATGAGGTCAAACAAGGCCCCGTTTTGCCTTTCATTGTAGCTCTTTGTTTGGCCTGTGGCAAAAATAGTGGAGCAGTATGAGGAAAATACTCTTTACTTAAGGCATGCTGAACTAAACTCTGGCAACTGTTGTCTGTGATAATGCCTGGAACAAAGAGGTCACATGAGGTGCCTTGACACAGCACTGCTATGTCCCAGGAAACCCACCATCCAAATACTAGCAGAGGTACCAAAATAGCAACAATCAAATGAAGAGGTGGCAAGGTGATGGGGGAACGAGAGGGAGGTTGACCTAGGACACAGGAGGAAATGGGAACACTCCTGGATCAACTACTCATTGTATCGGGCAAAGAGACAAAAGACTTCATAGAGTGAATGGTGTCTATATTTAGTAGAAAGAAAATGCCTTGTGCATCTTTTGCATAAGTGGAAGAGTGCTACACATCTCTATTTCTGTTTAAAATGAGACATTCAGTGTAGCTACCCAGGTCAGCCAAAATGCCTGTAGGTGTCTTGGTGTCTTGGATGTCTTTAGAAGTGGTGGCTTGGAGATGTCTTGCCTGTGTCCTTTTCACCAGATGCATTAATGTCCTGGCAGCTACAGCATCCTTTGCAAGCCCTGAGAAACGTGGAGAGGGAGTGAGAGAACAAGGGGAGGGTTTCAATGCCCTGCCTGTGCCATGCAGGGCCCAGGCTTCACTTCAGGGCAGCAACAGCCAGGTCCCATCCAGCAGTGGTGAGATGGGGCAGGGCAGGCTGCAGCTCCCCAGCCAAGCTGGATTTCAGTCCCAGAGGTGACAGTGCTGGTCTGTGCACTACAGTTGTCATCCAGTTACCATAACAACGGGGCACTTCCTTTGCAGTCGGGGCACTCCGCACCTGGTGCTTGATGCTCAGCGGCTGCTTTAAGAATCTAAAAAAGGCTTTTATTTTTTTCTTGTAGTATCTACTGTTTGGGATAGAGAAGAAACAATAACTCGCAGCCATTGTGTTTCCTGACAGGTTTTTGCCAGCTTGTCCTAAAACTTGTGGGTACAAGGGAGGAGATGTCCATATGGCACTGCTTTGCATTCTTATTTTGAAGATTTGGAGAATAAGTGCATAGCATGTAAATACGCATAGACAGAAAACCATTGCAAAAAACAGTGTAGCATACCTGGGGGTTGAATGTCATACTGAGGTTTTTTGGGGTTTATTCATCGTCAGCAACAGAAAATATTGCATGGGTTTTAATAGTGTGGTGTCCCCATAGTATGAAGCGACTGGAAGTGACATATTATTAGTGCAGACCATTCTTCACTATAAAGTTAAACAAATCCAACTGCATGTTAAAGAGTCAGGGTTGGTAATAACGTAAAAAAATGACTTCTTTCTCTGTGCTCAAGTCTATACTCTCTTGTTCTGCTGACATGAAAGAGTCACGGCACAGGGAAGTGCAGAAGATGACTTGTCATTCCTGTTGCCTGACTCATCCCCTAGCATTCAGGAGGACTTTTGGGTGCATAATGTTTCATACTGGCACAATTCCTTACCAGTGAGTCAAATTCTATTGCCTTTATTTTTGATTACTACCTTGATATTTGATAGTACTTAAAGTAATTTCTAAGGGACCTGATTTCCACTTCAACTCTCAAAAAGACCCAAACACTTTTAAGGTGAGTCCTCACCTTTTAACACCTTGTACTAAGATGCTCTGAGGGTTATTGCAAAACAAAGTTAATAAAATGTTTCTTTTTAAAATTATGAGACATGCATAATATTATGTTATTACACTCTTCTCAACTGTCTGGGTAAAATATTTTCCTATTGACATTTTTGAAGGAGGCAAGACAATTCTTATTTGAGTTTATATGCAATGAGAAGCTGGCATAACAATAGAAATCTTTGTAATAACTTAATGAAATCTATAATCCGATGGAATAAGTATGCTTCATAATAGGTGATTATAATTGCTGCCTACTCTTTCAAACCCAAAGACCAGCAGCTCAGAAGTGCCAACTCCCTGTCTAGATATAAAGAAATTTTCTTTCTTTCTATATATACATATATCACCCACTTGTGATTCGTAACTCAAGCATCAGCATCACAAATTTAACCATAATGCCTTGAGTGCAGGTGGTCAACATATTAGTTTACTATTTAGCTGGATCAGTACAACCCCTGGTTGGTTTCTGAGTCCAGTGTGGTTTCCTGTGGGCCATTAAACTAACCGTGGTTCAAATTATCCTCACAAATAAAAATTTCCTACAAATATTTTGAAAGAATTTTATGAATAACCTCTTTGAGGAACTGGATGCATTTTATGCACGTAATACATTTAATATCTTCAGTATTTTCTGACTTTCTAATAATTTTAGCATTTACAGCCTTGGTAGAACAGCAAAGGGATGCTCACTGCATTATGTTCCGCTTGTCAAATGCTGCCTCTGTTATTAGCAGGAGGTCCTATATGATACAGTAATTTGAGGCCATCACCAAAAACGTATATATTTTCCATAACCGGGAACCATCTCTTTCTCCTATATGACTCAATTACAATCCGTTAAAGTCAACAGACAGTAAACTAGCTGGGTTTTGAAGACTTATATAGTAATTCTGGTGTTGTAAGCAGTCAAAAAATGAGCCGCTCATTTATTCAAGTTGTAAAATGCTGACTCATGCTTTTTCAATCACATAATAGTCAGTTACACCAGAATAAGCTTTTGAAATTAAAACTGTTATCATGAGGTGCTTGGCTATTTTGAATACTGAGTGAAATATTTGTACCAAATCATTGTTTTCTGGTAAGCACTGCATAAAGGCTGTGCACTCAAAAATGCAATTTGTATTTTCTTTAATGTTTATGTAATTATTTGTGGTTAAAGGGCAGTTATTGGAAGCATCTGTTGGTGAGCAAAGGTACTCTAGATAAAAAGAAAAGAAGGTGGCCACAAGTTAAAAAATGTGAATCTTCAATCTGTTTGCATGAGAAAATTAAGCCAAGTTCAGGCCCTGGGAACAAAGAAAGTGTTAACACTCCTCCAGGCTGCTGTCCCACTACAGCTAAGAAGCTGTGAAAAAATAGATTCTTTGAGGGCTTGAATGTGAATGAGTTGAACTCTACTGTTACTAGGAAATCTTTTCAGAATCAGACAGAACTGAGCAGGTTTTCAGTTAGTCGTATCCCATTCATTCCCTCACCGCTTATCCTCGACATGCTGATTCAGCTCATAACAGCACAGGTTAAGGCTTTTGAAGTCTGATCAAAGATCTCACACTGGCTGCAGAGTGGTGGAAATGAAGGCACCTTGCCCTTTGTGCTCTTCCTAGTTGCAAATGTTATCACCGTCATATAAACCAGAAGCAAAATGCAAAGTGCTCTGGAACTTGCCTGGTATTTTAGCTGTTGAATTATGACTAATCCAAGAGGTTAGCTAATGCTAAATGGTTTAGTTCCCTCTGCTCATATGCCAACTGCTTCTCAAATCCTACTACCTCGATGCCCCAATTTTAACTGTTACCTCTCTCTAAAATGCATTACAAGATATATTGCTGAGTTCACCTGCATCACCACTCACCTGGGAAGAAGCTACCAGGCTTGTGTCTTAAAGCAGCTGCTTATGAAACACTGGTGGGTTTCTTTTGTCATTTTTAGCCTTACCCTGTCAGAACAATGAGTGAACTGAAAAGCACCTTGTCATTGAATGCTCCAAGTATGATCAAACCACTCATTTTTATGTGAGGTCCGTGTAGCCCCTTTTGTATGTGAGGTCCACATAGTTCACTTGCTCGAAAGGAAGGACTGACAGGGAATGGCTCTGCCTATGTTAAGCCACATTTTGAAAGAAACAGAAGTGTTTCTATAGTCTTTAGAGTGGACTGAGCAGTCTACCCATCAAATCCATAGCTCTCCAAACTAGAGAGAAGAATGTTGTGGGGGACAGTGTCAAAGGCATTATAGATATCTTCTCCGCTCTTGTGAGACCCCACTTGGAGTCCCCAACATAACAAGTATATGGAGCTGTTGGAGCAGGGTCAGAGGAGGGCCACAAAGAAGATCAGAGTTCTGGAGCACCTGTGCTATGAGGAAAGGCTGAGAGAATTGGAGTTGTTTAGCCTGGAGAAGAGAAGGCTCTGGGGAGAACTTGTAGCAGCCTTTCAGTACCTGGAGGGGGCTTAAAAGAAAGCTGGAGAGGGACTTTTTTCAAAGGCATGTAGTGATGGGATGAGGGGGAATGGCTTTAAATTGGAAGGGGGAGGATTTAGACTGGATATTAGAAAGAAATTCTTCATGATGAGGGTGGTGAGCCACTCGAACAGATTGCTCGGGGAAGTTGTGCTCCCTCTCTGGAAGTGTTCAATCCAGGTTGGATGGGGCCTTGAGCAGCCTGATCTAGTGGAAGTTGTCCCTGCCCATGGCAGGAGGGGTGGAACTAGATGATTTTTAAGGTCCCTTTCAACCCAGCCCATTCTATGATTCTATGATAGTAATAACTTAAGGTACACCGGTAAAACAGCCTTGGATAAACCAATACAGTTTTCAGTTAACATTCTTAAAACCATCAGTAAGATGCATTTTTACACCACTTTCAGAATCAGAACTAGAGCACATCTATCTATGTTTTTTCAAATAGATGGTCTTCAATTTATGTTGATTCCTGGAACTATCTGAACTATCATTCAGTTTTAAATCAGTGAGCAAATCTTGAGATTTGTATTATGTGAATAAAAGTACTAGGTCATGAGCCAGTTACACCAGCAAGTGACACCTCAGCCCATCACTGTTAGCCCAGCAACTTTTATTGACTGGTTGGTATTTGCTGTTTTTTCCACCCCTTCCACTTACCCCTGAATTGCTGGGCAGGATGAGGTTTTTTTGTCTGTTCTCCTTTTAGAAAACTCCTCAGGTCTTGCAATGAAGAAGAGATGGTTCTTATGGCCTTCTTCTATATCACAAAGCTTTCTGCAGGAATAGTCCTTGAGAAGGAGACAAAAGATCCTTCTTGATTGATGTGTGTGAAGAGACCCCTGTGTCTTTCTATTTGCTTCACAGGCCACATTCCCCAGGAGCAACCTCTTCAGCTAGAGAGCCATAGCACCGGAAAAATCAATGACAGATTTATCTAAACTGGACAATGATGTCATTTTGCTGCCCAGCTCTTTTATTTCTGAGAGTTTCTCACTGTCCACATCTGATGTCAGTACTGACATATACCAAGTAAAACAAAGTATTTTCACTAGTCAGCAGCACCGTATCCACAAGCTAGCATTTTTCACTTATCTCAGTGTTTTTTTCTGCAGAGGAAAAAGCTAATGGTTTCTGTGTAGCTTCTGAAGCAGGGCAAAGGCTGTGTCCTACTGTCAATTCACGTTGCATCTTGTGATTGCATGTGCAGTGCAAAAAATTGTTATTTTTGTTATCTGCAGTATGGTAAACAGTGTTTCAATAAGACCGCTGATCTGTAGAAAGCTCTGCATCAAGCGTAGCACTGTCTTTTCCTGAGTCTGTGTAGAGTGGGCAAAGCGATGGGCAATGGCTTGTGTCTATTGAGTTCTGTTTTCCTTCACAGCCTCATTATTTAAATGGTTGCTGATAAATGAGGTACAGAAAACGACATTAAAATGACTGATGATGTCAGCAACCATTGCTGCCTGGAAATCTCACATTGCTGTCATTGCACAGAGACAACAGGACCCAGCACTGGCTGGTGTATACAATCAATAAGGAGAATTGATCCCCAATCTCTTCCTGCCCTTTGCAGGAGAGGTGCTTTTGGCTGAGAGAAGAAAGGGGAGAAAAAGAAACATATAGTTGCATTTATGTTTGTTAGTAATTTTTATAGACAACAGAAACAAACAGGTTTTTTGCCTTAAAATATAGTGCATTGAAATGTTTCCTGGTGAGGGTGATTAGAATAACATGTAATGATGTCTGACGAGCAACATGAATTCATTGACTACCAACTGTTGAATCTTATATATTTGATCTGTTTCTACTCCTTATGTTTTATTAATGCCAACCTTCAGTTCTAATAAGGCCAGATTCTGTGCTTCTCAGTCAGCTACTGAGAAATGAATTTTCTGGGACTCATTTGTGAGGAAAAAAGGATGTGGGATTGAACCTGTCATTCCTGGGGAACATTAACCAGGCTTTGGTGTCGAGGGAAATCTTTTAGATCATGCTTTTTATAAAGATAATAACATACAGAAAAAAAAAAAACCAAACCCAAAAAACATTCTTTGAGCTCTGTAGCTTTATATTTTGCTACCTTGAAACTAGGAGGGAGAAGGTCATTAAAGCCACAAGTAAGACTTAAGTGGTTTTGCATGGGTTCACATGGTGCCAGGCAGGGAGGATGCAAAGACCTCCCTCCCATTGCATGTCGATTTCTGGATGGAAACACAATTAGTCAGCAGTTGTGATAATGTATTTTGGCCTGGTCGATATAATGCGTCTGGGTCAATGTGTAAACCATGAGGATCAGATCTCTGGTCGGCACGTGGAACCCACTGGTAAAGAAAAGACCAGGATGCAGTCATGTTCACCTCCTGCACCCCCTTTGCCACTAGAGGAAAACCCAGGGATGAAGAGAGGAAGCAGGGGAGCCCTGGCATGAGCTTCAGCAAGTGCCCTGGTGCCTGTTGATGAGGGGATGGGGATCACTGCCCACATGGCAGGGCAGGCAGCTCCCATGGTCATCATGCAGGATGATACACCCACACCTCTGTCCTGCCCCAAGCCATGCCGCAGGCTGCAGCCACTGCCAGTGACCCTGCCTCTAGATAGAGAACCCTGTTCAGTCAGTCCTGTTGTCTACGTATAAAGCCATTAAAAAGCATACTGTTGGTAAAAAAATGTATAGAGGCAGGAACCATGGACTGACACGAAGAACATTTCATTGTATTTAGGCTGCAGCTGGATGAGGCCTTGTAGAGAGAAAATGCATATATTTTTTAGAGATTTTATTATACCTGCTTCAGGTCTTTTGTTGTTGTTTTTGTTGGGTTTTGTTTGCTTGTTTGGTTTTTAAATTTCTTATATTTCTGTATATATTTGTTTCAAGACATTCTTTATTTAAAGCTAACAGATACTCCTGAGGGGGTGGGGTTTGGGGAGGTAACAATGAAGGTTGAGCTGCCTCAACGAGCAGCCCAGATTTAATGAAAATAGATGGCATCTGCTCATCTGTAACCATCTCTTATGGAGAACCCTGCATAAGGGTATCTTGATGTTTCTATGATACAACAAGCCAGCCAAAAAGCCAGCCAAAATGCTCCCCTTTTTTTTTTTTTGTACAAGCGGGAGATGATTCCTGATAATACATTTTAAAATTTGTCACAAAAGTGAACAGTTGAGAGGATAGTCTGTTTCTGCACTACAAAGATCACAAGATTTAGGATTCATAGGTGTTTTTAAGAACAGCTGAATGTGAACCTTCTGCCGTTTGTCTTTGGGGTAGCATGCCTTATAATGTTATTAGAAAATGTGTTCAATTAATCAGATAACTACTTTGTCCTTTTGTGTGAATCAGCTATCTATAAGATATGCATTTTCCTCTGCATTTTAAAAGCAATTTTAGCCTGATGTTTTAATCCACAGGCATATAACACAATTGTTGTCATATAGCACATATTCCTTTGTATTTACTGTGCTGCACCACAGAAATATTTCATTTTTATGTTATAATGTATGTTTGAGAGAAGCTTTTTCAAAGTAAAAGTACATAACCAGTGCTTTAAAAAAAACATTGCTTGAGGAAATAATTTTATTAATCCTACACACAATATCCTTCCTGTCAAACAGTGGAATTTAGATGGCAGAATCAATAACGTAGTACCCACATGGGAATTGCTAATACACAAATTAGTGCATTGTGCTTTTGCACTTGGTAAGAAAGATAGCCTGTGTTCCCTCAGTCTTTTATTGCTGTGCAATCAAAGAGAGTTATGGACACAAACAATCCAGTAAAATATAATGGAATATTTAATGAATTGTGATGTTTGCTAACAAGACTAGAAGTTGCTTTTTTCAAGACATGGCTGAATGCAGTAGCAAACAATATTTAGGGCAGTAATAAAAGGCAAATTATCAGTGTTTTCCTTTAAAGCCCATCATGGAGGTAAACTAAAATCTAATGCAGTCTGGTAACATTAATGCACAGTCTTTATGGTGTAGCGTGTGAATATTGGAATACTAATGGTTCATCATATTTATTCCACATAGCAATATTCTTTTGTGTTACTGAAAACATAAAGGGATTTAAATTAAATATAATGAAATAATCTAATTTCTAATGGCTACAGAATGATCTAAATATACTGAACAAGACCCTGTGACTGCCTGCTCAAGTAATTGCTCAGTTGTGTGCTTATTTTCATAATCAATGCATTACTCAGGCTATCTTTAGTGCAATTTATTACCTCATTTTCAGTTTCATGCTACTTAAACATGCAGTAGCTGGTCCCACAGAAAATTGTGATCTGTGCAGCAAAGAATCATGGTGTCAGAGGTCAGAGTTCTTTGTTTTCATTCCTTTGAAATCGCTCTTTAATATTCTCGAAAGGGCAAAAAGCATGTGATTTACATTTAAAGCACCGCTTTCCTGCATTACATCGCCTTGAATATATCTTTTGGATAGTGGACATTTATCACAGCATTCCTCTTGACTCTGGAACCAATGCAGAAGGTAGCTGAAGAACCTTTATAACTGTGCAGTACAAGGCAATAAATCCGGAACTGCCACAGGATTACTATGGTAACCATCAAGCCTGTCAGGCTTCCAGCCATACTGAAAGGTAGGTTCAATTTTCAGCTCATCAACTCGTCCTGATGATTTACTTGTTGACACCACACATTTGATGTAGTAGTGTTAATGCCCTCCTGCATTGCAAGGGACTAGTACCAACACCCAGTTTTATAAGGCGATACTCTGTAGCGACCCGAGGAAATAATTTAAAATTGTAGGATAGTGTTTCTGTCAGCAAATGCATGAAGTGGCATAGATTACCAGATTTCAAATCCTGTTTTAAACTGCTGAAACATTATGTGGAAGAAGAGACTTCCTTAACATGGCAACATGCATTATGAGTCTGACAATGAGATTAAAATCCTGTATTTACTTAAACCTTTATAATAGGAGATACATGCAGGCTATCCTGGTGTGCATAGCCCTGTGCTTGCATCCTTTTCCAGTTCTTTATTGCAAAGACAGAGAGGGTTTTGGCATGTAGCGGGTTGGTTTGTCTTTTTGTCCTGTAGTATTCTCTATGGAAATGATCTGTGGTTTTGAATGAGTACGGCAAATGCTGTTACGCCTCAAACAGATTACTTGAAATGTTATGTTTTGCATTTACACACCTACTTACTTTCTCCCCAGGGCAGAGTGAAACTGCACCAGGTGGGCCAAATAATCCAGGGATTGCTGAATGACATCTTGATATTTTTATTTTTTGAAGCTGTCCCCCAGCTTTGAGGTCATCCAAATATGAATGCTGTGAAAGTAAGCTTAAAGTGCTTTTGTTGCTGAAGAAAGGGAAGAAATCCATATTAGTTTTTAACATTCAAGAAGGTTCAGGAAGAGTGAAGCTTTTGAAGTCTGATTTATTTGAGAATTTGTGGATGTGCATGTACATGCCACATGTAGTGTGGCTGGATCCCCTGGCATCTAGCTAGGTGTGAAATCCAATTGTTTGAGTGGTCAGTAAAGGCAGTTTATTCTCTGTTATAGTGTCTCTGTCATGAGAGTTTTCTTCTTTGTGTGTCGAAAGCCAAACTCAGAATTTAGCTTTTCTCTCAGTGAGGGTGTGGATCAAATGTAAAATCTCTGCTCTGATACCTGCCTTCAAAAACAATGTAAGAACTTAGTAGCTTTTCAACTTCCACTTTCTGTTAAATTTTATGAAAACTGACTGGTGTTAGAGGTAGCAGATACAGAAGGGAGTGTGTCCTCTCTCACATACACCAATCTATAATCATATTTCTCTGGAAGAAGCAATGGGAAAAAGACCTGCATGCAGCAACCCATATGCTGTTAGTCCAGCAACTTTTGAAGTGGAGCTTCTTGACCCAAAGGTGTGACTTGGTTTGAAATAACTTCCTCAAACCAAACATTGTGATGCCTGATAGTGTCACTCATCCCATCTTCCATTGCCAGGTGGAGTTAAAGATTTGTAGCTTCAAGGATCTTTTGAGGTCCATTCCTTCCTTTCCCTAAAATAGTCCTTAAGAGTCCCCTCAAAACACTATATTCATATTGAAAAAAAAACCCAACTGGCTAAAGCATTGCTGTTAGTACTGGGGATTTGCAACATATCTGCCCCAAAATGTTACCCTTCTGCAGCTGTGCAGTATTCCACCAGCTGAAAATGTTTGTATTTGCTTGCTGCTCCTTGGGACATATTTGTTGGTAATAATCAGTTTGGCTAGTGTGAACACCAAATGAAAATAATATGGAAAACTGCCAAACTGGAAACATGCTGTCCCTTACTTGTCCTCACATTTTAAGTCTGAATTTTCTTCCAAGCAGTAAAGGGTGTGGGCCTCCATCAGATAGGCAGTAATATGGCACACCTGGTCACATTCTCTGAGTACAGGCAGCTGAAGGTGGAGTAAGAGGCACTGGGCTATAGAATTGCTTCTTTGGGTCCTTTCCCATGGGTGGGGTTTGTTCTTTATTATTGGAGGGGAAGTTGATCTTCACTGGCTGTCAGAGGCCCACACAGCCACTCTCATTCACCTTCCTGAACAGGGTGGGAAGAAAACAAGATTGTGGATTGAGGTAAGGACAAGAGAGATCACTCGCTAGTTACCAGCTTGGGCAAACAAAGGCTTAACTCGGGGAAGGTTAATTTAATTTAATTTATTCCAAATTTAAAATGGAGCAAGAGAGGGAGAAACAGCAATAAGAGTAAACCCACTTTCCTCCACCCCCTTCTTCTCGATCTCAAATTCACTCCTAACTGTTCTACCTCTTCCAGCTCCTGAGTGGCGCAGGGGAGCGGGAACAGGGAGTTGTGGTCAGTCTGTAACTCTTTGTCTGTGCTGCTCTTTCCTTCTCGCGCTCTTCCTCTGGTCCAGCTCCCCCTCCTGCAGGATACAGACCTTCATGAGATGCTCCAGCATGGGTCCTTCCCATGTGCTGCATTTCTTCAAGACCTGCTCCTGCATAGGTGATACCACTCAAAGCTTGTAGTGAAAAGCACAGAAATGAAGACTCCAGCATGTGTTTCTCTATAGGGTAATGACTAAGCTATAAATGAAGTGGTAGGCAAAAGCAGGTTTTAACTTCTGACTTTATGCTGGCATTACAGTAGTATTTTGTCTTGTGAAATTACATAGAAATGTGTTTCTTCAAGAAAACTAGCCTTCAGAAATATGACATCTTCCTTACCCTTCCTTACTCCATCCTCTGTGATAACTTAGTCTCATGTTTTGATGATCAGTAGCACATTGTCATGCAGGGCCATGGGCTTTATGGGGAGAGGCCAGAAGAAAAGGGGCATTACACTTTATAAGGGATAGCAAGAGGGAAAATCTGAGGAAGGAAGAATGTGGTTTTGTTTAAATGTTTGACGGTGATAGATGTTAGTTGGGGTCGCTTTCCAAACCACAGTTGCTTGAAGGCAGTAAAGTTCTCTTTTTCTGGCAGGTCATAGCTAGAGGTTTGTTTGAAATGCTAGTTCTTAGTTATGTTGTTAAGTGCATCCATATTTTCACAGTCCTAAAGCTCTTTCTGGACTGAAATTTGAGGAGATTGATGTATCTTTCTGGACAAACACAGATGGATTCAGTTCTTTTTTGAAAGGTGCTTTTAATTTTCCTTAGGCAATTTGTGTGTATCACAAATTAGAAATGTGCCTGATAAAACCTGGTATCATTTTATAGTTAGAGCTATGTTCACACAATCTTTTATAGAAAGGTGTTTAAGACTTCTAAAAAAACTGCTAACTTCCTAGCACAAACTTGGTAGGTAGCTAGTAAAAGTCTTCTATTTTCTAGAATTGTGCATCTTCAGATTTCATCCTTTGCCACAAAATTAAGTTCTGGGATCTGAGCTTTCATTTGAAGAGAAAATTATCTTATTGCTGCAAAGAAAGTCTGAAAAAATGTGAAGGAAATCTTGTCTTTCTTCATGATTTTGATAATGTGAAATATGAAGACCTTATTTGAGAGATTATTAACTCTGAAACTCAGTACTTTGATAATTTTAATGCTTGCAGAACTACTTTAGCGCTGTCCTTTTTAGCGAGTGTAGTTTCTTTGCTAGCCTGTACTGTCATCATTAATAGCTGTATTGATTCAGTCGTTCATTTTAATATTTATTCATTAAAAAGCACAACCACTACAGAGGTTATATAATCCAGAAATCTCGGTGCAGTAAGATGGAAGCTGTAAAACGCAAGGGACCCTTCCTTCCTCTTTATTTCATGAGTTGTCCTTTTCTTCTCGATACTTTCTGACGTATTTTACATGCTGTCATTTGGATAGCTTTTGAATTTTGTTCTTTCCTTCATCTCTACATGTTGCTGCCAGGAAGACTTTTGTTTCAACGGTATTATTGGCTTTACTCCCTCAGATTCCAGCAATATTGTTGTAACAGGAAGCCAGTGACTGTAGGAGTTTTCATTATCCTGTGCTCTGTGAAGTGTAAGCATCAGTGTATATGCTTAAAGGGGTAAACACTGATAACGGGCAGAGAACATAATTATTATCTATGTTTTTGCAGTTAGAGAGCTCTGTGATGCATCCATTAGCGCTATTTATACATGTGCCACTGAGCAGTCAATAATCTTTCTCTACTACAGTTTTAAAATAAAATATGGCTTAAAAATGCTCTTATAAAGTCCAAAGGCACTGAAATGCTGAAAGAAGTTTCTTTGGTTTAAACATACTTATTTTTGGTTCAAAAGAGCACTATGTCCTGATGATGGAGCTGAGGGAAGTCATCATTTGCAAACTAAGACAGTTCTGCTTCTGAAGCATAGAGTCTAGAAAGTGGTGGAAAGTGTAGGCATCTGAGTCTTAAATCCTGTGGGGTATTAACAGATAGGCTGAAGTTTTAGAGAAGGAAGTCTGTGGGGAGGAGAAATGGGATAAGTACTTTACAGGACATAAAAACACCAGCAAGTTCGCTTCTGGTTGTGGATGGGACTCAGTGCTGTGTGGTAAAGGGATGCTTCCGATAGGCAGCGTATATGATGCTCAGATGTTTCACAGAGTGAGTAGGTTGCGTGTAGGCATGCGTACTGACATTGGTTCCCTGGGAACTGACAAGGCCACAGGAGTCTTGCCTTGGGGACATTCTTTGAGAGAATCAATGGTGGATAACCCACAGCTGAAGCACAGGCATTGTCTGCATAATGGAGAAGTGGGGAGAAATGTGGACGGAAGGGATAGGCTCCAGCATGATCTTGCTGTCATCTGGAGGAGGTTTAAAATAAACAACACTGGCTACTTCTTGCAAGAATATAAAATTATTCCCTTTCTACTACAGGAAGGAAAGTACCATCTTGTGTATGCTAATGTGAAGTTCTCTTTATAATTTACTTCATTTGCAAATCATGTAATTGGCAAATCATGTCATGCAAACCTAAGCTCCCAAGTGAAATATATTGTTTTGAGAAAAGGTGGACAGCAGCATAAATCAAGTACGAGCAGGTTGTTGTTCCATGGCTCTTTCGCTTCAGAGAACACACGGTAATATGATTTAGAGAAGGTGGAGGCAGAGTTTGCAGTAGAGAAATACGCGATGGTGACTGACAACCAAAGCAAAGAGAGTAAAAAGAGCCATGTTTTCACAATTAACCATGTCCAAGATCAGACCCTGAAAAACATGAGATAGTGGCTATGTAAACTAGGCCTAATTTTTGCCAGCCTGTAAGAAAATGAGACGTTATCACAGTGTGCATTGGAACAGGTTGCCAGAGGCAAATGCTTGTGTGATAACTCCCCCAAGGGAATAAAAAAAACCAAAACAACCCTGCATGCTGTCAACGGTAATGTTTTATCTGTTGGCAAGCATTTTCCACTTGGGAAACATGCTTGGCAAGTGACAGAAGCAGACCTTTTACACCCAAAAAGAAGGGATGGAGAAATGAACGCATTAGACTACATACTTCTGTTTGTTTCTAGTCTTTTTCTGAACCTCTTTCTTTTGGTTGTCCATCTTTTATCACTCATTTGCATAAGTTTTCACAAAGTTAATGCATTGCTAGTCATCAGAAATACACACTATTGCAAATTCTAGATTTGTTTCTCAGTTGATATTTCGGTGGTATTTTAATGACCCATTGTAGTAATTTATATATTTTTCAATATTGATGTATTTCAGTGGTATGAATAACAAAGTGTTTGATTTGTACCTGAATCAAAGATGGATTCTTCTGATAAGGAAAATCCAAAGTAGTTTAATGGCCTATCAGCTGACCAGAATATCTTACACTAGATACAGTACAAGAAAAAAAAAATCTTTGAACAGTGATTTGTCTACTTTTATATCCAACTGCATTCATCCAGGCTGAACTCTGCTCACTCAAAAAACCAACTCTGCTACTTGATAACTGGAATTTATCTTCTTTCGTACACCTCATTCCTTTTATAAGAGATAATTAACCTTGTGACTGCTTCAAACCACGTTTCATGTCTGTTAATAAAAGTCACTTAAAAATATAAATGTTGCAGATGTTCAAAAAATGAAAATTAGAGTGATAATTTCAAAAGTAACGTGAACTGAGATTTTCTTTCTTGCTTTTTTTTTGTGATCTTGCTCTTTTTTGCTGGTTTGGGATTTTTACGAACTTGGGTCTAAATCAAATTTTAAGCTAGTTTTAAATAGTCTTGCTTTCTTATTTCAGTGTGCCTTGTATTCTGCAGCTCTGTTGAGAAAGTTGTCAAGCACTTATTTTTTTAATGGTTTTGCTTGAGGTTTTCTTGAAGTTTGTTATTTATGGCCAGCCTACAGGGCCATACTTTTTGGAAGGATTTCCATCTGTGCTTGTTGGAGTGGTACAGCAATGTCCTTTGGATACTGCAGGTATCTTCTCTCTACTCAGACACGTGCAGCTGGTGAAAATAGGTTGTCTTTGAAGATACGGCAGGTTCCTTGGTTTGATCGAGCTAAATTTGCTACCCTCTCCAAGCAATGTGCAGTATTGTGCTGGAGCATTCTCCTAAAGTGAAATTAATTTCTTGGACACCATCTACCAAATTTTCTGTGTTGAAATTTATATTTGCTCTGCATTTAAGTTCAGATTTCAGGAGCTCCATATTGATCTGTAGTCTTTGCTCTCTAACAGCTGTTAGACTGTAGACCTCTGTCATGGTTGCAGTAAGAACATGACTCTTTGAGATAAAGCTCAGTTATTAAACAATTGCAAAGATTGACTTACTGTCCTCCTCGCCCCTATGAATAACTCGTCGTGCAGCCTGACTTTGCACATAACGTGGTTTGAGTAGAGGCTGTGTTCAGGAGGGACAGTCCCACTCTTCCTCTGTCTCATCTGTTTCCATGGCTTGTGTTGTATTGGGTTGAGCAATCTGTGAATGCAGTGAGTCAGTTCAATGAGCTGATTGGATAGAAACTTTGGTTTGGCAGATTAAACTTAGGCAGGTCATTGCGCCAGCTGGTGCTGCAGTCGTATGGTTGCTACTTCTGAAGCTAAGGAGGAGTCTAGTGGGAGGTGACAGTGCTTCTTTCCACAGCAGCCTATGGTTTCACCAGGCTTTATATAACTTTGTACTGAATTCAGGACTGGTGCCTGGATTTTGAGGCCTCGTGAATGGGTTTTATGAAGTCATTTGTTACACAATTCATGCTGGACTGGTTTCAGTCTTGGGAAACGCTGAACTCTAACTGCCAATGAGCTCTGAAATTGCATGTGTCTTTATGAAGTCTATAATGTGTGATTACAAGCTAAAGATTAGTGCTGTTCAAGTGTTTTCTTCTGTTTTCATTGCTACCTGCGGTTCCCATGGTACTAATGTAAAGTTTACCAGTCTGTCCTAGTTTCTCTGTGTTTTGCTCAAGCTCAGCCTTAGAAAAGCTTCTCTTTAGCTCATGGCCACCTCCTCTGTTTCTGTTTGTTTTGGTTATTAGCACATACCTCCACATATGCAAGTGAAACGGAATTAATTTAAGCAGGTAGCATTTTGCATTACATGAGAGAAGAAGAAAATGCTCTCTCAGTATGGACCTGTGTAAGCTCTTGTGCAGACTTTTCCAGAGCAGCAATTACAGAGGAACATCACAGACAGGCACTTTGTAAAACAGTGAGGTAAGAATACTGAGATAATGCAGCTGCTCGCTCAAGGCAGTGCCCAGACAGGCACTTTCCTTCTGATCCCTGGGATGTCCTGAGACAAGTATGTGGAGTGATCTGTAGACTCCAAGCCCTTCCCTGAAGGATGGATGATGCCACAAAGCATTGGGAGGAATTACTGCAGTCACTGGTCCCATAAATATGAATATGCTATTTGCTGAAGATTTCTAGAGACCATATATATTTCCTCTTTTCTTTTCAAGCCCTTAGAACAGTTTCTTTGAGTTATCTTTGGTTTGTTTTATTGCTCTACTTCTGTCATGTTTCAGTGGAATCAGGATAATAAAATAAACTTTGGATGCATGCAATGCCGATTCCATTGTTTTGTTCAGGATGGTCTTACTTGCTTTGTACAATGTAAGTGAAACATCCTCTGCCTCATCTCCAAAGACCTTTCTGACATCTTGTGTGCGTCAATCAGAAAGGGAAGGTTAAACAAAGCATACCCCAACTGATGAATGAAAATAGTGACCTCGTATCAATAGACGAGGAGAAGGCTGAGATACTCGACAACTTTTTTGCCTCAATCTTCACTGACAGCCACTCTCCTCGCCCCTTCTGGGTCAATGGACAACACGATGGGGACCAGGAGGGCATAGCCCCTCCCACTTGCCAAGTGCAAAGTCCTGCACCTGGGTAGGGGCAATCTATGGTCTCAATACGGGGTGAGGGATGATGTGATTGAGAGTAACCCTGCAGACAAGGACTTGGGGATGCTGGTTGATGAACTCAACATGAGCCAGCAATGTGCGCTTGCAGCCCAGAAGGCCAACTGTATCCTGGACTGCATCAAAAGAAGTGTGGCCAGCAGGTTGAGGGAGGGAATTCTCTTTCTACTTTGCTCTTATGAGAATCCACCTGGAGTACTGTGTCCAGTTCTGGAATTGTCAATATAAGAAAGATGTGGAACTGTTGGAACAGGTGCAGAGGAGGGCTACAAAGATGATCAGTGGGCTGGAGCACCTTTGCTAAGTTTACAAGCTGAAAGGGTTGGGGCTGTTCAGCCTGGAGGAGAAAAGGCTCTGGGGAGACCTTATACCAGCCTTCCAGTACCTGAAAGGGGCCTACAAGAAAGCTGGAGAGGGGCTTTTTTGCAGAGGCATGTAGTGATAGGATGAGGAGGAATGGCTGTAAATTGGAGAGGGGAGGATTTAGACTGGACGTTAGGAAGAAATTCTTCATGATGAGGGTGGTGAGCCATTGGAACAGATTGCCAAGGGAAGTTGTGGATGCTCCCTCTCTGAAAGTGTTCAAGGCAAGGTTGGATGGGGCTTTGGGTAGCCTGATCTAGTGGGAGTTGTCCCTGCCTATGGCAGGGGGGTGGAACTAGATGATGTTTAAGGTCCCTTCTAATCCAAAGCATTCTTGGATTATATGATTCTACGATTCTGTGATTCCCTGGTGTTGTAAGCTTTCTATGCTCAATAGTATCTGCTTCACTGCCAACTGCTTTCCTTCTCTTACTGATCTCCTTTTTCTATTTGTTCCTTCTTTCCTTTCTGCTTGTTATAAACCCCTACTTTTCCCCTGGGAAACAGCAGTTGCTTGAGTCAGGTAATTAACTGGTGCACACCAGATCAAAGGTCTGAAGATGCGTCTGTAATCTGAAAGGTCATTCAATTGCAGTGTATAAATGACTCCTTGAAACTTCCTGGGTCAAAACACTGAGATAGTTGTCTCACGCTATTTTTCCATTATACTCAGGCAACTAGTAAAGAAACACCCAAATGCTTGGGAAATGATGGGAAGATCACTCCAGAATAGCTTACTGGAGGGACAGTGCTGGGTGAAAGATCTGACATTTTCTTCATGAAGTTTGTCTTTGGGAGAACTATGTCTAACTTTCTTTCTAACCAAGACATTGACTCTTTAACAAAGGCTGCTCTCTCCCTCCTGCCCTAGACATTATCACTACAGTTTTTGTGCTGAAAATGATGGTCACAGGTGGACAGCAGAATTTCAAAACCTCGTGTGTACATGAGTGGTTTATTCCACTGAGTGCCCAAAAAAGCATACATGTTGAAGTGCAGAGAAGGTTTTCAGGGCAGTCTGCCAGGTGCAAAACCACTCCAGCAGCATTTTTGTCACCATTCAATATAGTTTCAGTTGTGGTTTATGTTAATAGAGGCTTTGGTCATGGACAAGAAAACTGTAATAAAACCATACATCCTTTTTTTCTATTATTACCCATGCAAAACAGAGCCCTTCCCACCATTTCTTCCATTTTTAATGCAGCTTATCCTTGTTTTTAAGCTATAAAATTAGTCCTTGACTAATTACACCAATAGAGAAAAGACTGTTTAATGCACTTCTCTGGTTGAAATATTAGACATCGGCATTCAGCTTCCAGGGAGAAAGAAAATAAAACAGTGTTCGAATCATTTATGACAAAGCAGGAAATGGCTTGGGCATGCTTTCTTACTCTTGTCTTCAAACACGATTATGTTCTTCTGTTGATTGGATATTGACTTATCGGCATCAGGATTAGACTTTGTAATGAATAAATTACAAGGGGAAAAGTATCTTGCTGTCCAAGAATAATCAGACTTCCTAGATACTGCTTTCAGGGGGATTGTTTGAGCTGTATTAACGATGGTTTCTGACTCCTGTAATTTGTTACCATAAGACGTGAGTACTGTCCCTCTGACTTTTCATGTTCTCCACTGTTACTGTTATCTTCTTTTTAGTACAAAGCTGTTGGGAAAGTTAGAGCTACATGTGAACTGCTCACTAAAATTATTGGCATAGGGATAAGTAATTTGTGGGAGGAAATAGAGGGATTTGGAGAAGAAGATGAGAGAAGATGGCCTAAAAAGTGGACGTGGATTGAAGATTTCTTTTAATAGTGAAACATTTCTGCTCAAATGTTCTCCTGAGGTACTGGCATGCCAGACTTTGTGTATGCATAAGCTTAATATGGGTGTGAAGATGTTGACAGTGAAGGCTTATCCCTGTTGCTGCCCCTGGGAACAGATGGGCTTAGCTGTTATATGACTAGGTGTTGGACTAGGGATATACCCAATGGCTTGAAGCCTGACACAATATGACCCTACCAGTCATTTATATCTGTCTATTTTGTCCTTTGGAGAAGACCATTGGAAGGGCACTGCCATGTTGGATGTATTTAGGTGGCTTTGTCCTGCAACTTCACTTAAGCCAGGGCAGCTCAAGCAGCTGATTGGAGACCCACATTCAAGAGATACCCAAGCTGGGCAGGCAAACTCAAAGCGTCATGGGCTCTTGCTCAGAAGACTGTATGGGCAGCAGGGAGTCTTGGCTTAAACCCCAATTAAAACCCATATTCATTTTTGCAATGAGAACTGTCAGAATGGCCATTGGGCAAGGTGGAGCAGCCCCAGTGAGGGCAGTGGTGAGGAAGGAATTGAACATGCGGATTGTATTTTCCAGTAACTGAGTGGCAGCACGTGCCCTCTGAAATTTGCAGCTGCTGCCTCTAAATCTTGCTTGGATTTCCCTATGGCCCTGCTCTGGGCTTTCCCTCCTATAAATAGAGCTGACCCCATTGGGGGTTCAGGGAGCTCCATTCCTTTAGGGACGGAGAGGAGAAAGGTAGCAGCATCATGCTATAGCCTGGATCGCAGGTAAGGTTTTCCAAGAGAGAGTTGGACCCCTAGCCTCCAGAGAGCAGGCTGTCTCCAGCAATGTTAATAATGCATGAAAGACACCCTTTAATATTCTTCCTCTGTGCCCTACAGCTCTTGTGGAGAGGCCAGAAATATCATTCTGGCCCTCAACACTTGCCCAAGTAAATCGCATCGATTTATTACAGAATGCATACTTTCTGTTTTGTTTACATTTGAAGAATTGTGGTCTTAGACAAATTGTCACCACTTCCAAGTAAAATACTCTGTTCCTTGTTATTGCTTTCAGACTTCAAAGATAGTATGAGGGGCTGAATGTGTCAATACGTTATTAGTTCTACAGGGGCAAGTTCCTGACACCAGTCATTCAGATGAAGAGCTGTGATAAAGTGAAGCAGTTTAAAATTACAACAACTTCAAGGTAGATATAGTACCTCATTCACACTATCTTCAGGCGAAATACTGAGATGAAATTGGTGAACTTTGATTGTTTGTTAATCACTCCAATGGACTGAGTTGATGAAATCACTTGCCCTTGCAAGATAGTATACAGCCATTTGTTTCTATCCTGTCATTTATGCAATTTGTGCAAGAACTAGCTTTTTTTAAAATGAATTAAAATTGATGCAAGTAGCAAGTAGTGCAGATGCAGCTCATGTGAATTCCAGCAATACCCAGTTTGCAGGGGCAGGGGAGGCAAATGCATTTTCATTTTTCCCCTCAACAATATCTGATGAATGGGAAGTAGATCAGAGCATGATTATAGACAGAAAAATAGCTCTGAAGGAAGGCTATCACCCTGCCTTACATATCAACTCCCAAACTTGGACTGTACTTGCTCATGTCTATGGAAGAGAGAAACATACTCTTGCCATTGCCTCACAGTGCCAGTAAAACACTGAAGTAGCAGGCTCCATATATTGGCTCTGTGCATCCTTCCTCATATGTTATCCTGAAGTCTTTTTATATACTGGCACCTCTTTTCATGTGAACTTACTGTGAAAAGTCCATGTTGCAGGGCCTTGCTTAAGCAATATGGGTTTTTTTCTGAATTTTCCATGTAGTTACCTTCCATCATTCACTATAATGAACTTCCAGTTCATTAGAAGTCTTAGTGCTCTTTCATCAGCAACTGAGACACTCTGGTGCCTTGCTGCTGCCTGGAGTGAGAATATTGCTCTCTCTCTCCTGTCCCCTTCCTATGACTTCACCATTTAGCCCTTCATTGCACTGGTTGTGCTGGTTTTTGATGCTCCTATGAGCCTATTTAATCCATGGAAATAGCAAAAGACTCCAGGGCTTCCTGCAGGGAGTAGTTTTGTGCCATTTTGATGCTCACAGACAGAGCTTGCTCTCATTGAGCTGGCAGCGCTGGAGGAGGAGGTGGCTGGAGGAGTCAGGGAGGCGTTAGGGAGGCATTATTTGGTGGGCTACTGTATGCGCTCACCCACATCACCCGACTTCAGCTGACTCAGCTGGAATCAGCTCAGTCCATCTGACATTTGAGCTGTGTAGCTGTGTCCAAGCAGGGTACAGAGACAGGTGCAAAGCAAGACTATGCATCACTCTGGCAGCGCTTTGCACAGTGGTGGGTTGGATCCCCTTCCTGAAATTGTTCCCATCTCCTTCTCTGAACAGCAGCAAATACAAGTAATAACTCTTGATATGTGTATTTGAGGAAGGATGCAGGGCAGCTTATATCTCAGCGGCTGAGGAAGGAATCCATGCATGGTGCTAAGGAGAGCGAGGGTGAAGTGTGCAGGTGGGACCTGGGATGGTGCAATGCTGCAGGTAATTAGGAAGCCCCCTCTCTCTCCTCTCCTCCACTGAGATGTGGAGGTGTCCTGTGAGAGAGACAGTCCTGAGAACAGCTGAATTTGTTTTGAGAGTCCATGTTGAATTTGCAGTACTGCCAGCACAAAAAGCATATGTTGATTAGCAAATGGCTGTGTTTTATATGTAAATTACTGAAAACGATAAATGTGAAACCCTACGAAGTTGCTTTTAGTTAATTTCAGAATGTGATACAATTTTAATGAATACAGCCTAAACTTTCGAAGACCTTTCACTTAATTGAAAAAATGTTTATTTGCCATGTTCATCTTTTTTTTTTCTTTTCAAAGAATATTTGAGATGCATTTGGAATATATTGCGTAACACCAATAAAATTTTACTAGCAATATGTCTGGGTTTGTGTGTGGTTGTGTAAGTTTGCTTTCCTATTTTTATACCAGATTGTGATGCAGGAACTCTATTATCCATCTTGCAGCCTGCAAAATAAGCAACAATTAAATGACTCACTGGGACTAATTAAAAATGATTCTTGCTGTTCACTCCTTAGCTTCACAGAGAGCAACTTGGAAGTTGTACATCAAAATCTTAGGCATGCTTCTTGTCCTTTTATATAATACCTTTCACCTGATCTGCGAAAATTGGCTGCTCACTGCACACACTTATCAGTGGGAAAATTTTCCCCTTTTTTACAGGATTGTTAAGCCAGTGTGCATCACTTTTTAGAAGGGGAACAGTTGTCTCGTGCTCTGTTAGAGCAGATACTCAGCAAGGTTTTCCAGAAGGTGAGTGCAATGCTCAGGACTTCAGCTGTGTGAGGGGGCTGGACACAGTGGGAAACTGGTTTTTATAAACAAATGGAGCAGAGAGTGGGGCAGGATGGTTTGCAACATGTTGAGAGGGCAGAGTTTTAGCAAAACTAGGGAAAAGGGCAAGAGGTTGTAGCAGGTTTTTGTGTAGTTACTTACCATGTTGTGAAATGCTGAGGCAGTTAGTAATTGTGGAGGATTTCTGTCTTGGTACAATCCATCATAGCCAAAAGGATGCGCTGTTTAGGTTTTCATATGGCTGTGGTCCTAATTTAAATGTCAGGAGATGAAATTACAGAGGTTAAACATATTCTCTCATCATCACCACCACCTGCTTTTTTTTTTCCTGCGTAGTATTTTTCAATGAATTCCTCAGTATAAAAATGTCTTTATTCCAACACTTAATAAAGCCTCTGGAATTACACCACAAATTGTTAGACTGCCTGATATGTCAGGTTCATATTGAAATAAGGCTTTATGTTTGCATATAAAGGAAGGGATGTCAGTCTCCACATCAAAAGATCTTGTTATCCATTCATGGATATGAGGTTTCTAATTTTTGTATAGTAAGAATGACATAATAAATAATCATGAACATGAGTTAAATCAGACTTCAGTATTGGAAAGAAATACAGGCATAGGGGGATGTTTCAAATTAATTTAATTCTAATTTTAGTGGCAATAATGGAAGTGTTCTTTTGTGCAGATTTCTATTATCACTGAAGTTTTAAGTGAATGTATTTACTGTCTACATGTGCCAGTCAAATTCTATTGTTGTTGTGATTTGTTTTTTTTTTTTTAATTCAGAAATATTGTGGATTTACGGTGCTCTCTAAATTCTTATGGAAAAGAAAGCTATTATTAAGTAGGCAAGAAATAAACTTTCCTGCCAAATGAAATTGTCTTTCATGTTAATTACAGAAAATAAAACCTGCTGTTACAATAAAGATAAAAATTTCAAAAAGAAAGCCTTAATAACTTTACTCGAGAAACTGAAATGTATGTGGTTGTTAGTTCAGCAACAATCTGAAACTTTATATGCTTTTGTTTTGAACATTGTTGTAATTAGGCTTCCCCCAGTCCTTGTTGTTTGTACCACTGCTAGAAAACGCTGAACTGAGAAGTGGGGAGACATTTGCAATGGTTTGGTTTTGCCTATTCCTAGTCTATAGCATATGAACTTTGTGGTTGCAGTTTGACACTCAGTCCAATTCCACCCAGCTTTCTCAGGGACTGTTTTGGCTCTTTGAAACAAATACTGAGATCTCTAGTGATTGAGATCTCACTGACTTAGAGCCTTTTGGTTTATTGAACTGAACACCAGTATAATTAAATACATGAAATATGGAAAAAAAGGGTGTGCATTGCCTCAGCCCACCGAGGTGACCAATCAATCCTGAGTACTGTTTCTCAAAGTGTAATGAAGTCTTGAATCACAGACACTTCTAATCTTTGATTTTCCATGTTTTTGCTAAATGCATATTATCCATGTATGCTAAATTCATAGTATACCAGTCTTTTTTGACCATTAAGTGATCCCTTCCAATTTTTTTCCTATAAATTTTTAATGTCTTTCAGGAGAAAATTAGAACACAGAACTGTGTGAACAGCAGAAACCAGGAAAGGATTGTGATTAAGATATTAATTTGTTGACTAGAAATGAACCTTTTAAAAAGTTTGTATCTGGTCTTCCTGTTTCTTCATTTTTCAGCTTAGCAGCTTGCAAAGGTTAAAGAAGAAATGGAGGTTAAGGCCATATAAGCTTATTTTCAATGCCCTTTGCACACCACATTTGATGAATATCTTGAATGAGAACATCTGAAATGTAGTGACTTCTGACTTGCTGGACGCTGCAGACTGGGAAAACTAAAACGTACTTCACTGCTCCCACTACTGCTTTCTTTTGCTTTCAAGGGCAACACCTGGGTCTTGAAACCAAAAGCATAAGAAAAATTAGAACATGGGATTGTGTCAATGGCAGAAACTGCTCATTTATTGGGGAAAGGATTGCAATTAGGAGCCACCACACAAATGCACAAGACCTGATCAAGTAGCAATATGTGAACTCAAGTAGGCATTTTAATTTTTCAGAGGCATGCTATGAATGATTTCCCTTGTGAACTAATCAGATGGGGGCTTGTAGGCTTTGTATTATACTTAATTATAAAACAAATATGTGTTTCCTATTGCTGATAAACTGTTGAAACAACATATCTAAATGCATATCTAAATGCATTACTTCTTGTAGAAGTAAGTAGCCCTTGGGCACTTTTTGAAGATCTAGAGATTATTTATATAATTATCAATTTCTTCTTTCTTAGTTATGACCCTTAAGTGTTGTAAACTTGAGGTGTAGTCTGAACACATTGGATAACAGCTTTACCTAACAGTCCCCCTGACAAAGAAGTATCATTTCCCTGTTTATTTCTGTCCCTACCAGCTGCTTTCCTTTGCTAGCACCAGTGGTTTTGTGGCAGCTTCATGAACCAGCTCAAGGGGCTGATCCATTTGGGTAAAAATGCCACATTTCTCTGATCTAATTCATCACGTACCTGTAGAAATGGCTAAAAATTGGAAGAGATGTAGGAATTGAAATTAATGGCCAAGGGCAATGAAAAGAGGGGAGGACTGCTGGCTTTGGCAGCTGTAGTGATGAAGGTGTTTGCTGAGGACTGCAGTTTCATGCTACACTTAACCCTGTGAAACTGCAGGCTGCTAGTGAAGGATAGTCCTGCTCCTTCTCCGTCCCTAGCAATTGTGAGCCAAGCCTGTTGAAAGTCAACCAACCAAAACAGTTCTCCATTGGATCTGCTCACTAAGCAGACTCATCTTCTAGCCTCCTACTTGCTATGCCAAATGCAAGTGGGAGGAGGGACTTCACTATCAAGGTGAGAGATGTGGAGAGGAAAAGTGATAGCCTTTTGTTGACAACCGGCATGTGTACTGAACCAGACAGACAGCAATTTTCAGTCCTCATTCCTTGTTTTACACTAGCTGTTGAAGCAGGGAGTTTCACTTGTCTACAGGAGTGAGACTCCATAGGATTTTTATTGGCATTTGCTTCTCTGATTTCCTGGACTTAAGAAATTTCCATCTTGGAGCTATAAAATATTTTCTGAAGAGTTGTAGGCTGCTTATTTTGGCTCTTCCATGGCTTTAAATGTCAACAATACTCTTATAAATTCTAGCCACCAACATGGGCCTCCATAAGCTTGCATAAATTACTGAATTCACAGTAAAGGAGATCTCTGCTCTTAGAATCTTTAAATAAGGACTGAAAAGGAAGCTTTTTTCTCTTTATTAAAGGTGTATTAAATCTCAGTGAAATGAAATGGGAAATGTTCCTTTTGGAAAGGCGAGCCAAATGTCTATTTTTATTGAAAATTTCCCCCTCCTTGTGGGCTTGCTTAGAGTCATGTGGAGGAGAACAAAGAGGAAATCAGATTTTCTGAATCTCAGCACTGCATCTTAACTAGTCATTCTGTTCTCTTTCTTTTCTGTATACTTTAAAAGGAATTAAATTACCTTAATTAAGACAAGGCGGGACTGCTTAGTTAATGCCAGAGAAATGGTTTAAATACCTTATGCTGATAGAAAGGTCCATTGGTTACTATTAAGCAAAATGGTCTGGTTGCAGCCTGAAGCTCAAAAGATCACTAAACTATTGCCAAGAGCTGCTAAATGAGAATTTCTGTACTTGTCTTGTTTCTTATATTTCTTCGCCATGCATCTGCTATAGACGTCCATCCCAAAAAAAACTTAAAGCTATCCCTAATTAGGAGAAGAGAACAGAAAGAACCCTCACTATTAGAACTCTCCAGGTGACCTTTAAGACAAATGGGATGTGAGTGAGGGTCCCTATTGAAATTGGGGTACTGGGCTAAATTGTCTTTTGGCTGGAAGAAGAGTACAGTTTAACATCGAATCTTAAAGTTTTAAGTGAGAAAGCTTTAATTATTTTGATAAAGGAGCTATAGAAGGCCCTATCAGTTTGCAGAGGCTGATGAAGTCAGGCTGCATGACCTTCAGCCAGAGCGTGCCCATTTGGTCTGTTAACATGTGCATGCAAAAGCTGTCCATCTCTAACTGTTGAAGATTTATTTAATACTGACAACTGTAAGTCAGAATACAGTTAAAAAGTGGATGGTTCTTGGGTGGCAGGAGGAAGGGAAGAAAACATAGGCTGACACAGGGTATTTTTCTCATGCCAATCCTTTCAAAACTTCAATGTCTGCATTTCTGTTCCTTCATGAAACACAAAGCTTGCCAGAATGATGAGCTCCAGTATGAGGAGTGTTATAAGAAAGTTACCTATTTCAATTTATCCATTATTTCCTTTGCCTCTTGCTGCACAGGTTGTCTGTCCCAGTGCCTTAGGCGATAACTGTGGTAGTAATAAGGCTGCAGACCTTCGAATTGAACCCTGTCAGTCCTTCCATTAAGCCTGCAGGATGTGTGCTGGCTCATTAATCCAAACTACCACTGTAATTTCTTCTCTCCATTCCCCAGGTCTGCCCCAGCCTGGCAGCTGTACAGATAAAGAATTCCCTGTTTTACATCTCATGTGCAGGAATGAGCTGCTAATTGCTGCTGTTAATGCCAGCCAGCCTGGGACCATCTTACAGCTCCTCAGTAAGCTGGAAAGAGGTGAAGGGTTTGGAGTTGGTGGTACTCGATGCTCTCAATTATGGGCAATATCTAGGATGCTCATGTTGGGCACCCAGCACCAAGAATGGAGGAGCCTGGCAGCCAAGTTACTCCGTCTGGAGCCTGTGTGGTGTGTTTAAGCTCTTTGCTACTGCAGTAGAGTGAGGACAACTCTTTAGAAAAAGCCTGTGTGCTAGAGGTAGGGAGAGGAGACTGTAAGCACAATGTCTGCATTCATGTTGTCTGTGATCTCCCTCTTGAAGATGGCAGCTGGGATTGCAAGAGCCTGGGATCCACTGGGGGTGAAAAAGCCTCCTGATCAGAGGTGAAAAGTATTTTTTGCTTCAATGTAGTTCTAATAACTACTGCTGTAGTGTGTTCTGCGTTTATGAACTGAAAGCTGCTCTTGTTGCTGTAATTTAATGCCAGTGCATGTGCAGATGTGCTCACACTGAACCCCATGAGGAGTGTGGCAGGCTCTGCTCCAGCCTGGAGCTCCACCTGTGTGCATGCATCCTTAAATACATAGGGTGCATAGCAAGGAGTGAGGCTAGTGTGCTGATAGTCAGTGAGTTTTTGTGACAGGTAGATCTAAAAGCTGTCTGGATAGCTTGCTTAATGCTATCTCCCATCATCCTTTCACATCCCACCCTGGTTTCATGCTCCACACCCCCCGGCGAATCACTGAAAATACCTGTATGTGTTTTGGTGGGCTATTGCAATACCTTTTCCTCTTTATTTTCATCTATATGTAATGCTGGCAGAGATGGTTTATATGCTTCCTTACTGGAAGTCTGCTGCTCTTTGTTAGTACCGCAGGCTGCTTTTTTTTTTTCCTGTAAATACAGATAGTATTTATCCAACTTTATGTGACACTAATGTTTTGATTTGCAAGGAGAGGCTCATAAATCAGAAATGCTGTGCATTGTGGAACAGTTGAAAATGCATAATGTTTTCAAAGAGATTTTGTAATAGAGTGTATTTCTCCTTGGTGTTTGTATATTTTGTGCCCAATTTCTACATAATAATTGAAAAAAAACATTAAAAAATAAGTTATAATAGTAAAACTTATTGCAAGAGGTTAATAAACAATGGCTGTGCAGCTGTATGAAAGTTCATACTTAAAACCAATTTGCACAGTCAAGTTCTGTTGGTAACAAAATAATCTAAAGCTTCAGGACTGAGAGAATTTTCACTGTAATGCAAATGTTTGTTGAGGAAAAGGAGAGAATTTGACATTGTATAACCTGGAAACTTCTGCCAACAATTTTCTGCATAACAATTACAATGAAAAAGTGTCATTTAAGCTTGAAAATGGAAGTGCTGCCCTGTTAAGGCAATGTTTGCTTCTTTACGTTGTCAAAGGCTACTGCAGGCAAAATGCCAGTGGACCTTCAAGGTGCAGTGGTAGTGCTCTGAAATGTGACAGGCTGAAGTTTTGAATTGAATTATAGTGACAACCTTGGCCCTTTATACCTCCATTTAAGGTAGGAAGCTAGAAAACAGTGTCCTGTTAATAATAGGTGTGTGTGTTCACTTAATGTATATGCCTGAGAGGAAGGGAATAGGGCTGAAATGTCTTTAATGAGTACAAAATGAACTAACAGAAATTAGTTACTTAACAGGTGTGGTTTTAAGCTCCAGGTCAAACGTAATCATCCTGGAAACCTTAAGGATACTTTAAAGTGGTCTCTTAAGATGATAGGCTGCCTGTTGGGGTGGTGATGTGAGGGCTTTTGGTATATGAATTATCTATTACTGAGGCTCCTGCCTATGTAAAGTTCTCATAAAGATCTCATTTTGTTGGTATATGGAAAAATAAGATAAGTTGCTTTTTCTTTTTTCTTTTCTATACAGAAAACCTCTGTAGAGCAATTGTGGAGGACTGACTATGTTTGGGGAGTGGGATTGGTGGCAAAAGAAAAGTGGAAATCAGTAAACATTGCAGAAATCACCAGGCTGAGTAAAAACTTCCAAGCTGTTGAAAGAATAGCAAACTTGGAGGGGTTTTAGGCTTTTAGTTTTTTGGTCCTTCAGGATATATTCAATATATGTCTTTTTTTTTTTTTTCTTAAACTATGAGATCTAGGAATTTCCTTTTTTTTAAAGTGGAAGTTTAGAGATGTTTAATAGCTTAAGTATTTGTATTTTTATAATTACAGACAGCAGATAATATTAGGAAAAAAAATAGGAGTCAGCATCACTCTGATTATGCTGTCTAGTTTCCTCCCAGTTCCACTTACTTGACTAGACCTCCTAGCATCCATTTTGCATTGATCTTGAAACATTTGAGTTCTGCATCTTTTGCTCTGCAGTGAATGAACTGTATTTGTGGAGAGCCAGTTAGTAGTGTGGTCCTATAGATCCAGAGGCAGGGCTAAGTTTATGAAGGCAGCAAATGTGGCTTAGCCAAATGCTCTTGTCGCATATTTTTAATATTACATGTTGTCTGATAACTTTCAGCTATAAATCCTTATCTAGCTCTACCCCCTCAAGAGGCTTTTCTGACCTGCATTAGGTGTCACTCTGCCAGCCATCATCTGGAAGAAGAGTGTCACACTTTACTTTTCATTAAGACTCTTTGAGGCTGCAGGACAGGTGGGATGGTGGGCACAAAAGTGAAAAGTGCAGGGCTATAAGCAGCTGGATGCAAACTAACTTAAAAGGTTATCAAGCTGGTTATAGAAATCTCTGCTTCATATTGAAGGTGGTGCTTTTAATCACGTTTCCTGTGTAAACCTATGTGCTTCTTTCCAAATGTGATATGGACGTGATCAGAAATTTCATAAGGCCATCTGCTTGGATTTCACTCTAGAGTATTTCCCGTGTGATAATCGGTGTTTTTATTAAGCTTTCTGGTAAGCTTTATTCTTTCCAAAGATAAAGCAGCACTGAAAGAACAGCAGGTAGATACTGTGTATTGAAAAATCGGCTGTGTTAGCAGGGAGTTTCCTTCTATTCTGGTGGAGTAGCAATTCTGCCATACTCTAAATAGCTTTTCATTATCTCTTAATACCTGTACACACAACAGTGTGAAAAGTGTATTTATTCTTATGCTTTTACCACTTTATATAAACAGAATCACTATTTCATAAGTTTGTTATTCTGAACACATAACATACTTGAGGTCAAACTTGGCAGTATTATGGTTTTTTCCCTTTTCTTGCCTGTACTGAATTTGAAGGCAGAAAGTTTAGGTTCTTTAAAAACTGTAATTGTGAGTATTTACTGGATTATTGAGGGTATATCTGCTTGTTTTCTCTAGGTGTAGAGCATATTTTTATATATATATAAAGGCAGAAATAAAATGTAAAAACTCTGGTCAGAAGCCTTATTCTCAAGGTAAGAGACAAAAAGTTTAAAAATGGTCTGGTTTCTTCTTCGTAGCAGGTATTACTTGTTTGAATATTTCTTGATGCCATCTTCTCTCTCCTCTATTGGCCATGGATGTCCATGAAAAATTGAGATTAAAGTGGCTTTGAAGCATCGTAAACCTGAGGTCCCCATGGGGAATCCAGGTTGGTTTCTGCAGGTCCCCAAGCCCTGAGGTGGATGTGTTCAGGGGGATCATCTGTATTGCTATGTCAGTGTTACCACAGAGTGAAAGTCATCTCTAAGCAGAATTCGGACTGCTTTTCACATGTATTAGTACTCACCAGGGGTCAGAGGCTGTTGGTGGAACTAGTTCTGCTGGTTCTTTTCTAATGCAATCTTGATGCAGTAACTTGAATGCTGTCCAGCCCTATTATTTCCTCTCCAGGCATCTTTCACTCAGAGGAGATAACTCAAGTGAACCACCCAAAAATATTGGCTATGCTGCATCAGGTTGCTGTGTTCAGGAGTGGAAGTTTGAGGTACCCTGTGTTGGAAGGGACTCCATGGTGGCTCATAGGGGTTTTGCCTCACCCTTGCCTGGGTGGAGTGGAACAGTACTAGACACAAATAGCCTCTCTGTGTTCTCTTAGCTCTCATTTTTGTTGGATACTCCATGGCACAGGTTTTGTCTGGGCTGGGGAAGTAATTCCTTGACTTAATGTAAACTTCTTACACAAATTTTGCTCTTTCTTACCTAATTTAAGGCAAATATATATTGTTATATTTTGCATTATATGCTAGCCAGGACTGACGTGGTAGTGAATTTCCAAGCAGGACTTAGGATTATCATTTTGATTTCACAATTTAATATATGATTTCTGAGCATCTCTTGTCACCAGATGGAGAACTGCATATGACTAATTTTATCACCTTTTTAAAACAGTTTTTTTCTTTCCTTGTACTATTGCTTTCTGATGATAAACCACAGTATGTGTGATTTCTGGTCATTCAACCACCACAGCTCATCAGATAATCTTTGAACGTACTAGTAGCTGATAAGACGGGTACGAGACAATTTCATGGCTCAATCCAACAGAAAATTTAATCTTCAAATGACAAAAATCACTCAGTTTCAACACTGAAGAAGGGAAGTAGTGGCTGCTGAGCTCATAAGAAAAGCATCAACTGATTTTTGGTGGATGTGGGTGCAGTGTTGAAATTGGCACTTACACCGTCATAAAAAGACTTGGACATTGCAAAATCAAAGCTCCAGGAAGAACGCTCAAACACAATGTTTAGAGTACAGTAAGATAGGCAGACATCTTTGCTGAAGAGGTTTACATCATATTTGTATGAATTAGCTGTTGATATGTGGTACAAATGTAAATAATTTAGACATCATAAATCGAAATACCTGTTTCCCAGCCCTTTCTGTTAGTAGACAGTCACATTGCATTATTATATCTTAAGTTGCATGAAACTTTCCTGAATATTAAGCTTTTGGGTAACAATCTTGTAAGGCTCATATATGTCTCAAAAGATGTTTGAGGGAAAGAGGATTATATGAAAACTGTAGCAAAAGCAACTCTGCCATTTCTCAGAGCAAGTCTATGAGAAGTGAGTAGGTTTGCTTGTGTTGGACTCCCACGGGGGCATTACTGAGAAGCTTGAGCGTAGCTGTTCTCTGACTGAAGTTCTTTTTGAAATTTCTGCCAAACTGTATATATTTTTGCCATTCTGTGAGTGGGCCTTTTTCTGGGGTGTTGGTATAATTTTTGACTGTAGCTCAAATCTGATTATGAGCCTCTGGAATTTGTTTTCACAGTTACTTACTTACAATATTACAGCTGGCTGAAACTTGGCATGCCTGTTTTCAATGAAATGCCAGCACTGGATTTTCTTCTTTTGAATGAGGATGAAAACAAACATTAATTTGTCCATAAAAAAGATTTTTTCAAAAAACATTATTTCATTTTCACTGAAGAACTGTTTTAAGGAAATCAAAACATTGTGTTCAGCTTTTGACTTTTCTAATTGTTCCATGTAATAAGAAATAACTTTCCAAATGATACATCTTTGAATAAAGCATTGCTTTTTAGTATGAAAAAATGATAGAATTCAAATGATCAGTTTTTATTGTTGCTGTTCTGCTTCTATTCTTTAGTTGAAATGCTGAAAATGAACTCTCAAACTTTCAGTTTCATCAGATTGGCCATTTCCACCACGGCTTTAGAGCCCAATTGTGCCTTGTTAGTGTTCAGAAAACAAGTTAAAATTTCAGCGTCGTGCAGCAGTTTCTGTGTCAGAGCAGTGTTGACTGAATGAGACCTCTCTGTATGTTTATGCCCAGGAGATGGAAACTATGAACACTGTCTTTTTGGTCCTCATTCACCTCTATCACCTGTTATTTGTGCTTGGACAGCAGGAGAGAGTATAGTTATGGTTATGATGATCTAAAGGACTTCTCTGCATATGGAAAGCTGGAAATGCAAAAGAAGTGTTTGTCTTTAAGTGCTGAGTAGACAAACTGGAAGTTAAAGAAGAGACAAGTGGATGAACTAGGGATGAGGAGCTGTGTCATGATGTCAATGGGCACCCTGGGTTTGGCCACCACTCTGCCATCAGCAAGAATTAAAATCCAACTGAGAAAGCATGTATTGCTTCCCTTTTGTGGCTCACAAGAGGGGACTCTTAGCTAACTCAATGGGCGGAGTATAGTAAAGTGGATGTGCCTACTGTCTCTGCTCATGTTTTGCCTTGGGGAAGGTAAATAATGAACAGGCATTTCACTACTTGAAAGAAATAGAGATGCATGGAAACTACATAGCAGTAAAATTTCAAGCAAATGAAAAGCAAACTGCCCTACATAGTACAGTGTAGAATTTGCTGCCAGAGGATATTTTAAAGGCCAAAACTATAAAGGATTTGAAAAGAACCAAAGCAATTTAATAGAAATGGAGGATCTCAATACAGTGTTTGGCTCAAAAAACTCCCTAAGCTACAAGTTATTGGAAGCTGTAGGGCTCCCAAGATAAAAAGCATCCAGCAGATGTTCTGCTGCTGTTCAGCTCCCTAAACTGTGAGTACTGCTGGAGTCAGGGTCCTGAGGGTAATGTATCTTTGGCCCTGTCAGGAATGGCTAGTCTTAGTTTTGCACCATGGATTTTGTTTTTCTTGATGCATGTTTTTAAGGGTTTGAAAAGATGGGAGAAAAAAAAATAAAGACATGAACAGTACTAAGTCAGCAAGCTGATATTGTCATAAGTAATGGAATGTCATGCTTGGAACTGCCTGTATAAAATGAATTGTCTCATCCAGTGGTCCTCCTTATGGATAGGGCCAGAAAAGGTAGCATGGGTTCACAAAATATAATAATACTTGCATGAGAGATGGTAATGAGTGCTTGTCTTTAACATAGTTCTGTTTGTTGTTCTCTGATTTCCTTTTTTTTTTTTTAAAATCTCTTCAAAAAGCTTAAAAAATGCAAGAATTCCACCTGAATTTTCCTCACAAGATGGCTTCAAATCTTTAATTTCAGTATTGCAACCATGGATCCTTGCGATTTAATCTATAGTATGTAATGACAAGGGCAAATTGAAATTGAGGGCACTAGTTTTATTCTTAAGCTCCAAGCTCTTTCTTAGCCTGACTTAGTCAAGGAAACCTGCCTAGTGCTCTCATCCCTTTGTCCTAGCTGTTGAAAAGATGCCAGTGTAAGGGGTCTTTCCAAGGATACCTGATGGATGAGGGCTGTGAATATAGTCTCCTGCCTTTAAAGCTGCATGTTAATGACTCTGTAGTCCTCCCAGCGTCAGAGGTCATAATAGGACGGTGCTTGCAACCAGTTTGGTGGGACCCTTGACACATTCACCTTTGCTTCTTATCTGGGCATCATTATTACTTCTGGCTTGAGCATTTTTTTAAAAAAAATGAAAGTGTCTTCTTATGATTATGTTGCACACTTGAAAGGAGTGGTGGTTATGATTGAATTGCTGATGTATTTTTTTTTAGTTCCTTCAGTTTTGCCTCTGTGAAGTTCATGGATTAATAAGCCAGCACACGTCTTGCAGGCTTAATGGAAGGACTGACAGGGTTCAATTCGAAAGTCTGCAGCCTTATTACTACCACAGTTATCGCTTAAGGCACTGGGACAGACAACCTATGCAGCAAGAGGCAAAGGAAATAATGGATAAATTGAAATAGGTAACTTTCTTATAACGCTCCTCATACTGGAGCTCATCATTCTGGCAAGCTTTGTGTTTCGTGAAGGAACAGAAATGCAGACATTGAAATCCACAGAGGCAACTGCCTTTCTGGGCTTCAGCCTGGCCCTTCTTTTCTTCTTCAGCTATCTTGCTCTTCAAATGCATGTTCTGTTATTGACCAGATCCCTTGGTAAAAGCCACGGGAAGGATTCAGTGGCCATACCTTCAAGGATGTGAGCAGCGGTAGTTACTTACCTGTATTCCATGAATTACAGGAATGGGACAAATCGCTGTTACACCTTCTTCCAAAGCTGCTGAAAATAATTTAGAAGAAGCAGAGGTAAAAATTATGTGAAAGGCAGAAATGAACCTTGTTGGAATATAATTCAAAATAATCTATCTCATTAGCATTGAGAGACAGGATATAGCCACAAATCAGTTATCTAAATGAAACTGCAAATGAGGCTAATAATAAAATTTAGCATGGTAATAAGATAAGAACTAAATACAGGCTTTAAAATGTCAGTGGTAGGTTGTAGACAGATTTTTCTGACTTGAATTCAGGTTTGCAGCTAGGGGTTTTAAAGGGCAAAATGGTGTTTTTCTGCAGTGAAGCTATGCGAACTGAGGGGTGCTGAAATAATCTCTTGGAAGTAAACCTTGAACTATTCATCATACCCTAGGCTATTTTTAATTAAGATTTATCAGCATTTTTCAACTGGATTACAAACTGTAAAGCTCCTAGGCATGCTTATGAACAAAGCATGGTAAATATGCTGCAAAAATCTTTTCTGCTCTCTTCTTCAAACCCTCCAACTCTTCAAGCTGAAAAATAGTGTTTTCTACATGTACTAGCTCTAACCCTTTGTTATTTAAATACATGGTGGTTAGGGCTCTATTTTTCTGTTGTTTGCATGTGAAGTGTATAATAGCTTGAATTTCCATGATATTTGAATGCAACTTGTCATTATTCTCCTACTTAGCAGCTGGTACACATCTCTGGATGCTGACCAGAAGGAAAGATGGAAGAATAGATGTAAGCTTCTGAAGAGAGAGTATTGTTTGATTTTAAGCACCAGACAACCACTCTTCATTTCCCATTTTCTTATCATGTGCTAAGGGCAGAAGACGAAGGCTCATATTGGTATATCTCAAGGTTGATTGCAGTTTGAGAATGGTACCTGAATTTAAGCCTTCATCATTAGCTCTTACGTATGGATTAGGTGTCTAACTCCTGTTACAATCAGTGAGGATCTAGAGGATTATTCAATATCCTGAGCAGACAGTTAGTGCCAGTTGAGATAATTTGGGGCATCCCTTGTGGCCTCCAGCTGTTACTCCAAAGGCACATGAGTCTCCCATAACCCCATCTGGTATATGGCATCCCTTGGGCACTCTAAATGACGCAAACCACCGATATTGAGGCAATTGTATTGAACTCCAAGTTGGGACAAGACTACAGGCTCCTAGAGAGTGATTCAGTTTTTCCTGAAGCAGATACTTAAGTCCATTGCCTTGACTAGCTCCTATAAAAGGAGCTTAAATGTTTTTCAGAGACCCCTAAATGTGGATGTTTTAATCTTGGCTAGGTCCCAGGCAGAGCAATTACCTTGCCTCTGATAACAACTTGGGATTTTGGTGGCCTTAGTTGTTAATTTATATTATGAGAACTTAATTTTTGTACAACAGCAGTTTTCTCTAATAACAAACCTTTAATAAGCTTTTCCTGGTTAGTGCTGACCTTCTTTATTATTTACTACTTAATGTTGTGGCTAGAAAACCTATAAATGGGTTTGAATGTGTAGCTTGAGAATACTTAGTTCAGTGTTTGTGCTGCAAGTGTTTTGCTGGGAATAATTCTTACACAGGCATGCATCCACTCTTCCTGTGCGCATACACACCATGAACAGATTTCGGATACCATCTGATTTAATTTTAAATTATCCCAACAGCACTTTGCATTATTTAACAGTGTTTCAACTGAAAAAGTCATATGGAAAACTATTTATTGATGAATTTTTATTTGGTCTTTGTTAAAAAAGTAGGTGTAACAGTAGAAATCTATCCAGGAATAACCTTCTAATCATGCTGACTTTTGTGCAACAGCCCATAACATTTTACAATTTCCTAGGCTGGATATCACACGCTGCTTGGACTGTTGTAACTCAATACATTCCTATTTTGTCTCAAACAGTAGATCCTGCTGAACTTGCATAGGTTTTTCTGGACTTTGAGATGGAACACCCATGAAGTACTGTCTCTAGCTGTAAGTTTTCAAACATGAGTTGGGGTTTAGGTTATAGCTAAGGTTATTGTGGGTAAGCTGGTATGCAGTAACCTGTGAAGTGCGATGTGCATGCTTAGCCTATAGCCTGTACAGGGCAAAAATGGTACTTGGTATAAGCATGTTTCATTGTGGCCTAAGTGAAGTTCAAGTCCTTAGCCCACACCAGATGCATGGTAGCATGTGCAGAGATAGTTATTGGTCTGATGAGTGTTGAGACAGTAAGCTGCAGTAACTTACTTCATTAATTTTTTGAATTTCTTTGGAGAATTGAGAACGTAGGCTTTTACCGATGAGGTCATGTGACCACTGGTTGCTTCTCCAAACTTATAAGTAGCTCGAGAAGAGAATCTCAAAAAGTGTGTGCTGACAGGGCATCTCTTTAGGATCACACAGTGAGGAAAGTAAACAGATGTATTCCTTGCAAAGGGTTCAGCACTTCTCATTTTAGAAGGTACTAGTCATTTATTCCATTTTCACCTCTCTGAAGGACTCTTTAGAAACTGGGCCAGAATCTTCTAAGATGTTCTCCCTAGAACTTTATTTTTCAAAATGTGTTTTCTGCAGGTTGTTCTTTTTTTTTGTAGCTGACTTCTAATACCTTGGCTGTTTCATGTCAAATCTTTCCTATATACATCCTTTTTCTGAGTCTCTCCTGCTACGTCATTTTTTATAAATAATTTTTCTAAACTTATTTTTTCATCCTCTTTCTTCTCCAAGATTCAGTGCTTATACAGGTATGGTTCTGCTTGGGAGAAATATCTACTCCTTCAAATTTTTGCTAACTACTCATTCCCACAAGGAAGGTGGCTGTCCTAGAATTTACCAGTGCGTGTTTAAAATTGTGTTCATATAGGCACTAATTAAAGTTTGTTATCATGTCATGGGGAGTTCTTCCTTGATTGCTGCTCAGAGCAGCCGTATCAGAGGAAGCATGCTGATCAACGCTGAGTTTTTAACATGAAAGGAATGGGACGCTCTGGTAATCATAACTTTCATGCATTTTTTGGCAAGGGCTGTAACTAGAAGCACAGTTGAGCTGCACTACAAATTTTTGAGTAACTAATGACTACAATATGATGCTGTATCAAATTAGTACAGTATCCATATACTGTCACATATATAGTGTTTCGTGTTGTGGTCTGTCTGACTGATACCAATGGTGGTCTGTATTTTCATTGTTTTTATACATATTTCACTTCTTAAAACCTCTTCAAGCATTATTGTCTCAGATAAATGAGTTGTTCAGCTTACTTTTAGAGCTGGGCTTTTGCCTGGTCAATTCATGCATAGGAAACCTTTCTTTCACATAGCTTTGTACAAGCTCTGTTCTGTTTTACATGTCTCAGTAAATGACAGTTTGGTAAAAAAACAAACAAACAAAATAACTCACAACCCAGCAAACGGACAGTAAAAGAAAAAAAAAAACCCTGCAATTTCCCCCAGGTGCTACAGAAAACAAAGATGACAAACAGCCAGCCAGACTTTGCTTATAAATCAGATTTTCTTTGTTTTCATGCTTAGTAATTTGATTATAACTGCTATCTTTTCTGTGTGAATCATCTCTGATATTTGGGTTCCAGAGTTAGTATATTCCACTCATGCTGTACCTTCATCATGATGGACTTCGGGAGGCAGGATGCTGCAAATGCCCTAATTGCTCAGAGATTACATTAAATGAGTTAATTACTCAAGTGGTGACTTTGTGCCACCAGACTCATTGTCACACTCTCCAATAGCAGGTTAGTGAATTGACTATATGGGATAACTATTCTGCCTGAGGAGTTGCAGAATGGAGGAAGCAATATGTGGAGGACAGCTTCATAGTCAGATCTTCTTGTTAAGCTGATATATATAATTTTGATCTTGGTTATAACATTTTAATCAGAATCATAGAATCACCAGGTTTGAAAAGACCCACTGGATCATTGAGTCCAACCATAATCTGTCAGCATGTACAATGTCTGAGGGTTCTATGAGTAGCGTTGCTTGCAAGCTATGGATTTGGACACACATACAATGGGATGTGCTTTTCCTTTTTTACAACCATTGCGAATGAAAGACAGGCATGGTCCACAAATATAAGACCAAGCTTTCGTAAAGCTCTGTTCTAGAAGTGTTCTGAATGAAGGCTTTGTTTTCGTGGCCCATCTCTGGAATAAAATTTAATCTGTGCAGAATTTATGAAACAGTATAGAAATTCAGCATAGCATAGGAGCATTACATCATTTCACACATGCTCTCTAAAATAGCATCTTGTTGATAGCTTTCAAGTAACAGTATTTAATTGTGCTTTTTTTCACAGTTTTTCAAGATGTTTGGTGGAATTTTATATATAACAAGAAAGCTAAATCATTTATACTCTGTGCTGCAGGAGGTAGACTGCAGCCGAAGGACCTGGAAGAGGACAAAGCGTTTCATTTTGCTCTCAAAAACTTCATCTACTTTATTTTAATTGGCACAGCTGAGTCCAATATACATTTCCCTGTCTTTCTTTAAAACCCTTTGGATGGCATAAAGCATTTCAGGTTGGAAGTGTTGCCCCTCAGAGCTGAACAGTACATCAACCGGTATCCGCAATAGCTAAAATTACCACTTTTGAATGCAGGATACTGCTACAATTAAAGATTTTCTCTGACAAGAGCCAGGTTTTACACAGTGGGAATTTGTTGCAACTTTAACTCCTCAAATAGCTCTAGGTCACTGGAGTAGGATCTTTCAGCAGCAAATTTCTGTCAGAGGGAGGAGAACCTATATGTTCTTTGTTCACTCTGAGCGGGTTGCTCCCAATGCAGGGCAGAAAAAAGTTGAGGCCAAGGATTGGCACTGGCAGATGAGCACTTGCAGGGAATTGCTAGGAAGATGATTTTGGCTGGTGAAGTTTGGCACAATAAGGGCTTCTTTTTTGCTATCTTAGCTGATGTGAAAAGATGATTCATGCTTGGGTATCTGTCCCCATGTCTTATTTGTGCATGTGCAGTCACTGTGCTGGTGGCATATAGAGACCACACATGCAAATCAGAATGAACTTAAATATAGCAGTGTGCCCAGGTGGCCAAGAAGGCCAATGACATCTTGGCTTGTATTAGAAACGGCGTGACCAGCAGGTCCAGGGAGGTTATTCTCCCTCTGTACTCGGCACTGGTGAGACCACTCCTCGAATCCTGTGTTCAGTTCTGGGTCCCTCACCACAAGAAGGTTGTTGAGGCTCTGGAGCGAGTCCAGAGAAGAGCAACGAAGTTGGTGAGGGGCCTGGAGAACAAGTATTATGAGGAACGGCTGAGAGAGCTGGGGTTGTTTAGCCTGGAGAAGAG